>NC_044031.1:199697696-200918501 GCF_901765095.1 Microcaecilia unicolor
CCCTCCCCCAAAACCCACTACCCACAAATGTACACCACTACCATAGCTCTTAGGGATGAAGGGGGCACCTACATGTGGGTACAGTGGGTTTTGGAGGCCTCCCATTTACCAGCACAAGTGTTACAGGTAGGGGGGATGGGCCTGGGTCCACCTGCCTGAAGTGCACTGCGGTACCCACTAAAAGTGCTCCAGGGACCTGCATACACGCAGGCCTCTAGGACTTGATGCTGCTGTAGAACCTTGGCACACCAGCTGACACCTGAAGACTAATGTCTCCGAAAACGTCCTTTATTTGAATAAGCACGTTTACTCACAGTTAACTGCAGATCAGAGGTTGTGCCCTACTGGCAAAGAGTCTCCCTGGTACTGAGATTAGCAGTAGGTCAGAGCTGGCAGAATGCTGTATAATGCCCACTTTCAGTAACGTGGGTAACACATGAAAGGGAGCTAAAACTGTGTTACAAAAATGGCCACTACCTCATGGACTACCAGAAACAAAACAGGGCACACTCTGACCCAGTAAGCAGGAGGAAAAGCACCATGGGAGTAGAGCCTACCAACTACCAACATCGTGAGCATTTAACACAAGCTAGTGGAATCACGGAGCCCAATACCCTACACCCACCACAATGCATTGCTGATGTGACTCTGCAGTGCGCATAACAGAAAAGGTGTCACACTCACCCAAGAGCCACATCAGAACCAGGGAAAGGCTGTCACAGGATAGAACACATTCTGCTGTCATGGAGGTGGGTACGGCATTTGAGGCTGGCATACAGGCTGGGAAAAAAAGTTTGTAAAGTGGGTTTTTTTAGTGGGAGGGGGTTAGTGACCACTGGGGGAGTCAGGAGAGGTGATCCCCGATTCTCTCCGGTGGTCATCTGGTCAGTTGGGCCACGTTTTTGGGACTTGGACCTGAAAAAAAAGGGTCCAAATAAAGCGGACCAAATTCTCGTCAAAAACGCCCTTCTTGTTTTGATTATCACCTAAAGATGCCCATCTCTCCTCGGCCAATAACCACGCCCCAGTCCCGCCTTCACCACGCCTCCGACATGCCCTCGTCCACTTTGTTCGTTCCTGCGACGAAGTGCAGTTGAAGACGACCAAAATTGGCTTTCGATTATACCGATTTGGTCGCACACAGGAGAAAGACGCCCATCTCCCGATTTGGGTCGAAATATGGGCGTCTTTCTCTTTCGAAAATAAGCTGGACAGTATATTTAAAGATCCAGCACTTCTTGCCTCAGCAGAAAGGATATTTGTTCATAAAACTTCTGCAGCTTACTGGTTTAAAGAATAAGCAAATTTATACTTTCACGGTTCAAGTTTCAGGGATTGACATTGTCTTTAAACATGAAAGATTCATTCCAGCCCCAGCTGTTCATAAAATCAAATTTCAAATGCATGTCTCAGAAGAAAAGAAAAAACACTGCTCCCTTTTAGCTTCTACCTTGCATAAGGGAAAAGGGATTGAAGCAGTTCCTCCCACATAGCAGTTGCAGTTTGACTGCTATTCCCTTCCCCAAGCTACTCAGGCTACAAAAGAAAAAAAAAGACCAGTCAAAACAAAAACTTCAGTCTTTTATAACTTCACTTCAGTAGTTTAGTTTCCTGTTATTTCTATAACTTCCTACTAATAGTTTGTCTTCAAATCTTCAAGCTCTGTCAGCTTGCAGTCTCTAGTGCCATGGGTTGCTCTGTTTTCCCCACCATCACACTGGCTTATCTGGCATACTTTATAGGTTGCCTTAAAACAAAATAGTGAATACAATGAAACTTGAAAAACTATCTTTTTTATATTATTTTTTCAAAAATAGGAGGAAAAGACCTCATAACACCAGCGCAAAGCCTATTGGCTATGCAAACCCATATCAATAAATCATTCTAGACTGCAGCTGGTTCAAAAGGTAACCAGGGGTTAGAAATACCTCCTCAAAAGTGCCAAAAAATAATGCAGACTTGATCTTATATATTAAAGGGTTAATGGTGTCCTAAAAGTAAAAGGTACACTCAACTTATGGAAGTCATTTGCAGCCAAGGTGATTCTCCTTCTGTAATAATCTTCAAAGCGTCCAAGCAGTGCTGCAACTATCAACTCAGCACTGCGTTGCTTTGAGCAGGATAGCAAAATGGCAGCAGTCCCAACGAGGACCCATTTCGCTAACGGCTTCTTCTGAAGACCACACCGCTAATATCTGCAGACAGAGCCAGCAAGAGTGGCAGGAGCATTAGCGGTGAATTCTAACTATTGCCAATTAGTGCCGATAATTGATTGTTATTGCCCAATTATCAGCACTGATTGGCTCGTTATTCAATTAAGTTGTGTGTGCAAATTGGGCATGCACCCAAATTTACGCATACAACTCAGAGCGCCATATATAGAATCCGGGGGTAAGTGTACAATCGTGTGTGCACGTCTATAGAATTAGGGAACATGTGGGTAAATGTTGCTGAATATTTGGGTTTGAACCCTGAGATTGCAGTGGTTGTTATTCATGCATCTACACTCAGTCCATCTTTTTAACAGTCATTTTCTGTATTAAACACTATCCTCTGGGTTCTATATAGCACAACTTAAGTTGCGTGCGCAAATCCAGTTTTATTCTGGATTTACGCATGCAACTTAATTAGTTAACAAGCCTATCAGTGCCGATAATGGGCACTTAACAATCAATTATTGACGCTAATTGGCATTAATTAGAATTTACGTGCACAACTAAGTGTTTTCTATAACTTGATACGTGTAAATTCTAAAAGTCACACAGTTGAAAAGGGGGTGTGGCCATGGGTGTGGAATGGTTGGGTCATGGGCGTTTCTAAAATCTATACACCTGGTTAAAGGATATACTCGGTCTGCTCGTAATTTAGACATTGGCATTTACACCAAGTTTTACTTGGCATTACTGCTAATGACTAAATTTAATCACATGAATGGGCACTCGGTGTATTCTTTAAACCGTATGGAAATTTAGGCTTATTCTGTAAAGTATGCCTAAATGTAGGCATACTTAATAGAATACACCTAGGTGTATTTCATTTTGGTGATGATTTTTTAGGTGTGATATATATATAATCTAGTCCTAACTGTTAACAAACTTGTTTATCTGTGAGATTTACTAAAGCTTTAAGCTTTTTGAGAAAAGTGTTCTTCATTTGTTATGTTGTGATTATACGGAAGTTTTTTAAATCTCCATCCCTCTTGTTTAGATGAAGGGTTTGATAATTCATATACAGTGCAATCCGCTTAAGTGCAAGGGTCTGGGACCAAAGAAATACATGCAGTTAACCGGCACGTGCACTTAACCGTTGTGACCCAAAGAAGCTTGACATCTGATAAACATATGTACAATACTGTTTATTATACGTACAGTATACAGTCTCCGTTAACTGACATTAGGCTTACTTGAAGTAATCAGTCAAAGTCGTCTGAACACTCTTGTGTCTGTGAGTTCAATAGACTACGTCTGCCAGACGGTAAAAACTGTCATAGCACTGACTTCCAGTGGCCTCCAGATAGGCCCGCACAGTGTTGAGACTCTCCAGCGCTCTTGCAAAAGTGACAGGAGGTTGTTGAATTTCGTCAGCATGTGCCTCGCTGCTCATTTCATCATCTGTTTCATCATCAGCCGTTGCCTGTGTGTAGGCGCATATCTGGACATCAGTGCTGTCATCAGCTGTTTGTAGATCATAATCAACAGCTACGTAGTGATGAAACTCCTCTTCAGTAACACTGGCTGTGATGTCAATAGCCTGTTCATCTGACGCATTTGCAACAGCTGCATCTGTTTCATCCCTCTCCACATCCCTAACAAAGCTTGCCCACTTGTAGCAGTTCACAATGGTTGCCCATGTAACATGATTCCAGGCTTCTTTCTGCATATGTAGGGAATCCAACAGTGATAGATTACGAGCCAGTTCAACAGCACGTTTATCCTTGCCAGTCTGGTCATCCATAACACTCATCAAACGACATAGCACAAGAGCCCGATAATGTTGTTTGAAATTGGCTATTATGCCCTGATCCATAGGTTGGATCAGAGAGGTAGTGTTTGGTGGCAGGAAGACCACCTTGACGTTAGACAGCCTGACATCATCACTGTGTGCAGCACAATTATTACAATGCAACAAAATCTGATGCTTTTGTGCCCGCATTCTAGTGTCTAACTTCTTTAGCCACTGCTTCCAAATTTCCCCAGTCATCCATGAATTTGCGTTAGCCTCGTATAACACAGGAAGTTGCTTAACATTCTTAAAGCAACAGGGCTGTTTGCTCTTTCCAATGACTAGTGGTTCCAACTTCTCACTCCCATCCATATTGCAGCGAAGGAGGATCGTCAGTCGGTCCTTCGACGTTTTACTTCCTGTAGTTTCGGCATGTTTGAATGCAAGGGTTCCATCAGGAATTGCTCGCCAGTAGAGACCGTTCTCGTCAGCATTGAAAATGTCACGAGGTGCAAACTCATTCAAGATGTTAGGAAGAACTGAAACAACCCAATTTTCAGCACCAAAGTCATCAGCGTCTTGTTTTTCACCATGCTGTTTCTTGAATTTTATATTGTTCCTCTCCTTCCATCTTTCCAACTATCCAACAGTGGCTTTGAATTCAGCTAGTCCAAGACTTTCAGCTAGCTGATTAGCTTTCCCCATAAGCAGTGGACCACTGACAGGGAACTGTCTGCTCCTGACTTGAGAAAACCACCGAAGAAGAACATCTACATCCTCAGCTTTTCCCGCCCATTTACATTTCCGGTGTGGATTTGTATTGTTTTGCCAGTCTTCCAGAAGCTGATCTTTCTGCTTCAAGATACGTGAAATTTGACTGGGATTGACACCATATTCTTTAGCAATAGATGGTTGACTTTGTTTTCAATTTTTTTAAGAACTTCTATTTGTTCAGCCAGTGTTAAAGTCTTACAGTTGCGCGACGATGACTCCAGTGTACACTCTAACAACATTCTTCTGCTTATTCTGCCTGTGGCAGTTAACCAACGAGATTTCAAATTTACCGCCCTTTTGTAACGCGCCAATCAGCTTCCATATTCCGTGTGTGCGCTTATGTGGAGTCTTTCCTGCACAAGAGTGGTCTTAAACCATGCATATAAGCGAATCTTTCACTTATCAGTGGTGCGCTAAGTCAAAGTTTGTCCCCATAAAAATTGATGGCGCCAAAAACAGAGCATGCGCTTATCCGATGTGCAGTTAAATGGAGTGCACTGTATTACTAAACGATTTTTAACTTTTTATACATTTTTAGTGTATGGGTTGTAAAGGGAAATATCTATTATATTGACCTTAGGACTTTTCATTTATTTGTATTTCTCCCCCCTCCCACACACACAGTTGATTCTTCTGTTTATATTGATTTATCTTAGTATTTTGCCATAAATACTTTAGATCATCAAATGCTTGTAGTCAAAGCTGCTGATTTCCAGTAGCTTCTCTGAAGTACATTCTGTAGAGTTATTAAATTCTGCAGATCTATTTGACAATTCTATGGCATGTTTGCATGAATTTCAGTAGAATCATTTTATGGAAAGAGCTAGTTTATGTCATAATTCTAATATTTAAAATGTTCCTTTAAAACAAAACAGTTCTCCAACCCACTGTCAGAATAGTTTCTTTTTTTTCTATAAGATTATTTTTAACTTTTTTTTTTCTGTCTGCTTTCTCTTACTAAAGCCACTTTCTCACTATCTCAAATATGTAGATTTTCCTTTCAACTGCCTGTACTTTCTCACCCTTTCCTTCTTACCTCCAGTATTTCACACTTTGTTCCTCTATTTCCTCTATATTCCCTCTCTCATTTCAAATCTCCTCTCATTTTACCCTCCCACATCTCTTCTCCACCTCTTTGGTCTTTCATCCCCATATTTCTCACTCTTCATTCCATTCCTTCTTATTCCACCTCCTTTTACATCTCCATTTCTCAAATTTGAGCCTTTCCATCCTTTCCCCAGCCCATCCCTTCTTCTCTTTTCTCTTCCATTCACTCAGCCTTCATTCCTTCTCCTTTAACTTCTCTTCTTACTTTCTTTACTACTCCACCCTGACTATAACTGTTTTTTGACACCACCCCCAAACTATCATCACTGCAATCACTTCCACCCCCAGCTTCCTTCAGCATTACATTGGCCCCCAATCCCACCGCCTGTTTTGTAGAACAACAGTGCTTCTTTTCTCCCAACAATCTTTAGCTGCTGTTGCCATCAACAAGAGTGGCCTAGTGGTTAGGGTGGTGGACTTTGGTCCTGGGGATCTGAGGAACTAAGTTCGATTCCCACTTCAGGCACAGGCAGCTCCTTGTGACTCTGGGCAAGTCACTTAACCCTCCATTGCCCCAGGTACAAATAAGTACCTGTATACAATATGTAAGCCACATTGAGCCTGCCATGAGTGGGAAAGCCCGGGGTACAAAAAAAATGTATGTAGCTCATTCAGAGCCAAAACGTTCTGTGATGTTCACAGCAATGGTTTTTGGTCTAGTCAACTGTGAATGCAACTGGTAGGGCGATCCAGTAAGATGGGAGGCGTAAAAGAGGGAGATCAACTAGCAGGAGGCAGGGATAATGAAGTGATATTGTATACTGATGTGGAGAGGGACAGAAAAGGGTGAAGTGATTTAGAAGGGTGGTGTGGATAAAAGTAATCTTTTGCAAGGGGAGTAGGCCGCAAAACAGAGTGAAGACATCTGGGGTGGTAAAATGCAAGACAATCTGAGGAGGCTGAGTAGTGGAGGGGTTAGGCGTATGAGGTGAATAATGCATGCCGTAAAGGGCAGGAGATGGAAAAGAGTGAAGACGTCCAGCAGGAAGGTTGAGAGAATGAACAAGTTCAGCGTGTGTTTTATAACATCACACCTAAATTCTGGGAATGCCTCTGACCGCCCATGCCCCTCCCATGGTCACAACCCCTCGATGCTATGAACTATGAAAATTACACTCATGTTGTAGAATAGGGTACAGGGCAGATTCACATGTAAATCTAATTACTGTCAATTAACACCAATAATTGATTGTTATCACTTATAGGCCCTTTTAATAAGCTAAGGTAGGACTACCACGCAGGTAGCATGTACCAAGTACCAAATCAAACCTGCTTCCGGGGTTGCGGGGCACGCAGTTTCCCCACAGTAGAAAATAATTTTCTATTTTCTACCATGGGGGCATTCCCAGCATTAATTGGTAGGGTAGCCATATTGTTGCACGCTGCTCGATTACTGCATGAGTAGCGCGTGAGCCCTTACCACCTTCTAGATAGGTGTTGGTAAGGGCTTAGGCAGTAAATAGCTGCACATTAATTTTAATATTAACGCACAGCCATTTACTGCTCCATTTTAAAAAAGGCCTTTTTCTCACCATGGTAAAAAATGGCCCAGCGTGCACCAATTTCATGAGCCAAAACTAGTGCAGGCCACTTTTTACCATGGCTTAGTAAAAGGGCCCACTAATTAGCTGATTGGTGTACATCCAAATCTGGGATCTGTTCCTAAAATTATACGTCCAACTTTGAGTGACCTATATAGAATCCGGCGGCAAATGTATATAAATACATTTATTTATTTTATTTATTCATTTGTGGTATCTGATATATTGCCTTTTATACAAGGCAGTGTACATCATGAATAAAACCGGTAAAATCAAAATAGAAAAAGAACAACAACAAAAAAAACTCCCCCAAACTCATACATTTTTATTTTTGTTACATTTGTACCCTGCACTTTCCTACTCATGGCAGGCTCAATGTGGCTTACATGGGGCAATGGAGGGTTAAGTGACTTGCCCAGAGTCACAAGGAGCTGCCTGTGCCTGAAATGGGAATCAAACTCAGTTCCTCAGGACCAAAGTCCACCACCCTAACCACTAGGCCACTCCTGTACATGACAATACACCAGAAACAAATGGAGAGGGAATAATAAATAGCACAATATTAGTAGTCCAGTTTACATACAAATAATTAGAACACAAAAGGAAGTAGAAAAATAATAAATACAGTTCTAAATGGGATAGGGCAGGGGACTAATAAAAGCAAGGATAAAAAGCTGGGTTTTGAGAGCTGCCTTAAACCTTATAAGAGAGGTCTCTTTTTGAAGTTCAACTGGAAATAGATCCCAGAACAATGGAGCTGTGCAGCTAAAACTGTAAAATGAACAATGTTAATTTAGTAACTGATGAAATAATTTCAACTGATGAAACATTGAGAAATTTGGTATTAGAAGACTGCAATGAATATAGGGGAAGATGAGGAATGAGCATAGAAGATAAATATAAAGCTAGACCTTTTAAAAAGGCCTCATGTGTAAGAATCATAATTGTAAATTGAATTTGGCTACTAATTGGTACCCAGACTATTCTATTAAGAGAGGTGAGACATGATCAGACTTCTTGGCATTATATATCAATTTCACTGTGGTGTTTTGAACTATCTGTAAAAAGTTTTATTAAATGAAAAGGAAGACCAAGTAGCAAAGCATTACAATAGCTCAGCCTATTTAATATACAGTCATAGATCAATGTCTTTAGAACTTGTAAATCTGGAAATTGTCTTAAAGATCAAATCATTCTCCGAGCAGAAAAAGATTTACAAACCACATCTCAGATATGTGGACCAAAAGATAAGGAAGCATCCAACAAGACACCTACATATAGAATAGATTCTTTAAATGGAATGGGACTATTACTGAAAGATACCCCGGCCTGCACGCCATATATTAATATTAATAATGGAAAATTATACCACTCAACTGCACAACAGAGGGTGTTAGAAACTATGGGGTCCTAATTTTATAAAATTCACCAAAAATTGCACGTGCAAATCCACACATGCGATTTATTTGAATAACAAACTAATTGGTGCCAATAATTGGATTTTTAACAAGCAATTATTGGCACTAATTAGATTTTACACCTGAGTAAAATAAAGGAATGTGGAAATAGGAGGGTCATAGACTGAACAGAGGTGTTCTTAGCATTTACGCGTGATGTTATAGAATAAGGGGGCTATGTGCCTAATTTAGGTGTGCACATATGCACCATGTTTCAGTTAGTACAAATGGCCACACCTAAAATTAGGTGCAAGTCCTGGGTGTGTGCATTATTTTATAAACTGTGTCTAACTTTAAGCACAGTTTATAGAATAGTGCTTATTTATTTATTTATTTATTTGCAGCATTTGTATCCCACATTTTCCCACCTATTTGCAGGCTGAATGTGGCTTACATTGTTCCGTAATGGTGATCACCAATTCCGGAATAGAGAAATACATAGTTAAGATGAGGATGACAGAATGGATTAGATAATCAGGTGAAGAAAGTTCATTTTTGTGATGAGAAATAAAAGGTATAACATTAAAACTTCAATCGTGATAAATCAGCTTGAACAGTCAGAAATAATGAACTTCAACCGTGAAGAGATTAGTTTGAACAATCTGAAAATTAAAGGTTACGTTTTGTGTAGTTCTGGTGGAAATTTATTACTGGTGTTTAGTGCCATATGGTGTTTTCAGTGCCATATATAGAATTCACCTCAGAGTGTGCTAACAAACAGTGTGCACTGTCAGATTCTATATAGCACGCCTACAGATTCACACTGAAATCTAGGCATATTCTATAACAAAATGCGTGTAAAAAATGCGTGTAACTCTCTCTGTGAAGTATTTTTTCATGGAGAGAGTGGTGGATACTTGGAATGCCCTCCCGAGGGAGGTGGTGGAGATAAAAACGGTAACGGAATTCAAAAATGCATGGGATAAACATAAAGGAATCCTGTTCAGAAGAAATTGATCATCAGAAGCTTAGCAGAGATTGGGGTGGCAGCACCAGTGGTTAGGAGGCGGGGCTAGTGGTTGGGAGGCAGGGCTAGTGCTGGGCAGACTTCTACGGTCTGTGCCCGGAAAATAGTGGATACAAATCAAGGTCAGGTATACATATAAAGTAGCACATATGAGTTTATCTTGTTGGGCAGACTGGATGGACCGTACAGGTCTTTTTCTGCCATCACCTACTATGTTACCACGTTACTATGTAATTGACTAAACAAGCTAATCAGTGCTGATAACAGCACTTAACAAGCAACAATGAGCACTAATTGACAATAATTAGAATTTACACATACAACTTGCTAACTATATTCTGTAATAAACTGCACCTAAAGTCTAATGTGCGCAATTCAAAAGGGGCACGGCTATGGGAGAGGAAATGGCCATTTTGTGGGTGTTCCAAAATTTACTTGTGTAGTTATAGAATATGGCCCAGTGCACGTAAATCTATATGTAGAGGATAATACCATGTTTGTATTGGTATAAATGGAGGTGCGTAGTTTTAGGCGCTGGGATATCATCTAAACATATTCTATATACTGTGCCTAAATCTAGGCACCGCTTATAGAATACGTTTAGGTGGAAATGTTTTCTGTTCAGATTTTTTAGGTACCTTATATAGAATCTAGCCCTAAGTGCCATGTGACCCATACATATAAAATAGGACATGCAGCATTTACTGCACGCTAATGTCCGTTAGCTCATGCTAAGCTTTAGTAAAAGAGTCCCTATGTTGGACATCCGACCCATGCTAAGGGTGAAAGATTGTTTACTTTCATTTTATTTTTTTTTGTCGGTTTAGTTCAATGTTGTTTAGTTTTAGCCAAAATCAATACTAAATAGCATGCAGTAACATGAAACAACTTGTGCCATTTATTGCACGCTGAACAAAGCAGCAGGCGCTGAAACCCAGCAAAATGGACTGAAGTGAAAATGTGCATCTTCAGTACTGAGAGCTGTTGAAAGACAAATATTTAAAACCTTACTTCCACACAATGTTTTGAAAATTAAGTCCATTCAGCGATACAGTCCCCAAAATACGTTAGTGCCTAAAACAGAAATAAGTTTATGCCTTTGCTTTAACACACATTTTCCCTTCTGAGACTGGCACAGGGTGATTCAAGGCCTTAGCATTCATATTATCCTGTAATTGTATAGCACTGGATGGCAATTTCAAGTTCAGGCTAAGCTAAAATCAAGAACAAGACAGTTGTAATGGCAATGCTAAGAAGCATGAGTTGAAGGATTATGTGCAACTGTGCTATAAACAAATACCACTGTGTTTTCTGAGTGAGTGAAAAAAAGAGGCTAACTCTACCATTAAAATGTTCTAGGCAGCAAGAGCATAAAACATCCATTTTTACACAATTTTAAATGCTTCCTTGTTTATCACAAATAATTATTTAGAGTTTAATGCTCGACGAATTCTAAGCACATTTCAGTAATGGCAGAGCAGAAAGGTAATTAATGGATCTTTTTCATTATGTAGAATAGTACGCCATAAAGCACTGGAAAAATACAGATACTTGTCAATTTCCGCCTGCTTGTAAACATGGGCATGTGTCCCACAGCATTATTTTCTTTTCAATTAGCCTCATTTTAGTGCCTTCTTCAATAGGCAAATGACCTTGTTAGAAAAATAAGACACCATTTCACTCATGTGTTGACATTTTTATGGCTGTTTAATGATTTTATGAGAGGGAAAATGTCTTTTATGTAAGATTAACATCTTGAGACATCAGAAACTGCCTTGGATATACTCAGGAGATTCATGAAAGCTTTTTAAGTTTATATTTTTAATGTTATGTATTTATATGTTCATTGTGTATTGTGCCTTCAGAACATTAAACAAAATGGCGTGGTGCACCATTGCTTCTGGTGAACCTATATCAGCAGATATTAAAGGCCTAGAGTAAAAGCTAAAGGGCCCCTTTATAGAATTACCTTCAATGTTCAGCAGTTTAACTCAGGCCAGCAAAACAGCCATCCTAAATTAAACTGCTCAGCTAAATGTATAGGAGCTGAATATGACTGCTACAGGCAAAGCTGCAGGTGACCAGCAGTCAATGGAGTCCTTTTGACCAAGCTATGATAAGCATTAGCGCAGCTTAAAAGGGCTTACTGCGGAGCGTGTGTAGGCATTCTGTGGGACTTCCAGGTTAGCACGTGCACACCATAGTGCTACAAAATTATTTTTATTTTTACTGTGCAGGGAATGTGTTTGAAGGTGGAGAGTGGGCATTTCTGCAGTAATCAGCGCAGTTACATTGCCGTATGTTGATTAGCGTATTAGCCCTTACCACCAAATATATATGTATATATATATATATATATATATATATATATATATATATATATATATATATATACATATATACATATGTTTTTTCAAGTAACTATGGGGCCCTTTTACTAAACTGCATTGGTGCCTATGTGTGCACAACATGTGTCAATTCGTACTGCGGGCAGTAATTTCATTTTTTACATGTGTCGGAAAATATATTTTATTTTCCGGTGCACAACAAAAAACAGGCCGTAATCGGCACTGTGCGCTCATTGACGATTACCACCTGGTTAATGCGTGAGACCTTACCGCTAAGTGAATGGGTGGCGGTCAGGTCTCAGACCCAAAATGGACACGTGCCAATTTTGATTTTGCCGCACGTCCATGTTCGGCAAAAAAAGGGCTGTGCTAGTATAGGTGCGTGTTTTGGATGCACGCAGATCCATTTTTCAGCACACCTTAATAAAAGGACCCCTACGAGTGCAGAAGCAGAGAGTTAAAGGACTGTAGAACTGTAGATATAATGGAGTAATTTTCCTCTAGTTTGGGATGTTTTCACCGTAAAGGACATGTACCATTCACTCTGGGGTCCTTTTAATAAGCTGCAGTAAAAAAATGGTGTGCAGTAGTGTGGGCGAGTGTTTTTGGCGTGTGCTGGGCCATCTTTTAGCACAGCTGGGGAAAAAGGCTTTTTTAAAATGGGGCAGTAAATGGCCGTACAGTAAAATTAAAAGTAGAATGCGGCTATTTAATGCCTGAGTCCTTACCACCACCCAGTTACCTTGTGGTAAGGGCTCACGCACTACTCGTGCATTAATCATGGAACACATGCCAATGTGGCCACGCTACTGATTACCCCTGGGAATGCACTCCACAGTGGAAAATAGAAAATATATTTTCTACCACAAGAAACAGCACACACCAACGGGAATTACTGCTGGGCGCCTGCCCTATCTCGGCCATGGTGCCAATTTGGCATGCACTACTGGCACGTTAGCCCTATCACTGCTTACTAAAAGGATTCCTCTGTTATCTGTGATGCTCTGAAATTGCACCTCTCTTTCTGCTTGTGCAAAATGTAGGACAAAGTCTAAATTCTTTTCCCAAAGATTAAGTCTCCTGTAAATATTTGTACCAGCAGACTAGTGTCAGAATCCCACTTCCCCCAATATACAAATGCATAATCCTTTTCCTTTATCCTCCTACTCAGCACAAGGCCTCCTTAACACTAAAGAATGACAGGTAAACAAATAATAACTTGTTCACTTTCTGAGGCTATTCAGCATGGACTACCATACCCTCGTCTCTTTGAAAAATGGTGAAAATGCTGCAAAACATTTACATTTGTTTAACAAACAAGTACACTAGAACTATTCTCAACCCGCAGTCTAATGGTTAGAGCAGTGGGCGAAAACCAAGGAAGTCGGGATCAAAATCCTACTGACACACATTGGGCTAGATTCTATATATATGGCGCCTGAAAATTCCGCATGGTAAATAAATATGCCTAGGCGTATTCTCTAAAGTACACCTGAATTTTATAGAACAGGCTTAAATTTCTGAGTGATATATAGAATACGCTGAGCGCTTCTCTACATGACCAAATTAGGTTGCGCCCATTTAGGTTTTACTTGGTGAAAATCCCAATGCCTAAATTAGAGGCAGAGCGGGTGAATTCTGTAATAATGTGCATAGATTTTAGAAATACCCTCACCCAGCCCATGGCCATGCCCTCTTTTCTACTATGTGACTTAGAATTTAGATGCACCATGGTACAGAATACACTTAACGAATTGTGCGTGTAAATCTTAATGAAAATTAGTAGTGATAATTGCTTGTTAACATCCAATTAACGGCACGATTAGCTATTTATCCAATTAAGGGGCCCTTTTACAAAGCCGCGGGAGGGCTAATGCATGGGTAGCGTGCCCTAAATCGTCACTACCGCTGGGGTAGTGCATGTGCCTGGTGGTAATTCTGAGTTTGGCATGCGCCAAATCCCACGGTAGAAAATATTTTTCTATTTTCTACAGCAAGGGCCTTCCCGGCGGTAATCAGCAGCATCACCACATTGGCGAATGCTGCATGGTTACCGCGTGGGTAGCGCATGAGCCCTTACTTTTAGGTCAGTGGCTGACGGTAAGAGTTCAGGCCATAAATAGGCACACACTAGTTGTAATTTTTGCACACGCCCATTAAAAATGGCCTTTCTCTGAGCCGTAGTAAAAAGTGGCCCAGCCTGTGCCAAAAAACCACGCCCATGCTAGTGCAGACCATTTGTTTTTTCCACGGTTTTATAAAAGGACCCCTAAGTTACATGTATTGATATAGAATACACTCCAATTTCTGCGTGGAAATTAAAGCACAATATATAGAATTTGGGGGATTGTGATCTTGAGCAAGGCACTTAAGGCCCCCTTTGACAAAGCTGTGCTAGTGTGCCGACACAGCCAATTCAATGTGAATGGGCTGGGTCGGTATTATCGCACTGACAGTTGATAGCGGCTCTGTAAAAGGGGGCCTTAACCCTCCAGTGCCTCAGGTACAAATTTAGGGGTCCTTTTACAAAGCTGTGGTAAGTGTGCGCATGTGCATACCACCGCTTAAAAGGGCTTACCGCAGGATGTACTCAGATATCTTGCAGTAAGTCCCAAATGTGTGCGCGCTACCTGTGCGCTAAAAATATTTGTTATTTTTGGTTGAGGGGGGTTTGTCTAGTGGGCAGAAAGTGGGCATGTCTGAGCTAATCAGTTAGCACTCCTACATTACCGCGCACTAACTGATTAGCGCAGGATTACCGCATTAGCCCTTACACCTACAAAATGGGTGGCAGTAAGTGCTCGTCTGGTAATTGTTTTTAATGGCTGCGAACTAATGCAACATTAGTCCATGGCTATTTATACCGAAAATATACTGCAGTACAAATGGCCTTAGTCCACAGGAAAAACCCATGTAAGGGTGTGCTAAGGCCACTTTTTACTGCAGCTTTATAAAAGGACCCCTTAGTTTGTGAGCCCCCTCCCCCCCAGGGGACAAGGAAAAACCTAGGTGCCCTATTACTAAGCCACGTAAGTGTCTACGTGTGCCACAATGGAGTTACTTCATGGTTACTGTGTGGTCCTTGCAGTAATTTCATTTTTATTTTTTTGTTTTTGTTACATTTGTACCCCGTGCTTTCCCACTCATGGCAGGCTCAATGCGGCTTACATATACAGGTACTTATTTGTACCTGGGGCAATGGAGGGTTAAGTGACTTGCCCAGAGTCACAAGGAGCTGCCTGTGCCTGAAGTGGGAATCGAACTCAGTTCCCCAGGACCACAGTCCACCACCCTAACCACTAGGCCACTCCTCCTTTGGTGTGCATCCGCTACGTGCGCCCGGAAAATATTTTTTATTTTCTGGCATGCGTCAGCTATACCCACCAAGTGGCATTTGGCACACATAGGTCATTATCACCTGGTTACCGCTTGAGACTTTACCACTAGGTCAATGGCCAGTGGTAAGGTCTCAGACACAAAATGGACACGCAGCAATTTTGATTTTGCCACACATCCATTTTCGGCAAATAAAGGGCTTTTTTGCAGGCGCACTGAAAAATGGATTGGCACACGCCCAAACCCCACACCTATACTATCGCAAGCCATTTTTCAGTGCAACTTAGTAAACGAATCCCCTAGTTTACCTGAATGTAACTCACCTTGTGCTGCAGAAAAGGCATGAGCTAAACCCCAACCCTTGGGGCACAATACAACACCTATACTGTTCATATTAGTATGTTTTCCAGTTTAACAGGCACATTTCCTGGGAGCAGTTGCAGAGCAAAACCTGTGCATTCAAACCCCATGAATGCAATGTAAAACACGTCATCTATATTCACATTTATCTGTCTTGTTTATCCATTTATCATGCTATCTGGAGTTATGTAAGAAAGCATAAATACCTATAATTTACTAGCACTGAAAAATTAGACATTAAATTCTTCCCGTACGCATCAGGGTAGGTAATTTTGTACTTCAGGCCCACAAACTAGGTCAGGTTTACATGACATATTTGCATATAATAATTTTAAGTGGTGCAATTTATGTCTGCCTTAGCCTGAAATTCAGAGTTGTGCCTTGAATTCAAAGATTTCTGGTGCCATGTCTCATGTCAGATGGAATGCTTGTGCTCATCAGCTGTCGGCATGCCTGGCTGTCTCTGGAATCTTGGAGCTAACAGAAAACCTTAAAACTTCTGACACTGTGAGAAGCAGACTCAGAACTTCTGTGTATAACTCACTTATTTGAATGAGAAATAGGCTACAGAAAGAAGAGGCCAGGGTTCTACTGTGCTTAAATACTGAGATGTGCAATATGCTACATCTGTGTTCCTTTATTTTTGTAGAACTCCCTCCAACTGTCCCCTCCTTCAGTTTTCTCTGGTAACACCGACACTGGACAGATGAAATGGCGAAGATGGTAAAAGGGACTGTGTATGTTGATTAATATCATTTGTCTAGTTATTTAACTGTTTCATTGAAAAATGCAGCTGTACCAGTGCTGTAGCCATGGGGGGGGGGGGGGGAGGGTACTGGGCCCCCACAAGTTGGGCTTGGGTCCCCCCCCCCCAAGATTGAAGTGCTGTCTGCTGCTTTGGCTAGAGGGGGTCCACAAGCCCCACCAGTGGAAGCCCTTCTCCTTGTAAAGCTGGGCAGGTGGTGTGCCTCCCCCCCATATACAAGCTTGGCTTTTGTGAAACCTAGCATGTACGAGGGATGCCCTCTCCTTGGGCGTGCTCAGTTTTTGCACATGCACGGTGGGAGGGTCTCCCTCGCGCATGCTCAGTTTCATTTAAAAAACGCATGGGGAGGGAGGGGGGAGGGAGGCTTTGGCCGGCAGGGTAGCAGCGGCCCAGGAAAAGTGTCACCAACTGTCTGGCTTTGCAAAGAGGAGAGTTTCCGTTGGCGGAGCTTGGGGACCCTGCCAGCTCAGGTATGTGGGTGTGGGCATGGGGAGGGGGAATTTTGTGCCCTCCAAATTTGTATAACCTATATTAAAAAATAAATTTAGACTCAGGTGTAGTGTAATAAATTTTTGACTTTTATCTATGTTGCCTTTTCTGAGCAAAGTGATAGAATAGGTTGTATTTTGACAGCTGTATGAATTTTTGGGCCATGTGTGGTACTAAATCTATGTTGGATGAAGAGTTATATATTTGCCATTTTAGACATCTCCGCTGCATTTGATGTCTTCAGTCATTCTATTTTGCTACCTCAGTTGACACACTTTGGCATTGGAGGTCAGATATTTGTTTTAATTGGTATATTTTGAAATTTACAGTTTTCAAAATAAAACATTGGGAATGACAGATAGCTAAAGAACAAACATTTAAAGATTGACAAAAAACAAACTAGAACATTAGCCATATATCAAGCCCAATACTAAAACCCAATTAATAACTTCTGTACAACACTGATCTTACCTTTCTATCAATCAAAAACTTTTCCAGTCAATTTCTTTTAACCTGGACAACTTACTGCTTTTATAACTAATAAGTCAGCAGTGTCCTCCAGATCTTCACAATATTAAGGGGTCCTTTTGCTAAGGTATGCTAACAGATTTAGCGTACGCTGAATGATAAGATGCTCATAGAAATATAATTGATGTCACCATTTAGCACACACTAATCATTAGCGCGTGCTAAATCCATTAGCGCACCTTAATAAAAGAACCCCTAAGAGACTTGGTCCATCCACAGTTAGCCTCTTATTTTCCTTGTATTGTCTTCATGTTTCTTTTTACTCTGCCAATGTTGCGCCTCTCCTCATTATTGTAGACTAACAGTTTGTGAAATATATTTTTTCTTTGCCTTATATTTTTTCTACCTCTTTAGTATTTCTACACTCACTGTTAATTTCTTTGATATTGTGTCATGATATAGTTTGAAAACTGATAAATACAAAATTAAAAACAAAAACTTTTCCAGTCAGGTTCATAACAGGCAAAATTAGAATCTTGTAATTAATCCAGACACTTATGTGGGAACTTTGAAAAAAAAAAGTAACTTCCAGCACAAACACCCTACTCTATCTCTATATAATAATTGGTCAATCTGCCTCCCTGGATGGCTGGCTGGCTGGGTTTGTAACCGCATGCTAATGAGCTTACGTCAGTGCGCCTCCAAAGTTCCCTTCCCTCTCAGTGTCCCGCCCTCGCGGAAAGACAAAATGATGTCAGAGGAGGGTGGGTCACTGAGACGGAAGGCAAGGGAAGGCTGGAGGCGACGCAAGCCGAGCCGAGCCTGCTGCTGCTGCAACCTGAGGTATGGATGGGAGAGGAGGGGAGAGGAGAATTGCTGGACATGGATGAGATGAGATGGGAGGGCAGAGGAGGGGAGAATCACTGGACATGGAGGGGAGGGCAGGGGAGAGAGACGAGAAAACGCTTAGATGATAGCCTTCTTAGGGCCCATTTCATTTGTTCTGAAACGGGCGTTTTTGCTTGTAACTGAAGAAATAGGAGGTGGTTTCTATAATTTCTGGCAGAAACCCCTCAGCATGCCTCACTGTAGTGCTTGCCACAGATTAGTAAAAGGACCCCTATATTTGTTTCTGTATTTCAGAATTTTTCAATGATGCAAAACAAATATAAAACTTAACAGGGTAATTTACTACAAGCCCACACTAATGATCTTAGCACATGCTGTTAGTAAATAATTCCCTAAATACATAATAAGCATATATTAAAATAATAATTATAATTTAACACCAGCATCAATTACCATAATGTACTTTAGAGAGAAGACAAAAATAAAATCCCAGAAACAAGAAACAGTAAGTAAAACTAAAAACAAAACTTGAAATTAGGAGGGGATAGACCCCCCCCATATAACTATAAGAGACAGAGGACACTTTAAAGTACCCCACAGCATTGACCACAGAGTCAAAGAGATTGCCACCATCAGACTTTAACAGTTTTTTTTATCCAAAGAAAAATTTCAGATCAGACTTATGAATATTTTATTGAACTTGAAAAACAAACAGTGCATCTATAGAGCAACCAACAAATAGTTCAAGTTATTGTAGAAAACAATAACAAACCCTCCCTACCCCCTCATAATCCCCCCCCCCATACCTTTCTCTTCTCATTCAACTCCGATCCCACAAAATTAGCACTGTGAAAGGCTTGGGCTCTTATAGCCCCCCAAGTCACTATACAAGATACTTATTATGCTTCTATTGATTCCCTACCCCCCTTTCCAACCCCCTCCCATCCCACACTAACAGAAGCAGGGGATTTGTGCTTGTGTTGGACCTTTTATGTGATTAGAAATCTCACTTAATTGATTCAAAACAAAACTACATGCTTTCGAAGAAAGTGATTGGATGTAGTGATCATTAAGAGAAATTGTGACTAATGCTTAAAGGAATGCCTCACATCCTGTAATTTCATAAGTAACAGCATGGAATTTACTATGTCAATACCAACTTGAGACTGGCTGATTTTGTAACCAGTACTGGAATATGCATTTCCCCCCACTTTATAGGCCTTAGCAGTCCATATCAGTGGATCTTTTCCTTTAACCCATGTTGCTGTTATTTTCCCCAGTACGAGACCCACAAGACTAAATACAATAGCCTGATCAAGAACTCGCTACATAAAGCTAACCGTGGTTCGCCAGTAACGCTTTATTGTTTGACGTGCCTACAAAATATGGTAAAAAGTATTATCCACCCTACTGTATTTGAAGCAGACAAGAGTGTCCACAGCCCCAACTTATAAACTTGGGATTGAAAGAGATATGCTCTACATGGAGAGGCATTTTCGAAAGAAAGGTCCAAGTTGGGATTTGGACGTCTTTGTAAAATGTCCAAATCAGGGGGCGGGGAAAACTGTATTTTTAAAAAAAGATGGACATCCATCTTTTGTTTCAAAAATACCAAGGACGTCCTTGGATTTGTACGTCCTTAGAGATGGATGTCCTTAGACATGGACATCTTTGACTTTCAGCGATTTTCAAAACCAAAGATGTCCATGTCAAAAATGTCCAAATGCAAGCCATTTGGACGTGGGAGGAGCCAGCATTTGTAGTGCACTTGTCCCCCTGACATGCCAAAACACCAACCGGGCACCCTAGGGGGCCCTGCAGTGGACTTCATAAATTGCTTCCACGTACATAGCTCCCTTTCCGTGTGTGCTGAGCCCCCCAACCCCCCAAAACCCACCACCCCCAACCGTACACCACTACCATAGCTCTTATGGGTGAAGGGGGGCATCTAGATGTGGGTAAAGTGGGTTTGTGATGGGTTTTGGAGGACTCGCTGTTTCCTCCACAAACATAACAGGTAGGGGGTATGGACCTGGGTCCGCCTGTTTGAAGTGCACTGCACCCACTAAAACTGCTCCAGGGACCCGCATGTGCTATCATGGACCTGAGTATGACATCTGAGGCTGGCATAGAGACTGGCACAAAATATTTTTAAAGATGTTTCTTGAGGGTGAGAGGGGGTTAGTGACCATTGGGGAAGTAATGGGAGGTCATCCCCGATTCCCTCCGGTGGTCATCTTGTCATTTCAGGCACCTTTTTGTGCCTTATAAATGAGTGGAGGAGTAGCCTAGTCGTTAGTGCAGTGGACATTGATCTTGGGGAACTGAGTTCAATTCCCACTACAGCTCCTTGTGACTCTGGGCAAGTCACTTAACCCTCCATTGCTCCTGGTACAAAAATAAGTACCTGAATATATGTAAACTGATTTGAATATAGTTGCAAAAACCTCAGAAAGGCAGTATATCAAGTCCCATTTCCCTTTCCCTTATTCGTAAAGAAAACAGGGTCCGGGTGAAAACATTCAAGTTTTACTTTAGGACGACTGCTTTTTTCGATTATGGCTCAAAGACGTCCAAGTGTTAGGCACGCCCAAGTCCCGTCTTCACCACACCTCCGGCACGCCCCCTTGAAATTTGGATGTCTTTGCGACGGAGTGCAGATGGAGACATCCAAAATTGGGTTTCGAATATACCAATTTGGACGTCTCTAGGAGATGGACGTCCATGTTCCGATTTATGTCAAAAGATGGATGTCCATCTCTTTCGAAAATGAGTCTGATAGTAACTTATATTGACTCTCCCATAACTCAGTGCTACATACCAACCTAGGAATATCTTTTAACAATTTTAGCAAATTCATTGAATTTGATTGGATTCTCAAATCATTTCCCCAATTATTTGCCAAGTATGAAAGGTCTCTAGTGGATATTCCCCAAGTAACTTTTATGCAAATCAGAAATGGACGTGGGTTCTTCAGCAGGTGTATCAAAAAAATTCACTAAGTTTAGATCAAACTCATTTGCTCAGAGACTTCCTACTTAGAGATTGTATATAGTGTGCTCATTGTAAATATGTGATTTACAATGTACATCTTAATAGGGAGAGAGGCTATACCAGCAGTTAATACATGTTTCATTAAAGTTATTCCTCAACTGGCCCATCTGATGAATACTGGATTCTCCAGACTTGGTAGAGAAAATCTGAATTTCCTCGAACAGAAATGAAATGGTTACTTTGTTGGCTGAAGTTCCAAAGTTTCACCATCTCCTGCCAAATGGTCCTAAGGGGTTGTAGTATGATATGGCTTTGTAGATGCTGGGGGATGGAGGGCTCCGTGGCATGCAGCAAATTATTTAGATGCCATGGCTGGACAAATGCATTTTAAATGGCTAGCAGGGTATAATCCTCTTTCCCTAAGATCCAATCTCGTAAATGATGTAGCAGACAAGCAGTATTTTACTATTTAAGGTCTGGCAGTCCCAGTTCCCCAACCTTCCGATTCCCATATAGAAATTCCAATTTCATTTCCTCCCCCCCCCAGCAAAATTGTGCCAGCCTACAATGAAGGCGCTTAAGATCTTTCTGTAATAAATTAATTGGAAGCAGCTGTAACAAATATAATCACCTTGAGAACAACATCATACGAAAGAGACTGATTCTACCAGATAATGACAGTGGAAGACTATTCAATTTAGAGAAAAATTGCTTTGTAATTTTTAATAGATTGTGGATATTTCAATTATATAGCTGCTTAGTATCCGTTATTAGTTGAACTCCCAAAAAATGATTCATGGGCCAATTTTAATTGGAACTTCAGGTCCTATCCTACTTCTCCCAAAGGTTGCATGGCCTGGTCCTAAGATTTAGAACGATTTAACTTTCATTCAGAGAAGTCACCATTTCCTGAAAGCTAAGAGAGCGGAGAGGAAGTGCACCAGATCAACTATATGTACCTGTACATCATCTACAAATGCCAAGATCTTAAAAAACATGTGGACTTATTGGAACCCCCTTGACATCTCTGTTGTTTTGAATTTCCATAATTAATGGATCTAGAGTTAGTACAAATAACAAAGGAGACAGGGAACATCCATGACTCCTTCCCCCGTCTATATTAAATTGTCCTAAATACACTCTGTTTACCTTGATCTCAGCTGTTGGCTCATTAGATAAGGCCTGAACTGATGCATAAAAGGGACTAGTTATGCTATATGGGATCAGATGCAGTAAATGGCACCCACATTTGGCCACCAGAAAAAATGGGTTCCTAGTGCTATTCTATAAAAGGCTCTCTGAGTTGAATGCCCTTTATAGAATATAATCTAGTGCCAATTCCTGTGACCAAACGTGGGCGCCTGTATAATTCCTGGCTCCCAGTTTGGGCAAGCATTCAGGGTATTCTATAACACACACGTGTAAATTTACAGAATGCCTCTGACCCATCTATGCCCCTCCTATAGCCATGCCCCTTTTAGGTTGCACGCTGTGGAATTGGAAGCATAGATTTATAGACTAGCAGATAACAAGATGTGTGCACAAATCCAAATTGGTGTCAATTAATATCAATAATTGTTAGCGCCCAATTATTGATGTTAATTGGCTTGTTACTAAATTTGGTTGTGCGTGCATCTGAGGATCATGCTCAAATTTGTATGCCCTTTATAAAATCCTTGGAATGATGTCAAACCCTGTACATAAATCCTCAATTTACCCTATCAAAAGCCTTCTCTGCATTGAAGCTAATGAGCAGAGAAAGCAGAATTAGATGTTTAACTATTTCCAGGGAGGCCAAGATTTTTCACACATTCTTACCAGTGTGGCAAGTGCAGATGAACCCCACTTGAAGCTCTGCCAATAATGTTGATATAACTTGGGTGAGCTTGACTTCATGATTGATAAGAGATACTGGCCTAAAAGATGTTCCTTAGTCAGATATTTTCCCGATTTCAAAAGGACAATTATCTGGGTCTTTTGTGATGAAGTTGACATTATTCTAGTTTCTATAATATTACTTAACATTGTACCCCCAGTGGCTGATATATCTCTTCACTTGGAATCTTGTAAAATTCTGCTTGCATGCCGACACAGCCAGAGGTTTTATGTAATTCAGATGAGACACTTAAAAACATAGAACACATCTACTCCCAGCATAAGTCAAAAGGCATTTACTGGAGAATCAAATCACTATTTAGTGCAATGGGCCATAGCTTCCCAGTATCAACTAAGAATTGCTTCCATACCTCTGACTCTGTGGTCAATGCTGTGGGCTACACAGGGCCAAAAATACGATCTGAGGACAGACCCATGATATGATATTGAGGAAAACTAAAATGAACCAATGATTTAGTTTTGCTCTCAACTTCATCTTTATATTTTCATATCCAGTTAAGTCAAAGGCATCCTTTGATATGTTCCCAGGTACCTTCAAGTTAATCTTATAGGTTTATTCTGAGGTGCTGGAAAGAAAAACTTGACATAAGATGGCATAGCTTCAGCTGGCATCTTTAGGATGTCTCTTAAATATTGTTGGGAAAAGGCCCTTGGAGAAAAATTAGAATTTGGTGAAATTCTCCAGATTATTCTGTCTCCTACATGTGGCATTCTTATCCTGAACTAAATTCTCCAGTATCCTTGTTATTTGTACAACCTGTAGCTTGAAATCATCTATTTTATCTAAACAGGACCTAATTCTGTCCTCACTTGATTGCATCTTAAGATGCATATTCTTAATTATAACAGCCATCGAAACCAAAGTCAGTTAAAGTCTTATAGTAGCAATCTCTCTGACTCTGTGGTCAATGCTGTGGGGTACTATAAAGTGTCCTCTGTCTGTTATAGTTATATGGGGGGGGGGGGGGGGGGTCCTATCCCCTCCTAATTTCAAGTTTTGTTTTTAGTTTTACTTACTGTTTCTTGTTTCTGGGATTTTATTTTTGCCCTCTCTCTAAAGTACATTATGGTAATTGATGCTGGTGTTAACTTATAATTATTATTTTAATATATGCTTATTATGTATTTAGGGAATTATTTACTAACAGCATATGCTAAGATCATTAGTGTGGGCTTATAGTAAATTACCCTGTTAAGTTTTATATTTGTTTTGCTTGATTGAAAAATTCTGAAATACATAAAAAAATATAGGGGTCCTTTTACTAATCTGTGGAAAGCACTACTGTGAGGCGGGCTGAGGGGTTCCTGCCAGAAATGATAGAAACCACCTCCTATTTCTTCAATTATAGGGTAGAGTGTTTGTGCTGGAAGTTACTTTTTTTTTTTTTCAAAGTTCTCATGCAAGTGTCTGGTTTAATTACAAGATTCTAATTTTACCTGTTATGAACCTGACTGGAAAAGGTTTTGTTTTAAATTTTTTATTTATCAGTTTTCAAAATATATCATGACACAGTATCAAAGAAAGTAACAGTGAGTGTAGAAATACTAAACAGGTAGAAAAAATATAAGGCAAAGAAAAATACTACTATTACTACTAATCATTTCTATAGCACTACTAGACGTACGTAGCACTGTACACATTATATGCAGGTACTTTCTCTGTCCCTAGAGGGCTCATATTGCATCATACTGGGCTATTCCCCGGATTCTATAGAGCGCACCTAGAGATCTATGCCGAAATCCAGGCATATTCTATAACAATGTGCGTAAGTTAATTGGCTTAACAAGCTAATTAGCATTGATAGCACTTAAGCAATAATTGGTAATAATTAGAATTCACACCCATAGCTCGCTAAGGATATCATGTAAGGCAGTGCACCTAGCTTCTAACTTGTGCAGGCAAAAAGGGGCATGGTTATGGGTGTGGAAATGGGTGTTTCATGTGCGTTCTGAAATGTATACGCGTAGTTATAGAAAATAGCCCTCTGCACCTAAATCTACAAGCCGGGATTTATGCCACATTTTCGTTGGTGTAAATGGAGGCATGTAGTTTTAGGCACTGGGATATCAACTAAGCATATTCTATATATTGTGCCTAAATCTAGGTACTGATTATAGAATACGCTTAGGCGGAAATGTTTTCCACATGGATTTTTTAGGCACCATATATAGAATCCCCCCCCCCCCCCTATATGCATAAACCAGGAGGCAGGACTGAGGGTGAGCTATGACCCAGCAACAAAGTTATACATACAGCATCAACATTGTACTACTCTGCAAATGACTTATATGTGTAGGTTAAGCCAGCAAAAAAGCAGACCTATCATGCATATGAGTAGCGACATGCCAGATGCTGTTATGCATGTTCAGTGGTGCTAGTTAAATAGAACCAATGAATATATGAATGAAATAAGCACTGGTGTGGCATTGGTCAGCTCAACTGAATATCAGACCCTAAGACTCTAATTCTTTAAGGAGCTGCCCAGTTTTAGAATGTATTTAAATGCTGGTGTTCTAGTCATTTACACACACATTTGTGAACATGAACACATACGTATGACCATTTTCTGAAAGCACAAACCAAGATGTGATGGCACATACTTTTGTAAGTGGCGCATTCTTTTCAAATCTAGGTGCTCAGTGGATGGTATAAATGTCCATACCTGCAAGGTAGCTTATGCTTGCAGTCTATAAAGAAAAATAGGCACCTACTATTCTTTATAAACTACACCAAGGGCGGGGCGAGGGTGCGGGCCGTCCCGGGTGCAGGCAGTAAGGGGGTGCGCTGAGCAGTCATGCGGCTGTTGGCTCTGCCGGTTCTCTCAACCTGTTCCTGTTCCTGTTCCGGGGAAGGAGATTGGCTGAGCCAAAAGCCGCATGACTGCTCATTGCACCCCTTTCCTGCTTGGAGGGAGGGATGCGGCGGTTGGGCGGGTGGGGGTAACGTACATGGAGGAGAGGGTGCTCCTCACCAGGTGGCAGCCAAGCTAGGTGTGCCACTGGAATACACTTCATATAAGTGCTTTTCTATTTCTTAAATTCAGATTCCGCCTTATAGAATTACTCTCCTTTCCCTCATTCTGTAACATTGGGGCCTAAATGTAAACACCATTGTGCATTAAAATGGTAGAATATAAGTACTTTACAGGGTGAGTGTATACGTAGGTGTGTTCGTGCTGTGTTCGTGCTCAGTGCTATTCTACTATTTTGGTGCACAATTTTCGTAGCGTGTAAATTCCAGCGAGGGCATACATGTGGGAGGAGCATGGGCGGGCTCCCACTTACAGATATAAGGATAGATTCTATATATGGCACCTGAAAAATCCACATGGAATTAATGCCAGCACCTGCCCCCTTTTGCCGCAGCTTGGTAAAAGGGGCCCTAAGTTACACACGTTGTTATAGAATACACTTGAATTTCAGCGTGAACACTAGGCGCGATATATAGAATCTAGCTTATAACTTACAGAATACTGTAAGTTACATGATAAAGTGCCATGTTTAGGCACTCGCATTTATGCCTGCTATAGACATTGTGTAAGTGGGCATGCCTACTCGTAAGCCCGTAGATGCTGTTTTACTCTAGTATTCTATAATGGAATCTTGGTTCCTAGATGCCATTACAGAATTCACACTCAGCATGCTGCATTTAAACACCTAACTTTGGCGCCCAGTTATAAACCTTCCCCCATGTGTCTTGTTCAAGGACACACCGTGAGAATGGAAAATATTACTGGAACACTAGAATTAACTGCTTTCAATACATTGTGTTCTATTTGGGCTATTTTGCTACTATTTTAAGCAATTTTGAAAAAGGACCTCATAATAATATTCAGTTAATGCCCATAATAGTGGTGATAGCAGTAAATGTATACTGTAAAATGTGTTCTAGATAAGGGAAATATCTTCCTCTAATCTAGTTATCAGATTTTATTCTTTCCTGTAATACTCCTGACTATACAGAGACAAACACTCATTATCATAGCAATAAACAGCTTTTCTCTATGTCAGGAAGTGATTTACAACCATACCATTTGTTTGGAGAAAAATTCCATAAGGCATCATTAAAACAGAAGAAGATAAAAATACAGGCAACAGAAGACACCACAGATGTGCTGTACTCTCAGCACGGAAATGAGTCAAATTAAATCAAGATTTTTTTTTTTTTGCATGTGAACATCAAACAGTTTCACTTTCTACAGAGGTGCACTGTACTCAAAATGGAGAATGCTGAGGAAATACAGTAATCCCTGAATACTAGGAGCTGAGTCCACTGGGTACAAGATCCAGTTTGGCTGAAATTTTATTGAACCTCATGGAGCCAAGGGGGTAAAAAAAAAATCACAAAAGCTGTAAGGGGACATCTTGAACTATGACCTTTACTACCCATAGGTCAAAACAGAGGGGCCCTTTTACTAAGCTGCGTAAGCATTTACGTGTGCCCAATGCACGCCAAAATGGAGTTGCCGCCAGCTATCACGTGGCTCTTGCAGTAATTTCATGTTTTGGCGCTGTCGAAAAATAATTTTTATTTTTGGGCACGCGCCAAGTGGCATTTGACGCGCATAGGTCATTACTGCCCGGTTACTGTGTGAGACTTTACCACTAGGTCAATGGCTGGCGGTAAGGTCTCAGACCCAAAATGGATACGCAGCAATTTTCATTTTGCCGCACTTCCATTTTCAGCAAAAAAGGTATTTTTACAGGTGCACTGAAAAATGATTCTGTGCACGCTCAAAACCCAAGCCTACACTACCGCAAGCCATTTTTCAGCGCACCTTAGTAAAAGGACCCCAGAAGCTGCTTTTCAGGCACTGATGAGCACGAAGATGCAAGTCTCAGATCCATCTGTTATTCTTCAGACTGAGATTTGCTTTATTATTTGTCTCTGTACAATAATGAGTCTACATATTACTGTGACAGTCTATATGAGTTGGTCACCTTCTTAACTGGGCCCTCCCTCCCCCCCAATCTGCAGGGTTGCTTGGGCAGGGTTTATGCCACTGGAGGATAGATTTTATTATATCAGGATCTTGAGTGTATAACTAAAGAGCTGGTGTAAAGAAAGTAGTTTTGAATATCTTTGAATAAGTCTTCAAATGGAGGAATAAAAGACTATACCGGTGGTTCCCAAACCTGGTCCTGGAGGTACCCCAGCCGGTCAGGTTTTCAGGATATCCACAATGAATATTCATGAGAGAGATTTGCATACCAAGGATGCAATGCATGCAGATCTCTCTCATGAGTATTCATTGCAGGTGTCCTGAAAACCTGACTGGCTGGGGTGTCTCCAAGATCAGGTTTGAGAAGCACTGGATTATACAATTGAGATGACCTGCATTTATCTGTCAAGAGTATCAAGATCCCAGATGAATGAGCAACATCATACACTAATTGAGGAGAGTGATGGATGGAAGCTGAATGAAATGGTCTGTCAGTTCCAACAAACAAATGATGAAGTGGCAAGCCAAAGAATTCAGAGTCAAAAATCAATTCGATTTGTGTTTATGTTTTTTTTGTTTATATTTATATTTATTTAAAACTTGCTAAACAATCTTTTCTCAAAAAAGGTCAAGGCGGTTCACAATAATAAAAATAACAACACAGTAAAATCAAGAAAGGAACCCCATTAGCTGATAGGAAAGCAAGCACTCATACACACCAATAAGAGACCTTAAACTCTAAACACTGGACCCAGCGCTCCACAATCCCACCATCAAAGTTCCAAATGCAAGGCAACAAAAATGAGACTTAAGAGAAGTTTTAAACTTACTCAAAGACAACTCTAATATCAGACGGTAAATCATTCCAAAGGAATTGAGTCAAAAAAAGAATGCTCAGGATCTAGTCAGTACATTGGGGGGAGGGGGGGGGGGTCTTTTACTAAAGATTAGCTCGAGTTATCTGCAGCAGGGCCCATTTTATTCCTGCGGGCCCTGCTGCAGATAACTCCAACTAATCCTTAGTAAAAGACCCCAATAGTGAGCAAACTTAAAAGAGGGGCACAACGAAGCGATGCAAATCTAAGGAACGGAGAATACAAGTGGGGGAATAGGGAATAATTGCTGAAGCTAAGTAAGCAGGGGCGACTCCTGGCCAGTTCAATCACTTGAATGTGGCTATCCACTAATATTCAGTGGTACTAACAGCTAAACTGAAAACCAGTTATTTTCTGGGTAGTCCGGGAATGAGTCAGCCTAAGGGGCTTTTTACTAAAGCTTAGCGCGCACTAAATGCTAAGATACTCATTTTATACCTGTGAGAGTATTAGGAAAATGGTATTTTTTCTAGTGTCTTATGTAATAAACAAATATTTTAGAGGCCCCTTTACCACACAGCGGTAAAAAGCGGCCTTAGCTCATCCTTATGTGAGTCATTCCCATGCGGTAAAGCCATTTCCATTGCTGAGGTAAAATGACTGAGGAAGGCCCACGTGGGCCGAAACATGACTTATGTTGAGTCCTTGATGTTTAATATAGGTGTAAGTTTGTACATCATCTGCTGCCCCCTTTTTTTGTCACCCTTGTTGTGAATGATTTGTCTGTGTGCCTACAAGGGTTCCTGTTCTTGTTTTTTGTCATGTACTAATTTTCCCATTAGTGGGTGAGCCCCTACCACTACCTATTTTGTAGGGGGTAGGGACTCATGCACTAAACTTGTGCTAATCAGTTAGTGCACAGCAATATCAACTCTCCACCCCCAGACCCACCCATGTGCACATCCCCAAATTACCACGGAATGCCTCAGCACACCCTGCAGTAAGCCATTTTTTGCTGTGGTATGCATGTCTTACCGCTTACCAGAATTTTATTCCTTGACATTGGTTAAACCTAAAATCAGAAGCCCTACATATAGTATATCCCCAAACTTTTGCAGTTTCATGGTTCTGCTAGTGCACATTGCATTAGAGATGGACTGTTGTTGGCACTGACAAATCCTACCTTGTTGCATGTTGTTACCAAACAAAAATGAGCAGAAAGTTTACATTTTATGTTTTGTTGTTTTCCAATAATAGTGCGCACCGCGTGGAAAGAAGGCACACTATTTTGGAAAGAAAGTGCACTATTTCCTAATACCATATATGCACAAACAATTGCACTTGCGCAAAATAGAGCATCTATACGCACCCTATTGGACAAAGAGTGTGCCCACGTTCTGTAATATTGCACTCTCTTTCCACATAATCTCCAAAATTCTATAAGTGGCACTAAAAATTGCATGTACAAATTTGGGCACACACCAAATATGTGCAGGCAAATTAATTGAATAATGAGCCAATTCGCATCAATAACAGGGTGCTGATAATTAATTATTGTCAGTAACTGGAACTAATTGAAATTTATGTGTGCATTTTTAGCCATAGGGATCCAAACGTAAATTTTTATACACAGCTCCAAAAAGGGGGTGCAGCTATGGGAGGGTCATGGGCCGGTCAGGGGTGTTCCTACAATTTATTTTATTTATTTGTTACATTTGTATCCCACATTTCCCCACCTATTTGTAGGCTCAATGTGGCTTACATAGTACTGGAGAGGTGTTTGTAGACTCCGGTGTGAACAAATACAAAGTGATGTTGTGGTAAGATAAAGTTCACGTGGCAGAGCCACATTAGGGCATCATATAACAGAAGAGTTGTGTTATGTCCATTACGTACTTTAGTTTTGTTGTGTTGCAGTTATGCACACTGTTATAGAATAAGGGGGATCTGCGCCTAATTTAAGACATGAGGATTTACACCAGAACATAAGAACATAAGAATAGCCATATTGGGTCATTCCAGTGGTCCATCTAGCCCAGTATACTGCTTCCAGCTGTGGCCAATCCAGGTCACAAGTACCTGACAGAAACCCAATTAGTAGCAACATTCTATGCTACCAATCCCAGGGCAAGCAGTTGCTTCCCCAAGTCTGTCTCAATAACAGACTATGGACTTTTCCTCCAGAAACTTGTCCAAACCTTTTTTAAACCCAGATATGCTAACCGCTGTTACCACATCCTCTGACGAGTTCCAGAGCTTAACTATTCTTTGAGTGAAAAAATATTTCCTCCTATTTGTTTTAAAAGTATTTCCATGCAATTTCATTGAGTGTCCCCTGGTCTTTGTACTTTTTGAATAAGTGAAAAATTGATTCATCTCCACCTGCTCCACACCACTCAGGATTTTGAAGACCTCAATCATATCACCCCCTCTGCCGTCTCTTTTCCAATCTGAAGAGCCCTAACCTCTTTAGCTTTTCCTCATATGAGAGAAGTTCCATCCCCTCTATCATTTTGGTCACTCTTCTTTGAATCTTTTCTAATTCCGCTATATATTTTTTGAGATATGGCAACCAGAATTGAATGCAGTACTTAAGATGAGGTCGCACCATGAATTAATTAATTAATTAATTAATTAATTATATTTGTATCCTGCACTTTCCCACTAAAAGCAGTCTCAATGCGGCTTACATAGTAATAGGTAACACAGAATTTTGTTATGTAAAGTAGGAAATTAAGTATAACATAATAGAAGGATGGATGGGTAGTAAATGGATGGGTAGGTAGGTAGAGACAGGTGATAGAGAGAGGAAGGTAAGGTGGGAGATAGAGTCTGGGTCAATGTCGTTTTCTCTTCAGTATATGTAAGGTAGATGGGTTCAAGAGATTCATCTGGGTCTTTTGGGTAGGCTTGTTTGAATAGATGGGTTTTTAGTGCTTTTCTAAATGGTAGGTGGTCATGGATTGCTCGGATAGGTCTAGGGAAAGCGTTCCATAGACGGCTGCCCAGGAAGGAGAAAGTGGATCCATAATAAGTTTTGTACTTAAGACCTTTACAGCTGGGGTAGTGCAGGTTGAGGAACTTTCGTGAGGATACAGACATGTTTCTTGCTGGAAGGTCGACCAGATTTATCATATAGTTTGGAGATTCTCCGTGTATTATCTTGTGGATTAAAGTCTGGGCTTTGAAATTGATACGTTCTTTGATTGGGAGCCAGTGCAGTATTGCACGGAGAGGAGTTGCACTCTCAAAACGTGATCTGCCAAAGATGAGTCTTGCTGCTGTATTTTGGGCGGTCTGAAGTTTTTTTAGGATATAGGCTTTGCATCTAAAGTTAGGCACCGATCCTTGTGCTAAGCGTATTCTATAAACGGTGCCTAACTTTCAGTGTCATTTATAGAATAGCACTTAGCACGAATTGTTTGGTGCTATTTATAGAATTTGGTCAAATATAAACTATTTCCAAAGAGTGTATACTATTATTGGCAACTGACAAAACAACAAAATGGACCAAAGAAAACAAATAAACTGGTGAACACAGGAAGAGAACTAATAAGGAATTGCTCTCTGTCTTTCAACATAACACTTACCATTGTTTGTGATCGGCATCGCAGTTGCAATAGTATTTGGGGTCAGTGCAGTTCCGTTCTATTCCACATGCACATTTCTGAATACCAGGCGCAGAGCCACCCCAGTAGTAATGTTTTTCATTGGCTTTCCCAACCCACCATGTGTAAGGGGTGCCATCTGTAAAGGAAAAAAAAAGAACAGGTGAGAAATGGACAGTGGTAGTGCTCTGCTGTAATCATAACTCATAGTTTCTTCTTGCAACTCAAGAGTGGATTCTGCACCAAAAATTAGGAAATGTCATGGCAATTGTACAACACGTTTGCATAAATTTGAATATTTTTCCATATTAAATCATGCAAATATATATTTATATAATAAAATAGAGTAGATTTCAAAACTCAATTTGAGTCTATAATTTTATTCTTTTGAGAGTTCCATGGGTAAAGATCTTGAGTAGGGGGAGGAAAGAGAGGGTAAATCTCAGGGATGGAGAGGAATGCAAAGGAGGACTGGGTATGGGGAGAGGAGGGATTGAGGGAAGATCAGGCTAGGAGAAAGAAGGAAAGATTGAGGTTTGGAGATCGGGAGGATAAGGAGAAAACATTACATTACATTTGGGCTTATATCCCGCTAGCACCTTCCCAGTTCTAAGCTGTTTATAAACATCTTAAAGGGATCTAGAAATCAGAACACTCCTATGAGAATTACAATGGTTACTTTGGAGGCAAGCAGAAATCTAAATATAATATTTCTTAAATAAGAAAGTTTTTATCTTCTTTCAAAGCATGAGATGTGATTGTGAAGGAGAAAATGTTCTGGCAATATCTTTCCAAAGTCTGGCTGCTTGAACGGCAAGAGATTTGTCAGAGTGCTAGTCTCTTCTTGCCCTTAGATGAAGGGAAAGTGAAAAAATTAGCATCTTCCTGTCTCCTAAGGCCAGATGCACTAAACTTAATGAGCCATTAACGTGGGTTTTAAACTGGTTCTAGCCAGTTTAGCCAGTTTAACGTGCAAGTAGTAAACCAGGACATGCACAAAAGGGCATTTTCCTATCACGGTAGCAGCTAACGAAAACGGAATGCAGATGAGCAAATTAGTATTATAATGTGCATAAATCATATTGTAATGAGATGCACTACCGTTTTCCGATTGCCTAACCGTGGAAAATCTAATGGGAGGTCTGTACCTCTCGTTGGGGCTGCGTGGGATTTATTCGCCTCTAAAAACTTCTATAAATTTAACAAAAAAAAAAAAAAAACGGGGCAAAAAAACGTCCAAGTGCTCATCAGGGACGTCCTTTAGGGATGTCCTTCACTGCCTAGCCACGTCCAAGTGCTCGTCAAGGCCGTCCTTCTAAAGTGCCTAACATGGACGTCCTTCACAAACCCCCCCCCCCAAAAGGACGTCCCTGATGAGCACTTGGACATTTTTCCCCCAGATTTTTTTGTGATGGGTGTCCTTCTAGTGCCGAGGACGTCCAAATCAAAAAACTATTTGGACGTCTCTTTTGATTATGCCCCTCCTCCAGGTCTCTCTCAGCCAATCACAGCGCATTTAGCTAACACCAGAGACCTGGAGGAGGGGCATCGGACATGCTGCTAACACCCCGGGGCAGACAGAAAGGAGCAAGACTGCCGGAGCAGAAGCTGCCAATAGCTGCCAGCAGCATCGGGAGCCTCCTCGTAGCCCTTTCATCTCCCTCCCGATTATATGGACGACATTTTTTTCTTTCAGTGAAGGACGTCCATAAAGGACGTCCTTGGCATGCGCAGAGCAGCCAGCATAACGCTTGGCTGCTCTGCGCATGCTCAGCTGGCCGACTGACTTGGAAGGAAATCCCATGCAAATGAGCTAGCAGCGACCAGCTCATTTGCATGCAATTTCCTTGATGCATTCCTGTTGCTTACCGATTCGCTAAGGAATCGGTAAGGGAAGAGCTTTAGCAATGGTTTTAGTGCATCTACCCCCTAGTTCTGGTAGAGGTTGGGAAGCAGAAATGAGCTAGCAAATAGCTAGGGATCAGTCCTTGTAGTGTTTTAAAAAGGAAGCATGCCAATTTGAAAAACACTCTCACCTCAATGGGTAGCCAATGTAGTTTGATATAAAAAGGGGAGACACTGTCCAATTTTGATAGCCCAAAGATTAGTCTTATTGCCGTATTTTGAATGGTTTGAAGTCTTAAGTAAGGTCTTTGTGCAGCCCAAGTATATTAAGTTACAGTAATCAAGAGATGATAACAGTGCATACATCAGCCGTTCATATCGACTGATTTCAAAGTACTTCCAAATGATACAGAGTTTTCTCATTAGGAAGAAACATTTTTTGGCCAAGGTATTAACTTGTGTCTCCAGGGAAAGAGCATAATCAGTTTGAATGCCTAGGAGTTTAATGGTTGGAGAAAGAGTAAAGGCTAGAGAGAGAGAGAGAGAGAGAGAGAGGAGGAGGAGAAAGATGCTCTGATATATTGGAAAGGGATCTGGAAAAGGGGGAAGGCTCCAGCCTTGTCCCCCAAGTCCTCATAACACATCTGATTCTCCCAGCCTCTATCATACAACTCCCTTGCACTCTTTTCCAGCTATCCCTCCATTCCTGCAACTCCCTTTTCAATTCCGTCTTCAGAAACCTTAAGCCCAAATCCCTGCTTCCTAGCCCAGCTCCTTTTCCAGAATCCTGACCCCAAATCCTTATCTTCCATCACCTCTTTCACAGCCTCCTCTCAAAAAGTCCACTGTCCCCTAGTTCCTCTTTATCTCTCTCCAGTGATTCCATTTCTCCATCCCTTCCCCCTCCTGTACTAATAATGCAGTTGGAGGAAGAAGATAGCAGTGATGATACTTGAAGCCATCTCATCTCTCTATGACATCCAGACTCAACTCAAACTTTTTAATCATGGCTATAGAGTGTCCAATCTGGATCAAATAGTTTAGTTGGGCCTAGATGGCAGAAAGGAAGCTCAAAGTACCATTATTCTTCTTCTTTTTTTCCTGTCCAATCATTATGGGAGGGCAAGAAGGAGATAACACACACTGCCACTGCTACTCCCCCCACCAGAAACCTCTGCTTCCCTGAACCAACTCAGTTCCCTTTCTGGTACAGCAATTCAATGAGACTGGCAATTTCATGAGAAGATCCAGATTTTACTGCCATTCCTATGGCTGTGGAATCATAGGAGACCAGTGGCTCTGATTATAGTACAGAGTAAATAGAAATGATATATAACAAATTCAGTACAGAAATTTGCACATAGTTATAGTAATGTTTGTTGTGTGAATTTATAACTAATATATGCATTGTTAAAAAGAGACAATTTTTACATGTAGAAGACTAAGCAAGAAAATGAAAAAGCAATCGGAGATACTAAGCAGTGACAAAGAAAAGAGAATTTTAAAAACTGCTTCAAGTAAACTAATAGAAATCTGCAGGAGCAGAGAACTCTATGGTCCCACAAGGATACACAGGCAACAGGAAAAAGTTGGTGATGGACCATGGGTTCCAGAGAGAAGAGAGACAATCTTAAGTTGAAAAAATGTATTGATCAAAGACCCAAGAAGGGAACAGTGGTGGTCAAGTTTATAGAAGCTGGTAAAGGAGCCAGAAACTCAGGCGGATTGGGGAGTCTGGCCCATAGCCATGGCTCAAGGCATGATGTGCTCTGCCCACAGCTGGGTGTAACTATATGGTAATACCCACGAATGAAGATAGACACATAAGGGATCCCAACCCGGTAAGTGTAAGGAGTCTGCCAGGAGAAGGAATTCTGGTGTTCCATCTGGTTGCAGGATAGGCATCACAGGGTTGTGCCTGAGTGTATGGCCTTGTAAGAGAAGCACTCATTAGTAAGACTCCTGCTGGGTGCAGAAAGGATGTGCCCATTGATGACTAAGGTTTGATGTAGGGTTATTTGAGCTATCTCTCTACTGAGTGTGCTAAAAATCATTTTGTTACAGTTCAATAAAGTTCCAGTTATTTCTTAACCTCCTGGTGTGCTGCATGATTCCTCAACTGGGGAGCTTCAGGGAATCAGAATGAGATCAGTGTCTACCCAAGACCTTAGCTGCTAATCCAGATCCATGCTTGGAGTTAACATGGGTGAGACTCGGGTTACACCAGGAAAGTCTCATCCGGGGGCCTGCATTTAGTGCCACTTGAGTGCCGTGATGACCTAAGCACTATTCTGTAAAGGTGTGCATAATTGGCATTGCATGCAATTGCAAGGGGGCATACATATGGGCGGAGCATAGGCAGGACTTGAACGTGTCTTCAATGCACGCAAAATATAGAATACTATAGCTGCGTGTGCTGCCTGCTGCACTTAGGCGTGCCCATCGACCTGGTGTAACTGGGTGTGCCTGCATTCAGGCGTGTCTGTGCTTGTTTATACTAGAATTCTATAATGGCATTCAGGCACCCAGACTCCATTATAGAATAGATGCTCCTCGGGCTGGATCAGGTTGTCTACATCTAGGCACCACTTTATACAATTGCCAGCTGTATCCACATATTTTGCACAGGAGCACCTTCTGAAACTGCGGATATAGTAATGGCAAATATTGTGTGTACATGGATAATTGTAGGTCAGGGAATTTTCTCTGCAGACTTGGTTTTGAACATTATCCCTCAACGAGTCCATATTGCCTATAAGATGTCCCCAAATTCTTTATATGGCGCCTTATGTTGTGCACTCTAACTTGGCTGCATGGCCAAACTGAGCACACAACTTAATTGATTAACAAGCCAAGCAGTGCCGTTAATTGGTACTTAATAACCAATTAGAGACACTAATTGACTTTAACTAGAATTAACACACACAACTTTCTAGGCATATTCTATAAAGCAGTGCACGTAAATTCTAATGCGTACAGTGGAAAAGGGGCATGGCCATGGGTGTGGTATGGGCGGGTTGTGGGTGTTTTAAAAAAACTATGCACACTGTTATGGAATACACCCAATCTGCATCTAACTTAGGCCTGGTTTTAGGTGACCTAAATGGGTGCACCTAAATTTTAGTCATAAGAACAGCACTTGAGCATATTTTCCATTAACTTGCGCCTAACTTTAGGCATAGTTTATAGAATCACACTAATTGCGTGGGTTTTGGGCACCAATTTTTAAGGCGCCATATATAGAATCTAGCCCAATGTGTATAAACAGAACGAAGCACAGATGACTCAGATACCACGGCTGAACAAATTCTGAGACTACCAAAATCTTTTGCAATCAGTACAACCAAATTGAACCCATCTATTGTAAGAAAGTCTAGGGGAGGGAGAATGGACGAGAAATTGTTTTTCATCATTTCCCATTGTCTTTCTGGCAGGACTTCCTTACTATGATTGGCAAAGCTCTTTCAGATGAAGATTGGTAGCTGGTCTCCAAGTTTAGTTTCTTGAAGAGGCTACTATAGTAAGTGTCCACGACAGCAATAATAAATCATTGAATTAAAGTTAGTTAAAATAAAGCAGTGTGCTGGGTGAAAGGACTATACAGTGACATTTCAGGTATCAGAGGGACTGCCCTTTCCTATTCAAGTGTATAGACCTTGGTGTTTGGCACTTTTAAAGGACAGCTGTATAACTGAAGGGAGCATTTGTGGGACAGACTGAAGCATGCCACAGGGGAGAAGGAGTGTCTTATCTGCAATATCTCAAACAGTTTTTATGTTTGAGTTTATTCAGGTACATTATATACCGCCTTTCACAACAAATCAAAGCGGTGTACAATACTAAATAAAAGAGAAAATGGAAAGGAGCTCCAACTTCATTAATTTAATGCAGTTGGATTGAATGCTTATTTACTGTGTCTGCCTTGTAGCAAAGGGGACCATAAAAGGATCAAATGGTTCTAAAGAAAACACAATAACATGTACATGGCCTTTTATTGGCCAGAACTCAGGAACAACCCTGAGGCAGACACCTAATCAATTTGTTGGGTCTATGGGCACACAGACAAGTGAAGGGGTCCCCTCCAATTAGCAAGCTCATTAATGCAAATAGCAAACAAGTCAGGCACAGCAGAGTAGGGAAAAGGCAAAAACTGTACTAGAGACCTCTAACAGGCCTTTCCCAAGGGAAGAAAAGCCTGGCATCTCCCTTGTATTTGGGGTTTTATACTTCCCCTCAAATATTTGGACTACATTATCATTGGCTAAGGGAGGGATTCTCAACCCAGTCCATGGGACACACCCATGCCCAGATGATCAAAAGCCCCATGCTATTCCAAACAGCATTCTAAAAATAGCACTGGAACAGCACTACTACTACTATTTAGCATTTCTATAGCACTACAAGGCGTACGCAGCGCTGCACAAACATAGAAGAAAGACAGCCCCTGCTCAAAGAGCTTACAATCTAATAGACAAAAAATAAATAAAGTAAGCAAATCAAATCAATTAATGTGAACGGGAAGGAAGAGAAGAGGGTAGGTGGAGGCGAGTGGTTACAAGTAGTTACGAGTCAAAAGCAATGTTAAAGAGGTGGGCTTTCAGTCTAGATTTAAAGGTGGCCAAGGATGGGGCAAGACGTAGGGGCTCAGGAAGTTTATTCCAGGCATAGGGTGCAGCGAGACAGAAGGCACGAAGTCTGGAGTTGGCAGTAGTGGAGAAGGGAACAGATAAGAAGGATTTATCCATGGAGCGGAGTGCACGGGAAGGGGTGTAGGGAAGGACGAGTGTGGAGAGATACTGGGGAGCAGCAGAGTGAGTACATTTATAGGTTAGTAGAAGAAGTTTGAACAGGATGCGAAAACGGATAGGGAGCCAGTGAAGGGTCTTGAGGAGAGGGGTAGTATGAGCTATACTGCCCCTATGATCAGAGATAATAGAATGCAAATGTATGCACACTATTATCTCTGATCATAGGGTAAAGTGCATGAGGATTGTGCTTGAGCATGCTCTCAGGCACAATCCTCTTGCACTTGTTTGACAAGTCTGGGCTGTCAAAAGCCCAGACCTGTCAAACACAGGGGCTGAATGTCTGTGGGACCACCAGACCACAAACAGCAAGGCCCTAGTGGCCTAGTGCCCCCACCAAACCCCCACCCCAAGTCAGCGACACTGGGCTGGAGGATCGACGGACCTCCAGCCCCTCCGATCCCCACCCTGACAAAGGTTCACGGGGGGCTGGAGATCTGGTGGATCTCCAGCCCCCTAACCCTTCCTTGCATCCCCCCCAAAAGCCCTGGTGGCCCAGTGGGCTGCAAATCAAGCCCCCCGGACCTGGTAGTCTAACAGCCCTCTTCCCCGACCCCCCCTGTATCTTTGTTGGCGGAGGGAGGTAGTACATTCCTTCCTCTTCCAGTGCTGCACACAAGTTTATCTCAAGCATATTCATTGTTGACATCCTGAAAACCTGTCTGTCTGGGTGTGTCCCAAGGGCTTGGTTGACAACTCCTGGGCTAAGATATAATGCTTAATCCTTCCACTTTTATACTCCGATTACCCCCTCTGTTGGTGCAGGGGCCCAGAATGTTCCTCCTGTGTCTGGAAAAGGAGGAGGTGATCCACCAAGGTGGATGAACACTAACTCCCATGAGAAATCATCAGATAAAGGGAAGTGGAAAGTGGACCACTGTACATCAGTATCCCGTTTCCCTGGAGTCATTGGTCCACTTCCCACTTCCCTTTATCTGGAAAAGGAGAACATTTTGACAGCCTGCTGCAAATGTAAGTTATCGTGCTAAATTTGAATTCTTTGCAAGAAAAAAAATGACATTCTTCCAGACTTGAGTCAAACCTCAGGGTCAGAGCTGAATAGGACTTGATGTCTCCATTCCCCTCAAATGGGGTGCAGAGCAGAGGCTCCCAATCCATGCAGGACTTACTGACAGTCTTTGCAGGTACAGAATGGAGAGGGAAAATACTTTACTAAACTGGAGTTATTGCAGGTTGTGATACTTTTTTTTTCCAGGCAGACACAACAGTTAATCAAAGATGATGGTGTTCAGGACCTTGTAAGATGACCTACAGTAAGTCACTTCCATAGGTGCCAAGTTACCCAGATCTAGGCTGGAGATTTTGGGTCAATTCTGGTTATGAATTTACATCCCAAAGCAGTGTGGGATTTGTAGTGCCTGATGCAGCTCATTGAAATCAGTGCTGCAAGTCCGATAATACAACATGATGACGTGGTCAAAAATCCAGGACTTTCCCAAAGTCTCTAGCCTGGAACTGAATAACTTGGCATCTCTGCATTTCAGATGTTATTAAGAACCATTTAGCACACTTTTCACTAAAACTCCGATTCCAAACATTTCATACTCAGGGCCTGGGGGAACGGCTTGAAATGCGGTTCCATCAGTTCTTTTCAGACTCCAGAACAGCAGTGCTCTTCTGCTCTAGCCCCTCCTTTCCGGACAGCCTGCAGAGAGTAGAGGAGATGTTGAATCTGGAGCTGAGCAGAACACAGAACAGTTTACTCTGCTCTCTACTCAGCCCGTCCTCTCCTGTTGCTCCTGTCCCTGCCTATATGCCCCTTCTCTGCTCTACTGCTCCATTTCCTTTTTGTCTACGAATTAAGCCCTCTTCATACTGTACTGAAAAGCAACAGTACTTATATCTTAGTAAGCAGGACCATTATGTAAGATATTTCTATAGTGGAGGAGTGATCCAATAAAACATGCCTGATGTGTATGATTGGCTTGGAATTATTTCTATTCCACAAATCACTAATAGTTCTAGGCAGTTAACCATTAGACATAAGAAATATTAATCCATCACACAACAAACACAAGCAAACTACGCAAGATGAAAAACACTAAAATTATAATAAAATCGTTATATCACAATCTGCAAAAGCCTGAATAAAATAAGAAACGTATTTACTTTCTTACGAAAAGCCAACAGGTCAACTAGCAATCTGATATAAAAGTGTAAACAAATATACAGGTAAATTGCTCCAAATGCTTAGACCCATTATGAAAATCATGTTATTTTGAATTTTTACCCCATGAATATTATTGGGTCTTGGAACAGTTAATAACCCCTGCGTCTGAGAAGTTGGTAAAAAAAACATTATCTAACCTACTTTAAAAAGTAGCATAATAAGTTTATAACATATGCATCAGTCAAGAGGATGCCAGTTTTATTAGGCCAGCTTAAACCTGATGATCCAAACAAAATCCATACTCTGATCAAACCCAGATACTGTTCCTTCTGTTAGGACTGCAATCTTTACAATAATCTAAGCTCTCATTTTTAGCCCCACAATGGGGTTGATGAGTTAATATAGTGCCAGAAGGGACATTATTTTGATTTAGGAAGAGTTACAGAGCAGTGTACTGTTTCTAATGGCCCGCAACGCTTCTGGCACTTGCTGTTGAGTCGAGCACTTCAAATATGTTAGCTGAAATGGAATCTGCAGTCTCCCAGCTCTCTTTTTGCAAAAGAAACACAAGTACTCAAGCAGTCGGTTGAGCTGCATGACTCTGTTGGCCATGCATGTGCTTGTTTTGCTTTTGGCTAACTGTGCAATTTTATTAGCATATCGGCCTGATGATTATGGAAACTGCACGCTCATCAAGAATTTTCAGTGACAAATGATCCAGATAAATGAACTGCTTGGGCCAAATGCTGGAACATTTGCTTTGCTCATTTTTGAAAATTGAGCCCCTTGTGTTTTCCAAGGTTCATAAGTACTACTGAAGTTTAGTTGAAGTAGAGCACGTTGGAAGTAAACACCTGCATACAGTAGGGATGTCCTTGTACAGATCATATATTCACTTACAGCAATATTAGATAGGTTAAAAATACTTGAAGTGAAAGGGTATAATCATGCCAACAAAACTGCCCCACACTATTCCATATCTTCAATGTCTTATGGCAAAGCCCTGTTGCATTCAATATCTCATAATATTTTCAAAGGATAACTGTATATTGTGTTCAGACCATCAGATACGGCTGCATTTCAACGTCCCTACTCAATTCAGGACTGCAGTCTGCCAAATTTCTTCATCAGTCTTATTATTTTTTTCATTTTTATATAAACCTTTCTCTTTTTTAGCACTGTCTCAAATCTCATGTGATACAATGTTTAGTCACCGTTCAAATATTTGCGAACTTATCTGCAACGCTGTGGAGAACCAGCAGCTGACATAGCTATGTTTCACATTCTGCCTCAAAGCAAGCGGTCTCCTGACTCAAAATGTTCTGCTGCTCCATAGAAAAGTTTATATAAAAATGAAAAATATAAAAAGACCGATGAGGAAATTTGGCAGACTGCAGATATTGAATGTAAAAGGGCTTTGACATGAGACATTGAAGATGTGGAATAGTGTAGGGCAGTTTTGTTGGCTTATACAGATAAGACAGATAAATTAAATATGCAGCTTTTCACTATTAAATGAGAGGCAATGTTATGCCTCTTTGAAGGTAACAGACCAGTTCTTCTTGGTCCCTTTCATTTGTTTTCTGGAGGTTACAGACAGCATTCATACAAGAACTGCTGGAAATTTCAGTAGTTAAAATAAAATTATATGAAAAACAAATGACCTGATACTTTCAGACAATCTGCTCAAAATATTTCTGCTAAAACTAGATAAATGGATGGACACATAACATTCTTACAGAAAGCAAACCTACAGTGAAACCTGGGGGAGTGAACTCTATGCTGAACGACTCTCGGTTTGTGCCAAACTTAATTATCATGTTCTTGCAGGCAGCTCAGTTATTCTGAGTGTGATATCAGTGCTTGTGTAGCCTTCTGTTCAGAATTGTGCAGCTCCTTTAATAAACTTTCCTAAAACAGCTGGCTGCTTCTCTATTATTGAAGCAAGGAGAAGAAAGACTTCTGGCGGATAGGCCTCCTTTCCTCCAAGAAAAAAAAAGTCAAAAGTCACAAGTTTTACAAAGCAAGCACCAGCTCAATAAAGACAATGGAGCAAGAGGGTAAAGTACATAAATGATTTAAGAGCAGAAATGTGGGGATCTCTTGTCAGGTTCAGAGCCTCCTGTATGTAAGTTACTGCAGTTCAGGATTCAGGAACAGAGTGCCCAATATTTAAAATGATTTAAATCACCTGCCCGGGGATAACCGGGCATATTCAGTGGCAGTTAACCGGATGGTGCCTCTGAAAATGTCTGGTTAGTTCCCAAATCTCATAAATATGACCGCATAAAAGTTAGTCCTATTTTTATGTGGTTCACCATAGCTGGTTAAGTGCAATCTTCAGCACTTAAACGGTTATGTTTTTGCCATCCTCGTATACCTGGAAATTCAAAGTTGGAGCCTGGACATGGTTTGGCTTTGAATTTCTGGGGATAACACTGGTGGCAGTCAGCAAAACACTGACCGCTGCCAGCTGAATATCAGGCTCAGGCTTTTTATTACAGCATACACTTTCACAAAAAGTGTAAATATTTCTGGGCCTACACTTCCAAGCTTATGTACAAGTTATGGATCCCTTCTCCCCAGGAACAATGAGAGGATGCCAGCACATCACAACTCACAGCTCTACCTGGCCATGCTGGCAGGAACACCTTCCTGGTATCACAGTACCCTTTTGAAAGTCCTGAGGATCAATCTAGCACTCAGAGGGTGGGGTGCAAGTCCAGGCTTCAGACCACCTGCAAACCCTACAGATCCACTTCATGGTCATCCTCCCAAAATAGCCGTTCCCTACTTCAAGGCCAGCCAATGTGCTTTGGCCCGTTGAGAGGACCAAGCATGACTGCCTCTTCCACTGTCACCCCAAGCTTCCTAGCTGGTGATGCTCTGTGGGACAAACATTTGGTAGGGTTGTGCCCCACCTGCTGCCTATGCTTTGGTCCTAAAAGGTATAGACAAAGTTCCAAGGAAAGTGCAATTTTTGTGTTTTGCCCTTAGGTGGTAGTATAGAGCTGCTGTCTGAAATGACATATCTGTAAGCTTTCCTTGCTAGAGAAAGGAGATAGTTTCTCTTTCTTGAGTTCTTTAGTATTGCAACTGTTGGGGAGAAGCCTAAGTGATATAAGGAGAGGCTGAGAAAGCCTTGCAATGTGGGCCTAGTCCACCTCCTTAGGATCAACTTGCAGTAGACTAGGATAGCAACAGCTCAAGCACTTTAGCATAAAGAAATCATGAGCTCACATGTTGCATAACCAATTGTTTATTGTTTACTAGTAAAAAAGGCCCGTTTCTAAAAAAAAAAAAATGAAACGGGCGCTAGCAAGGCTATCTTGTAATGGTGATTATGTTTTTAAGGCTCTCGTCGAAGTGATTTCTCCTCTCTCCCCTGCCCTCCCCTCTATGTCCAGTGACTCTTCCCTCCTCTCCCATCCCCTCCGTATCCCGCGATTCTGGCCTCCCCTCCATGTCCAGCAATTCTCCTCTGCACTGCCCTCCCCTCGGTGTCCTGCGATTCTGGCTTCCTCTCCATGTCCAGCAATTCTCCTCTGCCCTGCCCTCCCCTCCGTGTCCCGCGATTCTGGCCTCCCCTCCATGTCCAGCAATTCTTCTCTGTACTGTCCTCCCCTCGGTGTCCTGCAATTCTGGCTTCCTTCTCCATGTCCAGCAATTCTCCTCTGCCCTGCCCTCCCCTCCGTGTCCCACGATTCTGGCCTCCCCTCCATGTCCAGCGATTCTCCTCTGCCCTGCCCTCCTCTCCGTATCCCAGGATTCTGGCCTCCCCTCCATGTCCAGCGATTCTCCTCTGCCCTGTCCTCCCCTCCCCTCTGTGTCCGGTGATTCTGGCCTCCCCTCCCATGATTTTCTCCTCTCCTCCCATTCCCTCCATATCCAGCAATTCTCCTCTACCCTGCCCTCCCATCCGTGTTACGCGATTCTCTCCTCTCCTCCTATCCCATTAATGTCCATCGATTCTCCTCTTCCCTGGCCTCCCCTCCATGTCCAGTGATTGTCCCTGCCCTTGCCTCCCTCCATGTCCAGCAATTCTCCTCTGCCCTGCCCTCCCTTCTGTGTCCCTCAATTCTCCCCTCGCCTCCCATCCCCTCCATGTCCAGCGATTCTCCTTTACCCTGCCCTCCCATCCGTGTCCTGCGATTCTCTCTTCTCCTCCCATCCCATTCCATCCATGTCGATTCTCCTCTGCCCTGCCCTCCCCTCGATGTCCCTTGATTCTGTCCTCCCCTCCATGTCCAGCGTTCCATTGCCTTCACTTGTATTGCTTGTGTTCGTATCATCCTGACGTTAGCTCGCCTCCAGCATTCCCTTCCCTCTCACTGTTCAGCTCTCTGTTGTCATTTCATCTTTACGCGAGGGCGGGACAGTGAGAGGGAAGGGAACGCTGGTGGCTTGCTGACGTCAGGATGTTACGAACCCAGCCAGCCAGCCAGCCAGCCAGCCATGGAACATTGATGGTACAAATTATTAAATTAGAAGATTAGTGATATTTCACCTTTGCCCAAGGTGGAGTACAAAAAATATATATAATTAAAACAACAAACTAATACAAATATACAACAAAATACTGAGTTTCCACTGACTGCGGTGTTGCTTTAGTCCTAGTAAAATTATAAGTAATTTGGAACAAATGATTACTCAACATTTTATTAAAAAGCAGTAGTACCTCATCGCTGTTTAATCGCCAAAGTTAGCTAGTTCCATTCCTTGGGTCCAGTTATAGAAAACATACTTCTCCTGTAAAACCTGCAGGGTCCTTATAAGCATTTCTGGGTATGGGGGCTTCAGAGTCTTCTTTCTTTCCAGGTTCTTCTTCATCTAAGGACTTTTACATGCATGCATTATGGCTGCATTCCTCCCTTTGTCTCCTTTGGAGCCAGGGCTTATGTTTTGAGATTTTATTTAAGTGAAGCTATGGGGAGGCATTTTTATGTGCTTAGACTGCAGACACACTTTCTTCTGGATTCTATATATTGCACCCAGATTTGAGCGCACTTCTGAGATGCATGTGTAACTTAATTGACTAATGAGCTGTTAATCCTCAATAACTAGATGCTAACAAATGATATTTGATGTTAATTTACACCAATTAGGATTTGTGTGTGCATCGGGTTGTGCGCTATTCTATGAAGCTGAATGCCTAAATTCCTTAGCATGCAACCTAAAAAGGGGTGTGGCCACAGGAGGGGCATTGGTGAGTCATGGGCGTTCCAAAAAGTTGCACACAGCCTTATAGAATAATGGGTCTGCGTGCCCAACTTGGGCGCCAGGATTTACACCAGGTTTCAGCAGGTGTAAGTCTAATGCAGGAACTGGCACTAAGCACTATTCTATAATGCTGGGTACCTAAATTCCATAGCGCATAACCCAAAAGGGGATGTGGCCATGGAATGTGCATAAGTGGGTCATAGGCATTCCAAAAATTATAGAATAATAGGTCTCTGCTCCCAACTTGGGCACTTGGATTTACACCAGGTTTCTGCAGGCAAAAGCCTGGCACCCAGAGTTGAACAGAAACCAGTGCAAAGTGTTATTCTATAAAGGGCATTGACCTTTCATAGAATAGCACTTAGCACTGCTTTTCCTGCACTCATTTTTGAGCACCATTTATAGAAATTCCCCCTTTTTGTGAGCAAATCACTCTGCTGAAGTTGCAGACATCAGCAGAGTGATTTGCACGTCTATAAGACCTCATGAAGTCAGTGAGTTTCTATGTACTAGGGAGTTGGGGGGGGGGGGGGAAGTCCTAAATATATCAGGCTTATAGATATTTTTGAAACTCATTGCAACACTGGATAGCTTGGATGTTTCAATCCTGTTGCACATTTTCATAGAGGTTGAAAATGTTCCTGCTCCATTTTTGGTGTCTTTTTATTTGGAAAGGAATAGAGAATTATGCTGAACCCCTTTTTTCATCACAGAGGGAAGGCATTTTTGGGCACAAGAGAAAGGTCAGGAATGTGTTTGGCTTTGAGACCTCAATATGAGACCAATGTTTTCTGCAATTTCCCTGTAAAGGTTGGAGTAAAGTATCAAGCATCTAGATATGTTTCTTGGGAGCCAGGGCACCTAAAACTTGCCTTCAAGGTAAAGCCATAATCACTAATTTTCACTCTATTTCTGGAACTGGTGTATGAGAACAGAAAGCACAGTGCTATGCTGTGTCTCACCCTCATTATAATGTACCGTTGTGTGCTGTTATGTTGCTTCTAGGGCTGTACCAAATATTTGTATTCGATTTGATTTGGCCCCAAATAGTACCTCTAATACATTATTCATATTTGGCCCAATAGTGAGTGAAATTCAAATATGAATAATCTGGGGCTCTACTGTGCTAAATCCTACAGAAATAAACACTTGATCTCTGATTTCACTTCACTTCTTTTATTATTTGTGATGTTAAAGCTCAATGCCCATTATTTATATTTGGCCAAATAATATTTTTCATTATTTGTATTCAGTCGAATAGTAAAATATGCTATTCAGTACAGCTCTATTGCGTCTGTGATTTAATTTTTCTTGCTCCCTTCCCCCCCATATTGTTGGCTCACACATTTTGGTTTAGTCATTTCTACGAATATCATTTTTTTTTTTATCTGTATGAATCATTTATGTCTGTATACGTTTGGGTAATCACCATGTTAAATGATAAAAATCATCTTTTTTACATTAATATTACTTGGTCATGGTAGGCAAATACATTTTTGATGAAAAATCTTCTAAAGTCTCAAATGGGGTAAATCAACCTCAGCATGACTGAAAGCCAACAAGATTAGTTGTTCAAATAAAGGATATTACAAGGTATAACTAACAACCAAGTTCCAAGAAGCTTTCATCCTACCCTATCTTTTCTCCAATAAAATTCATTTTTGTAGCTGCAGTCCATTATTAATGAATGTATGAGCATAATTTTACAAATGCAAATAGTTTAGCATGTAAAACTAACAAAATAAGAGGGAACACAATAAAGTGGTGTGGGAATAAATTTTGACAACATTAATTATGTTTAGTAGGAGTGGAAAGATGTGCACAGTGCCACTTTCATATACCTTCTCAAATAATTAAGAATTAATTCACTTGTCTGGGTAGCTGCACTTAGCAGTTAATATGCATGCATAACAGATTTTCAACAGCTATTTCTTTGGCATCTATTTAAGTAACAGTTTCTACTAGGAATGGTTTATTGAAAAGGAGCAAAGACAGAAAAATACCACAGAACAGAAAACGTATCTTGTACATACATAGGGGCCCTTTTACTAAGTCATGTAGGCGTGTACGCGCATCCTATGTGTGTCAATTTTGAACTACTGCCCAGCTACCGCGTGGCCCAGGCGGTAATTTTGTTTTTTACGTGCATCTACTACGCATGCTGGTAAAGTTTCTGGTTCGTGGCGCCAACCAGGCAGTAATCAGCATTGTATGTGCGCTGATGATTAGCACCCGGTTAACGCGTGAGAACGTATCCTAAGTCAATGTGTGGTAGTAAGGTCTCAGGCCCAAAATGGATGTGCACCAATTTTCATTTTGCCACACGGCCATTTTTGGCCCAAAAAAGAGGCCTTTTTTGCAGGTGCGCTGAAAAATGGATCTGCGCACGCCCAATACATGTGTTTACACCAGTGCAGGCCATTTTTCAGCACACCTTAGTAAAAGACCCCATAGTTAGTCTCTAGCACAATACTGGAGTCTACAGTTTTTTTCTTATGGATGTTCTCCATACTCCTAGAATATTTAGTATTTCAACAGCTTCGAAACCATTGCACCAAAATCAAATCCTCAGTTAAACTTCTGCAAAATCTCCAACGGGGCTCTGAAAAATCCTGGACCAAGGATCCCCCAAACTTAGTTCCCATGGGCCGCTGTTCACTGGACTTTTCAGGATTTCAATCACAAATGTGCAGGATCTCTGTTTGCATACAATGGAGGTAATCTATTCTAATAGATCCCTTATATATTCATTGGGGGAAGCCTGAAAACCCTCCTGGGTTGTGGCCTTTGAGGGCCATTTGGGGTCTCCTTCATTGTGTCTGCATACACAGTAGAGGGAAGAAGCCAGAAACCATGCCCCATGGAAGGAGATGGAAAGGTCCCAATACAGTTATACAAAAGAAAAAAGGTAGAGAAAATAAGGGTGTCACATGACAGTCACACCCTAGTAAAAGTGGACTATAGCCTTAAAGCTGACAAAGTTACCCAGTTCCAGGGAGGAGACCTTTTGGCCAGTGCTGCCTTTCAACTTAAATCTCCAAACAGTATGGTATTTGATCATACGAAAGGATCAATTGAGCGCCTATGGTTAGCCGTGTCATTTTGGAAAATAGCACTGGTGGGGTAGGAGTGAAATGGGATAACTGTAGCCACATGAGGATTGCCTCCAGAATGATGGGTTAAATTTCAGGGGGTAAGTAGAGGACCGAAGGTGCCATTAAGTATCTTTGGAGGCTTCTGAGGGCAATGAGGTATGGCTTTAAAGAGAGAAACCTGTTCAGAGAGTTCATTTTCATGGACTTAAAGCTGCACAGGGGTGAAGGTGTGGCCCAGTTTCACTTCACTTCACTCCTTTGGCCACCAGTAATAGGCTTAAAGGTAATAGTGGTGGTGTTGGTGGTGGGCAGGGGAGGTACCTGGCCAGGTAGCCAAAGATGTTGGATAGAAAACTTGTAGGTAAATTGCTTCCCTGGGCTTAAAAAAAAAAAAAAAAAAAGAGAGATAACTACACATCTTTGAGGTATATTTATTTTATTTGCAACTATAGGCCCACAAAGCCAGTTTTTTTTCTTTTTACAAAATGATGCATTAATTAGATGTTTTGCATGATTTTTCATCACATCAAAGCTTATAAATAGAGAATTTAAATAAATTATTGCATGCACCAGACTAAGCATAAAGACCTACTATTAATTTGCATAAATAGGCTTTACATGGAAAAATGTGTAAAACACTGATAAATCAATATTTAGCTAGGGCAGAGTATATATATATATATTTTTTTTTTAGTGCTGGCTGCACCAACTGAAATGGGGAATACATATGTATATTTTGTCTTCTCTCAAAACATGCTCCCCTTGCCATGTACACATATTCATGATTTACTGTATACGTGCAAATACCAGCTTTCTAAAATTGAGTTTTCTACATATATGCGAGATGCACATGTAAATGCCAGCATCTGCACATGCAAATCGTGAATAGGGCTTTTATAATAACTGTGTATGTATCCTCTCTGGAAATAGAGCAATAGATTTCATTGAATCAGAGTTCTCATGGATAAATGCTCAGTCCCCCTTAATCCTACTTGAATGGAAAAACATAAATCAATCAATCACTGTTGAAGTTCTTTTGTAAAATGCTCATTCAAAGGAGACTAGGGATAAAAATAATTTAAAAAATCAAAAACCTTTGCAGGAGGAACAACGGTCACTCAGAATTAAAAACCTTTTGTCTACTTTCACAAAATATAACTTGGTCCAAATTGCCTCGCTGTGTACATGTTGCTTTCAGTTCACCATCTCTTTTCCATGTAAGTGCAAAGCCAGAATAATAAAGGTATCAAGGTATTCCTTTCTGCAGAGACTACATCTGAAGGCAGAAAAAGTAGAGCATACATCGTTCCTAAAACTTCCTTACATCTTGTTCCTCCTGAAGCAGAAGACATGTGTATAATATAAAGATCTGAAGAAGGGATAATATGGTATCGACAGCCCACATTAAAAAAAAAAATCTCGGTCTAATAAAAGATAAGTCACAATGAGTATGTTTCTCATTTGTATCAACATTGTTGTATTAGCTTCACACGTCTGAAGTTTGATCATACTTAACTGACTTTGATAGACATTACTGTGCTATGGACTGACATAGGGCATCACCTCTGTTTTGCTCTTCCTGCACTGTGCAGTCACTTGGCAGAGCATGAAGCATCCCAACAGCACTGTCAAAAAAAGATCTTGCTCCAGAATGCATCAAAGGATCCTTGCTATTCATATTCCTGCTTTGCCTTTAATGATAATAATAATAATAATAATAATAATAAAGAATGTTGAGGACTGACATGTCCCCTGGGGAGGTCAGGTAGAAATGTTTTACTGGTGAGCATGTGCTATGCAAGGATGCAATTTGATAGCACAGCCCTCTGAAGCACCACTGTGCCTTCGCAGGATTTTCTTTCGTATCTATATAATAATTGGTAACTCTGCTTCCCTGGGTGGCTGGCTGGCTGGGTTCATAACAGCATGCTGATGTCAGCTTGCCTCCAGTGTTCCCTTCCCTCTCAGTGTCCCGCCCTCGTGGAAAGACAAAATGACATCAGAGGAGGGCGGGACACTGAGGGGAAGGGAACGCTGGAGGCAAGCTGACATCAGCATGCTGTTATGAACCCAGCCAGCCAGCCACCCAGGGAAGCAGAGTTACCAATTATTATATAGATATGAAAGAAAATCCAGCAAAGGCACAGTGGCGCTTTAAGTCACTGTTGAATAAGGTGGTGTTTCAGATGGAGCTTCAGAGGGCTGTGCTATCAAATTGTATGCGAGCCCAGCCTGCCGCCGCTGTGACCTGAGGTAAGATGAATGGCTTAAAGGCAGGGCGGCAGGAAGGACAGAGTCACTGGCCATGGAGGGGAGGGCAGCATCGCTGGACATGGATGGGAGGGCAGGGCAGAGGAGAATCGCTGGACATGGATGGCATGGGAAGAGAGGGGAGAATCGTGGGATATGGATGGGAGGCCAGAATCATGGGACATGGAGGGGAGAGCAGGGCAGAGGAGAATCGCGGGACACGGAGGGGAGAGCAGGGGAGGGAAGAATCGCTGGAAATGGAGAGGAGGACAGGGGAGAGAGGAGAAGCAGAGGCACACTCCAACGTAATGTACATCACAAGCGAGAAGCAGAGGCACACTCCAACATGGTCTACATCACATGGCTCCCAAAAGAAGACTTACACCTTACACAATTATTCCTTATCATCATAGCACATTCGTCCTAACGGTTCCCTTAGAAACATAATCACCATCACACGATAGCCTTGCTAGCGCCCATTTCATTTTTTTTAGCAAAACGGGCTTTTTTGCTTGTTAAAAATAATTCTGACATGATAAATGTATAGTTTTAAATATCTTTAATCATAGATTTTTCATTCCTTCTTCCCTCATTCAGGGCTTCTTTTACAAAGCTACGGTATGCACTAGCGCATGCTCACTGCAGCTGAAAACAGCATACTGCGGGATGTGCTGAGGTGTCCCTCGGTCATGGTTCAATCTGTGTGTACAAATTATGCACTTAAAAAATCCATTTTATTTTACCACAGAGGAAGTGTGTCTAAGGGTGGAGAGTGGGTGTTTCTGCACGAATCAGTGCAGCTAAATTGCTGCGTGTTAACTGATAAGCACGGGATTAGCTCCTGAGCCCTTACCACCTACAAAATAGGTGTTGGTAAGTGCTCACATGCTAATAGCAATATTAGTACATGCACTTAATAACTGTTCGGTAGTAGGCTGAATGTCACGGTCCCAAACGATATCACAAAATTGTATATCAGCCAAAATTGGACTATGAGGTGTCAAAAAATACTAATTCCTGAATGTGGGGGGGAGGGGGGGAAGTCTCATAGAACACCAGGTCCTACTTTTTACTTCAAAGACCTCTTTGGTGCTGGGTTTAATCATCATCAAAAAAAACCCTCCAACCATTGGTGATGCAAAATATGAATCAATTAATATGTGAATGAAAAACTGGGAAAATTTAACAGTGAATAAAAGTATTGTATATTCAGCAGAGATGCACTTAGCTTAGGCTGAAAGATTTTTGCTATTATTAGTGGGTATTTTTACTTTATTCCACAGCATAAAAGTACAAGGATCATTTACCAGACCCACCCAATCTCGGCTCAGGCCCACCTTGTCTCTGTCAGATGATTGGATCGCCAATCGGCGCCAGTCTTCTTAGGCACCGGTTACCCTGCACAGCTGCATTTAGTCACCTGCAAGCCTCCAGCAGCCCTCATTTTTGCCTTTTGTTGCTGCTTGGGACTTGGGGGACCTGCTTGCTGCCAGAGTACCACTCTGCTGCTGTATCACTGTGGCTGCTGCTGCTGTTATTGCATGCTAGAGTCTAGCCTGCCCTGCTTACATAGATACAGTGGTGGAAATAAGTATTTGATCCCTTGCTGATTTTGTAAGTTTGCCCACTGACAAAGACATGAGCAGCCCATAATTGAAGGGTAGGTTATTGGTAACAGTGAGAGATAGCACATCACAAATTAAATCCGGAAAATCACATTGTGGAAAGTATATGAATTTATTTGCATTCTGCAGAGGGAAATAAGTATTTGATCCCCCACCAACCAGTAAGAGATCTGGCCCCTACAGACCAGGTAGATGCTCCAAATCAACTCGTTACCTGCATGACAGACAGCTGTCGGCAATGGTCACCTGTATGAAAGACACCTGTCCACAGACTCAGTGAATCAGTCAGACTCTAACCTCTACAAAATGGCCAAGAGCAAGGAGCTGTCTAAGGATGTCAGGGACAAGATCATACACCTGCACAAGGCTGGAATGGGCTACAAAACCATCAGTAAGACGCTGGGCGAGAAGGAGACAACTGTTGGTGCCATAGTAAGAAAATGGAAGAAGTACAAAATGACTGTCAATCGACAAAGATCTGGGGCTCCACGCAAAATCTCACCTCGTGGGGTATCCTTGATCATGAGGAAGGTTAGAAATCAGCCTACAACTACAAGGGGGGAACTTGTCAATGATCTCAAGGCAGCTGGGACCACTGTCACCACGAAAACCATTGGTAACACATTACGACATAACGGATTGCAATCCTGCAGTGCCCGCAAGGTCCCCCTGCTCCGGAAGGCACATGTGACGGCCCGTCTGAAGTTTGCCAGTGAACACCTGGATGATGCCGAGAGTGATTGGGAGAAGGTGCTGTGGTCAGATGAGACAAAAATTGAGCTCTTTGGCATGAACTCAACTCGCCGTGTTTGGAGGAAGAGAAATGCTGCCTATGACCCAAAGAACACCGTCCCCACTGTCAAGCATGGAGGTGGAAATGTTATGTTTTGGGGGTGTTTCTCTGCTAAGGGCACAGGACTACTTCACCGCATCAATGGGAGAATGGATGGGGCCATGTACCGTACAATTCTGAGTGACAACCTCCTTCCCTCCGCCAGGGCCTTAAAAATGGGTCGTGGCTGGGTCTTCCAGCACGACAATGACCCAAAACATACAGCCAAGGCAACAAAGGAGTGGCTCAGGAAGAAGCACATTAGGGTCATGGAGTGGCCTAGCCAGTCACCAGACCTTAATCCCATTGAAAACTTATGGAGGGAGCTGAAGCTGCGAGTTGCCAAGCGACAGCCCAGAACTCTTAATGATTTAGAGATGATCTGCAAAGAGGAGTGGACCAAAATTCCTCCTGACATGTGTGCAAACCTCATCATCAACTACAGAAGACGTCTGACCGCTGTGCTTGCCAACAAGGGTTTTGCCACCAAGTATTAGGTCTTGTTTGCCAGAGGGATTAAATACTTATTTCCCTCTGCAGAATGCAAATAAATTCATATACTTTCCACAATGTGATTTTCCGGATTTAATTTGTGATGTGCTATCTCTCACTGTTACCAATAACCTACCCTTCAATTATGGGCTGCTCATGTCTTTGTCAGTGGGCAAACTTACAAAATCAGCAAGGGATCAAATACTTATTTCCACCACTGTATATACATCTATTGTATAGAAAATAAATTTAACCATGCTCAATTTTGCTTGGAAACAGAGGTACTAGAGAAAGTGCTTTTTTTGTTAGATAATTCAGATGAGACCTGAAACAAAACAATATACCATAATTAAAATCCACAGCTTGGAAACTAGTTTAGATTATACCCAAACCATCTGCCTGATTTGGATCTTTTTGAACCATTTTGAGTGTGAATAGTTGCAGGTTTGGATTTTGTATTTGCCAGTTCACATATTTGCAGCATGCTGGTTGCAACAGTGAAGAGTTAAGACGACAGATCACTAGACTATCTTCAGCCTTACAAAGCAGGCACCTGGGCTATAAGACAGAGATGCAAAATAACTCCGTCCTTAATTGGTAGCAGTGTAGAATACTAATAAATGGTTTTAGCACAAGGCTCCTCAGAGATTAAATTTACTCCTTTAAACTGCGAAAAAATGCAATCTGACATGTATCTTAATCAAATTTGCTATACAAATATAATCAATGCACCGCTTAGTCAATTTTACGTTTTAATTGCTCTTTCTGTATCACGTACATTCCAAAGGTTGCTAAATGTATTTTGCTCTCCCAGTAGGTTCTGATTTTACATATTGCTTTCTCAGTTTTTGCAACAGCTTTATATGGAAGCGTGGCAGCTTTGTACAGATGTATTATTAGGATGATTATTGAAATCTATTTTTTTTAACTTCATGGAAAAAAATTCTAGTGCTTCAAGATAGTTTCTTTAAATAGGGATGCATCAAATGTTAATTATTTTCTCTCCAAAACTGTGCTCCACAAAGAGGAAGTCTGTGCTCTGTAGTCCTAGCAAAGATAAATAAAATAAAATTAGTTCCAATATCTCAGTGGGAAAGGAGCAAAGTTAAAGTGCTTTTTCTTCCAACAAATGCTTCTTTAATTTGAAAAGAAATAATAGTTTTTGAGAACTTGCCTACTTAGCCCACTTCACATCTAAAACTGTAAGAAAACCAGGGACATTGCTATGCTGGCCATCATCCCACGGCTGATACTCAAAAACAAGCTGAGCTCCAGAACACAGGACACCATTTTAGAGGCCTTGCATCACTTTTACATGTGTAAATGGCCAACATGTGCAAATTGTAATTTAGCCAAGCTTCAGTAGAAGCAATGGGATGTGTAGTTTGGAAAGGGGCATGTTATAGACAGATTTTAAGAATGGTTTAGGTGGGAGCTAAAAATATGCATGTATTTGACTCTACAACAGGAATGCATGTATACATTAAGGAATGTGTATGTAATCATTTACACCTGCACTTAGGCAGATATAAATGTCAGCTATGAGCTGGTTTGGACTTGCAGTTCACACCAGTCATTGAGGGACTGATAGCGCTAACCACTCCAGTTTGTAAAATAAGAAAACAGTTATTTACCTCAGCACCTAGACTTTCAGGGGCTCGTTTACTAAAGATTAGCTTGAGTTATCTGCAGCAGGGCCCATTTTATTCCTTTGGGCCCTGCAGCAGATAACTCAAGTTAATCTTTAGTAAAAGACCCCCTCAGTTTTCTAAAATCCACTACTTATGCATGTAAATACTGGGATTTGCAAATATAGGGATCCTTTTACTAAGCTGCGGTAAAAGTGGCCTTGGCACTTTCCTTACATGGGTCTTTCCCACATGCTAAGGCTATTTTCACTGTTGAAATATCATAAATATAGAAATTTGAGAACAAAATCATAATATTAAATCTCAAAAAATTATTTTGTTGAGAACATTGAAGGAGGAGAACTGGGTAGCAAAAAAACCAACAGTTTTAATAACCAACGCCTCAACTGCCACAGAAGGCCTACATAGATGATTCTTCACAGGTGGCTACAATCACTGGTTTCTAATGGAGCTCTGAAAAAAGCAACAGCGGAAAACAACTCCTAAGCAGGAGAAAAAAGCCTACTGTTGCCAAAAAACAGACACTGCCATTCTTACAAAATTGCAAAACCAGTCTCTTCGCTATCAGTGGTCATATATAGCTAGAAAGTCCTAAACCAAAACTAAGCTCAAAAGCTTATATTGCCTTGCAATAAACTCTTTATATTGAGGTCTTGTTAGTCTCTGTGAAATATTTTACACAAAGGCAGTGCATTTGACTGCTGAACTGTTTCATGGTCATAGGGCATCATTTCTGACTGGTTGAAGCTCTCTAACTTTAGATATTGAAGGGGGTCTTATAGTGATTGAGGGTATGGATGCGAAGAATGACAGTGCTATGAGCATTGGGAGCACCATGAAGCAACATAGAGACCACATTAGCGAGCCTATGGGATCTGCTTGGTACCAAAGGATCTGAAAGCACAAATGAACATAACTAAAATACAAACTAATGCACGCGTCAACCTTTTCCTACTTGAGCACACAATTCTGGAACGCGCTGTCACACAACTTAAAATCGATCTATGAACCAACTAACTTCCGCAAACTATTGAAGACCCATCTCTTTGACAAGGCATACCACAAAGACCAACAAATATGAACTCCTTCATATATACCCAGAATTCTTTCTATTTATTATTTATAGTAACATCACGCTTTATCATTATCTTATTACCCAAGAGCCTTCTGTCATACTAAATGTTTATTTCTCATACATCTCTACTATTCACAAAAGTGGTGATAGGGAAGAAGCTGGAAACTACAGGCCGGTAAGCCTCATTTCGGTTATTGGAAAAGTAATGGAAGCGATGCTGAAGGAAAGGATAGTGAATTTCCTGGAAGCCAATAAGTTGCAAGATCCGAGACAACATGGTTTTACCAAAGGGAAATCGTGCCAAACGAATCTCATTGAATTCTTTGATTGGGTGCAGGGGCATAGCCAGACTTCCGTGGGAGGGGGGTCCAGAGCTCGAGGGGAGGGGGCACATTTTAGCCCCCCCCACCACCGCCGCCGCCCCCTCCCGCCACCATTGTCGCCCCCCGTCTCTGCCGACCCCCCTCCCACCGCGAACCCTCCCCCGTTCTGTTCTCTGAGTCTGACGTCCTGCACGTACAACGTGCAGGACGTCAGCATGCAAGGAAGAAGTCTTTTCTCTGCAGCAGAATGGTCGGAGAGGACGTCGGCTGGCGGGGAGTGGGGTCCCCCGCCAGCAAAACGGAAGGTAGGCGGGGGCGGGTTCGCCGGGAGGGGGGGGGGGTCCCGACTGAAATCTATGGGGGCCCAGGCCCCCTCAGGCCCCACGAAGCTACGCCACTGATTGGGTGACAGGAGAATTGAATCAGGGACGAGCTATAGACATAATCTACTTAGATTTCAGCAAAGCTTTTGACACGGTTCCCCACAGGAGGCTCTTAAATAAACTGGATGGGTTGAAGATAGGACCCGAAGTGGTGAACTGGATTAGGAACTGGTTGACGGACAGACGCTAGAGGGTGGTAGTGAATGGAATTCGCTCGGAGGGGGGAAAGGTGAGTAGTGGAGTGCCTCAAGGATCGGTGCTGGGGCTGATTCTGTTCAATATATTTGTGAGTGACATTGCCGAAGGGTTAGAAGGTAAAATTTGCCTATTTGCAGATGATACTAAGATCTGTAACAGAGTGGACACCCCGGAGGGAGTGGAAAACATGAAAAAGGACCTACGGAAGCTAGAAGAATGGTCTAAGGTTTGGCAATTAAAATTCAATGCGAAGAAATGCAAAGTGATGCACTAAGGGAATAGAAATCCACGGGAGACGTATGTGTTATGCGGGGAGAGTCTGATAAGTACGGACGGGGAGAGGGATCTTGGGGTGATAGTATCTGAGGATTTGAAGGCGACGAAACAGTGTGACAAGGCGGTGGTCGTAGCTAGAAGGTTGTTAGGCTGTATAGAGAGAGGTGTGACCAGCAGAAGAAAGTGGGTGTTGATACCCCTGTATAAATCGTTGGTGAGGTCCCACCTGGAGTATTGTTTTCAGTTTTGGAGGTCGGATCTTGCTAAGAATGTAAAAAGAATTGAAGCGGTGCAAAGAAAAGCTACGAGAATGGTATGGGATTTGCGTTACAAGACATATGAGGAGAGACTTGCTGACCTGAACATGTATACTCTGGAGGAAAGGAGAAACAGGGGTGATATGATACAGACGTTCAAATATTTGAAAGGTATTAATCCACAAACGAACCTTTTCCAGAGATGCGAAGGAGGTAGAATGAGAGGACATGAAATGAGATTGAAGGGGGGCAGACTCAAGAAAAATGTCAGGAAGTATTTTTTCACGGAGAGAGTAGTGGATGCTTGGAATGCCCTCCCACGGGAGGTGGTGGAAATGAAAACGGTAACGGAATTCAAACACGCGTGGGATAAACATAAAGGAATCCTGTTCAGAAGGAATGGATCCTAAGGAGCTTAGCCAAGATTGGGTGGCAGAGCCGGTGGTGGGAGGCGGGGATGGTGCTGGGCAGACTTATACGGTCTATGCCAGAGCCGGTGGTGGGAGGCAGGACTGGTGGTTGGGAGGTGGGGATGGTGCTGGGCACACTTATACGGTCTGTACCCTGAAAAGGACAGGTACAAATCAAGGTAAGGTATACACAAAAAGTAGCACATATGAGTTTATCTTGTTGGGCAGACTGGATGGACCGTGCAGGTCTTTTTCTGCCGTCATCTACTATGTTACTATATATGTTACTATGTATTCATGATGTATTGTAAGCCACATTGAGCCTGCAAAGAGGTGGGAAAATGTGGGATACAAATGCAATAAATACAAATAACTGGTTGGACATTAAATAATTCTACTGCTCTGCTATGGGTGGGAATATAAGAGGTGTGTGCAGAATGACTGGTGTGTGCTAATCATGGCTTAAGTGTGATAGTGTGTGTATGGTAAAAATTTGAAGGGATATAGGGGGATTTGAAGGATCTGTGGGGTGGAAGATTAAGGGGTTGGGGTCAGGGTGGGTGGTAATCCGTCAGGCAAGGTGGGTGTGTTAATTGTATTTCCATGTGATTGGCAATGTTGGTTATTTACCTTTCCCTAATTTGGCTATGGGAGTGAAGGCTGGGCACTCCTATGGCTGCACTATCTCTGGATATATTCTTTTGCTAGATGTTCTTTTGCTTTTAGGTGATCAAGGCCAAGAGGCCATTAAAAGCTTTTTCATGGAATGTGTCTGGCATTAACTTTTCTATAAAGAGAACGACAATTCTGCAGACAATGAAGAGATATAAGGCAGATGTGGCCTGCCTGCTGGAAACTACGCTTTCACCCTCAGAATATCAGAAACTTAAAACCGCATAGGTACAGGAATATTATTATGCTTCATCCTCTGAAAAAAAAAAAGAATGGGAACAGCTATTCTTACAGGTAAATCAGTATATTTTAAAGTTTCTACTACAGGATAAAGAGATCAGATATGTAGTTGTTCATGGTCCTTTAAATGGTACTTTGATTACAATTGCATCTAGTTACGCATCCAATTCTGCACAAAAGTCCTTTTTCAAATCCTTGTTGCCTGTGTTATCATCATTTGCAGGAACTCCTCTGCTATTAGTTGGAGACTTTAACTCAGTTCTAACATCTGATATGGATGCTAATGTTGTTTCCTTTAGAGTGCAACCCAGATCGGACAGTGGTCTAGGGGCCTTGATTCGCAGTCTGGACCTAATGGACCCCTGGAGATTGCTCCACCCTCAAGAGAGGGATTATACTCATGTTTCGAAGGTACATGAATTGATGGCTCATATTTATTTTGCATAGATTGTTTCAAGGGGTGCTAGCTGTGACTATAGGTCCTTTAATTATATCTGACCACACTCTGATCTCTACAGAATTGGAGGGTTTGGGACCTCAGACAGGGAGTAAACCTAGACAGGGAGCAAACCTAGATGGTGTTTCCTAACCTACTTATATAAACATCAGGCCTTCCAGTTCCATAATCTATTCCTATAATCTATTCATGAAGGACAGGGTAGAAAAAAAGGGTGGAGGAGTGGAATTATATGTTTAAAATAATATTAAAGTGATAGAACTGCAGGACACATACTGTGGGTTAAACTGGTAACAGGGAAAGGGAAATGCATTTACATTGGTGTAATATATAGATCACCTTCACAGTCAGAAGAAATGGACAGAAATCTAATTGAAGACATCCACAAAATAGCTAGGAAAGGAAAGCATTAGGCAATTTTAACATGGAGGACGTCGATTGGGGCTCCCCTGCTGCACAGTCATCTAGAAACAAGGAGATCTTGGATTCTCTTCAGGTAGAATTGTTTCAGCAGTAGGTAAAGGAACCTATGTGGGATGGAACTATTCTAGACCTGGTGTTCATAAAAGGGGAGAATGTTTCTGATGTTACGGTGGGAGATCATCTGGCATCTAGTGATCACCGAATAGTATGGTTCAATATTAAGACAAAGGAGGAGAGGGCTTATTCGAGATTGAAGGCCCTAGATTTCAAAAGAACTAACTTTGCTGAGATGGGGGAATTTCTCAAGAAAAAGTTAGTTGGATAGGAACAGCTGAAGGAAGTAGAACAGCAGTGGGCAAAACTGAAAGGAACTATTTTAAAGGCGACAAACCTTTATGTTAAAAAATTATATAAAAGTAGGAGGAAAAGAAGGTTGCTCTGGTTCTCGAATGTAGTAGCTGAAAAGGTAAGGGAAAGAAGGTTAGCCTTCATATGTTACAAGATGACTCCGAAAGAGGAGGACAGGCAAAAATACCAGGAAAAGTTAAGAGAAGCTGGAAAAGCTGTCCAGGAATGCAAGGTCAATAATATGTTGTATCCTTTAACTCAACATATTATTGACCTTACATAATGCCTGCCCACGAGTTTCCTATATTTTTTCTGTTTAGTGTGGTGGGGCATGTCTCATATGTCTCCATAATGTGCTTAAACACATTTACCTTCTTTTATGTACATCATTGTGGGGTCCTTTTACAAGCTAAAAGGGAAGTACCGCCGGGCTACCACAGCAGCTCGGCAGTAGTTTCCACCCCTAGCGAGCGTCATAGTGTACTCAGCGGTAATTGGACAGTGGCATGTCTGCCTGGTTACCGACAGGTTAGCGTGGGAGCCCTTACTGCCACCTGAATGGATGGCGGTAAGTGCTCCCCCCCCCCCCGAAATGGCTGCGCAGCAAGTGCATCACTTCCCACACAGCCATTTCCTGAAAAAAACAAAGACCTGCCTTTTACCCGCTGTGGTAAGAGGGGGCCTCAGTGCACATCAGAAATACGCGCCAACGCCAACGCAGGCCCCCTTTTGCCTCAGCTTCGCAAAAGGGGTCCTGTAGGACTTGGAATTTGTGGACTGACTGCATGTATATTTGTTTGATGACCTCAGAAGCATTTATCACCATCTATTTTATAGCTGGTATGGGCTTCCGCGTTATCTGCATAGTAACCAGTTAGTGCGTGGTAATGTAGATGCCTTAACTGGTTAGCGCAGGAATGCCTACTCTCTGCCTCCGACACACCCCCTCAAAAAATAGCATGCGCTTATCATGTGCACATGGCAAAACTTTTACAGAATGGTTTAGCGTGTCCTGCGTTATGCCATTTTTGCTGTGTTAGGTACATTAGTGCTTAATGCAGCTTAGTGCCCCATAGGCTGCAAAATCTGCACATAGACACGGGTAACTATTGCCATTTACACATGTAAAACCCCAAATGCTGCTGCTCTTTTTTTGGACACGTGTATTGGTAAAATGGCTGTTTCCATGGGTTGTGCTGTCAAACGAACATGTGCTCCTGTGCGTCCTTTCACTATTTTGTAAAAACTTCCACATTCAGTGAGCCTTTGTAAAATACCTGAAACATTTTGGGTACCCTAACTTGGTTGTTCCTTTTCTGACCTAGACATCATATATAAAACTGACCCACAGGCTCCTAACTTGAGCCTAAATTTATCTCCCAGACTAAGGGCAAGATGCACTAAACGTAACAAACAAGTTAACGGCCCTTTAACGAACAGTTTTCCTACCCTGGCATGCATTAAAGCCCAATTTCCGACAACGGTAGCAGCAAACGAAAACGGAATGCAGATGAGCAAATTGTGTAGAAACCCTATTGAAATGAGATGCACTAAAGTTTTCTGCTTGCCCTAACGCAGGAAAACTACCGGAAAGCTAACGAGAGGTCTGTACCTCTTGTTGTGGCTGCTCGGCTAAAACTTTAATGTAAAAACAAAAAAAAAATCGCAAAGGGGGCAAAAACGCTCGCCAGGAGCATCCTTTATTGACGCCCAAGGTCGCCGCTGCTCCCCGCTCCCCCTGCATTATTCCAAATGTAAAAAAAAAAAGGATTGGGAGGGGGCAAAGGCACTCATCAGGAGCGTCCTTTATGGATGGCCTTGCCCCCCCAGCCCCGCCCGAGGTCGCCGCTGCTCCCCGCTTCCCAAAAATCAAAACTTTAAGCTGCCCCGGCCCCCCTCCTTTCCTCTCTTTCTCCCCAGCTCCGCCTCCCGCCATCCTCCGCCCCTGTGCCCCACCCCCGCTGCCCCCCTGAGGTCGTCGCTGCCGCTCCCCCCTCCACCGGGCCCCCCTCCATCTTACCGGGCCCGCACAGCACCTCTCACCTCTGTGCAGCGCCTTCACACAGAGGTGAGAGGCGCTGCGCGGGCCCGGTAAGATGGATGGGGGCCCGGTGGAGGGGGGGAGTGATGGCAATGACCTCAGGGGTTGCGGCGGGGCGGGGCACGGGGCAGAGGATGGTGGGAGGCGGAGCTGGGGAGAAAGACAGGAGAAGAGAAGAGAGGAGAAGAGAGGAAGGGGGCGGGGCAGCTTAAAGTTTTGATTTTTGGGAAGCAGGAAGTAGTGGCGACCTCGGGTGGGGTGGCGGGGGCAAGGACGTCCATAAAGGACATGTTTGTTTTTTAAAAAATGTTTTATGCACATTAGCCACGCCGATAATGTGTGCTTTCTGTGCGCATGCGTTTCCTACTCCGCTAAGGGGGATTGCATCAGATTAGCGAATCTTTCATGCATCTGACTTTTGAATACCGCACCGAACATTTCTGAGGTGTGTTTTTAGTGCATTATTCGTTTTTTCAAATTCGGTAACCACTTTTACGTTTTACATTCTTTTACTTTGGTTGATGCATCTTGCCCTAAAGAACTAAGGAGGTCATTTTAGAAGAATTAGGAGGAATTTACATGTGTGAAAAGGTACTTTACATGTGTAAATGGGCATACACATATTAGTAACAATTGTAATTATTCATGCATATACAAAGCTTGCACAGATTTCAGAGGGGCATGTTCTAGGTGGAGTTTTAAATATATATATGTACTTGCCATTTTATAAGTGCAATCTAAGTATAATTCACAAAATTTCCCCATTAGCATTTACACTTACTTGGAATCATATATAAGTGTGAATTAATTGTTTGTTTGGACCCAGTGCTTTCAAGTTAGCAAGGGAGCAATTCTTTTCTTTCTGGCTTTAAAAACTACCTCAAAAAGTAAAAAAAATTGATGTTCAGAATTCAGCTCCTTAATTGGCTCTTTCTATAGCTATTGCTTAACAATCTTCGTCATTTAAACAAATAAATTGCAAAACTGTCACATGTGTAGCACTCTGAATGATGCCACTATTTTTTGCAATTTATTTTTGTAACATAGCTGTTCCCACTGAATGTGCTGAACATGCATAGGACATGCAGGAGTATATTTGTATTTTACAAAGGGCTAAGTATTCAGCACACTTTTGTAAAATACCCAAGAAATTTTGAAGATTTCAATGCAAAGTATCAAAAGCTGCCATGAGAGGTCATGGAAAGCTATTTTCTGAGGCCCGACATAAGGGGCAGGAGTAAGGGACCTTTGCTCCTACCCCCAATGACACTAGGAATATTAGATAGGCCCAGGGAGGGCTTACCTACACTTCGGATAGGGGGGTTTGGGATGGGGGGGGGCTTGTTCCGGGGAGGGGCTTTCTTTACCACAGTCTGTGGGGATAGGAGAGAGAGAGGAGAGCTGTTTGGGAGGCCGGAAAGGTGACTGGGGGAGCTTTCCTGGACCAAATTAGTTATGTGGGTCCAGGTTAATATTCAGTGCCGAGGCTTGCATAGCTAAGCGGGTTAATTTAGAACCGTTTTTGAGCTGTCCTAAATGAACCCGCTTAGCTACGCAGGAGCTGCCACTGAATATGGCTGCCACTCACAATGCCCAGTTTAGTGCTATTGAATATTGGGGTTTAGGTGGCCCAGAGCAATCGGGCAGAAGCCTCTTTTGCTCGCTTAAATCACTTTGAATGTTGTGGGGGGGGGGGGGGGAGCTTTTTTTTTTGTATCTTTATTTTTCTCAATTTTTCATTAATAACAATTTCAACAGAGTCCAGACAAAACAGTAACTATCCTCACTAAATATCACAGAGCTCGTCAACCGACTTTTCTAATGTATCAGTAAACAGAACAACTTTCAACTTAGGAACCATGATGTGATACCTATCAAGCGTTCTTTTCCAGGTGAGAAAGTAGAGTGAGGTGTGAAATGTTGGTTTTCTTCCTGTACCCAAGGGGTAGTCGGGCCTGATCTTCAGACCCATACTTCCTGCATAATTTGTGCTTGTTGTGTTTGAAGATCAGATGGTTATGTGGATATAAGGTATATGGGCATTTTAAATCGTCTACAAGGGAACATAAAACAGAGAAACTAGGGATGAGCTTTCATTTCATTTTTGCATGGTGAAATATTTAGCAAGCATAAACAAATATTAACTAAAAAGATTTTTTTCTCTGCATATGTGAAGGGAAATTCTATAACAAGGAAGCTCAAGGGTATGCACCCCTTTGCATGCATAAATGCACAAAAAGGTTGCACTTATTGTGAGTAAGCACAAAACTCTCTTCTGTAAGGGTGTGTGTGTGTTATTAGCACGCAAAATGCAAGGAGAGTGTACATGTGGGCAGAGATATGTGCATAACTTAGAATACTATAACCTACATGTGCCTTTACCATATTTAGGTGTTGTAAATTACAGCAAAGCCTTTGGCTGCTGTAAGTACATGCACCTAAATGTAAGGTGTGCCAATGTCAGGTTAAGTTAGCATTCTATAATGGAATCTTGGTGCTCAGATGTGGTTGTAGAATAGACTCTCACCTAGCATTAGCACACCTAAAAGGAGGCACCCATTTATAGAAATACTACCTTTTAGTACTGAAGGTTCAAGTACTCTCTGCTGAACAAGTTGTGCTCCCAGAGCAATAATGCAGCTAAAAGTATGCATGTTGTCAAAGTACTTACATATTTTAAACTAGCTGTAAATATGTTTGAAAGAATAAAGTTTTCCTACCCATATAACCAATTTTACCAATACAGTTCCTGCTTAAGTCTTTGAAAAATGTAGCCCAAATGCATAATTAGAGGGGAAGTTATCAAGATGTGATAAAAGGTGATCTTTTACCACACTTTGATTCAGTAACCTGTGGTATCTTGCAAGCAGTGTTATTCCAGTGGCCTGGGAGCATGGGTCGCAAAACCGTGGCCTACGCTTCCCTGACTTACAGTTCACCCCCCCCCCCAAAGCACTTAGTTGCCCCCCCAGCTCCTGATCTCCTGGCTCAATGCCCACCCACCCCGCAAAAATCCAAGCCTCTTCACTCCCCCACCCCAAAAAGATGCAAAACACTCCATTTTGAGGACAGTGCCAGACTGGGCAGGAATGATGGGGCATCACTCCTGCCTAAAGAACCCCTGGACTACCAATGTTTCAGATGGTAGGAGCTTTGTGGGTTCTAGTGCCCTGTGGGAGGTGGGGGGGGGGGCTTGGACGTTTTGAGGAGTGGATGAGATTTAAACTGGGGGGGGTCTGGAGCTGAGGGAAGCAACTAAGGCCCTTGGGATGGGCAGTAAGCCATGGGGAGGGGTTGCTCGGCTTGTCCTGGAGAATCAGGCTTTGGCTTTGCGGCTGGATGCTCCCAGGTGATAAAATAACCTCAGCTTTACCGTGGTTTATGGACCCTAACATGACTTGTGGTGTATCACTGCAAGTCATGTTAGGATATTTACATAGTAATGAGATGCAAAATATACATTTGCATGTTTCTCACTCTGTAATCCATGACTACTTAAATATCACCATGGTAAATTTGGTCAAGCGACGTTAGTGCACACTAAAGGGCAAATTATGTAACGTAAAGCTCTAACACAGCTTGGTAACTTTCCCCCTTAATGCTATGAAACTGTTAGAGATATGCATTCATTTGAAATGATGTGGAAATCTTGTTTCATGTCATTTTTATTCTGAAATGACAAGAAAAAACTTGAAATGTTGATTTTTTTTCTTGTGTTGGAAAGAGTGTGCACACTTTATGAAGAAGAGGCATCATCTATGACATTGCCTGAGATGACAAAGATTAAAACAAAGCAAATTGAAAATTCCCGTAAGTGACACAGAAAACAAAACAAAATGTTTTGGGCTGCACGCCCCTAGAAATTACTGTCTTTCTCTACCAATCTACTCAATATGTAACATATCTTCTCTCAGCAGTATGGACTGATTTCTTCTAGCTATTCTATCTTTATCATCAATTTATATGGGGAAATCTGAATGAGGGGAGCCATTCTGTAAATTGTCATCCTACGTACCAATCAGCATTCAGGCTGGTGACCAATAAAGTCAAGCTAAGAAAGGTTTAAAGTGCGCCATTAGCACTTTTCAGCTTCTTGCTCCTTTCCGAGGGCTTATTTAAACTAAACACTGCTTGTCTCAGTAATTCATAGTTCCAAAGATGTAATCTCAAACCAGTCCACACACATACACAAGGAATGAATTTAAAACCTTGTTCCTGCATTCAGACAATTCATTAGAGCGTCCTTTTCCCTGAGTGCAAATATAACATTTCTTTCAGCTGCATTGAACTCTGTTATTGGCATGCCAGATTGTTCCATTTTCATTACAGAGCTGACTTGACCTTGCTCAAAGTTCCCCTGACCCCCCTTTAAGCAAGTCATATGTAAAAGACTCATCTCCTTTCAAAATTAGCAGGCTGCAATGCAAGAAGAAGGGAGAAGGGAGAAGTGAAGGAATGGAGGGCTGCCAACATCTAAAGACTGCCTACAGCAGAATCTCATCAAAAGAAAGGCTTGACAGCTTTATTTTGTTGTCAGTTAAAGAAGCTCCCTTGGATCAAAAATGTCTGAATGTCATTGCAAACTGTTCTTCCGCTGTCAAGACCCATATTCCAGGCCACAGCGCTGCTGCTAATCAGTCATGACTGGTTGTTTCAGTTGGAGTCACAGCCCCTGTGATGAAATTTAGCTTGAAACAAACTTGTCAGATGTCCTTGCTAAGATTAAGCTTTTCAAGCGAAGGTATTAAAAAATGACTGCTTTCATCAGTACGCCTCACTGTATAGCCTAGAACAAAAAAAATCTATGCACTTCAGAGGACTGCTTATTGCGATTGTATGAGAACTTTCAAGGAAGCCCTCAAATGTCACGGAGTTGAAATATTTCTGTATGGAAGAATAGGCCAAAAGTCCTCAAGGGCGAAGCGAGAGGCTGATCAACAGTTATAGGAAACATGCTGTTGAAGTTATTGCTGTACATGGAAGTGCCATAAGTTAACTGAATGAAGGGTTTATATACTTTTCACACAAGGATACTTATTCTTGGCTATCTTTGGCTGGGTTATTTATTAAGTGGGGTTAGCTTTCTCTCGTGTCAGGTTTAGATTAGGATCTGGTCATTATTTAAGAGTAAATTACACAGCAATTGTGTGTGCAAATTTGGGAGCGTGCCCAATTTGTGGGTGCAATTTAACTGAATAATGAGCTAATTAGCGCCACTTGGCTTTTTAACAAGCAATTAATGGCACTAATTAGATTTAATTGGCATTTATGTGTGATCTTCAAAATGGGGCACAGAAATGGGAGGGTCATGGGTGTAATAATGTTGTTCCTAAAATTAACGTATGTTGTTATAGAGTACAGGGAATATGCTCCCAATATAGACACATACATTTGCACCACATTTCAGTTGGTACAAATGGCCACGCCATGATTCCCAGTTGTTAGCGTTATTCTATAAACCGTGCCTAACTTTAGTGCTGATTTTTTTTGGCACCATATATAGAATCTAGCCCCTTATGGGTTTCACAGATTTTCCTCAAAACTATAGCTGTCTAAATTTACCCACCTAGATTTATGCTAACTAAAATGTGCCCAGTGATACCTGGCTGCTGCTGGAACTTAGTACTAGTGGATTAATTTTCATCCCCGCAACTACTCCACCTACTCCTGTGGAGGAGTAGCCTAGTGGTTAGAGTAGCAGGCTGTGAACCAGAGAGAGAGATCAGTGCTCAAATTCCACTGCCACTCCTCCTGGCCTTAGGCAAGTCCCTTCATCCTGTATTGTCTTCCATACAATACAGGATGAAATGATTATCTGCCCTGCTAAGCTTTAGTAAAAGGGCACCTTAGGTTACAAGCCCCCACTATACTTGAATGTAACTTGCCTTGAACTACTATTGGAAAGGTATGAGTTAAATACTAAGGGACCCTTTTACTAAGCTGCGTAAGCGTCTATGCATGCCTAATGTGCGCCAAAATGGAGTTACCACACGGCTCTTGCAGTAACTCCATTTTTGCCGCATATCCGATACGCACGGCAGAAAAATAAATTTTATTTTCTGCCACACATATTGGATGCACACCAAGTGGCATTTGGCACGCATAGGCCATTACTGCCAGGTTACCATGTGAGACTTTACTGCTAGGTCAATGGCTGGCGATAAGGTCTCAGGCCCAAAATGGACGCGCGGCAATTTGCCACACATCCATTTTCGGCAAAACGTTTAAAAAGGCCTTTTTTACAGGTACGCTGAAAAATGATTCTGCGCGCACCCAAAACCCATGCCTACACTACCGCATGCCATTTTTCAGTGCACCTTAGTAAAAGGACCCTTAAATTTAAAAAAGAAAAAACTGTATTCCCAAGCCTGTCCAGATTTTGAGGGCCTTCACTGGGCCATCTGGTGCAACTAGGTGGCATTAGTCACCCACTCAGCCGGAAATTTTTCTTTTCTAATCATCAGCTCTTGCTGTGTAACATTAGCATTCGGTAGCTTATGTACTGTAGATTGCTTTTGATATTTGCTTTAATATGTCTCAACCTGCCATCTATGCCTACATTATTACTCTCGCCTCAGCTACTGGTAGAGCCATGCTCCTGCTTTTATCTTTTCATTCCTTTACTATTACCCTTTGCTGGCCTATATTCAATGCCAGCGTCTGCATTGATAACCGTGCAAAATTAGGACTGCATTTTAGCTGGTCCTACAAGTCTGGCTAGCTATGTGGGTGCCAGAACTGAAATTACCCGCACCCGCATAACTCCTGGCTCCGTCCCATACCATCCCCTGACCTGCCCACCTGGAACACGGCTGGTGAGTGCCAATATTCAGTGACACTGTCTGGTTAAGAGCCTCTGAATATCGATGACTGGGCTCTCCTGCCCATTTAAAGCATTTCAAATATCTACCGCTTAATTTTTCCCTCATTATGAGTGCTACTTCCTAACTAGGAGGCCAATGGTGGAAGGTACACATTTTTTTGTAAGTGGGGTTTTACTTTAAAAATAAAGGGTGCTCCTAGCTGAACGCCTTTTATAGAATAGCATGTAGCGCTGATTCCCATGCTCAGCTTTGGGTATGAGGATTTACGCCTGTTGAAACCAGGTGTAAATGCTGGTGTGCAAGTTGGGAACATATCCCCAGTACTCCATAACACTGCGCCCAAAATTCCAGGATACCCTTAATCCATCCATCCATGCCCCTCCCATGGCCATGCCCTCTTTTGGGTTGCACGCTATGGGATTTGGGCACCCAGTTGTATAGAGTAGTCTGCAGGTTGATGTGGGTGCCACTCCTAGTTGGTGCCAATTAAAATCAATAATTGATTGTTAGTGTCCAATTATTGCTTGTTGATGACTCATTAACCAGTTAAGTTGCACACACATCAGGAGTTTGCCCAAATTTGGGCAACTTTTATAGTTTAGTTTATTGGTATTTGCTAGAACACTTTTGTTAACTACGCAGATCAAAACGGTTAACACAAAAATAAAAAGAGAGAGATGGAAATAAACTACAATGTTTAAATAGAAAAGGATAGATATACCGTTCATACGAGAACAAGTCAGACATATCAACTACCTAAATTTAAGCATGAAGGGGTAGGGGGAGAAAGGAACAGAAAGAGAGTAAGAGGGATACTCCTGAAAAAAGGAAGGATGAAAACCCTATTTAATTAGGACCAAAAACCAACATAAAAAGCCAAGTTTTTAGAGGTGTTTTAATTTTTTCAAAGGATATTTCACCATGAATGTCTTTTTGCAGCGAGTCCCAGTGCGAAGGAGCAACAAAAAAGAAGCGACACCCATGTGTGGATTCCATATTGGCCTTTTTTGGGCTGGGAAGTACTAGCCGATGGTTGTTTACAGAGCACATGGTACGGGCAGGGGAGTAGGGTATGGTAACAATGAGAGATAACCAGGGAGGCCCATCCGAAAGGCTTTGAAGGTGAGCATGAGGAGTTTAAACTGAATTCTCTGTTCAACTAAGGGAAAGAACATTCAAAGTGGCCAACATGGCAGAATAGATATATTGCTGTATTTTGTAATGATTGTAACTTTTTAAACTGAAAATGAGGACAACCAAGGTATATAATGTTACAATAATCAAGCCTTGCAATTAACAGGGACAGTATGAGAGAATTAAAACACTGGAAATTAAAGTAACGATGAATAGAGCAGAGCTGGCACAGAATGAAAAAGCCAGATTTACAGACTGTAGAAATGTGTTGTTCAAAAGACATTATACTCATCAATTCCTTCCGTTACCCCTAAGTAATGGAAGGAATTGACTTGTATAACGTCTGTTCCCATAAGATGGATGGATAAGGTAGGAGTTTGAGGGCTGCCAGTAAACCAACAGGCCACTGTATTTTGTGGGTTAAGAATCATTTTATGCTCTGACAACCAATTTGCAACAGATGTGAGGCAATTCTGAAAGGGGGTAATGGATGAAGAAAATGGATCCATAGGAAAAAGAAGTAAGATGTCATCTGCATAAAAATAGCTAGAAATACCTAAGGATTGAATAAGAGTAGCAAGGGGACTAAGGAAGAGATTAAAAAGAAGAGTCCATTATGTACAAAAATGCATTTAAATTCATAATAATGAAATACTATGATGTAAAACCATTCCAAACAATTCATTATGTCTGGATTTTTTGAAAAGAGGTTTACATAATCATCTTCATATGCAAGCTTTCACAAAGAGGAGAACTATACCTCTAAGTGTGATTATCTTTTTATCTGGTTTCTATAGCTAAATTTTGTGTGAAATTTTGCTGCCCAACTCATCATATTCATGGGTACCAAAATGTAATGCAGAATGGACAGCTGTTAATCATCCCAAAGCTATGTTCCTCCACAAGATCTTTTACCTCTGTAAGAGCCACCTTCTCAATTAATTTTGAGAAAATGGCACAGTAGCAACTGGGCAGTAATTCTTGGACTTGATGACATTAAAAGTTGATTTATTTAACAACCTCAGTCTTCAATGGCTGCAAAAGTATGCTTTCTTCAGGCATTTGCTAACAGCAGCTCTCCATAAACAGTTATCAGTCAAGACAGGGATCTAAGAGTGAAGTGGTAGAGTGTATTGTCTTAGGGGTCCTTTTACTAAGGTGTGTTGAAAAATGGCCTGCAGTAGTGTAGGCGCTTGTTTTGGGTGTGCGCAGATCCGTTTTTCAATGCATCTGCAAAAAATGCTGAAAATGGATGTGCTCAAAACAATGGATGTGCAGCATAGGCGCCCGGTATAAGAGGCTTGGAGAGGCTAAGCCTCCCCTGCGGTGCTCTGAGGGGTTTAAATTGTTGATTTACCTCCATCCTCACAGCAGGAGCTGTAGTGAAAGCCCTCTAGCCTTGTGTAACCAGTTGTAGAAATTGGTTTATGGTTTGTTTACCTTACTGCTGGGAGAGCAAGGGGGGTTGGCTGGAGGTGTCCTGGGTTGCCAGGGAGATATTTAACAAGGATGACTTCCTGACCTGCACTGAGGACAGATAGCAGCAGAATCGGATACTGGGCCAGCAAGATCAGAAAAGGTCACCAGACAACAAAGGTAGAAAAGATAATTTTATTTTCATTATAGTGTTTGGAATATGTCCACTTTGAGAAGCAGGTGCTCAACATTAAAAGCTTATATTTATTTACTTATTTATGGCATTTTATCCCACATTAAACATGAATTAGGGTGTTTTGTGGCTCTACATGAGAATTGTGATGATATGATCCCTTGTTTCAAATTGTTGACGGTATGCATTTTCCGTATGGGTGGTATATTGGTGTATTAGGTTCTGCCCAATGTAATATTTATGGTACTGTAAGGTTCTGAGTGTGTTTTTGCAGAAAGTTGTGCATAGTGTTTTGCAGTTGAGCGATTGTGGTCAGTATATGCTTTGAGCAACTACTTTATTCTTTGACATATGATACATATCTAATATCTAAATTTAATAAACGGTATTAATTGTGACTTTTATTTTTATTTTGTTTTCTGTGTGTTATCAGACAATTATGGATTTAAGCTCCACCCCTGGCCCCACCCCTAACCCCCTTTAGCCTCCCCAAACAGTTGGGCCACCGACAGCCTATGATGTGCAGCAAAATCAAAATTGGCGCTTGTCCATTTTGGGTCTGAGACCTTACTGCCAACCACTGACCTAACGGTAAAGTCTCATGTGGTAACCAGGCAGTAATGACCTACACATGTCAAATGCCACTTGGCGTGCATCTGATATGCATATCCGAAAATAAAAATTATTTTTTGGACGTGCGTATCGGATGCATTCCAAAAATGAAATTACTGCAAGAGGCATATGGTAGCCAGGCAGTAACTCCATTTTGGCGTGCGTTTGGTGCGCGTAGACATTTACATAGCTTAGTAAAAGGGCCCCTATGTAATGTTGCCCATCTCTTACAATCCAATCAAACAAAAGATGGGCAAACTCAGCAATGGGTCTAACTGAATTATGACTTGCAACCTTACCCCTATCCAACAAAAACTCCTCGGTCATAGACATATGCTAATACCGTTACAGCCAGCTCGCAAGTTAAAAATGGACAACATGTATGTGGTCTTCATCACTCTGTAATGGCTTCACAGCACACATCATACAAAGACACTAGCATACTGTGCATACTGTGTTTCATTTAGGTCCATGTACTGTCACATGGAATATAAGAGACTGGATTATATGATCTACAGTTGATTAGGTGGATGAATATCAGTCTGGGTACCATCACGCACAGAGATGGGTAGTAACGAAGTACTTGTACTTGGTTGCAGTACTTAAGTACAATTTTCATCACTTTTACTTGTAACAAGTTATATTTTTTTGCAATATTTTTTACTTTTGTACTTAGTAACTAAGTATAATTCCAGAAAAAATTTTTAAAAGTATTTTCTCTGCCTCTGCTTGAACCCGATTGGATGTCGTGGGAACAGGGACCATGGTATCCAGTTGGGTTCAAGCAGAGGCAGAGAAAATAAAAGGAAGGCTGTCCACCCTGCACCACCTCCAGGCCTAAGTGTGCCCTCCCAGAACCTACCTTTATGTGCCCTGGTGGTCTAGTGGCCTCTTCAGGGCAGGAATGAAGCTAACTCCTTCCTGTCCACTACTGCCGCATATTCAAAATGGCCACAGAGGCTTCAAGTGGCAGTCTTGTGATGCTACTGTTTAAAGTCTTGGATGAGTAAGTAGTTAAATGTTAAAATTATAATTGAAGGCGCTGGATGATATATATTGCCTAAACAGGCGAACAGAGCTTCACTCATAGTTTGTCAATTGTTTATAGTGACAAAGATGGTAAAGTGTTGGTGAACACAAATACCACCAGTCATGATATTTCACTGATCAACTCCTCCATTTTTAAATAAATTTATGGTGCTATCCACGATGTTTGCATATGCCTATGACTGAGGAGTTTTTGTTGAATAGTGCTTTTATATCCTTCTTGTGATTTACGTATATTGTTGACCTTACCCCTATCTGCAAGTACTAGTCTAAGTTTGAAAGAATCTGTTGATTTTATCAAGAAAAATAAAAAGCAAATATTACAATTAAGGTAAATGTAATGAGTCTGCTGAAAACTCTGAACCGTAGCAATCAAATTGTTCTCCAAAGCTGGGAGTGCCAAAATGTAGCAGGTATGTGGCCAACTTACAGTATTATGTTGCCCACCTAAAACTCTGTCCTGCCCCTATGGCTCACTCATCTGAATGAATGAAATTTAGGCACCCAGTGTTAGAGAATAGCGCATAGGCAGATCCACATGTAAATCCTATGACTTTTGAATGTGGATTTTGGAATCTGTGTCCAAAGTTTGGCAACCTTTACAGAATCCAGGGGTAAATGTCAGCAATATAAGTGACTTGTTATAGAGTAATCCTTATAGTAGCAAATTCTATAACTGGTACCACAATTTAGGTGCCTAGATACAGCATGTTGAATGCTAATTCTATATCGGCCTCTGAGAGCCATGATTCTAGAATATTAATATAAGTTGGCAATTACACATCTTCATTTAGGCAGGCCCACTTATTCCCTATGAATAGCAGGCATAAATGTACACATCTAAAGTGACACTTTAGCGCATAGCTTACAGTATTCTGTAAGTTATACATATAGATATTCACATTATATTCCCTCATATACGCTTTTCTAAAATCAGCACTCCATGTTCCTGTTTTATGAGGCTTCAGGTTTAACAGAGCATCTTATGAAATAGTATGGGAATGTCATATGTTTTGACTTGGATATGTGATTCCCTATCCACATTTAAACTAAAATCTGCTTCCATGTGTCTATATAGATCTAGTCACAAAAGAGAGGGAATACAGTATACAAGAACAACCAAACAACCAAACAAAGCAAACACTGGGCCTTCAGGATTGAGAAAAATGTAGTTCTTTATTTATAATGGAGACCCGACACGGTCCGTGTTTCGGCATATAAACGCTAGACGACGAGGAAACAGGTTGTTGCCTGGGTGTGTCAGGTGTTTGTACGCACGGGACAGTCTCATTTTCTTCTGGTAATATAACCTGATTGTTCATTCCACATCTTTGTCAACTTATTATCTTGCTGACCTATAGGAGTCCCTTGACCCCTGATGCAGGCGTTTGTACGCCGAAACACGGACCGTGTCGGGTCTCCATTATAAATAAAGAACTACATTTTTCTCAATCCTGAAGGCCCAGTGTTTGCTTTGTTTGGTTGTTTTCTATATAGATCTAGACATATATTTGTACGTTTGTAGTTAAGGCAACCATGGGAAAAAATTGCTCAGGTCTTGGAAACAGCAAATTCTAGGAGACATAAGAAAATAAGAATAGCTATACTGCGTCAGACCAATGGTCCATCTAGCCCAGTATCCTGTTTCCAATAGTGGCCAAGCCAGGTCACAAGTACCTGGTAGAAAAACAAATAGTGGCAACATTCTATGCTACCAGTCCCAGGGCAAGCAGTAGCTTCCCCATGTCTGTCTCAATAGCAGATTATGGGCTTTTCCTCTAGGAACTTGTACAAACTCAGATACGCTAACTGCTGTTACCACATCTTCTAGAAAATAGTTCCAGATCTTCAGTATTTGTTGAGTGAAAAAATATTTGCTCCTATTTGTTTTAAAAGTGCTTCCATGTAACTTCCTTGAGTATCCCCTAGTCTTTGTACTTTTTTAAAGAGTAAACATGGATTCATTCCTACTCTTTCTAAACCACTCAGGATTTTGTGCACCTCAATCATATCTCCCCTCAGCCCTCTTTTTTCCAAACTGAAGAGCCCTAACCTCTTTAGCCTTCCCTCATATGAGAGGAGTTCCGACCCCTTTATCAAGTTATTCACTCTTTTTTGAACCTTTTCTATTTCTGCTATATCTTTTTTTGAGATATGGTGACCAGAACTGAACGCAGTACTCAAGGTGAGGTTACACCATGAAGTGATACAGAGGCATTATAGTATTTTCAGTCTTATTCACCATCCCTTTCCTAATAATTCCTAGCATCTTGTTTGATTTTTTTTTTTGGCCACTGCTGCACACTGAGCAGAAGATTTCAGCATATTATCTACGACACCTAGATCTTTTCTTAGGTGGAATAACTAGGCATGCAAGTTACAATAGGTGACAAAACTGGCCATAGAGAAGCAGCCTGATAAGAAAACAGTCTAGTAAACAATTTCTTTGAACTAATTCCACAAGGGCTAGGGAAGGAGAAAAACTATGGTTTACGAATATTATATTTTAAGACTGAATTGGCATAGCATACTAAAGAAAGCATATATTGAGGACTAAGGCCAAAACCAATCTTATATAATAAACACCCTAATTTAAAAAGTACCCTAGCTTCAAGTGGAAGCCAGTGCAACTTTAAAAAAATGGAGTAACATGGTCATATTTTTTAAGAGAGCAAATCAAACACAGAGCCACATTTTGAATAGTTTGGGCTTACAGTAGCTCATACAGTATTCTGCAATGTTTCAGTAGCTATCTCTTACCATGAACTTCCATCGAGTTACAGTCACATATTACCATTTACACTTAAATATAAATGAAATGTATTCAAGATAGACTGCCTAGGAGAAAAGTATCTATGCACACTTGCATCTTATTTAAGTGAGCACTTTTTTTTTTTTGAGTAAAATAATGCAGGCAAGTTTGAAAATACCAAAGTCACCAGGGACCCAGAATGGCAATCTTTTGGTGCACATGAAGGACAATTCTATAAATTGGAGCCTAAAGATAGGTGTCAATTGTGCATGAACGTTGTAGAATAATAGCACTTACACACTTGATTGGCACCACTAGTTGTCAATTACACATGTAAGTGCTAGGCGCTACTCTGTAACATACATTTCAACCTCAATTAGGGGCCATTTTATTAAAGGGTTGCCTCAGCGCATGCCATTTCTGGTGCTACAAAAATATTTTCTATTTTTGTAGCGCCGGTGCTTACCCGGAAGTAAGTTACTGCTGGGTTAGTGCGGAAGCCCTTACTACCACCTCAATGGGTGGCAGAATGGCCATGTGACAGCTGGTTCACTTAATGCACAGCCATTTCTTTTCCAGAAAAAAATACAGCCTTTTACCCACTGTAGTAAAAGGGGACCTCAGAATGCGTCAAAAACAAACAATGACACTAGCGCAGGCTCCCTTTTACCGCAGCTTAGTAAATGGGTCCCATAGCATGTAAGTGTGAGGGAATGCAAACATGGGCAGAGGATGGGCAGGCCACAGGTATGTTTCTGAAAACGTACCCAATTTATAGAATACTATACATTACACACACTTCAGGTTGCAATTAGGGCCCACAGTTGCAACTGCCATTAACTTGGCATATCTGTTGGCATAACTAATTTTAGGTGCACCAGTATCAGCTTACCCTAGTATTCTATAATGGAATCTTTGCGCCAAGAAGCCATTATAGAATTGGCAGTAAGCACGTGGCATTGGGGTGCCTAACTCTTGGCACCAATTTATAGAATTGCCACCATACTTGTTATGTTTATATACCCTTGTATAAATTGCCTTTTCAGCTTGTAAAACAAGTTTTACATATAGAAAAAACCTTTATAAAATTTCCCTTGTAAAAGTTAGTTGGTGGACATTCTGTTGAATATTGGACTGTTTTGTGTTTTCCTATATATACTGTTCATTTTCTCTATATATGTGGAGGTTAAAATTTGCTCCTAATTTATAACTTGGATTCCCCTCCGCCCATAGGGGTAATGGGTAATTTGTGTGTTTGTGGCCTGTGATAAAATTCTGGCCAGCATATGGCACATACTTTGATGGTAGGCGTGTATGGGGAAGAGTTTAAATGGATGCAAGCAGAGTTTTACAAGTTGTGAGAAGCCTGGCAGAGCTAGAAGAAAAATCCTGAGTTTATATGTTACATGCAGTCATTTTAGAGTCATTTATCTTTCTTGCTATAAAAAAGGTGTTGGTTGGATTGGATGTTGGACTAAACTTTCCTGTTTTGATTTTATGTTGTTTTACAATTTGTTTTATTAATATATTGATTTATTTCCAGTTTCATCTAATTCCGGTTTTCCTCTGCTCATCTGCTCTGCTTTTACGAACATAGGCAATAAACTTTCCTGAAAGAAAGTTCAGTAAGATAACACAAAAAGTGCATATTAAAAGGCCACTTTATGAGTAAGGTAATGACATTTAGCATGGTTACAGTAAAATTGTCAGTGATAATATGGACATTCTATCACAGAGGAAAACCCAGAATGCATTGGCTTAGTAGTATAAGCATGCTACTTACAAGGTGAAGTTAAATAGTATGATCATTCTAAACTGAGGGTGTTAAGTTTTCTTAGTTTCTCTGATTTGTTTCCAAAATTCCTCTCTTGTGGCCTCAACTGATGAAAACCCCAAACATGCATTTTTAAAGATGCAACCATAACAACCACTTTTATCCAAAAAATAAACCCATCCAAAACCCTGACCTACCTAACCAATTTCTAAGAGACCCCTACCCTCCCTCCCCCCCCCCCCCAAATAATCATTTTAAAATTATTCTTGGAGCCTCAGTTCCACAAAATTTTAAAAATGCCTATGGGTGGACTGATATTAATTGTGGATATCCTGAAAACCAGAATGACAAGAGGATACTCCAGGACCAACTTGGGAAACACTGGCCTACCTGACCCTGTATTACATAAACACAGTGGGCCTGATATTCAGCTGGCAGTGGGCAGTGCTAACCGGTTAACTTTTTAGCGGTTAAAGATAGGCCTGCTATTTATGCACCTTATTTCAGCTAAGAACATTGCTGGTTAAGCGCTAATATCCATGCCTAACTTGCTATGTCATATGATATAGCTGGTTAGTAGTTAGCTGCTAACTGTGGATATCTAATAGGAGGTAGCAGTTTATCTCCCACTGAATATCCACGGTCAGGTGCTGATATGAGAGGCATCTGGCTGTTTAGGAGGACTGTGTCAGAATTTAAGAAAGTGTGGGACAGGCACGTGGGATCCCTTAGGGAAAGGAGGAGCTAATGGTTACTGAGGAAGGGCAGACTGAATGGGCCACTTGGCCCTTATCTGCCATCATGATTCTATGTTTCTAAATAGCTTTGCATATTGGGGGGAGTGTAACTACACTACTTCCTCAATGATCTGAGAGAGAAAGCATAATCTCTGAAATGCTAGTCATAGATATTTTGAATTAGTCCATTAAAAAGTATCACCACATTTTGAATAGTATTAGGCTACAATATGGAGTGGCTATTACTTTAATCTTATTTTCCTGCTATGATTTTATTTTTATACCTACGTTTTTCTTGTTCCAAGATTGCTCGATATGATTTATATTTGAAATTTATATAAATCCAGTATAAAAAAAAGATATCCTCTACAATTTGTTTGACCCTTATTTCTACATAATCAAGTAGACTAACACAGCAACCACAATGTCTGGCTGAAAGACCTTATGAAGTCCAAATATATCACATCTAAGTACCGCCAGGAAGTATACACCCTTCTATTCAGTTTCCATTAAAATAGTTTTATTGCATGAGATTCTAGCTATAAAAACCATTTTAAGTTTGGCAGGTTAGTGCATTTGCTACCTCCATTTCACGGTAGAATTTCCAGTACAAATTGCTTCACTTGAGCTGTTCGATTTAGCGTCATTATAGCAGATGGTGTGAAAATTCCATGCTTCAGCATTGCCTTTGTGTGAGTTAAGACATCTGTGTTGCAAATCAGGCAATGGATCAGATAACCAATGATCCCCCCCTTTTTTTTTTTTTTCAAACAGTGTTAGAGAAACTTATGAACAGAACTTTTAGGGATAAAGCTGAAGAAAAGTTTTGCTTAGTAAAAAATATAGTCCATTTATCAGCCACAAGAGTGTTACCCTAAAGAGCTCCATTGCTCCAGTCACAGATCTGCTGTAAATCCTTCAGAAAATGGTTCTGTCTGCTGAGACAGATGCTGTGACTTGTGAATCCAGAACTAGGCTTAGTTTAATCACAACACATGCTATTTAAATTCCACTGGCTTCTGAAATGGAGTTAGGCACATTCTAAAAGTAGTACCAGACTTCAAGCCATTAAATCAGTAACCTTTACATAAGTACATAAATATTGCCACACTGGGACAGACCAAAGGTCCATCAAGCCCAGTATCCTGTTTCCAACAGTGGCCAATCCAGGTCACAAATACCTGGCAAGATCCCAGAAAAGCTCAATACATTTTATGATGCTTATCCCAAAAATAAGCAGTGGATTTTCCCAAGTTAATTTAATAATGGTCTATGGACTTTCCCTTTAGGAAGCCATCCAAACCCTTTTTAAACCCGCTAAGCTAACCACCTTTACCACATTCTCTGGCAACAAATTCCAGAGTTTAGTTATACGTTGAGTGAAAATAATGTTGTCCGATTTCATATTAAATTTACTACTTTGTAGCTTCATTGCATGCCCCCTAGTCCTAGTATTTTTGGAAAGAGTAAACAAATGATTCACATCTATCCATTCCATTCCACTCCATTCATTATTTTTTAGATCTCTATCATATCTCCCTTCAGCCGTCTTTTCTCCAAGGTGAAGAACCCTAACCGCTTCAGCCTTTCATCATAGGGAAGTCATTCCATCTCTTTATCATTTTGTCGCCCTTCTCTGTACCTTTTCTAATTCCACTATATCTTTTTTGAGATGCGGCGACTAGAATTGAACACAATATTTGAAATGCGGTCGCACCTGGTGGTGGTAAATTCAGTCAACAAGGTGCCTTTCTGCACTTCTTTGGAATATATTAAAAAATGTTAATTGGATCTAGTGTACTATTTATTTGTTTCAATTTTGCTCATTCCTTTTCAGTAGTAGCTCAAGGTGTGTTACATTTAGGTACACTGGGTATTTATTTCCCTGTCCTCACAATCTAAGTTTGTAGTTGGGCAATAAGTGACTACCCAGGATCACAAGGAGCAGCACTGGGCTTTGAACTGGCCATCTCTAGATGTTGAGACTCGTGCTCTAACCACTAAGCCACTCCTCCACTTCACTAAAATTGTCCTTGAGTCACTAGCTAAATGGTAAGATGAGGAGGGAGATATAGCAATTATTGAACTGGGCAGAGAGAGATACAGAGAAGACCCAGACTATTTTGGTTTTCTCATTAACATTTTATAAGAAGAAGAAAATTCAGAGGTCAGAAATACTGAAAAGTTTTGGATTTAGCTCATGGGGTTTCAGTAGTAACTCAGTAATTTACATTCAGGTACAGTAGGTAGGTGTTAAGCCTTTTACTAAAGTGCGTTAAGCACGTAAAATGCCATTAAAAACCTGCAACCACCTAAACTTCAGGAAATCATTAAAAACCTACCTGTTCAAAAAGGCATACCCCGCTGACCCAACATAAATGTCTGCACTCTGCAACACAACATAACCAAAGCTTGTAATGGACACTACCTAATCTTTCCTCTCCTTGAACCCCATTGTAACTGAAACACATGTTCCTTATTCAACTACAATACCACCTGTATTTGTTTCTTTACCGGACTTGGCGAACGCCTCTATGGTACTATGTAAGCCACATTGAGCCTGCAAATAGGTGGGAAAATGTGGGATACAAATGTAACAAATAAATAATCAATGACATATTGCTGCTGAGCCAGTGGCGGTCCGTGGTTGTATAAATGCTGACCAATATCAGCTAATTTGTACCTGGATATTAAGTGCTGAACATCCAGGTCAGCCATGGTACCCAGAAGTTATGTGGGTACGGCCGATATTCAGTGCCGTGCCCGCATAACTAGCCAGGGAAAGATAGGACTGCTATTTAAGTGGTCTATTTGCCTAAATAGCTAGGAGGCCATCAGCACTGAATATTGACAATGACTGCTCTGGCACTGCCCAATTAGGTGCCACTGAATATTTATTTATTAGGATTTATTTACTGTCTTTTTGAAGGAGTTCATTCAAGGTTGTGTACAGCGAGAATAAGTCAAACATAAGCAATAGACAATTACAGCAGTAAAAATAATAACAGTACAAAGTATGGTATAGTATACTACTTACAATGTCAACACAATATACAATAAAACATTTTAATAAACAGCACAGAGTGTAAATAAAGATGGAACATATAGATAGATAAGAGAGTAAGAGGACTTAGAAAATAAGGTGACTAATTTAAAAAAAGGTGCACATGAAGTCAGAGAGATGGTTAAATATAATCTCAGCTAGGGTAGGAGTGGATAAGCATGTCCTGCGGCAGTATGTGCAGCCTGAGTCACTCCTTGTGTGTGTGAGACTAGGAAGTTAGTTACTTCTTCCATTAAAGGCCTGGTTGAAGAGTCAAGCTTTCCCCTGCTTCCTGAAGTAGAGATACATCATAGAAAAAGGGAGACCAGCATTATCTGCTTAACTGGGAATAGAAGAGAGTGTTGTGACCAATGGAATAGAACAAATTACTGTACATATCACTGGTGTAATTGTGCCTGTGAGTTGAGAAAGGGAGCAGGCTAGATCCCAGCTCCTGAAGCCATGAATTCATACTGTGGGCACCTTTAAATTGAATTGTGACAAGTGACTACAGGTAGACCAAGGGGGTGGGATTGGATTGAGGGGTTTGGACCTGATGAGAGTAATAGACTACAGGGATTGGACTTGGGAGGGGGAAATATGTGCTGGGGGAGGACCAGGAGAAGTTATGCACTATGGGCAGGGTTGGCATTAGACATTAAGGGGCCCAGGGCAGAAACTAGGCATGGGCCCCCAAAGCTAGCTTTCAGTCTATGCCTCCTTCAAGCTTGGGAGCCCCTTGTATTGCCCTGTTTGCCACCCCCGGCTATGGGTGCTGTGTGAGGGCAGTTATGTGCTGTGTGAGGGGACTGGACTATGGGAATTATATTTTTTTGGGGGGGGGGGGGGGGGGGGGGGGGATTAGTCCAGGGGATGCAACACCACAGCTTGCTGACATGTCTTATTTGTGCAGCAGCCACACTACCACACTGCCGGTGGCATTATATGTAGCTATGCTACTGTCAGTTGTGTCCTGCCTCTACCCATGTTAAGAAGATAGTATAGCTTTTTTACCATGCTGGCTGGTTGTAATATCTGGTAGATGTTAGCATGCATCCATGCTAATGTCTACTGCATGGTACAACGCATGCTAGGGTTTAATACATCTTAATGAAAAGGTTCCAAGTTATTTTTTTTTGTTACATTTGTACCCCGCGCTTTCCCACTCATGGCAGGCTCAATGCGGCTTATATGGGACAATGGAGGGTTAAGTGACTTGCCCAGAGTCACAAGGAGCTGCCTGTGCCTGAAGTGGGAATCGAACTCAGTTCATAAGTTCCCCAGGACCAAAGTCCACCACCCTAACCACTAGGCCACTCCTCCTGCATAATGTTGAAATCACCTTAAATTCAGCAACATCGCCACTTGGATTTTAGGCTCCTAAGTTTAGGACCCTATTAAATTAAATTTAGGAAATGAACACTAGTTGGTTTTGAAAGGATCGTAACTCCCAAAGTGAAGCTAGTAAGCCCTATGAAAAACAATCTAATAGCATTCAGTTGACTAGGCCTTTGTATTAGACTGGAAAAGTAAGCCTCTCCTTAAAACCACAACATTTGCCATTAAGCATGGGGGTTCCGGTTGGAGTGACAAAGGAGAATACACACCGTCTTCCATTCCTTCTAATAAATGTTACTAAGCGAGGAAAGTAGCACACTGGGAACAATAAAGATTAAAGTCAGAAGCCCAAATACAAACCATCTGTTAGCAGTACAGGCTACTCATCCCACTAAGGTAAGATTTAAAAGAACAACACATACAAGCACAATAATTCTCTTGATATGATGCCAAAGTTGTTATATCCTTCTGAGCCTTTAGAAAAACAATGTTGGACTGAAATCAAAATGAATTTCTTAAAATACAGAAGTGGTTCCTATATTTTTCTAACCTCAAATCTTATTCTGACCAGGCCCAAAATAATAACCCACATCTTACAGTGGCTATAACAATACAAAATGGATAAGTTATTGACACTTGAGAGAGAATGCATAGGAAGCCATCAGGAAAGTTTCTTTTTGGTACCAAATGCATCATTAATAGTAATTGAAGTTTATATAATGTCCTCCATCAAGCCCACTTTATAGTTTGCAATAATACTTCAGGAGCATATGGATAGTCTCCTCTGTGGGTTTAGCCTAGAACATATTGGTTCTCATCTGCATAAAAATCTAGAGAGGAAGGGGACAATACTGTTATTATCCAATTATGACTGAATTAATATCCTCTGGGACAGTGATTTCCAAACCTGGTCCTGGAGGCACCCCAGCCAGTCAGGTTTTCAGGATATCCACAATGAATAGTCATTAGAGAGATGTTCATGCAGTGGAGGCAGTGCATGCAAATCTCTCTCGTGAATATTCATTGAAGGTATCCTGAAAACCTGACTGGCTGAGGTGCCTCTAGGAGCAGGTTTGGGAACCACTGCTCTGGAAGATACTAAATTGCTCAAAGACCCAGTCATTGTTAAAGGTCATTTGAACTTGCATGCTCTGATCTTGGCTCTGATAGCAAGAGATTTTCATTCACTTTGTTTTTCACTGCATGTGTATCATATAGACATTATGCGCCAAATAGTTCCAACGCTGTTGTTTGACACATCCAATAGAGACTCCTGATGCAGGCCTTTGGACAAAATGCAGGCCAGTGTTGAGTCAGTGGATGCAATAAAGAATTGGATTTTACAATGTCATCTGCCTTATTTATTGGCACCTTCGCTGTGGTTGTACATCTGACCTTGGCTAACTTGTAGTTTAATGTTCTGAACACTGAGCCACTCTTCTTCCTTTTAAGATGTGAGAGAATGCCCATGTTTTTCCTACTGGAGCTCCATGCTTAAAATAGTCCAATATCAACCTTACCTTACTTTTTTTTCCTTCCAAAAGGTTTGTGCTACACATATTTAACCCTGGTCTTACTACACAGTTCGGGCCGGAAGGCCATAGGCTGTTAAGCCAGAACTTTCACTGTTTATACACTTTGCACACTTTTCTCTGTTAGTCCAGGAAGTAAGCACAGAAAAGGACTAGTCCAGAGTTTTATGTAAAACAACTAGAACTTTATTGAAGATTCTGCATCAAGCAGTTCAATTCCTTTTTGAAACAAACAGTCAGTTTGTAATCCAACTTGATATGAGATGCAAGCAAGAAGTCCAGAGCCAAACTCAGGGATATGGTGTATCTTCTCAAGTACAATTTATAATCCTATGGTGTATGCATATTTACAGTTCCTCCTGTCCATATCCACTCCATCTGGGTGTAACAACCTATGGCTGTGTCTGCAGCACTTTTCCATCAAGCATATCTTCCTTTGGACCAGGCCTCTCTGTCTGTCCACACTCTCCTTTCTCCCAAAGGAATACCTTTCCAGGTTCCTACATTTGGCTCTCTTTCTTGTTCCTGCTCCCAGGCTGGGATCCCTTACTTCTCACCTGGAGCATTCCTCCCCTTCACAGTTAATGCTTTACTGGCATAAACCTACCTCTTTGGTCAGCCTTAGTTTCTTGGACCCATCCAGGACACTCCCCTCTTCTCAAGGGCCCCAGAGGGGTAGAGGCAACCAAAGACCTCATGCAAACCCCAATGATCCCATTTATTAACTCCTAACTCCTCCCTTACTGTCATTCAACAACCAGAAACATTTCCTCTGCAACTTAGCCTTTATCACCCACAACCTCAGTAACTGTGTATAATTCTCTCATGATCTTTAGTAATTACTACTACTACTTCTCATTTCTATAGCGCTACTAGACGTACGCAGCGCTGTACACTTGAACATGAAGAGACAGTCCCTGCTCGACAGAGCTTACAATCTAATTAGGACAGACAAATAGGACAAACATGAGATAAGGGAATATTAAAGTGAGGATGATAAAATAAGGGTTCTGAACAAGTGAATAAGGGTTAGGAGTTAAAAGCAGCATGAAAAAGGTGGGCTTTTAGCTTAGAATTGAAGACGGCCAGAGATGGAGCTTGATGTACCGGCTCAGGAAATCTTTTCCAGGCATATGGTACAGCAAGATAAAAGGAACGGAGTCTGGAGTTAGCGGTGGAGGAGAAGGGTGCAGATAAGAAATGTTAGTAGTATAACAGAGATTTACCCAGTGAACGGAGTTCCAGTAATCCCATTATTTTTTCACATTTGACACGATTGAAGCTATAACCTGACTATAACCAAATACTGTAGTCCTATCTAAACTAATATGCATGGGGGACTGCATATAGCTGATACAGACTATTCAGAAAATTACCAAAAAGTAACTTTTGTAATGGGGGGGGGGGGGGGGATTTGGGCAGGGCCGTGCCTAGGGTCTCTGGTACCCCCCTGCAGACTATCAGTTGGCGCCCCCCCCCCCCCCGTGAAAATGATCGCTCACCACTTGCCACACTGACAGGAATTGTCAGCAATATTCTTAGAAACAAATTGCTATACATTGCAAAATAAGATAGCAGATGTAAATTCTCAAAGTGGACATATTCCAAACACTAAAATGAAAATAAAATGATTTTTTCTACCTTTGTTGTCTGGTGACTTTCTTTTTCTGATCATGCTGGCCCAGTATCTGATTCTGCTGCTATCTGTCCTCTTAACTCCGTTTCCAGGGCTTCCTTTCCATTTATTTCTTGACTTTCCTCCTTTATTCTTCATTTCTTGCTCTATATCCCCTGTGCATCTCTTCACTTAACCCTCCATTGCCCCTGGTACAAAATAAGTACCTGAATATATATAAACCACTTTATATATTACTAGGGTTACCATATGGCTCCAGAAAAAGGAGGACGGATTGAGCCAGCCGGGTTTTACTTCCATTGCTTTCAATGGAAGTAATTGCTTTCAATGGAAGTAATTGCCCATTGCTTTCAATGGAAAGCAATGGAAGTAAAACCCGGCTGGCTCAATCCGTCCTCCTTTTTCTGGAGCCATATGGTAACCCTATATATTACAAAACCTCAGAAAGGCGGTATATAAGTCCAATTTCCCTTCCCTTTCTTAAAAACCATTGTGAAACTGAAGCTTTAAACTGAAGAATTATATACCATGAAAGGATGTAAATTCTGTGCTTCCTGTCTGTGAAATTATAAAACTGTGATAGTTGGCAGCGTTTGATGCTTGTTTGTGGCCTATGTGAAATCCTACAGTGATCTCAATCTAGTTCCAGGGCCCACAAGAGTCCCAGGCACATTTCAGATCCTCTCAGGTTCCCTGCAAGCACATCTCATCACTGACTTGAGAAGAGAGATTGAAGAAGCAAATGAGGAGAAGTGCTGGATGCTTAGGAATGGTGCAATTTGCAGACTTTTCTCTGTCCATTCCAGGACATGACTGCGTTACATTCCTCATTCATTACATGTCACACAAGCAAAATTCAATCAACTTCTCAGCCGACCGAAACTATAGGGATTTTTGATTTTGTTTTGTTTTTCGCTTTGCTTTTCTCACTGCTCCAGGTGGAGCCTCCCTACAACTCAGCAGCAGGAACGAAGTAGGAAGGAAAATAAGTAGCTGCAGGGTAGCATTTTAGAAATGTTAAATAGGACAAAGAAAAGGGCTTGGTCTGACCTTTCCCCGGCCCAGGAAGCCTGCAAAGTTTTTGCCTGTGCGCAAGACACAAATGGAACTCGTTCACTAAAACAGAAACTACTTTCAACTCAAAGCAACCCCCACCCAACACCTTAGTAGGAGTAAACTATGCTCTTTCCTTCTGGTGTCAGCATTAGGAAGTACAGTGCTGCGATGCAGAGACTCTCCGCATTTCTGCCAGGTCCGCCACCTCTGAAATAGGCTTCTTCCAATATCCGCACAGATTGAGATGAGAACAAGACTCGGAGGAGCTGAGGTAAGCGACAGGTAAGCATGGTGCGGCGGTGCCCTCCTGAGGTCGGCACCCCCCTGCGATGCTTACCCTGCTTACAGTGTTGGCACGGCCCTGGATTTGGGTGCGGATCATTATAGAATCACACACAGCCATATCTGCATGCAAATCCACATTAGTGCCAATTAGCGACAATACTTGATTCTTCACAGCCAATTATTAATTGTTAATGGCTCAGTAACTAACTCCCCCTTTTACAAAGCCATGCTAGTGGCTGCCGGTGTTGTTATGCCGTCACAGCCCATTCAGTGCAGGAGCAGTTACTGCTTCCTAAAAAGGAGGCGGTAACTGATCCCACATTAATATTTTTGCAGGTCCTACACGCTGATGGGAAAATTAACATTGAACCAGCAAAAAAGAAAAAAGAAAAAGTCTTATTTTATAGCTGTGGTAAAAATGGACTTAAGACATGGGAAAGTCCCATGTTAAGGCACACTAAGCCCATTTTATACCACATCTTAATACAAGGGCCCCTTAATCTGTATGCTTCCCTGGTACTGCATTGCATCCATAATATCCAAGGCTTTTGATGCACTGAAACATGCTGACCATTAATCACATGATTGGACAGTGACTAATGGACTGTTAGCAACCTGTAGAAATCTGCATGTATAATCAATGTTAGGTTTCAGGTATTTTACTTGATTTTACTTTTTTATTGAAAAGTATACTCTAGCTCTTTTGTGGGTTTATGATTAGCTTTATTACATAATCAACACATTTTTAGATATCTCCCATTTGATTTTTGGTATTTAATTTTATTGTCCAAATTGTATTGAGCGCTATCAGCCTGATTAAAAAGAATTCAAAGCACATCTTGCATATTACAGTTTATGTACTTCAGAAGGAGGCTCCCTTTGGAAAGATACAAGTGCTGAGATGAGTATTAGCAATGAACCTGGGAGACTGAGATAATCTTCATCATAGGTTGGTATAGGAGCAAGATTCATTCCTGTTATGATATGTGTCAAAATTAACCCATTTGGAGATATTACCCCTGTCTAGATAAAACCATAGACTGTGTGCAACATTATCTCTATATGTTCAACCTCTAATGCTAGAAATCAGAGGAATATGCTCTGCTTTCCCATTTTCTTTCCAGCTCCCCTCTGATCCTTAATAATTTTCTATCATGTTCTAGGTTCTCACATTTGCTTAGAGGAACTGTGGAGACAATACATCTCAGACAACAGCAACATCAAATCCTCATGTACAAGTGTATTGCCGGGGGCCAGTGATGCATATTTCAAAGATTATGCTCATCAAAGTAACATAGCAAAGGGATTCAGCTGGAATAACACTAAGCAGAAATAAACAATATTCTCTTAAATCTGTTGCTGCCTGTTTTTGTTAGATAACTCTCTAACAAATTGCCCATTCACTGCTGTAAAAAAACACTTTCGAAAGGATTATTGTTGTGATAATCTGTGCTCAATGGCTTCCAACAGCAATCATATATTTCAGGCTTAAAAACCAGGCTTGGAACTGGAACAGCTGTATAAATATCTTTCACCAAAGAGAATGTAGGCCACACTCTGTTTATAATACTAATGACCCTAATGAGCAGACTGGCATAGTGTTTGCTTTTTAGTTCAAGGCCAGAAGACAGACCATTTGTTTACTACTGTACGTGGGTTTCCTTCTTTGTTTATTGCTCTATTTAAGGAAATATATGGAACAGAAATGTGTGTTTAGTTGTTCTTTTATTACGGGTGTTTTGGGGACGGTACATGAAAGGCAAGTTTCCATGAAATTTTTAAATTACTTGCTTGCAGATAAATTGGTTGCATGAAAATTGCCTCACTCAGCCTGACTGAAGGTACTTAATAAGGTTCCACGGTTGACATATCTTTAGCCAGGTTGAGGGGAGGCATTTCTAGGGGAATAGGTGAGGGCATAAGGTCCGGTTTGAAAATAAGGCAGGCAGACTGCATATTCAAAATGATGGGATGATGTTCTCCACCAAGTATCTGCCCACAGTTGATATTTCAGACTTTGTATTGAATTTTAAACAATACCTATATGAAATGTCTAGAATACACTTTGACATCTTAAGCTTTCTCTTGCTGGGTCTACTAGTGATAGCTTTCCCTTGTGAAGCTAGGCCACCAGCATGAGGGTGGCTGCTTTTCTAAGAGGGCCTGGTAATTCAATAGACTTCTATCCTCCCACTAGCAGGTATCAGTGTGGTTCTTATGGTTGATGTCATCAATCCTATTGCTCTTTGCCTCTCACTTCCTTTCAGGGGCCATGTGATGGAGTGTATAAAAAACTGTCAATCCTCTAACACACTCCCTCACAGGGTCACATTAAGAAGCCTAACACCATTCAGCTAGGGCAGGGGTAGGCAACTCTGGTCCTCGAGAGCCGCAGGCAGGTCAGGTTTTCAGGATATCCACAATGAATATGCAGGAGATAGATTTGCAAGCACTGCCTCCGTGGTATGCAAATCTATCTCCTGCATATTCATTGTGGATATCCTGAAACCCTGATCTGCCTGCGGCTCTCGAGGACCGGAGTTGCCTACCCCTGAGCTAGGGAGACAAATGCCCAGAGCAGAGACAAGCCAGAGAGACTTGGTGAAGAAAGGAACAGCTCTTCAGTGTATGTAGCCGGGTAGGGAAAGGTTCTTGGCTGAATGTTATAAAACTCTTGACCTTTGTTAAATACCAAATTTAAGCTGATATTCCTGTGTACACTGTAGGCCATTCCCTTTCATAGTGGGAACTAAGTTACAAGCTGATTTTTGTTTACTCCTGAGTTATCAGACCTTTAAAGAAACAGGCCTCGATGGATATTTGATGAATTACCAGAAAAAACAAGTTTAGTTTTACAGTGCTTGGATGTGTCTGTAGAACAGTGGTTCCCAAGCCTGTTCTGGAGGAACCCCAGTCAGTCAGGTTTTCAGGATATCTGCAATGAATATTTTTGAGTTAGGTTTATATACAATGGAGGCAGTGTATGCAAATATAACTCATGAATATTCATTGTGGGTACCTTGAAAACTTGATTGGCTGGGGTTCCCCCACAACAGATTTGGGAACCACTGTTGTAGAGGGTCATCATCCTAACCCGGTTCACACTGTTATAGACCATCATGCTTGGGATCTCTTCTGATATAACGTATACAGTAAAGGTTATTGCCTTTTAATAACTGAAGATCCTATTTCTTTCTGAATCTCAGGTGTTCTCAACCCTGTCCTCAGGACACACCTAGCCAGTCAGGTTTTCAGGATACCCTCAATGAATATGCATGAGATGGATTTGCACAGAATGGAGGTAGTGCGTGCAAAATTATCTCATGCATATTTATTGTGGATATCATGAAAACCTGACTGGCTGAGTGTGTCCTGTGGACTGGGTTGAGAACACCTGGTCTATCTTGATGTTTCTACATCTGCTGTGCCCCCTTCCACATTCCTGGTTAAAAGTGTTGCATTGTAGACATCATAAGTTGTATGCAATTTAGGGGTATAAAATAAATACTTTTCACTAAGAGAATATTAAGACTTGTGAGGGATGCACTTTTTAAATTGTGACTACTGAGATAATTGTGTTACATTCTTTTTCCTAGGTACTTTTGAACAGTTCTTAATACTTAATATTGATTGGTCTAGATTACTTCAATGCTTTACAGTGTATTTGGGTCTTGTATCTTATTTATTTATTTATTTATTTGTGAAATTTATATCCTACATTATCCCAAACAAGTTTGAGTTCAATGTGGCTTACAATAAACAGTATAGGATACATAACAAAGAATAGGGGGCATGCGATGAAGCTACGATGTAGTAAATTTAAAACGAATCGGAGAAATGTTTATTTACTCAACGTGTAATTAGGCTCTGGAATTCATTGCCAGAGAATGTGGTAGGGGCGGTTAGCTTAGCGGAGTTTTAAAAAGATTTTGACGGCTTCATAAAGGAAAAGTCCATAGACCATTATTAAATGGACCTGGGAAAATCCACTATTTCTGGGATAAGCAGTATAAAATATTTTGTACTTTTTGGGGATCTTGCCAGGTATTTGTGACCTGGATTGGTCACTGTTGGAAACAGGATGCTGGGCTTGATGGACCTTTGGTCTTTCCCAGTATGGCAATATTTATGTACTTATGTATAATAATGTATATGAAAGTAATTTGTTGTAAGAATCCAATTTTACAATACAGTATCATGAACATACCGGGATAACTATGGATATTAACATTTAGAAAATCTATTATGAATAAGAAATTGCACATGAAGCAACGAGAAAGTTAATGGTAGAGTAGTAACCAATTCAGTTAATAATTAATTGTTTGAGATATGATCATTCTTTGTGAGGGTTTGTTTGAATAGGAATAGGATTTGAGGATTTTGCGGAATCTAGTATATTCCTGTATATTTCTGATTTTGGGTGGTAAGGAGTTCTACCATTTGGTTTCTAGGTAAGTGAAGTCTGCAGCGTGGACAGTTTTGTAGATCACTTTTTTTGCAATTTGGGAGATGTAGTCTGAGATAGTTTCTTGCCTCATATTTACTGTTTCTATGAGGTAAGTTTAATAATGGTACCATATAGTCTGGAGCTATACAATTTAGTATTTGAAAGATAAAGGTACATAATTTGAAGATAATTTTTGCTTTGATTGGAAGCCAGTGTAATTTGATTAATAAAGGGGAGGCACTTTCAAAACGAGAGATTTTTTATATATGAACCTGGCTGCAGTGTTTTGAGCTGTTTGGATTTTTTTTCAACAGGTACTCCTTACAGCCAACATATATGGCATTACAATAATCGAATTGATATAATGTTAATGATTGTACCAATAGTCTGAATGTTTCTGATGAGAAATAGGGCCTGATCCTTTTTAGTTTCCAAACAGACCTGAAAGATTTTGTGGTTACTGAGGAAACTTGAGTATCAAATGTTAATAATAATGATAGTAATTATTAATAATAATAATAATAATAATAATAATTAATAATGTTAATCATAATCTAAATATGTTCATGCACTACAATTTGTTCAGAATGCAGATGCTAGATTACTGACCAGTTGTTTGTCCTTGTGACCCTGTAACACCTTTCTTTTAGACTGGTTGCCAGTGGCACAGAGAGTTAGATTTAAAGTTTATTGGTTGGTGTTTAAAATGTTGAGGAATGATTTCAAATTCCCAGTATATTTGAAAAAATTGTTACATTGGCATATTCTGACTCATAGCTATGATCTGGACTAACCACCCTCCTTGAGGTTCCATGTTTAAAAATTGATAAATTGGCCAAACCCTGATCAATGGTATTTTCTGTTGCTGCTTCTAGTCTCTGGAATAAGCTGTCTGTTGAGTTGAGATCTGAAACTGATAAAAAGTGTTTCAGAAAAATGTTGAAATCATTCTTCTTAAAAGAAGCTTTCTCTTGTTGAGCTTTGATCATAGATTGTTTTATCAATGAAGATAGGAAGGCTCCTTTTATGAAAAGATGAGGGATAAATTCTCAGATTTTAAGACAGCAACTTTGAAAGGTTTGTGTTTTAATTATATATTTGTTTTCATTTTGTGATGTTTTTGATGCCTTTACATTACTGTATGTAGTATTATGTATGCTTTATTGCAAACGGAATAGAATGGTTATCAATCGTTTTTGCAATACATAAAGATTTTTTATCTAATAAATAAATATTTGTACCTCTATATTTTTTGAAATGAGGAATACTGGAGCTTGCTTGTAGCTTGTGAGCTGTATTTAATGTGAAATACTGGAGAACAAGCCTGGGTGTCCATCACTGACAGTGTGTGTTCCCATCTTATATTTTTGAAGGAACTATAAGATGCCCTATGTTCATGGGGCTGGAGGCTTTTCTGTGGGAGAAGTTACCTACGATTGAGGAGAGCTGAAGGAGCCCTTTGAATAGTTGCCTTGTCATGGCTAGCTAGGCCTTTTAACGAAAGGAAGTTTCCCAGGCCAGTTTTGTAGGGGCAATTCTATAACAGGGCACCTTTATTTAGATGCCCCAAGGCAACACGGTAGGAGCTTAGCCTATAAAGTAACCGGAACACTATTTCCATTACAGAATACAAGCATCACCCAGTGTCACTGTGTCCAACATGTAGGCACTCGGACTTAAGCCATAGAGTTGGTGTATGTGCAGGTGCCTAACTGTGGTGCGGATGTGTGTAACTTAAAGTATTCTTGAAAGGGCCCGTTTACTGAGCTGCGGTGAAAGGGGGTGTTTTTGATAAGCACTGAGGCCCCCTTTTACCGCAGTGGGTAAAAGGCTGTCATTTTTTTCCTAAGAAATAACTGTGCAATAATTGAACCACTTACTGCGCAGCCATTTCGGAGGGAGCACTTACTGCCATCCATTGAGGTGTGGTAAAGTCTCCGGCGCTAACCCAGTGGTAACCAGGCAGCATGTGGTACTGCCCGATTACCTCCGGGTAAGCACTGGCGATTCAAAAATGAAAAACATTTTTGTAGCACTGGAAATGGTGTGCGCTGGGGGTGGGAACTACTGCCGGGCTGCTGAGATAGCCTAGAGGCCATTCCGAATTAGCGAGTGGTAAGCCTGCATTGGGCTTATTGCCGCTTAGTAAAAGACCCCAAAATTACCCACCTCAGTGGAAGCCATATCGATGTCCCTCATCTGTGTACGTCCCCCTTGAAAATACCCGCTATGTACATGAAGCAAGTATATACAGAATAGTGTTGATTCATAAATTGCTATTTTTATGCACATGTGCACACTTTTGGGCTCATTTTCGAAAGAGAAGGGCACCCATCTTTCGACAGAAATCGGGAGATGGACGTCCTTCTCCCAGGGTCGCCCAAATTGGCATAATCGAAAGCCGATTTAGGGCGCCCTCAACTGCTTTCCGTAGCAGGGAAGACCAAAGTTCCTGGGGGCGTGTCAGAAGCATAGCGAAGGCGGGACTGGGGCGTGCTTAACACATGGGCGTCCTCGGCTGATAATGAAAAAAAGAAGGGCGTCCTTGACAAGCACTTGGCCAACTTTACTTGGTCCATTTTTTTCTTGCGACCAACCCTCAAAAAGGTGTCTGAACTGACCAGATGACCACCAGAGGGAATCGGGGATGACCTCCCCTTACTCCCCCGGTGGTCACTAACCCCCTCCCACCCTAAAAAAAATATTTTTTGCCAGCCTCAAATGTCATACCCAGCTTTCTGACAGCAGTATGCAGGTCCCTGGAGCAGTTTTTTTTAGTGGGTACTGCAGTGCACTTCAGGTAGGTGGACCCAGGCCCACCCCCCCTACCTGTTACACTTGTGGTTGTAAATGTGAGCCCTTCAAAACCCACCAGAAACCCACTGTACTCACATGTAGGTGCCCCATTCACCCCTTAGGGCTACGGTAGTGTTGTACAGTTGTGGGGAGTGGGTTTTGGGGGGCTTAGCACCCAAGATAAGGGAGCTATGCACCTGGGAGCAATTTATGAAGTCCACTGCGGTGCCCCCTAGGGTGCCCAGTTGGTGTCCTGGCATGTCAGGGGGATTAGCACACTACGAATGCTGGCTCCTCCCACAACCAAATGGCTTGCATTTGGTCGTTTCTGAGATGGGCGTCCTCGGTTTCCATTATCGCCGAAAACCGGGGACGACCATCTCTAATGTCGACCTAAATGTTGAGATTTGGGCATCCCCGATCGTATTATCAAAAGGAAAGATGGCCGCCCATCTTGTTTCGATAATACGGGTTTTCTCGCCCCTTCGTGTGTACATCCTGCGAGGACGCCCTCAGGAAAACTTGGGTGCCCCGTTCGATTATGCCCTTCCACATGTGTATCTGGCATTATTCTGGCATAACACCTGAAAGCCCACTTCTTCAGAAAGTATTTATTCGATGGGCCTGCACAGCAAAACTGAACACTAACCAACACACCACAAAACTCAAATCACTAACAGAAACTGAACAAAGCACGTGACGACTCCTAATGACAATGTAATATGTTTAACTGTTGTAAACTGTAAGCCACATTGAATTGACAATTTGATTGGAAAGTGTGGGGTGTAAGTGCAGTAAATAAATAAATGAATTATGCACATTAACCATATTGCTCTTTATTAAACCAGTACAAAGGAGCAAAAAAAGTGAAGATCCAGGGGAGGTCTGGAGGTATTGTTCCAGCTGGAGAAAGTAATAGAGATCTGGAGGAGCTCAGCTAGAGTTTTCAAGCTGCAAAAATTGGATTGTGTGTATATTGAGAAGTTCATGACACCTAGACTGTACTGTGAGAGACCAAATCCCAGTGCATCCTAAGCATACAGTAAAGAGAAAATGAGTATTTTACTGTGTTTGAGATGTGAAATAGTTTCCTCTGATGCTTTTACCATTGCATATAGTTTGGGATTTTCTAGTAGAAGATCTATGGCAGAGATAGGTGATTAATCAAGTATCCTGGAGATTCTGTGCTTTCTGAACTGTATTTTGTGAGTATTTATTTAAGAGAGGAGTGAGGCATCTGGCATACTGAGCCTGGGATCCATGAACTGTGGGGGTGGGGTGGGGTGAGGGAGGGGCAGAAAAATACAGGTCAGTTATCAGACCACAGAATTTTATACAGCAATTGGTTTTTTTTTTCTGATTTTGAAATCTTTCAGTTCCTGCAGTTCAGTTATTTTAAATGCTATTAAGATTTTTTTTGGCTGCACTTTCAAATTGGAGATTTCACCAAAATAAAGGTGATATTTGACTCTATAGCACACAGCTAAGCAGACATTTTCTTGTGATTCTAGCTGAGTTTTCAGTATTTTTCTTTGAAGGCCTTGGGGAAGTTATAACCCTCTGCCCATCAGGTGCTGAGCTTTACAAATTCTTTTTTGTACACCATGAGGCTGGTCGTCCAAACCACCATGTTCAGTGAACCCAGGTGCTTCCTTGGCAAGCTTGAAAAGGTATTAATCCGCAAACAAACCTTTTCCGGAGATGGGAAGGCAGTAGAGCTGGAGGACATGAATTGAGGTTGAAGGGGGGGCAGGCTCAGGAGTAATGTCAATAAGTATTTTTTCACAGAGAGGGTGGTGGATACACGGAATGCCCTCCCGCAGGAGGTGGTGGAGATGAAAATGGTAACGGAGTTCAAACACGCATGGGATAAACACAAAGAAATCCTGTTTAGAAGGAATGGATCCATGGAATCTGAGTGGAGATTGGGTGGCAACACCGGTAATTGGAAAGCAAAACCAGTGCTGGGTAGACTACTATGGTCTGTGCCCTGATCGTGACTGAATAGATATCGATGGGCTGGAGTGTACATTTTAAGGGGCTTCAAAGTTAACTTCAGAAATATTAGTATAATAACAGTGCTGGGCACACTTCTACAGTCTGTGCCTGAAAATGGCAAGGACAAATCAAACTCGGGTATACATATAGAGTATCATACACCATGTAAAATGAGTTTTTCTTGGTGGGCAGTCATCGTTTACTAGGTCACTATGGCCCTCCAATACTCTAGCCCAGTGGTTCCCAAACCTGGTTCTGGAGGCACCCCAGCCAGTCAGGTTTTCAGTATATCCACAATCACTATTCATGAGATAGATATGCATGCATTGGAGGCAGTGCATGCAAATCTCTTTCATGAATATTCATTGTGGGTATCCCGAAAACCTGACTGGCTGGGGTGCCTTCAGGACTACGTTTGGGAACCACTGCTTTAGCCAGTTCCTCTGTGCTATGAACCATGTTGAGCTCCTAGTACACTTTGGAGCCAAATTTCTTGCTGTGATCCTGTCATTCTTCAGACTCTGTCACCCTACTGTGATTCTGCTATTCTCCAGATTCTGATTTCTTTTCCTGCTCTTGCTACAACCATGGCATGCTTCCAACCTCTAAAATAGTCCTCCTGTTGTGACTGTGCTCCTCTGTACATGTTTTAATGTCAATATTTTCGCTGTTTCTGGATTCACATTCCCAGGCACCATGCTTGTGTGGGTGGGCCTCATGGTCACCATTGTCTGAGGGCTGAAACTGAGAAGTATGCAGCTGCTTCAGGCAAAGGTTCTTCTCATTCCTACACCAGAGATATTCCATCCTTTAGTTCTGCTTGTCTCATCCTTACTCTTTAGACAACTCGCCATCCCAAGTTATCTCCTACTGATGAGAATTGTCACACTCCAAGATGGAAAATATAATAATTAGTCTCTCTGGCCTGCCTGTGACGGATCCATTTAGTTACTAGAACATCTAAGAAGGTGCATGGAATGACTTTTTGGTTTAGTTTGGATCATTCTAGGCTATTTTCTCAAAATTATGGACTTTTTTTCAGTTAATTTGCCCAGTTCATACATGCCAATTCATAGGTTAATGCTTGTTCAAGCACTTCATTGTATACTGAAATTTTTAAAGGCATATCTTAGGAAGCTTCTTTCAAGAACCCATAACTCCACCACTTTCCATTGGTTTCTTATATTGTTTATAACCAAGCTTTAGGGTTCTCTGCCTTACTTTTCAGAGACTGCATGATATTGGACTAAGGGGTCCTTTTACTAAGCTGCGGTAAGTGCTTACCACAAGTTAACATGGCTTACCGCGGGACATGCTCAGGTGTCCTGCAGTAAGTTTTGGATCTGTGCATGCAAACCACGTTATTTTTCTGGAAGAAGCATGTCTAGGGCAGAGAGTGGGTTTTCCTGTGCTAAACAATTTAGCGCATATACATTACTGTGTGCTAATTGATTAGGACAGGATTAGCGCATGAGCCCTTACTGTCTATAAAGCAGGTGTCGGAAAGTGCTTATGCAGTAATTTTTGTAATGGTTGCAAACTAATGGCAAAATTAGAGCATGGCTATTAATCCAAAAATAGGAAAATTGGCCCTTTTCTGGTGGCGGTAAAAATGACATTAATGTATGGGAAAGACCTGTGTAAGAGTGCGCTAAGGCCACTTTTTACAGCAGCTTAGTAAAAGGACCCCTAAGTTATTTATCTGACAAACTGAAGTGCTATGTTTTAGCTCATCCCTTCAGGTCGAGGAATGATTTCTTTCTGCGTATACCCTCTCCTAGAAATTACAAAGCAGCTCTAAGAGATCAAGCACTTTCACGCATTGCTCCCTTCTTAAGGAATTCCCTCCCAGAAATACTCCATCAGGAGGACAGTTTTCTCAGATTACACAAGAATCAGACACGCTACTTTCTTTATCAGGCTTTTCATTGTTGACTATGGTGTTCTTTTACTAAGCTGCAGTATGCACTAATGTGTGCTTACTGCAGCAAAAAAAATGCTTTACTGAGGGGTGCACAGGCATCCCATGATAATCTTTGCATGTGAACATGCTACCTGGGAAGCTTGCCAGGTGCCCTTTGGGAAGCTTGCCAGGTGCCCTTGGCCTGGATTGGTCGCTGTCGTGGACAGGATGCCTCGGCTTGATGGACCCTTGGTCTTTTCCCAGTGTGGCATTACTTATGTACTTATGTACCTGTGTGCTAAAAAATAAAATTTATTTTTTTAGCACTGGGGCAGGTCTGGAGGTGGAGAGTGGGCATGTTCTGCACTAATGGAGTGCCTAGTGGTTAGAGCACCAGTCTTGGAATCCAGAGGTGGCCAGTTCAAATCCCACTGCTGCTCCTTGTGATCTTGGGCAAGTCACTTAACTCTCCATTGCCTCAGGCACAAACTTAGATTGTGAGTCCTCCTGGGACAGAGAAATATCCAGAGTACCTGAATGTAACTCACCTTGAGCTACTACTGAAAAAGGTGTGAGCAAAATCTAAATAAATAAATAAAATAATTGGTTAGCTACATTACCACATGCTAGGTGACGTTATGTGCTAATGGCCATGTGTTAATGGGAAAATTAGCATGTGGCCATTAATGCAGGAAATTGAAAAATTGGCCATTTTACCCCTATGGAAAAAATGGCCTTTGCGAGCTGGAATGACTTGAGTAAGGATGAGGTACAGCCACTTTTTACCGCAGTTTGGTGAAAGGGTCCCTATATCTTTGCTTGCTGGATTAGATTTTGTTCAGTCTGGGTTATCTAACATGTTGGGGACTTTGTTCTGTTTTGACGTATTGTAATTATTTAAATTTTAGGTTTTGAGCTTGCAATGTATCCCATTTTTTTCTGTTTTGCAAAATAGTGGGGTTTTTTTGTTATTTAATTAGTTATGTTTTTTGATTATTAAATATGTTGATCACTTAGAGCTTTTGTTACATGAAAGACTTAAATAAATATATACAAAAATAAGTCCATTAATCAGGTTGTCAGGGTTCGCTCAACCTATGGACCAGGTGAGGCACTGGGCTCAGGGCACTGGTGATAAAGGCACTAAAACCCCAATAAGATCTACCTTCAAAGTCATAGAGGAATAGATAACAGACTGGGATTTTGTTGCCATTTATCACCAGTGTCTGAGCCAGTGCCTCATCTGGTCCAGCAGGAGAAGGGGATCTTGAGAGAGAGGGGTAGATACTGGATCAGAGATGTGTGTGTGTGTGTGGGGGGGGGGGGGGGGGGGGTAGAGATGCCAGATTATGGGTGGGGGTGGGGGGGGGGGCCCAAAGCAAAAGTTGGCTTAGGGTGCCACAGTCCTGCAGGTTGTTTATCTTTGAAAATTCTCTATAAGGTCCATGGTGAAAAATGCTTGAAATCTGTGCACCTAAGTGCAGACCTGCCAAATCTTCCACTTTCAGTAGGAGACTTCAGCTTTCGCTGGTCATTTCCTGTTGAGAAATCAGGATCTCCCGCTGAGTGGCCTCCCGTCCAGCGGCAGCAGGAAGCGCCTTCATAAAGCACCATCTCCTGCTACCGCTGATCCCATGCCCCAAGGCAGCAGGAGATGATGATTTATGAAGGCATTTCCTGCTGCCGCTGGATAGGGAGACCACTCCTGTAGATGCTGGCCATGAATCAGCTATGCTGGGGCGGAGTTGTGGGTGGAGTTGGGTGGCGCAATGGGCGGGTTGGACCCTAAATCTACTGCTGAGTGGATTGTCCCCCTTGGCAGCTCTGTAGGTGGGTTGTTTACTCCCTTTGAATTTGTACATACACCAGTCAATATTCAAAATGATTTAAGTGGGCAGGAGAGGCTTCTGCCCTCTTAAATCACCTAGGGCTGCCTAACAGCTGATAGTCAGTGGCATTTAACTGGTTAGCAGTGCTGAATATTTGCAGTTAACTCCTGATTTGAAAACGGCTAAGTGCTGATATTTAACCCTTGACTACAAAAGATAACTGCTTAAATAGGACCGTATAAATAGCAGCCCTATCTTTAAGAGGTTCAGCTTATGCAGTCAAGGTCTGAATATTGCACTTAACCGCTTTAGTGGCCAACCTATAACTGGAAATTCAATTCTGGTTCCCAGACATGGCCCGGCATTGAATGTCTGGGAATACAGCTGGCAGCAGACAATAACGCTGACCACCGCTGGCTGAATTTGTCAGGCATTTTTTAGGCAAAGGAAAATCCACTCAAGCACACTCTGACAATGTTAGTTTGTGAAGCTGACTAAAGTTTTAGAAAGTGTGCCCTCTATATCTTGCTCCCTTTTTCCTTAATACTTTATATTTAGGACTTTTCAGTGTGTACATAAATTATTGTAAAGATTTCCCTTTGCAAAATTTACTTAAGAATTCAAGTGAGTTTGTTTGAGCTCATGAGTCTGTAAATTACTATGTAAGGTGACTAATGACTAGTACTTGGCAGAAACAATATTTCTTATGTTTTCCCCACTTCCGCTGAGAGGGTATGAATCCCTAACAGCACTGAACACAGATGGTTTATTGTTACAAATCTGCATACTGCTTATTCAAAAACTTGCATGCATCTTTTTGGTAGCATATGGCCTTATTTTCCTTTTAGATTATCATATAGCATTTCTGAGAATACAAGGAGCATACAGCATGTTGATGTATTCACCCTGCTCTAGTATGAAAGGAACAATCAAACTAAAGCTTCCTGAAAAATAAATGTAGTCTCTCAAAATCCCATAAGCTAAATATTTTAGAGAGTCAGCCTTTCTGGTGCTTCTTAGGAAGGGTTTGTTCTACTAAGATAGCATGGTTCTTACTTTTTATTAGCTTTTTAATCTTGGCTCCTGTATCACAATGCACTTTCCAAATATCTTAAGCTGGGGATATATTGCCAATATGCCAAAGACTATATTTTCCTGCAGAAAATATTGGTAAACACGCGTTCACATTTGTCAGATTTCCAAGGTTTCAGATGAGATTCATTCTTATATGCATTTTTAACATTTCCTCCCAATACAGTTCACTAATTATGTGGTCCTTTTACTAAGCTAAGGTACAAAGTGGCCTTATCGTGCCCTTATATGAGTCTTTCTTGCATGCTAAGGCTATTTTGACTGCAGCTGTACAAAAAGCCTTTTTTTTTTCTATTTTTTGCATTAAGGGCCATGTGCTAATGTTCAGGTTCAGCTTATGCCTTAAAATTTTTAGATAGAAATCTAAGCAGTTTACAAGGTAAAAAAGCTTATGGGGAGAGGAAAGAGACCCCCCCCCCCAATGAACAAACAACTATCATACCACATAAGCGACTAAAGGCTAACGGGGACAGGAAAGAGTTACAATTCGAGCAAAGGTAAGTATCTGGAAGGGAAAGCACAAGTAGGTAGCATGGTTGGCTGACTCCGAGAGCATGATTGAAGTGCGAGCTGAAAGTATGCAGGTTAGTAGACCCAGGGCTGGTAGAAGAGAAATAATAGGTTTTAAGCTGAGACTTGAATTAGGTGTAAGATCCCTCAAGTCTCAGATAAAGAGGGAGGGCATTCCAGAGGTTTGGGCCAGCTATAATGAAGCATGAGTTTCTAATAGTGTCCAGGAAGACCTTGTGGAAGGATGGATTTGTCAAAAGACCTTGGGCAGCAGAGTGTAGGGACTTTGCAGGATGGAGGGTAGGCTTGAGGGTAGCGTGCTCCGTTCCTCTTTCTGTCATTTATGTGCTGAGCCGATGGTGGCCAGCGTTTCACACGGCTGCTTCAGGGCATCGGTGTCACATTTTAAAGAAAGGTCAGAACTCTGCATTCACGCTCTTCTATCATCCACACTGTCCGAGAAAAACACCCACCATAAAGATAAGTGGGGACTTTATTGATTCAACATAAAAGCTGTCAATCTCCTATGAAGCTGTAGATATTATTCTTCACCAGCAGGTTTATGCAGTAACAGGTTTTTTTGGCCAATGATGAAAGCAGGGTCTATTGACCCGTTATAGCTTCAACAGATCGATTCAGGACCTGGAAGCTCTTTGAGGCCATTTTTCCTGCTAGATGTAAATACAGTTTGAACTGTACGTAGGCTTTATGTCATTTACCGACAACAGATCCTTTTTTTGTGTATTTATTTTTTGTCGATCTGTAACCAAACATTTTTCACAGTTTAGTTTAACCCATTAATGCCCAATGTTCCCATATGGGAACAAATCAATTTGTTCCCATATGGCTTATTATGGGAACATTGGGCACTAATGGGCTAAAGTGGTTCGTTAACCTCAGGAGGGAGTATTCTGTCAAATGGTTAGAGCGAAAGCCAGTTTGGCGAGGATGGACAGTATTGGAACAGTCAAGAAAGTCAAGTTGAACAGAAACAATTTTTTTTCCACAATCTTGGATACAAAAGGTAAGTTGTAGATTAGTCTGTAATTGTTCACAGAAGAAGTATCTAATTTGGAGTCTTTAAAAAAGGGGTAACAATTGCCTGTTTCCATAAAAGAAGGAAAGCCCCTGTGGAGAGACTGGTAGTAACCATTGATAATAGGGAAGGTAATAGCGATTTCTGGGATTAGGCATTATAAGGGGATGATGGCCAAAGTGATAAGATTGTTTTGTTGAGAAGATCCAGAGAGGGGGATTAAAGGACGAAAAGGAGGCATTAGGTACAGTATAATGGGTAAAGGATGTGAAAAAGTTGGTGAAAGGTTTGCGGAAGTAGTGGCCAGAGTAGGTAGAGTCTGCAAAAGGAGAGCGATTTTGTCAGAGAAGCCTGTAGCAAAGTCATCAGCTGTTGCCATTATTGTGAGGCCATTAAAAAAAAATACCACATAAACAGTTACTGGCACCCATTTTGTAGGTAGTAAGGACTCTTATGTTATCTGTGCGCTAACCAATTAGCACATGGTATTGTAAATAGAGCAGGAATGCCCACACTCCCCCCGACAAACCCCCTCAAAAAATTTGAAAAATTATTTAGCATGTTGTTACTGCAGGAAGTTTGTACACATCCCATGGTACTCCATTTTTTGCTGTGTTAGGCATACGTTAGTGCCGCTTAGTAAAAGGGCTCTTAAAAGGCCTATATACTAGTATATTAAAACGTTTAAGCCCCCTGTGTGCACAACAAAGAGGTTAGAATGGAAATTCTAAAATTACCTGCATATTAGGTTTCAGTAGGCAGATGTAAATTATCATGATTTATTAATTTCATATACCACATTTACACAAAAAGCATTGAAGTAGTTTGCAATAAAACTGTAACAATAACAACAATTAAACTTATTAAAATTAATAAAAGAAGCATAGAATATCAGACTTTCACAATTTCCCTTTAATAGCTGTTTAGCATGTGCTCAATATAGCCACATTTTTAAAACTGCTTCACATCAAGTGTTAACTTTTTAGTTTGTACACGTTATACAGGGAACAACTGCCAGTATGTGCTGTGGCTTGTAAGATGGAGGTGAAAGGTTGTTGGAGCTGGAGCGAAAAAGGAGTTTTGAGGAAAAACAACAGGAGGAAAGAGTAAAACAGAGAGCGAGCGAGTGAGAGAACAGAAATATAGAAGGAAGTGGGATAGCTGAGAGAGAGAGGGTAGAAGGAGGAGGAGAGGGGGAAGTGACAGAGACAGAACAAGGGGAAGATGACAGGATTAGGAAAGGATAATATGCATCTTCAGGAACAGGGTCACCATGCTGCGCTTTCCAGAGGAAAAAGTTACCATCATGCACTGCTTGAGCTCAGATACTACCTATATGAGGAGATGAAGGAGACTTTTACTAAAGTGCATTAGTTTTGCTATTATTGCATAATAATTGCAAAACATTTACTGCACTTTTGTAAAGTCCTCTGCTTTAAATGTGGGGGAGCGTTCCAAGCATCTGCCCAGTTAACACAGAGAAAATATACTTAGTGCACACTAATGAGGCAATTTTACAACTGGACGCCTCCATTTAGGTACCCCGATGCTGCACAGTAGAAGCCTATTGTTTAATGACATCCATTATAGAATATTAGCATAACTCAATATTGGTGTGCCATGCATTTATACGCCTGCTGGTATACCAGCCATAGACCTGGCATAAGAGTGGCTGCATACAATCAGCAGGGACATGTGTAGTTACATGTTACATGTGCAAGTGGGAGTTCTGCCCTTGCTTCACACATGTATACTCCTCTCTTGCATTTACATGTGCTATTGTAGAATAGTGCTTAGGCCCCTTGCTTGCACTTTTGCAGGTAAGTGTGCACTCACATATGTAAGTGCTACTATATTAGATATTTGCCCACACAATGACTGTGTACTGTAAATGAGGGGGGGGGGGGCTAGATTACTGAATTGTCTTAACTGTCCTTAAGATAACAAGATGCACTGAATGTCACTTACTGAGGTGGCATTAATTTATTTTTGCATTATCTTCATTTCAACTTCAAACTCTATTATTGCTTTCCAAGACACTCTCTACTGTGCGCATTACCACATGTCCCCTCGATCCCTTTCCTTCAGTCTGGCTGAAACTATCTGAACTGCAAATGTTTCCTAAGATGTTAACATTGACAAACAATACTCTTTCCTGCGGCCAGGTTCTCCTCTCCTGGAAATCCGCGGTTGTCGGCCTCATCCTTAAAAAACCTACCCTTGATCCCCAAATTCTAGTTCATTATCAACCTTGTCTAATCTGTATTTCCTTTCCAAGGTGTAACAAAATTTAGTCTACATCCAATTCTCCTCTTTCATTGATAAATATTTGGCTCTTCACCCTAAACAATTGGGATTCAGAGCTCATTACAGTACTGATACAGTCCTCACAGCACAGGGTTCTGTTCTTTCCCCTCTCCTCTTCAACTTGTTCATTAGTCATCTGGCAACCCTCATCCAATCATATTGTATTTCCTTCCATTTTTAAGTGGAGTGGAGGAGTGGCCTAGTGGTTAGAGCACCAGTCTTGAAATCCAGAGCTGGCCGGTTCAAATCCCACTGCTGCTCCTTGTGATCTTGGGCAAGTCACTTAACCCTCCATTGCCTCAGGTACAAACTTAGATTGTGAGCCCTCCTGGGACAGAGAAATATCCAGTGTACCTGAATGTAACTCACCTTGAGCTACTACTGAAAAAGGTGTGAGCAAAATCTAAATAAATAAAAATAAATTCTTCTACTCTTCCCTACTAGTCAATTCTCCCCCTCCATTCAACATCTTCAAGAGTACCTAGAGGTAGTCCATATATGGCTTCTGGATCATAGGGTAGTCTTAAATAAAGAAAAGACTGTAACATACTGATTTACTGGGGGTTGCTCAACACCAAACACCCCTTTAAACCGTTACAGGACCTCCATTATGCTAGTTGACTCATTCAGATACTTAGGCATCTTTCTGGATTCATGTCTCACATTTTCTGCTCAGATACCTCAACTATGTTTCTTCATTCTCAGACAACTCAGGTTAGTCAGAAGTTACTTCGATCATGACATATTCCATTTAGTTATTCTTTCCTTACTAATCTTAAGAATCGACTACTGTAAAATAATTTATTTAGGGGCCCCTCATTAATCTTTAAAACGCCTACACACATTATAAAATAGTGCAATTAAACTTCTTTGCCATGCTAAATGATCAGACCACATTTCACTCTTACTTCAGAAATAGCACTGGCTTCCCACTGAGCAAAGAATTATCCTCAAACTCTTAACCCTAACTTTCAAGGCTTTTCGTCAGGGTTTTCCAGATTATTTGGCTAGCCTAACCATTTTGTACTCACCTACACGTCTGTTACGATCTTTCAATGATTATTGTCTGGTTCTGCCCAACCTCAAGCAAATCATTTTAGAATCCATCATACACTGCCTTCCCAATGGAATTCCCTTCCTCATGAAATCCACAAGAATTGTCCTTCAAAAAATTTAAATCAGCTTTAAAGACTTGGCTATTGCGTCAGGCCTTTGATCTCCAGAACTAGCTATTTGTTGCTCATCACTGCTGGTACAATCCAAACCCGGTCCCAGGATTGCCTCTTGCTTTTCCAGGTCCGCAACTGCGAATTTCATAGGGTGATCCATATAGCCAAATTATTCTAATGAAATATGTGCATAATCGGTGCATAGTTGTATGCTTGTATGTTATAGAATTGCCCTTTAAGCATAAGGTGAAGTCCGTACATATTCTTCACTTCATTTTGTGTTTGTCATGCCACTGATTTTGTTACATTATTTTGGCATTGGGTTTTTCAATCCATAGTTGCTGCAATTTGCTGGATGGAACAAATAATTTTCAACAGTGTCAGAGAGTTTATGGATTGGCATCCGAGAAGGGGGGTGTCACGGTTGTGGCCGTGCCCTTATGTTCAGACCTACTGTTTCTCTGTATCTGGCTCTGTGACCTCTTGAGCCTGCCTTTTTCTCTATTGTTGTTCTTCCTGTAAGCCAAGCGTCACTTTGGTCTCCCTGCTTCTGCTTCATTTCCTGCTGTTGTTCTTCCTATTAGCCAAGCCTCACTTTGGTGTCCCTGAAGCCAAGCCTCACTTTGGTCTCCCTGCTTCTGCTTCATTTCCTACTTGTGAAATCATCAGCCTACTCCTTTATAGGGACCCACCCAAGCCTGTTTGAGAATCCTGAATCCTGTTCCAGCCAAGCCTGTTTGGGAATCCTGAATCCTGTTTGAGAATCCTGAATTCTGTTCCAGCCAAGCCTGTTTGAGAATCCTGAATCCTGCCTTGTTTATTGTCTTGCTTCTGTTATTCTTGCTGCCTAGCTCCTACCTTGTCTTGCCTGTCTAGTTGTGCTTTGTCTTGTCTCTTTCAGTCTAGTCTGTCCGGATCCAGCCCTTGCCTTGTCCTTGTCTTGCCCTTTTCTGGACCCAGTTTTAATCTAATTCTGTGTTTTGCCTTGTCTTGCATTTCTGGGTCCCAGTCCCAGTTTTAATCCAGTTCCGAGTCTTGCCTTGTCCTGTCTGGGTTCCAGTTCTGGCCCTTTGCCTTCTTTTCCTTGCCTCGTCTGGATCCGGTTCTTGTGTTGTCCATTGTGTTTAGTAACCTCTGTCCTGCCTTGTTGAGTCTGTTAGTTAATCCTAGTCCAGTTTGTTCTGATTCCTGCCTGTGCCAGCCCAGGTGATTTGTCTGCCAAAGCTCTGGCTGTGGTCCAAGGGCTCACTATTCCTGACAGTTGTGACAGGGGGGCAGATTTCCCTGGGCCCCTCCTCCAAGCAGGACCCAGCGCTGTCAAACTTCCTGCCTGCCTGCTTCTAGGTCTGTCTCTTTTTTGCTGATCCTGTGTGCCAGAACCCAGATGATTGTATTAATGTGACAACCGGGTGACCCTGGTTATCATGTTAATGCAATCATCTGGGTCCCAGCCCACAGGAGCAGGAGATGATAGACCGAAGGTGGAGCAGTCAGATGCAGGAAGGTAAGGGGCAGCCCGAGTGTGTGTGTGTGGGGGGGACAGTGCAGCATCCCAGGTTGGGGGGAGGGTTGTCTGTGGTCCTGCCTCAGGCCCGGCTGTGTCTCTTGGCAGTCCTGCTCAGCTTGGGGCCTGGCAAGGAAATAGTTGGAGCTGCAGCTCCTTCCTCCACGTCCCTGTACTATGTTACAACAAAGGAATCCCCAATAATCCTTGGCAAATGAGCCAGCAGAAAGATTTATTTTCTAGGCAGCAACAAAATAAAACCTATAAAAGCAAAAGAAAGTCCCAAGTTCATGCCCTTAGGAATACCTTGCAGCTTGTTTCTCTCCCCCCCCCCCTCTTTTTAGTACTTCACAAGGGAGAAAGCTTACAGTTATCAAGCAAACAACATATGGCCTCCTTACAACTGCCTGGGCTCTCAGGAATTAATCAGCTTCTAAATCCAGCTGTAAAGAAAAACAAAAACAAACAAACCCCCCTGTTTATTCTTGTTTGTTTAATAAACAAAGCATACACATGGCAAGAAAGGTAGGCCACTCCCCATCTACAGTTCAGCCAGTCCTGGTTCCATTGTCCATCTCTGTTTCTGAGTCCTTGCAGTCCATTGCTGCTGGGTTTGAGGGAATATCAGGGTCTCCACCTCCCATACAGGAGTCCTTAGAGCAGGGAAGACTGCTCTTCCTACTTCTAACACCTTGCTTAACACTCAATGCAGGTGGCTTTCACTTGAAGAAAACTAAAACATCTATAGCATCCTTTTCTATAGACTGGGTAAAACCATGCTCTTACTCACACTCTATCCCTCCTCTATCTGTCACTGGGGGAAAAGAAAGCAAATTAGCAAGGTGGGAAGGCTTCCTCCCATGGAAAACATTTTCAGTTTCCAGTCTCCTTCCAGTTTCTAACAGTCCTCATCTCAAGAAACTTATAATTATGGTTGAGTTTAGGAAATTCAAGTGAGTAGCTCAAAGTTACTACTACTACTTAACATTTCTAGAGCGCTACTAGGGTTATGCAGCGCTGTACAGTTTAACAAAGAAGGACAGTCCCTGCTCAATGGAGCTTACAATCTAAAGTTGTACAACATGAACCAGAATCTTCAGAGTTCCGCACTCTGCTTTCGCCACAACACTACGAGGGCATTTCTATAGCCTAGACGCTAATATTTATATGTGCATAAATGTTTAGAATGCTTGCATATACGTGCATAAGTGCACACACTCGTATATACCCGCATGCTGCCTAAGCACTTTCTGCAACTACCTGTTTAATTTACATTGAACATGTTTTCAAGGGGGCAGGGCATAAACAAGGGCAGAGTATTGTAAGGACATAGCAGGGCTACCCTTCTATTTGCATCTCTGCCACATTCACACTTAACTAGCTCGATGGCTGGAATAAGTGCAAGCACCTAAATGCATTGAGAGCAGGTTACACTAGGAACCTAGGCACCTAGCTTCCTTTATAGAAGAGACTCCTACTGTGCACCTTTGGGATACCTAAACATAAATTGTAATGATTACTTCCATGTAAAAGTGATGAAAAAACTCTAAATTAATTTTTCCACTAATGAGTAATATGAGGTGAATTCTATATATGGTAGTAAAAAAAGTGCTATTCTATAAGCTGCATTTAAAATTAGGCATAGTTTAGAGAATAGCACTTACGCCCGGGACTCACACCTAAATTTAGGCACAGCCATTTGCACCAATTGAAACGTGGTACAAATGTGCATGCATAAATTAGGCATGTATTTCCCCTTATTTTGTAACACCTGTAAATACTGGCCAGATCCAAAGGTCTCTATTCTATCCTCATCCTTCTCGATCTATCTGCTGCTTTTGACACTGTTGATCACAGCCTACTCCTTGATACCGCTGTCCTCACTTGGATTTCAGGGCTCTGTTCTTTCCTGGTTTTCTTCTTATCTCTCCCAGCATACCTTTAGTGTATACTCTAGTGGATCCTCCTCTACTTCTATCCCACTGTCAGTTGGTGTACCTCAGGGATCTGTCCTGGGACCTCTTCTTTTCTCCATCTATACTTCTTCCCTTGGTACTCTGATCTCATCCCATGGTTTTCAGTATCATCTTTACGCTGATGACTCCCAGATCTACCTCTCCACACCAGAAATCTCAGCCGAAATCCAGGCCAAAGTATTGCTGCCTGGATGTCTCAGCACCATCTGAAACTAAACATGACCAAGACTGAGCTTCTTATCTTTCCCCCTAAAACAACTTCTCCTCCTCCCCCTTTCTCTATTTCTGTGGATAACACTCTCATCCTTCTTGTCTCATCAGCTCGTAACCTTGGGGTAATCTTCGACTCCACCCTCTCCTTTTCTGCACATATTCAACAGACTGCTAAATCATGTCGTTTCTTTCTCTATAATATCAGCAAAATTCGCCCTTTCCTTTCTGAGCACACTACCAGAACCCTCATCCACGCTCTTATCACCTCTCGCTTAGACTATTGCAACTTGCTTCTCACAGGTCTCCCACTTAGCCATCTCTCTCCTCTTCAATCTGTTCAAAATTCTGCTGCATGACTAATATTAATATTAAGCCGCATTGAGCCTGCCATGAGTGGGAAAGTGCGGGGTACAAATGTAACAAAAATAAAATAAAATAAAAAATATTCCGCCAGGGTCGTTATGCTCATATTAGCCCTCTTCTCAAGTCACTTCACTGGCTTCCTATCCGTTTCCGCATACAGTTCAAACTCCTCTTATTGACCTATAAGTGCATTCACTCTGCAGCTCCTCAGTACCTCTCCACTCTCATCTCTCCCTACATTCCTCCCCAGGAACTCCGTTCACTGGGTAAATCTCGCTTATCTGCACCCTTGTTCTCCACTGCTAACTCCAGACTCCGTTCCTTTTATCTTGCTGCACCATATGCCTGGAATAGACTTCCTGAGCTGGTACGTCAAGCTCCATCTCTGACTGTCTTCAAATCTAAGCTAAAAGCCCACCTTTTTGATGCTGCTTTTAACTCCTAACCCTTGTTCACTTGTTCAGAACCCTTATTTTATCATCCTCACTTTAATATTCCCTTATCTTTTGTTTGTCCTGTTTGTCTGTCCTAATTAGATTGTAAGCTCTGTCGAGCAGGGACTGTCTCTTCATGTTCAAGTGTACAGCGCTGCGTACGTCCAGTAGTGCTATAGAAATGATAAGTAGTAGTAGTAGTGTTCTGTCCATAACCCTCTCATTTCTGTGCCTCCTTTTTTTTTTACTTCTGCAAAAAATGTAGGCGCGGATCCTGCACCTAAATTTGTGTATAAATTCCAATTAAATCTAATTAGCACCAATAATTGCATGTTAAAAAGCCAGTTATTGGTGCTAATTAGCTTGTTCAATTAAATTGAGTGTGTAAATTGGGTGCACACCCAAATTTATGTGCACAATTTTTGGTGACTTTTATAGAATTAGGGGAATAATGTGTCATTATTTTATATAGTAACTACACAAACATTATTGAATGAAAAAAAGTGCTCAACAAACCATGTGTTAAATTTCTAAAATGGAGGAAAGGACCTCAGAAACAGTCTGAGGACTTTTATCTATTTTAAGAAACTGTGGTCTTAACCGATATGAATAATCATTGGTCAAAAACTTCCATACCCTACCTAATAGCTTTATTTTCCTAAATCATTTTTTTTGTCCACTAAAGCATGTGCAAGGTCCAGCATTTGTCTTTTCCTCCATTTTAGAAATTCATCGAATGGTTTTGTTGAGCACTTTTTTCATTCAATAATATTTGTGTAGTTATTGAATAACTTGTTAGGTTTTTGAATTAATATTCCTTTTCAATATTTGTATTAGATATTATTTTATATAGTGACAGTAATTTAATATTACTTTTATTAAACAAGTAAATAGTAAATGTAATATATATTTACAAAGTTACAAGTAACTAGTACCTGTAATGTTTTACTTTTCACAGTAACTTAACATTTTACTTTTATTAAACAAGTAAATAGTAAGTGTAATATAGGGTGTCTTTTACTGAGGTGTGCTAGTGTTTTCAGCTCATGCTAAAAATCAGCTGGCACTAAGGGAGAGATTCTATATATGGCGCCTAAAAAATTGGCATGGAAATCAATGCCGACTAAGCGTATTTTATAAGTGGCAGTTAGATTTAGGCGCGGTATGTAGAATACACTTAGTTGATATCTCAGCACCTAAAACTATGCACCTCTGTTTACACCAGTGAAAATCTGGTGTAAATCCCAGCACGTAGATTTAGACGCACTGGGCCATATTCTATAACTGTGTGTGTAAATTTCAGAACACCCATGAAATGCCCGTTCCCCACCTGTAACCACATTCCTTCTTGCCTGTGCACAGAATTTAAGCACACTGCGTTACAGAATGTGTTTAACGAGTTGTGTGCATATAATATTCTAATTATTGCCAATTAGTGCTCCTTATTGCTTGTTAAGAGCTGTTATCAACGCGTTGTTATAGAATATACTTGGCTTTTGGCATGGATCTCCAGGCGTGCTATATAGAATCTGGGGGTAAACGCTGAGGCACCCATAGCATTTAGCTTATTTTTAATGCATACTAACAACGCTAGTGTGCCTTTGAGGCGTATTTTCAAAGCATTTAACCTTGCAAAGTTTATAATTTCAAAAAAGCAACTTATCTTGAGCTTGACTGCAAAAAGGACCAACCGACATGTGCCATGTTTTGACTCTTCATCAGGGAAGGTCCTGTTATAAAGCTGCTAACACTACCTTCATCATAATGCTTGAATATCTGGCATTTCATGTTTACTTACTCTTTTGTCCCTCTTGTATTCTAAGTTATAGACACACTGTTTCAGAGTGCTTTCTTCTGGAATTTACATAGGTGTAATATCTACCTATATCATTAATCAGGTGCTGTAGTGGACTGAGTGGAGTTCACCGACTGTGAAGGAGGACCAGTGCTTCTGTCATAGCCTTTAGTGTCTAGACCAGAGGTTCTTAACTGTTTTTGGCTCGTGTGCCCCTTTAACTAATCAACGTGGGCTTAATCCCTTCATATATTTATTTATTTATTTATTTATTTATTTATTGCATTTGTATCCCACATTTTCCCACCTTTTTGCGGGCTCAGTGTGGCTTACAATAGGATATGAATAATAGAAATACATTTGTTACAATTTGGTTATGGATTACATTGTGCAAAGGTATAAGAGACATTCAAATATCAGATTTGGAATATGACAATGGGATATCAACATAGAAGTAATTGGAAGGGGGCAATGGGAAGCTAAAGGGTAGTGTTAGACAAAGACATATGGTGTCCATAGTTCCGTGGATAGGTGCATGATAGATTGGGGTGCGGGATGAGGGATCAAAGTGGATGTAAAATGCATTGATGAATAGTGAGTGTGGACTCTATGTGAGTTGGCTCTTTCCGTAAGTTTGTTCAAACTTATATATATGCAGATGATATAGCTATATATATGTTCCTTTTAATAGTGATATTTCAGAGATACTGAATATAATCAAAAAGGGTTTGGATGTGATGGGCAAACACATTTAAACAAGTTGAACAGGGATAAAATGACATTTTTGATTATTTCTGGTTCTTACTGTCATACCTCTTACACCAATTTAAGATTGGGCACACTGTGTATCCAACTGAAACCCAGTTGAAAATTTTAGGCATAGTTTTTGATCAACATTGAACTTTTGAGAAATAAGTATTTGCTGTAGTGGCCAAATGTTTTCAGACACAATGGAAATTGAAGAGAATTAGAGTTTATTTTTCAAAAAAGTCCTTTTGACTGTTAGAATAAACGTTGGTTCTATCTCAGGTCGACTACTGTAATGTAGTCTACTTGGGATGTTAAGAAACTGTGGTTAAGATGCTACAGATGGCTCAGAATACAGCTGCTTGTCTAATTTTTAGGGTATCAAGGTATGAAAGTGTGATCCCGTTGCTTTACGCGCTGCACTGGCTTCCAATTAGGGCATGATTAATGTTCAATGCCTGTTCAGTAATTTTTTTAATATTGTTTGGCATGGCACCAGAGTATATGTTGGACCTAACTGATCTATCATCTAGGAATGTAAGATTAAAATCAAGGGATTATTCGTTTCTTCACCTTCTTAGTTCTAAAAATGTGGTCTATAAACCAGCTCATTCTGCAGGTTTTAGTTACCAGGGCTCCAAATGGTGGAATATTATATTAAGTTTAAATTTGTACCCTGCACTTTCCCACTCATGGCAGGCTCAATGCAGCAGGCAATGGAGGGTTAAGTGACTTGCCCAGAGTCACAAGGAGCTGACTGTGCCGGGAATTGAACTTAGTTCCTCAGGACCAAAGTCCACCACCCTAACCACTAGGCCACTCCTCCATTATATAAGGTGCATTAGTGATTTTTGTAAAGGTTTAGAAACCTATCTTTTTAGAACGCTCTTAGTTTTCAGCTAGTTTTGTTTAGTATTTCTTCCTGTCTATTGTAAGCCAAAATTGAACTGAAACAAGTTTTTGGATAATGTGGGATACAAGAATGTAGAAATGAAATGAAACCCTTGCACCCCTTCCTAAACTACATGTCTACTACTGACAGCTACATATGTCATTGTTAGCTTCTAACTGTGCTAACTGCTAACATGTCACTACATTTACAGTAGTACACAGTTATACTACTAACAACCTTCCTAATAACTGCCTTCACTCTGTCTAGAAAGTTTCAAAACATTGTATCATTGATGGAATGGACTCTTGCCCAATCTTATCTATTAACCCCCACCCCCTGAAACCAGGCAGGTTACTACAAGTAATTTCAAGACTGTTTGTTGGGGTCAGGTTAGAGGATAGAAGAGCTGGAAGGTCAGATGGCACAGCAAATCCACACATACCCCACATTGCTCTCACCCAGGCGAATAACTGTAAAGTCAAACCAAAGATTGATTTATTGTAAGAGATCAAAGTAAACAGCTTTTTCTGAAACTATTTACAGTCACACAAAGTACTGTATTCAAGGAAAAGCTTCTTCCCAGAGGTGGTATCAAAAGGGTAGTTAGGTACTTTAACAGATATTAGTTGGATTTCAGATGTATCAGAGAGGGGTTTTTTTTAATATAAAACTTGTACTGTTTTTTCTTTGGGGTCCTTTTACAAAGGCGTGCTGAAAATGGCTTGAAGTAGTGTAGGCGCGGGTTTTGGGTGTGCGCCGATCCATTTTTTTTAGTGTGCCTTTAAAAAGAGCCTCCTTTTTTCTTTTTGCCGAAAATGGACGTGCGTCAAAATCAAAATTACAGCGCATCTATTTTGGGTCTGAGACCTTACTGCCAGCCATTGACCTAGAGGTAAAGAATCTGGGTGGTAATGACCTACACGCGTCAAATGCCACTTGGCACGCATCCATTACGCATGCCAGAAAATAAAAAATATTTTCCAGATGCATGTAGTGGACACACACCAAAATTGAAATTACCGCAAGGGCCACACACTAACCAGGCGGTAATTCCAATTTGGCGTGCATTCAGCATGTGTAGGCGCCTACGCGGCTTAGTGAAAGGGCCCCATAGTTTCCTTCTGAGATCCAGTTCCAGAAAGAACTGCTCACAGGGAAACAGAAATTTCTTTCAAGAAGCTTAGGGGTCCTTTTACTAAGCCATGGTAAAAAGTGGCCTGTGGTAATGTAGGCGCGTGTTTTGGGCACGCACTGGGCCAGTTTTTACCGTGTCTGTAAAAAAGGGCTTTTTTTAATGGGACGGGAAAAGGGCATGCTGTAAAACTGAAACCAGCATGCGCCTAAAACCAGCCTGAGGCCTGAACGCTACCCATTGATCTAGCGGCAAGGGCTCATGCGCTACACGTACGTGACTGGTTAGCGTGCACCAACTTCCAATTACTGCCAGAAATGCCGCGTGTGAGAGAAAATAAATAAATAAATCATCCAGGCATTATGGGCTCATGGCAAATCTGAAATTACTGCCAGGGTTGGGGGTGCAATAGCCTAGCAGTAATCTTATTTTGGTGCACGCTACACGTGCATAGAGCCTAACATGCCTTTGTAAAAGGGCCGCTGAGATTTTTGAGCCTATAGCCACAACATCCTGGTAGAGGATCCCTTCCTCATTGGAAATGCAATACTGGGTTCTCTGCCCTGGTGCTTCTTCTGGCTGCATGATTCTCCCACTGCACCTCCCCTTACTGTCTCCTTTGAAGGTAGCATGGAGGCCTGGTTCCCACTAAAAACTCTGCTTGGACTCAATTCAAAAACTTTGTAGGTTCTGCCACCTATCCCCACTTCCTTCCTTCCCCTGTGCACTGGCTGTGTTTTGTCAGTCAAAGCTCCCCTTTGTGTTAATGGTGTGCAGAAAGCCAAAGACCTGGCTGCTCCCTTAAACTAAGAGTTTAAAGTCCCTCAATTTCACTCCAGATAGTGTCTCGTCCTAAAACTGGTACTGGGCAGAGGATCAGCCCTCATTCTTTCTGGAAACAGCAAGAGCCTTCCAAGTGCAAAGGTCTCAAGCTTCACTCTAGTAGAGGCACGGAGATTAATGTCAAGTCATCTCTGACAGGCAGAATCTACGTGTCCTCTACACTACTAACTATGCCAAAGGATTTTCTATGAATTTCCAGATATGGGCTATTATTTCCAATGACATTGCCACATCCAATTTTATTTCTTTGCCGTATCCAATTTAATATGTATCCCAGCTGCCTGTGAAATGAAAAGAAAATGTTGCCTCAAGGGATTACACGCATTTCACTTGCTTTCAGTGATAAATCACTGGCTTATGGCTTCACCATCCGTGAATAAAAGCCACTTATTACTCATGAAAAGAAAGCATGTATGTAACTGCTTGACAAACCTCTCATCCTGTCCTTAAAATATCGTACAGCTTAACTTTCAAAACTGAAAGTCTAAAAAAGATCTCTCCAATAGACAGAACTAAGAAATTAGATAATATTTTCAGTAGGGTGTCTAACTTTAGAAGTGCACACAGGGCCGTGCCAAGGGTCTCTGGCGCCCCCCTGCAGACTATCAGTTGGCGCCCCCCCCCCCCCCGGTGAAAATGATCGCTCACCACTTGACAACACTGACAGGAATTATCAGCAATATTCTTAGAAACAAATTGCTATACATTGCAAAATAGGATAGCCAGTGGCGTATCAAGGGGGGGCGGTGGGGGCGGTCCGCCCCGGGTGCACGCCGCTGGGGGGGGGGGTGCTGCGCGCCTGTCGGCTCTTCGTTTTCATGCTCCCTTTGCCCCAGAACAGGTTACTTCCTGGCGGAGGCTGGGGCATAAGTAGTGGTGGTGGGCTCTAGACAGAGGCCGGAGCTTCCAAGAGAGGCGGTGGCCCGTCGAGGAGCAGCAGCAGTCGTGTCCTCACCTTGACTGAGGAAAGCACCCTGCTGGTTTTTTACGTTTCAATCTCATGTCCTGCTTGGACTATTAGCCCCTGACGTAGCCCTTGTGGGCGAAACACAGTGTGTCAGGCGAATCTCTGATTGATCTGCTTTGTTTGTCTCCACGTTGGATTTTGTGGATCGCTTGCCATCTTGTTTCTTAGGACATATAGAATTAGGTCATAACTGTTTAAATAACTGCATAAAGGGGCCCTTTTATGAAGCAGCAGTAAGCCCAACGCTGGCTTACCGCTTGCTAAAAGGGAAGTACCACTGGGCTACTGCAGCAGCCCGGCGATAGTTCCCTCCCCCAGCATGCACCATTTCCGGTGCTGCAAAAATATTTTGATTTTTGCGATAATCAGGTAGTGCCACGTGCTGCCTGGTTACCACTGGGCCACCTCAATGGGTAGCTGTAAGTGCTCCCCCCCCCCCAAAAAAAAATGGCCATGCGGCAAGTGCTTCACTTGTAGCATGGCCATTTCTTTAAGAAAAGTAGAGAGGTGTGGTAGCCGTGTTAGACCACTTTTAAAGGTAATCATCAATAGAAATAAAACAAAATAAAACATGGAAAATAAAATAAAATGATACCTTTTTTATTGGACATAACAATACATTTTTTGATTAGCTTTCAAAGGTTGCCCTTCTTCGTCAGATTGGAAATCTGATGAAGAAGGGCAACCTTCGAAAGCTAATCAAGAAATGTATTAAGTTATGTCCAATAAAAAAGGTATCATCTTATTTTATTTTCCATGTTTTATTTTGTTTTATTTCTATTGATTACCTTTTAGAAAAGTGAAACCTGCTTTTTACCCAATGTGGTAAAAGGGGGCCTCGGTTCGCGTCAAAAACATGCACCGATGCCAGCACAGGCCCCCTTTTTCAGCAGCTTTGTAAAAGGACCGCAAGGGTAGGGCAGCAAAACAGCTGTCCTAACCTTATGTGGCAAGTTAACCAGCCACCAGTCTGAATATCAGTCGGTGCCTGGTTAACTTCCGGGTCGGCAGACATACCCAGATATGTAATTTCTGGAGCCACACATGCCCTGGCATTGAATATTTGGGGTTAGTTCAGTCTGCAGCCAATAGCGGCTACCAGCCACTTACCGACATGGACTGAATATCAACCCCTTCGTTTTTTCCCTATTCAATTTCAAGCAATTCATAAGGCATACATTTGCCACTATATGACAAATTTTGGACAAGATCAATGACTTCAGGTAATGCAACTAGTATATCACTTGCATACGAATAAATATATGTTGCTATATTCTGTAGATCAGTGGCGTAGCTACGTGGGGCCTGAGGGGGCCTGGCACCCCGTAGATTTGGCCCTGGCCCCCTGCCGATGATCCCCTTGAACCCCCCTGCCGCCAGCAACCCTCCCCTGTCGTCGCCGCCTGACCCGCCGCTGCATCAGATACCTTGTTTGCTGGCAGGGGTCCCCGAATCCTGCCAGCCGAAGAGAGTCTTCTTCAGCGCTGGAGTAGCGCCTTCATTCAATGAAGTTCCTGGTGCGATTAGCTGTTTCTGACGCCTTACGTCCTGCATGGGGCTACATGCACGGTGCAGGACATAAGGCGTCAGAAACAGCTGATCGCACCAGGAACTTCGTTGAACGAAGGCGCTACTCCGGCACTGAAGAAGACTCTCTTCGGCTGGTGGGGTTCGGGGACCCCCACCAGCAAAAAACAAGGTATTTGATGCGGCGGCGACGGCGGGGAAGGGTTGGTGGCGGGAGGGGGATTCAAGGGGGTAGTCGGCAGGCCGGCAGGGGGGTCCAATGTGGTGGCGGTGGGGGGGGGGGCGGCTAAACAGTGCTCCCCCACCTCGGGCTCTGCCCCCCCTCCCGGCGAGGTCGGGCTACTCCCCTGCTGTACATTTACCCCAATATTACTAATGTAAAAATTGAATAGAAAAAGGTGAGAGAGAAGATCCTTGTGGAACTCCACATAATGGTTTCCAAGCAGGAGACATTTGGAGGGGTATTTTTGATATGCCGTCAAAGTCCAAATTGAGGCGTTTTGCTGAAAACCTCTCAAAGAAATGTATAGCTCACAGCCATAACTGAACCAGAAAAATGTCTACATTTCTGGTTCGGTTATAGCTTTGAGGTAGACATTTCATGCTCAACACGTCCATCTGTAAGTAACATTAAAAACAAACAAAAAATAGTCCCAGGGAAAATGTAGAAAAACAAGCCATGGGGATGTTTGTCTGGCAGCATTTTAGTAAACTGGCCATGCAGACATCCCAGCAGTGCAGAGAAGCAGTCTAGTGGTCAGTGCAGTGGACTTTGCATAAAGGGACACAGATACAAATCTCACCTAAACCACTTCATATTATATAGTGAACTCTCCAGGAACAGAGAAAACCTACTCCACAAAGGTCCACCACTGCAATAGCCTCAGACTTGCAGGTCACTTATATATTTTGGTACAGGAGGTATTTCAGTGTTTCAGGAGGACTCACATATTTGTACTGAAATGAAAGAGTTAAAGTGGGAATTGATCCTGGGTCCCCTGTTCACTGTCCACTGCACTGACCACTAAGCTGCTCCATTCACTTGCTGGCTGCTTTCTTAGGAATGGCCATAATATCTGGAGCTATCATATAGCCTGATATCTATTGTCACTGTCTCATCTTTTGGGGGTGGGAGGGGTCAGTGGGCACTGGAGGATTAAGGGAGGGGGTCATTCCTTCATCCTTACAATGGTCAGCTGATCAGTTAGAGCACCTTTTTCTGACTTAGTTGTGACCGAAACAAGTCTAGATAAAAACGTACTTCTTTTTTGCCCTGGACTTTTTTTGTTTTTTTCTGAGTTTGTCCAAGTAGCAAGGGGGCGTGGTAGAGTCGTGTTTTGGGCAGGCTTACATTCTGGATGTTTTTCAGCAGTAATGGAACAGAAAAAAAGTCCCATTTCTACCTTTTTGAAAATCATGATTTAGACATTTTTGCAAGAACGATATCAATCTGCTGCTTTGTGCTACTTTTGAGATTTTTTTCTCTTTTGAAAATGAGCACCATCTTTCCTCATTTTAACCCTGAGGAGTCTTATTCTCCAAACTGCTTTAGAACACTTCCCACAATACCAAGCTCACTCAATTTAATTAGCATCTGATTATGATCTACAGCAGCAGTTCCCAAACCTGGCTCCAGAGGCACCCCAGCCAGTCAGGTGTTCAGGCTATGCATCATGTGTTAAGAGATCAGGGTGCCAAAGGAAGAGCTATGTCCACAATGTTTAATTTTATTTACCAGAGATTTCTTAAATGACTGAGAAATTTACTATAGCAGCAGTTCTATAAATTGGTGCCTCATTTTAGGCTTCTAGGCCATTATAGAATATGAACACACAGGCACATTGGCAAAAAGTTAGCTGCATAAGCAGGCATGCCTAAGTGGCCTATACAAGGCATCCAAAACTAATAATATTCTATACGTTGTGTGCATCACTTGGCAACATGCTCATGTCATACCCATGCTCCACTCATGTGTACATCCCTGACAATTGCACACATAGCCTTGGACTCTATATATGGTGCTCAAAGTTGGTTGTCCAACTTTAGGTGCGCTTCTGAGATGTGCATACAAATAAATTGGATAATGAGCTCTGAACCATCAACAATTGGGCGCTAATAACCAATATTTCCTCTAAGGAGTGGCCTGATATATGCACATTTTTTTGTGTGTGAGCAACAAGTTTTAAAAAAAACAACAATTTTAGAGCACCAGTATTAGCAATGCATTTCTGCATATAACACAAAAAAAACATTTTTTTTGTGAGCAACTATATAAAATCTGTAAGTGACGCTCCTAAAATATATGCGCAATCACTCATGCGCTCCACTTAGAGGGAATATTGCTCCCATCCAATGATTGATATTAATTGGTACTCACGAAAATTTGTGTCCACGTGTGGGTATGTGCACTTCTCTAAGGCATGGCGCATATCTCAAAAGGAGGCATGGCCATGGGCATGTAGGGGGCATTCTGAAATGTGCACAGAATTACTGAATATTGCCTAACTGCACTTAACTTGGGCAATGGCATTTACACAGGTTTCAGCAGGTGTAAGTCTGGTGCCTAAAGGTTAGGCACGGGATCTGCACCAAATGCTACTGTATATGAAGCAACTAGCCCCGCCTCCCAACCACCAGCCCCGCCTCCCACCACCGGCTCTGCCACCCAATCTCGGTTAAGCTTCTGAATGGATCCTCAGAAGCTTAACCGAGATTGGGTGGCAGAGCTGGTGGTGGGAGGAGGGGCTGGTGGTTGGGAGGCAGGGCTAGTGCTGGGCAGACTTCTACGGTCTGTGCCCTGAAAATGGCAGATACAAATCAAGGTAAGGTATGCACAAAAAGTAGCACATATGAGTTTATCTTGTTGGGCAGACTGGATGGACTCTGCGGGTCTTTTTCTGCCGTCATCTACTGTGTTACTATGTAAAGCGCACACTCTTTATAGAATAGCCGAAACTGAGGCACTGAAAAAGCGCTGAGTTTTTTCAGTGCCTGAGTTTTGGCACTGTCTATTAAATTCCCTCCTAAGCAATTTAGGTGCACTGTTTATAGATTAACATCTAGTATTTGCGCCATTTTTGGCACTGATCACACACGTACGTACTACTATTCTATAAACCAGGCACACTACTGGCACCCAGATTTAGGTGCATGCCAGTGTATAGAATTACCTTTCACATGCCAGTGAGTTCTAGGATTCTTCTTGTTCATGTACTTGCATAATGCTAGCTGGCTTCCCCGTTGGGATTGTGCCAGGAGAGCAGCTAGTAAGGGAGATGGTTTAGAGAAAAAATGGTCTTTTAGTGTTTATTTTTCTGTAACTCAGAAGCAACCAGCAGTCTATGTCCATGTGATATTTTAGTTCTGAAATACCAAACTGGTCTTGGTGTCAAGGCAAAAAGAGAGAGAGAGAGAGAGAGCCCTTCAGTCTTCTACATACTTTTCATCTTAAGAAAAATAGAAGGGATGTCTAAGGCCCTCTATGTAATATGTAAACTGCTTTGATTATACCACAGAAAAGGTGGTATATCAAGAATCTCATAAACATTAACATAATCAGTGATGAAGAAGATACAGATTATACTTTTTCATCCAAGCCTGGGAGTACCTGAAGGGAAAAAGTACCTGGAATTTGGGGAGAGAAAATTTCCATTTCTGAAAACCTGTCGTAGTAAGGCAGCATTTAAGGGTAAGAGTGACTGGACAGGGCCTTGTGGTGAGAATTGTCTGACAGGATTGAAGAAGTTGGGAAAGACTCTGTGGGGTGGTATTCCTGTTGCCCTAGGAAGCTCACAGGTCAATGCTCAAAAGCTAATACCAGTGCTAGAGGTGATTAGTGCTGGCGTTAGGGTGTGCAGAATGTTATGAGTGCACTAGCACAGGGAACAGTGTACAAGCCAAAGATGGCTGCAGATAGTATTTAGATGTAGTCAAACTTATGTAAATTAGATAATTAACTATTCTCTCCTAATGCTCAAAGAAATAACGCACAAAAAGACCCTGCCCTGACCCTGGAAACCTACCATCAGGTCCAAGGTGGTGCTGAGGAAGAGAGGATTTGTGTGTCAAGCTTTTTGGGTGTAAGTAGCAGACATAATAGCAAGTTCAGTGGGAAGGATTCCTTTGGCGCATCATCAGCCCCCACCTTATGGGTCAATAATCTCAGTCATCCAGCATCTGGAAATTACCAGGAGTGTAAGTGGTACTATACTATAAGACAACAGAGAGGTGCTGCATGCGAACAAGGCAGCAGAGAAAGGAGGGGAAACCTAGCCGTGAAGTACGGAACAGACAGTCCAAGACGCACACACATCCAGTCTTATGTGCATGCTCCCCTCCCACTGGAATAACACTCGATTCACTAGGGCAGGGGTAGGCAACTCCAGTCCTCGAGAGCCGCAGGCAGGTCAGGTTTTCAGGATATCCATAATGAATATGCATGAGATAGATTTGCATACCATGGAGGCAGTGCTTGCAAATCTATCTCCTGCATATTCATTGTGGATATCCTGAAAACCTGACCTGCCTGCGGCTCTCGAGGACCGGAGTTACCTACCCCTGCACTAGGGAAACAGCGCTGGAGCCTTCCTCCGGCTCCTTAAAGGCAGCAAGCAAATTGCAAGGTGATGAGTTTCTCTGGGTAAAATCTTGAAACCAAATAATACAATTCGAAGCCGCATTGTAGCAAAAGGGAGAATGGGAAAAGAAACCAAGGTCACTGCTGCTGTTCAGGCTCTTAATTGCTCGCATTCAGGTTTGCCTGACACATGCGCACAAGAGTTGAGCTTACTGCGAATCTCTTATACGCATGAACCAGGCATGTCTCTCCCCCTTACTTTCAGTGAAACAGCGTGAATATCATTTGCATGTTTTTACCATTGCGCATTGGGGAGCTATCTTTTTGAGCTGCTACTGTGGTGGTATTGCTTGGGCGCCATTTCATATAGCACCAGAGTTCTGAGCATTGGCCTGTCAGGGAGCCTAAGTCAAAAATGATAATTGGGAGAGAATCTAATCAGATGTTCATTAAATTCAAAGAAGCTCATGTGTGAGATGGTCGGGCTCATTTTCGAAAGAGATGGACGTCCAAAAAGCGACATAAATCGGCACTTGGACGTCCATCTTACAGAGACATCCAAATTGGTATAATTGAACCCCAATTTTGGATGTCTTTCTCGGAAGTCCATCACAAGGACGTCCACTACTACTACTACTACTACTATTTAGCATTTCCAAATCTCAAGGGGGTGTATTGGAGGCGTGTTAAAGGCGGGAGTGGACGTTCCTAAGACTTGGACGTCTTTGAGCCATAATGGAACAAAGCAAACACATCCAGCACTAAAACTTGGACGTTTTCACCCAGACCTGTTTTTATTACGAATAAGGAACATAAAAGTGCCCGAAATAACCAGATGACCACTGAAGGGAATCAGGGATGACCTCCCATTACTCCCCTAGTGATCACTAACCCCTTTCCACCCTCAAAAAACATGATTAAAAATATTACTTGCCAGCGTCAGATGTCATACTCAGGTCCATGACAGCGTGCATGCAGGTCCCCGGAGTAGTTTAGTAGTAGGTGCAGTGCACTTCAGACAGGTGGACCCAGGCCCATACCCCCCTACCTGTTACATTTGTGGAGGAAACAGTGAGCCCTCCAAAACCTACCAGAAACCCTCTGTACCCACATATAGGTGCCCCCCTTCACCCGAAAGGGCTATGGTAGTGGTGTATAGTTTGGGGTAGTGGGTTTTGGGAGGGGGGGCTCAACACATAAGGTAAGGGAGCTATGTACCTGGGAGCATTTTATGAAGTCCACTGCAGTGTCCCCTAGGGTGCCCGATTGCTGTCCTGGCATGTCAGGGGGAGCAGTCTACTAAAAATGCTGCCTCCTCCCAAGTCCAAATGGCTTGACTTTGGACGTTTTAGACTTGGATATCTTTGTGTTCGAAAATGGCCCAAAATCAAAGACATCCAAATCCAAGGACATCCAAATCTAAGGACGTCCATGGTATTTTCGAACACAAAGATGGACATCCATCTTTTTTCAAAAATGATGTTTTCCCCACCTCCGAATTTGGACGTTCTACAAAGATATCCAAATTCCAACTTAGACGTTTCTTTCGATAATGCCCCTCAGTTGGAGTAGGGAGTTGCTCTGGTGTCTTGCAGGTCAGAAGAGGAGTTCCTGACTATAAGGGTGGACTAGAATTAGAAAACAATTTCTGAGGAAAGGAGACTGAAAGGAAAATCCCCCAAATGTGAATATTGACTGAAAAGGAGATGCTTGAAATCCTTTGCTAAAAAAAAAAAAGTTGCATTTTTATTTTTGTCAGTGAACATAAGAGGGAAGGGAAGTAATTTTGGATTTAGATCACTTTTTTCAGTTGTAGCTTAAGGTGAGTTATATTCAGATTTTATTCAGATTTTAATCTCTCAGTAAGGGCATTCTCTCTCTCTCTCTCTCTCTCTATATATATATATATATATGTGTGTGTGTGTGTGTGTGTGTGTGTGCGCAGTGTCTAGACAAGTCTGGATCTTATTTGAATGAGTGAGAAGTGTTAAGTGAGAAAGACAGAGTCAATCTGTTAAGTGTTAACCTATGTTAATCTAAGGTAAGCGTTAGCATATCTCTGGAAAATAAAATATACGGTATTGAAATTAGTTTATCCTCAGTCCACAATGTAAGATCTCCCCCTTTATAAGCATGGCTCCAAATGCCACCATAAAATGGTGCCCAGGGAGAAGAAGATGGTGTACACCCTGATTTGGAGATATGGGCTGAGTAGAAAGTTTTGATTTTTTCTTTTAAGACTGATGGCCCTGAGCTGATTGTTTCTCAATGGTGATTGCTTTTATTCTATGTGTAGGTCTATTTGATGGCTCCTACAACTGCTTAGGGCCACTGTAACACTTCCTCTGTGTTAGCCAAATACCTTCTTTGCTGCAATAGGGTGGTGTGTAGGCAGAGTGAGAAAATCAAATACTTGATACAGACATTCAAATATTTGAAAGGTGTTAATCCACAAACAAACCTTTTCCAGAAACAGAAAGGTGATAAAACTAGAGGACATGACTTGAGGCTGGAGAGGAGCAGACTCAGGAATAATGTCAGGAAGTACTTTTTCACTGTGAAAGTGGTGGATACCTGGAATGCCCTCCTGCGGGAGGTGGTCGAGATGAAAACCGTGGGATAAACACAAAGGAATCCTGTTTAGAAGGAATCTATCCAAAGAAGCTTAGCAGAGACAAGGTGGCAACACTGATAATTAGGAAGCAAAGTCAGTACTGGGTGGATTTCTACGGTCTGTGCCCTGACCATGACTGGATGTGTGGGCTGGAGTGGAGCTTTCAGAGGCTTCAATGACAACTTCAGAAGTTTTAGAAATAGGACAGTGCTGGGCAGATTTCTATGGTCTATGCCCTGAAAATGGCATAGACAAATCAAGATTAGGTATACATATGGAGTATCACATCATACCTTATGTAATGAGTTTATCTCTTGGGCAGTCTGGATGGACCGTACACGGTTTTTATCTGCCATCATCTACTATTTTACTATGTCATGAGATAGGAGGCAATTTCCTTCTGTGGATTAGGAATTGGTTATTGGACAGAAAACAGAGGATAAGGTTAAATGGTAATTTTTCAGTGGAGTGCCACAGGGATCTGTACCGGGACCGGTGGGTGCTATTTAACATATTTATAAATGATCTGGAAAATGGAATGATGAGTGAGGTAATTACATTTGCAGATAACACAAAACTATTCAAAGCTGTCAAAACACATGCAGATTGTGAAAAATTGCAGGAAGACTTTAGGTTATCAATAGAAATCAAACAAAATAAAACATGGAAAAGAAAATAAGATGATACCTTTTTTATTGGACATAACTTAATACATTTCTTGATTAGCTTTCGAAGGTCGCCCTTCTTCCTCAGATCGGAAATAAGCAAATGTGCTAGCTGACAGTGTATATAAGTGAAAACATTCAAGCATTACTATGACAGTCTGACAGGGTGGGAGGATGGGGGTGGGTAGGAGGTATGCATGGGGACATCAAAACATATCATTGATATTCTAACAGGATGGGTGTGGATAGGTGTGGGGAGGGTAATCAACAGAGACATACAGCTTTATGGTTTATAATGGGCTAGGAACCCCAGATCCTTGTTAAGTCCTTTCTGTTGGGTGTTAAAATATTCAATCATTCTGACTTCAAAGGTCTTACGTTCTTGTATGGTTTTAAAGTTACCTTTCAGGTATTTTAACACGCAACAGAAAGGACTATGGGGTCCTTTTATAAAGCCACAGTAAAAAGTGGACTGTGGGAGTGTCTTTTAGGCACGTGCTCTGCCATTTTTTTTACCATGACTGGGAAAAAGACTATTTTTTATGGGCCAGGAAATGGACCTGTGCTAATATTAAAACTAGCGTGTGACTATTTATGGCCTGAGCCCTTACCACTACACACTGACCTAGCCGTAAGGGCTCACGTACTACCCACATGGTAACCTTGCAGCATGCCCCAGAGTGGGCATGCTGCTGGTTAGCACCAGGAACACCCCGTGGTAAAGAATAGAAAATTATTTTCTACCAAGGGATTCAGTGTGCGCCAAACTTGGAATTATAGCTGGGCGAATGTGTTACCCCGGCGGTAGGGCTGATTGAACTCGCACTACCCATGTGTTAGCCCTCCCATACCTTTGTAAAATGGCCCCTATATAAATTTCCTTCCCAGACTTGAATGGCATCATTCTTTTTAGCCTCCAAAAGTTAACCAAAATTTTCATCAGTGGTTCAGCAGATTGAGAGGGAAAGAGAAGCTGCCACTTTAAAATATATTGAGTCTTGAAGAAATGAAATTCAGCTCAACTCTAGCAAACACAAGAAGCACTAAACTTGGAGTATATGTGCCAGGGGAAATAGCAACAACTGCTAAATCCACAATAAGCCTGCTGTGGCTCTTGGGAATAAAGTGGGAAAAAAATGAACATGCGTGGTCTGCCATATTGAGGGTCACATGGAAGCCAAGGAAAATGAAAAGGCAAGAATTATCAGCTGCAAGCAGGCTATGAACTGTAGGCAAATTTACATATTAATTGAGTATTCCATACATATCCCCAAATCATTTTCTTGCTCATTATTTTTCAGCAAAGTAGGCAGTGTTATTGTTTAGAATTAGAGAAAAAGAAATTTGACAAAGAATTCAGAGCCAATATAACAAGTTCTTATTCACTTGCTTTGTGGATCTTTCTGGCATGCAGTTACTAGGATAAATTTTGCTAGTGACCATTGCTATTGTCCCCCCACCCCACCCCTCCCTATAATATGAGGAAGAAAGAGAGCTGCATTACTAGTGGGTGCAATTAAAAAGTGTGTGGACAATCTTTGATTTCAGTTGTTCAGAAGATCGAATAGATTGTCAGACATGCTTGCAAATCTCAGTTATGTTTCTATTTTTTTTTTTGTTTGGATTTGCTCTAACATACGGATGTTGTCAATACTTCTCGGCTCTCCTCTCAGTATTTCAGTGTCTCAGCAGTTCAGTACTGGGTCGAAAAATGGCAAAGTAACTTTAGTGATGTGTTCTTTTTGTTCTGAGAATAGTTCTATTCCTCAGAGAATTACAGTACAAATGCCCATTCAGACAGTTATAAGCAAAACACTAAAGAATGAACTCACAAAAATCCTCTGTGCTCCAGCTCAGTGTTATTAGTTTTCAAGGGGTGCGTCTTCTTTCTTCAGCAGCTAATATAGAACGTCCATGTTATAATGATGAAGGGTGTACTTAGCTACAAATATTCTGATGTAATGCACTTTAAGCACAATAGTGAGAGATGGGCCTAGCTTCCGTCCTCTGAATATAAAATAGCATTTTAGAGAGAGTTTACCATTCTCGGCTGATACAACTGATAAGCAGAAAAATGAGTGCAACCTTAACAAGAATTTCTTGATGAAAAGTAGCCATAGTGAAATGTTCAGTTCTGATTGCTGGCAGCAATCTATGGTGGTACTGCAGATTTACTAAAGGATGCCAAGGCAGCCTGAAGGAATGTCACTGCCCCAGTTACAAAAACATATTGTGAGTCCAGTAGGGACAGAGAAAGCACCTGCATAAAATATGTAAACCATTTTGGTTGTACACAGGCAGTATATCAAGGTCATGACTCTTTGACCCTTTTAAAACATGCAGCATCTTGAATATTCACAGATGACAAAGAAAGGGAAGTTGCTTACTATAAAAGGTGTTCTCCGAAAACAGCAGGATACCAGGCCTTAGGCTACCTTAGAGTTCCAAGAAGCTTGAGACCTTTTGAGAATGCTTTGTTTTGCATGTGCAAGGGGTCCCCAACTTGCATAATCACAGAGGGGTAACTTCTGTTCCACCCAAAGCTACTGGTAGGAGAAGCAAATGTGGTTTGTGAGGATGGGTGTTGAAGAATATGTATTGGGGAAGGGGAAAAGGGAAATGGGACTTGATATACTGCCTTTTTGAGGTTTTTTGCAACTACATTCAAAGTGGTTTACATATATTCAGTTACTTATTTTGTACCAGGGGCAATGGAGGGTTAGGTGACTTGCCTAGAGTCACAAGGAGCTGCAGTGGGAATTGAGCTCAGTTCCCCAGGATCAAAGTCCACTGCACTAGCCACTAGGCTACTCCGCCACCTCTCCTTCCATTACAGGGAAGCATTCACTTTCTCTGAAGATTCGCAGAATAGCAGTCCTCAAAGATTGGGAATCTCCCACAACAGGTTACCTTTAAATTAAAAAAAAAAGAGAGAGAGAGAGAGAGAGAATAATGGAAAACCATAATGCCAACAGGGAAAAATAGTGTTTTTGGAGGAAACTAACTATTTTTTGTGATTTATTGATGAAGGGCTCTGTTGTAATAGAGTTGAGTTCAGAACTTCTAAGAGACTCTTCAGGACAGAGCGATCAAAACTATTGTGTGTTTGAAGTTCTCATCTAAACGTACAGGCATTTAAATTAAGGTTGCATTTTGATTGCACAATTAAAGGTGTGTTTATTTATTTATTTATTTCCCACTCCAGCTACTTGTAACTCTGGGCAAATCACTATGGGGTCCTTTTACTAAGGCAAATTTAAAAATGGGCACTTATTTTTGGTGCGTGCTGGGCCATTTTTTTACCATGTCTGGGAAAAAGGGCATTTTCTTAATGAGCCGGGAAATGGGCATGCACTAAAATTAAAACTAGTGTGCACCTATTTATGGCCTGAGCCCTTACTGCCATCCATTGATCTAGCGGTAAGGGTTCATGTGCTATATACGCGGTAACTGTTCAGTGCACGCTAACTGCCACTTACCTCCAGAAACGCTGCTTGCAGTAGAAAATAAAAAAATAATTTCTACCACTGGAATGAGCATGCACCAAATCCAAAATTACCGCCGGGGGGCGTGTTAGCCTGGTGGTAGTCCCGTTTTGGTGCATGCTGCATGTGCATATGCCCTCCCACAGCTAAGTAAAATAAATTAAATTTAAAAAAAAATAAACAAAAAGTCATAAAAAGCTAAAAAATACAAATTGCACATGAAAATCTAAAACAGCATGCAGAATAGCTATTATTAACAGCTTTACAGTTTTCACTGCCTACTTCAGAAATGTAATCCTATTTTAATTAATTTAAAGCTATTAATGCACAAGAAACAAACCTTTGCCAAAGGAAAGGAAGCTCTGGAACTAGGGAAATGATCTGAAGCTTTAAGGAAAGAGATTTAGAAGCAACTTCAGGAAATACTTTTTCACAGAAAGGGGGGTGGATGCCTGGAATGCCCTCTTAGAAGTGAAGTAGGGGAAAGAAAACAGCAATGGAATTCAAAAAAGCATGGGATAAATACTAAGGATGCCTTAAAGACAAAGGAACACAATATTCAGTCCACAGCGATCAACGTTTTTTAAACACCAGTCCTGTTGGCTAAATTAGGCCTGGATATTTAGAAATGATTTCTATTCAGATACTGGCACTGAATATCTGAGTTTGATTGAGGAAGTTGCCAGGAGTTAGTCTAAAAAGACTTTGTATAGTGTGGTTAAATTCAGTAAGGGCTGGGGATCATTGATTCTATGTTACTGTGGTATTGTAGATTTAGCGGCTAGCTGCAGGACCTCACAAGAAGTGGCACAAATAGGTTGCAGGTAATATTTGAAGCACTTTATGTACACAAGGAAAATCATCAGCCCTGTTTCCTCACAGGATTGTTACTTCTAATAAAGTCTCTTCAAGTAGAGTCCCAGGTTTTGTGACTCTTCATACTTCAATATGCAATAACTTTCTCTACCATAATCGCAGCTCCAATAGCCTGTCCCAGACATGGCTATATAGTTCAAACAGGTAAGGGCCACTCCCTGGAATCACTGGTATCCATAGAGGCATTGTCTTGAGGCTTCTTAAAACACTGGGTTCATGCATCTGAGCTAGGGCCACTCCTCTTCCCTTGAGCTTCCCTCAGGTACTGCAGCCAAGCCAGAACATCCTGGGACAATCCTTGCTTAGGACCTCCCTGACCTGTTCTACCAGATGGCTTTTAACTTCCTGCTCTTTGTTTGAGCTCCAACCTCCTGGCCAGACAGGCTAACATACCTATTCTTAAGGTGACTCAGCTTAAGAGAGAGAGTGTGCCAAAGAAACTCCTGCCTTTTATTATCCACCCCCGTACAGTTCCAAAGTACCATCACCAAAAATAAGACTTTTCAAGTCAGGTACTTCAAACTACTACAACTACTATTTAACATTTCTAAAGCTCTGCTAGGGTTACGCAGTAGCATTTAAGGGGTATAGCACCTATCATGATTTAAAGTGTGTATCACAGAACTTAATCTGACCAAGCTTGTAGTGCAGACCCATGATGTCAAATGGATTCTTTGTGCTAAAGACCGATACCCTGCCTTGCATCAGATAAGGGTAAAGACTGTGACTCTGCTGAAACAGTATGTTTAATGATTCAGCTCAAAATTAGCCTGGAGGAATGAATGAGATATTTGAGAACTATTGTTTATGCAAATCCAGACCACTTGGAGTGTTGCACCTTATTTTGGGGGATATCTGAAGTTGACATGGGTAACATCTATAAGATCTATAAGCCAGTCATCATCCACTGTACTATCATGACTTGAAGGATATGACTGATGAGAAACAGTATATATGTGGATGTGCAAAGACCAGCCAACTCCCCCCCCCCCCCAAAAAAAAAAAAATATATTACTTTAAAGTACCACTTCCTGTGACTAGGCCTACTGTGGCTCCAGCATTCCATCACCATCAAGAGAAGACTTCACTGCCATCTGTAGGTCGTATATTTCACATTTTTACAAGAAATTAAGGGCATGCAAACTTTTTAGCGCACGCTAATGATAGAGACACCCATTATATTCCTATGGGTGTCTTTATTGTTAGCATGCACTTATTTTGGCACACGCTAAAATGTTTGCACGCCTACAGTGCAGCTTAGTACACAGGGCCCCGAGTGTGTTGAATCAAGGTTACTGTGCTTGCTTTTATTAGGCCTAGGTATTTGTAAAAGGAATCATATGAATTAATGTTAGGGATAATTAGAAAACTGTACTAGGAATCCTTTCTGCTGTTCGCTATTTTTTTTTGTATTGCTCTGTGAATAAATCATTACCTTTTATGTATTCTGATGGTCCGTACTTCTTATCAGTAAATAAGGAGGCTTGAGTCTTGAGACGTATAATCAGGTATGTCTATCCTCTAGACTTAGTGCTGTTATCCACACACCTATCTGTATACTTTTGCGTCAACTGTATTTCCATCTCAAGCTCAAAGAAAGGTTTCATTAAGCAGAAGTCTCAAGACACAGTGAGAATTTTGATGGAAGGCTTCAATAGAAGAAGGCCCCATATAAAGTGAAAAACTAAAGACCATAGAGAGATGAGTTTGTCTTCTACATGATGGTGATAAGCATCAATTGTACTACAGTGAACTCTGATTTAGTCTTGAGACCAGACTCTGATAGATGTAAAAGGTATTCAAGCAGTTTTCGTATGGGACAGGAGAAAAGTATGGAGCTTTTCTCATTCCCATTCCAGTTGGAACCTCTTCCATTTAAACTCATATGACTTTTAGTATAATCTTTCTTAGAAGCCAGAAGAATAGGATATGGGAAGGACCATTTTACATAGAACTCAGAGATCAGAATCGAAACATCCAAATTGGAACATGCTCAGTTCTAGTAGTATTTTAGAAAAGGATCTGCTAATGCAGAGCCTTCTAAAATACCTGCAGAAATGAGCTGCTCCTACTATTCATGTATTTGCTGACATGCAGAGCCGCCGAGAGCCGGAGCCGGGCCCGGGACAAGGCCGCCCCCGTGCCCCCCCACCCGAGGTCGCTGCCCACCCGAGATCGCCAGGCCCCACCCACCCGAGGTCGCCGCCCACCCAAGATCGCCGGGCCCCCCGCCGCCCACCCACCCGAGGTCGCCGGGCCCCCCTCCACCTGCTATCAGGCCGGGCCCTCGGAACTAACCTTAAGCCTCCTTTCACTTCACAGCAAGCAGTGGCAGGGTAGACCTCTCCTCCTTCCTTCCGTGCCCCGCCCTCGCGGACGTTACGTCAGGCGAGGGCAGGACATGGAAGGAAGGAGTGGCCTGACCTGCTGCTGCTTGCTGTGAAGTGAAAGGAGGCTTAAGGTTAGTTCTGGGAGTGATGGAGGGTGGGCCAGGCGGTGACAGAGGGCAGGCCAGGCGGCGGCGGGCCCCCCTGGAGGCCCGGGCCCCGGGACTTTTGTCCCCCCTGTCCCCCCCTCTCGGTGGCCCTGCTGACATGTATAGTAGAAGCATCCATTTTACAAATATAGATATGAATAAAATGAACAGCATGAACTTGACAATTTCCATGTGTAAATGGTATTACATCAGAGAAGAAGAAACCAAAAGGAATCCCACAGAAGACATAACAAGATGAACAGCAGTGGGGAAATAGAGATGGCTTTGAGAAAGACCTGGTCTATCATAAATCATTGAAACAGTTTAATTACATTAACATGTTACACCTGACATGGCATCATGTTTTGACACTGAGTGCCTGCCTCAGGGGTCGAGAAATGTTGATGCGTCAAAGACTGAGTATAGTGATAGAAAATCATTCATTTTTGAATAGTGTCTATATCGCAGTTAGCCACAGGCGCGTCGCTTATGCAAAGGTCTTTTTAAAGACCGATCATACGTTTATTGAAGCAACGATTTATTGCAGTGATTTTCTATCGCTACACTGAAACATTGTCTTCGATGCATCAACATTTCTCAACCCCTGAGGCAGGCACTTAGTGGTATCGCTTCCACATATAAATGCCACATTTTACAAATGTTTACATTCAAGTGCCACCAATTAAATAGTGAGGGCACAGTTATTATTTGGTTTCAATTTAGAGGTGAATACGAATAATGGGGGAGGAGAATGACTCCTTTAATTCACCTTGTAAAGCCCTGTGTAAAACCCAATGTGGATATTTTCCCCCACAGATGTGTACTTCCTTTGTGAAATGAGGAATGCACAGGTACTTTTTTTTTCTACTTTTTTTGGGACCTTGCCAGGTACTTGTGACCTGGATTGGCCACAGTTAGAAACAGGATGCTGGGCTTGATGGACCTTTGGATTGTCCCAGTATGACAACACTTATGTACTTATATACTTATGTAGATTTTTGCCCCACCCAAACCATGCTCCCTTGAAATCTCTCCATGGTGTGGGTCTACATGTGTAAATACTGACTTTCTAAAATTGCTATTTATACACATACTAGTAAAAGAGGCCCGTTTCAGAGCAAATGAAACGGGTGCTAGCAAGGTTTTCGTCGCCAACACCCCTCCCTCCCTCCGTGGCCAACCCCTTCGTTGTTCTGCCATTGCTCCGCCCCCAACGTCATGACGTTTGACGCGAGGGCGGGGCCCAGAGCGATTTCCCACCCACCCCCGCCTCCCTGCCTCCCTCCCTGCCAACCCCTTCGTTGTTCTGCCATTGGTCCGCCCTCGAGGGCAGGGCCCAGAGCGATTTTGATGGCTTCACCACCACGAACCTTCGAACCTTTTTGAAGGAAGTCAGGGCTTGGCTTCACTGACGTCAGTGTCCTCAGAACATTGAGGGTGAGTTTTATTATAGTAGATACCGCCACCTGAAACTGAACATGTCCAAGACCGAGCTCATCGTCTTTCCACCAAAACCCACTTCTCCTCTTCCTCCACTTTCTATCTCAGTTGATAACACCCTCATCCTCCCCGTCTCATCTGCCCGCAACCTCGGAGTCATCTTTGACTCCTCCCTCTCCTTCTCTGCACATATCCAGCAGATAGCCAAGACCTGTCGCTTCTTCCTCTTTAACATCAGCAAAATTCGCCCTTTCCTCTCTGAACACACCACCCGAACTCTCGTCCACGCTCTCATTACCTCTCGCCTTGACTACTGCAACTTACTCCTCACCGGCCTCCCACTTAGCCATCTATCCCCCCTTCAATCTGTTCAGAACTCTGCCGCACGTCTTATATTCCGCCAGAACCGATATACTCATATCACCCCTCTCCTCAGGTCACTTCACTGGCTTCCAATCAGATACCGCATTCAATTTAAGCTTCTCCTTCTTACCTACAAATGCACTCAGTCTGCTGCCCCTCACTACCTTTCTACCCTCATCTCCCCTTACGTTCCCGCCCGAAACCTCCATTCACAGGACAAATCCCTCCTCTCAGTACCCGTCTCCACAACCGCCAACTCCAGGCTCCGCTCATTCTGCCTCGCCTCACCCTATGCTTGGAACAACCTTCCTGAGCCCATACGCCAAGCCCCCTCCCTGCCCATCTTCAAGTCTTTGCTTAAAACCCACCTCTTCATTGCTGCGTTCGGCACCTAACTCTTACCGTTCAGTAAATCCAGACTGCCCCAATTTGACTGCCCCTATCGGACTGACCGTTCACTTGTCTTCTAGATTGTAAGATCTTTGAGCAGGGACTGTCCCTCTATGTAAATTGTACAGCGCTGCGTAACCCTAGTAGCGCTTTAGAAATGTTAAGTAGTAGTAGTAGTATCTACACATGTAATTGCTGCTATTTACATGTGGAAATGCCTTCAAAATAGAAGCCATTGTCAGAGAAATTCATGGAACCAAATACTTCTCTTTTCATGCTATGAGGCCTTGATGGGGGGGGGGGGGGGGGGACGCAACAGAGTACACCGATTCTGTCCTATGAGGGTTAGAGAAGTCCTCAACCTGTTTGGCTCCCCACTGAAAAACTCTTACAGGACTGGGAACCAAATCTACCTCAGTCAATAGGATACCATAAGGATCATAGCTCCTAGGTGCCTTCTCTAGTCTTTGCCACTAGAGGAATTGGAGGGTAGACACAGAGAAAAATCACATAGGTATATATAAGAGCATAAACAGTTCCAAATATCCAAAAGTGGTGAAGTACAAAAGTAAATGGTTAAAAAATCTGATTAACAGAAGGAAAGAGTGAGAATCCACCAGCAAAAATAGAGAAAGAGGCAACAGAATTTGCAAACCAAGAAAAGAAACTTTTTAAAGCACAAATAAAACAGTTAATGCAGAGTGTTACTTCAGGAGTACCTGACACAGAAATGGTTAATGAGAGGTGAATTTAAACCTAACAAGGTACTGATAACTGAAGCACAAGATAGTGCTGCAATTACTTTATGGACAAAATGGCTAACACCCAGCATAGAAAAAATGGATAAAACCCGAAAAATATAGATTCTGTGGCATTGAATTTTAAATGATCTCATCAATGGGTGTGACTTGATGTACAACAAGACACAATAAAGTAGTGCATTGCCTATTTCTATCAGCAAAAACACTGGGAACACAATCCTGATATGACTATGCAGAATGGAGAAGTTTTGATTTTCTGGAGTATTCCTGTTCCTAATGATAAAAAGCTGACCCCCCCCCCCCCCAAAAAAAACAAAAAACAAAACACCTATCTGTACACTTTTGTGTCAACTGTATTTCCATCTCAACCCCCCCAACGCCCTCAACAAAATCAAAGCAACAACAAATGTACATTAAAAAAACAAAAAACCCAAAAACAGATATTGTCAAAAGAAGAAAAGTTCAAGAAATGAAGATCTATTTAACCACTAGACAGACTAGGTGACCATTAGAAATGTGGAGTTGGAAAGGAGGGGGGGGGGGGGTGGACTTAAAAATTTCAGTTTATTAACATGTTTCAATTGATTTAGCTTGCACTAAATTATTTTATACTGCTTGTATATACATTCTTAAAGGTCATCTCAGGTGGAAGCTTGTATGAAGTGGCAAAGAGCAACTGTTATTAAAACCACACAAATTCAAATAACTTTCAGTGGGTATTTTACTGGCAGGAAGCAAGGCCAATTTTCAGATGGCCCACTTACCAGGGTAAATGCTTTTGAGGAATAACCGTCATTCTATATTTACAAGTATGATGACCAATTATGTGTTTTCATAGGATTATTCTGGGTGGGTTGATTGGAACTGTGGAGTTTAATTACCTAAATATAAGTATAAAATTTTCAAGGGAGAGCTTAGAGGCCTGAACTGAAGGCATGCACAATACTGCAAGTTCACCTAGAGAGCCTAATGTTCATGCACTGACCCTGCAAGAACTGCATTTCTATTAGAAATGTCTGAATCAAGTGTGTACTATATATGGAGAAAGAGAAGATTCTCAAGTACCAAAAATATACAGTCAGGCCAAGAAAATGTGGCAGAAAGACACAGGAATTATCCCAGTTGTATTGGGTGTCAGTGATCTGATTAAAAAAAGACCTTCAAAGCACATACAGTGGTGGAAATAAGTATTTGATCCCTTGCTGATTTTGTAAGTTTGCCCACTGACAAAGACATGAGCAGCCCATAATTGAAGGGTAGGTTATTGGTAACAGTGAGAGATAGCACATCACAAATTAAATCCGGAAAATCACATTGTGGAAAGTATATGAATTTATTTGCATTCTGCAGAGGGAAATAAGTATTTGATCCCCCACCAACCAGTAAGAGATCTGGCCCCTACAGACCAGGTAGATGCTCCAAATCAACTCGTTACCTGCATGACAGACAGCTGTCGGCAATGGTCACCTGTATGAAAGACACCTGTCCACAGACTCAGTGAATCAGTCAGACTCTAACCTCTACAAAATGGCCAAGAGCAAGGAGCTGTCTAAGGATGTCAGGGACAAGATCATACACCTGCACAAGGCTGGAATGGGCTACAAAACCATCAGTAAGACGCTGGGCGAGAAGGAGACAACTGTTGGTGCCATAGTAAGAAAATGGAAGAAGTACAAAATGACTGTCAATCGACAAAGATCTGGGGCTCCACGCAAAATCTCACCTCGTGGGGTATCCTTGATCATGAGGAAGGTTAGAAATCAGCCTACAACTACAAGGGGGGAACTTGTCAATGATCTCAAGGCAGCTGGGACCACTGTCACCACGAAAACCATTGGTAACACATTACGACATAACGGATTGCAATCCTGCAGTGCCCGCAAGGTCCCCCTGCTCCGGAAGGCACATGTGACGGCCCGTCTGAAGTTTGCCAGTGAACACCTGGATGATGCCGAGAGTGATTGGGAGAAGGTGCTGTGGTCAGATGAGACAAAAATTGAGCTCTTTGGCATGAACTCAACTCGCCGTGTTTGGAGGAAGAGAAATGCTGCCTATGACCCAAAGAACAACGTCCCCACTGTCAAGCATGGAGGTGGAAATGTTATGTTTTGGGGGTGTTTCTCTGCTAAGGGCACAGGACTACTTCACCGCATCAATGGGAGAATGGATGGGGCCATGTACCGTACAATTCTGAGTGACAACCTCCTTCCCTCCGCCAGGGCCTTAAAAATGGGTCGTGGCTGGGTCTTCCAGCACGACAATGACCCAAAACATACAGCCAAGGCAACAAAGGAGTGGCTCAGGAAGAAGCACATTAGGGTCATGGAGTGGCCTAGCCAGTCACCAGACCTTAATCCCATTGAAAACTTATGGAGGGAGCTGAAGCTGCGAGTTGCCAAGCGACAGCCCAGAACTCTTAATGATTTAGAGATGATCTGCAAAGAGGAGTGGACCAAAATTCCTCCTGACATGTGTGCAAACCTCATCATCAACTACAGAAGACGTCTGACCGCTGTGCTTGCCAACAAGGGTTTTGCCACCAAGTATTAGGTCTTGTTTGCCAGAGGGATTAAATACTTATTTCCCTCTGCAGAATGCAAATAAATTCATATACTTTCCACAATGTGATTTTCCGGATTTAATTTGTGATGTGCTATCTCTCACTGTTACCAATAACCTACCCTTCAATTATGGGCTGCTCATGTCTTTGTCAGTGGGCAAACTTACAAAATCAGCAAGGGATCAAATACTTATTTCCACCACTGTATCTATTTATTGGGATTTATTAACTGCTTTTATGAAGAGATTCACCCAAGGCAGTGTACAGCAGGTACTGTTTGACATGAAATCTACAATTTTGTTAGCAGCGTAACACTAGTGAAATGACCATGCATAAGCATAAATACAATCAATGCAGTAAACTCTGAGATGGCAAATTGAATCCTAGTAAGAGGAGAAACATGGTAACAGTATCAAAAATATAAACATTTAACAGCACCCTAAAACAATCCTATATCAGAAATAAGATAAATGTCATCAGAATGCAAACAATACCATAATTTGCAGCATGGAAGAGCAGTCATTTGGGATAGATAGATAGATGGGTGGCTAAACTTAAAGCAAACCTTCTATGTACAGTTGAATAGGATATGAGGAACAGGTCTAAATTATAGGGTGTGCGTCAAGCTAGTCCAGTTGCGGAGTGAGTGGTACTAAGTCACCGCAGGTATTAAAGCCTTGGGAAAAGAGTCAGGTTTTCACCTGCTTCCTGAAGTAGAGGTAGTCTTGAATTAGACATAACCCTTCAGAGTATGAGGGTGGGAGGAAGTCTATAGGAAGCTACTGTGCCCCCTTAATGACAGTCCCTCACAGTGGCAAAACCACCTTATACCTCACTGTCCTGCTCGGAGAGGAAGTGACACAGAAAGGGCAGAGCCAGAAGGGCATGGTCCACAGAGTATAAAAGCTCAGGGTACAGCTAGGTTGAGGAGGCCCATAGAGAAGCAGCTAAACCCCACTGCATATGCCTCCACCATGCAACTGCAACTGGGACAGTCTGGTAGGCAAAGTTTAACTTGGTATATTGCAGAACTGTATCTTTCATCCAGATGGATGCTGGCCAGCATATATTTTTTGCTAAAGATTATACTGGTAACTCTGGGGACCCAGGCCAGGGTCAAGCAGAGTGTGCTGCCTTGCTGAGAAACAATAATAGTGCACATCATGGCCCTGCAGGGGTAAGCCACAGGAGGATGTTCCTACAAGTAAGGCCTAGTTTTATGTTTATGTTCTCCCATACCCCTTACCCGCAGCCTTAAATAATATACTAGGAATAAATGCCCGTTTCTGAGGGCAATGAAACGGGCGCTAGCAAGGGGCCCCCTCCCTCCGAGCTACTTGCCTTATTTGGTGTTGGCATCGCTGTGTGTGGGTAGGGTTTTGTTTTGTTTTTTGTTTGCTGCGCCTCCGTGGCCGTGCCTGTGGCATTTCGGTTTCGGGCCTCGAGTGTTATAGCTCCGCCCTCGACGTCATGACGTTTTGACGCGAGGGCGGTGCAGACACTCCAGGGCACACCGGATATCTCGGGCGCCTCAACTTCCGTGGAGGCTTCAGAACGTTGGGGTTGCCTTTTATATATATAGATTATTTTTGTGTTCATCTTTAACTCATTGTGTGGCTCTGTTTATCAGGGCCTTGAGCCCACCCTTCCATACATGACCACAGCAGGTTACTCCTGCGAAGGATGAATGGCAGGTATCACATTGCATGATTTCTTTTGATGAGGATACAGATAGTGATGCTCTTAGAGGGGGACCTTAGAGGCCTCAAAGGTGTGTAAAGTGCTAACTAATTCTTTAGGAACTCTGGCCCATTTTGTCTTAGGACCTTGAAAATTAAAAATATTGATCTGTAAGGACTTGGCAACTAGTGTAGTTTTTGTAGGAAAGGTGTGAAGTGGTCACATTACTTGCAGCCCTCTATCAGTTGTGTAGCATTCTGAATTAGTTGGAGTTGGTACAAACTCTTTTTGGTTTGGCTAACGTGTAAGGCCTTTCCTGTCTGGTAAATAATTTTGAATGTTGGGCTGTCAGATTTTGGGTGCAATACAACTAAAGCCTATTTTCCTCAAAATGGAAAGGGTGGAAGAGCTAACAAATCACACTGTTAGGACCTTATATTTCATCTAGTTTCCTACTGCTAAAGCGTATTAAGCAGATATCCTGACCAACTTATATACTAAACAGGCAATCTTAAATGAACTGCTTGTACCCAATGGAAATCAATGCAATAAGTATAATATTGGTATAAAAACGGCCATACTTCTTTGCAAAGCTAAGTATTATTGCAGTAGTATCTTGCAAGAGCTGAAGATTCTTAAGAGTACTCTTTGGTAATCCAGTTTGCTTATACATATTACACTTTTTGAACACTAGAAGGAGACTCTCTAGCATAGTACAATTTAAGAGGCAAGCACTAGCACTGAATCTGAAAGATTGAGATCATATCCATCATACCCTGATATGAGTGAGGCTCATTTCGTCCATGATATATACAATACTAACCCACTTGGCAACATTAACTCTCAAAAACTGTAGCAGAAATGTTATAAATCATCTTCCAAGAGCAATTGTCTCTGCTCACTATTACAACGGTGTTGTTTTGTACAATCAAACCATAAAATAAAACAGTTTTAAAGTAGCAAAAGGATACAAAGCCTTTACACTTGTTTCATTTGGGATAAAGGGTTCCATGAATTCCCATTAGCATTTTTCTCCAACAAGACATTCCTAAAAATGGGTGTTTAAACATTTCTCGGGGACTATCTCATGATGCTCCCTGGGATTGCGAGCTATTGTTGAAGTATTTTTGTGCAGTAGTTAGCATATTGTATGGACACCTTAACCTCTATACCTACCAGCTGAGAAAAAGTTAAGATACTATGTAGGTTTCCTTAGCAACCTTTTTCTAGCACACAAAAAAAGTAGGCCTTAAAGATTCCTTAAAACACCACATTATCATGTAAATTGAGATTTAAATAAATTAGTCTATTTTTAACAAGTCAACTAGAAGAAAGGATAATGGAGTTCAAAATCATTAATGTGTGAGGGAGGGCTTGTTTTTATATGCTTCATACTTAGTTATTTAAGAATGAAAGAATAATTTAGCTTTTAAATTTCATGCCTAGAAGAAGAAAGGATTTTGCCTAAGTCTGATAGAGCTTGATTCAGCTCCCCCAAAATTGCTTGCCAAAAGTTGTCAGCCTTGGTGAATAGAAATAATCACATCTCATATCTCAGAGATGACTAAGTTTTTAGGTTAACTCCCAACTGTAAATCACATAGTGCTCCTTTTTAAAAAGCGGCACTGCCGATTAGCAGCTTGCTGAATGTGAAGAAGTTCATTCAGTTCCCATAGACTTCTTTGCATTCAGTGCATGATAATCGGTAACACTGCTTTGTAAAAGGAGCCCAAAATAAATTATTGGCTTGCCGCAAAATTCAGCAGCCTAATGTTTCTTTTCCCAGAATGCCTGGTCACTGTCTTGATGCCCCCGACATTTAGAAGTAAGGGAAGCATGTTGAACATATGTCTACTGTAATCACAACTGCAACTAAGGACAAAGAGCTATACATTCCTGTCACTCCTTCAATTTGTCACAATCCTCCTCTGGAGACGTGTCCATAAAAAACAATAGAGATAATTAAAACACTAATGAATATAATGCACAAAATTTTAATGATCCTCCTACAATTAGGCATTAATGGGGCAATTCTGTAAGTGGGTACCTTATTTTAGGTACCCCAATACCTATTATATAAAGACCCCTGGGCACCCTGATTCTGTTATAGAATACTAGCATAACCCACATCGGCATACCTTAAATATACATAGTGCAGTTACATCAGCCAAAATCCCAGTGTAACTACTACTACTACTATTTATCATTTCTATAGCAAGGGCACCTCTGCCTCTCTCTCTCCCCTCCTTCCCCTTCATATTGCGATCTGACATCTCTTCCTCCCTCCCCTCCACCTTGTGATCCAACATCTCTCAGTCTCATCCCTCGGTCTAACCCACCCCTCCACCCCATGATCTGAGATTGTGCCTTCTCTCTTCTCCCTCCTTCCCCTCTATCTCTCCATCCCATGATCCATCATCTCTACTGCTGCTGATCATTTCTATAGCACTACTAGACATACACAGTGCTGTACACATTATATGCAGGTGCTTCCTCTGTCCCTAGAGGGCTCACAACCTAAGCTTTAATGTACCTTGGACAATGGAGGGTTAAGTGACTTGCCCAAGGTCACAAGGAGATGCAGTGGGAATCGAACCCAGGTTACCAGTCCACTATATTAACCATGAGGCTACTCCTCCTCTCCATCCTCCCTCCCATTTTTCAGCATCTCTCCCTCCCTCCCTTCCAGATCTGGGTCCAGATCCAACATCTTCCCCTTTCCTTCACCCTGGGGTCCAACATCCCTTCATCTCTTCTTCCTCTCTCTCATTGTCCAGGATCTCCCCATCTCTGCCTCTTCTCAAACTCTAGGTCTAGGTCAAACATCATACCTTCCTTTCTCCCCCCCCCCCCCCCCGGCATGGTTCAACATCTCTCCCTATCCAGAATTCTTTCCCCTTCCCTCCCTGCTGGAGTTGAATCTCTCTTAACCCCCCTTTCTGTGCCCTGGTCAGGCATCATTTTCTCTCTCTCTCTCAAAGCCCCCCTCCCCAACACGATCTGGCAGCTCACCATGCCTTTCAACCCTTGTTTATTTTTTCTCAGCAGCCCCAGCAGCAGTAACAGTTTCACAGAATGCTGGCTGGTCCAGCCTGACATCTTCCCTCAGCCGTGTCCCTGCAGAAACAGGAAGTTACATCAAGGAGTTGGCACGCAGCTGAGGGGGAAAATGTTGGGCTGGCCCAGGCATCATTCTTTGAAACACTAATGCTGTCAGGGCTGCTGAAAAAAAAAACAAAACAAGTGTTGAAAATTAAAGGTTGCTGCCGGATCACGCCAGGGGGTAGTTGATCCCGAGGAGGAAGAGAGTCCAAGGGAGCAGGGAGTTTGCCACTGTGGGGGTCCAGGTGAAGTAGGCCTTGTGCGCCCTTCAGGCTTGGTGCCCTAAGTCAGTGCTCACCTGGTCCATGCCTTGAGTCAACCCTGGGTATACTTTTCCTAAAGTGCGGTAGGCAGTTACTATGTGACTTAGCATGTGGTGTCCGTTAACACCTGGCTGTGGTAATCGTTACAGTATTGGCATACAAGTGCATGTTAATTCATGCAGCAACTACAATGAGGCAGGAAATGAGCATGAAGCATGAAGGCTCAGGTTCATGAGAACCAATGTACAAAAGTGTAACTTCTTTTGGCAATCCTGGAAGCAAATTTTTGCATGCAATTTTATTACCCAGCTCATTTGCATCGGTAGCAAACCTCTGCACAAGAGAGGTCACTAACCAGCTGAAAATTCCCTGAGTAAGAGAATGACTCTAAACTCAAAATATGCAATGTTTTGATACCAAGGAAAAAAACTTAAAAAAAAATGTTAACCCCAAAATGTTCATTTTCAAGTTGAACTTACCTGGGAAATGTCATGCCCAGTTAAACCCCACAGAGCTGGCTGAATTAACCAAGTAGTGCGGCTGAATATCTCCACTAACCAACCATTCCCTAACCAGTTAGGATAGGAGTCATCTAGGGTGCAGTTTGGGTGCAGCCACAACTGAGCCAGTTAGAGGTAATATTCAATCTGCTAACCAACTGTCCTAACTATGGGGTCCTTTTACTAAGGTGCGTCAAAAAATGGCCTGCGCTGGTGTAGACACAGGTCCATTTTTCAACGCGCCTGCAAAAAAGGCCTTTTTTTGGCCGAAAATGGATGTGCGGCAAATTAAAAATTGGCACGCATCCATTTTGGGCCTGAGACCTTACCACCACACATTGACCTAGTGGTAAGGTTTCATGCGTTAACCGGGCGGTAATGGTCTATGTGCGTACAATGCTACTTACCACCTGGTCAGTGCCACAAGCCCGAAATTTTCTGGCGCACTTAGTGGATGCGCGTAAAAAATGAAATTACCACCTGGGTCACGAGGTAGCCGGGCGGTAGTTCAAAACTGATGCATGTAGGACACACGTACGCGCCTACGCAGCTTAGTAAAAGGGCCCCTTTATGTGCAGGGCACTGGCCTGTCAGTGCACATATCCTATATTCAGTGCTGTGAGCCGTGCATGCCCTGCCATTGAATAGCGAGACTTAGTTCAGCCCACAGCTGTGAGCAGCTTACAAGGGGCTAATATTACCCCCTAAATCTTCTCTAATGTGATACATTCATGCAGACCATCATACTTTCAAATAGGTTTCAGAATTCTTTATACTGAGTAGTAAATTAATATTCCATTTCAGAAATAAAACAGTTTTCCAAATTTTGGTGTCCTTAGTTTTAATAGAATTAAATTGAAAAATAACATGGTACCAGATTCATTACTGGATCTAATTTTAGCTAGATTTTATTCCTCCTTCTCTCTCTCCAGCCACGTATCCCTCCACTTGCTGTGCTTACTTTTCTCATTTCTACCTGTATCTCCTACTTCCATCTTTTACCCACTTTCTAGTCCCCCATTTCCATCCTCTGTACTCGTATTCTACCCAGTCTCATCTCTACCTCTGCCTCTCATTCCATTATCAGCTCCAGTTTCTTCCCTGTCATTCATTCTCTCTCCACTTCCAGTTTATTTCTTATTTATATCTTACTTCCTATTCCCAGGCTTCCTTCAAAGGCCTGTCCCCTCCTTTTGTCTTTCATCCTCTTCATAGACTTCTGCCTCTTTTCCCTTTTCCCCACTCACCTCTCCCAATCACCTTCCCCGTCTCTGCCCACATAAACCCAACATTTATTTTCCTTTTCCGCTTCTTGCCTTCAGCATCCATCCTTGCACTCCTCCATCTCCACCACCTTCCACTGCATATGTCTTTGCTTTGCCCCTCCCTACAGTTATTGTCCTTCTTTTCCTTTCCCCATTGCCACCTGCCAGTATCTAACCCTTCTCTAAGACCTAGCATCAACCCCTCTCCCACTGTATCATCTGCCAGCATCAGCTCCCATCTCTCTCTCTCTCCCTTCCCCTCACTTTAATAAAAACATCTTCCCTTTGTGATCTTAGTCCCCCCTTCCCCTTGTCCAGCTTATCCTCTCACTCTTCTCTTCCTTTCCCACCCCCCTCCACTGGGGCCAGTATCTCCCCATCTCTCTTACTTCCCTCCTGACCCCCTCCCAGGGAGTAAAGCAAGTGTCTTTTTCTTCCTCCCTCATGTACCCCTTCTCCTGGGTTCAAAATTTCTCCCTCATCTTTACCCTACAAGTCCTGACATTCCTTTCCTTTCCTTTCCCCTCCCCCTCCCCACTGGTGGTCCTTTAAAACTTGCTTTTGTGAGCTTCAAATTTTTGGAGGAGGTAGCAAGAGGGGCATAATCGAATGGGGACAACCATCTCTAAGGGCGCCCATCTCTAAGGACGTCCTGGCGAAGGGGCGTGGAAACCGCTATTATCGAAACAAGATAGGCGTCCATCTTTCGTTTAGATAATATGGTCGGTGACCCCCAAATCTCAACATTTAGGTCGAACTTAGAGATGGTCGTCCCCGGTTTTCGGCGATAATGGAAACCGAGGACGCCCATCTCAGAAACGACCAAATGCAAGCCATTTGGTCATTGGAGGAGCCAGCATTCGTAGTGCACTGGTCCCCCTCACATTCCAGGACACCAACCGGGCACCCTAGGGGGCACCGCAGTGGACTTCACAAATTGCTCCCAGGTGCATAGCTTCCTTACCTTCAGTGCTGAGCCCCCCAACCCCCCCAAAACCCACTCCCCACAACTGTACACCACTACCATAGCCCTAAAGGGTGAAGGGGGGGCACCTACATGTCAAAGCTGTAAACTGGGCTTGTGAGCCCTTGGGCTACTGCCGAGGAGCAGTAGTGGCAGGCAAAACCACCCCACACAGGGATAAGGCAGAACTCTGACAGGGCCAGCTAGCATTCACCTGCACTTAGCCACCATTCTTCAGGAGTTGAGCCCCTGAGTGCAGGTGGCCGGCAGGACTTACTGGACAAGACTGGAACTGGATTCCAACAGGATACACACAGGGACTAGAGCACACAGGGAGGCCAGGCAGAAAACTAGACTAGGACTCTCAGACAGACAAGGGACAGATCTGAAAGCTGCAACCAGCCACTGACACAGGGAACAAACACAGATAGAAAAGAGACAGAACTAAAAGCTGCCAGGCAGCCACTGAACAAGAAACACAGACAACTTAGCACTAGACCAAGACATACACACAAGAGCAAAACTGGGAAACAAGCAATACAGTAAACAAGCAGTACATAACACAAAGCTACACGAAGACTAAACTAGAATAAGGCAGGAAACTAGAGCAAAAAACTAAACTAGGCAGAAGTGCACAAGCACTAACATACCAGGGCCTTAGGCGATGCAAAGGCAGAGAGATTCCAAATGGCTAATAAGCCCAGCAGCAACCGAGAATCAGCTGCAGCAATCACCAGGCCACTACGGGAGCTGTGCAGGGTCAAACAAGACAGACAAATCCGGCAGCCTGGAAGATCCGGACTGGACTGGGCTAAAGTCTGGAACTGGTGATAGTCCATAGCAGCCCCCGGTTCTGGCGACCAGAGGGCGAGGTGAGCACAGACGTAACACTACATGTGGGTACAGTGGGTTTTGGGTGGCTTTTGAAGGGCTCACATTTACCAGCACAAGTGTAACAGGTACGGGGGGCATGGGCCTGGGTCTGATTGCCTGAAGTGCACTGCACCCACTACAAATGCTCCAGGGACCTGCACACTGCTGTCATGGAGCTGGGTATGACATGTGAGGCTGGCAAAAACTTTTTTTTTTAATTTTTTTTGAGGGTGGGAGGGGGTTGGTGACCACCGGGGGAGTAAGGGGAGGTCATCCCCAATTCCCTCCGGTGGTCATCTGGTGAGTTCGGGCACCTTTTTGAGGCTTGGTCGTGAAACAAAATGGACCAAGTAAAGTTGACCAAATGCTCCTCAGGGACGCCCTTCTTTTTTCCGTTATCGGCCGAGGATGCCCATGTGCTAAGCACGCCCCAGTCCCGCCTTCACTAAGCCTCCAGCATGCCCCCATGAACTTTGGTCACCCCCGCGACGGACTGCAGTTGAGGGCGCCCAAAATCGGCTTTCGATTATGCCGATTTGGGCAACCCTGAGAGAAGGATGCCCATCTCCCGATTTGTGTTGGAAGATGGGCGCCCTTCTCTTTCGAACATGTCCCTGAAAGTGTCCCCAAAACACCCTAGCAGAAGCAGCCGCCTAACTTTTCCTTCCATCATTCCTCCCACTGTTCTGCATCTCTCACTTTCCCCCATCCCCTCCTGTGATCCAGCAACTTTTCCTCCCCCTGACTTTCTCCTGCAGTCTGGCATGTTTCAGTCCCCCTCTCGCAGTCCAGCATCACTCACCCCCCCCCCCCCCCACCATGTGCTACAATTTGTATTTTGCAGCCGATGGAGGAAGCACTGAAAACAGCACGCCTATGGCCGGCTGGCTCATGGCCTTCCTCTGCTGTCTCATGCCCTGTTGGAAATAGGAAACTGAATCACTGAGCCATGAGAGATTGGGGGGGGGGGGGGGGGGGGGAGGAAGTGAGGTGGTTGCTATTTTGGGGGCACTTATTGCCACCTCTAAAAATCTGCTGCCTGAGGTGATGCCTCACTCTGCCTAATGGTAGAACTGCCCCTGAGTGCAGGTGTAAATGTCTGAGTGTACTTTACACATGTATATATTGTCAGCAGGCACCTCTTCGTGCTGTCTGCTCTTGTCTCAACACCTCTCAGTGCTGTCCGCTCTCCCCTCGACACCTCTCCGTGCTGTCCTTTTTCACCCACACAATTGGGGCTAATCCATCACCTTAGGAGAACTGCTTTTGCTTATTTGTAACAAGTGATTATTCATAGTACTATTTCCCCAACGGTATCAGAGAAAACCAGTCTGCCCGCTGTATTACAGCTGCTAGTCTCTGTGCACCTTGTTTCACTTCTCCCACACTCAAAGATCCATAACCGTTCAGTTTTAGAATTAGTTAATGACTTGGGATAAACCTGTGGTTCAGTCAATTCCTCTTCTCCTTTCTCTTACTGCCTAGGAGATAGAGGCATTTTCACCACCCTCGCTTGTCAGACACCAACACTCTGACAACCTCCCACAAATGTTCAGACTGACCTCCTTCAGGTAATTAATTCCCACAGTTCCATGAAGCCAGACCGCATCTAGGCCTTGTCACTGAGCGGCCCAACATCTCTGGCTTCCCTCTGCAGTCTCTTCCTTTTCCATCTCCCTTTGTCCTGAGCAAAAGAACTCCATTTGCTCTACACCAGCCTCCTTCATGACATTTTCACTTTTCTCTCCTAGTTCAATCTCCTCCCACTCCATGGAGTCTTCCCCCACCCTCTCTCCCAGGTGCTGCTCCTCCACCTGATTATCCTCCATCTCCCAATCACCTCCTGACTTTACTACCTGCTGGGAGTTGTAGTGCTGTTTCTCTTGTTCCCTCCTCCCTTGCAAGTGCTGCTGGGTTCTGTAGTTCTCTTCCCTTCTTGCAAGTCTCCTACCCCCTTTTCCCATCAGAAAGTGCTCTTCCTTTCTTGGCTTACTGCCCTTGTCAGCTCTTCTCTGCTTTCCCTCTACATCCTCCTAATATATAAAACATAACCCCACCCATACTCTGTCCTAACTCCTCCCCTGAGCATCTACTGTCTACTGGAAAGTACACACTGGCTTGCACCATGTATATTTTTAGGTGTCACCTAATTTAATCACCTAAAAGAGTGTTTTATGTGCAAAACGTTATAAAATTACCCTCCACATGCAAAAAGGATTCTACCCTCTTAAGCACATCCTTTTAATTCCAATGATTTAATCCTTTAGTTTTATTTTCTGCTCTGCTTTTTCCTCTTTATTCTTATTGTCTGCTTTACCTATCTCTGTCTGTTGTTTTCTTTGTTGTCCTATTTATTTTCCATATCTGTTCTTTTACTTCTTTATTTATTTCTTTTCTTGAAACACAAGTAATGTGGTGCTCTGCAGTAAGTGTAGGTGCTGGGCATGCCTCCTGCATATACTGCACAGGCTTTGCACTTATTGTACATTAGTTTATGTGTCTTTCCAGGCTAATATTGAGATGAACTTTAATTTAGTTTTTTTTATTTATTTTTGACATTTCTATCCCACATTAACTCGAGGGAAGCTCAGGTTCAATGTGGCTTAACATTATATAGAACGGTACATAATATATAAATGAAACATATTTTACAATATAACAGTATGCAAATATAAACATCTTGAATTCAACCAATATAGTAGGTAATGGTTAGACAGATGTAATAATTTTATGGAAGTGTTGAAGGTTAGAAAAGGAAGAGCCTAAATTGAGCATAGGATAGCTATTAGATATTGTAACAGTAATCTGTAATATAGGGATGGCTGAAATGGGATTCAGTTCTATGGCAAGGGGTTCTTAGAGATGATAAAGGACTATTAGAAAGGTGTCAGGTGTAAAAACAGTTCAGATCAAGTTCATTGGTTTGCTGAGGACAGAAATAAAGAAGTGAGTTTTCAATGAGCTACGAAATGACATGTAATCATTAATATGTTTAATTGGTTTAGGTAAGGAGTTCCAAATTTTGGTGCCTTGATATGAGAAGTTAGCATTATGGATTGTTTTGTAGATTACATTCTTGCAAGTTGGGAAATGTAAGGTGAGATATTCTCTAGAGGATTTTGTCGCATTGTGTGATGATAGTTCAATGAGATCATTCATATAGGATGGAGATATGCCATATAGGATTTGGTGAATGAAAATGCATGTTTTGAATGATATTCTTTCTTTAATTGGGAACCAGTGTAAATTGAACAGAAGAGGAGAAGCTTTGACGAAGCATGGAGATCTGTAAATAAGATGCGCCACAGTATTTTGATCGGTTTGTAGTTTTTTCAGAAGCTCTTCATCAGGAGGAACAAAATATCCTTTAACAAAGGCAAGTAGCAATCAATATTTACAGAGCTTTTGCATGCAGTAATCCATTTATACAAGAAAGTCTTAAACCCAGAGCTGCTTACCGGGGTGGGGGGGGGGGGGGGGCGGAACCACGTCCAAATCCTGCCCCCTTTCATTACCGGTATCACAACCAGAATACCCATTTTTTTCAGAAGGCCATATTTGATGCCTGAGTAGATAGTGTTACAGTAATCAAATTTTGTTAGGACTAAGGATAGAACTATGGTACAAAAGACTGGTTTAGTGAAGAAGGGTCTTAATTGCTTGAGTTTCCATAATATGATTCCAGATGTCCCTTTGGAGCAACTGTGGAGCTCATTCGAAGTGGGAAAATTTAGTCGGCCTTTGAGGGATTGCTATTTGGTGATATTTGGGTTGGGTCCTGAAGTCTGATGAGTGCTCTCTTCCAATATGATAGGCAAAAGGAAAAGTAAATCAAAAACTTTAGTGGCTTCAACACCTGCAGCCACTGGCCCTATGGATAAAAATAAAATTGTTGTTAGAATGAACAGGGATAGTAAACCCCACAACTGTTCTCCAACTGAAGGAGTTTGTTCTAGTTTGGGTGGTAGAACCCAACCAGTATCTTTGAATTCTGGCTAATTATCTTTGAGATCCTCATCTTTCCCTTTGGCTGTCGGGGGACCTGGGCACATATTTGAGTCCTATAAAGTGTTGCTACTTGTCTAGGTCTGTGGCTATACTTCCACCAGGACAGGGTTCAGCGGGAAGTTTCTGCTGACTCTAAGCTTTCAATCCTAGATATATGTGGGGTGGTAACAAGAAAGAGAGCCTGCTACAAGGCATAGCAATTCAATTATGCAGGTTTACAGCAGAGACTGAGAGAAATCTAAGGAATTGGATGAGAAGATTGAATACCTGTCATTGAAACCTTGGATTCAATCCCTTAGGTACACATATATTTTATAAACAACCCATACAAATTACTACTCTGCCTGACCTACACCTTTACTCTGCCCCTGAACTTGCCTACCTGTGGGTCATGTAAAAGTTTGTACCTTCTTGGAACCATGTATACCTTTACACACACGACCCCCACTCCAGATGATCTATCATGGGGGCTTGGGGTTGGCACTAGGCTACCAGGGTCTTGCTTTTGAAGAGTCCAGGGTTCCACTGGTCCACCAGCACTGACAATGACAGCCCGGGCTGCCTGACTTTTGGACGGGGATGGGGTCGGGAACACAGGGAGCCTTAACCCTAATGCCAGCTCTAAGCTAGCATAGGATTACAATGCTATTCTGCCTCGACGATCAGAGCGCTGTTCTCTGATCATAGGGGTGGAATACTGCAGAGCTCATTTAAATCTAATTTAAATGATCTCTGTGCTGTTGCCTGGCATGGGTGCTGTTTGCGCAGACCCCTCTTTTCATAGGTGAGAAGGTAAATGCAGGCGCTAGTGGCCTCTAGAGCCCATATTTACCTTTGATCAATGGGCATGAGTATCATACTTAAGTCTGTAACCCATGGTACAGAAGATAGTGGACACAAGTACATCTCTTATATAAACACTGAGTGGTCAGCCAAAATGCAATGTTGGAGACTGCAAAGGCATGTCAAGCAAAATCTATATTTGGCTTGTACAGCTATCTTTTACCATTCCAGTTCATGAAGACACTCACGGCATATAATATGCAACAGGGGATGGACTGTTTAGCTGATTGTATGATTATTCTAATTGTTAAATCTTTGCTCGATAGCACTAAAAATAATTAATTATATGTAGCAGGTGCAGCCTCTTTGGCATGTCATGTCACAAGTACAAATAAAGCAGCAAGGCAAAAACTGTTAAAAATGAAACTGCTCCTATTGCATAGAGAGCCCAGAAACAGAAAATGATAGTGATGCCTTTTAGGCAGTCCATTTTCATTTTTACTAAATAGTTAACAGATCTCAGTTGATCTTAGACTTTATTCTTTTGTTTACATCTAGGGATACAACAAATTCAACTTTGACACCTTTGATACATTTATCATTCCATATTCAAACCTGTAATTGGTTTTGAACTCCCAACATATGACCAATTACAAATGCATATTTTGGGAGGGAGTGTTTTAATGTCAAAAGTAACCTCATAAAAAATGTGAACCTGTGATATATGCACTTTCTGTAAGTATCCTGAGGAGTTTTAATGGCTTAAAAAATGGAATCCATAAGATGTATAGAACTCCAAATAATGGAAAACCAAGTCCAAAGAGAAATTTCCAGATTTATTTATAACTTCTCATACACTGCCCCCCCCCCCCCCCCCCCGGATAACTCTCTAGTACAACTTAAACATCACTTAAAAATAAAACACTAAATAAATATTCAATCTTTGCCATCCCATAGAGAAAAACTTTCAACCATTAAAATACCTCCAATCTATACAACATGCTGCCTTCATTTTCATGGTTCCTGTAATTCTCTGCCCCTTTTTCTTTGTTCTGAGTATTCCTTCAGGAAGTTGAAGATAGGACTAAACAGCTCAGGCTAAATATTCAGCTGACAGCAGTGAACATTTTGCTGACCACCTCTAGTGTTATTCCCGGATATTGTGACAGGGAAGCAGGTAAGGGTTCTAGAGAAATATTAACTGGCCTTTTTAGATGCTCCACTTACAACAGGAATATGCCTCACCAGTCTCTGTTTCCCCATAGGAGCAGGCTGTCCTAGAAAGGTGGGGTGGCTTTCCAGGATTCTCAGTGGAGGTAAGTCCCAGCCAATTTCCCTGGGAGCATAAACCCTATACATTCTGCCCCAGAGCTTCTGACTGTTTCCGACTTCTGCCTGGCTCTGAATTAGAAACTGCATTATGGCAGATGGTGAGCCAGAGGAGCAGATGGAGTGGAACCCATCTGATCAGGTTCCTGTTGACTGTGAAGACTACACTGGAGAAGAAATGGACATATTCTGAGAAGGTAGTTAGCCTTCTGCTATTGCCCTCTAGCTTGTGTGGACTTGTTGGGCTTTCTGTATCCTGCTGGGGCAGATTTCTCTGCTACTGTTTACCTGAGAAAGATTCATAGGCGGGAAGAGTGGGGTGCTAGACTCTATGGGAGACAGTGTGAGACTTCCATGGCTCAGACTGTTGCCTGATACTTAATCCAAGCAATGTTGTGGAACTGCTGAGAATGATTTTTAGAAATTTGGCATGGATACTTGTTTAAACAAGGACAAGAAAAAGCAACACTGGGCCTTCAGGTTGGAGATAAATGCAGTTCTTTTATTGAGACGTGATCCAACACGGGCCGTGTTTCAGCGCAGAATCGCCTGCCTCAGGGGTCAAAACGTTCTTATGGATTTGATCATAATATATTGGAGTAAACCAGGTAATCAGGATATTTTGCCCCTTGCGTGGCAATTATTAGTGTAGTCTTTTAGTAAAGGCTATAGGTAAAAAAACCCCGCCAGTGCAGTTCATTAGCAAACTCTGTCGGTGAAAAAAATCCCTCTCTTCTGTCACCATTGATACTTGTTTACCACAAATCTTCAACAAGAGGAGTGAAGTAGATAACTACAAAAATCAATATATAACTCCACTAGTTTAGTGTGTTAGGTTCCATTCATATCACCTTACAGGGAATTCCCACATTCTTTTTAAAATGGGAGGAAAAAGCCTCAGAATTAGATGGGTGCTGTTTTTATGTTATGTTTTGGTAACCCTCAAATAAACAATGCAGCAATAATCCAACCTGCTGAGAATTAAAGATTGTACCTCAAGTCTAAATAATTCCACTGACAGATATTTATGAATAGTCCATAGTCTTCAATATGAAAAGAGTTTTTAATAAGTAAATTTATTTGTGACTTCATGGATAGTTTATCTAGTGTGATGCCTAAGATTTTAATGGATTGATCCAATGTAAAACTTTTCCCATCTATAATCAGACCTGATGCAATTTCCTAATTTTGTTTTGTTCCTACCAATAGGAACTTGCATTTTTTTTTGCCATAGCAGAAACTTTATTAATTTTATTTAATACAAACAAAAATGTACAAATACAACCAATTACCTAAGTTACCTATATTGATGCAAATTGCTACCAATAAGCAGTAAATATAGCATTCCGAATAGAAAACAACATTTAAAGTCATTCAGAGATTAAAGGGTAGGGAATATATTAACAGTATCATCAACATTAGCTCACTACATTTAAACATTATTATTGCAATTACTGATTAGGTTCAGTAGTTTTTAAATAATCATCTAGTGTAGACCAAATTAAGTGTTTCTTCAATGCCAGGCCGTTTCTAGTGACCGGCATTGCATATCTGTTTATTTTTTTTTTTTTGGCTGGCTTAATCTTAACTGACTATGTAATGTTCAATGCTGGCCAATTAAGTTAATAGCAGCCAAAGATAGGCCTGCTATTTGGGATGCCCGATTTGGTGCCAAACTTTGCTGGCGATATACTGGATATGTGCAATATAGCCGGCTAGTCCCTATATGCTGATTGCGAATATTCAGCGGGAGATAGCTGGCTATCCCCCCACTGAATATTCATGGATGGCAGGAGTAGCCTAGTGGTTAGTGCAGTGGACTTTGATCCTGGGGAACTGAGTTCGATTCCCACTGCAGCTCCTTGTGACTCTGGGCAAGTCACTTAACCCTCCATTGCCCTTGGTACAAAATAAGTACCTGAATATATGTAAACCACTTTGAATGTAGTTGCAAAAACCTCAGAAAGGCTGTATATCAAGTCCCATTTCCCTTTCCCTTAAGTGCTATTTAACTGGTCTGGAGCCATTCCTGGCTGATTAAATAGCACTGAGTATTGGCTGGATAGTATGTAGAATACACATACATGCATCACTTGAGAAATCTAGAAGCACTAAAATATGCCTGCCATGGGCAGGGCACAAGAGGATGTGCCAACACAAGGGCACACCAATGCCTCCTTTAGGCTAGTATTTTACAATGGAATCTTGGAGCCAAGATGCCATTATACAATTGGCACTATGTACATGGCACATAGGGATGCCTAGACTGAGGTGGCAATTAATGGAGTTGATATTGAAAAAGTTTAGGGGCCCTTTTACAAAGCCGTGTAAGCATCTCTGTGGGCCCAACACCTGCCAAAATGGAGTTACCACCTGGCTACCACATGGCTCTTGCGGTAATTTTATTTTTGGCGTGCGTCTGATATGCGCATCTGAAAAATAATTTTTATTTTCAGACTTGCATATCAGATGCGTGCCAAGTGGCATTTGGCATGCGTAGGTCATTACCACTCGGTTACCGTGCGAGACTTTACCGCTAGGTCAATGGCTGGTGGTAAGGTCACAGACCCAAAATGGACACGTGGAAATTTTGATTTTGCCACATGTCCATTTTTGGCAAAAATTTTAAAAAAAGCCTTTATTACAGGTACGCTGAAAAATGCATTTGCGCGCGCCCAAAACCCGCACCTACACTACCACAAGTCAGACAGACTCCTGCCCGGTTAAACCCCGCTGAGCAAACTGGCACCCAATAGTGAGTGATACTCAATCAGTTAGTGCCACTGAATATGTCTACTAACTGGCTAGGTTAGAAGCAGGCCAGGACTGGACTTAGGGTGGAGTGTCCACTTAGGCAGTTAGTGATGATTTTCAGTCCAGCTGATTTTCAAAACAGCTGTCCTAACCATATGCAGCTATTGGTCGGTGCCTAGTTAACTTCCGGGTCGGCGGACATACTGGGATATTCAATGCTGGGAGACCTGGCATTGAATGTCCGGGGTTGGTTCACCCAGTGGCCGGAACCTCCGCTGGCTGAATGTTGTCTCAAATGTGTATATTCAGCCATAATATCAGATCCATTCTAGATAGAATGTAGAAATTGGACTTCAGACATCCAGGTCATGATGTGTACGATTCGGTAGTATTTTAGAAATGGTGGAGCAGGAATGAATGTGTATGTTGTGGCATGTGTGGCAGTAACATCCATTTTACAAATATAAATGTAGAAAAAAACTAACAGGAAACATGGCTATTTACTCATGTAACTGACAACACTCATGTGTGTGAATTGTTAAATACCAACTTAATCATCTTCTTGTCAGTACTTACCCATGTATGTCTGCCATTTTGCAAACTTACATGGTTGACTGCTGCTAATTATACACAGAGGCCACAAGCATCATTTAATTTTAATTTGAAGGGGGGAATTGAACAATAGGAATTTGAAAAGATAGCTCCCTTAATCCTTCCTATAAAGAACTGGCCAAATTGTGAAATAGCAGGTGTAAATCCTAAATATGTGAATTTTCTGACATACAAGCGCATTCACCTTGTGAGATAGGGAATATAAATACAGATTTTAGTCCCCCAACCCCCCCAACTCATATCTCAGCTAAACCACACTTTTTTCAGGAATTGTATAAATGTGGTACTGATATTTATGTATGTAAATTTTGGCTTTCTATAATTGGGTTTTATTTGTGTATGCAATATACACATGTAAATGCTGGTATTTATACATGCAAAACACACCTAGGGCTTCTAAAATAAATCTATAAACCACATTACTGAATGTAGTCTTAATCTGATATATGTCTAACTTACTTAATTATAGGATTGCTATTTTTGCTTCAGACTTTGTAGCTGCTAAATATTGCCACTTTCTGGACTGACCCAGTCCCGCCCACCTCTAATCCCACCATACACTACATGAGTAATTCTAAAAAAACCTTTACTCTGGTAAAAAGATTTACCTCCAGAAATAGGTGCTTATACAATTGTTTAAGGGAATACACGTGCAAAAACATGCACTGATGCCTGTTGCATACTTCCCCAAGTAATAAGATTATGTATTCCCAGGGTGAAGTTGGGGCAGAGTCGTAACTTTAAGATGCATGAATATGTTATAACATATGCATACCTGTGCAAAAGTAGGTAGACTATTTGTGCCTGCACTTATTTTCCAATGGGGTAATTTTATAAAGGTACATAGATTCATAGAAAATAGGCCCAGCATAGGTACCTCTGTGTCTTCACAACCTATGCACCATGTTACAAATATATAATATTTGGTCATGTGAAGCTCAGTTAGAGATAGGAATTGGGAAGTCCAGCTCTGGATGTTCATAATTACCCTGGTATTTTACTGAAGGCTCAGCCAAACACTGAGCATTTTGTATAAAAGTGTATATATGTGCAGGAGTGCACATGTATTTGTCATCATGTCTAGATTTTAAAAAGCTGCACATGAGGAAAAACACCATCCTGCCCTCCCAAATGTGCAAGGAAGCAGCTTTTTAAACATCCACGCACCCCAATCCCTCAATCTCCTCCCATGCCAGTCCAGACTTCCACAAAGCCACCAATGAAACATTTAAGCCCCCTCCTAATCCTATCCCCTAAACAGTCAAGATCCCACCTCCCCAAGCTCATATTGACAGAAATCATGAACCTCTCTGGCGGTGAAGACCGTCCCACCCCAGATTCCACCCTCAAGAACCTACGTGGCAATCCAATGGGGATTACAAGCGATCCCCAACTACTTCTGCTCTGTCCTACATCTGATTTCAAAATGGCACCTATGAACCCTAAGGGTAGTCTCACGATATACGGCCAAAGTTCAAGATGCCAAAAAAGGACAACTATGGTTGTCCCATTGCATGAAATTGGGCCTGTTGATGTTATTACACCTTCCTCCTTTCTCATTAGCTTTCATTGCCACTTCTGAATATAAAGGCTGCACAAAGGGTAGATTAGAAATCTATATTTTGGCAATCATTGTTTTAAGGAATTCATTTTTTAGTTCACTCTTATTATTAAGTTTCACATGACGGCCTTATGAGGAAGAGCAATTAACAGAATGGCTTAAAGGCTAAATGAGAGTTAATCTCATATCCCAGGAGACATGCCTGTTATAAAGCTTGTGCCTATTTTGAAAGAGGGAATGAAGTCAGTCTAGCATTATAATGACTCTTATTCATATCTTATTTTGAAAAAGAGAAATTATGAAAAAAGGGCTTTACATCATCTTTTCTAATTATTATTAAACTTGTTCTTTGACCATTGGCTTCAGCTTGTACTTATCTGCACAATTCAGTGTCTATATCAATTCATTATTTTCTCGACTTGATTTATATTCTGCAGAACAATTTGCTTAGTTAGTGTCTGGAAAACTGTATAAGTTAATGGATTTTGCAGCATTTTACAGATATCAAGGAATTATTTTAAACACACTTCACAAGACCTAGGTGTAGTATTATTACAGAGAAAAGGGGAGACTTCCTGAGTTTTCTAATGCATACAACCTAGAGTGTGTATTCATTTTAAATGACACAGGAAAGATCAGTGACATTTCCCATGGTCTTTCTCTCCATTTTGTTTTTTCCCCATACCATTGACAGTCCACATGATTACACAATAGCACATGCCACCCTCCTGTCAAGTATGCAGTATTGATTGGTATTAGGTGCACTATAGTTAGTGTACACCACTGAGTGACAGTGCACACTATTGATCCATAATGTGCACTATTATACCACTGATTGACTTTCTCTCTCCCATCATCTGACACTCATGTTCTCCTCCACACATTCATGCTCATGCATTCTTTACCACTCTCAGCCCCATCTTCTCCTCCCAGGCCTGACTCTACCAACCTCAAACTTTCCACTTGTTCAGCTGTATCAGCAGTGGGGTGGTGCAACAAAATAGTTTCAAACATTTTTTCATTTCTTAATCATTCTACAATCTCCCTTTGTTTAATTCTCTAGCCTTTCCTTATTCATTCATCTCCTTTTTCCACATTTCCTTTTCTTTCTCATTTTTTTTTGGTTTCTTCTTTAGTTACCAGATTTTATGCTTCCCATCATTTCCTCTTGATGTTCCTAGCCTGTTTTCATCGTTCCTTTGCTTAAGCTATTTCTAAGCTCCATCTTGTTCTTGTGTTTTTCTATATCCTACTCATATTTTCTATTCTCCACTATCTCCCCTCCTGCTTTCTTAAATACATCCACTTACTCCTCACCTCCACATACAGATTCTTCCTAACCACTCATTCACCCTTCCCCACTTATCTGTACTTCCCCTCATCCTTCACTCTTTCCCCTCTTCATTTCCTCCACACTCTCCTTCCTTCCTTATCTCTATCTTGAATCTCTTCACACTCAGTTATCTTCCCCCTCTTCTTCCATCTTTTCTTCCTTCCCCCTTCCTCACACTTCCTCTCCTCTTTGGTTTTTCCATCCCTCTCTCCTCATCTTAATCTTATTCTCCCCTTCCTCACACCCTCTCATCTTATCTCTCTCTCCTCCTTCCTCCTTTATCCCATCTGTTGCCTTCCCTCCTGTTCTCACCCATCTGGACATTCTCACTCTGCATCCTCCTGGGCCTTCTTTTTCCTCTCCCCTCTTGGCATAATCTATCAATTCTCCCCCCCCCCCCAGGCACTATATTTTCCCTCCCAGGCTCTCTATCTCTCCCACTCTATGGACTTTGCCTCTGTGGTGCGCTGTAAGCCACATTGAAACTGACACTGTTGGGAAACTGTTGGGTACAAATGAAATAATAAATAAATAAACTTACTTTTCCCCTCTCTTATAAGTACATACGTATTGCCACACTGGGACAGACCAAAGGTCTATCAAGCCCAGCATCCTGTTTCCAACAGTGGCCAATCCAGGCCACAAATACCTGGCAAGGTCCCAAAAAAGCTCAATACATTTTATGATGCTTATCCCAGAAACAAGCAGTGGATTTCCCCCAAGTCAATTTAATAATGGTCTATGGACTTTTCCTTTAGGAAGCCTTCCAGACCCTTTTTAAACCCTGCTAAGCTAACCACCTTTATCACATTCTCCAGCAACAAATTCCAGAGTTTAATGCCACTTCTTGGCACTCTTTTTTCCCTCTTGGCACAGTAGGTTGCACACATTCTCCTTTTCCATTAATTTTACTGCCCCCTCATCTCCTCAGCTCTTCTGACCCTCTGGCACACATATTCCACTGGTGCTATTGTCTTCAGCTCTTGCAGTGCCTAGCGCTTACATTCTTCCACAGTCACAGCATACCACCTCTAGCCATCCTCTTCTATGGCCTCTGATGGACCAAACCAACAGCTATCTCTAGTGACTAATGTCATTTCATGCTCCTTGACACATCACAGATGATTCTTCTCTCTCAGCTAAACTAAAGAAGAAGCATTTAATCTACACCATTTGGGGGCACTGCCCCCTCATCTCCCATACTATACCATGGCTTGCAGGTTGCTCAGACATTGTACCATTGACTTATTTGTTCAGATTCCAGTTATTTCCTTTTTGTTCTTCTTCTTCTCTCTCTCCTCCACCCCATCTTCCTTGCCTTTATCTCTAGGAACCCTAGTATCCTCTTTTCAAAGGTATTTTCCGTTTGATTCATTTTCATGTATTTTGTGGAATTATCATTGGGCATCTTCCACATACCTGATGTGCTTTCCTTATACTTGTTTGCTTCCTACTCTCATTTCTGTGGGCATCTGTACTGTACCTCAGGCAATTTAATAGGAAAACCATGCTGTGCATTTGCAAAACAAATCAAAACAAAGCAAATAAAATAACTAGTAAACACAAAAATAGGTCTAGGTTACAATAGCACAGTAAATGATGATAGATAAAGACCTGCATGGTCCATCCAGTCTGCCCAACAAGGTGGACAGAGCTGCACTCACCACTCTGTAGAGGTTACAGTCATTCTTGATAAAACACTAGTTGGCAATTTGCCATCGAGCCAACCACATATAGAGGCTCAAAATTATGAATGTCACTTTGCAACTTTGTAAGTCTAGGTACTTTGAAAATCAGCACCGTAGGTAGTTAAATATTAAGTTTTGGAACAATCTATGTCAATCTATGTCAAAGCCAAAAGTACTGCTAATTTCAACATTAAGATGTCATCCCCTCCCCCTTGACATGCACAGCACCTTCACTTGTTGCAAATAAAGTAATATACAATACACAGACTTGATCTTTAACTCTCACTATTTAACATAACATAAGAATAGCCATACTGGGTCAGACCAATGGTCCATCTAGCCCAGTATCCTGTTTCCAACAGTGGCCAAGCCAGGTCACAAGTACCTGACAAAAATCCAAATAGTGGCAACATGCCATGCTACCAATCCCAGGGCAAGCAGTAGCTTTTCCATGTCTGTCTCAATAGCAGACTATGAACCTTTCCTCCAGGAACTCATCCAAATCTTTTTTAAGCACTGTTACTACATCCTCCGGCAAAGAGTTCCAGAGTTTAACTATTCGTTGAGTGAAAAAAATATTTCCTCCTATTTGTTTTAAAAGTATTTCCATGTAACTTCTTTGAGTGTCCCCTGGTCTTTGTACTTTTGGAACGAGTAAAAAATCAATTTTACTTCTACTCATTCTACACCACTCAGGAATTTGTAGACCTCAGTCATATCTCTTCTCTAATGACTGTTGGCACAAACCTTGTACCATTTTTGTCACCTTCCTCTAAACCGCCTCAAGTCTTTTTATGTTTTGTGAGATAGGTCCTCAAAAACATATATAATACTCCAAGAGGGGCCTCACCAATGACTTCTACAGGAGCATCAATACCTCCTTTCTTCTCCTGGTTATGCCTCTCTCTATGCAGCCTGGCATTCTGCTGGCTAGAGCCACCGTCTTGTCACATTGTTTTGTCGCCTTGAGATCCTCAAACACTAGAATCCTGAGGTCCCTCTCCAGATCTGTGCATGTCAGTTTGGCACCCGCTAGTGCATAAGAATATATGATAAAACTAGACCACCCGATATTCACAGCAATTGCAATGGGCCAGAGAGGCTCCTGGCCATTTAAATTGCTTATCTGTGGCTAACTGTGAATATTCAGCAGCATTTAACCAGTTAGTATTTAGCAGTTAGCATTTAACCAGTTAGTACCTGAGCTGGCCAGCCATCTCCTGAATCCGGCAAAATCGGTATAATGGAAAGCCAATTTTAGCCGGCTCCAACTGCTTCGCAGAGCCGGCCAAAGTTAAAGGGGACATTTCGGAAGGGTATGGGAGGTTAAGACATTGCCGGCTTCAGCTGATAATGGAAAAAAGAAGGCCGGCTCTGAAGAGCATTTCGCCGGCTTCACTTGGTCCATTTATTTTTAGGACCAAGCCTCAAAAAAGTGCCCCAATTGACCAGATGGAGGATCACCTCCCCTTACTCCCCCAGTGGTCACCAACCCCTTCCATCCCCTCCCCAAAAATTCTTCTTTGCCAGCCTCTATGCCAGCCTGAAATGTCATACCCAGTTCGCTGACAGTAGTATGCAGGTCCCTGGAATGGTTTTTAGTGGGGCAGTGCACTTCAGGCAGGTGGACCCAGGCCCATCCCCCCCTACCTGTTACACTTGTGGTGGTAAATGTGAGCCCTCCAACCCCCCCCCCCCAAAACCCACTGTACCCACATGTAGATGCCCCCCTTCACCCATAAGGGCTATGGTAATGGTGTAGAGTTGTGGGGAGTGGGTTTTGGGGGGGGATTTGGGGGGCTCAGCATACAAGGTAAGGGAGCTATGTACCTGGGAACTATTTTTATTTTTTAATTTTTAGAAGTGCCCCCTAGGGTGCCCGGTTGGTGTCCGGGGGACCAGTGCACTACAAATGCTGGCTCCTCCCACGACCAAATGCCTTGGATTTGGCTGGGTTTGAGATGGCCGGCCTCGGTTTCCATTATCGGCGAAAACCGATGCCGGCCATCTCAAACCCGGCCATCTCTGACATTTGGCCGGCCCCAACCGTATTATCGAAACGAAAGATGGTCAGCCATCTTTTTCGATAATACGGTTCAGGACCGCCTTTTGCGGCACTGGCCATATAGATGGCTGGCCATCTATTTGGCCGGCACCGTTCGATTATGCCCCTCCTGATCTACTGTGGTCTCTTTTGGAATCTCACTATCGGGATACCCTATCTTCCCTGTTTTGGTGCTATCTTTGAAAGATACTTATCCTGAACCAAGCGCTTTTGAGCGACTGTCACCTTTCCACCAGTTTCTAGTTTAAAAGCTGCTCTATCTCCTTTTTAAATGCTGCTTTGTGCTGTACCTCTAAATGAAAATTTTTCATTCTTTGTGGCAGGTTTCCTTTGTGTGCAATTGGTTTGTGTTTATTGGTTTTCCTGTTATATTACAAAAATTCTGTATTAGATGCTTGCCAAGTCACTCACATAATGTAAGATCTCCACTGTATATATGCAATTGTCAAATGATCTTCTGGAGTTGCACAATGACTACAGACATCCAATAAAGCAATAAGGAAAAAAGGAAAAAAAAAATAGTACAACACTGTGAAACTGTGTAAAGACGTCAACCAGTTATAACACAAAAGCCTAGAATTCAATAAAGATCACAGTGAAGCAGCTTTTATCTCCAATGAACTTCAAAAAGATCATAGATCTAGCTCCATAAATATACCAAATTATTAATTTTTTTTTAAAATAAAAGATGAAATCAGGAAACAAAAACCTGAAGGATTAATGGAGTGTTTATAATGCAAATTCTTACGCCTTACTGAGCAGTATTTTCAAGTAGACATCCCTTGTCTTCTAAATAAGCTGAACTCCAGTATCTGGAAGAATTAAATAGGTAAGACTTAATTCTCAAATCTCCTCAGAAGTTCATAGGGGTCCTTCTACTAAGGTGCTAAATGCTGCGCAACTCATTATATACCTATGGACTGCATGGCACTTACCCCCCGATTCTATATAGTGTGCCTAGAGATCCATGTCGAAATCCAATCATAATCTGTAACAATGCGCGCAACGTAATTGACTTAAGCCAATCAGTGTTGATAACAGCACTTAACAAGCAATAATGAGCACTAATTGGCAATAATTAGAATTTACGTGCACAACTCACTAAGCATATTTCTAATGCGCGCAGCCAAAAATGGGCATGGTTATGGGCGGCAAAATGGGCATTTCATGAGTGTTTCAAACTTTACATGCATAGTTATAGATTATGGCCCAGTGCGCCTAAATCTGCGCATTGGGATTTACTCCTTGTTTTCGTCGGTATAAATGGATTCATGTAGTTTTAGGTGCTAGCATATCAACTAAGCATGTTCTATATACTACACCTAAATCTAGGTGCTGTTTATAGAATTATGCTTAGGTGAAAATGTTTTCCATATAGAGTTTTTAGGCGCCATGTATAGAAACCCACCATTGATGCACACTAACTTGTTAGTGTACGCTAAATCCATTACTGCACCTTTGAAAAATGACCCCTTACTGTAACTACTATCAATACAAAAAAAAAATCATTGTTAAGAAAATGTAAATGTTATTTACATTTTGTTTGTATAATTATACTCTGCTTAGATTTGTGGATAATGGAGGAGCTTCTATATATGGCAGGGGCGTAGCCAGCCTTCCGTGGGGGAGGGGTCCAGAGCCCGGGGGGAGGGGGCACATTTTAGCCCTCCCCTCGGCGGCGCCCCCCTCCCCCGCCGACATTGCTGCCCCCCTCCCGCCACGAACCCGCCGCCGCTGCAGCCTACCTTTACTTTTGCTGGCGGGAGATCCCACTCCCCGCCAGCCGACATCTTCTTCTCAGTCGCTTCCTGCAATTTGTTTGCTGACGTGCAGGACGTCAGACTCAGAGAACAGAACGTCAGCAAACAAATTGAAGAGCAGGAAGGACTGAGAAGACTGAGAAGACCTAAAGGTAGGCGGCGGTGGGGTCGGGTTCGCCGGGAGGGGGGTCCGGGGGTGAATCTGCGGGGGCCCCGGCCCCCTCAGGCCCCACGTAGCTACACCACTGATATATGGCATCTATAAAATCGGTGCAGAAATCATTGCTGACTAAGCGTATTCTATAAAAGGTGCCTAGAGTTAGGCACAGTATATAGAATATGCTTAGTTGGCATCCTAGCGCCTAAAACTACACGCATCCATGTATACTAACAAAAATATGGCGTAAATCCTGGCATGTAGATTTAGGCACACTGAGCCTTATTTTATAGCTATGAACGTAATATCAGAACACCCACAAAATGCTCATTTCCCTGCACATAACCACACCCCTTTTTGTATGCATGTGTTAGAAGTTAGGCGCATTGCAATACAGTTCTGCATGTAAATTCTAATTATTGCCAATTAGTGCTCATTATTGCTTATTAAGAGCTGTTATCAATGCTGATTAGCTTGTTAAGCCAATTAAGTTATGCATGATGTTATAGAATACACTTGGATTTCAGCATGGATCTCTAGACGTGCTATATAGAATCCAGGAGTTGTGGGTAATAAATATTTTAAATAAATAATAATATATATATTATGATTCAATTCATATTCACTGTCATCTAGAATATATGCGTTGCCATACTGGGACAGACTGAAGGACCATGAAACCCAGTATCCTGTTTCCATGAGTGGCCAATCCAGGTCATAAGTACCTGGCAACATCTCAAAAGAATAAAAACAGATTTCATGATTCATATCCCAGGAATATGCAGTGGATTTTCCCAAGTCCATCTTAATAATGGCTTATGGATATTTCTTTGAGGAAAATGTCCAAAACCTTTTTTAAACTTTGCTAAGCTAACTGCTTTTACCACATTCTCTGGCAACGAATTCTAGAGTTTAATTACATGTTGAGTGAAGAAATATTTCTCCGAATTGTTTTAAATTTACTATTTAATAGCTTCATTCCACGCCCCCTAGTCCTTGTATTTTTGGAAAGAGTAAACAAGTGATTCACATCGTTTACCAAGCTACGGCAAAAGGGGGCCGGCACTGGCATTGGCACATGTGTCACACACGCACCGAGGCACCCCTTTTACCACAGCTAGTAAAAGGGAAGGTCTTGCTTTTCTGAAGGAAATGGCCGTGTGGCAAGTAAAGCACTTGCCGCACAGCCATTTCGGGGAGGAGCCCTTACTGCCACCCATTGAGCGTGTGGTACTGCCCGATTACTGCCGGGTATGGTCTGGTGTTACAAAAATAAATACATTTTTGTAGCCCCGGAAATGACGGCACGGTAGGGGTGGGAAGTACCGTCGGGCTGCTGCAGTAGCCTAGCAGTACTTCCGTTATATCGAGCGGGCTTACCATTGCTTAGTAAAAGGAGCCCAAAATATTCTTCTTGGGAATGCCAGCCTCCTTGTCTAGCTATCTGACACCTTATTCACAGTGGCATAGCCAGAAGGCAATTTTGTGCGGGCCAACAGGTTGGATGGGTGGGCACTAGAGAAACACCTGCCACCTGATGCACCCATACCCTGCTCATGCCCCTACCACTACCGCACACCTACCCCACTCCTAATAACTTCAATGGGAGTAGCAGTGCTGGCCTCAGTGGCTGCAGGCCACATTGAGAGCTAGGGGAAATACAAGAGGGTGCACCCTTCATCCACCATTGAGCCACGGTCCTCCAACACACATATGCTTCCCCAAATATGCCCTAAATATTACAGTGGGGCCCTAAAATATCAATATATCTATCAAGAAAACTGAACAAGCCAAATTACTTTAGAATACTACATAGCAAATTCATGCTAGTAGAATACTTTGGTCACACACACAGAACACAAATGCCACATACAGAATAATTGGCCACAAACCATAAACAAATTAAATCAAAATCCCAAGAAGCATAGGCGCCAACTCCATGGGTACTGTGGGTGCTCGAGCACCCCCAAAATTTTCACCCAGCCAGCCCGACCTGCCTGGTGCCCACCCTCTTCTCCCTCAACAGTCCTCCGCCCTCGCCTTCCTGCATGCTGCCCAGAATTTTAAAACTCAGCTTACCTCGGGGTCCCAGCAGCAGCAGTGAAAGGCGAGCAGGCTCAGTGCTTCAGCCTTCCCTTCTCTCTCAGCTCTGGTCCTGCCCTTGCAGAAACAGGAAATGAGGGCGGGACCAGAGCTGAGAGAAAAGGGAAGGCTGAAGCACCGAGCCTGCTCGCCTTTCACTGCTGCTGCTGGGACCCCGAGGTAAGATGACTTTTAAATTCTGGGCAGCATGCAGGAAGGCGAGGGCAGAGGACTGTTGGGAGAGAAGAGGTTGGGCTGGGGTCGGACTGGCACTCGGAGGAGAGGGGAGCCTGGGACTCGGAGGAGAGGGAGGGGGCCCTGAAACTCGGAGGAGAGGGAGGGGGCCTGGAACTCAGAGGAGAGGGAGGGGGAGAGGAGGGGGAGAGGAGGGGGAGGGGGGAACGCACCACCTGTAAAAAAAAGTCCAGCAGCACTGTCCCTTCCCTCCAGCCCCTCCTCCCCCCACAAGTACAGCACTTCTGCCTTTCCCCGGTCCAGTCTGCCCCAATCCAACATTCCTCACTGCCTTTCCTCCTGTGGGTGCAGGTCAGGGCAAGTTTTGAAAGGAGCAATCTTGGTTACCCTTCTTTCAAAGAAACTTTAACCATAGAACGTTTTAGTAAATCTTGTGATTCTTTGGGAAGCTATTGCTAGGCTAGAGGCTTTTTTTATCATCTCAAATTCAATCTGCAAACTTTTGCAGAGAACTATGGAAAAATGATAAACTTTGGTCTAGTATCAGGACATAATAGAAACAGCTATCAAAAGGACTTCAGAAATGGAGAGACTTTTACTATTAGATAATAAAAATTTATGCTTGTAAACCGCTTTGTGCTTGTAAACCACTTTGGCACCATGGTATAAGGTGGTATATAAAACTAATAAATCCAATCCAAAATCTCCATCTTAAGTTAGTGAATTCAAAAAACATGGTCAGAAGTGGGACTTAGGGGGGAAATTATCAATGTAGGCTACCATTAGAATGGGTTATTAGTAACTAGGTCTCATTGCATAAAATGGGACCTGAGCTAAAATAACACGTTAGTGCTAAAATACATCTTAACGGTAGCCCACTTTGATAACTTCCCTCCTTAATCTAAAAAAAATAATGGACACTGTTCTAGTGACATTGACACACTACCACCATTCATAAACATGCATTCATAATTTTTTGTTTTGCATGTTTATGGGCAGAAGATAGACTTTAATTTGATAAATGTTATATCTTGCCTTTGGAAGTGCTAAAAGTTCCAGTGTAGTGTTGTCCACTTATGTCCAGGGCCTACAAGTTGCCTTTCCTGGAAAAATGATGAGCCCGGCTCAACTGCTGGCAACCAAGAAACCCTTTTACTAATGCTTAGTGTGCACTAACAGACATTAGCATGTGCCAAGTGTCACATGACCTATAGGTATAAAATAGGATGCACAGCATTTATCCTCAGATTCTGTAAAGGTCACTCAAAGTTGGGCACCAAAATTTGGGCTAGAATCTCAGATCTGTGCGTAAATTAGCCAAATGCTAACAATCAATCATTGATGTTAATAAGAACTTAATTGGCAGTAATTAGGATTTACATGCAGATCTGCCTTACCCTCTTTTCTATATCATGCACACCTAAATTTCATAGGGGCCCTTTTACAAAGGCAGGTAATGTGCAGTGTGTGTCAAATCAGCTCTACTGCCTGGCTAGCGCATGCTCCTGGTGGTAATTCCAAGTTTGGCATTTCTACCTCAGGGGGCGTTCCCAGTGTTAATTGGTAGTTGGCGCGCTGGATGGTTATTGTGTGATTAATGCGTGAACCCTTATCACTGAGTAAATGGGTTGTGTTAAGGGCTCAGGCCATAAATAGATGCGCCCTGGTTTTCATTTTGCCACACATCTATTTCCTGGACACCAAAAAAACTCCTTTTTTCCGAGACGCGCTGGAGAAATGGTCCACTGCACATCCAATACACTGGCCCACACTACCACAGGCCACTTTTTTCATGCCCCATACTGCACAAATCAAAAGGGGGTGGGGGTGGGGTGTCTGTGGCAAAGGCATGCGCGGGTCAGGGACATTTCCCAGAAATTATGCGCCATGTTATAGAATACCTGCATTTGCACGCCTAACTGCCATCAGTCAGGTACAACCATTTATACCAGCTTCTGCCAGGCATAAGTGCTCGCACCCAAAGTTAGGCATGAAAAACACACTAGAAAGGTCTCCGTACTCCGAATGCCCATTACAGATTGCCATCTTTGCATGAATTATAACAGTGCCTAACTTTGTGTGCCATTTAGTGAACCTGGTCGATAGCATGCACTAATATCTGTTTGCATGCACTAAGCTTTAGTAAAAGGGCTCTCAAGTTACCTTTTCACTTCTAAAATTTAACTCAAGCCTTGGAGAAAGAGGAAATTGAGTCTGTGAAGGAAGCTATTTTTAATAATCAATTTACTACTTGAGCCATATAGGGGTTTGGTACGTTGGCTTTTTTTTCCACCCAGAACCCACGTTCCTATGTTGAACAATTTGTGCCTATTTGAAGTAGGATAGACAACTCCCCCCAAAAGAAGCAATTCTTACAGATAAGACCTATGGTTTGCAGCTTGGAATTTGTCCTAGCAGAAGTTTTCATGCAAGTATGTTATTAAATATCAGTTCAGTAAGCATTATTTTCTATGGTCTTATTTAGCCACTTTTGAGTCCTAGATCAGTTTTAGAAACTCCATCTGCTTCTTGCTTTATTGTACCATGCTTCATACTAATTGATGAAGTGTGTAATCAAGTTTGTACATCATATTAGATTACATTATAAATTCTTAAGTTCACCCTTATTATTTCTAGATTTGCTTCCCAGGCTTCTAGTCTTTCTATGTATCCTTAGTTACAATGGAAGTATAATTATAGTTGGAAAAAAATTTAGTGAATTATATAATCTTGCCCTTTTTTATATATTTATACTTTGTAAATTTCTTAAATATATTCATGGGTTTAAATGTTATTCAAGGATGCTTCATACAAAATATTCTTGTCTTGTACCTTTTTCTAAAATAACATTTTAAAAGGAAACAGTTCCAATCATTCTGTATGGAGCCTAGTTTTAAGGAATACGTCCTTACTGATCAATTGCAAATATTTCCATTGTTGAAGTATTAATGGAAGACCCTGTTTCATCCCTACCCCCCTCTTTTACAAAGCCGCGCCAGCAGCTGCCAGAATGTTAATGACGACAGCCCGTTCAAAGGGGCCCTTTTACTAAAGGGGTTGGTGCATAGCAATCCGTTTGCCAGATGCCAATCCAGAACTACTGCCAGCATCAGTAACTACAGAGTTTGGGGCAGAGCTGGAGACTACTTTGTTTGGTCCCTCTATCCAGAAATATGTGCCATTGCCCTTGTCCCCTCCCCACAGGATTCAGCATATTTACCTATCTCCTTCCCTCCCCTCCCCCCAAAGCAGTCCATAAACCTAGCATTTGTAGCCAGCAGTGCTCAAGACACACTGCTTCTAGTTGTGTAGGGTGGCTGTATCCCACCTGCTGGAAATAGGAAGTTGCATCAGAAGAGGTGAGACACAGCAGAAGACAAGACCCTGGAAAAGCCATAAGCAGCATGTCTTGAGCATTGCTGGCCAAAATAGCAAGCTTGGTGGCCCATGGTAGTGAGGGGAAGTTGGGTGCAGAAAAAGGAATGAAAGATGCCAGGGTGCAGAAAGGGGAGTGAAAGATGCTGGACTGCAGGAGGGGAGAAGGAACAAAAGAGAGAGACAGAGATGCTAGATTGGTTAAGTGCCACTAAATATGCCCAGTTAGACCTGGATAAACCATTTAAATGGCCAGGAGCACCTTCCTGACTCTGCCCATTGACTGCCCCAGCACAGTGCCATGGCAGAAGGGATATTCAGCAGCACCATGCTGTTAAGTTCCATTGAATATCCAGATTCTAAGCAGACATAAACCTCTCATGTTCACTTAAATCCCATTGAATATCTACACACGTGTCTTCCTTCCAAACTGCCCCCCCCCCATCCACCCCCTCAAGTTCCTATCCTGTACCTCTGTTTCTTTGATTATTCTGTACATTGCCTCATCTGGAATACCTTCTTTTCCACCTTAGCTTACCCAAATCTTGCTATTGCCTTATGAACTTGTCTGGCTTCTGGCATTAATCTGAACCCAATCTTGCTTATGAATTAGGACTAGTACTTTCTTTATTACAGTACTGTGCTAGTTGTTTAGCAATAAATAAGCATGATGACTGCATATGTTTGGTTGTTAACATATAAGTAGGTTTTTATTTCTGTTGGCCATTCAATACACGCAAATATAAAATTTGCCACACTTAACTTAAAATTTATTTCTTGTTGACATAGGCTGATGTGTGTATAAATCTACAGCAAACCCATCCTTTTGTTCTTTAGGAAAAGTGGAATTTAACCACAGACATGGCTAGTCTCTACCTCGCCCTCTTCTTGCTTGCTTAACTGTTGCCTGTGGTGCACCTGTTGAGATTATGCCTTGGGTTCCACACAAAAGGTGCTTCATTAGCCAGTATGTTACCTGATGTGGTGACATAGTAAATGACGGCAGATAAAGACCTGTACGGTCCATCCAGTCTGCCCAACAAGATAAACTCATTTTACATGGTATGTGATACTTTATAAGTATACCCGAGTTTGATATGTCCTTGCCTTTCTCATGGCACAGACCGTAGAAGTCTGCCCAGTACTGTTCTTATATTAAGTTCTGAAGCTAACATCTGTTTTCCCTTCTTGGTGTTTCTGTAAGTTTGGACACCACACAATTAAACCTTGGACTTTTTCAGACTCCCTCACAAGGACCTCTAGTTACTACGTGAAGGAAGGAGCATAATTTCTCTGCTTCTGTTCCTTGACAGGCAATGATGGCCCAGGACCCAAGCTATGATGTGTTTGTTTACAACATTTATAATAAGAATTCCTTTTCTCTCTCCTTTTTATATTCCTGATACGTCCCACAGTTTCAAAGTCTGAATTGGATCATTTTATAAACAAAACAAATTTAGCACAGTAGATAACATCAGACAAAGACCAATTGGCCCATCTAGATAGAACATTTATTCTGGCCTATACTGGTTGGAATATCTCCCAGCTGCTAAAAAGTAAATTGATGATGCCATTAGGCCCATAACAAAGAGCTAATTAGAGCAACCTATTCAAACAAGGAGAAACTCTGATGAATATATCACATAGAGCATGCATTTTTTTCCTGTTAATGACAACATACCCTTGTTAACATCATCTAGCAGTAGCACTGGACTGCATTTACTCAGCTGTTTGAGCACTACCTTCTGTATAGGATTAGGCAATCAGAGTCATAGCTCTACACCCTTGTACAGTCTATTGATGATCTATGTGGATAAAGGTGAGCCGGTTGATATTGTGTATCTGGATTTTCAGAAGGCGCTTAGCGGAGTTTAAAAAAGGTTTGGACGGCTTCCTAAAGGAAAAGTCCATAGACCGTTATTAAATGGACTTGGGGAAAATCCACTATTTCTGGGATAAGCAGTATAAAATGTTTTGTACTTTTTTGGGATCTTGCCAGGTATTTGTGATCTGGATTGGCCACTGTTGGAAACAGGATGCTGGGCTTGATGGACCTTTGGTCTTTCCCAGTATGGCAATACTTATGTACTTATTTCTATACTACACACACAGTTAATGTTAATTCTTGAACTGCTACAATAAATGTGTACTCAGTCATTGCCATTAATCACTCAGGGTCCCATGCTTGTTATGCGTCCAATATGGTAACAGTTGGTAAGGCAGTTACAAAAGTCACAGGGAAGAAGCCTTTAGTTCCAGAGCAGGACTGTGCAAATCAACTGAGGAGGATAAAAATGTTCTTAATTTCTCATTCTAAGTCATCAACTTTGAACTACTACATCGTCGTAGGGAAATCATGACACACTCTATAATTTGCTTGCTGGAGCATGCCAGAAATTCCCTGGACTCGGAAGGAAACTAGAAGGACAAAAAAAAAAAAAAGAAGAAGCTTGGACGATATTTGAAAGAGTTACAAGTAGGAAGGATGACTGCATCAACAATATATTTATTCTGTTTAATGCAATATCTGAATTTTCTAGGTAAAAAATGGCATCAGCTGACATCCCACGGAAACCCATGAATCATCTGAGACATTCAGTATTATAACTATTTTTATATTTAGTTTCAATTTTAAAGCATACATTGTTTTGTACAAAACCTACTAATACCTCTTTTGCCTGGTTAAACCCTTTTAAATATCAGCCCCCCTGGTTTTTATCTTTTATGCCGCTTTAAGCATACTCAGTTGTTGATTTGGGAATATGGCATACCTGTTCATAAGTAAAAATAACATACTAAAATTAAATAAAAATAATTTACCCTAATAGAACAAGAAAATTTTTAAATTTTCCCCAGCACACCCTTATGAGTGTAATATATGACACAGAATAGAAAACACAAGATATGCAGCAATCATAATTGTGGAAATGTATGATTCTAGAGTTCTTGGTGAAAACACCATGCCAGAATTAAGTTATATCATAATTGCTTAAGGTGCAAGGATGCCAGCACAAATTTTGATTGCCACATTAATTACAGAATGTTAATATCTGAAAATTAAAATGTATGGTTTGAAAACTAGAATTGTGGTCTCTACACGACACATGGTGCAATAGGTCAAGGATTATAAATCTGCCCAGTTGCGGGACTTGACTTGGCTTGTGTTCTGACAATTGCGCTAGGAGTGGGCTGTTATATTGATTGATTAGCTAATTCAGCAGAGGGCACTTGAATGAAACATTTCCAAAAGCACTCAAAAATACTTACATATAAAAATTGCCAATGCATAGTAGTAAAATTACGAGGTCAATTTATTTTCATTCAAAACATTGAAAATTCTCTTGGGGACAGTGGAACATCTTTTTGGTTGGAGGGACTGTGCAAATCAATCTCTGGACCCACACTTTTATTGCTAATGTTTTGTTTGGTAAAATAAAAACAGAGAAACAGAGAAAATGTAGGCTGATAAAGACTAAATGACCTATCCAGTCTGCCCATCCATGCCATCTACTCTCCCTATCATTCTCTTAGAGATCCTAATGGCATCATCAATCACGTAGACCTAGACTACTCAAGATTCAATAAAAAGAAACAAACAAAAAGATGTGGAGGATTTGGAAGTTGCCCCGCCCGACTTTGGATACCTTCCTGATATGCAATGTAGGAGTTTCTCCAGGGACAGGCACAGCATTGAGACATAAAAGGTTGAATTCTCAATAGGGCTTCCTCATATTAATGTGATTTTAGACAATCAAGACAGTAGGTGTGATTGCACCAGAATGATATTCTAGATATGGAGAACTCTCTTTGTGTGTGCATGGGTACTGATGATGTTGCACATTAGTTAGATTTTGTGTGCTGAAAAGTGATTATGATCAATGCTTTGAAGGGGCCGTTGGAGAGCTCACTATCCACCTTATAACTGAAAGAGAAAAACGCATAGATTTCGACCCAAATCAGGAGATAGACGTTTATCTCACAAAAACGAATAAATCGGTATAATGGAAAGGTGATTTTGGACGTTTTCAACTGCACTCCATCGTGGAAGCGTACAAAGTTGACGGGGGCGTGTCGGAGGCGTGGTGAAGGTGGAACTGGGGCGTGGTTATCGGCCGAGGAGAGATGGGCGCCTTTCGCCGATAATGGAAAAAAAGTATGCGTTTGTAGCTAGAATTTAGGGCACTTTTCCTGGACCCTGTTTTTTCACGAATAAGGCCCCAAAAAGTGCCCTAAATGACCAGATTACCCCCAGAGGGAATCGGGGATGACCTCCCATGACTCCCCCAGTGGTCACTAACCCCCTCCCACCACAAAAAATGATGTTTCACAACTTTTTATTTTCACCCTCAAATGTCATACCCACCTCCCTGGCAGCAGTATGCAGGTTGTTAGGGGGTGCAGTGGACTTCAGGCAGGTGGACCCAGGCCCATCCCCCCCTACCTGTTACAATTGTGCTGCTTAATGCTTATTAGTCGTCCAACTCCCCCAAACCCACTGTACCCACATGTAGGTGCCCCCCTTCACCCCTTAGGGCTATAATAATGGTGTAGACTTGTGGGCAGTGGGTTTTGAGGGGGATTTGGGGGGCTCAACACACAAGGGAAGGGTGCTATGCACCTGGGAGCTCTTTTACCTTTTTTTTTTTTTTTTTTTGTAAAAGTGCCCCCTAGGGTGCCCGGTTGGTGTCCTGGCATGTGAGGGGGACCAGTGCACTACGAATCCTGGCCCCTCCCACGAACAAATGCCTTGGATTTATTCGTTTTTGAGCTGGGCGCTTTCATTTTCCATTAACACTGAAAAACAAAAACGCCCAGCTCACAAATTGTCGAATAAAACATGGACGTCTATTTTTTTCGAAAATACGGTTCGGTCCGCCCCTTCAATGCCCCTCCATGGCACCTCAAAGCTGTCCGTGGAAGGGAAGGGATGATGTGAAGGCAAAGAATTGGGGGGAGGGGGAGGAGATCTTTAACAGGGGTCTTTGCCACTTAGAGGCCCACTGTTTTGTTCTCTCAACAGATCCTGTTCTGTAGAGAGTAAACAAGCATAATTTTTGTACAGACCCTGCCCCTCGGGATTTGGATTGGTTCTTGGAGCTTACAAAGAGATCAATGAGAATAGGGAAGCTTTTCTGACTACTTGAGGGCATTCAGTCAGGCATTGAGGCATTCTTTGAGACATGGTCAAAGTGAGTTCTGAGCTCCAGGTGTCAGTGGTTTGTATGCTTCCCGAAGCTGAGGAGGAGAAGTAAATTGATTGTTAAATCAGCGGCACATGTTGAACAGAGAAAAAAACAAACAAAAAAAAATGTGTGGACATTCTCTTTAAGCTTCCAACCCAACAATATTTTTGCAGTCAGGTAGTTTCCATTCTAGAATGACCCATTACTGTAGGTTTCTTGGAAATGCCCTCTTTAGTAATCATTAGTAAACATATTTAAGTAAATAAAAGGCATTAAGGACTTTATCATTAAGTTCCATTCCTTCTTAAACCATAGTTTTGAGGGATATGTTTAACTGAATTATATTAGGCTAACCATCATCTCAATGCCTTCCTGATATTATGAAACCATTTGCCCTTCACCTGCTAGATTCTAGTCACTTTGTTACCCACATGACAGGTAGTGCCTTCTAACATTGTTTTAATACCCAGGCCAAGATTTAGTTATTGCAGAAATCCTACTGTTCTGCATGATTGCAGTTATCTTTATGACTGTGTGAAGTGATTTTATAATATCTGGCAAAACAGTGTTATTATTTTATCCATTATCCCAAAGCATGTTAAAATGCTTTTGAATTATTTGCATGATATCCAATTGAAGAGATTGATGATAATTGCTCACATTACAGCTGCTATTATTTATTCTCTGTGTACACTTTAATGCCCATTTTCACAACTATGAACATATGAAGCTTACTCTGGCTCCGCTTGGAAAAAAAACCAGAACTAATGGGTTTCAACCATTTATATACGCTCATGATGTCACTATTTACAGATTGTTGTTGTTTGCTTGTGTTTTTTTTACTCAGCAGCAGTGAGTGGATGGTGACACCGTGGCAAAGTCATTGGAAGACAGTAGGGGATTTGGATCTGTATATCTCCTTCTTGGATAAGTACTGACTGGTGCACCACTTGGGGGGGGGGGGGGGGGGGATTTCCTGTTATTCAAATCTGCTGATTATTTTTGATTGTTAGATTGCATGTTTTAGAGTAACCTGGCACTTTCTAGCTATTCTTTATATTGTGTTGTTGGTGGACACAGTTTTGCAAAATCACACAAACAAATGAACAAAGGTCCTGCCACCCATCAAAATTCATACAGTCTGTGGCCTTGATGAGCCTAGTTTCAGGCCAGAAAAGAAGAGAATAGCTATTTGGAAAGGCTGGTGAATTGTATTCAAAACTGAAGTGGAGACTATGCAGAAGTTCAAATAGCTCTATTTAAAAATATCTCAAACACTATATCTTAAAGTTTTCACAATTCATCAGTGGCATCTCTCTTCTATCTCCAGTATGTATTCATAACACAACACTATGTGATAAATGTGGATCTTCAGAATTTAATTGACAGCCTGGCCTCAGAATGACATCCTATAGTATATCTCCTATCAAACTGAGCTCTCTTTTTCATCAAGCACTGCCATTTCCTCCCCTCACCCTCCCCACTGACAGTTTGAACTTCGTGGGTGTGGCTTGGATCTCTTTCAGGGAGAGAAAACTAACAACTTATAGCAGCAGCTTCAGAGAGCATTTTCCATCTCACAGATAGGCTGCAGAGAATACCTTCTCCTGCTTTAGACTTAGCCTGGCCTCAGAATGACATCCTATAGTATATCTCCTATCAAACTGAGCTCTCTTTTTCATCAAGCACTGCCATTTCCTCCCCTCACCCTCCCCACTGACAGTTTGAACTTCGTGGGTGTGGCTTGGATCTCTTTCAGGGAGAGAAAACTAACAACTTATAGCAGCAGCTTCAGAGAGCATTTTCCATCTCACAGATAGGCTGCAGAGAATACCTTCTCCTGCTTTAGACTTAGCCTGGCCTCAGAATGACATCCTATAGTATATCTCCTATCACCTTCTCCCACTACTCCAACCAGAGTTACACCTAATCACACTGACCACCCTTCAACATCTTCTGTCCTTCTGTGACTGTTCTCTTGTGCTTGACTGCTTAAATATTTTAAATTTAAATGCTTTACTTTTTGTCTATTAGATTGTAAGCTCTTTGAGCAGGGACTGTCTTTCTTCTGTGTTTGTACAGCGCTGCGTACACTTTGTAGCGCTCTAGAAATGTTAAATAGTAGTAGTAGTAGTAGCATACAGCTTCTAGGAAACTTGTTCCAGCGATTTTGGTGTTTGTTAATCATATCTTCATTGATCCAACATTTTAAATTTTTCTTCTAATAATAACGATCTATTTTTACAAAAAACTACATCTTGCCCTTTAAAAAACTTTTTTCTTTCTTATTTTAAATTTTTTATAAACCAAATATGTAATGATCATGACACTTTGCTTTAAATAGCGTTCAGCAGCGATTTTTCTCCCTGAGTCAACTACCCCCTGCCAACATGGCCAGGTTTCGAAATTCTTCGTCAGGGAAGGTCACGATCAGCTGTAGCTTATTTAATTGGCTGTGACGAAGAGAGACACCGCAGCCATTTGTTTCTATATGCGTTTGCAAGTACTCAGATGGTAATACTATAATATGTTAGCTGATAAGAAAGTTGGATAGCTATGTGAATATTTATAGTTCAATGTTCTTTTCCCAGCGAACCTCTTCCCTGACGAAGAATTTCGAAACCTGGCCATGTTGGCGGGGGTTTGACTCGGGAGAAAAATGTTTTCCACCCCAAAATGTTTAGAATGGCCCTGGGGTACAAAACATTTAGCACTGCTCCCAGGTGTAAAATATTTTGCAGCTCAGAGCTGTGCTAAACATTTTGCAGCTCAGAGTAGAGTAGAGGAGTAGCTTAGTGGTTAAAGCACTGGTAGGCAGATGATCAAAAGCCCCACACTGTTCAAAACAGCGCTCTAAAAAATAGCGCAGGAACAGCAGGGGGCTATATTGCCCCTATGATCAGAGAAAACACAATGTAAATTTAAGCACACTATTATCTCTGATCATAGGGGGAAAATGCAGGAGGATAACCTCTCACACTTGACAGGTATGGGGTGTCAAAAGCCCGATGTAAAAGCCCGGACCTGTCAAACGAGGATATGGAGGTCCGTGGGACCCCCAGACCTCTGCCATCTGCCACCCCAAGTCCCCAGACAGCGACAAAGGGGCAGGAGGAGGTCCAGTGGACCTCCATCCCCCAGACACCCCTCTGACATGAGTGCCCGAGGGGTGGAGGTCCAGTGGACCTCCACCCCCACCCCTCAACACCTAAAGAAGAAGCTTTGGTGGCCCAAGTGGGCTACCGTTCCGACCCCCATACTCCATAGTGGTCTAGCAGAGCCCTACCCTTCCCTTCCTCCTCATACCTCTTCAACGGAGGAGGGAGTAGCACACTCCCTCCTCATCCTGCGCTGCCTTCAAAATGGCAACGCCCTGCCCAGTGCATCCTGGGATGCACTGGGCAGGGCCTCCGCCTCCCTATCATATAAGGGATATCCAGTAGTTCCTGGTTCAAGTCATACTCAGAAGAATACAAAACATTTAGCGGCTGGATTTTCTTTTTAACCTTTATTTAATCAGCACTGTACATAAACTGAAAAAATTACATGTCCCATTAGCAAATACAATATAAAGGGCATCAAATCACAAAAAGCTATTGACATAAATAGAATGTTGTACCACCCAAATTGTCTAGAAACAACTCTGTCTCACCTTTCCACTGTTAGACTCCTTGGCAGTGGAGACCAGGTCCTGTGCCAGATTAGCAGCCGGTTTTGTAAAATGGCTTGCATAGATGTTTTGCAGCCTTAAACATTTAGAGCTGACAGCAATTTCAGAAACTTTGGATGTACCAAATAGCAAAGCTTACTGCCCTCCCACCTAGACATTTTTGTAAGGTATATTTAAATGTCACGGGGCTGAAAATCAAAAGGAAAAAAATGGCGCAAGTGTCAGATGGACGTGTTTCTCAAAGGAAACCATTTATACCATATAATCAAACCTCCCCCCTTAAAAAAAGTTTAAGTACAATATTCACCGAAAAAGCATATTTTCTGAAGGGGTGTGTTGTGGGCGTGAGATGGGTGGCATTACATGATGGACTTTTTTTGGAATAATGGATAGCAAAATGACTTCCTGGGACCGTAAAGAAACCTGTCATGATATAGACCTGCATTAAAAGCGTCTGTTTGAAGGCCAAACCTGTGTTTGGACCTATCTGTGAATTTGCTGAGTTGGACAGTGGAGAGGTGGAAGTGGTTGTTTGTGAGAAAGAGTTGAGAGTTGCTGAGTGGTTTGTTACAAGTGCTAGCCCCCCTAGCCACACCCATCCATTGCTCTGTATCTGAACCCCTTCCCCCACAAACCCTCACTGTCCCCAAACCCCCATACCTCCCATTTTACATCCCTATTTGCTTGTTGTCTGTCTCTGTGTTGTTCTGTTTGTCCAGTTCCAGTTTGTCACTGTGTTGTGTGCTGCTGCTTTTTGTGTGAGGGATATATGCTGTTGCTGGTAGAATGAGTGTTTTGTGCTGTTGGGAAAGTAAGTGCTTTGTGTTGTCAGGGCCGGTCTTTGCCCCGCCCCACCCTAGCTACGCCCTACCCCAGCTCCGCCCCACCATAGCTCCAGGGCGGCCACCCCTCCCTCCGAGCTCCTGGGCCATCCCCTGGGCTCCCCAGCTCCAGGGCTGAGCTCCCCAGCTCCAAGGACTCCCGGCCTCCCTCCCAGCTCCAAGGCCTCCCGGCCTCCCACCCAGCTGCAAGGCCGGTCTCTCTCTCTTGCTCCCTCCCAGCTCCAAGGCCGGCCGGTCTCTCTCTCTCTCTCTCTCCCTCCCTCCCACCCACCAGCTCCAAGGCCCGTCTCTCTCTCTCTCTCCCTCCCATCCACCAGCTCCAAGGCCCCCCTCCCTCCCTGCTCCAAGGCCTGTCTCTATCTCCCTCCCACCCACCAGCTCCAAGGCCCCCCACCCAGCTCCAAGGCCCCGCTCCCACCCAGCTCCAAGGCCCCCTTCCCTCTGAATGTTAAAAGTTACCTCGTCATCGACGTCGGGTTACAGCGGCCGGCAGGTAGCAGCAGTGAAAAGCGTGCGAGCTGCTGGGCGGCGCTTCGGGAGACTTCCTTTCCCTCGCTCAGCTCTGGTCACACGCTTTTCACTGCTGCTGCTACCTGCCGGCCGCTGCCTGTAACCCAATGTTGACGACGAGGTAACTTTTAACATTCTGAGGGCGGGGGGACTGGAGCTTGGGTGGTCGGGGCGACTTCAGGCGTGCCGCTCGGGGCCCCCTTAAGCGCAAGGCCCTATGCGGTCGCCTTGGCCGCCTCGCCCTAAGACCGGCCCTGTGTGTTGTGTGCTGGTGCTGGGTCTCATTAGGTGCAGTAGGGGAAGGTGTGCACAATGGTGTTACTGGTGTTAGTGGGTTGCACTTGAGGTGGTGAAACACCTGTTTATCAATCATGGATGTGCTGAATTATATTGTGGCTGATGCTTTGCTAGCTGTGAATGAGAGTTTGGAGGGTAGGCCCCAGAGGAGATACCCCTGTCTGAGACTATTTAGGCCCAGGACCCATTTCCTGGACCTCACTGACCAGGAATGCCTTACTAGGTACCACTTTGATAGGTCTGCCATACAGCACCTCTATGACCAGCTACAACTCCTCCTCCAGGCCATGACATGCAGGAATAATCCAGTGTCAGTCCACTTTAAAGTCACAGTCTCCCTTACTGTTTTTGCCACCGGCACTTTTCAGTCAGTGCTAGCAGTCAATGTAGGCCTTACCCTTCCCACCATCTCCAACTGTCTTGCCCAGTTCCTTGATGTCTTCCTCACCCATACATCACAGTATATTATTATTATTATTATTTGTATAGTGCTACCAGACACACGCAGCACTGAACACCTGACACAGAGAGACAGTCCCTGCTTAATAGAGCTTACAATCTAAAATACAGACAGACAAGACAAATAAGGGGCAAGGGAAGTACTGGGTGAGAAGGAACAAGGGGGGAGGGCAAATGAGTAGTGGCTAGGGGCCAAAAGCAGTGGTGAAAGGTGGGTTTTCAGCATAGATTTGAAAACAGGTAGAGATGGAGCTAGACGTATAGGTTCAGGAAGTCTATTCCAGGCATAAGGTGCCGCGAGAGAAAACGAACGAAGCCTGGAGTTAGCAGTGGAGGAGAAGGGGGACAACAAGAGAGATTTGTCCAGTGAGCGGAGTTCATGGGGAGGAATATAGGGAGAGATGAGAGTGGAGAGGTAATGGGGAGCTGCAGAATGGATGCATTTAAAGGTCAGTAAAATAAGTTTGAACTGTATGCCGAAGCGGACAGGGAGCCGGTGAAGTGACTTGAGGAGTGGGCTAGTGTGGGTATAACGATTTTGGCGGAAAATAAGTCATGCTGCAGAATTTTGGACAGACTGGAGAGGAGAGAGATGCTGAGCGGAAGACCATTACCTTCCCCACTACTGCCCAGACCCTCCAGAACAAATTTTATGCCATAGACCACTTCCCCTCGGTCATAGGTGTCATTGACTGTACATACATTGCACTCAGACCCCATGAGGCACACAAGGAGAACTATAGGAATAGAAAATCTTATCAGTCCATGAACATGCAGGCCATGAATGATGCCCAGCGGGAGATTGTAGATGTGTGAACTTGGGGTCCACCTATGATACCTATATACTCCAGCATTCAGGAATCTACTAAAGATTTGACCGAGGGGAGATCACAGGTGGCTGGTTCCTAGGTAAATGGTACAGGGATTCCTAACCCCCATACCCTCTACCCCAGAACCCACACCCACAACCTGCACTCCACAAGGTCCCCATAACAGCCAATACACACTCATGTCTGTGATTTCTGCTTTCCCCACAGGTGACAGAGGCTTATCCTCCAGTGTACCTGGCTCATTATTCCCACTATCTACCCCCAAAATAAGGTGGAGGAGGAATACAACAAGAACCATAAGAACACCCACACCATCATAAAATGGACCTTTAGTCATCTCAGAGGAGAGCTGCTTTACAGTCCAGAAAAGGTCGCCAAGATCTTCATGGCCTGCTGCATGCTGCACAACTTGGCACAGCTCTTGCCAGAGGACACAGAGCAGCAGCAGCAGCAGCACATCTCTCTCAGACAGATTCCTTGGGTATCTCCTCACCACCTGAGTGGCCAGGGTGCTCCCAGGACCTGGCAGGGGAATATCTGGCCTATGATCTCATCTCAGGAAAGGCCACACTCACAGATGCCCTACAACTATGAGCTGGGAGAAGGTTCTGGGTAGGGAGACTACAGTTATGTGTGTCAAAAAAACCTCCTCCCATGCCCTCTCCGTAGCACGCTGGTCTGTGGCAGGCTCTGCGGCAGTTGGTGGGTGACCTGTGTGATTAAAAGGTTTGCAGTTGAGTTCAACACATCCTACGTGGCTTGCATAGTGGTGCAACTGGTTATTAATAGGCAGGGACAGGTTCATCAGGGGGCTGCTAGTTGTTACCTGGGGGACATCTAGGATCTGTGGCACCAATGAGATGACATAGCAGGGAACCCCAGAGCCAGGGATATTTGTCCCCTGTTTGGGTTATCTCTCTATGGCCATACAAGATGGGTCTTGGCCCTGCTGGAGGACTGAGTTGTGTGTCAAATATGGCGCACAACTTAAGGTGCCATATATAAAATTTGGGAGAAAGCGTATAAGATTTCTTCTCCTCTTCAAATGCTGTCTTTAAATAAAGTAGTACAGTTTTCTTAAGTATGTGATTACTGAAATATCTAAAATAGATTTGTAAACTTCTGATCATAATAAGATTATAACATTTTAGATGTCTTCTTCTACTTGGGGTTTTTATCTTTTGCTAGGAAGAACAAAAATGCTTATGCTTAAAGATCAGCTTACTGATATTTTTCCAGATGTTGTGCAATGTAAATGTGTTATAAAGAATATTTTGTTCTTTAAAAAAATATTTGATTAGATTATACTCAGAAATTTGTTATTTTGTTAATTAAAACATGCAAAAATACTTTATTTTTGATGATTCTGAATCATGCTTGGAGAAAAATTTATTGAACAAAAAATAGCTGTTTTCTCATTTGAAAATGATTCAGATGCTTCATTATTGGGTTAGCATTAGACAAAAGGTTTTAATTAAAATATAAATATTTAAATGGCTTATTTTTAATATAAGCTTGTTGCTTGAAGTCCCCAAAGGCTAAATGGCTTAATTATGCAACAATTTTCTTTCTTTTTTTTTAGATTACTGCGGTAGACTGTTTGACATTATGGAGCTCAGTTTCGAAAAAGACAAACATTCAAAAAGTGGCACTTTTTTGCCAAAATGTCCAAATCACTAATTTCAAAACCTATTTTAAAGAAGTTTTTCTATGCAGTTCATATACAGTGCATCCAAATCACAAGGTGGTGTGTCGTGGATGCATTAGGGGCGGGATTTGGGCACTCCCAAAACTTGGACATTTTTCTGCCATGGTGGAACAAAGGAAAAACATACAGGCTAACAGTTAGATGTTTTGGTCTAGACCTGTTTCAATCATGGCTAAGGGGTATGCTTACTAAGGTGCGTTAGCGTTTCTAACGCACTTTTAAATTTAAGGCATGTTAAACGCTAATGTGCCTAAACATTTCTATGGGTGTTAGCGTTTAATATGCGTAAACCATTTATGCGCATTAAAAATGCTAATGCGCCCATAACACACCTTAGTAAACATAGGCTTAGGTCACAAAAAGGTGCCCTAAATAACCAAATCACCACTGGAGAGATTAAGGCATGATCCCCCCCTTACTCTCCCAGTGGTCACTGAACCCCTCCCCCCCAAAGATGTGAAAGAAACAGTATATACCAGCCTCTATGTCAGCTTCACATGTTATGGCCAGGCCTAATACAGCAGCAAACAAATCCCTGAAGTAGCCTTGTGGTTGGTTCAGCGCACTGTAGAGAAGGGAACCAAGGCCCAATATGGTGGAAAGTGTGAGACATCCCAAACCCACCAAAAACCTACTGTACCCACATATGGGTGACACCTGCAGCCATAAGGGCTATTGTAGTGGTGTACAGTTGGGTACAGTAGGTTTTTGGTGGGTTTAGAAGGGCTTACCATATAATATAAGGGGATAGCAGTGAGATGTGTACCTGGGACCTTTTAAGTGAAGTCCATTGCAGTGCCCTCTAGGTTGCCCCACCTCTCTGCTGGGATGTCTGTGTGGCCAGTCAACTAAGAATGCTTGCCCTTCATACATCTCAATGGCTTGTTTTTGTGCATTTTTCCCTTGTGCTTTTTTTTTCCCCGAAAATGGTCCAAAGAGATAGATGAACTGAGCACAGAAACGTCTAGCAAATGGCCATTAATGAAACAAAAAAGATAGTTGTTTTTTTGGTTCAAAAATCACTATGTTGTTTTCAGCAAAATGTCCAAAATCAGATTTAGACGTCATATCGAAAATGTCCCTTGGCTTTACATAAATATTCTCTCATATCACTGTGACACTGCTGCCATATATTGCAAGTAGTCTTTCATCTTCATACTTTGAACATACATTTATCTGCCCTGATACCTGCATGACTATTGCTTCCTCATGTTTTCGTGCGGAGATGCTTGTTTTATTTCTGCTAGTTGTACTTATTTCTAGAGTGCTACCAGGCATATAGCACTGTACAGACACACATGAGAGACAGTCCCTGCTCCACAGAAGTTAGTCTACTCATAGAAACCTACATGAACTGGTCAAGATACAAAAGCAATCTCAAAAAGGTGAGCCTTATCTGGGTTTAAATATGGCCAGAGAAGAAACCAGACACAGTCCAACACAGAAAAATCTGTTTCAGGCAAATGTTATAACATGGTTGAAAGAGGAGAGTTGGGAGTTAGTATGTTGCCAGAAACCCTTTTGCTTAGATAATGGTGGGTAATACAGAGTGGAGAAACCTTTATACAGTATGAGAGCAATTCTACAAAACAGGGTCTAACATTTGTGTGTCTCTTACGCATGTAAATGTTTAGAATACTGGCATGTACATGAATATGTGCATACTAACAAGCGTATATGCCAGCATGCCACCTAAGTGCCATTCTGCAAATACCTGCTTAACTTACATAGCGCATATTTACAAGGGTGACATGCACAGGGGAGGAGCATGGGTGAGACATAGACGGGGCTTCTACTGTACATAACTTACAGAATACTGTAAGTTATGCAGGTAGCTGCCACACATAGACACCCATCCTTACACAGGTCTATGGCTAGAGTAAGTGTCCATGCCTAAATTGTAGGCATATATATACCCAGTTAGACTTTTATTCTATAAAGCAGAGGTCCTAAATCCAGTCCTCGAAGTCCACAATCTATTTGCATTCACTGCATCCATTGCATGCAAATAGATTTCATACATATTCATTGTGGAAATCCAGAAAACCAGGCTGGGTGAACCTTGAGGACTGGATTTGAGGACCCCTACTATAAAGAAAAGTAGACACCACGAATGATATCTTTTAGAACTATTATATTGTTTAAAATTAATGATATATATGCTGATTGCTATCACATTGCCTAGTTGCTGGCTGTACCATTTCCTGTTTTTTTTGACACTAATATTTTTTGATAATTTAAAATACCCTCTCATGCAGTTCTAAGTCAAAACATATTGGGTTTTCTTCTTTTTTTAATGTTTTGTTCTTTATGGTTTTAATTGCATAATAAAGGGTTGCCCATAGGCACCAGCTCTGTGGGTGGTGGAGGTGCCAACATTTTTTCCAGCATTGCCCAGGCATCAGAGCTGAAAGCGTCGGGCTTCAGAGCTACAGGGAAAAGCAGAAAAGAAGGCTATTTTTTCTAGCTACTGCTTCTGGCTCTGCCTCCCCCTGAACCCTGTTGGTTGGCTAAGGAAAGTCTCTGACCAATGGGCTAATAGGAGGAACAGAGAACAGTAGCAACTTTGAGGACTCCTTTTACTAAGTGGTGGTAGGCCCAATGCGGGCTTACCGCTTGCTATAACGGAAGTACCGCCAGGCTACTGCAACAATCCAACGGTACTTCCCACCCCTACTGCACCATCATTCCAGGTTAGCATGGGAGCCCAGAGAAGAAACCAGACACAGTCCAACACAGAAAAATCTGTTTCAGGCAAATGTTATAACATGGTTGAAAGAGGAGAGTTGGGAGTTAGTATGTTGCCAGAAATCCTTTTGCTTAGATAATGGTGGGTAATACAGAGTGGAGAAACCTTTATACAGTATGAGAGCAATTCTACAAAACAGGGTCTAACATTTGTGTGTCTCTTACGCATGTAAATGTTTAGAATACTGGCATCTCAATGGGTAAGGACTCCCCCCCTGAAATGGCCATGTGGCAAGTGCTTTACTTGCCGCCTAGTCATTTCCTGCAGGAAAGCGAGACCTTCCCTTTTACCAGCTGCGGTAAAAGGGGGCGTCAGCACACGTGTAAAATACACACTGATGCTAGTGCTGGACCCCTTTTGCCATAGCTTGGTAAAAGGGGCTGTGAGTGAACTCCTTCAAAAAGGCGGTAAATAAATCCTAATGAATAAATAAATAAATAAACCTAGGGCAGACAGGCTTCCTGCTTTGGTTTACCACAGAGGGGGGAGGGAGAAGTGTTGATAAAGATACCTGGCTGGAAATGTAATAAGAAGCCAATAGAGCCGAGGCAGGGGAAGGAAAGAAGGGCTTACAGAGGTAAACAAAAAAAAAAAACCTTTGCAAAATGAAAGAAAAAACACAAAAGCAAAGGTGACAAAGAAGAGTCCCGACAGATGAATCTTGGTGTTGTAAAATACTTCATTGTGTTGAAAGAAACACTTTACACAAATTCATGTTTCGGCCAAAGGCCTTTATCAGGAGTCTGATCTCACAACTCGGTCTCAAAAAAATTATCCTAAACATAAACCTTTATGGAGATACAGCCCAAATGAAAAAAAGTCTTGTAGTGAAAGTACCCTGGCTTACCACACTAAACTCAATCCTGATATCACTGGTATCAACATGAATACTGGCAACAGAGTGCCAGAGGACCTATGAAAAGTGTGGGTGAGCTGCAGGCAGAGGAGCTGATAAAGGGTCTAGGAAAGGGAATGCAAGCTGTAAAAGAGGGTACTGGCTAGGAGATATAATACTGCTGTGAGAGTCTGGAGGAGTAATCAAGAGAAGGAATCCTGGCTGGGAAAGGAGGAAAGAGGCTGATGGAGGGGGGGGGGGGGGGGGACTGAGAGAGAATGAGAACAGTAGACACAGTCACTAAGAATCGGATGCTCAAAGGTAACACCAGTGCTAAAAGTAGGTTAGCGTGCATATTGTGCGTCACAATGCGGTCATTAGGTACCCTGCAGCAACTCCTGAAAAAAAGTCTATCAGTCACGTTTAGTGCCGGAAACTATATGCCAGATCCAGGGCAGCATTAGAAGGTTTGGTTTAAGAGACCACCTGACCAACCTGCCCTGGATGGGCATCCCACTCTCTTCAAATGGTCTAATGGCCATGGGCCCATTAGCATCGGGCCCCCTTCCCACAAAACTTTTAAAAATCCCTGGTGGTCTCCATTCCGGCCTCCTCACAAATAGCCTGGTGGTCCAGCGGGTCCCGGCCTAGCCCTGTGGTCCCACAGCTAGGATCTTAGACCATGCCAGACCTAGCCCAACCCCTCAGACTCGCATACCTTTAGTTGAATGCACAAGCGATGCTCAGTTACTCCTTGTTTCTCTGGGTGCCAGCTTGAATATGGCGGTACCCTGCCCTACACAGTGCATCCTAGGAAGCACTGGGTAGGACTTAACTACCATGCAATGGAGAAAATTCACATGGGTTGTGAAAGGGAGAACAGAGCTGAAGTGAATGCAATCTGGGGGTGGGGGGGGGGAGCATGGGCTGTGATACAAAGAGAAGTGGATAAGGGTTTGGTTGAAAAAAAATGAAAGCAGAGAGTTGAAGAGGACTGTGAGAAGAATTTTGCTGGACTTAGTGAGGAGGGGGCTGATGGGGGGTAGGCTGAGAAAAAGGATTCTGAGAAGAGAAAGAATCATACTGTAGGGTACAAGCAGTAAGGGTGAAGAAAGGGATGACAATGGCAGGAAGGGTGAGACTAGGAAGAAAAAATCAAGAACAAATAAAGATGATAGCTTTGAGCCAAGGCTCAACAATTTTGAAAATTATTATCTTCTCCCCACAACTGAGCAAACACAAGTATCACAGGGAGGGAAATGTAATATTATTAATAGGGCTGGGTTAGTTGTGGGGTGCCAACTAGTATCTGGTTTTTTTTTTTATTTTCCTGGCCCGTAGTTATTGGGATAAATAAGGTATTTGGGGGGGGGGGGGGGGGGGAGAGAGAATGGAGAAAGGGCAGGAGGTTGTAGTTGCATGCTATACCATGAACGTAAAGTCCCTTTTAAAAATTCCTTCCCCATGGCAGCTCTGATATTGAGAAGGGCTATAGTTAGAGATTGAACCGAGGGAGAATGGAGAGTAGAACTATTGCAACTCTTTACAAAAAAAATAACATAAAATAAAATAGTAGTACAGAAATATTATTCTCCCATTATATCCCACAGGAGGAGAAATGGAAGGTTGGGGCACAGGGTTATATTATGACCTTAAAGAAGTAGCACAGCAGCAGCAGTAGGGACGACTTGAGATCACTGGCAGAGTTTATGGGGAGAACGAAAGGCATATTGTGTCACGTGCACGAGGACCTTGGCACACTGTCAGGCTTCTTCCCCGGGAGCACTGGTTTCGTGAGTCCTTGGACCACTACCGTGGAGCGGCAGTGGCAGGCAAGATCACCTACAAGGTAGAGATAAGACAAGACTGGACCGGAACTCCGGACTGGAGTTCTACACTGGAATACTCGGAACTGGAACGCACCGGACAGGTGCGAACTGGAGTGGGGCCCGCTGGACTGGACACACTGGAGTGGCCCTACTGGACAGGAACATACAGGAGTGAAACCCGCTGGACTGGAACACACTGGAGCGGAACTGGAACACCCTGGACCTAGGCTTCACCTACACTTGACTGCCTTCCCCCTCGGGTTGAGCCCTCAGGTTCTGGCAGCCGGTAGGACTTACAGGAACAGCAGGAATGAAGATCCAGGAGTGCCCCCTGGCACCTAGGTGAAGGCAAGGCAGACAAGCAGGAACTGTCCGGGTTCTGGCAGTCAGCAGGAATCAACACAATGACTAGTAGACTGTACCCAGGCTAATAGGAACGCTATACCCAGGCAACCAGTCATACACAGGAACATACACAGAGCAAACTCAGGAGACTTAGAAAAGCTATACACCAGCTAACAACAAAGCTGTGCCCAAGCTAACAAGTCATGCACTGGAAACATACACAGAGCAAACTCAGGAGACTTAGTAAAGCTATACACCAGCTAACAACAAAGCTGTGCCCAAGCTAACAAGTCATGCACAGGAAACAAACACAGAGAACTAGCAGAGCTAGACACAGAAGGGTAGGAAACCCATAGAGCAATAAACACAGAAGGGCTGAAACCCTACAAGCGATAAACACAGAAGGGCTGAAAACCCACAGAAGGGTAGGAGACCCACAGAGCAATAAACACAGAAGGGCTGAAATCCTACAGAGCCATAAACACAGAAGGGCTGAAAACCCACAGAAGGGTAGGAGACCCACAGAGCAATAAACACAGAAGGGCTGAAACCCTACAGAGCCATAAACACAGAAGGGCTGGAAACCCACAAGCGATAAACACAGAAGGGCTGAAACCCACAGAAGGGTAGGAGACCCACAGAGCAATAAACACAGAAGGGCTGAAACCCTACAGAGCTATAAACACAGAAGGGCTGGAAACCCACAAGCGATAAACACAGAAGGGCTGAAAACCCACAGAAGGGTAGGAGACCCACAGAGCAAATAACACAGAAGGACTGGAAGCCCACAGAACAATAAACACAGAAGGGCAGAAAACCCACAGAGCAAAAGACAAGGAAAGCAAACGGTGCTAACAGCACACTAACCTCGGGACCTAAGGCACTGCGGAGGAAATGGCAATGCAAAGGCCAGGACTGTAGTCTTCAGGTGACTAATAAAGCCCATCAACACCAGAGCCACAGGTGCAGCAATCACCTTGCAACCAAACAGAGGCTTGACACTCAGAGCAGGCATCCCATAGAAAGTAACAGCGGGAGCCATCTTGGATACTGGCAGAGACGAAGAGGCGGCAGCCATCTTGGAAGAGGCATAGCCCACACAGGTGAGGTTCAGTAGGGCAATCAGCACACAGAGCCAGAGAGAAACTAAGACAGAGACAGACACAGAGACAAGCAGAAGCCAGCACAGCCACTGACTCCCAGAAACAGGGTAAGTATGAGGGTGGTCACGGCCACAGACGTGACAGTACCCCCTCCTCAAGACCCCCCTCTCGGTCTCCCTGAGGAGATCAGGTGTCCAGGGGTAACTGTGGTGAAACCTTCTGATCGGTTTCAACCCCCAGACATGGATCACTGGACTGGAAGTCACAAAGAAGTTCAAAACTGGCAGACAGGAGCGGAACTTGTCAACAGGAGGCTCCTTCCAATCACCGCTGGGCCAACTCAGGAACTTGGATGCATCAAGAGGAACCATGTTCAAAAGGAACCCTTCTCTGAGGGAACCCAGACTGAACTCAGGAAGCAAACCGGGACTGGGACCCGGACTAGAGTCAAGAAGCACACCGGGACTGGAACCCAGGCGTGCGTCAGGAGCTTGACTGGAACTGGAACTCAGAGCAGGCTCAGCATTTTGGCTGGAAGTGGAACTAGGAACGGACTCAGCATCTTGGCCGGAACTGGAGCTCGGGGCAGGGTCAGCATCTTGGCTGGAAGTGGAACTTGGAACGGACTCAGCATCCTGGCTAGGACTGGAGCTCGGAGCAGGGTCAGCATCTTGGCTGCAACTGGAACTTGGAACAGACTCAGCATCTTGGCTGGAACTGGAGCTAGGAGCAGGGTCAGCATCTTGGCTGGAACTGGAACTTGGAACAGACTCAGCATCTTGGCTGGAACTGGAACTTGGAGCAGGGTCAGCATCTTGGCTGGAACTGGAACTTGGAACTGATTCAGCTGCAGGGCTGGACACACCCCTCTGGCCGGACTGGGACGTCTCTCTAGCATTAGCTTCAGGCGGCATCCGCCGAGCAGGGTTCAAGAGGAGACGGCCCTGGTATCCCCAGAGCATGCTAGCCGGCTGAAATGCAGAAAATGGGTTTCTCCGGGCCCCAAGCCGTTGAACACACCTTCTCTCAGCTATTGCTTCGGAGGTCTTCTCCCAGGCTGAATCAAAACAAGGTCTATCACAGTCCTCTTGGAACGTCATCTCATCTTCAAGAGCAGACTCAATATCTTGGCTGACCTCTGCACTCGATGCAGATTCAGCATCTTGACTGGACTTGCAACTCGGTCCAGACTCAGCATCTTGACTGGAAGTGGAACTTGGAACGGACTCAGCATCTTGGCTGGAACTGGAGCTCGGAGCAGGGTCAGCATCTTGGCCGGAACTGGAACTTGGAACTGGCTCAGCATCTTGGCTGGAACTGGAGCTCGGAGCAGGGTCAGCCTCTTGGCTGGAACTGGAACTTGGAACAGACTCAGCATCTTGGCTGGAACTGGAACTTTGAACAGGAGTAGAACCGGGACTGGAACCCGGACTGGAATCCGAAGCTTGACTGGCAGGGCCCCTCGAACTGGACTCAGGAGCTTGGCTGGGAGCGCCCCGCGAACCGGACTTTAACTGAGGCTCGGTCTGAAGCACCACTCGAACTGGCCTTAGGAGCTTGATAGGAGGTGCCCTCTGGACTGGAAGCGGAGGTGCCACCTGAACCACCCTGTGGACTGGCATCGGAGGCTTGGTTAGACGCCCCCCTCGAACTGGACTCAGTGGCTTGACTGGACGGGTCACTTGAACAAGAACCGGAGACTTGACCCGAAGCGCCACCTGCACAGGAATCTGAGGCTCCATCGAAGACTTCCCACGGACTGGACTCGGAGACTTCAAAGGGCGTGCCACTTGAACGAGGACTGGAGGTTCGACCTGGAGCACCACTCGAACAGGAATCCGAGGCTCCATCGAAAGCCTCCCTCGGACTGGACTCGGAGCCTTAAGTGGCATCGTTACTTGGACTTGAATTGGAGGTTCAGTATGAAGCATCCCCTGGACTGGACTCAGTGACTTAGGAGGCAGCGCTACTTGAACTGGGGTCAGGGGCTTGGTAGGAAGTACCCCTCGGACCGGCTTAGGAGCTTGGCTGGACTTGACATCCCGAACCGGAGCTGAACTGCGAGGGGCACCCCGATTGTTCTGTACCACCCGCTGGGAAGCCCCAAGCATGGGCCTTCCACAGCGTATTCGTTCAGCCTCCGCTTCTGGAGTATCCCGCAGGGCTGGCTCCTCGAGGAGTCTGTAGCGGTATTCATAAAGCTGAGTCAACGGATCAATATCCGAAACTGGGCTATGACGGACCCTACACCTCTGGAGACGCTTTCGCTCAGCTGCCGCCTCCAAAGTATCTCTCAGGGTTGGATCAGACAAAAGTTTCTTCCGGTAGTCGCGGAGGGTCAAAAAACGATTCACAGAAAAAATTGGGTTGATATAGGGATCGGACCACAAATTAAGGACTACCTCCGGATGGTTCGGGAGGAACTCGGACATGGACGGTAGTCCCCGCTGGGCGGATGACCTTGCCGGACTCATGGCCTTTGCATTCTGTCACGTGCACGAGGACCTTGGCACACTGTCAGGCTTCTTCCCCGGGAGCACTGGTTTCGTGAGTCCTTGGACCACTACCGTGGAGCGGCAGTGGCAGGCAAGATCACCTACAAGGTAGAGATAAGACAAGACTGGACCGGAACTCCGGACTGGAGTTCTACACTGGAATACTCGGAACTGGAACGCACCGGACAGGTGCGCACTGGAGTGGGGCCCGCTGGACTGGACACACTGGAGTGGCCCTACTGGACAGGAACATACAGGAGTGAAACCCGCTGGACTGGAACACACTGGAGCGGAACTGGAACACCCTGGACCTAGGCTTCACCTACACTTGACTGCCTTCCCCCTCGGGTTGAGCCCTCAGGTTCTGGCAGCCGGTAGGACTTACAGGAACAGCAGGAATGAAGATCCAGGAGTGCCCCCTGGCACCTAGGTGAAGGCAAGGCAGACAAGCAGGAACTGTCCGGGTTCTGGCAGTCAGCAGGAATCAACACAATGACTAGTAGACTGTACCCAGGCTAATAGGAACGCTATACCCAGGCAACCAGTCATACACAGGAACATACACAGAGCAAACTCAGGAGACTTAGAAAAGCTATACACCAGCTAACAACAAAGCTGTGCCCAAGCTAACAAGTCATGCACTGGAAACATACACAGAGCAAACTCAGGAGACTTAGTAAAGCTATACACCAGCTAACAACAAAGCTGTGCCCAAGCTAACAAGTCATGCACAGGAAACAAACACAGAGAACTAGCAGAGCTAGACACAGAAGGGTAGGAAACCCATAGAGCAATAAACACAGAAGGGCTGAAACCCTACAAGCGATAAACACAGAAGGGCTGAAAACCCACAGAAGGGTAGGAGACCCACAGAGCAATAAACACAGAAGGGCTGAAATCCTACAGAGCCATAAACACAGAAGGGCTGAAAACCCACAGAAGGGTAGGAGACCCACAGAGCAATAAACACAGAAGGGCTGAAACCCTACAGAGCCATAAACACAGAAGGGCTGGAAACCCACAAGCGATAAACACAGAAGGGCTGAAACCCACAGAAGGGTAGGAGACCCACAGAGCAATAAACACAGAAGGGCTGAAACCCTACAGAGCTATAAACACAGAAGGGCTGGAAACCCACAAGCGATAAACACAGAAGGGCTGAAAACCCACAGAAGGGTAGGAGACCCACAGAGCAAATAACACAGAAGGGCTGGAAGCCCACAGAACAATAAACACAGAAGGGCAGAAAACCCACAGAGCAAAAGACAAGGAAAGCAAACGGTGCTAACAGCACACTAACCTCGGGACCTAAGGCACTGCGGAGGAAATGGCAATGCAAAGGCCAGGACTGTAGTCTTCAGGTGACTAATAAAGCCCATCAACACCAGAGCCACAGGTGCAGCAATCACCTTGCAACCAAACAGAGGCTTGACACTCAGAGCAGGCATCCCATAGAAAGTAACAGCGGGAGCCATCTTGGATACTGGCAGAGACGAAGAGGCGGCAGCCATCTTGGAAGAGGCATAGCCCACACAGGTGAGGTTCAGTAGGGCAATCAGCACACAGAGCCAGAGAGAAACTAAGACAGAGACAGACACAGAGACAAGCAGAAGCCAGCACAGCCACTGACTCCCAGAAACAGGGTAAGTATGAGGGTGGTCACGGCCACAGACGTGACATATTGCCTCACAGGTGCTATATGTTTCATGGTTTTATTTATTAAAAACAATTATATTCCGCTCTATTGCCAAAGGTTCTAGGCGGATCACATCATCACATATATAATTATAAAAACTCATACAAGTTGTACAACAATAAAAATGAACTCAATACATACATACACATATCTCTTCATAGAACATGATTCTAAGTGCTCCAAGTATATATATATCATCCTGCTTGCTCAAAATCTATAAAAAAAATTAGGCTTTAAGGTAGGCCACAATAAATAACAAAGTTTTTACTTCTTTCCTGAACTCCATTAGGTTTTGAAGCTCTCTCAACTGCTTTGACATTGCATTCCAAATGGACCTGCTATATAAAAAAATCTTATTTCTGCATTCCTCCAACCTGATCTCTCGATATGATGCAACATCAAATAAACATTGGCTTCCGGATCTCAATAATAGTGTAGGCTGATAAGTGTAACTTTGATGCCAATACAGAAGATGCCTGTCTATTTTGTACCTTAAACATCAGGCTCAAGATCTTAAATTTAATCCTCTGTTCTATCGGAATCCAATGCAACTCTCTCAATACTGGGGTTATATTTTTATTATTATTTATTTATTTATTGAATTTTAATTTTTACAAACAAATAGAAGTTTCTTAGGCAATATAAAGGAATTAGTATATACGAAAAAAAAAGAAAATTACAAATTGTAACATTTTAACTCTTCCTTAGACCACAAAAAGACAGTCTGGGGGAGTGGTTTAGTAAACATGAGGAGATTAAAGAAGAAGAAAATCTACAGTGGATGTCTTAGTCAAGGATAAAGTACTAACATGCTGCAAAATAGAACAAATAAAGAATTATAATCGACGTCTTACACTTAGACTATTGAATTTTCCAAAATCACTAGGACTGACACCTTATGATTTCTTCAAAAAAATATCTACAAGAAATACTGAAATTATCTCCAACAGATATTCCTCCATGTAATAAAATTGACTATTTACCAATTACCCCGAAACGAGGAGAAATTTCTGAATCAGTTAACCTAGTGAATATACCGTCATCACAAAGAATTGAACCTGATATTCAAAATTTAACAGCATTCTTAGAAGATTCAATGACTGAAACATCAACTAGAGGCACTTTGATAGTATCTTTTGTCTTTGAGCAAGAATTAAATATGATTATGAAGTTATACTTCAAATATTCCTCAGCTTTATTTTGTGGTCAAAAAATCTGGATATACCCAAATGTGACTAAAACAACACAACAGAGAAGGAAACACTTTTTTGACCTTAAGAGAAGAAGCAAGAGCTACAGGAGCAACTTTCAAATTAGTTTACCCTTGTAAATGCTTGATTCGTATGCTGGGGATTAAATACATATTTTTTTTAACCAAATCAACTACAGATTTTTCTGGACTCAAAGTTATCAATAGAAATCAAACAAAATAAAACATGAAAAAGAAAATAAGATGATACCTTTTTTATTGGACATAACTTAATACATTTCTTGATTAGCTTTCGAAGGTCGCCCTTCTTCCTCAGATCGGAAATAAGCAAATGTGCTAGCTGACAGTGTATATAAGTGAAAACATTCAAGCATTACTATGACAGTCTGACAGGGTGGGAGGAGGGGGGTGGGTAGGAAGTATGCATGGGGACATCAAAGCATATCATTGGTATTCTAACAGGATGGGTGTGGATAGGTGAGGGGAGGGTGATCAACAGAGACATACAGCTTTATGGTTTATAATGGGCTAGGAACCCCAGATCCTTGTTAAGTCCTTTCTGTTGGGTGACTTCAAAGGTCTTACGTTCTTGTATGGTTTTAAAGTTACCTTTGAGGATTCTCACTGTGAAGTCACTGGTACAAATCTGGACTAAAAAAAAACTATCTAGCCGATCGATTGAAACATCTGAAACAGCTACAAATGAATGATAATGGAAAACAGAACAGGACTGGGCCAATTTGGACTTTAATTTTTTGATTTTCTTCTTCTTCTTTAATACTGGGGTTATATGATTGAATCTAGATTTACCAATCAAAACCCTTGCCACCACATTTTGTACTCCTTGTAATGCTCGTAAATAATTTATTTTCTTTTATACTATGCATGAGCCAATTACAGTAGTCAAAACATGGTTTAATGAGACTCTGAATTACTTTTCTGAAATTGGTATAGTTAAGGAGATTTTTCAGTCTTCTCAATATATACAATTTCCTAAACACACCCTTTACCACTTTTTGCACATGCCATCTCAAAGTTAAAGCAGAGTCAATCACCACCCTATCTTATTCGAAATACAGACTGTAGTAGAGTCAAAAACAAATCCAGAGGGCACATCACTGTCAAAGCTAGATAAAAATAGTATCTGTGTTTTGGCCACATTTAATTTAAGATGGTTTGCCTTCATCCAAGTCTGAATAGACTGCAAATGAAACCTCAATTTATCAAATGTAGCAGTCACTGAAATTTCTAAGGGCACCAAAAATTGTATATCATCTGCATATATCCTGAAATTTAAATTCAAAGAGTTCAATAACTGACATAAAGGTTGCAAAAAGATATTAAACTAGACTGCTGACAAGCAGGATCCTTGCAGGAACCCTGTTCTTATATCAACTAAATTAGATTGATCATTTACTTGATTGACACAAAATTGCCATTCTTCTAAAAATGAGGCAAACCATCTCAACACAGTGCCATCAATTCTAATTGATTTCAAATGGTTCAATAAAATACAATGATCTATTGTATCAAATGCTGCTCATATATCTAATGTAATCAACAAATCACGTTTTCCTTTATCAAATCCTGAACGAATTACATCAGATAAAGAAAGCAACAACATTTCAGTATCACGATGTGCTCTGATTTGGATCTAAGACATCAAATTTCTCTAAAAACTTTTTGGTTTTCTTCCTTCTTAAATGCTGAATCCTCGCTCCCCTCTTTGCTCTTTGAAAAGCTCTGCAGCCACCTCTCATTTCTTTACTCGACACCCTGAGCTGGATACTTGTTCCTTGGCCACTGAAGTAGTATCATGTGGCAGACCAGAATACAGTGGCTTAGGGCCTTTTTTTACGAACGCATGCTAGTGTTTTTAGCACGCGCTAATATTTAGGGCATGCTAAACGTTAGCAACGTCCGTAGAAATATATGGACATTGCTAATGTTTAGCACACCCTAATTATTAGCATGTGCTTAAAACGCTAGCACACCTTAGTAAAAGACACCTTTAGTCTGAGTGCATGCTCCTATGTCCTGGGCTGCTGGAACATATTTTCTCACTTGGCATGTAATCTCTGATTGATCCTTGCTGGGCATTCAGGGCTGAGGGTGGGCATGTGGCAGAGAATCTCATTTGAACTCTGTAGGCAGGGGATGCCTCTTGCCTGGAATTTAGGAGTACCAGAAGAAGTGCCGCAGTACAAGGAATGGGGAACCAGTTTCAGAAAACAGGAATGTGCCTGGAACTAGGGAGAGCAGAGCAGGAAAATGGTCCAAGCCTAAGAGAAATGGAGAATAAAGAGGGGGAAGGGAGGACAAGGAAGAGAGAGAATAGGAAGAAGAAATTATGGAAAGTGAAAGATTAGGGGAAAGAGAAAATGTGGTCTAGATGGGCTGAGAAGAGTGAGAGACTGGTGAGGACTAGTTGGAGGTGGGTGGATGTGTTGTGTTGATGGACTAAAGGAAGAGATGTAGACTTTGATTTGGACTGGAGGGAGTGAAGGGGAGGAGAGACTAGCAGGACCCTAGTTTTTGATTTCGCCACATGAGTCTTCTCCATGCCCACATTACCTGCCTGCTCTTGACATGTAGATATAGGTTGGCCTCTCACAACCAGAATTATTAATTTTTTGTTTTGCTGGCAGTGGGAAATTTTATGTTGAGTTCATGAGTTCAACACCCCCAATCATTTTCAAAAATTGGCTGCTACGGTGTTGTGCATATATTAAAAAATTTTTTTTTTGTCTATTAGAACAGTAGGAGTCACCCATTTGACAGATTGCCATTGATTCATTTTACAGATAAAAAGTATCTTTATGGGTCACAGTTGCATGCGAGCATCTCATTGGAATTAGTGATCACTTTTTTGCCCTAATCATCTAGTTCACGGCTTTCCACAGTTTTACACTGAAGCCATCCAACAATAAGACTGGCAGCAGACTAATTTTAATATGCTAGATTTGATTGGTCCCTTGGTATCCTTCTTAGTCTCTTCCCATTTCCCCATCCTTCCATCACTTCCTTATTAGGAAAGGTTCTTTTATGATCTAATTTCCATTTCATTTATCAAAGAAACCAATGTCTACTAAATTGGAAACAGCTTGCACCCTGGCAGTGCCTTTCTTTATTAATTATACATGAAATTCAGTCACTTCCCTTCTTGTTATTTCTTGAGTGCTTATGACAGCTGCTTCTTCACAAAAACCTTGGACTTGTTCCCGTCCTCTCAAGTAGCTGCCCTTTGTGCTTTCTGCTAGAGATCAGCAATGCTACTGTGTCATGGACCCCAGTTGCATAGACATAATGGCTAATGTATCCTTCCTTTGCTTTAAGTCCTATAATATGAAAAGAGCCCATTGGAAATGCAACTATAATATTGTTCTTACAGTTAGCTATTTTGCTTAAAGTACAGTATTCAGTCTCAAACATACCAACATTTTATCCAGGGGCGGACTGAGAGTGGTCTGGGCCCCCCCCCCCCCCCACCTGGCCGCTGTCTGATGCCCAAACTACTGCTGTGCTGCTGCCCTCCCTACCGCCACAGCTGCCACTCTGGTCCTACCTGAAGGGCCCCGGTGGTCTAGTTGCCTCTGCAAGGGGGGGGGGGGGAAGAATGTTCTTTCCTGCCTGTTGCACTACCGCTACTCCCCCACCTGCCAGCGCCACCGTGTTTTCAAAATGGTGACTGAAACTTCCCATGGTAGTCTCGGCCGCCATTTTTAAAATACGGCAGTGCCAGGCGGGGGAATAACTGCAGCACAGTGGGCAGGAAAGAACATGATCCCCCCTGCAGAGGCCACTAGATCACCACCAGTGCGCCTTTCAAGGTAGGACATAGGAGGGCTGTAGTGTGCAGCAGCAGTGGCAGGCATACAGGCAGAGCCTCTGGGCCCCCTAGAGACTCTGGGCCCTCAGGCACTGCCCGGTTACCCGAATAGTCAGTGTGTCCCTGATTTTATCACTGACTCTCATCAGAGTGTGCTGAAAGGAAATGCTTGGACTGGACGCGTATTAAGTTGTCCGAAAAATGCCCCAGTTTTTGTTTTGAAATTGATCTCTCCATGTATATACAGTGGGGGAAATAAGTATTTGATCCCTTGCTGATTTTGTAAGTTTGCCCACTGACAAAGACATGAGCAGCCCATAATTGAAGGGTAGGTTATTGGTAACAGTGAGAGATAGCACATCACAAATTAAATCCGGAAAATCACATTGTGGAAAGTATATGAATTTATTTGCATTCTGCAGAGGGAAATAAGTATTTAATCCCTCTGGCAAACAAGACCTAATACTTGGTGGCAAAACCCTTGTTGGCAAGCACAGCGGTCAGACGTCTTCTGTAGTTGATGATGAGGTTTGCACACATGTCAGGAGGAATTTTGGTCCACTCCTCTTTGCAGATCATCTCTAAATCATTAAGAGTTCTGGGCTGTCGCTTGGCAACTCGCAGCTTCAGCTCCCTCCATAAGTTTTCAATGGGATTAAGGTCTGGTGACTGGCTAGGCCACTCCATGACCCTAATGTGCTTCTTCCTGAGCCACTCCTTTGTTGCCTTGGCTGTATGTTTTGGGTCATTGTCGTGCTGGAAGACCCAGCCACGACCCATTTTTAAGGCCCTGGCGGAGGGAAGGAGGTTGTCACTCAGAATTGTACGGTACATGGCCCCATCCATTCTCCCATTGATGCGATGAAGTAGTCCTGTGCCCTTAGCAGAGAAACACCCCCAAAACATAACATTTCCACCTCCATGCTTGACAGTGGGGACGGTGTTCTTTGGGTCATAGGCAGCATTTCTCTTCCTCCAAACACGGCGAGTTGAGTTCATGCCAAAGAGCTCAATTTTTGTCTCATCTGACCACAGCACCTTCTCCCAATCACTCTCGGCATCATCCAGGTGTTCACTGGCAAACTTCAGACGGGCCGTCACATGTGCCTTCCAGAGCAGGGGGACCTTGCGGGCACTGCAGGATTGCAATCCGTTATGTCGTAATGTGTTACCAATGGTTTTCGTGGTGACAGTGGTCCCAGCTGCCTTGAGATCATTGACAAGTTCCCCCCTTGTAGTTGTAGGCTGATTTCTAACCTTCCTCATGATCAAGGATACCCCACGAGGTGAGATTTTGCGTGGAGCCCCAGATCTTTGTCGATTGACAGTCATTTTGTACTTCTTCCATTTTCTTACTATGGCACCAACAGTTGTCTCCTTCTCGCCCAGCGTCTTACTGATGGTTTTGTAGCCCATTCCAGCCTTGTGCAGGTGTATGATCTTGTCCCTGACATCCTTAGACAGCTCCTTGCTCTTGGCCATTTTGTAGAGGTTAGAGTCTGACTGATTCACTGAGTCTGTGGACAGGTGTCTTTCATACAGGTGACCATTGCCGACAGCTGTCTGTCATGCAGGTAACGAGTTGATTTGGAGCATCTACCTGGTCTGTAGGGGCCAGATCTCTTACTGGTTGGTGGGGGATCAAATACTTATTTCCCTCTGCAGAATGCAAATAAATTCATATACTTTCCACAATGTGATTTTCCGGATTTAATTTGTGATGTGCTATCTCTCACTGTTACCAATAACCTACCCTTCAATTATGGGCTGCTCATGTCTTTGTCAGTGGGCAAACTTACAAAATCAGCAAGGGATCAAATACTTATTTCCCCCACTGTAGTTCTGAAAAGATTGTGTCCTTGTGTCAGCCAAATATTTGTTACTTCTTTGACTATGCTTCCATGCACCGCCTCTCTTCTAGATTAGCACCAAAATTCCTTTCCTCAGCTATATATTAAAAAAAGCCAGTTAGCTAAGAATACTGCACTAACCAAGAATACAAAAAAAATCCACTCCTGGTCTGCATCCCAGATCCTTTTTCAAATTTGACTAAATCTATGCACGCAGAGATTTTGTGTGCATAAATTTTAGCTGAATACTGGAGGGAAGACATTCAGTTGGTAACAAATCTATTTTTATTCCCAGGAATAACACCTGATTATCTTTTTCTATCTGTTGTTCCGTTAATGGATTGCAGGCTTTTCAGGCTTGTTAATAAATGCTTGCAGAGTCTGCCTGCACAGCCGGGATTCTTGTGAATCTGTGACAAAAAGGGCATTCAAATAATGGATAGTTTTTGCCTTTGCTGACCTCCTATTTCACTGCCTTTTGCACAAAAGTGCAGAGCTTCTCACAATATAAGCAAGAATTTGACAGCCCATTAGGAAGCATTTAGGGCCAAATTCTATAAATGGTGCCTTAAAAATCAGTGATTGGGCATAAGCGGCCGTTCTTGTGACTAAACTTTAGGCGCATCCATCTAGGCCACCTAAAATCAGGCCTAAATACCTACACCTAACTTAGGTGCAGATTGGGTGTATTCTATAATAATGTGCACAGTTTTTTGAAACACCCATAGCCGTGCCCCCTTTCCAGCTATGCACATTAGAATTTATACGCACCATGTAATAGAATACACCTAGAAAGTTGTGTGTGTAAATTCTAATTAAAGGGAATGGGACTTGAAATATTGCCTTTTGATGGTTTTTGCAGCTACATTCAAAGTGGTTTATATAGTATATGTATACCTGGGGCAATGGAGGGTTGTGACTTGCCCAGAGTCATAAGGACCTAGAGTGGGAATTGAACCCAGTTCCCCAGGATCAAACATAGTAACATATAGTAACATGGAGGGGCATAATCGATCGTGGTGCCCATCTCTAAGGACGGCTCCATAAAGGGGCGGGGCAACCCGTATTATCGAAACAAGATGGGCATCCATCTTTTGTTTCGATAATACAGTCGGGGCCGGCCAAATCTCAACATTTATGTCGACCTAAATGTTGAGATTGCCAACCTTAGAGATAGGTGGCCTTGGTTTTCGCCTATAATGCAACCCGAGGACGCCCATCTCAAAAACAACCAAATTCAAGGCTTTTAGTTGTGGGAGGAGCCAGCATTCGTAGGGCACTGGTCCCCCTCACATGCCAGGACACCAACTGGGCACCCTAGGGGGCACTGCAGTGGACATCACTCATCAGCAGCCACTGCAGTGCAGCAGCAGTCCCCCCCCCCCCCCCCGAGTCAAGTCTATTCGCCCCCTGTGGCCTCCTCTCCAGCACACCCATGAGGTCAGGACCTCATTAGGGGCACTGCAGTAGACTTCTGCATGGAAGCACTGTCAAGGTAAAAAAAGAAAAAAAAAAACAGGTTTCTTTGTAATGATGGATTGCTGGTGGGTTTCTGAGTGGGGGTGGGCTCTGCACCGGCCATGTTATAAAACTTTTTTTTTTTTAATTTATGTTGGTGAGCTTCTGGGTGGGGGGTGGGCTCTGCAGTGCCCAAGTTTAAAAAAATAAGATTTATGTAAGTTAAATGTTTAATGCTGGTGAAGTTCTGGGTGGAGGTGAGGGATTGGGAAGGGCAGGGCTGATGCCAAACAATGGGGGGGAGGGAAGGAGTAGGGGGTAGGGCAGGGCCGATGCTAGGCTACATGTAGTGGTGGGGGAAGGGAAGGGCTGATGCTGGGCTACAGGGAGGGAAGGAGGGAGGGCAAGGATGGGGGCAGGGGATCTGGGCCACAGGGAGGGATGGGGGCAAAGACAGAAAGGGCTGATGTCAGTTTACAGGCCAATTTCAAATTTTTAGTTACCAAGGTGAGAGATTCTTCTGGCGTGTGGTTAGTGTGGGGATCTATATCAGTCTGAATTGTCTGGCTTTTCCAACAGGACACATATTGCTGTTGTGTATATCCACTGCTTCCTTTTTAAAGATATTGCTATTGGTATTTGTATGTTCAGAATTGGTGGTGTTAATCTTTGCATCATAGGCTCTGAGAAGCTTCTTCGCAGGATTTAGTGTAACTTCACAAAGGGAGTCTTACTAACGAATAGTGCATGTTTTCTGCTGCAGGGCCCATAGGAATAAAATGAGTCCTATGGCAAATAACTTGAGCTAATTGTTAGTAAAAGGTCTCCAAAGTAGCTGGCAGTGAAGGGATTTTGTATTCCTATTATTGAGGTGCTACCAGCAGTGGCGTAGCAAGGGGGGGGGGGGGGGCGGGAGGGGCGGTCCACCCCGGGTGTCAGCTCAGGGGGGGTGCTCCCTGCCAGCTCCCCCCCCTTGGCGAATCGACACCCCCCCCGACCAGCTCCCGCACCCTACCTTGAAAAAGAATATTGGGAGGCGAGGCGCAGCGCCTCACGCCTGCCCTGCATGTAAAAGAAATGTGGACCGTCGAGTCTTCCCTCGCTCTATCTGTCCCACCCTCTGCTGACACAACTTCCTATTTCCACAAGGGCGGGACAGACAGAGCGAGAGAAGGCCCGACGGTCCACATTTCTTTTACAGGCAGGCGCGAGGCGCTGCACCTCGCCTCCTGATATTCTTTTTAAAGGTAGGGTGCGGGAGCTGGTCGGGGGGGGGGCATCATGCTGCACCTGGAGGGGGGTGCAACGGCGAACCGCCCCGCCCCGGGTGGCAGCCCCCCCTGCTACGCCACTGGCTACCAGAATTTAAATACATTTTTACTATGGAAAGTTGTAAGAGGAAACATTCTAGTTATGTTGTGTGTGCTACAGATTCCACAGTAGGTGGAAAAAAAATCTTGATGTTGACAGTGTGAAGGTATGTGGTTTATGTTGATATAGGACAGCTAATGGGCAGACTATTTACTTAGAAATCCATCATCAAGTGTACTCAGGCATTATTTAGCAGTATTCCAAGAAACACTACACATCTCTATACATACCCTCCAATATTCAGCGCTATTTAACAAGTCAGCAATGGCCACTGACTGCTTAAATAGCACTTAACTATCTACCTGCAAATATTCAGAGTGAGATAACTGGATATCTCTGCTGAATATTCACAGATAGCGCATAGTGGCTAACCGACTATATCATGCAATATAGCCTATTAGTGCCGATATTCAGCACTGGGTTTAGCAGTTAAACAGTATAGTCCTATCTTTAACTGCTAGGAACTTAACTGGTTAGTGCTGAATTTCATTGTAACCCGTTAAGTTCCAGCGGCTAAAAATGAAACTGGAAATTCAATGCTGATCGCTGGATATAGCTTGCTATTGAATTTCTGGGTTCAGTGCTGGCAGCAGGCATGAATCATGCTGCCCACTGCCGGATGAATATCAGCCCCATAGTGCCCACCCATATTAGATCTAGGCCCACCCAAAATGTCGGGTCTGGCTAAGCCACTGATTCATACTATTCATTTTTAGTACATGTGTGATCTATGGGGCAGACGTAGTGGAGCCATTTTTGGAGGGGAAGAAGGAAGAAGCATGAGTCATAAGTCATGCTGAGACTTTCTGACAAGTAGCCAATCTAACCTATTCCTGCTGCAATTATCCTAAATATACTTTGACTGAGGATATCAGGAGTTTACCATGCAACAGATCAAGATAGGACTCAGAGAGAGACAGGCAGTACTGTTTTTGCCTCAGTGTCATAGGAAAATGAGTTTTAAAAATCTCTTGCTCTTATTTGGCTGTTGTGTCAGAGAGACTGCATTGTCTCAGAGGAAAATATCAGAAAATGTTCTGAGAGGCAGACAATAATGCTTCTATCTCAGTGTAAGAGAAAATCAGTTTTAAAAATCTCTCAGGCTCAGTGCCTCTAAAGCAGTGGTTCTTAACTCAAATCTCAAGACACATCTAGTCAGTCAGGTTTTTTAAGATACCCACAATGAATATGCACGAGATAGATTTGCATACAAACAAGCTAGTTGTTAACTGGATCTGTCCAGAGGAGTAGGTTGAGAACCTTTTTTCTAGAGCCAGAGAATCAGAGAGAAGAGGAACCCAAAGAGATCATAGACAGTGCAAATAAGCAGAGACTCATCTACCATTACTACTAACACAGTAACATAGCAGATGACGGCAGAAAAAAGATCTGCACGGTTCATCCAGTCTGCCCAACAAGATAACTCATATGTGCTACTTTTTGTGTATACCCTACTTTGATTTGTACCTGTGCTCTTCAGGGCACAGACCGTATAAGTCTGCCCAGCACTATCCCTGCCTCCCACCACCGGCTCTGGCACAGACTACTATTACTACTTCTCATTTCTCATGAGCTACAGGCATTTCCAGTACTGTGCAGTCAGATATGAAAGAGACTCCCTTCTCTATAGAGATTATAATCTAGTCAGATAAAAATCACAGTGTGGAGAAGGGTAGGTGTGGAAATAGTGATAGAAATTAAAAAAGGAAGTTACTTGTTACTCTCAAGAAATGTAGAGTTAACAGCAGCACTAGTAAAGAGGAAAAGTCCCTTTGTTATCAACCGAACTGGCAAACACCTCTACAGTACTATGTAAGCCACATTGAGCCTGCAAATAGGTGGGAAAATGTGGGGTACAAATGCAACAAATAATAATAATAACGATTGTCAGACACATTTACCAAGACTCCTGAAGAAGGCACTTTCAGTGCTGAAACATGGTACCATGCTGAGTCATCCTTTTATTAAAATTTGTATTTTATATTGGGCGTCTTTGGTCTGTTTTTGAAGAGCCTGATTCTGATCCCACTCCTCGTTTTTTCGTATGACTCCCCCTGGGACATTGGTGTTCTTTCCACTTCTGTGGTTTTTCTGCACATTGTTTGGTGACATACCCATGGGCCACCCAGGCTCTGCCCTATGACACGCCAGTGGCGTAGCCACAGGTGGGCCTAGGTGGGCTGGGGCCCACCCACTTAGAGCTCAGGCCCACCCAACAGTAGCACACATTTAGCGGTAGCTGGTGGGGATCTCAAGCTCTGCCAGCTGAAGACTTCCCCCCCGATGGTAACGAAAATGCTATTCTCCATGATACCGGCACCCGTGCATACACAGTTTTCAGCGCATGCCTGCTGCAGACTGCCAAGGTGGAAAGAAGCATTTTCCTGACAGCTGAGATATATTTTTGGTGGTGGTTGGGGGGTGGGAGAGAACACTTGGTGCCCATCCACTTCTTGCTTAGGCCCACCCAAAATTTGTTGTCTGGCTACGCCCCTGTGACACGCTATCCCCCTGATTCTATAAAGGTCGCTAATTTGCCATGCAATTTAATAGAATAACAAGACATGGGCCTTGTTCTGTAAAGGTTATGTTCCTAATTTATGCTCTTAAATTTACAGTCCTAAATTTACGCTCCTAAATTACTGTAGCATGATATGAGTTTAATTGTCAGAGTTATTGATTTTGCTGGATCAGATACAAATGTAAAATACACAGCTGCAAAGACTTATCAGATAAATTGGTCTGACCATCACCCTCCCTTAACAAAGGCTAGCCGGGTAGATACTTACAGTCAATCAACAAATCTCCAAAGAACAAAAATCTGAATATTGACAGCAATCACAGAGACTGGAGTTAACAAAAGACAGTGAAACTCCACCTAATCTGATCAGAAGCCCACCTATTCTCAGACAATGACTCAGAGACTGAAAAGCCCAAAAGCCCATCTACCCACCTAATCTGACAAAAGAAGCCCATCTATTCCAGACTCTATTACCTTCTGGATGTATATCACAGTAGATGTCCAGTCAGAAAGTCTTATGATGTCATTAAAACATGTGACCAGTTACCATGCTCCATCTCAAAACTAGATGAAACTAGTTTTCAGCTATCCCTGAGGTTTCATTGGATCGAGTACACCCCACCTGACTTCACCCAATGGTCCAACAAGAGATTATAAAAAGCCTGGAACATTTTCAGTTCGCTCTCTTGGCTCTTCACTCTTCACTCTGTCTCTTGCCTCTCTGCTATTCCTGATCTGCACCTCCATGGACCTTGAAAGACTTCACACACATCCAAGATAAGACTCTCTCCAGGCTCCAGCAACAACTCTGCAACAAAAAGACTTCTTTTCCAGCAAGGATCTCCTTCATCACTCCAACCAGCATCCTCCGTCAAAGTGAGTTACCATTATTCCAGCCTAATTTATAATTTAGACTTTTATAATCTTGAAGCACATTTCCCTTGTGAAAGATTCCTAAAAACTGTCTCTCTCTTTTAACATTATTATATTACCTGTATTGTAAATAAACATTTTAAAGTTAAATATATAGTCTTTATGTTCTGAGCACATGTCCTTAAACATTACAGTGCAGATTAATGTAATTCAACAAATATATTATTTAATTCCCCCTTTTCTTACATATTCTTATTCTTATTATATTACATTATATTTAATTGGTGGAGAATACATTACGAGTGTAATCTATGCTCCTAAATGTATGCTCCTAATTTAGGGCCTATTACGCTCATAGATTTAGCATACATTTAGGAGCATAAATTACATCATAAATTTATGAGCATAAATTATGCTAATAAATATAGAAGCTTAAATTTAGCAGCATAACCTTTATAGAATAAGGCCTTTAATGTCAATAATTGGCTTTTAAACAAGCAATTATTGGCACTATTTAGATTTAGAGGGCCTTTTACTAAAGTGCGCAGGCATTTTTAGCTGGCGCTAAACACTGAGAGGCCTATTATATTCCTATGGGCATCTCGGCATTTAGCACCAGCTGATTTTTAGTATGAGCTAAAAACATTAGCACACCTTAGTAAAAGACCCCCTTAATTGGAAATTATTCATGTAAAGTTAGGTGCAGGATCCGCACCTAAAATTTGCATGTGGCCTGAAAAAGGGAGCACAGAAATGGGAGGGTCAAGGGAGTGTTAGTGTGGATTGGGGGCATGGTTTTGCGTTATATGTATAATTATAGAATAACGGTGCTCTGTGCATAAATTTAGGCATGGACATTTGCACCATGTTTTTGTTGGTGCAAATGGTGGCATCTAAATTTATGCATGACTTCTCTGTGTAAGTATTAATTCTATAAACTGTGCCAAACTTTTGATGCAGCTTATAGAATACCATTTAAGTGAAGTTTTTCAGCACCAAGTTTTAGGTGCTATTTATAGAATCTATTTATAGAATCTATATAGCACTTATATGTTACTTTATAGAATAGCGTCCAGTGCATTTAGGTGCATCGTTGATGATTATTGGTGCCAATGATGTGCACAAGTGCTTAATTCTATGTGTCCATTCATAGAATTGTCCAAGGGTTCCTGATCTGGATGGCTTTGAATCAGTTTAGAGGTGGCGACAGGGCTATGTTCCTATAGAAGCAGATGGGCAAATTGTAGGATGCATGGATTTGTGCTATTTGTTTTTTTTGTACTGATTGTTTTTATTACATTTTTTAATCATTTCTTCTTGTACCCCATATTGATGGCTTGTAAAAATTGTGGGTAATTAAAACTGAAATAAATAGATGCTTATTTTTCTGCCTTCTGCTGTTTCTTTTCATTTTCTTGCCTATGAGGAAGAAAGAAACCAGGTGTGCTTTCAAAGCCTTCATATTTATTATTTTTTTATGAAAATACGTAATTAATTTAAGCTAGTAGTAGGTGGTATATTTCCTTAGGGAAGGAAAGTTTTAGAAATGTGTTATTTTTGAAAAAAAAGGTCTAAAATGCTTTCTTGTTTCATGCTGTGTGTATCATTTTGAATGTACTTGCAGACAAAAAAGGGGAAAAACCCCTTTCTTTAGGTCACCATTTTATTTTATTTGTTTTCTTGATATTCTGTCAGTTGCTAAGACACATGGAGGGGCATTTTTGATATAATGTCTAAGTTGGACATTGGACCTTTTGCACTAAATGTCCCAAATCTGAATAGCAAATATAAATTTGTGTTTTGTGCGTTTATCTTTTTAGACTATTTTTGAAAAAAAAGAACCCCCCACATAAGTTAAAAATGCACAAAACCAAGCCATTAGGATGTAGGAGGGGCCAGCATTTCTAGCAGATTGGTCCCTCAGATGTTCCAGGATAGCAATGGGGCACCCTAGGGGGCACTGCTATGGAGTTCATATAAAAGCTCCCAGGTACACATCTCACATTGCTTCCTTATCTGAGCCCTCCAAAACCCACCCAAAACCACTATCCCCAATAGTACACCACTATAAAAGCCATTATCAAAGGAGGCACCTGTTTGTGGGTACAGTGGGCTTTTAGTGAGTTTTGGAGAGCTCACAGTTTCCACCACAAGTGTAACAGGTAGGGGGCAATATGGGCCTGGGTCCACCTGTCTACAGTGCACTGCACCCACCATTAGCCTACTCCAGGGACTTGCAAGCTGCTCTAATGGACCTGGCTATAACATCTGAGGCTGTCGTAGAGGATGGTGAGTACTATTTTTATTCACATTTTGGGGGGGATGAGTAGGGGTCAGTGATCATGGGAGGAGTTTGGGGGTCATCCCTAAATCTCTCCAGTGGTTATCTGGTCATTGAGGGTACATTATGTTTAAAAAATATAGGTCTAGACTAAAACGTTGACGTTTTCGCCCTAGACATTTTGATTTTGTTCCATTATGGCTGTAAAAGGTCCAAATGTTATGCACCCCCTAATCCCACCTTTAAAATGTCCCCAACACGCCCCCATATGATTTGTACAAACTGCAGATGATTGGAAAGATAAATGTGTGCAAAATAGGTTTTGAAAATACCGATTTGGACATTTTGAGAAGAAATTCATCCAAATGGTGTTTTATGACACTTTTTGGATGTTTTTTTCTCTTTCGAAAATGAGCCCCCTTGTTTTGAAATTTTTTTTACCCTATGTTAACACATAGCTATAGCTAAGTGCTTTGCATATTTGTTTTTTTTTATTTTTATACATTTCAGTACATTAACAAGAAAGAAGAAAAACTTTTTCTTGTACAGAAAGAATAATGTCACAAACCAATAGAGGAAATTAATATAAATGACATATCTTTTAAGTGACAATTATAACTTAAGTCCACAAATTGACAGAGGCAAAGCACAATTTAAAGAATTATCTCTGATTAAGTTTAAAGAAAAGAGTAGGAAGAACTTCCCTGGTATATAATTCACTTTACGGAGTGGATATTACGGGAACTGATAACAGGTGAGTTACGACCGGGTTTTATTTAGAGTCCAAAAAAGACAACAAATGATCATTTTTGAAGAAAACATATTTAACTGACTGCAATTTAATAATACACATGCAGGGGAAATTAAGCCAGAAAGTTCCCCCTAATTGGAGGACACGTGAACAAAATTTCAAAAAAGGTTGATGTCTCTTTTGAGTTTGTCTAGATACTTCAGGAAAAACCTTAACTTTACAGTTAAAAATTTTTTTTTATTGTCTATAGCGAAAAAAGGTCTTTAAAATCCAATCTCGGTCTGGTTGAAGAACAAAATCTACAATTAGAGTGGCAGTTTGTACTCCCAAAAGCTCATCTTCTATAGTCTGAGATAAATTTAAATTTAACTCCTCAAGTGGTATCTCAGAGTTCATTGTTAATTGACCCATAGGTTTCTTAACATAGGGTAGAAGATAATAAATTCTTGATACCGGCGGGTAAAGTTGCTCTAAAATTTTCAAAACTCCTGTGAGATATCTCTTAAAAATTATTAGGGGGGCCACAGCTGGCACTTTAGGAAAATGTATAAATCGTAAAGTTTTCATTCTTTGCTGGTTTTCTAGATTTTCTATTTTCCTTTGTAGCAATAAATTTTCTTTGATTAATGACATTTGTCCCTCTTTAATTTTATCAGTATCAGACTTGATTGTTTGTTCAAAAAACTTAAATTGGTGCTTTGCATATTTGAACAACAATAGTGACAAATAAAAAGCTCATTAAACTAGCAGAGGTTACTGCAGCAAGAAAAATTATACAGTTTTTTTAGCCACAATCTGTGATGCATGATAGTCTCAGATCGCTTTTTGTGACATTTCACAAACTCACAAAAGTTTTGTTGTTTTGTTTTGTGTTAAGGGATCGTGCAAACTTATTATAAGTAGGGTTGCATTTCAATTAAAATTTTTTATTGCAATTTATCGCACTGGTAAAGGACTAATAACACCCTTCCTCCCTCTCCAGGGTCCAACTCTTCCTCTTTCCCATTCTATTGTCCAACATCTCTCCCTCCCTCCCCTTTACCCTCAAGTCCATTATCTCTCTCACATTTTGTCCTCTGGTCCAACATCTCTCCTTCTCTCTCTTCCCCCCTTCCTCTCCACCCCATGTCCATTATCTCTCCCTATTCTTTCCTCCTTCACTCCCTCCCCTATTTCCCCCATCCAACATCTCTCCAATCGCACACATAAGTGATATTATTCTATAAATTATGTACACAATTGGTGTCAGTTTATAGAATAGTCCTTCTAGAATTTGGCTCCTTAATTGGAATTTACATGAGTGAAGCCATTCTTTTTTTGCACATTTTTTTTTAATTAAAATGACTGTTCTGGCTGTAGGTGCCAGCTCTCTATGGGGTTCTTTTACTAAGGTGTGCTAAATGATAAGAAGCCCATTATATTCCTATGGGCGTGTTATCATTTAGTGCACACTGGGGTCCTTTTATAAAGGCGTGCTGAAAAATGGCTTGTGGTAGTGTAGGCACAGGTTTTAGGTGCGTGCAGAATCATTTTTCAGTGCACCCGTAAAAAAGGCCTCTTATTTTTTCCCGAAAATGGACATGCGTCAAAATCAAAATTGCCGCGCGTCCATTTTGGGTCTCAGACCTTACCACCAGCCATAGACCTAGCGGTAAAGAATTTGGGTGGTAATGACCTACGCGATTCAGATGCCACTTGGCACGCGTCCGCTACGCGGGCCAGAAAATAAAAAATATTTTTCAGACATACTTAGCCGATGCACGCCAAAATGGAAATTACTGCAAGGGTCATGTGGTAAACAGGCGGTAACTCCAATTTGGCATGCGGCTTAATAAAAGGGGCCCACTAATTGTTAGAGTGTTAGTAAATGGACCCTTATGTGCTCTGGAAGCCTTTTTGTAAACTACTGGAGAAATGTTAAGCATCCTGGTTTGTACATCATTTTTCTGTCTTATGCAAAATGAGGTTTCACATGTCTTAAGCACTGTGATTTGTTAGACTTAAGAAATAAAAAGGTTATGGGCATGTTAGTCATCATTTTCCAATCTGATAGTTAAACATTTTGAAAAAAAAAATGAACCTTAGAAGCCATAAACAACAACCACTATAAAATATTGCTACGAAAGAAATAGATCATTGTATAGCCTTTTAGAAAAGGAAAGATGAAAAGGTGTTTTCAGAGATTCTTTGCAGAATACATCTCACAAGATTGACCTTTTTAGCATTTGCACCCTTTTACACTTGAGATCATTCAGTGTTCCCTGACATTTGTTGGCATTTGGTAAACTGCACAAAGAAGGGCAGTGATTTGTTTGGATTCATTCTCTTGGATTAAGAGCTTGGATTTACTCTGGCTTTTTTGTTGGATCAAGGGCTTGGAACACAGAATGCTTAAGCAAAAGTAAACAGCAGACAAAAGAGGACCCCATCTGCCTTTCCTCCCTACCTGTGAAGATAATATGCAGATTAGACTAACAATGGGAAGAATGTTTCAGAATGACAGGGCAGCATTCTGGTTGGCATGAAGACCCTGGAGAAAACTGGATTCTCTGCAAATAATGATACCTTTCAATGGAGCGACCTAAGAATATTTTGAAGATGATACTGTACACAAACTTGCTAGATTGCTCTCCGTTGTAGAAGTGTTTGAATCTTTTCTTCTAGTGTCTCTTATGCACTAACATGTTTGGAGAATTTTGATGCTGAACAAATGAAACTACAAATAAGCCAATATGTGCTTCAGTTAAATAAATTATATTCCTTTAATAACTGAGGGGTCCTTTTACAGAGTTGTGTTAGGCAAAGGCTACCGCACCCCCTGGTGGTAATTTCAGATTTGCCGCATGCCCTTAACACCTGGATGAAATATTCATTTCCTCCCATGTGCGGCCTTTATGGTGGTAATCGGCAGATGGCGTGCAACGACCCATCACCAAACATGTAGTGCGTGAGTACTTACCACTAAATTAATGGGTGGCATTAAGGGCTCAGGCTGGTTTTAGGTGCATGCTGGTTTCCCATCCCATTAAAAAAAGCCCCTTTTTTTTGCAGATGTGGTAAAAACTGTCCCGGCACATGCCCAAAACATGCACCTACACTACCGCAGGTCACTTTTTACTGCGGCTTAGTAAAAGGACCCCTCAATGTAAACAAATATGTTTTATGAAATGTATTTATTTATTTATTTATGGTTCATTTGTATCCCACATTTTCCCGCTCATGCAGGCACAATGTGGCTTACAGAAAGTTAAGTAAATTTACAATGTAAGAATTATTGAAAAGTGTACAAAGAATAGACAGGGGGAACAGTAGCTCTTTGAGGCAATTTTGTAAACTTAGCTAACCATGAGGCGATAATACAAGCGGAACAAACACATACTTCTACTAGTTTTTATGATAAACTGTGTTTCACCTACATATTGTGACCTTTTTCTTTTTATTAGTGGAAGCAGTAAAAAATTAGGTAAGGGTCTGTGCTGCAGAACAGGATGGCAGCCTTATAATCTAGTCACTGACATGTATATGTGCATAAATGCTTGTATTCTAAACATTTATATGCATAACATGCATTTATGCACATAAGTGCACAGTTACACACATAAATGCTAGCATGGCACCTAAGCGCTATTCTAACATAGTAACATAGTAACATAGTAGATGACGGCAGAAAAAGACCTGCACGGTCCATCCAGTCTGCCCAACAAGACAAACATATGTGTAAACCTTACCTTGATTTGTACCTGACTTATTCAGGGCATAGACCATACAAGTCTGCACAGCAGTACTTCCCGCCTCCCAACCACCAGTCCCGCCTCCCATCACCGGCTCTGGCACAGACCGTATAAGTCTGCCCTCCACTATCCTCGCCTCCCAACCACCATCCCCTCTTCCCCTCACCTGCTCCGCCACCCAATTTCGGCTAAGCTTCTGAGGATCCATTCCTTCTGCATAGGATTCCTTTATGCATATCCCACGCATGTTTGAATTCCGTTACCGTTTTCATCTCCTTACATAGCACATATTTATAAGGGAGACGTACATAGGGGAGCAGCATGGGGTGGGCCATAGGCAGGGCTACTACTTACCCAAATAACTTACAAAATACTGTAACCTATGTATGTCTTTTCCACATTTAGGTGCTCACATTAAATAGGGTCTATGGCTGTGCTGTGGGTTTTTATAGTTTTATGTTTTTATAAGTTTGTTTATATTATTTTGTGTAATTGATTATGTGCATTTCTTTGTAACCTGTTCTGAGCTTAATTAGGAGGACAGGCTAAATAATGAAATAAATCAATGCATGAATAAATGCAAGTGCCTGTTGATACCCAGCTACAATAGTATTCTATAAAGGAACATAACCCCCCTAATTCTAGAAAGCTGTGCACTCAAATCTGCAACTAGCACACAAATTTGCACCTACAAGTTATGGAATAAGGTCAGTTGCACATGTAAGTTAATTGAATAATAAGCTGATAATTGGTGTTAATGAGCAGTAATAGGCTATAATTGACCTTGATTAGTATTCTATAAGTTGCATGCTTAAATTCCAGAGCACGCAACTTCAAAGGGAGCATGGACCTGGGAGAGGCACAGGTGGGTCAGGGGTGTGTCAGGCAGTTATGTGCGAAAGTTACAGAATAATAGCATTTATGCATCTAACTGCCTACTGTTAGTTGCGAGAATTTACATCAGCCATTGAGGTAGGGTAACTGCTCATGCCTATAGTCAGGTGCATAAATGCAGACTTACATTAGTATTCTATAATAGTGGTTGTGACACAATTGCCATTATAAAATTCATGCTTAGTGTTCTTGTCCCCATATTCATGGAAGCAGGTTGTTTGTTGTTTATATGTATATTTGAGACACTGGTGTAGTCAAAACACCGATCCTTTAAATAGGATAGGACTACAAAGTGATGTAATTGTAGTTCTCTTGTGATAGGTTTTCCTGAGCACCTATCCTTGTTCCCTATGCCTTGTGGGACTTTTCCTATTGGCTGACCCTTATCCCTGTGAATGCTGGGCTGTAGCCCACCCCTTCTCTTTCCATTTGGGGTTGACAGTGTGTCTACAGCATGGTTTTCTAGGAACTGTAAGCTGACTTTGCTGTACCTGTTGCATACTCCCCTTTCAAGCTACTGTAAAATAACCAAGCTTTTACCAGTTAAGTAGTCACAGCATTTACTCTCTCAGCTTGGTGCTGAGATCTCCTGGCTCCCCTTGTATATAGGGTGAGCTGGTAGAGAACAGACTCCCCTTTCCGCAAGGCAGAGACTCTTGTCCAGCTTATCTAACTGTAAGTTATTTCCTTTTGTTTGAATTTGCATTAAAGAAGATTTTGGCTCAAGAGTTCTGAGCCATCACAGTTCTATACTCTGGTTATCTGCATGATAATCTCCTGAGTAGACACAGCCTATCAGGAGAGAGAGCACAACACCTAGCGTGCATCACCCCAGCACCTAAGTTTAGGCGATCTACAGAGAATACCTCTAAGTGCTTACATTCATTTATAGAATAAATACCTACTACACAGTCCCAGATAGATTTAGCCTCCTCCCCACAAGGTGTATTTCTCACAAGGTCATCTAAAGTTGGGTACTGGAATGATACATGGTAAGCACTGATTCTATAATGGCAATTGTATGTGCAATTGGCATTATAGAGTATTAGAGAGAGAGAACACATTTATGTACCTAACTTTAGGTGGGAACACTTACTGTAGCCAAACGACTGGTGTTAATGTTTGCACCTAACTATATGTCGTGAGGTGTGTAACTGCAAGTAGTCTATTACCCTCGCAGGTAACTGTTAGGCATGCCTTTGTCCTGGCCATGCTCCTCCCAAGTCCACACTCTCTTGCAGTTGCATGCTATGGAATTTGGGTGTGTCATATTTACAGTTCCAACTTATGGCACTTATGCGCTTAACTACTAATTAGTGCCAATTAGAGCCTGTTTAGACAAACTGGAGCCGATAATTGGTTGCTATTGCCAATTAGTAGGTAATTATTAAATTAAGTTATGCACATAACTGACATTAATCTATGATTTGCACACATAACCTTTTGCACTAAGCATAAAATTGTGTGCACAAATTTGTAGAATTAAGGGGTATCTCCATAAGGCAACTAAAAGTTGCACACACAAATTCGGCAGTGCAGCTAAATTGCATGCTCATCTTAATTGTTTAACATGCCAGTCGGTGGAGATAATTGGCCTATAGGTCTGTGTAGGTTTAACTACAATTTCTATACATTTAAAGGTTTGCATATTTATGCAAGTAACATACATATTAGTCTTAATTGTTATTTTGTCCTACTTCTCAAAATGAAGCATGGTTTTTCAGACAAGTACTGAGAAACTAGAATCTGCAGCTGTGAGACAATAAGTTCCAAGTTCAAAGCTTAAGATGTGTATAAAATGAATTAGTTATGTGCTGCTATTTTTTGACCTGATTGTCTTGTCAAGCATTACATACGTGCATAAGTAATGCCACACTGGGAAAAGACCAAGGGTCCATCGAGCCCAGCATCCTGTCCCCGACAGCGGCCACTCCAGGCCAAGGGCACCTGGCGAGCTTCCCAAACGTACAAACATTCTATACATGTTATTCCTGGAATTGTGGATTTTTCCCAAGTCCATTTAGTAGTGGTTTATGGACTTGTCCTTTAGGAATCCGTCTAACCCCTTTTTAAACTCTGCCAAGCTAACCGCCTTCACCACGTTCTCCGGCAACGAATTCCAGAGTTTAATTGTGCATTGGGTGAAGAAACATTTTCTCAGATTTGTTTTAAATTTACAACACTGTAGTTTCATTGCATGCCCCCTAGTCCTAGTATTTTTGGAAAGCGTGAACAGACGCTTCACATTAGTCCTGTTGATGTCTACCTCAGTCTTCTGATATTACCTTTAACCTCTGCCAGATGCATTCATCTTGTCCTTAGGGTATTTGGCTTAAAAGCAGTGGTTGAAAGTTTGGCACAGTAACATGGGAGGTGCCAGCAAATAAAGCCAATTTGGCCCACCCAGTCTGCCTGCATGTCTTCTTATATACTTCTGTATTGAAGGAGATCATGCAGCTGTCAACTATACAAACTTGATGAGTGCACTGCTCGAAGTCCACCCATCCTACATCCTTGTCTTGCTTGGTCATTGCTAAGGATATCTCCCAGTTGTCAATGGCATAGATTTCACTACTTGAAAATGCTTCAGATTCAAAATTGACAGCTCCAGAGAAGAAACTAACCTTCTAGGCACCACAGTTAATATCAACACTGGTTATGTACTAGAGTTGTACTGAATAGCATATTTTACCATTTGGCCAAATACCAATACTGAATACGAATAATGGGCATCAAACTTTAACATAACAAATAATAAAAGAAGCAATGTGAAATCAGAGATCAAGTGTTTATTTCAATAGGATTTAGCACAGTAGAGCCCCGGATTATTCATATTCAATTTTAAATCATAATTCGGCCAAATATGAATAATATATTTGGAATCGAATTGAATATGAACATTCGGTACAGCCCATGTACAATCATCTATATACAGGATGGGTGGCGGAAAGGGACAATGACTGGAGGTAAGGACTCAGACCCAAAATGGACGCACAGCAATTTTCATTTTGCTACACGTCCATTTTCAGCAAAAATGTAAAAAAGGCCTTTTATACAGGTGCGCTAAAAAAATTATTCTGCGTGCGCCCAAAACACGCGTCCACACTACTGCGAGCCATTTTCAGTGCCCCTTAGTTAAATGACCCCTGAAAGAATTTACATTTGTTATTTAAACCGTTTTAGAGAGACTGTGTAAATCTTTATATGAACCAAAGACAAAAAGCTTATAATAACAATTTATAGTTGTACCTTTCCTCGTGTGTAGGAAGTGCCAGCACAATGCTCTGCAGAATAATAGTCAGGTCAGAAAAATAATTACTGGAATGTTTCTTAGGGTGTCAAGCAAGAAAATCAGTCTAAAATGTCTTTTCCCAAGCGAGAGAGAACAAAATAGAAAGTGGGCATTAGCATGACCTAATACTGTCAAACTAGATCAAGAATTGCCATAGCCCTACCAGGCTTTGAAGTATGTTAGGCAGTGTGGTGGCAGTGATGTGGAACTGCCTATGAAGCCCAACTTTGTCCCATTTTTTTTCATGACAAATCACTTTTAAATGCAAGACAGTTGTTGACTACTTCGTTCTGCTGCCAGTCACTCTTGCTGGACAGGTCCCTTTAACAACGTAAAGCATGAAAAGAATGAAAATACCGAAATGAAATTTGGCATAACTTAGCATACACCAGTGGTTCTTTAGAGCTGATGGGATGCAGTGTAAGACCTAAGACCTTTTTCATGCATCTTGTGTCCCTCTTATAAAGTAATTTTAGTTTCAATCTGGAAGGTAGTATTTTGGGTTTAGCATTGAGAAACTATGGGCTCTATTTCCTAGTGGATATTAACATGTTAATGCTCAATAATGTGATTTAATGCACATTTAAATAATGCAATCCCAGATTATTCTCAATGACCCCCAATTTACTTACTAAGGGGCCCTTTTACTGAGCTGCACTATGCCCTAATGTGTGCATACTGCAGCAAAAAAATAGTTACCGCAGGGCGCGCTCAGGCATCCCATGGTAATTTTTACATTTGCAAGCAATACCCACGCGCTAAAAAATAACATTTGGGGGCCCTTTTCTGAAGCGATGGTAAGTCCAACAGGGCCGAACTGCTTGCTAAAAGGGAAGTACTGCTGGGCTACCACAGCAGCCCAGTGGTAGTTCCCTCCCCCAGTGTGCGCCATTTCCGGCACTGCAAAAATATTTCAATTTTTGTAGCGCCAGTGTGTACCTGGTGGTAATTGGAGGAAAAAAGTCTCAAAAACAGGATAAAATGGAATTTGGACATTTTTCAAAACTCAGATTTGAGACGTTTTTTTCTGCAGTGCTTCCAAATCACAAGGGGGCATGTTGGGGGCGGGACTTGGGAATTCCCAAAACGTGTATGTCTTTCTGCAATAATGGAACGAAGCAAAGATGTCCAGAGCTAAAAGTTAGATGTTTCAATCAAGACTAAGTCACAAAAAGGTGCCCTAAATCAGTGTTTCCCAAGACCAGTCCTGGAGTACCCCTTGCCAGTCAGGTTTTCAGAATATCCACAATGAATGTGCATGAAAGAGATTTGCCTGTACTGCTCCCATTGTATGCAAATCTCTTTCATGCACATTCATTGTGGATATTCTGAAAATCCGACTGGCAAGGGGTACTTCAGGACTGGACTTGGGGAAACTGCCCTAAATGACCAGATGGCCACTGGAGGGATTAAGGCATACTTAATCCCCAGTGGTCACTGACCCCCTCCCACCTCCAAAACTGTGAAAGAAACACTACATACCGGCCTGTATGACAGCTTCAGATGTTATAGTCAGCCCTATTACAGCAACAAGCAGGTTCCTGGAGTAGCCTAGTGGTCAGTTCAGTGCACTGTAGAGAAGGGGAACCAGGCCCATATCCCACTCTAACTGGTACACTTGTGGTAGAAAGTGTGAGCCCTCCAAAACCCACCAAAACCTACTGTACCTAAATATAGGTGACACCTGCAGGCATAATGGCTATTGTAGTGGCTCACCATACAGTATAAAGGGGTTATGATGTGATGTGTACCTGGGACCTTTAATATGAAGTCCACTGCAGTACCCACTAGAGTGCTCTACTGCTCTGCTTGGATGTCTGTATGGTCAGTCTACTAAGAAAGCTGGCCCCTCATACATCACAATGGATTGTTTTTGTGCTTTTTCCCTTGGATTTTTTTTTCTAGGAATGGTCCTAAAAGATAGATGCACCAAGCAGAACAATGTCTCGCAAACTCTCATTTTCAAAACAAAAAGTTGGATGTTTTTTTGGTTTGAAAATGGCCACGTTTGCTACTGGATTTTTGGACTTTTTTTTTTTTTTTTGGAAAACATCCAAAATTGGATTTAGATGTCATATCAAAAAATGCTCCTCACAACATTCAAAATAAATAAATAAACTATGTGGTGGAGGTAAGTGCTCCCCCTGAAATGATCGCGCAGCAAGTGCTTCACTTGCCGCATGGCCATTTCTTTAAAAAAAAAGAAAGACATGCCTTTTACCCGCTGCAGTAAAAGGGGGCCTCAGTGCGCATCAAAAACAAATACTGACGCCAGCGCAGGCCCCCTTTTGCCGCAGCTTCGTAAAAGGACCCCTATAATAGCACTAAATTTCTATTTAAAAATGAAACAATAAAAATCTGTACAAAAGGCTTTAAAACTCCACAGCATACGGCCCACTTCCACAAAAGAAAAGCAAATGGCAACTACCAGGAAATGTGAACCCCCTCATATATACGTTTGAGTAGATGGTGACAAACTCTGGGATTCTATATGAGGCGAATAAAGTTGCGTGTGTATATCAGTGCATATTGTCGATTTGTGCGTGCAACTTAATTGAGCAATGAACCAATCAGTGCCTATAATGGACTGCTAACAACCAATTATTGGCATTAATTGGCCTACATTGGGATTTACACGCAAATCCTGTTCTATAAAGATGTTGTGGAACTCCTATAGCACATAATTTCAAGGGTGTGTAGACAGGGACATTTCAGGGGGTGCTCTAGGGGCTTTCCCATGCATTGTCACAGAATAGACTCAATCTGCGCCTAATGTAGGCACCCACAAAGAAATTGATTTTCTCACAGCACACAACCCTGTAACATCCACCATCTATGTCCTTCTGAAAATACACACATCATTGCAACCTCAACCGAGAAGACCTATTATTTCAGCCATTGGCTCAGTATTAGAGCCTCTATATATCTTCACTGACCATTTCTTGCAGTCAATCATTCCAGAGATCCCATCCTACATAACAGAGTCCATAGAAGTCATTAATATTTTGGACACTTTAAATTGTGAAGACAACACTATTCTGGTTACCTTTGATAATGACGCATTGTACATGAATATCCCACAGAAAGAAGCCTTGGATATGATTGTAGAGATAATTTCACAGTGAGACTTTTCATTAAGGGGTAAATATTCAGGAGCGCATGGCTGTGAGAGGGGCATGGGGTCAGGGGCATACTAAGCAATTAGGTACTACATTATTGAATACTCTCAGTTATGCGCATAACCAACAGTATTTGGATGCAAACATTTACACCAGACATTTGACATGGAATAAGTGCTTGTGATAAGAGTTCGGCACCAAAATGTGGACTTAGGAGCTAGTATTCTATAACGGCAACTATGCGCAATATAATTGTTGTAGAATTGGTTCTTAGGGGAGAATTCTATATATGGTGCTGAAAAAGCGTAATTCTATAAGCTATGCTTAAAGTTAGGCACGGTTTATAGAATAGTATTTACACCCGGGACTCAAGCCTAACTTTAGGCGTGGCCAATTTATTTAAAAGTATGATGTCCAATTATGCATTTTGGAGTTAATTTTAGAAGGCATTTTTGTGCCTAAATGTTGCTGCACATGCATAGAAGGCTTCTTAGACTATAAAATTACCCCATGTGGATAAACAGATGCTATGACAAGTAATCATGTATTTCTACTTGACCCGTGTGTAAGTGTTTTGTGGGGAGATGTTTTTAGGTAGAGCGTTGACAGTCATGAAATATGCATCTATGCCTATGAAGCTCATTTTCAAAAGAGTAAAACATCCAAAAAGTGGCATAAATCTGCATTTATGCCACAAAAATGTCCAAATTGGTATTTTCAAAACCAATTTTTAGACATTTTTCTATGTAGTCCGTCAGATGTGCGTTCAAATCACAGTGTGTGTGTGTCAGGGGCGTGTTAAGGGTGGGATCTGGGCATTCCTAACTTGGACATTTTTCAGCCATAATGGAACAAAACAAAACCCTCCAGGACTAAAACTAAGATGTTTTGAGCTAGACCTGCTTTTATAATGAATAAGGCACAAAAGGGTGCCCTAAATGACCAGATGACCACTGGAGGGAATCAGGGGTGACTCCCCAATACCCCCTAGTGGTCACTGACCCCCTTCCACCCACCACAAATGTGAATACAAATATGATTTAGCAACTTCTATGACAGCCTCAGATGTTAGAGACAGGCCTATTAGAGCAACATGCAGGTCTCTGGAGTAGTGTAGTGGTCAGTGCAGTGCACCATGGAGTGAGGGACTCTGGTCCCTATCTCCCTCTACCTGTCACATTTGTGGTAAAAACTGTGAACCCTCCAAAACTCACCAGAGACCCACTGTACCCACATATAGGTGCCCCCTTACCCCTTAAGGGCTATTGTGTACAGCTGTGAGCAGTGGGTTTTGGGGGCTCAGCAGACAGACAATATACTGCAACACCGTGTTGTCCTTTTGCATGAAATCAAGTATAGATATATTTTAGTGAAAAAACGCTCTCTTTCAATCGTGGAGTCAGTGAAGGAGAGCGTTTTTTTCACTAAAATATATCTATACTTGATTTCATGCAAAGGGACAACACGGTGTTGCAGTATATTGTTTCTGATAACAACATTGAGCTTTACAATATTGCCGTATATTTTCTGCTACACGTTGTGACCCCTGATGCAGGTGCTTTGTGCCGAGACACGGATTGTGTCGGGTCCACCCTAAGATTGTTAATCAACGTAAATGATTAAAGGTTTTTTTTTCCTTTTTTGAAGGCTTTTGATAGTTTTCCTTTTGCTATTTGGACTTTTGTTTGTACTTTGCTCCCTCTCTCTGCTATATTCTGAATGTAATTATTGAAATATTAATGTTCAGCTTATCAAAATACTATCTAGTACCTTGGCATCAGCCTTGGTTTTAGTGAGTGCACTGCAAGTAGCCAGTGGAGAAATACATATCATCCTATTTCTCCAGAACATGCTAAAGTATCAATGTGCATGTGGCATAGCTTCATTTTCATGCATGCATGCATATGCTAATTTTAATGGAAACATGCTAACATCTATCTCCGGTTCATATCATATTATTTTCCGAGGGCACCAAGGGGCTAATTCTACAGCAGATCACCTATATTTAGGAACCCATTCTATAGAGGAAAGTAGGTCTACCTTCCCTTACAGGATGCTAGTGGAACCGGGTATATTCAAGTATGATTGGATGTTTATTTTTTCGGATATCTGGTTACATTCTCTCCAGGTCGGTACAATACTATGTTGAACCCTTTTAGTTGTGTTGCTGAAGATCTGCTAATTTCACTGGAAACTAAAGAACTAATGCATGACATCTCAGAAGCCAAAAAGGCTCAAGGCTCCAGGAAAAGACATAATCAGTGTAATAAAAAGTGTCAGAGGTGCCTGCATCAGGGTATGCACACTGCTACTGTCTTTTGTAGTAGTGAGAAAAGCTGTGTAAACACTTTATAACTTGAAGCAAGTAACAAGTATACTCATATATATACATATTTAAAAACTTGTGAATAAAGGGCATATTAGAAAAAATTTGTATGCAGATTTCCCACTGCAAATGATGATAAAATACTGATGAAACCCTGAGGTGCAGTAATATGACTTCATTGTGCATTTCTAGAAGACATTTATTCACCTCCATGGAGCAGCAATATGTGATGCAATCACATCTTCTAGAAAGTACTGGGGTAGCCTTCATGGAGTGACAATTGCAACCGTAAAAGATGGTGGAATTAATTTGAAATTAGTGAATAGGGGAAGCTCAACACTGCAATAGATCTGTCTCCCTGATGATAACGTCACACAGTTATTGACCCTGTAAGATTTCTAACCATAATAAAAAAAGAAATGTTATCTTAACTAGACCTTGGGCCCTGCTTTCTAAGCCGCACTGTAGGCGCACACACCTTTTAGCGCGTGCAAATGATAGAGACACCCATTATATTCCTATGGGTGTCTGTAGCGTTAGCACGCGCTAAAAAGTGTGCGTGCCTACAGCGCAGCTTAGAAAACAAAGCCCCTTATGTCCTATACCTTCAAACTGTAATAGACAGCGTGCTCATCAACCAACATAATATAGATTAAAATAGACAACTCCCCCAAATTTTACACTAACATTTCTATTTAACTATATTAAAGGCATTGGAGATTCTCGGTTTGTACTTGTACAATCATCTTTCAAGACAACATGTGCATCATATAAAAAAGCCGATAATTATTGTGCACACCAGTGGTCACAAAAGCATAAAAATAACGGCTGTATGTAATAGAATACATAAAGCATCCTAAGACTAACCATACACCTTAAAAAGATGCCAATACTAAAGGCAGCAAAAAGCACTGCTACAGAGACCTGCTATAACAGCTGATGCAAAAAAAGATGCGATATTCACAGAATGCTACTTATAATTATGGATCCACACGTCCCTCTCTCATCATATCAGCTTGTCCAATTGAGAAAAGTAGATAGCCAGACTTGCCTCAACTGTTAAAGATGCACAAAAAGCCGTTGATAGAACCAGCAATCATTAAACTGCTGCGAGAAACCACCCTTTTAGTAACGCTTACATGCTACTACTACTACTTATCATTTCTATAGCGCTACTAAACGTACACAGCGCTGTACACTTGAAACTTTCAAGACCATACAGCATCATCATTTTTTGAGTCACCTTTGCTGTCTCCGGAGTGTCTATATCCCTGTGGAGCTTTGGTTCTTCTGTACTTTTTGTCCACAAGGTCTCAACCAGGAAGTAGAAATGTTGGGTTCAGTTTATCAGCTTTGGATCAATAAACTACTGCTCTGATCATCCTGAAGATTGTGGTTGGCTTCTTCCACAAACTATGAATTCAACACACATTCCCCCTCATTCTATAACAGGTCACCTAGGGGGATGGGGATTTGATATACCCCCTTTCTATGGATAAAGTGAAAGAGTTTACATATTATGTACAGGTGTTTATTTTGTTCCTGTGGCAATGGAGGGTTAAGTAATTTGTCCATAATCACAAGGAGCTACAGTGGGAGTCAAACCCCAATTCTATGGTTCTTAGGCTGTTGCACTGACCATTAGGCTACTCGTCCATGCCTAAAGTTAGGTGCCAGTTGTAAATGTAAGTGCTAACCGCACATTCGGTGGCATTCTATAACTTACATGCACAACTGCAGTAGCGCATAAATGCTAGAGGGTGATCACAGGAGGAGAAGCATGAGCAGGGCACAGGAGTGTCCAACATTTAGGTGGATAACATACAGAATAATGTATGTTAAACACTAAAGTGCTGCATTTAGGTGTGTGCATTTATGTCTGCTACTGATATGACATAAGTAGATGTGCCTAGAAGGGAAGAACTTACACTGGTATTTTATAAGAATGCTTTCATGCATAAGCACTCTAATAGAATAAGCTCACAGCCTGCATAATTTGGGCATCTGTAGCGCCCAGTTGTAGAATTGGCCTCATAATATAAGTCTGTTAGTATACACTAAAAAGTTCTAACACAAGTTAAATAAAGTTTTATGAGAAATGAATGTGTGAGACAAACTGGAAAAGTCCAAAAGTGGTTTGAATAAGCTGGATTGTTTTGCCTTCTGCATACCCCTAGTACTTTATGCCCATGGGTGGAGGATTTTTGTTGTATGACAAGTGTTGTTACTAAAACAAGCTCCCATTCCTGCAGTATAATAAAGATCACAGAATACTGCATATCTTCCTAAATTGCCGATTATTTTCTGTCACTGCTGAATATCTGTTATCAATTTTGATTCTTTGAGTGAGAGGAATGGAGAAAAAGAAAATTACTGTGATTATTACAACTATTTTAAATGAAGATTGGCACAATCAACTTTTATAAAGTTATAGAGTGGAAGATACAGGAAATAAGGTCATTAAACCACATCTTTCCCCACCTCATCCTCTAAATTTGGTTGCCGACTTCTTTTGAAAGACTAGAAAATGCATCCAATATCTCCTGCTTGGACTCACTGGCACAATACTATGGAATTCTTTATCAATGCTGATAAGAGCTGAATTAGCATACATAACTGGTAAGACATTATTAAAAGTAGGGGTGAACCAAATGAATATGTGCAGCCAGAGGGGTAGAATATACATCTCTTTGGGGCCCTTTTACTAAGCCAAAATGGAGTTACCGCCTGACTACCATGTGGCTCTTGCAGTAATTTTATTTTTGGCGCAACGCCCGATACACGCGTCTGAAATTTTTCTTTTATTTTCGGGCAAGCATAATGGACGCACACCAAGTAGTATTTGGCGTGTGTAGGTCATTACCACCTGGATTCTTTACCGCTAGGTCAATAGCTGGAGGTAAGGTCTCAGACCCAAAATGGATGCGCGGCAATTTTCATTTTGCCGCAAATCCATTTTTGGCAAAAAACAAAAAGGCATTTTTTGAGGGTGCGCTGAAAAATAATTCTGTGCGCTCCCAAAACACACGTCTACACTACCAGAGGGCATGTCTGTGCACCTTAGTGTTCATTTGGTTCACCCCTACTTTTTGATTGGCTTGTTCCATACATGGAGTGGCCTAGTGGTTAGAGCACCAGCTTTGTAATCCAAATGTGCCTGGTTCAAATCCCACTGCTGCTCCTTGTGATCTTGGGCAAGTCACTGAACCCTCCATTGCCTCAGGTACAGATTTTGATTATGAGCCCTTCTGGGACAGAGAAATATCCAGTGTACCTGAATGTAACTCACCTTGAGCTACTACTAAAAAAGGTGTGAGCAAAATCTAAATAATAATAGGGATTTCTTTTTGCTTTTGTTGTGGAAGACATGATTAAAAAAAAAATTTTCAGCAGGCTTTGGGATACTGGGCATGAAGTTTTGGGGACACTGCTGTTGATCTACTTGTATGGTTGCTCCCCTTGGTAAGAAAGTGTATTTGTACTCTACTTTTTATGGAGTTCCTCTCCTATGAATTATTTGAGATTGCAAACTGTTTCAGCCTGAAATGAGAACGGAAGAAGGAGAGAAAAAACATCTACAAAGTAAAATTCTGCCACATCTTGGTTCTGTCTTGTGTTCCCATGGCGTTATCTGGCACTGTCAAACTTTGCATGCCAGTTATTCTGAAGCATTAGAGCTAATGGCTTAGTGCACTGCCTCTAATACAAGTGTAATGCCTATTTTTTTGTTCGGTGATAGAGTAAATAAAACTATATGCAAATAGGACCTGTGCAAAACTTGTGCGCTAACTAGGGAGAGCACACCAGACTTGTGTGCACAAGGTTCTGCAGTAAGAGTAGCTGGTGCTGTGCGCCTGTCTGAGCAGAAAAATATATCACCACACACCTGCACGTGTGCTGGAATGCTATTCTGTGCATAACATTTTTTTGCAGAGCTGATATTTATGTGTACAAACCTCAATCCATACATACATGCAGATGATGTCATGATTTATATCCCGTTCAAACATGATCTACAGGAAATTACCAACGATAGCTTCCAAATCATGCACTCCTGGGCGGATGCATTTCAACTAAAACTTAATGCAGAAAAAACACAATGTCTTATACTCACCTCACAACATAACACAAAAGAATTTACCATACCAAACTGTTCCCTTCCCGTCTCAAACACACTGAAAATCCTTGGAGTCACCATTGATCGAAATCTCACACTCAAAAAACACGTGACGAATACAACTAAGAAGATGATTCACTCCACGTGGAAACTCAAAAGAGTGAGACCTTTCTTCCCAAGAAACATTTTTTGCAACCTGGTACAGTCTATGGTATTAAGTCACCTGGACTATTGCAACACACTCTACGTGGGCTGTAAAGAACAAACTATCAAGAAACTTCAAATAGCCCAGAACACCGCAGCCAGACTCATATTTGGAAAAACAAAATATGAAAGTGCAAAACCCCTAAGAGAGAAACTACACTGGCTCCCACTTAAAGAACGTACCACGTTCAAAATCTGCACGATTGTTCATAAAATCATTTACGGAGATGCCCCGACCTACGTGCTAGACCTTGTGGACTTGCCTCCCAGAAATGCTAAAAGATTGGCCCGCACATTCCTTAATCTACACTTCCCCAGCTGTAAAGGACTAAAATACAAACTAACATATGCAACCAGCTTTTCCTATATGAGCACGCAAAAGTGGAATGCACTACCAACCAACTTGAAAACAATTAACGAAATAACTAACTTTCGCAAAGCTCTGAAAACCTTTCTTTTCTACAAGGCCTACCACAAAGATCCTTAGCCTAATTATAACACCTCACCACACTACCCTGAATCTGAACACCTCTTTCTATAATTGTTTACTAGTACTTCTTTACCATCCTGAATTTCTTTGTAACACCAACTGTATCTTTTACCCTGGAATGGCGCCATGACAGGTCTTTGTAAGCCACATTGAGCCTGCAAATAGGTGGGAAAATGTGGGATACAAGCGCAATAAATAAATAAATAAATACAATAGCATTCTAACACATGCACAGATTTGTTATTTATTTATTAGGATTTATTTACCGCCTTTTTGAAGGAATTCACTCAATGCGGTGTACAGTAAGAATAGATCAAACATGAGCAATAGGCAATTACAGCAGTAAACATATTCACATAACAGTACAAAGTATGGCATGGTATACTAACAATGTCAACACAATACGTAATAGAACATTTTAATTGATAGTGATGTGTGCTGTTACAGTTTTTTCTGCTCAGACATGTGCACAGCTGTAGTGGCCCTTACACAGAACTATCACCTCCCTGTTCAGTGTTTTTTTTTTTTTTTTATATAACCCAGGTTCTTCATGGAGGCCATGAAAAATGTTGGTGAGTCCCATATGTTCGCAGGAAAAAGAAGAGCAAGCATTAAACCATCACAGATGCCATTGCAGAAGACTGAGCTAACCCTTCTATACTCCCTTAGACTTAGCCTTATAGCACCAATGTAGTGCCTTTAAATCTTCTGTGCACTTCTCCGCATCAATGTAGAATAGCTAATTAGCCTCATTATCATGGTTTTAAGCATGCTATTTGCTAGTATCTAAAAGCAAGGTTTTGCACAGGTTTGCGTTGTGCGTCAAACTCCTTTCTGCATCTCACAAAATACTGGGCTAACCTTGCGCAAAACCTGAGCGCACTTTATTGGATCAACGTCTTGTGACATATAAGATCGTTACCTTTGCCCTATGAAGTATGAAAATGGTCGACTGGTGTTGTGGCATTGTGCAGACAAGAGGATGGCATGCCATCAACCACTGCATCTGACTATTACTGATTTATTCTGAAAGGAATAGGGACATGCTCGTACTGCAACTTGTTCTAAGACCTAGAAAAAATAAATAGGATAGGCAATTATCCCTTGCTGCTCCCTAAGCCAAAGCAAAAGTCTAATTCAAAGCATGAGTAGTTCAATGATAAGAGGAAATTCAAGGCTCTTAGCTTTTTCCCTGCAGGTCATAGTATATTTATCTTAAGGCATCTGCTCAGAATACAGCACCAGCTGGAAAGTGGCAACCGTTCTTCTGAAACAGTTCAGGTGAAAATAAGCATGTGCACTGGATAGGATTTATTCTCTCAACCCAAGGAAAAATTTGTCTTTCTGAATCAAGTCAGTGCTCCATGAGGAGAGGACAAGATTGATAAGCTTCAGTGCTGTATGTGTATATTCTGAGTCTCATTTATAGAACAGAGAGTTATAGCCTGCATTTCCACTCCTGTCATACCCTTTTGTCCTATAATCATTCTTAGTCACCTAGCTGGGGAAAAAAGATGTTCACTTTTTTTTTCAACAGGAATAAGCTGAAAACTTTTTATTTCAAAAGCTGGCACGCTCCAGTTTGCTGTGATACAGTGATGTTTGTCAAACGCAGATTCATTGTTGTGATCAAATCTGTAATTTGCTGGTGCAATGACTAACCACATTCATCAATTTAATCTTGTGATAATCTGTTCACAACATCTACCTTCTGAATTCACATGGACAATTAGAGTACTTGGATTCTAGGGACAGAGAAAATATTTTCATATAATATGTACAGTGCTGTGTACATCTAGTAGCACTATAGAAATGATTAGTAGTAGTAGTACTGCTAGGGAGAATTCTTCCATATAAGGAGATAATTCTTTATTTGCAAGAATACCCGTTAGCAGTGATTCCTCCAAATTACCACTTGGGTCATTGGTGTCATTTTTGATTCAGGTGCCAACCCGAGGGGTACAGGAGGAGGACTGCTGCTGCCTGAGACCACTGCCCTCCAATGCTGACCCCTGACAGCTCTGGGGGAGTTTGAGTGCTGGAGGGCTTGGGTCCTGGGGAAGGGGGGTTGCTGTCTGGGATGGGGATTCTTGAAGGGGTATGGTACTGTTTTATTGGAGAAGTTTGGGGCTCCTGACTGGGATGTTGGGTGTGTGATCGGGGGGGGGGGGGGGGGTTGCAAATGTAAAAAAGCACATAAGAAAATATTATTGTAATAATTAAATTTTCATACATCAATCTAAAATCTATTCATAGAACACATGAGATAGGTTTTGTCTGTCTCAGTCTACCACCTCATCCATCAGAATTCAGAGACACAGCCTCAATGGCAGATTCAAAATAATATGTTTGTAAAGCTACCTTAAACTTAGTAAAAGATGCCTTCTCATGAAGGCCAGAAGGCAAGGCATTCCATAAACTGGGAACCAAAAAGAAATAGCTGGTACAGTGAGCTGGAGAAGGAAGCATCAATCACCATGCACTGCTCAATCTAAGTGTTCGTACCGGTTAAATGTCCTGGAGTACAGTGGATCAGGGAGGGTTCGAGGCAAGAGGTCTCCAGGAGAGAGATCCCGAGTGCAAAGATCTCCTGGAGGGTGGCTCCAAGTGAAGGAATTCTCCCTAAAGTGTTGAACTGGGCTACAGTACCTGTGGGGGAGTCCCAAGGAAGTAAGGAGTGGCCCAAGCTCAGAGGTTTGCTTGAGAAGGAACAGAAAACTGCAAAGGTAAAGGAGCACCTTTATTTTCTGTGAAGACCCAGGTTTTAAGTGTCCTAGCTGGAGCCAGGCCTGGACTTATGTTTGAGTAACTGGAATTGTACAGAAGACATTGGAAAAAAGTGGTCTTTAAAAAGACTTTTTGGAGGGAAATCGCAACAGAGCGTGATCATGCTACCAAAATAATGTCAAGACGTCAAGTGTTGCTCATGTGATTTTCCTTCAAAAGGTCTTTTTAAAGGCCACTTTTTTTTCAATGTCTTCTGGTACATTTACCTTTGGATGGTTTTATTCTTCAGATAGCAAGACAAATTCAAATATTTTGTAGCCAGTGTTCTGTCCTCCGACAGCCTCACACTAGTTTATAATGTGATCCTAAAATGTGTATAATGCCTTTACTGTTATTCTCAGCCCTAAGGACTATCATTGCTGCAATTTCTCACTGCAAAGATACATGAGCAATGCACTGTGGGTAATGTAGTTCACAGGCAGTGCAACCACACTTGCTTGGCTGTGTAAGAACTGTTCCACTGGTTGTGAGGCTGCCCAGACCCTCTCTCTCTCTCTCTCTCTGCCAAGCTTGACTCTTTTGTCTTGCTGCTATCATTTCCTGGCCATTCTCACTATCTCTGTCCTGGGAGGTCAGCCAGGTATGACCCTTCCCTCCAATCGAGAGCCATCCCCTAGGACCACCTCTTGCTACCCGATGGTAGGCTCTGTCCCCATTGGTCTCTATCTGCTCCTCCCTGAGCCTGTGTGAAGCCCTAACACTTCTTTGTCCCTTCAGTCACGAGGCATTGCAATACCATCTAGCCAGAGACATGGCGCATGCATCATCTTATGCCAGACAGCTCTGTCCTGCTGAAACTCCCTGTAACGAACATGGATTTTTACCTTGAAAATATCTCCTCTCAAATGAGATATCGCACATTCCAGTTACCCAGCTTTGGACTATTTCTACCTGTTCAACTATCTCCCCCCCCCCCCCCCCCTGCAATACAGCTACCTCTCCTCGGATCTCCACCTCCCACAGTCTTCAGATTAAGAAGTCTCTGTATCCTGGAGCAGCACCTTTGAATATCTGTCTGTGAGTAAATTATTTGTGATTTATTCACTAAAAGAGACTTCATAAAAATAATAGAGACTTAAGGTGATTGATGTGCCAAGGTTATACTGCATGATATTGAGGTTTCAAGTTACCAAGCCTCAAGAGTCATGATAGCCAGTGCTTCAGGTTTTTCTTTGTTTGTTTTCATAAGGACCCTTTTACTAAGCTGTGTTCGGCACCACCACATGCTTAACGTAGTAAAAAAATGGACTGTCATAGGACATCCTGCAGCATCACACAGTAGTTTTGGAATGTGCATGTGCTAAAAATGTTTCTTATTTTTAAGTGGTGTGTCAGGAGCGGGGAGTGGGCATTCTTGCACTAACAAGTTAGCACATCTGCTTTAGCACAGATAACTGGTTAGCACAAGGATAATGCTGAAGCACCTACCACCTACGGAGGCTGTAATTTCTTCTGTAGTAATTTTTTTAAATGTCTGTGCGCTAATGGTAACAGCGCATGGCTGTTAATATGAAAAATAGAAAATTGGGGTTTTTACAGCCACAGTAAAAATGGCCTAAGCACGTAGGGAAGACTCACATCAGGGCACGCTAAGGCCATGTTTTGCCGTAATTTAGATTTATTCTTTTATAACCTGCTTATAACTAAGCGGCGTATAACATATATAAGATAAAGCATAAATCTAAAAACTTATTCATACAATATATTAAAAACATTCACATAGAGCTTCTTTTACAAAGCCGTGCTAGCGATTCTTGAGGGGCAAATGAGAGGAAGCCCATTCAGTTCCTATGGGCTTCCTCTCATTTGCTGTGCAGGAATTGCTAGTGCGCTTTGTAAAAAGAAGCCCCTAATGATGAAATCACACTAATAACATATTATATATCTGTCCTTCTGTTTTAACTTTTGATGTTTCATTCATAACTCAAAATAATTTATATCTTCATAAGTCAATTTATGCACTTTACATCTTCAGATTAATGTTATCTGCTGCAGCATTTGCTAATTTGTACTGCTACCATAAGCTTTGCGAACAGATGACTTTTTAAAAATCCTTTAAATTGCCTTGTATCTGAAACTGTTTATAGTCAAAGGACCCCTTAGTTTAAAAAACATGTACATGCTGTTCTGTAGCTTTTCATCTTTTTCCCTAGGCAGCTAAAGGTTTTATGGGAACTGATGGTGCATGTTTACTTTCTAAAAAACTTTGCCCAAATTATGGCAGCTTTGAATTCTGCAGAGTGATGGTGGTATGTGGAGCTGCCAGAAGACTGCCTGGGTTGTTTTCCGCTGAGTGATTTGAGTCTCACTTAGAATTTAGAACTGAAATGGATTTGACAATGTCTGGCTGCTTAGTCTCCAAAGCTTAGTAGAATACTCGATTTCTTTGCTTTTATTTACTTGGCAGGCTGATAAAGGTTCCTGCTTAGAATGAAACGGAATGGAAAATTAATTACTTCAAATTTTTATATAGGCTAGTCGCTCTGGAAAGCTTACAACACCGGTGTGGGTATTATGTAATATGTGGCCTGTGTAAAGGCCACTAGAAAAGCTCATTTTAGCTACTAGACTGATTTAGTAATTGAAGCTAACAGAAAACAGCTTGACGTACAATCTAGCCAAACTTTGATAATATTTTTCTTTTCATTTCTCACTCAAGATTATCACTCATGAATTCACAAAGAGGCTGTTTTACTAAGGACCTCTTTTATCAAGCTGCACTAACGGTTCCCAGTGCGACAATGCTGACAAAGCCTATTCACTTTTAACGGGCTTTGTCAGCATTGCCAAGTGGGAACCGTTAGCGCAGCTTGATAAAAAAGGCCCTTAGTGTAGTATTTTTTAAATACTCACTATGTATTAATTGCAAAAATTAGTGCACAGTATATGCAAAGCCTGTGCAGTGAATGCAGGCGGTGTGCTCGGCATCAGCTCTGCATTTAACACACAGGGCATACACAAATCTTACGGCACTTTATTACACATGGTGCCAAGTAGTACGGGAGCACCTACGCTGCAAACCAATGCATGAAATGGGGGAGAGGGGTTCCACATTATATAAATAAATAAAAAAACTGTCATGGTGGCACCCTCTTGCATCTTTCCCCTGTCCGATTCCCTCAGTCAAAGTCCCATCTCCCTAGATGACCCCCCCGATCTGATTCTCCCCTCCAATCAATATCCAAACCTCTGTCCACCCAAGCCAATTTTTCCAAAGTCCGAAATATAAGCAAAACAAGTCCAGTCTATTGATCCATCCTGTAGTGGAAACATTAATCTTTTGAAATGGATTAACAGGCCCTTCTGTAAAAAAAAGAAATGACCCTTTTGAAGAATCCCTGATCTACCAGTTTTCACAAGCCAGAGTTTCTTGTGTCCAATCAATTTAATCAACTGTTTCATGGAGAAAAAGTTGTTGATCACACAAGGATTTCAGGAAATCCACAATGAATATGCAAACATAAATTTGCATGCACTTCCTCCTTGGTATGAAAATCTATCTAATGCATATTCGTTGTAGATATCCTGAAAAACCAATGGGATTAGGTGTGCCCCGAGGACTGGGTTGGGAATGGCTGAACTAAAGTGCCACATTTAGGTGGGCACATTTACGCCTCTTTTGACATGGCATAAGTGAGTATGCCTAAATGTAGGCATATAGATGCTAACTTATGCTAGTATTCTATATCAGAATCTTGGTGCCCAGAATTAACACACAATGCACCACATCTAGACACCTAAATAGTGGCACATGGGTATAGAACTGCCCCCTTGGTACTTTATCTTGTTGGATGTATGCACTCTTAAGGGCCAATTAATTGAACAGTGTCAACATCAATGTTAACAATTTCCAATACAATTTCCAAAAGTAAACTAAAACAAAAAAGGAAAAGTAAAATGCAGGGAGAATGAAGAACAGCAGAAAGCAAATTCCAGACAGGAAAAAGCCAAATAATAAATTCTCTGTATACAGTACTTTATGGAGGAGACTGCATCAATAACTGAACAAGAAACAGTTATTAGCACATGTCAATATATTTGTGACAATACAGATGTTTTCCCATTCACTCCCTCCTTGACTGCACATAATCTCCTCCAGATACAATCTCTGGTCTGAAACACCCACAATGAATGAAAACCTTTAACTTCTAAGGAATTGCTTTGCATTAGTGTAACACAGGGGTGGGCTTCTACAGTCCTTGAGAGCTACAACCCAGATTTCAAGATTTCCACAATAAATCTGCATGAGAATTATTTGCATACAAGGACTGTGGTTGCCCACCCCTGCTGTAACAAGTCCTATTCATATCCATTTGCGTGCCTTGAAGAAAATAAAGAGATATATGGAAGGTACGAGTGCTGAAGGTAGGACTTAAGAACATAAGAACAGCCATACTGGGTCAGACCAATGGTTCACTAGTCCAGTATCCTGCTTCCGGCAGTGACCAATCCAGGTTACAAGCACCTAGCAGAAACCCAAATAGTTGCAACATTCCATGCTATCAATCCCAGGGCAAGCAGTGGCTTCCCCGTTTCTATCTCAATAGCAGATTATGGACTATTTCTCCAGGAACTTGTCCAAAACTTTTTAAAACCCAGATACACTAACTGCTGTTACCACATCCTCCGGCAATGAGTTCCAGAGCTTAACTATTTGTTGAATGAAAAGATATTTCAGCCTATTTGTTTTAAAAGTATTTCCATGAGTTTCATTGAGGGGCCCTTTTCCAGAGCAGCAGTAAGCCCAATGCAGGCTTAATGCTTGCTATTCCGAGACTACTGTCAGCCCAACGCAGCTGCCGGTGGTAGTTCCAGGTCATAGGCGTAGTTTGACTGTTTCATTTGGGGGGGCAAAGGATGGGGCGGAGCATATTAGCATATTAATTTGCATATATACATATGCAAATGAATATGCTAATATGGAGGAAGGAATTGAAATTTACAGGCAAAATATCACAGATGCACATTTCAAAAAGCTGACATATTTCAATTAATATATTCTGAATAAAATACTTTTTTACCTTTGTTGATCATTTAGTTTTTCTATTCGCTTTGGTCCCAGTGGTCCCAGAAGTTTTATGCAGTGTCTTCTTTCCAGTAGGCTTCCCTCTGCTCCCCACCCCTCCCAGTCCCATCCATCTCCTGCTCCTTCCCTCTGCTCACCTCATTTCCCAGTCCAATCCAATTCCTGGTCCTTCCCTCTGCTCCCCACCCACCCTTCCCAGTCCCATCCATCTCTTGCTCCTTCCCTCTGCTTCCCACCCCTCCCAGTCCCATCCATCTCCTGCTCCTTCCCTCTGCTCTCCACCCACTCCTCCCAGTCCCATCCATCTCTTGCTCCTTCCCTCTGCTTCCCACCCCTCCCAGTCCCATCCATCTCCTGCTCCTTCCCACTGCTTCCCACCCTCCCAGTCCCATCCATCTCCTGCTCCTTCCCTCTGCTTCCCACCCTCCCAGTCCATCCATCTCCTGCTCCTTCCCTCTGCTCCCCACCCCTCGCAGTCCCATCCATCTCTTGCTCCTTCCCTCTGCTTCCCACCCCTCCCAGTCCCATTCATCTCCTGCTCCTTCCCTCTGCTCCCCACCCCTCCCAGTCCCATCCATCTCCTGCTCCTTCCCACTGCTTCCCACCCTCCCAGTCCCATCCAATTCCTGGTCCTTCCCTCTGCTCTCCACCCACTCCTCCCAGTCCCATCCATCTCTTGCTCCTTCCCTCTGCTTCCCACCCCTCCCAGTCCCATCCATCTCCTGCTCCTTCCCACTGCTTCCCACCCTCCCAGTCCCATCCATCTCCTGCTCCTTCCCTCTGCTTCCCACCCTCCCAGTCCCATCCATCTCCTGCTCCTTCCCTCTGCTCCCCACCCCTCGCAGTCCCATCCATCTCTTGCTCCTTCCCTCTGCTTCCCACCCCTCCCAGTCCCATTCATCTCCTGCTCCTTCCCTCTGCTCCCCACCCCTCCCAGTCCCATCCATCTCCTGCTCCTTCCCCTCTGCTCACCTCATTTCCCAGTCCAATCCAATTCCTGGTCCTTCCCTCTGCTCCCCACCCACCCCTCCCAGTCCCATCCATCTCTTGCTCCTTCCCTCTGCTTCCCACCCCTCCCAGTCCCATCCATCTCCTGCTCCTTCCCACTGCTTCCCACCCTCCCAGTCCCATCCAATTCCTGGTCCTTCCCTCTGCTCCCCACCCACCCCTCCCAGTCCCATCCATCTCTTGCTCCTTCCCTCTGCTTCCCACCCTCCCAGTCCCATCCATCTCCTGCTCCTTCCCTCTGCTCCCCACCCCTCGCAGTCCCATCCATCTCTTGCTCCTTCCCTCTGCTTCCCACCCCTCCCAGTCCCATTCATCTCCTGCTCCTTCCCTCTGCTCCCCACCCCTCCCAGTCCCATCCATCTCCTGCTCCTTCCCTCTGCTCACCTCATTTCCCAGTCCAATCCAATTCCTGGTCCTTCTCTCTGACCTCCTTTCCCAGTCCAGTCCAGTCCAGTCCAATCCAATTCCTGGTCCTTCCCTCTGCTCCCCACCCACCCCTCCCAGTCCCATCCATCTCTTACTCCTTCCCTCTGCTCTCCACCCTCCCAGTCCCATTCATCTTCCCTCTGCTGCCCCCCCCCCGCGAGGTCCAGGATCGTGACTCCGTTTACCCCCTCTCTTCCTCCCTCCCTCCGGTGCAGGCAGCAGTCTTCTTCAGCCTTTCTGTGTTCCTGGCAGTGGTAGCGACGTACACGCTGCCTTCGGTCTGCCCCGGAAGCCTTCTCTTCAAGTTCCTGTTCCCACGGGAACAGGAACTTGAAGAGAAGGCTTCGGGGCAGAGCTGAAGGCAGCGTGTACGTCTCTACCGCTGCCAGGAACAAGAAAGACTTAGAGAAGATTGGTGCTGCCTGCGCCGGAGGGTAGGAAGAGAGGGGGTAGATAGACACGCTTCTCTCCGTCCGCTTCGCTGCTTTCCTGCCCTCTCTGTCTGAGTCCCGCCCGAAAGGAAATGACATCAGAGGAAGGCGGGACGCAGACAGAGAGGGCAGGGAAGCAGCGAAGCGGACGGAGACGAGCGCGTACCTGCTTGTTTTTTTTTTTTTTCACTTCTAGCGCCAGTCCACGTCATCGTCGTTTGGGGGGGCATTGCCCCCCCTCGCCCCCCCCCCCAGTCTACGCCTATGTTCCAGGTCAAGCGTGTGATATTTCCAGGGTAGAAACCCCTGAAATGGTTAGCGTGGCGATAACCTGGTGGTAATCAGGCATCGCCATGCACTGCCTGGTTACTGCCGGGTTACCACAGGAACCCTTACTGCCACCTCAGTGGGCGACGGTAAGGACTCCCCACCACATGGCCATGCGGTAAGAGTTTTCTTACCCTATGGATATTTAGTTTTTGGGGCTTTTTACTCGCTGCGGTAAAAAGGGCCCTGGCGCGTGGAAAAAACGGCCCCTGCCATTACCATAGGGCACTTTTTTCTGCAGCTTGGTAAAAGGACCCCCGAATGTACCCTGGTCTTTTGTACTTTTTGAAGCAGCCAGGCTGGATGTTGGTTATGTTACCCTGAAGACACCTTCTGGGAGAAACAGGGTACTCCTGTTGGATTTTCTACATGTACCAGTGGATTGCATTTATGTTAGATGAGTATCAAACATTTTCTATATTTTGAGACTGTGGAATTGGTGCTTTGAAATTATTTGTTATTATACTGAAGTTTCCACTGGAGAAATAAAACACATGTTAGTTAAAGCCTCTCCTTTGTTGACTTAAAACGAGCTTGTTTCACTATCTTTAAGTATTTAACTTGATAGTACTGGTTGTGGAGTTTATTTCTGACCTATGATTATTAATGAGCATACTTTTATGTGCCAGCTGTGTGCTGTGATAGTATGACTCCTACTGACTGAGGTCTTTTTTCTCCACACATTTTATGGTGTGCTTTCAAGCTCACATTGGAAGAGAATGGATTTTTATTAAGTATTTGGTATTGTTCCATTCTGTCCTTTTTTGTATACTTTTTGGGTAACTTAAATCACCCATTAATATTGTTATTATTGTTGCTGCCCAAATTGCCAGCTAATTTCTGTAAACATTTCTTCATCTGCGTGTTCATTCTGTCCTGGCAGACGGTAGTACAGCCCTACCAGTGTACTCCTTCGCTTTACTCATGGAATTTCTATGCATAAGGATTCCACGCTGCCATCTGTTTCATGTAGAATGTTTATTTTGTTTGACTCAATTCCCTCGATAGCATACAGTGCAATCCCTCCTCCAATTTGATCCACTCTATCATTGAGATATAATTTATACCCTGATAACACAGTGTCCCATTGATTGTCCTCCTTCCACCAGGTCTCTGAGATGCTGAGAAATGGTTCCTCCAGTAAAAGTAGGAGCAAAAGAACTCATTGAGCTCAAATTACTGCTTGTGGTGGTAAGGGATTTGCTAATTAACTGCACAGAGAGTTTTCTAGAGACTGTTCGAAAGAACCATATGGTTGTTTGCCACACAGGCCCTTGGGTATCATCTGTCACCTCCAAGATGAACACATTACTTCAAGGATGTGGGAAAGACACATTAGTATAAAGATATAGGTAAGAGGTAGAGAGAGATTCTTTTAGTTACTGTAATTACAGGAAATTGGATGCCAAGTTAAAGGCAAAGATCTCCAAGGTAGCATTTTGGAAATACTAACTGTGCCAAGTACTACATCAGAAAAACTGAGAGATATTATGGATGCGATGAATGGCACTGAACATGACATAGTGAGGAAACAATGGATGTTTAAAAAGGATTATTTTCTTTTATGAAACCAATTTGTAGTAGTATAAAGTAATAATTAAATACAGGGTTTCAAATGAAAAGAGTACACCACTCTATAGGATGTCTTTTCCTTACAGTATCTATAAAATAGGGAAGGGCTTTTGAAAAGAATAAAAATATAATGAAAAAGGCTGTTGGTTTTGTTTTAAAATGAAATTAAAGGCAGCCACAAAATAGTTGTTTTGTTTTATGTCATACAGAGGGACATTTTCGATAAAACGTCTAAGTCCATTTTGCTAGAAATGTCTCAAAATTGAGTTGTGAACATAAACTTGAAAAACACTTCACGCTTTTGGGCTAATTTTTGAAAGAGAAGGACGCCTAACTTTCGACATAAATCGGAAGATGGATGTCCTTCTCCCAGGGCCGTCCAATCGAAAGACAATTTTGGATGTCCCCAACTGCTTTCCATCGCAGGGACAGCCAAAGTTCAAGTGGGCATATCGGAAGTGTACCGAAGGCAGGACTTGGGCGTGCCTAACACTTGGATGTCCTCGACCCATAATCAAAAGAAACAAGGATGTCCCTGACAAACACTTGGATGACTTTACCTGGTCATATTTTTCTTACGACCAAGGCACAAAAAGGTGCCCGAAATGAACAGATGACCACTGGAGAGAATCGGGGATGACCTCCCCTTACTACCCCAGTGGTCACTAACCCCCTCCCACCCTCAAAAAATATCTTTCAAAATATTGATTGCCAGCATGTATGCCAGCCTCAGATGTCATACTGAGGTCCATCACAGCAGTGTGCAGGTCCCTGGAGCAATTTTAGTTGGTACTGTGGTGCACTTCAGGCAGGCGGACCCAGGCCCACCCCACCTACCTGTTACGTTTGTGGAAGAAACAATGAGCTCTCCAAAACCCACCACAAACCCACTGTACCCACATCTAGTTGCCCCCTTCACCAGTAAGGGCTATGGTAGTGGTGTACAGTTGGGGGTAGTGGGGTTTTTTTTTTTGGGGGGGGGGGTTGGAGAGCTCAGCACACAAGGTAAGGGAGCTATGTACCTGGGAACAATTTCTGAAGTCCACTGCAGTGCCCCCTAGGGTGCCCGGTTGGTGTCCTGGCATGTCTGGGGAACAAGTGCACTACAAGTGCTGGCTCCTCACACGACCAAATGGCTTGCATTTGGTCATTTCTGAGATGGATGTCCTTGGTTTCGATTATCGTCAAAAATCAGAAACGACCAAATTTCAGGATTTCGACATCCCTGACCGTATTATTGGAACGAATGATGGACATCCATCTTGTTTCAAGAATACAGGTTTCCCCGCTCCTGGATCACGATGTTTTGCAAGGACGTCCTCATCAAAACTTGGATGTCCCTTTTGAAAATGCCCCTCCACGTCTGAGAGGGCTTTTCAAACTACAAAGAATAGCATTGTTGGATCTTTTTTTTTATTTTATTAGTTACATTTGTACCCTGTACTTTCCCACTCATGGCAGGCTCAATGTGGCTTACATGGGGCAATGGAGGGTTAAGTGACTTGCCCAGGGTCACAAGGAGCTGCCTGTGCCAGGAATTGAACTCAGTTTCTCAGGACCAAAGTTCACCACCCTAGCCACTAGGCCACTCCTCCACTCTCCTAAATACAAGCACCTTTTGTGGTCTTAATGCAAAACTAGAATGAATGACATTGATCTAGTCCAGCTCTGTGATTGGCTTGTGAATGTCATGTGATTTGAACTGAACTGTTAAAAACACATCATCACCATTTTTGATAAAGAAGCTTGGTGTTGACAGAGAATGGTACATTGGATGGGGGGGGGGGGGGCTTGTATTCTTAATTTTTGATAGGAATTTAATGTTTCTTTTTTTTTTTTATTTTTTAAGGAGACTTCTTCCCTTGACGCAGCACTTGGCAAAACATGGATTCATTTCTGATGTTTATTTCCTGAATAAGTCTGACTGCTTTTGGCATGATTATTTTCTTCTGAATGATTACATTTTTTCTACCTTTGTTGTCTGGACAATTTGTTTTTCCATCATCTTAGTCCCAGTTTCTCTTTTTCTGCTTTCTTGTCTGTTTTTCACTGATTCTCTTTCCAGTGTCTGCTATCCATTTTTATTTTCTCCTTTCTTGTTCCAGTCCCTCACTACACCTGTCTCTAACATATTGATTTTTCCCTTTCAGCTATTTCTTCTTTTTTTTTTCCCTTTTCTGCCTCTGTCCACTCAAATTTCACTCTCTTTAGCTCACCTTTCTTCTTTTTAATTTTCAGTTACCTAACAATTTTCCCATCTCCCTTCAGTCCCTAGCTCTCCCATTTTCCATCTCACTCCTTTCCAGTCTTCTATTTTCTTCCACCTACTCCCCATTACCACGTTTCTACTTCTTTATTGACTATTCACCTCTCACTCATCTTCTTGCCACCTCCCTTTGACTTCTCCCACATGTTCCACCATTTCCAGAATCTCTTCTCCCTCTCTCCACTCTTTTAGCCCATCGTAATCTCATTGCCTGATATCTCCCTGTCTCTTTCCGCCCACCCTCTAGCATCTTTCTTGCCTCACTCTTTTCCCTCCCACCCCCTCATGGGTTCATCTCTCCTCCTCTCTCCCCAGTGGAAGAGTGCCCTGTTTCCCCCCTCCCCATGCCAGCCCTGGGTATCAGTGAGTTTGATTGGTGCCTATTTGTGGAGTATTTTGTAAAATATATACATACTAAAATTTACACCTGCTTCCAAGCAGGCATGCCCCCGGATTCTATATATCTTGCTGAGATTTCTGTGCGAAAATCAAAGCGTATTCCATAAGAATGCACATAACCTAAGCCAATCAGCAGATTAACAAGCAATTATTGACACTAATTGGCACTAATTAGAATTTACACGCAGAATTGCCTAAGCATATTCTATACTGTGCTGCGCATACATTCTAAGTTGCATAGTTGAAAAGGGGGTGTGGTGGGCATAGATGGGCAGGTCTTGAGCATTTCTACTATCTATGCATGTGGTTATAGAATACACCCAGTCTGCGCATAATTTAGGGGTTGGCATTTACACAAGGTTTTACTTGGCGTAACTGCCCATGACTAAATTTAATTTGCTTGGACTGGTGCTTGGTGTATTTTATGTGTGGAAATTTAGACTTATTCTATAATGTATGCATACATTAAGACATACTTTTTAGAATGTACTTAAGCAAAATTCATTTTGGTGTTGAATTTTTAGGTGTGTTATAAAGAATCTAGCCCATAATGTAAGCGCCTTCAATCTAGACATGATTTATTCAGAATTTATGTTTTATAGAAACACTGAGGCCCCCCTATTTGTCTTCATAAATTAAGCATCTTCCTGCTTAATTAACCTAGGTGCCCTATTAAAAAATTACCCACATGCTCCCAGATTCTATATACTGTGATTTAAGTTGCGCATGCAAATCCAGTCATATTCTGGATTTTTGCATGCAACTTAGGGGGGTCTTTTACTAAGGCATGTTTACATTTTTAGTGCGCGCTAAAAATAGGCGCGTGCTAAACATTAGAGACGTCAATGTATTCCTATGGACATCTTTAATGTTTAGTGCATGCTTATTTTTAGTGCATGCTCAAAACGTGAGCGCGCCTTAGTAAAAGGAATTAATTAACAAGCTAATCAGTGCCAAGAATTGCTAATTAACAAGCAATTATTGATACTAATTGGCATTAATTAGAATGTATGCATACAAGTATCTAAGCATATTCTGAAATGTGATGTGTGTAAATTCTAAGTCACATAATTGACAAGGGATGTTGGCCATGAGCATGAAATAGAAGGATCAGGGGCATTTCTAAAATCTAGGCACATTGTTATAGAAAACACCCAGTCCGCGCCTAATTTAGGTGTCAGGATTTACAGCAAGCTTTAGTTGGCATAAATGCCTGAGACTAACTTTAGTTGCACAGACAGGTGCTCAGTGTATTCTATAAACCATGCAGAAATTTAGGCATACTTTATAGAATACGCCTAGGCATATTTTCTTTTAGCTCCGACTATTTAGGCATGATATAGAATCTAGTCCATATAGTTTGTTTAATTCTTGATGTATTGCTTTTCTGTTGCCTGTTTTCCCAGTGCAGCCCAACATTAAAATATGTTTGACACCTGTTATAGGGCATGCTTTATTTGCAAGTAAATATTTATCCACTAAGGTGTAATATTTGCGTGAACCTTAACAAATTTCATATTTGTATTATAATATATATTCCAGGCAAATCCAAGGTCTTTTAACTTTCATTAAGCATGCAAGTTAGAAAAACAAAACAGTTGGCTTACGAGGAGAGAGATCTTCCAGACACATGCCCAGAAGCATATACACCTGTTTCTACAGATTGATCATATGCGGGAAAGTTGGATTGCTCCCACAAACCTGTCTGAGTATAGGAGATGCCACTTTATCATACAGGAGAACTGCCAGACCTATATCTCCCAAATTTAATTACTGTAGTCTTCCCTGGGCACCTCTACATCTAGCCAACACTGAAAGCATGTCAGTAAGACTGCTGAGTAAATGTTTGCAAGGTCTTAATTATGTGGGACTCAAAAGAAGTACAAAGCCTAAGTCCAGGGATTTTCCTATTCTAGACTTGATATCTTGGTGATCCTTAAGAAATCAGTATGAGGGAGAAGCCTAGGGAGCATTCAGTTCTTGAGTATTGTGTGATCTGATCATTTCTTATAAGAGGAAAGGTACGCTTCATACTACTAAGGGTGAGAGAGTGGTGAATCAAGAAAGGCAGAGGGTTTCTACAGATAGGTTGAATGATGGTGTGGAGAAGGAATTATCTGATCTGAGAAAGGTATGGGTAGAATTGACCTCAATGGATGAAATCCTTCAGGGTTGGAAACAATGTAGAAACATTTTTCCATGGTGCTTGCATTAAGAATGTGCGTCATCCATTTTTCCAATCTTTGCTTCTGGAGGTTGTGAGGTTGTAATATTAAGGCAGTCAGAGGGTAATTGGCAGAAAGATAATGATCGGAACATCAAGTCACAGTGGAAACAAAAAATTACAGAATATAGGCAGGGGCTACATTTGCACGAGTAAATGATTAAAATAATGACACATGCATGTAAATGCCAGAAACCCACTTAAGTGCTATGCTGTTCTGTAAATACACACCTATCTGGGTACATACTGTACATAATCTCTGGCTTAAGTTCTTGCACCTAAGCCTATACATAGGTGTATACCCAGTTATGCTAATACTAAGCAACTACTGTCCTTTATAGGATATGAGGCTCATTTTCAAAGCACTTAGACTTACAAAGTTCCATAGCAACCTATGGAACTTTGTAATTTTAAGTGCTTTGACAATTATTTATTTATTTATTTAGATTTTGCTCACACCTTTTTCAGTAGTAGCTCAAGGTGAGTTACATTCAGGTACTCTGGATACCATGCCATACTTTGTATTGCTGTTCGAATATTTTTACTGCTCTAATTGCCTCCTGCTCATGTTTGATCTATTCTTACTGTACACCGCCTTGAGTGAATTCCTTCAAAAAGGCGGTAAATAAATCCTAATAATAATAAATACATAACAGTAGCCAATCCAGGTCACAAGTACCTGGCACGAACCCAGAACAGTAAAACAGATTTTATGCCGCTTATCCTAGAAGTAAGCATTGGATTTTCCCAAGTCCATCTTAGTAGTGGCTTATAGACTTAGCCCCTAACCCTCAAATTCTATATAATGTGGAGGTGGTGGAGTCGAGGACTGTTCCAGAATTTTAAAAGGCATGGGATAAGCATGTGGGATCGCTTAGGAACAGGAAGAATTAGGGCTTACAGAGGATGGGCAGACTGGATGGATCATATGGCCTTTATCTGCCCTCATGTTTCTATGTAAAACAGTTCTGCAAGTTGTGCTTATCAACCATTTTGACTGAATCTATGTAGGACTTCTACAATGATTGCTGATTCAGCTACAGCAAGTACAAAAGTTTGTGACATGAGTGGTGACTAGAAGCTGGCAACAAGATATTTTATGATGTTTATATATTTTTGATATTTATGTAATATGTAAGCCACTTTGTACATGGAGTGGAGGAGTAGCCTAGTGGTTAGTGCAGCAGACTTTGATCCTGGGGAACTGGGTTCAATTCCCACTGCAGCTCCTTGTGACTGTGGGCAAGTTACCTAACCCTCCATTGCTGCAGGTACAAAATAAGTACCTGTATATATGTAAACCACTTTGAATGTAGTTGCAAAATACCACAGAAAGGCAGTATATCAAGTCCCATTTCCCTTCCCTTCTGAGTGAAAAGGCAGGTTTTACATTTCTCAGTCTAATTAAAGTTATGAAAATCAATTAAGATTTTAAAGGGAGATATTTATTGCAAGAAATGCATTGTGGATGCAGCAGATGGATTAACACATTCATATTTATTTGATCTGCTTATAATAAATATAAATCCTACATGTTATTCTGCTCTTTTAAAATGTTTTTTGTCAAGTACATGCCTTCTTGTCACCATATATAGTTCTATGTGTGTAAATACTGGGGTAAGCTTATGAAAGACCTTTATGCCCAAAAAATACTTTGTAAAATTACCCTCTTACGGTGTGCGTTAGGCACAGTATAGTGAAAGCAATTGAGTTCTATTAAAGAAGCCTCTAAGGATGGCAAACTCATATTAATATATTAGGGGTCATTTTACTAAGCTGTACTAGTGTCAGCGTGTATTTTGACACGTGCTGAAGCCACCCCTTTTATTGAAGCAGATAAAAAATCTGTCTTTTGTTCTAAAAAAAAAAATGGCCATGTGGAAAGTGAACCGTGCGGCCATTTCGGGGGGGGGGGGGAGCATTTACCGCCACCCGCTGAGGTGGCGGTAAGGGCTCCCACGCTAACCCAGCACTGCCCAATTACTGCTGGGTAAGCACCAGTGCTATAAAATATTTTAAAATATTTTGGTAGCGCTGAAAATGGCATGTGCTGGGGGTGGGAACTACTGCCGGGCTCCTGCAGTAGCCCAGCGGTAGTTCCAGATTGGTGCATGGTAAGCCCACGGTGGGCTTATCACCGCTTAGTAAAAGGGCCCTTTAGCATGTGCTAATGAATTAGTATGCGCTAAGTGCCAGGCAACTCATAGGTATACAATGGGCTGCGAGGCATTTAGCATGCACTGATTATTAGCGCATGCTAAATGCATTAGCACACCTTAGTAAAAGGACCTCTTACACAGTTAATCAAATTCAAAGTTAAATTTTTAAAAAAATTACATGAGAGGTCCATAAAGAAGTTTTCTTTCTGTCTATATCACAGAAATGTCAGTATTGATGTTCAAGACACTGCCACTCCTGAGACAAAAGATGTCACAGAAGACATCAACGTAGCTGATGGTGGAATTCCTCTTAATTTTCAATTACTTCTCTTACTCCAGAAGCAACCTCCCTGTCTCTCAGATGTCCCTCCCAGTCTCATCAGGTGCCAATCAAATGTTCATCTGTTACCTAAGATCTATCCCCTATATAACATTTTTTTCCTTTTACTTCTTAGATAAAATATAAGGGGGGTCTTTTACTAAAGCTTAGCTCGAGTTATCTGCAGCAGGGCCTATTTTATTCCTATGGGCTCTGCTGCAGAGAACTTGAGCTAAGCTTTAGTAAAAGACCCCCTAAGAGAATTACTGATATATTGGCGTCCTCTCATACCTCTTGTGAGAGACAAAATCCCTTTTGCTTAGATATGCAAACTTTCCTGATTTATCTGATTCAGTCCAAGACTAGGCAGTGTTCAAAAGGAGGTTCCTGAAAGTCAGACTGTAAACTGCAGAAAGGAGACAGGATGCATATCTGCAAGGCTATATACAAATGTATGAATTGTTGAGCTCCTCAGTGGCTTCTCAAATGTGGCTTTTAATTAATAAATACTTATTTTTATGAATTGTAGGATTTATTGTGTGACAGTGTCGGCTTTGGTTTACCATGTAAACCATTTCCTCCCAGATTCTATATAGTGTGCCTAGAGATCCACGCCGAAATCCAAGCATATGCTATAACAATATTCATAACTTAATTGGCTTAACAAGCTAATCAGCCTTGATAACAGCTCTTAACAAGGAATAATGAGCACTAATTGGCAATAATTAGAATTTATATGCACAACACTAAGCACATTCTGTAATGCAGCGCGCCTAATTCTAATGCATGCTGGCAAAAAGGGATGTGTTTATGGTTCGGGAAATGAGTATTTTGTGGGCGTTAACAAAATTTACACATATAGTTGTAAAATATGGCCCAGTGCGCCTAAATCTACGTGCTTGGATTTACACCACATTCTCATTGGTGTAAATGGAGGCGCGTACATTTATCCGCTGATATATCAACTAAGCATATTCTATATACTGTGCGTAAATCTAGGCACCGCTTATAGAATATGCTTAGTCGGCATTGATTTCCGTGCCTTTTTTTAGGCGCCATATATTGAATTTCCCCCTTTGTGGCCTGTATATTGGAAAAAGGTGGTATAAAATATTTGATCAATCAATCAATCAATAAATAAATAAAAGTTATCAAACTCAACGTGTTATGTGTGTAAGGGGGTATGAGCTTAAAAGAGCAGATAAGCACAAAAGACTTGAAAAAAAAAAGATTTCACTGGCATGTGAGAAGCAGCCTAATGCTGTCTTCCTTCATATTTCACAGTGAAAACTATTTCCATGTAGTCTACCAAATTTCTTATCCTAGGAGGCAGCATATCGCCAGGTCATGAAGTGGGATACTGGGTAAGAAGAATTCAACCTTTCAGACTCCTTACTGAATTTATGACAGAGCTGGGGCAGACAGTGCATGGTGTCTTGTTTTTCATCTTTTCTTCCTTATAGTCTGCATCTTCCCACTATATCTGACAGGCTATGGTAGAAGCTATGCCAGATATCTATAGGGAAAGGCAGGCCCTCTTTTACACAAACCCAATACTAAAGCCCCTATCCCCATCCCATGTGCTTTTCCTCCTGGGTCAGCCTTTCTTCCTTTTTCCCTAATAAGAGCTTTGAGATTTTTTAGCATCACTAGCATCTTTTGACACGAGTGCAAATTTTTTACTTCTAAAATTTTCAGTACATTGCACTAGGAATGCAAATGCATAATAATACAAAGAAAGAAACATCAACAACAACAAAAAGAAAAACAACTTGTTTTAAGTTCACATCATGGGGGAACATCAGATTCAGCTAAAGATCCAAACATCCCCATAAAATATCAACAACAAAATAAGAAAAGGTCCAGGCACCGATTAACTAACATTGAACCCAAATAAATATCCCTACTTGCAAAAAATGGACCCTGTTTACTAAACCGCACTATAGGCGCGCTAGCATTTTTAGCACACACTAAACATTAGTGCACGCTAATGCTAGCATTTTTAGCACACACTAAACATTAGTGCACGCTAATGCTAAATACATGGGTGTCTCTAGCGTTTAGCTGAAGGAAACCTTTCCTTCTTAATTGTATCAATCTGGCCACATCAGGAAATGTAATAATAACCTGTCCACAAAAGGAGCCTGCTTCTTAGAAAAATAAGACTTCAATATAGCCAGCTTCTGATTCTCAGATTACAATTAATGTAGCTCTCTTAGCAATCATATCCTAAGAGGACTCCAAGATATGAGAAACATTCAAGCTGTCAGGAGAGGCTATTGAATCCAGAGCTCTCTCTTCATTGCATGCCCTTGAACTCTTGGGAAAATAATAGATATTAACCAAAGCCAAGGACTCTAGCTGGGATACTGCATTATGGGGTTCGTTTTCAAAACAGAAAAACATCCAAAAAGTGACACAAAGCGGCAGATGGACTATTTAGTTTTTTGGCCAAATAGACCAAATTGCTATTTTCAAAACCCATTTTTAGACGTTTATCTATGCAGTCCATATGTGAAGTTGAAGCGGTGGCAGTGAAAGCAGCAGGCTCGCCTCCAGCCTTCCCTTCCCTCTCCATGTCCTGCCCTCGTGGAAACAGGAAATACATCAGAAGAAGGCGGGACACAGAGAGGGAAGGGAAGGCTGGAGGTGAGCCTGATGCTTTCACTGCCGTCTCTACAACTCCAGGTAAGATAAAAGATTTAATTGCAGGGCAGTGGCAGGAACAGAAAGGAGGGCTATCGGGGAGCTGAGGGTGGGCAGGTAAGCCGACCCTGGGAAAAAAGGTGCCGGTACGCCGTACTGGTGCACACTGGCACAAAAAAAGCACTGAGTGCATCCAAATCAAAAGGGGCATGCTGGGGGTGGGATTTGGGTATTCCCAAAACTTGAACATTTTTTTGCCATAATGGAACAAAGCAAAAACATCCATGGCTAAAAGTTAGATGTTTTGGTCTAGACCAACTAAATCACAAAAATTACCAAAAATGACTAAATGACCAAATGATCACTGGTGGGATTAAGGCATGACCCCCCTTACTCCTCCAGTGGTCACTGACCCCTTCCTACCCCCCAAAGATGTGAAAGAAACAGTACATACCTGCCTCTATGACAACTTCAGATGTTATGATCAGTCCTATTAGAACAGTGAGCAGGTCCCTGGAGTAGCCTAGTGGTCAGTGCAGTAGACTGTAGAGACGGGGATACAGGCCCATATCCCACTTGTGGTAGAAAGTGTGAGCAGTCAAAAACCCACCAAAAACCTACTATACTCACATATATGTGCAGTGTGTTTTTTCTAGCAAAAAAGATGCCGGTACTCAAATGCCAGGCCCAGTGGCGTAGGAAGGAGGGGGGCGGTGGGGCGGTCCGCCCCGGGTGCACGCGCTGGGGGGGGGGGGGGTCGGCTCGCTGGTTCGCTGCTCTTTCTGCCCCGGAACAGGTTACTTCCTGTTCCGGGGCAGAGAAAGCAGGGAAGCAGCAGAGCCGACGCAGCTCCCAGTGACGTGCACTGGGGGTAGATCGGCCCTCACGCCTGCCCCCCCGCTGAAAGGTAGGGTGCGTTTCGGGGGGGGAGCACTCCGGAGGGGGGGCGCCGTGCCCTGCACCTGGGGGGGGGGGTGCGCAGCGGCGACCCGCCCCGGGTGTTAGGCACCCTCGCTACGGCACTGGCCAGGCCACCCTTCAAGGGTGGGGTGATCACTGAGGGACCCACCCCACAGTAGCCTCCTGCAACCAGTCACAGAATCTATTACAAGACAGAATTGGTGTGTAGAGCCTGAGCTCTTTCATTAAAACTTGGGGATCATGGGTCAATTTTAGCAGACAATGAAAAAGGTGCCGGTACTCAAATGCCAGGCCACCCTTCAAGGGTGGAGTGATCACTGAGGGACCCACCCCTAAATAGCCAGGCGCCCTGCAACCAGTCACAGAATCTATGACAAGGCAGAATTGGTGTGTAGAGCCTGAGCTCTTTCAATAAAATTTGGGGACCGTGGGTCAGTTTTAGTAGACAATGGAAAAGGTGCCAGTACTAAACTGCGAGGCCACCCTTCAGGGGTGGGGTGATCACTGAGGGACCCACCCCACAATAGCCAGGCCCTCTGCAACCAGTCACAGAATCTATGACAAGGCAGAATTGGTGTGTAGAGCCTGAGCTCTTTCATTAAAACTTGGGGCCCATTGGTCAATTTTAGCAGACAATGGAAAAGGTGCCAGTAGTCAGTACCCCCAAGTACCCCCTCAAAAAAACGCCCTATATATGTGACACCTGCAGCCATAACATCTATTGTAGTGGGTTACAGTTGGGTACAGTAGGGCTTTGGTGGATTTGGAGGGCACACCATACAATAAAAAAGGGGTAATGGTAAGATGTGTACCTGGGATTGGAAGACTGGATGGTGGCCAATGTCACGCCGATTTTTAAAAAAGGTTCCAGGGGAGACCCAAGAAATTATAGACCAGTGAGTCTTACGTTGGTGGCGGGAAAAATGGTAGAGACTGTTATAAAGAACAAAATTACAGACCATATTCAAAAGCATGGATTAATGAGACAAATCCAACATGGATTTAATGAATGGAAATCTTCCCTCACCAATCTATTACATTTCTTAGAAGAGGTAAGCCGGTTGATATTGTGCATCTGGATTTTCAGAAGGCATTTGACAAAGTACCTCATGAAAGACTCCAGAGGAAATTGGAGAGTCATGGGATAGGAGGTAGTGTTCTATTGTGGATTAAAAACTGGTTAAAAGATAGAAAACAGAGAGTAGGGTTAAATGGTCAGTATTCTCACTGGAGAAGGGTAGTTAGTGGGGTTCCCCAGGGGTCTGTGCTTAGACCGTTGCTTTTTAACATATTTATAAATAACCTAGAGATGGGAGTAACTAGTGAGGTAATTAAATTTGCTGACGACACAAAGTTATTCAAAGTAGTTAAATCGCGGGAGGATTGTGAAAAATGACGAGACTGGGCATCTAAATGGCAGATGATGTTTAATGTGAGCAAGTGCAAAGTGATGCATGTGGGAAAGAGGAACCTGAATTATAGCTATGTCATGCAAGGTTCCACGTTAGGAGTCAACGACCAAGAAAGGGATTTAGGTGGTATTGTTGATCATACCTTCAAACCTTCTGCTCAGTGTGCTGCTGCAGCTAAGAAAGCAAATAGAATGTTAGGTATTATTAGGAAAGGAATGGAAAACAAAAATGAGGATGTTATAATGCCTTTGTATTGCTCCATGGTGCGACTGCACCTTGAATATTGTGTTCAATTCTGTTCGTCACATCTAAAAAAAGATATAGTGGAATTAGAAAAGGTGCAGAGAAGGGTAACAAAAATGATAAAGGGGATGAGACGACTTCCCTATGAGGAAAGGCTAAAGCAGCTGGGGTTCTTCGGCCTGGAGAAAAGATAGCTGAGGGGAGATATGATCACTTTAATATTCCCTTATTTCTTGTTTGTCCTGTTTGTCTGTCCTAATTAGATTGTAAGCTCTGTCGAGCAGGGACTGTCTCTTCATGTTCAAGTGTACAGCGCTGCGTATGTCTAGTAGCGCTTTAGAAATGATAAGTAGTAGTAGGTCTATAAAATAATGAGTGGAGTGGAACGGGTAGACGTGAAGCATTTGTTTATGTTTTCCATAGAAATCAAACAAAATAAAACATGGAAAAGAAAATAAGATGATACCTTTTTTATTGGACATAACTTAATACATTTCTTGATTAGCTTTCGAAGGATGCCCTTCTTCGTCAGATCGGAAATAAGCCATTAAGTTATGTCCAATAAAAAGGTATCATCTTATTTTATTTTCCATGTTTTATTTTGTTTGATTTCTATTGATAACCTTAAGAGTGCACTAACACGGCTACCACACTCCTCTATTTATGTTTTCCAAAACTACTAGGACTAGGGGGCATGCGATGAAGCTACAAAGTAGTAAATTTAAAATGAATCGGAGAAAATATTTCTTCACTCAACGTGTAATTCAACTCTGGAATTCGTTACCAGAAAATGTGGTAAAGGCGGTTTGCTTAGCAGAGTTTTAAAAAGGTTTGGACAACTTCCTAAAGGAAAAGTCCATAGACGATTATTAAATTGGACTTGGGGAAAATCCACTATTTCTGGGATAAGCAGCACAAAATGTTTTGTACTTTTGGGGGGATCTTGCCAGGTATTTGTGACTTGGGTTGGCCACTGTTGTGCTGGGCTTGATGGACCTTTGGTCTGTCCCAGTATGGCAATACGTATATACTTATGACCTTTTATGTGAAGTCCATGCAGTGCCCCTTAGGGTGCCCTAGTGCTTTGCTGGGATATCTTTGTGGCCAGCCTATTAAGAATGTTGCCCCCCCCCCCCCCCCATACATCCCAATGTCTTATTTTTGTGCATTTTTCCAGTGGAGATTTTTTTTGTCAAAAATGGCCCCAAACTATAGATGCAGTAAGCATAAAAACATCTAGCAAATGGTCATGTTTGAAACAAAAAGATAGACATTTTTCTGGTTCAAAAATTGCTATGTTTGCCACTTGATTTTTGGACATTTTCAACAAAACTCCAAAATTGTATTTAGACATCACATTGAAAATGCCCCTCAATATATTTTGAATACATCTCAAAAAAACTCAAGAGGTGCTCGGCACTGTGTCATAGGAACATTTAAAACCCTCATATTCTGAGCCCCAGGTGCTTTTTCAATAGCCTCTAGCTGCATATGTATAGCCAAACTTTCACAGCAGACGTAATGGCTGATTGCAACACAGCAGCTTAACACTCAGCTTTATTAACATGGAACTCCACATCCAAGATTTTCTGCTCATGTTCTGAGATTTTTATTGAAATTTCCTTAGAACATTTACAGAGCTTGACCAAAGTTCCTTGCAAGGCATTGCCCATTCTAGGTACTACAGAATGGAGAATGGCTAATATCTTGTAGGTTAACTTTATTAGTAGAGGAAGCTACCCTAATCTCAGAGCTGGACAGTAAGCCGGTGGACAACTGAACAGGGACTGGTAAGGGAGTAAAATTACTGACCTTAGATCCGATCAAGGAATCAGAAGAGGATCCCCCAGACAAACTAGCTTTGGAAGGGGTGGAGGATGATAGTCTTCATCAAGAATGTGGAGGATGATAGTCAAATGTGTGTGTGTGTGTGTGGGGGGGGGGGGGGGGGTGCTCACTTGATGTCATGGAGGCTTCACTGGGAGAGACAGTATTTATAGGTCCAGTGCTACTCATTTCACTCACAGGTCACACATGCTGGTCCATGGGACCTTTCACTAGGGGAACATTTGGAAGGGCATTTTCGAAAGGGACGTCCAAGATGCGATTTGGACGTCCTTTCAAAATGGCGAAATCAGGGGGGGGGGGAGGGAACCCGTATTTTTGAAACAAGATGGACGTCCATCTTTCATTTCAAAAATACCATCAGGGACGTCCAAATCCTTAAATTTGGATGTCCATAGATTTGGTCATCCCTAGACATGGACGTTTCTGACTTTCGGTGATTTTTGAAACCAAAGACGTCCAAGTCAAAAACGGCCAAATGCAAGCCATTTGGTCGTGGGAGGAGCCAGCATTCCTAGTGCACTGGTCCCCCTGACATGCCAGAACAGCAACCGTGCACCCTAGGGGGCACTGCACTGGACTTCATAAATTGCTCCCAGGAACATAGCTCCCTTACCTTGTGTGGTGAGCCCCCCCAAAACCCACTACCCCCAACTGTACACCACTACCATAGCCCTTACGGGTGAAGGGGGACATCTATATATGGGTACAGTGGGTTTGTGGTGGGTTTTGGAGAGCTCGCTGTTTCCTCCACAAATGTAACAGGTAGGGGGAGTATAGGCCTGGGTCCGCCTGTCTGAAGTGTACTGCAGTACCTTCTAAAACTGCTCCAGGGTCCTGCATGCACTGTCATGGACCTGAGTATGACATCTGAGGCTGGCATACAGGCTGGCACGACATATTTTTAAAGATGTTTTTTGAGGGAGTAATGGGAGGTCATCCCCGATTCTCTCCAGTGGTCATCTGGTAATTTCGGGCACCTTTTGTGCCTTAATCGTAAGAAAAACAGGTCCAGGTGAAGACTTCCAAGTCAGGGATGTCCTTGTTTTTTTCGATTATGGGTCAAAGACGTCCAAGTGTTAGGCATTCCCAAGTCTCGCCTTCGCTTCGCCTTCAACATGCCCTCTTGAAATTTGGCTGTCTTTTGCGACGGAGTGCAGGTGGGGATGTCCTAAATTGGGTTTTGATTATACCGATTTGGACATCCCTGGGACCACACTGCTCAGTTGGTCCAAATGGGCTGGACTTGCCCATAGGTCTTGTCCCTTTGGGCACATGCCCACATTGATGTGCTTGCAGTCATGACTCACAGGAGGTTTTGGAATATGAAGGCAGAAGCTTCCTTATTCAATGATTTCTGTGGGTCCAATGTCATCTGCAGAGGAGCCTGTACTGAACACCAACCTAAAGCCAAACAGATGTTTCCCTTACATGATTGTGTTCTGTATCCATTGGTTGTACCTGTGTACCATGAAACAGAAGTCATTCAAGTCTTGAGAAGTTATGTAATTTTCAAAGCTAAAGGAGGTTTCCACATGAAAATGGCTCACATGTATTAAGGACATGTCATTGCTGATTGCTTAGTATCTTTTGAAACGAAGAAGGTAATGACAGTAGAGTATTTGGTCCATTTTTTGCCCACCTGTGATGATGTCACACATTAGTCAGTCTGTGCTTTTATCTTTTACTCCATCAATAAGATTCCTTATATATGATTCCTCTACAACTACATTAACCATCTTGCAGGGGTGTTAAATACAAGCTTCTTTTTGCCTCTACTTTCCACTACTCCAGCCCGAAGACTTGGAACGCTTTTCCCCTGTACCTAAAATCGCAAGCTGACCACCTTCTTTTCAAGAAGCTGCTGAAAACATACCTTTTTGAACAAGTGTATTCCATTAGTAATTCTGCTGTCTAGCCATCCTAATTGCTGCTAACATTTTATCCTAATTCTACTGCTAAATTCATGTGTTGCATCTTTTAACTTTTGTAATTCATGGAAGCCACATTGTGTCTGCATTTGTGGGAAAATGTGGGGTAGAAATGAACCGTAAATAATAAATAAATATGTCCCAAAGATGCTTGAATTCTGTCATTGTTTTCACTTCAGTCACCTCAGTTGAACATCTATCTAAAATGTCAGCAATCCTTTCAGTGGAAAAAGTATTTTCTCACATTTCTTGTTATCTTTCTTCCCTTCAACTTCATATGATGATCCCTTGTACTTGAGCTTTTCATTCCACAAAAATAGTACTTTCTAATTCTTCATTGACGAATGCTGAGCATGCTTGTCTAATATCTACCTTTCTCTTTTTCTTCCGTAGATTATAGTTTATGCAATCCACCCAAAAGGACTTCATGAAAAGCTATTTTGAGCAGAGGCTTTTGAAAGGGCAAAGAACACACAGATTCACGATAATGAATGCAGGTTCTCTTTTGGCTGAAAGCTACACAATGTATTATCTTCCTTATATTATACATAGACCTGACTATTCCCTTTCTAACAAGAAAAGTGACTCAGGCAAAGTTTCCCACCAAAGAAAAGGGTAGAGAAAGCACACCGAGCGTGCATAAACTGTGATTGCTTGCACTGAGCAAAAGTTAGAAAATGAAAAAGCAAATCAGAAGCATATGCATATTTGCCCACATTTAGATCTCTAACCATAGGAACTGCATGTACTCTGAAACACATTCAGCTCTATTTTCTGGCTGCCTCTTTGAATTGCTGCTACCTTTTCAACTCTTTTTTTTTTTTTGGTGGATTTTACCAGACACCAACAGAGAGATAATATCACTTTCCTATTTTACTTAGGATACCTCTCTTTATGTACCCAAAATACTAATAGCTGTCACCAATTGCTCAATGATATTTTATAATATGGTGCCAAATGTTAGGGACCATACCCACACTGAAGTTTTGGCATGGAAAAGCATTCTAACAGATGCAAGGCGCTGAAATGGAGCAGAAATGGCAGATCCATGCAAAAACACAATTACGTGGTTGTTTATAGTATAGCAGCTAAGTGTTTCCACGTAGAACTGCAAAGGGAGCATGACCATGGGAGGGCCATAGGTGCTTCAGGGGCAATCCCTTAAAATTTCACACAGTGTTATCGAATTTGGGGGATCTAGGCCCAATGTGCGCACTGGGATTTACACCTGGTTTCAGTTGTTGTAACTCCTTGCGTCCATAGCTGAGAGTGGATTCCGGTGCTACGCGATATTCTATAAAGGGCGCTGATCCCAGAACACCCATTATTGACAATCGTCCAGCACCAGTTTTATGGCATAGAATTGAGCGCCAATTACAGAATTTTCCCCTAATTGGCTATCTTGTAGTAAATAATAATCTCCAGAGTTTCCCCCTGTGAAGTGAGTGCTATTTCTTTCCCTTCAACATGGCGTTTGGCCAGAGCTGACGGTTGCAGGCTAAATATTGCCCCTATTTAACTAATGCGGATATTGACCATTTGGAACACAACCTGGATTGATTGTTGTTATATATTTTGCATTTCTGCATGTTTGTTGGAATCAATTTAGTCCTGTCATTTAACTTTCTAGCTTTGTTAATTTAACGTATTGTAACTTGTACTATATTTATTTGTTTGCATAATTTGCCACTTTTATCTTGTTGCTGGGTTTTCCATGATAATAGAATCTGAACATAATGTTTATGTCAGCAGAATCAAGCATGTAGCAAGTGTTTTGGCTTATTCAGAGATGGCTAACAAAACACATCTTATTAATAATTATATATTGCCACAGGAAATTAAATGCAGCATATGCTTCCTACCACCGATTTGCAATATTTAATGTAGGTAGCTTTTTATATTAAGCAGCAATAATGATTACTTCCCTTAGCATTTATTGTAATAGCAGTAATCAGGGTAGACTCATTTAATATTCATGAGTTTAATTTGTGTGTTTAATATATGATTTGAGTATTACATTAATCAATGTCTACTTATTATTAAAGATTACTTAGGAATCCTTGTAGGTTGAAATACCTTTTAAGGGGGTGTGAGGCAGTGAGAGGCATAGTATGGACATCCCTATATTCCCTGTGGGGAGTTGCAGTTCAGGCATCTTCGCAGAAGATTCCCTACTGTGGCTGTGCCACATGAACTTTATCTTACTACAACATCACTTTGTATTTGTTTGCACCAGAGTCTGTAACGCCTGTCCGGTACTATGTAAGCCACATTGAGCCTACAAATAGGTGGGAAAATGTGAGGTATAAATGTAACAAATAAATAAATAAAGGTGGTGTTAACCCTGCTGGTTAGAGGATGAACTACCGAGTTACTATGGCAGGATTAATGCATTATGGGCAAGTGAGGCTGCCTGGCTTCACAGTAGACATGAGGTTAAAAGCCCTGAGACAGAGCGGAACAGAGAGGCCCAAGAGGAGAGAGGTCCCAATACAAAGATCCTGGAGAGAGAGACCCAAGGAGAAGGAATCGGCTGTAAGGAACAAGCCGGAGGTCCCGATACAGAGGCCCAAGAGAGGAAGAGCAGGGGCTCAGTGTGTGACTGGATTGAGAGTATTGGTTTGATGAGATCTGACTGAGGTTAAGTCAGGAGTGCATTTTACTGCTGGGCTCTGACTGAGGGAAGCCATGAGAAGTACTGTGACCGGTAAGCCATGGTGACTGGTGAAGTAAATTGTACAAGTGTATTGAAGTGTGCTAGAAGCATTGACACTACTGAAGTGAATTATACAAGAGTGCTGGAGAGTTGTGTAAGTGTACTGGAAGCTTTGATATTACTGACGTGAATTGTGCAAGAGGAAACATTAATATTATTGAAGTGAACTGTGAAGTGTGCTGGAGGTTGGCTGGAGTCAGACCTGACCAGTGAAGTAGAACTGAGAAGTAGTGTTTGGTGTGGAGAAAGCCCACAACCATGGACTATTTGGCCTGCTAGAGGCCTAAACAAGTGATGTTAATTAAGAAGAACTGTTTGAATCCCGATTCTCTGACATAGCAAGATGAGGATTAAGCAAAATAAATACTTTTATTTTGAGTTTGTGCCTCCTGTCCAGGACACACCCAACCCAGCTTGGGCATCTTACGGGGGTAATTCTGAAATTCTATTTGGGACTTGAAGTCCAGTGTGTCTATTGTATCAGCTATACACCAAGCTTATTTTCAAATGGAGAAATCCAGGACTTTTAGGGACTAGATACAAGTTAAGGATTCCTGACAACCCAGACCCCTGAGGAACCCAGTCTACTAAAGGCTTTCTCCTGATAGAGTGTTAGACATCCAAGCTTGATAGTAACATGGTCTTGCTGCTAGGAGCCTGGTAAAATTCATACCGAAAAGGATCCACAGAACATGCTCAGTTCAGTTAGCACAAAGCCTTTTCTACCAAACCTGAAGGAGCAGCCATTTTAGAAATATACATGTGGATAAAATGAGTGGTTTGAACCAGTAGCTTCCAGATAAGTGGAAATTTTGCAACTTTCACCTGTAAGTGGCACTGATGACACATGTGATTGTCCCATTTCACAAACCATCTAAGTTTAAACATGAGACAATAGGAGATAATCTTTTACCACCGAGTCCTTCTACAGCTTTTTCGAGACACAGGCACAACCAGTGGCGTAGCAAGAGCGGGGCGGTCTGCCCCAGGTGCACACTGCTGGAGGGTGCAGACAGCAGCCGCGCGCCTGTCGGCTCCACTGGTTCCCTGCTCCTTCTGCCCCAGAACAGGTTACTTCCTGTTCCGGGGCAGAGGGAGCATGGAGCCAGTGGAGCCGACAGGCGCGTGGCTGCTCTCTGCACCCTCCAGCAGCCAAGAATGCACCTGGGGGGGGGGGGGCGTGATGCGCCGGGGAGACGGGTGTCATTGCGCCAGGGGGGGTGTTGTGCTGCACCCTGGGGGCACGGATACCACTGCACCCGGGGGGGGGGGTGCGTAGCAGCGATCCGCCCTGGGTGGCAGCCGACCTAGGATCGCCACTGGGCACAACATAGCTGCTGATTGTTATTTGGGTGAAGGATGGGGAAGAATCCACCTCTAGAGGTTAAACAAGGATCCTTCCCTTTCATTTATCTATATTGTATGTACACTAACTCTGCAAGAATGCATGACGCTGATATCAAGCTTACACATTTGCATTTATGTCTGCCACCATCTTGCATCTTCCAACATATTTTTCATAATGGGGTGTGACTCGTAGAGTGATGAGTTACCTATTGAGAATAGACTTCTGAGGGGAACTGCCCCCAAACAGACATTCTAACAGTGCACTTGATCATTTATCTATGAGCCAGTAAATAGAGCAAAGATAAACAACTGTATATTTATGATTTCAGGAACCATGATCATTTGGGCTCAGCATTGGCTACTACACAGCTACAATAAAAGCAGCAGGTGGCTATGAAGAGTCAGCTTCAATGAGTCGGAAAGGACATGGAGAAGATTATATGGACTCAAGAGTTGGATGCAGGATCTTACGGTCCTAATGAGATCTGTTCTTGAGCACGAGGGCCTCTTCTCCGTGCTATCAGTCCATGCCCCATAAAGCCTATTTGAGCTACACACAAAAGGTTAACTACAGGCAAATATAACCATTCATATATAGTGTAGACCAGTGTCAAAAATACTCAATGAATGATGGATCTAGTTTCAAAGCCAGCAGTCAGTGTGTGTGTGTTTTTTAATGCTAACTGGTGTATATTCATCAACAGTATGATGGGAATTTTATGACAGGGTTGCTGCTATAGGTGCTGGTTATGCACCTATGTTAAGCCTATTCTATATAGAAAAGTAGGTACCTACTTTTTTTTTTTTTACAGAATACTAGCATAAGTGGCAGAGAATGTATGCACGTCAAACACGTAGCAGCCCTCTATTTGGTGAAATGCCCACGCTCACATGTATGCATGCACCCACGTATATTACAGAATTCTATAATTTATGTGCACATATGTTCTTAGCTCACACTCCACCCATGTGCATACTCATTGACAAAGCCTATGTCATCAAAGCATGCCATATACTTTTCTGCTAGTTGGTATTCTATAAGAGATAATTTACGCACATAAATAACTAGAATACCGCCATTTACATACAATTTTGGCATCTACAAACAGAATTATAACCCATACTGAATATGCGTGTAGGGGGTCAATATTCAAAGCACTTTAAATGGCCAGAAATGGATCCTGGCCATTTGAGTTGCTTGTTCAGGACTGACCATGGATATTTAGTGGCACTTAACTGGATAGTGCTGCTGAACATACCCAGGTAGGGTCAGATTCTATATATAGCGCTGAGTTACACGTGTTAAATTGGGCATCCGTCCAATTTAAGGTGCGTAACTTAATTGAGTAATGAGCCAATCAGTGCTGATAAGTGGGTGATAACAACCAATTAGCAGTAATTGGCAGTAATTAGGATTTATGCACATATCATATTCTATAACATTGTGAGCATAAATCCTAATGCACATACATATTTGGGAATACTCGAAATCCATGTCAGAACTGACTGCCAAATTAAAAACTGCCCGTGAATCAATTTGTCAGTTTAAAATAAAAAAATTTAAACGGGATGAAAGAGACTTTGCTTCCAATCAAGTTTATTTTTGGATGAATAAGGATCGCCCTTTAAGAATCACGGCATAAACTGTTTTTACAGGGAATATGAGTGATAGTGATTCAAGTGGGGTGGATAGAAGATCTGGCCAGTCCGGAAGAAATCAGGGGCCCTCAGATAATCATCGGCCTTTTTTCAGGGGGCGTCGAGGACGACAAACACGTTTTCAAACGCAAGGAGCTCATGGGGATCCTCCAGGTCCGGGCAGATATTATCAAACCCGGGCGTGGACCAATCAAAATCAGCAATAATTAATATCTCCTCATTTGAGTTATCTACATTTCAAGAACAACTATTAAATTTGGGATTGGGATTTGTTCCTTCAACTAAATATGATCCATTTTCTATGCGTGTTTCTTTGTTTAGATTTTTTAGAAAATTACATCTTAAAAATTTTTTTTGGGTGAATCCACCTCTTCCTGATAATTCTTTGGTTCATCCGAAATCTACCTGGATGCCATTTGAAAATTTAGATCCGTCTGTGATAGCATTCCAGAAGTGTATTCTACATGATCTAGAATTTATGGAAAAACAACATGAAGATAATATTCAGATGTGGAATCTTTCTAAACAACAACATGAAGCATTGATTCAATTGCAAAATCAACATGATATTTTGATTACACGAGCAGATAAAGGAGGAGCGGTGGCTCTCTGGGACATTAACAAATATATACAGGAAAGCCATCGTCAGTTAGATGATGAATTCACCTATAAAAAACTAATGGGGGATCCAGTGGTGGACCTTCAAAGAAAAATTAAAGCTATTATTGAAGAAGGTACTGCAGCAGGGATGTTGACTTCTCGGGAAGCGCGGTTTCTGCATGTTGAATGTCCTAAAACTCCTCGGATATATTTCCTTCCAAAAGTGCATAAAGATATCTCTAAACCACCTGGTCGCCCAATTGTGGCATTATGTAATACTGTATTGGAACCGTTATCGATATTATTGGATTTTTTTTGAAACCAGCTGCTCAACAGGTAAAATCTTATCTACAAGATACGACGGATTTCCTGTGTAGTCTTCAAAATGTGACACTTACGGGGAATTCAATTTTTGTGACTGTGGATGTCTCATCTTTATATACTGTTATCCCGCAGGATGAGGCCTTAAAGATCATTAAAGACATTCTTGACCAACGATCTACCCCCCCTCGTATGTCTACTGAATTCCTTATGAAACTGGCTCATTTAGTAATTGAAAACAATTATTTTTATTTTCAACAACAGTTTTATGAGCAAAAAATAGGCATAGCGATGGGGGCCACTTTGGCTCCCTCAGTTGCCACTTTATATCTAGCCAGATTTGAGGATCTTCTTGTATATACATTAGAAGAATTCAGCAATATCTCATATTGGAAGAGATATTTGGATGACATATTTTTGATCTGGGAGGGTTCTGAGGCATCTCTCCTACAATTTATGTCTAGATTAAACTCTCTACAAGGGAATTTAAAATTTACATTTCACCATCACTGTCAAGGACTTGAGTTTCTAGATGTGTGGGTATTTAGAACATCTAATGGGATACATACAACCATGTTTCAAAAACCCACCTCTAGAAATACTCTGTTACACTTCTCTAGTTTTCACCCTTACCATCTCAAAAGAAGCTTACCTATTAGTCAATTTTTAAGGATTAAGAGAATCTGCTCTGATATATGTATGTTTGAAGAGCAGGCTAGAACGATGACAAATAAATTCATGGAAAGAGGCTACCCTAGATCAGTGATTAGAAAAGCTTATTTGAGAGCGAAATTTGCGAATAGGGACTTACTATTACAATATAGATCTCAGGAGCATGAGGATAGGTTAACTGCCGTGCTCCCGTATTCATCTCTAAGTTTAAAAGTCATGGCAAGTATTCATCAACATTGGCATGTGCTACAAATCTATGACTGTTTTATTCAACACCCTATTGGAGCCTATACTCGCAGTAAGACCCTGGGGGAATTATTATCCTTTAGAGAGATTGATAGTAAGAACAGGGATGCTGCTACCTCGGGTCATACAAAATGTGGGTCATGCCAATGGTGTGAAAATACGATTGAGGGGGTCTCATGGAGACATTCTGAGAGGTCTAGATTTATACATGCTCGCTCAAATACAAATTGCCTGTCGCAAAATGTGGTATACATGATAGTCTGTCCTTGCAATAAACTATATATAGGAAGATCTAGCAGACCGATTAAAATACGATTGAATGAACACAAATCTCGCATCAAAAACTCTATTTTGTCAGCACCCTTGGTACAACATTGGGTGGAAAAGGAGCATTTACTTTCTGATCTTAAATGGAGAATAATTGATCAGGTGAGCATGGGGTGGGAGGGTGGGAACATTGCTCAAGTTTTAAACTTTAGGGAGCAGCAATGGATATTCAGGTTACATACTTTAGTTCCTGACGGGCTTAACTCAGAAATTGATTGGTGGTCGATGATGTAATCGTAAGGGCTGCGATTTCATTGGTTGTTTAGTGTGGATGGTTGCTCCAATCGCATTGCTCTTTTCTTGATCAGCTGTAGCTCTTTATAATACTAAGGTTCGCGTAGAAACGCCGCGGCCATTTTTTGAAATACAGGGATAGATGCAGGATGAAACGGTAAGAAGTTTACTTTAAAGTAGAATAAATGATGGTTGTTTTCGTTGTATTGTGAGCAGTAATATGCATTTGGTTTATGTTGCAGAAAGCCTCTTCCTTGATAAAGCTTGATGCAAAACTTGGCCATGTCGGCGGGGGTTCCCTGTTATCGTTAAATCGCTGCCTTTTACAGATAAGTGACTGTTTAAAAAGGATGGTTATATTTATTGATGTGAATTTGCACAGTTTTGATATATAAAAGATGGATGCATATCGATAAAAAGAAAAAAGAAATAAGGGGATTTATATGAGGATTTGCTCCACACCAATTCGCCTGTGCGAGGGAACAATATTGTTCATATGGTTGTGGGAAGCACTTTAATCTGATTATCCCCATGCACTAGATGCATTAGATAATATGCTGTGAATTCCTGCTTCAGATATAACTGTTTGGGACATTTATCACTTGCATACATATTTGGGGGCATGGATAGGGGCATTTCTGGGGGTGTTCCCTTATGTTATGCATGTTGATAATAGAATATGGCCAAACTGCACCTAACTGTAGGTGCCTGCATTTAAGCCTACTCATGGCAGACCTAATTGCAGGCACCTATAGTTAGGCCACAATTTCTGCTGGTTTCTAAATAGCATGCTTAGAGATCCCCATGGAAATCCAGGCATATTCTATAACTACACATGTAACTTAATTGGCTTAGGGACTAATTTTCAAGAGAAAAATGTCCAAAAAGTGGCATAAATCTGCATTTGGACATTTTTCTCACAAAAACGTCCAAACTGGTATATTTGAAACCAGTTTTTAGACATTTTTCTATGAAGTCCGTTAGAAGTGTTACACTTGTGGTGGAAACTGTGAGCCTTCCAAAACTCACCAGAAACCCAATGTACCCACATATAGGTGCCCCCTTCACCCATAAAGGCTACTGTAGTGGTGTACAGATGGGGTAGTGGGTTTTGGGAGGGCTCAGCAGATAAGATAAGGGAGTAACGGTTAGATGTGTACCAGGGAACATTTATTTGAAGCCCACTGCAGTGCCCCCAAGAGTGCCCCATTGCTCTTCTGGGATATCTGTGTGGTCAGTCTACTAAGAATGCTGGCTCCTCCTACATCTCAATGGCTTGATTTTCTCAGTTTTTTAGAAAATGGATCAAAGATAAACACACAGAGCACAAAAACATCTAGCAAATAGCCATTTTTGAGAAGAAAAAGACATTTTTCAGTTTTGAAAATGGCTATATTCCCCACTTGAATTTTGGACGTTTTAAGCAAAACATTCAAAGTTGGACTAGACATTTCGAAAATGCTCCTCTTAACAAGCCAATCAGTGTTTTTAACCATACTTAACAAGCAATAATGAGCACTAATTGGCAATAATTAGAATTTATACACACATGTTGTTAAGTATATTCTGAAATGAACTGTGCCTAAATTCTCATGCATGTAGTTCAAAAGGGGCATGGTTATAGGCAGGGAAATGGGTGTTTTGTGGGCATTCTGAAATTTATGCACTTAGTTACAGAATATGGCTCAGTGCACAAAAATGTATGCAAAGGGATTTACGCCACATTTTCATTGATGTAAATGGCTGTACGTAGTTTTAGGCACTGGTATATCACCTAAGTATATTCTATATATCATGTATAAATCTAGGCACTGCTTATAGAATATGCTCAGGTGAAAATGTTTACCACACAGATTTTTTAGGCACCATATATAGAATCTGGCCCTTTATGCCTAAGTACGATTCTATAAAGGACACATGCTCTTTATAGAATCACACTATGCACGTTAAATTCTTAGTGCTAATTATTTTTTATTTAGAATTTTACTTAAATTGTATATGCACAAATTACTTAGAAACAATCAGTCCACATCAATGAAGGACAGAGAGAAAAATCCAAATGAAATCATGTAGAAAATAAGAGCCTAATAACGTCCAAACATTTCCACTAATATTTCAGGCCTAAATACTACCACCATTACTTTTCTCCCTAGCTAACAGAAAAGTCTCTAACTGAGAAGAATAAAAAAACACATAGTTCTTGTCTTCATAGGAAATTGCACAACAAAAAATCCTTCAGTCTCTGGTACACAGCTATTATTATTAGTGTATGCCAGATTGAGTGGGAACATCTGAGGGTATACTCAAAAAAACAAAATGAAAATAAAATAAAGATTTAATAATATATAAAAGAACGTCATTCAATAACAGTTTGATAGAGCCAATGCTGTATTTGGAATTTTTTGCTTTGGTAGCTTTTGTCCTGGTTTTCATAGGAAATTAAACATTTACAAGAAAATCTCAAAACAAATGTTGCTCCCAGAGCCACCACACGTTCCTTTATAACAAGAAATTGTTTACACATTTGTTGGGTAGCTCTGGTCACATCAGGAAAGATTTGAATATTGGTGCCATTTGTAGGTGCTGCTTATAGAATATACCCCTTGGTGCTTAAGTTGTAACTGTCTATTTTGTGGATTGTCCACAGGTGTCGTCAGCACTTACGTTGTTAAGTGCTAATATTCAGCACTAAACCGCATAAAATAACCACATAAATAGGACCAAACATCTTTTTGTGGTTTGCCTTAAACACTTAAGTGCCGAATACTCTACTTAATTAGATAAGTTTTATTTGGTCGTGTATGCCCAGATATCAAATGCTGGTGCCTGGATGTGGCCTGGCATTGAATATTCAGGGATAAAGTTAGCAGCGATCAGCAAAACGCTGACGAGTGGAGGCTGAATATCTACCAACACAGGGAACAATTCTATAATATAGCATCTCCAATTGGGCACCTCAATAATGTGTCATAGGTGTGCATAGGCACCCAGGTGTCATTATAAAATACAAACTGAGGGGCCGGTTTACAAAGCTGTGACAAGTGCTGATGCGTGCTTGCCGCAGTAAAAAAAAATGGCATATCACGGAGCGTGCTGAGGTGTCCCATGGTAATTTTACCATTTGCGCATGCTACCCATGTGCTAAGAAATAAAATGTATTTTTTGGCATGGGGCATGCCTAGGGGGTGGAGAGTGGGTGTGTTCTGCACTAGTTAGTGCACTAGCTATGCACCTGCTGTAACTATTGGTGCCTAAGTGAGATAAGGGTGTAGGTAAGTTACAGGATTCTGTAAACATGCATGCAAGTGGCAGACCACCCAAGTTCAACGCTTGTGAACACCCCTTTGCAGCTACACGCTGTAGCTCTTACATGCGCCCTTATAGAATACAACTTAGGCACTTGCCGCACTTACACATTTAAGTGCTACTTTTTTTAAGTGCAAGGGGCACATAACTGTGGGTGTTTAGTTATAGAATTGTCCTTATATGGGGGCAGCTTTCTCTATAGTGGCTCTATTTGGCCACTATGGACTACATTCTATATATGACGACTAAACAATTGGTGCAGAGACGAAATACACTTAGGTGCATTCTATAAAGTATGTCTAAATTTAGGCGTACTTTATAGAATAATTCTAAATTTCTGCGCAGTTTATAGAACATGCTGAGTGCCCATCCATATCACTAAATTTAGTTGCGGGCAGTTACACCAAGTAAAACTTGGTCTAAATGCTGACGCTTAAATTACGCACAGATTGGGAGTATTCTATAACCACACATATAGATTTTAGAAATGCCCATGAACCACCCATTCCACGCCCATAGCAACACGCCCTTTTCAACTATGTGACAGAATTTAAATGCATCACGTTACAGAGTATGCTTACACAGTTCTGCACGTAAATTCTAATTAATGCCAATTAGTGTCAATAATTGATTAAGTGGCAATTATTGGTGCGGATTGGCTGTGTGTGCAAATCCAAAATATGACTAGATTTGCATGCAAAACTTAAGTTGCACTGTATAGAATCTGGGAGCATACAGATAATATGTAAATCTCACCCCTGCTCTACTCTAACTCTGCTCCAAACCTATATGAATAAGGTTTGAGTGGTTAGATAAATTTTTGCTCAGGTACTTCACTCTCTCCATAGGGGCTGAATATTGATGGTTAGAAGGCTTGTATGTTTACTGGCTGCTAATAAACATAAAAATTATTTTGAAAATCCTGCCCCCTTCTCTCATCACAAAGCTTATATTTACTGGTACCAGGGTCTAGTATAATTCAAATCACCAGCCAACTCACGCTAACCTTTGAGGGAACATATTTGTTACTCTAATGATTGGGCCCTGTAATACTCATGCTTAAATAAATACACTTAATTCCTTAACTTCAATAATAAAAACTCACATAGTCTGGCTGGTATGTGCAGAGGATGTTCCTTCCACTCCTATGATATGATGATAGGGCTAGGGATCCATTAGTATAAAGTTGGGATCAACCCAGAACTTGAGTGTATTTGTAATCCACAAGATGGCGGAGTGAGTCATTGTTTTTTTTGTTTTAGATTGGTTAAGGGTGACACTGGAATCCAAGGACTCATTCATCAGCACCAAGGCCCCAAACATTTTCTCCCATATGTTGATGAAAAAGGTTACCTACATTCCTAAGAACCTCTTTCTAGCAGTATTCTACCCTTTCCATTCCACAAGGCTTTGTCCTATATAAAAAGACTGGGACAAACTAGGGCTCCAGTCACACATCAGCAAAGTAGGCAATCAGTTTCAGGAGCCACTACATGAATATAATACAACAATCCTTTCCTCTCTCTCCCAACACCCTCTCAGCTTGGGCAGATTTGAAAGAAAATCCTTGTCTGTAGGTTTCCCAGCTTCTCCTTGGTTGAATTTCCCTTCTGTGCTTCAATCATGTGGTTCAGGGCATAGTGCAATCTGCAGCAGTTGCGGGCTGAGGCAGCCATGCTGGTGAAGACCACAGTCAAACTGACACCACATGTGAATTTATCTGTACCCTGCCGAGAGTAGTATATTGTGTGGGTTATAAATTGTTTAAATAATAATAATAATAATAATAAACACCTCCACGAAGTCTGGTCTGTATCTTAATGACACAAACCATGATAGGAATCTCCGAGGTTGCCAATAAAAATAGCTAACTCCAAAAAAAGCCAAAACCAATCCATTAATAACAACCTAATAATGTCACAGTACCTTTGTTTCACACTATCTAGATGAAAGGCATGAAAGCATGGGGTGACTGCACAGTACACAAAGAAGGCAAGATGCTTCAATTTTGTATTGAAAATAAATCTAGAAGCTCTATTTTTGAAATAGTTTATTTATTGGCACAGAAGAGGAGGCTTTCTGGAGTTTATTGTCTACTGTATCTAACGGATTCTGGTCCCAGTACTCGGGACACACCTAGCCAGTCAGGTTTTCAGGATACCCATAATGAATATGCAGGAGATAGATTTGCACACAGTGGAGGTAGTGTGTTTAGTTTTATCTCCTGCATATTCATTGTGGGTATCCTGAAAACCTGACTGGCTAGGTGTGTCCCGAAGACTGGTTTGAGAACCCCTGCTGTATCTATTTAAATAATAATGGTAATGATGATGATAATAATCGTAATAGAGTGAGCAAACTGATAAATCTCTACATGAAACTGTGTTTATTGTATGCAAAAATCTTCATAATAAACCATCAGTGGGAATTAAAGTCAAATGTTATCAAAAAAGGTAATGGTTTTCCTTTGCCCTTCATGCAGTGGTGTAAAATACTTTTCTAACCAGGAAATGGTGCATTAAAAATCAACTAATGTTTCTACAGGCTATTCCTTGCTAAATGGCAGAGGTGATTCAAGTAGAAAAAAAAAAACCTAAACAACAACATTTCAATAAACAAGGACAGGGTAATTCAGCTGCTTGGTATTTAAAGTGCTTATACATTACAAGTCTGTCGTTTACAATACGGCACAGCAACCTGGAACAGTAATTTATCACGAGGATGCTAATCTGTTTATAAGCTGTTTCCCTTAGAAAAGTTTTCAAAGTTAAACTGTGCAGACTTTTCAGACTGTGTATCTGCACTGCATCTGTGCTAATGTAGGTGCAATGGCTTTGCAACTGTCCTCTAGAGACTAAACGAAGACAAATAAGCTCATTTGGCCGGTGACAGCACTGGACTTGTGATGAGCTGGGATTTTAGTGGGAAATGGCTTAGCAAGTTATTCACGTTCTGCTCCAGGTTTCCTTTGTCATTGAAAATCAATTAATATGGTTTATGTTTACTTCCATAGACAGGCCATAATGCACGGGTTTTTTTTTTTTAATGTGATATTCTACCATTTTATTACAGAGAGAGAAAAAAAAGCACTCCATCATTTATTCTTTCAGGAATCTGTTATGACTAAAATCATTATTCAGATCCAATTGTCACTTTAGCCATCTCCTTTTATGGAATTCATTGTTTAGCTGCAGTACTCCTACATACATCGATTCACTATAGTGATTAAGGAATTGCCCTTTTCAAGCTGCCTCTCATCTCCACTCCTGATCACAGACACATACAGGAAGCCTCACAGTAGAGCCTGCACTTAGTGGCTGTCCGACACAGCCCATTCCAAGTTTTTTATTTTTTAGCAATTGTAACAATATCATAAGCATAGCAACTTGTTTAGGAAACACAGAGGAAATACAAATAAGGCATCATTATATATTTGGAAGTAAAGAAAAAAAAAACTCATAACTCCTTCTCAGCCCACATTATAGGTGAGAGGGTGGAACTAAAGCAAATTAGGAGAATTACATTAGAAGAAAAATGAAAAGGAAAAATGCCTAGGCTCAACCAACCACATCGCCATATATATTTAAAGATGTCATAAGTTTATATTCCCACTGGAGATCTTCTTCATATTTATAAAGGCTCTCAAGTGCTGAGAATGAAAAAAACATATTTAATCCCAAGACAACACACCAGCATTTACACGGGTAAACTAAAAGAAAAGATGCTCCTAAATCTCTAATATCTGGTGTCATTGCCAGAAATAATTTCTTTCTTTCCTGTGTACTCTTAGTAACGACTGGATAAATCCATATCTTTTGACCTCAAAATAAATTCTGCAAATAAAGTCTAATCACTGAATTGAGGCCTTGTTCAAAGACAAATGAAACCAAAAGTGTTGCTCGGTCACGTCTGAAAGTGAATCTTCTAATATAGCTGACAGATCTTGAATAACTTCACCAACATGCTAAACTTGACCATCACTCACTGGTGCCCCCTCTGGGATTTTCTTTGCAACAGGTAAGTAGTAAACCTTATTTAACGGTGGAATATTAGAAGAAGAAAATTTCAACACATATTTTTTTTTTAAGAATTTCACTGGTGACATTCCAGGAGCTCTGGGAATGTTCAATCTATGAAGGTTCAAACTGCTATTAAAATTCTCAACTTACTCAATTCTATGATGGATCATAATATTATCTTTCATTATAGAATCGACAGAACCTTTAAGTTCCTTAATATCTATCACTGTTCTGACGATTTCAGTTATTCTTGTCTATTATTTTTAAAGGAAGTTGACAAAATGTCTACTTCACTCACTAACAATGAGGTTTCCTGAGTAGACTTCACCACCATCACTGACAACACTTGAATCGCCTTCCAAATATTTTCCAGAGTCACCGTCGATAAAGAGGAGAGTTGGTGTAGTTTCCCTAAGTCTGGCAGCACAGACTGCCCATCCTCGAGTCCAAGTACATCATCAGAGCCAACTGCTGTAGCAACTTCCGCCTCTGCAGTCATATCAGCTGTGATTCAATTTCCTGCTGGACATGGCGGTGGTGAGAGCAGTGGAGGAGAAAGAGAAATGTCAGCTCCCAGTGGTGTGGGCGCTCCTTCGACCACTACCACAGCAGGATCACTCACTCCGAAAAGTTGCGTGGTGAACCTCTCTATGGTTGGCTGCGCTGGAGAGGAAATGTGGTGCGACGGCAGAGAGAGAGAGAGAGAGAGAGCTGGAGCAAAAGGAGGGGCAGATGCTGGACTGGGGGGAGCAGAGAGAAGAGAGAAAGAGAGACTAGACTGAGGAGAGATGGAGGGACAGATGACAAACCAAGAGAAGGAGAGAGAAAAGGGTTAGTGGGGTGCAGGAGAAATGGAAGAAAGAAGCTGGACATGGGGAGGGCCAGGGACACAGAGATAGTGATCATGGATGGAACAAGGACAGGGACACAGAAAAGATGGTGGCTGTGGAGGAGACAAAAACAGGGAGATGGGGGCAAAACTGGACACCAAGGGAGGAAAAGGAACATAGAAGAGAGATGCTGAACATAAGAGGTGGATAGGGACATGGATACATAGGGCAGACGCTGGACAAGACAGAAAGGGACACACAGAAAAGATGAATGCTGGACATCGAGAGGGAAGAAATGTCAAAAGGCCAGGAAATATTGGAGAGACAGACTCAAGAGAAAGGTAGAAGAGACACCAGGACCATAGAAATGCTCAGATAGCAAAGGTTAAAAAAGATAATTATTTTTCTAAATTTATTATTTGTAATATGTCAGCTTTAGGAAATGTGCATCTTTGTGCTCTTCCCCCCAGTCCACACTGCCTTGGTAGCGATGGTGTTACAGGGGCCATCTCAATTTTTCTGCCTGGGGCCCATTCAGTCCTAGCTATGCCACTGATTCCTACCACCACCAGAGGGCAACAGTATACATTGAAATCTTTGACCCTATATGCTTTATGATAAAGACCACTGACCATTTTATCAGTCATCCTGCAGGCTGACTCCATCCCATTAAGGCGTGGTCTTCAGAACTGTACACAGCACTCCAACTGAGGTCTGACCAGATCAGTTAGTTCTGCACGCTACATAACTCTTGAAAGCTCATCACAGGTATATCTTATTGCTACAAAAATATCTATACAAACAAACAGACTTTAATACATGCAGTGGTTGAGAAGACACTAAGATACATCACCCAACCCAGAGAATGTGGTAAAGGCGGTTAGCTTAGCGGAGTTTAAAAAAGGTTTGGACGGCTTCCTAAAGCAAAAGTCCATAGACTGTTATTAAATGGACTTGGGGAAAATCCATTATTTCTGGGATAAGCAGTATAAAATGTTTTGTACATTTTTGGGATCTTGCTGGGTATTTGTGACCTGGATTGGCCACTGTTGGAAACAGGATGCTGGGCTCGATGGACCTTTGGTCTTTCCCAGTATGGCAATACTTATGTACTTGTGTACTTATGTACCCCCAGGTTACAGATTGAGCTTGTTTTAACACTGAAGAACAAGTTTACTCTATAATTATTTATTGCCTTTCACCTCACAGCACAACAAGAAAATCCTGGACAGTCACCAGTGACTGACTGCGCAGACAGTGCTGCATCTGTGCAGTGGGATGGTCTATAAAGACTTTCCTATCCTTATGCAAACTAGAGTAGCAGAACTGTGGCATTGTGATCACCAATATGGAAGCAATTGCTACAAGCAAAACATTAAAAGAAAGTATACCAGCTGGAATTTCGAGTTCTACACTCCAAATAGAACCTCTTTGGTCAGCCAGCACTGGTGAACACATGGACCTCATAAAATTAATTCATGTGCCAGAAATTCATGCAATAAACCCACACCACCACCAGAGAAGCCAGCCTACAAGAACAAATGAGATAAGATGAAAACTGCAACCAACTAAAAGGATTTAATAAATGACTGGAAAATCAAACAGGCTGATTAAAACCTTCAAACAGAGAAATTCTATTCAGCCTATATAATGTCAGCCACTCTGGGTAGCAGTAGCAGTGAAAGAAAAATAATTAAGACTGTAAAACAAATGGAAAAAATATAGTATCAATAACAAAGTGGCAGTCCTCAGACTGGGGTCAATAATCAAAAAAACAGAATAGACCCAACTAATTTAAATAAGGCAATGCTTGGACATGTTAACATATGCCGACTATAGAAGAAATCCTTTAAGACTTGGGCAAAGTACAGTATTATCAGTCACAGATGCTAATACAGAGACTGATATCTAGGTGAGGATAAAGAACACAGTTATTTTACTATGTTTAATACCATTGGTTGGATAACATTTAGATGAATTAATTAACTACTCAAACTGATGTTCAAGAAGAATTACTGTTCAAGTACAGAAGGCAGGTCCCTGTCCCCAATAGAGCTTATGGTATAATGGCTGTAGGGTGATATACATGGGTGTAAATGCCAGTCAGAATGTCACAGTCTTGCCATGACTCCTGCCCTGATGCACCTCGTCTTTGTGAGTGGGTCCCATGATGCTCATTGGGATCTTCCTCCTGCAGCTCCATTCCTGGCGGGGTGCCGGCTGATGTCACTCCTCCTAGGTGTGTGCTTGTGCAGGCAGCCCGCAGGCAACGGAATCTCTGGGGGACACTTTTCGTTGATGTCTGAAGTGATGCCCTTGATAAGGGCTGCTGGGATTGTATTTGTGGACCTTCACAACAGGTCCTTTTGGGCCTTGGTTATAAAGTCTCCTGCCTTGTAAGGTCTTTCTGCAATTCCTGCCTTGTTCCTGCTGTAGCTGTGCCTGCATTGACTCCAGTTCCTGCCTAGCTTTGAAACCTAGCCTTGCCTCGGCTTGAAGTTCCAGCCTTGCCTTGAAGTTCCAGGCCTGCCTTGTCCAGTTCCTGCCTTGGCTCCCAGTTTCAGACCAGCTCCAGTCCTGTTGTACCTGTTCTGCCTTGCTTTGTCTAGCTATAGCCCTAACCTTTTCTTGTGTTGCACCTTGTTGTGTCTGGATCCAGTTCTTCCCTTGCCTAGCCTTGCCTTGTCTGGACCCAGTTCTAGCCTTGTTTCCGTGTCTTGCCTTGTCCTGTCTGGATCCAGTTCTAGCTCTATTTCCTTGTTTTATCATGCCTCGTTTTGATCCAGTTCCTGTTCTTGTCTTGCCTCTTTTGCCTTGTCTTGTCCAGTTCCTGGTGTTGCCTTGCCCTGCCTAGTCCTGTTTGTTTTGTCCTGCCTTGCTCATGCCGTGTCCTGTCTAGTTTGCTCTGGTTCCTGTCTTGCCTTGTCTAGATCCAGTTCTTGTCCTGTTGTCTTGATTAGTTATGTCTGCCTTGTCCCATCTGCCTTGTCCTGTCTAGTTCTGTCCGTCTGGCCTAGTCGTATCCCTGCCACTTTTCCAGTCTTGCTTCAGTTCCTGCCTTGCTTCCTGCATAGCCACAGTTCCAGTTCAAGTTCCTGTCTGGTTTCAGTTCCTGACAAGGTTTCATCCTTGCTTCAGTTCCTGCCTTGGTTCACCTTACTTTGCCACCTGCCTTGTGCCAGCCTGGGGGACTTGTCTGCTGCAGCTCCAGCTGTGGTTCAAAGGCTCACTGTCTTGTTTCCATGACACAGAGTTAAACATGCTGCAGAGAAAACATCAGCATCGCCAACAAGATGGAACTGAAAGGCTACAAGGAATCAACTTCAAAATAAACAACATTTTAGAAAATGAATGTAGAGACACCATGCAGGAATTGAGAGCAGGGACTGACAACAATAACAGAAAAGCTCATAAAAGTTGTTGGAGTAATCAGCACTAAACTTAGTCAACAAAACCCTGAGCCTCTATCTCAAGGGAGAAATACACATGGGGCACTTGCTGACTTTCCAGGGCCTACACACCAGACCAGAAGGAGTAAAGGTAGCTTAGTAAATTCCTATACCTATCTATGCAAAACTCCATCTCAAACTGACAAACAATATTGTTCAGAATAAAGCTGCTGCATATTGTAGTGACAGTGGACTTGCAGCAATCATCCTAGAAAAATACCATTAGTAGTTGTTGCATCCAGAACATTATTTCCAGCTAAACAGATACATGAGCAGATTGAAGAGTGTCCAGCAATTGTGCTGGCTCACAAAAATTTGTATATGAGAACAAAACGCATACCTGTGGAGACTAACCACATATCTACTGAGGTTATTTGTTTTAATAAACTACTGCTTGATAGCTCCAAAATACATTTATTTATTTAGGTCATTTATACCCCACCTTTTGCCGCAGTTTAGCAGCCCCAAAGCGGCTTACAATGAACTAGTGAAATAATTATAATGACCATCTTTTAGAAGGAGGACAGACATGCCTGTTGCAGAATTATGATCAAGAGTATCAGTGTAGCAGTAGAAAGAAGACTAATGAGAATATGAAGTCCTAGAACTACTACAGAAAGACAGAAGGATATTGAAAGCATCTTCTAAGTCAACTATATTCCAGTCTCACAGTATAGATTAGAGTCTGTAAATAAATACTCTGGGGGGGGGGGGGGGCTACAAAACTTAACATCTATTAATTGACCTCGATAATCAGGAAGATGGCTAGCCTAGAGAGCATCAAAGATCTCTCACAAGCAAACAAGCAAGCTGATGCCCTTAGTGCACTCCCTGAAGCAGATTATAAATTCCATCAGAAGGAAGAGCCCTAGAGCATGGATCATCCCGGCAGCCACTGCCAGCTACAGAGCTGCCATGTTATTGTTCCAGGAGAAGACTGGACAATCTGGGATTTCTTTCCTTCCTTCCTTCCTTCCATTATTAATGTTTGAAATGTATTCCATTCCAAAGTAAGAAAAAGGAACCCAATGTGCAAATAAATAAATACATTTCAAAAAAAAGGGGGGGGGGGGGAAGACAGAAAGAAAGAAAAGAAAACAAAGATAATAAAGCAATACACAAAAGGGAAAAAAAGGAAGGTAGATCTTCCAAATCAAGCCCTAATCAATAGCAAACTGGAATAACAGGTCTATATCTTCCACCCATATTATTTCTTAGCAGCAACAAATTTTTTTCAGTTATGCTGGGTCTAAAAGACATATTGTGTCCCCTTATAGATCACAAGGCATATGCAGGGGGAACATTAAAAAAGAAAAAGATGCCCTCCCAGCAAGCACTTGAGGGAGAGAAATAACTTCTTTGGAAACCGAGTTCACATTCAACATTAGGTAAGAAACTTGCAATTTTTTACCACAAAAAGGAAGCTCTTGTTTGGAATATAAGAGTATAAGCGCATTTTGCAATATTTTGCCTCTTAGAGTGCACTAATTGCAGATTCTTGATTTTTGTTAATTATTTTATGGGAAGGAACCTGGCATGGGCAGGGAATGGGTGTGAAGTGTTATCCAGCTTGCACGTTTGCATTAACAAGTGCTAAGTGGATAATACAGACTTAACACAGGAACACTTACGGCTCCTTCTACTAAGCGGTGGTAAGCTCAATGCAGGCTTACTGCTCGTTATACAGGAAATACCGCCAGGCTAACGCAGCAGCCCGGCAGTATTTCCCAACCCTATGAAGCCATAATTTCTGGCGCTACAAAAATTGATTAATTTTTGTAACACTGGATTGTACCCAAAGATAATCAGGCAGTACTGCGCGCTGCCCAGGGCCGTACCTAGGGTCTCTGGCACCCCCCTGCAGACTATCAGTTGGCACCCCCCCCCCCCCGTGAAAATGATCGCTCACCACTTGCCACACTGACAGGAATTGTCAGCAATATTCTTAGAAACAAATTGCTATACATTGCAAAATAAGATAGCAGATGTAAATTCTCAAAGTGGACATATTCCAAACACTAAAATGAAAATAAAATGATTTTTTTTCTACCTTTGTTGTCTGGTGACTTTCTTTTTCTGATCATGCTGACCCAGTATCTGATTCTGCTGCTATCTGTCCTCTTAACTCCATTTCCAGAGCTTCCGTTCCATTTATTTCTTTACTTTCCTCCTTTCTTCTTCATTTCTTGCTCTATATCCCCTGCCCCCTCCATTCATCCCTATCCAGCAATTCCCCTCTCTCCCTGAGTCCTGCAATCCATATCCATCCATGCCCATCTGTCCCCTCCATTCATCTCTATCCAGCAATTCCCCTCTCTCCCTGAGCCCTGCAATCCATATCCATCCATGCCCATCTGTCCCCTCCATTCATCTCTATCCAGCAATTCCCCTCTCTCCCTGAGCCCTGCAATCCATATCCATCCATGCCCATCTGTCCCCTGCCCCCTCCATTCATCTCTATCCAGGAATTCCCCTCTTTCCCTGAGCCCTGCAATTCATATCCATCCATGCCCATCTGTCCCATGCCTCCTCCATTCATCTCTATCCAGCAATTCCCCTCTCTCCCTGAACTCTGCAATCCATATCCATCCATGCCCATCTGTCCCCTGCCCCCTCTATTCATCTCTATCCAGCAATTCCCCTCTCTCCCTGAGCCCTGCAATTCATATCCATCCATGCCCATCTGTCCCATGCCCCCTCTATTCATCTCTATCCAGCAATTCCCCTCTCTCCCTGAGCCCTGCAATTCATATCCATCCATGCCCATCTGTCCCCTGCCCCCTCTATTCATCTCTATCCAGCAATTCCCCTCTCTCCCTGAGCCCTGCAATTCATATCCATCCATGCCCATCTGTCCCATGCCCCCTCTATTCATCTCTATCCAGCAATTCCCCTCTCTCCCTGAGCCCTGCAATTCATATCCATCCATGCCCATCTGTCTCATGCCCCCTCTATTCATCTCTATCCAGCAATTCCCCTCTCTCCCGTCCATGCTCCTCTCTCCCCTCCCATCCATGCTCCTCTCTCTCCCTTGCCCTCCCGCTCTCATGTCCCAACTGCCCACCCTTTTCCCCTCACCCCCCCCAAGATCCCTTTCCTTTTTTTTCTTTTAAATTTACCTCCGTCCGGCAGCGCAGTGTCAGTGAAGGAGGTGGCGCTCCCAACGTCTTTAGCCAGCCTTCCCTGCGCTCAGTGTTCCGCCTTCTTCTGATGTCAAGGAAATACAGTGGCGCCGGCGCCCCCCAGAGGACAGCGCCCCCCTGCCATGCTTACCTCGCTTACCGTGTCGGCACGGCCCTGGCGCTGCCCAGTTACCACCGAGTTAACATGGGAGCCTTTACTGCCACCTCAATAGGTGGCAGTCAGGGCTCCCCCCAAAATGGCCACGAGGCAAGTGCTTTACTTGCCTCCTGGCCATTTCCTGTAGGAAAGGAAGACTTCCCTTTTATCAGCTGCAGTAAAAGGGGGCCTCGGCGCACGTGTAAAACACACGCCGACACCAACACCAGCCCCCTTTTGCCACAGCTTGGTAAAAGGGGCCCTTAGTGCTTCCTGATTAGGGGGTGATAAATGCTCCTGCATTCATTTTTTTTTTTCAGGTAGCACAGCTAATGCAAACCTGACAAAAATGAAAAATACTGTCCCATTAGAAAAGGGTTTAGCGTGTGGGAAAGTCCCATGTTAAGATGCAGTAAGCCCATTTCCTAACACAGTTTAGTAAAGGGGCCCCTTACTTTATTCCAGGGTATCAGATGGAGCCAAGACATCCATCTCACCTTCACTCTCATTTGCAACCCTTACTTGATTGGAAATATGATCACATTTGCTCGGCAGAATCCGATTTGCATAGCACATTTTTAACACCACTGAGATATTTGTTAAATAAAATCTCAGGTGTTATCAGCTGGGTATGTGGAAAATTCAGGAAACACAGGTTTCTTGCCCTAGCTACATTTTCTGTTGCTTCAAGCTTGAAATGAAGAAATACTATGGACCCTTTTACTAAAGTGCATTAAAGTGTGTGTGTGTGGGTGGGGGGGGGGGGGGGCAGACTCTGGAAAAATGTCAGGAAGTATTTTTTCATAGAGAGCGTGGTGGAAACTTGGAATGTCCTCCTGCAGGAGGTGATGGAGATGAAAATGGTAACAGAATTCAAAAATGCGAGGGATAACACAAAGAAATCCTGTTCAGAAGGAATGGAACCACAGAAGCTTAGTGGATGTCAGACTTGTGAGTTCTTGTACCAAGTACAGCACTGCTGAGTGCGATGATACACACCCGGACTCTGCTTGAGCAAACCCGAGGATTACCTGCGGTGACCGCCGTTCCCTGGGGGTTGAGTCCCCAGGTGCGGGCGGCCGGCAGGACTTACGCAGAGAGCTGAGGAGAGGGGTGCTGAGGAAACCAGCTGGAGGAGAGCAGAAGGGAGTGGTCCAGGTACAGGCAATGTCCAAACAGGCAGGCAGCAGGCAAGAGTGTAGTCCAGGTACAGGTAACGTCTAACAGGCAGGCAGTAGGCAAGAGAGTAGTCCAGGTACAGGCAACGTCCAACAGGCAGGCAGCAGGCAAGGGAGTAGACCAGGTACAGGCAGGGTCAAAAACCAGGAAAACGGGACAGGCAAGAACACAGTGAAGAGAAACGTTTACCAAATAGAAGCCGAAGCAATAAGGCAGAGGGAAAGCTCTCCAGAAATAGTGCAGGCATCTGACGTCAGCAGGAACCAGCTGGAGAGGAGAGCTTGTCATAGGTCAGGAAGGCAGTGAGAGGAGGAGATCAGGAGTCCGCCCACGGGGGAGGCCAATCCCTGCAGAGCAGGGAGGCGGGTCGATGGTCCCGAGCAGCCTCGGGAGTTCCCTGGAAGTGTGCGGAGCCAGCAGGGACGTAGGGCGATGTGGGCGACCTCGGGCATGCGCACAGTGCCGGAGAAGACTGCGGGCATGCGCAGTACTGTCCTGGAGTGCCGGATCTGCTATGGCGTTGGGTGTCCCCGTGCTGCCGGAGAGCCCCGCCGATGAAGAGGTGAGGGGTGTGACAGTGGAGATTGGGTAGCAACACTGGGTAATTGGGAAGCAAAGCTAGTGCTGCGCAGACTTCTACGATCTGTGTCCTGAAAATGGCAAGGACAAATCAAGGTTAATTGTACATATAAAGTAGCGCATACGAGTTTATCTTGTTGGGCAGACTGGATGGACCATACAGGTCTTTATCTGCCGTCATCTACTATGTTACTATGTTAAATTTGGACTTAGCTTGCTGTAATGTGGGATTTTCCCATGCGTTAAGCCCAGATTAAATGTGGTTTTGTAGTGCATTCCTTTTTTTTGCAGGTTGTACACTAATGTTCCCATTAGCGTGTGGAACCTGCAAATAACACAGGAGCACTTATAGGAGGTAATAAGTGCTGTTGTGTTAACTCTGCATTATCCAGTTAGCACACACTAATCAGAACACTCTAGCTGGATAAAGCAGAAGTGCCTGCTCTACACCTATGACTCGCTCCCTCAGAAAACATTTCCAAAAAAAATCATTAATGCAACATTTAGGGATCCTTTTAACAAGATGCACTAAAATGTCCAGGCACTAATTTCCCCATTAGCACATGGCTATTACCGCAGGAATAAAAAGACAGTGGGAAGTGGGCCTATGACTCAAGAGACCAGGACAACAGACAAATATCTGAAGCGATTTATTGAAGACTCGACACAAATCTGTGTTTCGGCCACAGGCCTGTCTCAGGATTCTTGGTAGCTGCGTTAATGCGGATACACTGTTTTAGCTCCCTCACTGATTCTTGTTAAAGGTCTTTTTAAAGACCAACTACGTACTACAACATCTTAAGGTAACCATCTTTTGGAGATTTACTCATTCACACAGCTACCAAGACTCCTGAGGCAGGCCTGTGGCCGAAACATAGATCTGTGTTGAGTCTTCTATAAATCGCTTCAGATATTTGTGTGTTGTCCTGGTCTCTTGAGTCATTGGCCCACTTCCCAGTGTCGTTTTACTGTTGATATCTCATGGGATTTTGGTGTTTGTCCACCTCTGGTGGACTGTTTACCTTATCCTCGATATTACCGCCGGAGCACTTACTGCCACCTATTTGAGAGGCGGTAAGGGCTCCCACGCTACTCCTGCGCTAATTGGGTAGGGCAAGGTAATGTGCCTACGTTACTCAATTAGCGTAGGCATGCCTACTCTCCACCCATGGGCATGCCTTCTGTGCTGGAAAGAAAAAATATTTTCCAGTGTGGGATTATAATAGTGTGTGCTGAGTGGGAAACTACCGCAGGACACCTCAGCACATGCTACGGTAGTGTCCTTTTAGCATGCGGTAGGCCCACATTAGGCCTACCACGCCTTAGTAAAAGGACAATTTAGTGCGCTGAAATAGGGAAAATACCATAAAATGGTTTAATGCTAATCGTGCATTAAGGGCTCTACGTCCTTTAGTAAAAGGGTCCTAAGACTATCCTTAATCCCAGAAGCACCAATAGCTAGCAGTGAGGTCACCTGAGGGTCCACAGAGGATATACATTTATCCAAACCCAATATGTTAGTATCAAATTCCTCTAATTTCCCCACCACCCATTTAGAAAAAGAACAAAGTTGTGTCTTACAATGTCTCTGCTGTCCAAATCACAAGTTTCTATACATTCATCACTCATGCTTTAGCTGAGAAAAAAGTCACAATGCCCCGAATCTTTAGAAGCTAAACAGAATAACATAGAGGAAGCACCAACATCCCATACCTTAAATCGTATCTTGCAATTGGCAGGTAGTCAATACAGCTGTAGCAAAATAGGTATGAAACTCACACCGCCTCCACAACTTGGTGGATAAAATTATGTGTTAAAACAATTTCCAATTTTTGTTAAATTACTTGTAGAAAATCTGTGTACACTATTTTGTTGCTGGATTATTTGCCCATAAGTTGCAATAGAAAATGTGTCATTTGCATATATAGCTGCAAAGAATATACAGGCAGAAAAGGGAAAGGGAAATGGGACTTGATATACTGCCTTTCTGAGGTTTTTGCAGCTATATTCAAAGCAGTTTACATATATTCAGGTACTTATTTTGTACCAGGGGCAATGGAGGGTTAAGTGACTTGCCCAGAGTCACAAGAAGTTGCAGTGGGAATTGAACTCTGTTCCCCAGGCTCAAAGTCTACTGCACTAACCACTAGGCTACTCCTCCACTCAGTATAAGATCTATCCTATCTGCCCATCCTCACCTCCCACTCAGCCTGACTTTTTCTTCCTCAGAGAGCCTCTAGACTTGTCCCATGTTTTATTGAACTCTGACACTACTTCACTACTTCTAGAAGGATATTCCAGGCATCCACCACTCTGTGAAGAAATATTTTCTTAGGGGTCCTTTAACTAAGCTGCATTAGGCGCTAATGTGCACCTAATGCAGGAGAAAAAAAAAAGCCTAACATGGGATGCACCAATGCATTTTGCATTAGCTTTAGGATGTGCAGGCACAATCAACATCCTTTACTTGCGAAACCCAACAATAGCTTAGAACAGGAAGACAGTCGAGCAACAACTCCTGTAATTATTTACCTGGATAAACATGATAGCAAAAGGTAACAATTCAGAAAGGTCAAATGTGAAGCTCACAAGTACTTGCTTGAGCACACAGTTTGATAACTAATCACAAATCGATGACCCAGGTTCCATGTGATAAGAGATTAAGATATTATGTTGTCATTTCTGAATGTATTAATGAAGTAGAAATTCATGTGCTTGTCTAAATGGGTAATGTTAAAAGTGAGAGGCCTCCTGCTAGGCAAGCTTTTTATTCTCACTTCTCTCTCTCTCTTTTCTCCTCATGTATTTATTTGTTGCTTTACTATCACTAATGATTAAGACACTGTACATTCCGTTCTCATCTGAAAGAAATTGGTCTCCTGGAGAGTAATGTGTTGAAATGGAGGACATTTAACTCAGTCTCTAAAATACTGAAATACCAAGGAATAAAACATGCCTAGAATTTTATTTTTTTTTCTAATGATCCTAAGGTCTCCAGAATCATAGCACAAAGAATTAATATAAATTGGATTTAATCCTGACTCCTCTTGATCTCACAAACAAGCTATAAATCACTTTACAGCTTGGTTACAGTACGCCCCATAAAACCTGACTTAATTTACTGCCTATTTTATGTAATTTTGTTCTGATACTAGCTAGAAGATACTGTTTCAGGACTCTCCCCATAATTTATTGGAATATGTTTACCATAAACTTGTTCTCAACATGCTCTGTAACAAAGCAGTTTGTTATCTGTTAGTTCCACATGGCAATTCCCATCTACGGAAGATAAAAACTGAGAGTGAAACTCAAAGAATCCTCTTTTGAGATAGGTCATAAACCTGAGGCATTGAAAATAAAGATCCTGAGGTAGCTTCCACTAAGAATCTGGCATATTGACTCAATGGTTTGGCTACATTTCAGTGATGTGTATACAGTACATTCTCTGTCTTGCCAAAAAGAGCCTTGTAATTCCTTTTCAAACACAAATCAGTTTCACACTTCCAGTTTTGCATATTAGTCTAGCAAAATTACATTAAAAAAGACTTAAAGAAAATCCCATATTTACAGTGCAATTTCTAAATGCATGTAGAACCAAATCAAGCTAGCCATGCAACATGCTTTGGGATTAATGTCCTCAAACATGTTAATGCAACTACAAGCACTAACAAGCATTAAAAAGAGCAATTCTATAACAGGACACCTGTAGGAGCCTATTCTATGTATTTATGTTTATTCAACACTTGATATACTCAGTAAATATAGACCAGAGAAAATACTCCACTTACAATGGAACAAACCCCAAATGGCCAATAGTGGAAGATAATTTGTTGCTTCGTACCTTACCACAAAAAACTTAGAATGTATATGTGGCCCAAACAATGTAAAATTTATTTATTTATTTATTTGTTGCATTTGTATCCCACATTTTCCCACCTATTTTCAGGCTCAATATGGCTTACATTGTACCGTAATGGCGATCGCCAGTTCCGGATCAAGAAATACATGGTGGTATTGTAATAGAGTTCATACATTGCAAGTGAATTAAGCAGTCAAGCGTTAAAGATTTTTCCGGGGTAAGAGATCAAGTGGTAGTGCGTTAAAGTTCAGTAATTGACAATGTAGATGAGGTATTCAAGTGTTTAAAGTTCATTTTGTCTGTTTCTGGTATCGGTTTCCTTGTCTGGTAATTAGGATGGATCAATTGTGGTATGCTTTTTTGAACAGGTTGGTTTTCGGTGATTTTCAGAAGTTTGTTAGTTCATACGTTGATTTTATGGCGTTTAGTAATGCATTCCATAATTGCATGCTTATGTATGAGAAGCTGGATGAATATGTTGATTTATATTTTAGGAGGAGGTGATCCACCGAGGTGGATGAACACTAACTCCCACGAGAAAACAACAGTTAAAAGGAAATGGGAAGTGGACCAATGACTCCAGGGAGACGGGATACTGATGTATAAAGTACCACTTTATTCACAGACTCTGTACTGTGTTGAGTCTGTGAATAAAGTGGTACTTTATACATCAGTATCCCGATTTATATTTTAGTCCTTTGCAGCTAGGGTAGTGGAGGTTCAGGAATGTTCATGCTGACCTTTTTGTGTTCCTGGTTGGTAAGTCTATGAGGTCTGTCATGTAGATTGGAGCTTCGCCATGAATAATTTCCCAAATTAGGGAAAGATGTAATAATTAAAAATGTAATAATTAAAACATAACATTTCAGAGGGAAGTAGATCCCATAGCGGGGTTTCTCGGAGAAGCGAGTTCCCCGCCGGGAGAGGAAGCCTCCCTTTCGCCACTACCCATTTCGACGATCCCTCCGTGTCCAGCGTTGATTGCGGCCCTGGAGGGAAACCCCGCTGATTCCAGAAGTGTATCGGAGGGGGCAACCAGCGAGGACCCAGGACCGCAACAAACGGCTCTGAAAGCTGATGGAACTCGGTTTCCCTCAGTAAAAAGCCCGGAGGTGACACTGGAAACGCTTTGGGTGATGTTGGACCGGATGAATACTACACTGCAGAAAACCTCAGGTGACGTTATAAATTTAAATGCCAAGTTTGAGGGCTTAAAATCAACTGTTGATTCCGTAAAAGAAGATTTAACAAAGCAAGTGACAACTTTGAGGAAAGAAGTGGACTCGCTTAAGGATTTTAAAGATGTGGCTCTTAAAGATAATATGGAAATGAGGAGGAAAATTGAACAGTTAGAGAACTATAATAGAAGGCTTAATCTCCGTCTTTTGAATTTTCCCAAGTTAACAGGGGTAACCCCGATTGACACATTACGAAGATATTTGATTGAGATATTAAAAATTCCTCTAGACTCTATTCCTCCAATAAATAAGATTTATTTTATTCCAAAAACAAAGGGGGAATTACAAGGTATTGAACAGAATATGCCTGACTTTCAAAATATCTCTGAAATATTGGAACAATCTATGGAAATAGTATTGGATAGAGCTACATTAATAATTTCTTTGGTTTTTGAGCAAGATTATGATAACATCTTAAGACTTTACTTTCGGAATTCCAAAGCTCAATTTTGTGGATCTAAAGTCTGGATGTATCCAGACGTGACAAAACAAACACAACAGAAAAGAAAGGCGTTTCTTGCTTTGAAACAAAAGACAATGGATATTGGGGGATCTTTCTTTTTGGCATATCCGGCTAAATGTGTAGTTAAATTAGGTCAAACTAAATATAATTTCTTTTCACCGGAACAACTGAAATCGTTTCTAGAAATGAAACAACTGAAGTAAATGTAGAAAATAATTTGGAGAAATGTCAGCTTTTACTTCTGTAAATGTTATTTGTTTTGATTACTTCTCTAATTCTATCACTCCCCCCTCGTGTTTTGAGGTCTAAGAAAGGTTAATTGTGTTTCTTAAATGATTAGTTAATTCTAATTTTCTCTTCCTGTATAAGATATTTCTTCTTTTCCTTTTTTTTTAATTCTCTTTTTTGAGTTTTGAATAATGCAGGATGAGAATATTAATATTACTTATTACTTGCCTGTTTTATGTTCGCAAGGTTATCCTTGTTAATGATATATTGAAAATATAAATAAAGAATTTAAAAAAAAAAACATAACATTTGAGAAAAGAGGGAAAAGACCTTAGCTGGCTGTGACTGTCAAAAGACAATGGGCCCTGTTTACTAAGATATGCTAGCATTTTTAGCACGCTAACGCTAGATACACCCATAGGAATATATGGGTATCTCTAGCATTAGCATGTGCTCATTTTTACTGTGTACTAAAAATGCTAGTGTGCCTACAGTGTGGCTTAGTAAACATGGCCCAATATATTTGCTGGTTCTACCTGCAGCCAGGGGCGTATCTGCGTGGGGCCACAGGGGCCTGGGCCCCCGCAGATTTCGCCCTGGCCCCCCTCCCCGCCGTCAACCCTCCCCCGCTGCTTACTTTTGCTGGCGGGGGGCCCCAACCCCCGCCAGCCGAGGTCCGACCCGCAATCTCCATATTTCGTCTTCCTCCGTGGCCATGTGCTTCAAGGAAGTAACGCTGCTTTTGAAACCTTGACCAGAGTCTCTGCTTCTGCAATTGCAGCCAGATACCTGAAATGGTTGCAAGTTTCTGGCTTACGTAAAGATGTTCACTCCAATGTAGAAGATGATCCTTATATTGGACATTCACGCTTCAGAGAGAAAGTGAAAGTATCTGTTGACATGATTAAAGATCATTGTTCAATTCCATCATCTTTCAGCAGTTTAACCCTTTGCATCAACCACCTTTGCTAGTTACACGTCTTTCAATTTCTACCAGTGTGGCTATTACTATCACAAAAGGTTCTATTACCAAAAGCAATCTTAGCAGGCTCAACATACTGTTATCCCAAAGCAAGGCAGAGAGAAAGGGCTCAGCCTAGGAAAGTACCTTCTGCTCAATCTAAGCAGCAGCCTTCTTTTTGACTATACTACAAAACTTCAGTCTCTGCAAAACATTCATCCTACCCTACTTATGGGGAGTTCCATTTTATCTATTGGCTTGGCAGGAAATTATAACAGACACACAGGCTGTCTCTATAATCTAGGATGGATGGTGGATATCATCTCAGATTCACCAGTCATCCCCTTGTTAGTCCTCTAACATGGACCAAATCTCCTTTTGGGCACCTCACTTTGTTGCAGGAGGAAGTCTATCACAGAAGAGCAATCAAGTTTTCTAGTCAAGATACTTTCTCATTTCAAACAACCCCCCCCCCCCCCCCACCCCAGGAGGCTTGCACCTTATACTTGACCTCAGATACCTCAACAACTTCCTTCTCAAGGAGAAATTCTTGATGACCACCATTCACTTCATTCTTCTTCTGCTCAACAAAGGAGCTTGGATGTGTACCCTGGATCTAAAAGATGAATATACACATATTCTGATCCATCCTTCATATAAGATGTACCTCAGATTAAAGTCCTTTCCTTCTGTCTCTTGTTGGCCCCCATGGTGTTTATGGTAGCAGCTGATTGCCTTCACAGACAAGGCCACTTACTATCTCTTTACCTGGCTACTAGTAACTCAGAGTCACAAGCCTTAACTCTCCTAGAGAAAACAATAGTTCTTATACAATCTTTTGGATTCCTTATCGATTTTCAGAAGTCCACACTATATCCAACCAACACCATTTTATTTATAGCAAGAGTGTTGGATACCATCCAACCCAGTTTTTCTTTCAGAGGACAGACTCATGATGCTTGTGACCCATGTTTTTGCCCTCTTGAACTTGACAGAACTAGTTTCTTCTTCTTACGAACCTGGCAGTTCTACCTCCTTGCAAGCTACTGCACATCCCAGGGAGGCCACTTTCTTCATCCAGACCTGAAGCCTCTGGCCCTCACAGCCTGGAAATTGAGCAGTCTCTAGTTACTGTTCTTGATGTATCACAACCTATTCAGGACGTCTTTATAGCTGCTCAGAAACCTTCCACTGATGAACATTTGCTTTCAAGTGGAAGAGATTTTTAATATGGTATTTTACTACAACAACTGCAGTACCTATGACAATACTGCAGTACCTATACCATATATACCAACTTGGCCTCCAGACTTCATCTATGATAGTATACTGTAATGGAATTTACGCAGGTTGCAAAGCACAACTCACAAAAAAACTCCAGACTGCCCAAAATACAGCAGCCAGACTGACATATGGTAAAACACGATTCGAAAGTGCCAAACCGTTACGAGAAAAGCTGCATTGGCTTCCAATCAAAGAACGGACTATCTTCAAAATCTGCACCTTGGTACACAAAATCATCTACGGCATAGTACCAGCTTACATGATAGACCTAATTGATCTACCAACCAGAAACAGATCCAGATCATCAAGATCATACCTAAACCTACATTATTCAAACTGTAAAAGACTAAAATACAAAACAACCCACGCATCCAACTTATCCTACATAAGCGCACAACTATGGAAAGGACTCCCAACTACAGTGAGAACAATCCATGACCATTTCAACTTTAGGAAATCACTCAAGACTCACCTATTCAAAAAAGCATATCCCAACGATCCAACATAAAATCACAGCACCCAGCAACATATCATAACTGATGATTGTAGTGGACAATTTATAATCTTCACCTCTTTTGACCCTGCTACCTGACCCAACCTACCTCATATGATCACAATATCACACTGTATCTGTTATTAACCGAACTGGCAACAGCCTCTACAGTACTATGTAAGCCACATTGAGCCTGCAAATAGGTGGGAAAATGTGGGGTACAAATGTAACAAATACAAATAAAAATACTTCAGTGTGCTTTTGGCTTATCATCCTCCAGTGGATAACCTTCCAGCATCACAATCATGTATAGAGACTCATTTAATCAAAGGTCTGCTTCATATAAATAGATAAGATATAAATATATACAGATATAGATATAAAACATTCAAATCAAGCTGTCACCTCAGTAACAGTGACACAGTCTCCAAGGCAATTTATATAGCAATGCAAAACCCTTCAAAAGAGAGACTCAGAAGCTACATAACAAAGCTGCTGTATCCAAACAGTACTAGCTCCCAGAACTCAAAAGCTAACCTACTTAGGAAAAAAAACAACACTGTAAATATTACACAGGGCTCTGAACACCAATAAAACTCCTATTAGGAATGCAGAACAAGCAGGACTGTTACAGATCACTTCAAAGAAAGTACATGCTGTCAGAGTACCGCATCAAAATATACACATGCAGAATACGGAAAGAGCCTCAGTAAATTAAGAGCAAGTAATCATAAATTATACATAGAAACATATAGACAAAAACTCAGAAAGGCAAATACATTTCTTTCTATACTGAGCAAATATATCAATATGGAGATGCACGTTCACAAAGCTGACATATACCAATCAGAACCTAAAAATAAAGGGGGAAATTCTATCATTGGGCACCCCATTTTAGGTGCTTCAATGCAGCATGGGCAGCACCTATTCTATAATGGCATGTAGGTATGCTAATGCCATTATAGAATACTAGCATAAATCTGAATTTAGGTGCAACCACTTAAGCCAGGTCAATGTCAGGCATAAATGGATGCCCCTAAGTTTGCCGTGCAACAAGTTAAGTGTGTAAGTTGAAGACACATCTACGCTTCTCCCATGCTGTGCCCAAAAATATGCCCCCTTCCAGTTATACACTATAGCACTTGCGGTCATTATAGAATAATACTTAGTGCACATATTATGTAATTGGACCTCATCCCCCTGATTCTATAAAAGTCACCAAAAACTGCCCGTGCAAATTTAGGCATGCCCCTGATTTGCACATGCAATTTAGTAGACTAATGCCAATTAGTGTCAAAAATTGGCTTTTTAACAAGTAATTATTGGCACTAATTAGATTTAATTGGAACTTATGCACGTAAACTTAGGTGTGGGATCGAAAAAGGGGATGAAGAAATGGGAGAGTCATGAGCGTTTTGGGGCAAATAGGGGGTATGGTTTTGAGTTACGCACGTAGAATATGGGTGCTCTGTGCGTAAATTTAGGTGTGGGCATTTGCACCACGTTTTTGTTGTTGCAAATGGTTGTGCCTAAATGTATGCATGATGAGGGGATTCTGCAGATTTTCTCTGGCTTGTGTGAGCAATTTGGCCTCTCTTTGATAGATTTTTATCTTTAAGGGTTAGACACTGCTTGCAGTCTTCCCCTATGAGGGTGGTGGTGAGTGGGCCACATGGTCCCTTAGAAGTTTTGTGGATGCAACCTTTGGTCTCTAGTCTGTATAAATTGATCTTGGGTCAAGATGTTCAGATGGGAAAAAGACAAGGGGATGTGCTGGAAGGATTCTCAGTGGGTGCATTCCTTCATTCAAAGTGCTTTTCAGAAGATTATTATTATTATTAGCATTTGTATAGCGCTACCAGACGCACGCTGCGCTGAACATCTGACACAGAGAGACAGTCCACGTGGTATACATATGCAGTTTTCGCCTGAGCTTTGTTTAACCTGATGACCTTGATTTCTCTGTTACTGCTCCATATGTGCTGTCTGTATGCTGTACACTACACTATTGCTGTGGAGAATACGCACTGTTGCGCTGATGGAATACCCGATGGCTGTACGCCAAAATTGGCTGGAAGGTTTTTGCCAGCATGGACTATACTGTATTTGTATCACTTCGACCGATTGGGTTTTGATGGGGGGGTGGGGGGGTTGGGTACAGGGGAAGTGGTGTTATTGGTTGGTTTTGTATTGTTCTTGATATGGGATTATGTTTGGTGTGTTTCTATTTTTTCAATAAAATATTTAAAGTGAAAAAAAATCATCCCATCACCCATACATCAGAGGTTAGATCATGGAGCAGAGAAGCTCCTGTCCTCACTGGGCTCATCCCTTCCATCTGGTTCTCAGCATAGGACAGGAAGGGAAAATGACAGGAGGGAAGGGATTGATTTAGAGACCATAATAGCTCTTCCTAGCTCTGCTCTGTTCGTACCACTCTAGTTTGATTACCTTTATTCTAAGGACTATGAATTTTAGGTTACTACTGCTATTATGTTAGATTACTATTATATCATTAGATTAGATTACTAGGTCAAAAACTGACATTCTCGCGATTGGACTATTGTAATGCAATAAACATAGGTAGCAAAGAACCTAAATTGTTTCAGACAGCACAAAACACAGCAGCATGATTAATTTATGGGGTATCAAAATTTAATAAGGCCACTCCTTTACTTACTGAATTACATTGGCTTCCAATCAAAGGTTGAATTATGTTTAAAACATACATATTAATATTCAAAATTTTGTTTGGTATGGCACCAGACTATATGACGAGCCTAATTGTCCTGTCAGCTAGAAATGTAAAGCCAACATCAAGAGAATATTTGCTATTACATCTACCTAGTTGTAAAAATGTAACATACAAATCTGTTTATACAGCTGCATTTAGTTATCTAGGATCCAAATGGTAAAATCTCATTCCAAAAGGAATCAGAAGCATAAAATCCTTTCTTCCATTCTGAAAAGCTTTAAAAACATATCTGTTTAAAAAATATTTCACTAAGTAATCATTAATGTAGAAATCTCATTCCAGTATGTGTAGACTGTTATATTCACTGTTTTATTATAAGCCACATTAACACAAAATGTACTGTACCTTCTGGATAATGTGGAACATAAGAATAAATAAATAAATAAATAAATAAATAAATAAATAAATAATGTTGTAATATGTTCAACCTGCATTCTTTGATTTTATTGTACATTTGTTTTTATGTCAGAATTTTGGTAGTCTGGGATTCTGTCACATGTCTATAATATTGGTGTTTATGTTTGTCCTTCATATATCTTCTTGTTTAAAGACTATTTGTTAATTATAAAGGTCTTTACTAACAACTAACATGCACTAATGCCCTTAACATATTTGCTGCAGGACCAATTTTATGCAATGGGTCTTGAGCTAAATAATATACATTAATGACATTAGTGTGCACTATTATTATTATTTGTTGCATTTGTATCCCACATTTTCCCACCTATTTGCAGGCTCAATGTAGCTTAGTACAGTAGCGGCGTTCGCCGGTTCCGGTCTGAACAAATACAAAGTGTGCACAAGTACAAGGTGTGGTTGTGGTAGAATAGGGTCCATATATGATAGATACATTGGGGAACATTAAACACTTTAGCAATGTAAACATTTTCAAGACATCTGGAGGAAACGCCCACCTTAAGTTTCCAAGATGGTGCTGATGAGAGAGAGCGGAGGGTGGACTGGGGGTATCCAATCTAAACAGGTACTTTTGGGTGGTTCAGATTAGATCCTTTACATCCTGGGAAGCCAGTCACCCCTTGCCCTGGGTGTGAATTGAGGGGACGTTTCTAGATTCTACTTCCTGCTGACAGGCTCTGTGGGCACCCTACCAGATAACTAGGCAAGGGAAAATTCAGACTCCTATCCTTCGATATATGCTGAGTCACTGGATGAGATGCCTTTGTGGAACCCTTAAAGGGAAGTTTTTGCTCTTTTCATGATATACATGTATCAGATTCCAACTAAACCTTATCTACAAATTAGACATTTCCTCCAAGATGATCTGCTAAGGGGAAGGTTCTTACGGGCTATGTCTCATCTCAAGGAATTATTGTCTCATGGGCTTTGACAGAGAAAGATGATATCCCAAATATACCATTTACTAGGGTAAAGAAACTCCTCAAAAGTTCCCCCTTTTATTGCACTTTGAGAGTGAGCTGGGGTGTTCATTTACAGATCAGGTCTGTACTACTGCTTATTTGAATACTTTTCACCTCTGTGTTTCAGCCATTAACAAATAATTCCTATCTCCCTGATATTCAGTTGGTGGCAAGCAGTGCAGTTAACTGCAGCCATTGGTGCTGATCCCGGATATTCAATGCCGGGCTGTTTCCGGTGGCTGGCACTGAATATCTAGGGTTTTCTTTGGCCAGCTCTAACTTAACTGATTGTGTCAATATTCAGTACTAGTCAGTTAGGTTAGTAGCGGTTAATCAGGTTAATAGTCTGCCTGCTAAACTTAGCTGGCCAGCGCTTGAATATTCATGGATAGCAGGCTATATCAAGCAATGTAGCCGGTTAGCCGTAATGCGCTAATATTCAGTGGAGATAACCGGCTATCTCTCACTGAATGTTAATGCTTAGCTGGCTAAGAGCTATTTAATAAGCCAGGAGCCTAGCCATTAAATAGCGCTGAATATCAAGCCCTATATTTTTCATTTGTTTGTGTTGGTGGCATAATTGATTATTTTAATGTATTTTGCTGTATGGCATGTAATACTGAGCTAATTGCTTTGACACTACCCTAGCAAACTTTTGAGAATGTGCTTTAGACATTTAGAAAATTATATGAACCAGTGGATTTCACAGGTCTGCGTTCTGATTTACAGCACATATCTCTGAAATCCAGAGACTGATCTCTGTGCCTGTAACTGCTAAGCTCCACGTTGAACTGGTGTGCCAGCTTTGAGGATGGCAGCTGTGATTTTAAGAGAGACAGAAAAAAGAAATATGTTGTGTCTCTAAGAAGTGAATCTTCCAATGTATTCACCCAGCCATCGAGGAGTTAACGACATAGAAGATCAGCTCTCCTGTTAATGTCAGAGATGGCAATATCCTTGGTTAGCCTTTCAGAAAATGGCTAATTTGTTGATAAATTGCTTCTGTCACTTGTGTAAAGAGGGTGGCAGTTTGAAATCGGAGGAAGGTTTCATTACTCTTCCAATGACTTTTGGGGGCCAGTGTAAGATGCAGCAGATGTGAGAAGTGTCCAAGGATCTTTTTCTTTTTTCTCTCTCTCTTATTATTCAAAAGAAGCCTTGAACAATATATTCTAGACATTTGCAAATACTATTGATACTGCAGCATCTCATTATTGTGTCTTCTAAGGTCATTAAGATGAGTTATTCATGGTTGGGTCATATGTAAATAGCTCATAAAAGCTATCACTACAAGTTAAACAGATTGCATGTTTTCCCTGTAATACTATGCATAACATATAAGGTGCTCCCTGCAAAACAAATACCTAAATATAATATTTGAAACTACATTTTAAGTGTAAACCTATTTACAGTATCATTAATCTTAGGTTACCTACTTAAAAGAACAAATACTCTACGATTATAGACTAAGGATGGCAGAATCCAGAGAATATATATTTTACCGTAATTGGGGATGAACAGATTTTTTGATCAGTACTAAATTTCCAAGTGACAAAATTGTGATCATAGATCAAAATTATTCATAAAGAGACCCATGACAAAAAATAACTAAATCAGGCCCTGGAATCCTTTGGTTATGATCTTTGTGACCTAAAAATCTACTCAAATTCAGTTTTTAAGAAGTTCTAGGTGTTTCATAACACCTACCTCCACCTATAATTTTCGAGCACATGTCCTCTCCACTCATGGTAACCTTAGTGCAGGGAAAATTTAGAGTAGGTCACTATGAAAGACCAAAGATGTCTATACTAGCTAAATAGGAAAACAAAATGAAAATTAAGCTCAATATTAAAGTTCCAGTAGTTTAACTCAAGCTCTTCCATCTCTTAAGTATATACACTAAGGGCACTGTGTTAAGTTTTTTTTCACCTAAGGCACATAGACTGCAAAAGTAAATAGTTGCAAAGCTTCCTTATTAACTGTTAGGGGCATTCTTACCACTCTGGAGAAGGCAGACATGACACTAACATAGGCCAATGGTGCTAATGTGGAATGTTGTTAACTAAACTTCTGTCCTTTCAGCAGAATTGGAAAGAAGTAGAGAGATTGTGGATGCCTGTCAAAGTGCCTTGCTCAGACAGCTGGTGACAGACCCATGAGGGAAGGGATGACATTGGATCTAGTGCTCACAAATGAAGGACGTATTTCCAGTGTCCGTGTGGGTGCCCACCTGGGTAATAGTGATCATCACATGATATGGTTTGATGTAAGAACAAAAGCAGAGAGCAAATTTACAAAACTCGAAGTACTGGATTTCAAATGTACTGATTTTGGTAAAATGGAGGAATACTTGATGAAGGAGCTGATGGCAGGAGTAGGAACTGGAGAAGTGGAAGCGCAGTGGTCCAAGCTGAAAACTACTATAAATATAGCAAATGATCTTTACAGAAGGATGTAAACAAAAACAAGAGAAACAGGAAGCCTATATGGTTCTCCACACAATTTGCTGAAAAATAAGGGCAAATGAGGCTTTGTTCAAGAAATACAGAAGAACACAACAAGAGGATCACAGAAAAGATCACCAGATTAAACTCAAAGAAGCAAAGAAGGAAATATGGCTAGCAAAAGCGCAGGCAGAAGAAAAATGGCTAAAGATGTAAAGAGAGGTGACAAAACTTTTTTTAGATATATTGGGGAAAGGAGAAAAATAGGAATGGAATTGCAAGACCGAAAGATACTGAGAATAGCTATGTGGCGAGCGATGAGGATAAAGTGATACTTCACTTCGGTGTTCATGGAAGAAAATCCTGGAGAAGGACCCCAGTCAGCTGCCAAGGATACATCTGGAGTGGATATAGCACCATTCATGGAAGAAAGCATTTATAAATGGCTTGGAAATCTGAAAGTGGATAAAGCTATGGGGCCGAATGGGATACATCCCAAAATACCGAGGAAGTTCAGAGAAGTCCTAGCGGGACCTCTTAAGGATTTATTTAATAGATCTTTAGAGACGGGAGAGGTTCCATGGGATTGGAGATGAGCTGATGTGGTCCCTCTTCACAAAAGCAGAGACAGGGAAGAAGTGGGAAACTACAGGCTGGTAAGCCTCACTTTGCTGGTAGGAAAAATAATGGAATCACTGTTGAAGGAAAGGATAGTTGACTTTCTAGATGCCAGTGGGTTACAGGATCTGAGGCAACATGGCTTTACCAAAGAAAAGTTCTGCCAAATGAATCTGACCGACTTCTTTGACTGGAAGACCAAAGAACTGGATGAACGACGTGCAATAGATTTGATCTACTTGGATTTCAGCAAAGCCTTTGATACGGTCCCACACAGATTACTGAATAAGCTGAGAGGGCTGAATTTAGGACCCAAAGTGAACTGGATTGGAAGCTGGTTGACTGACAGGCAGCAGAGGGTCATGGTAAATGAAATTGGATAGGAGGAAAGGAAGGTAAGTAGTGGAGTGCCTAAAGGGTCGGTGCTGGGGCCGATTCTGTTTAACATATTCGTGAGAGACATTGTTGAAGGGTTAGAAGGAAAGGTTTGCCTTTTTGCAGATGACACAAAGATAGCCAATAGAGTGGATACGCTGGAGGGATTAGAAACCATGAGAAGGGATCTCCAAACAGACGAATTGTTGAGGGTATGGCAGTTAAAATTTTAATGTTCAATGCTGAGTGGAACCCAAGGAGCCATCTCCTGTAGTTCAATACCATCGTCATTGCACTAGAGTCCACCATCCTACCAAAATTCACAACCCACAATAGATGAACCATTATGTTCAAACGTATCAAACTTTTTAAATAGGTTTTCTTGTATCAAAAGTCAACTTATCTGTAGGTTTGGGTTTTCCTTTGTGCAAAGACTTGATAATCACTTTTCCTCGCTCCTCGATCAAATACTTTGACAGCACTCCAACAAATGTTACAAAAAAATGTGCCCATTCCCGTGATCACTCCTCTGTACAGTCAAAAGTCCCCTTGTTCTCTACATGCTGGCATGTTTCACCATAATAGGCATCATAATCTTGGTGTAAAGTGTACAGCTTTTTCTGCATCTTTAACACAGTTGCCATCTCTGCAAGGGTTAAGGTGCATTTCCTGTCCATTTTGTGCCCCATTCCAATTTAGGCAATTAACATAGAAATCAATGCATGCATATTGCTAAAACACCGCATTAAAGTGTTAATACATGGTAACTGCTAGTGATTTAGGAAATAGGCTCCTAACTGTGCTAAACCTGAAGAAGTAGTTTATAAACACAGTTAAATGAAACAGATGAAAGAATAAACCTGCTAAAACATTTTTGTTTCACTGAAAGCAAGGAAAAAATTAACATAAATGAATATTCTAATAAATTGAAGGATATACAGTGTTATCTGTCTGCTAACAATTTACTTGTTCCAGCATTCATGGCTAAGGTATGCGTTTTAGCTTTTCTTTAGGCTCAGTTGTAGTTTTGCTGAACAAATCAAACAAGATGATGCCTTTTTTATTGGACATAACTTAATTTTTTTTTTTTGTTACATTTGTACCCTGCACTTTCCCACTCAAGGCAGGCTCAATGTGACTTACATGGGGCAATGGAGGGTTAAATGACTTGCCCAGAGTCTCAAGGAGCTGCCTGTGTCTGAAGTGGGAATTGAACTCAATTCCTTAGTTCCCCAGGACCAAAATCCACCACCCTAATCACTAGGCCACTCCTCCACTCTTTGATTAGCTTTCGAAGGTTGCCTTAAGTTATGTCCAATAAAAAAGGTATCAACTGATTTTCTTTTCCATGTTTTATTTTGTTTGATTTCTATTGATAACCTTTAAGAGTGGACTAACACGGCTACCACACCTCTCCACTGAACAAATCCAAACTTGCGCTGTTTCAGAAACAAAAGAATAACATTTTGGGCCCTGTTTACTAAGTTGCGCTTTAGGCGCACTAGCGTTTTTAGTGCATACTAAAAGTTAGTGTGCACTAAAAATGCTAGCAGACATTAGTAAACAGGGCCTTTTTATAAGGGTAGGGCTTGCACCTTTTTCAATTCTAGGTATTTCTTACAATCAGAGTGGAAGGGTATTGGGTGCCCTAGGTAAAAATTCAGCTTTGCGCCCCTCAATTAACTTCGAAGCCCCTAGACGCTCAATGTTACCTCTCCCAAAACAATCCTGTAAAAATACTTAATTGGGCATCATACATTTAAATAGTAACCGTTATATGATACAAGCAAAAATGCCCGTTTCGTGAAAAATGAAATGGGCCCTAGCAAGGCTATCGTCTAATCGCAATTATGTTTTAAATCTGTCTTCCCTGCCTTCTCCTCCATCCATTTTCAGCAATTCTCCTCTCTCCCCTGCTGTACCCTCCATCTCCAACAATTTCTCCTTTCTCCCCTACTCTCCCATCCAAGTCCAGCAATTCTCCTGTGTGCCCTCCCCTCCATGTCCAGTAATTTCTCATCTCCCCTCCTCTCCCATCCATGTCCAGTGATTCTCCTGTGTGCCCTCCCCTCCCATCTATGTCCAGCGATTATCCCTTGCCCTCCCCTCCCAACCATGTCCAGTCATAGGAGCCAACTTTTCAAGATGATTGGGGGTGCTGATTTTTTTTTTTTTAACAGGTGGTGCATTCCTCCCCCCCACTCCCATACCTTAACATCCTGTCTGCTGCAGTCTTCAGCTGGGCAGTGGCAGCACCACTCAAAGGCTGCCTGCAACCTGCACCAGGACTTCTTCCCTGAACAGTCCCGCCCCTCAGTCCCCCTGTACTGTGCAAATATAAGGAGATGCAAATTTCAAAAACTGACATATTTCAATCACTATACTATAGATTAACAAATACAATAAAACATGAAAAATATGATAATATTATTTTATTGGACTAAATACATTTTTCAATCAGCTTTCAGAGGCCAAAACCTCTTTCCTCAGGTCAGGACAGTATACTGCTGTTACGGTATTCTGACATGGGGAAAGGAGGGTTTGGTCTCCAAACATTAGTCAAAAATGTATTAAAATTAGTCCAATAAAGATATTACCTTATTTCAATTTTCTGTATTTATTAACACAGCTACCACACTACTTTATCCTAAACTAAAAATAAAATTCATTGTTTCCTGCTTTTGTTGTCTGGCTGTTTACTGTTTCTAATTGTGTTGGTCTCAGTCTCTTGTTTCTTCTTTCCTCAAACTTAACTCTCCCCCTTTCCTTCCAGCATCTACCCCCTCTCTCTCCCCTTTCCATCCAGCACCTGCCCCTCTCTTCCCCCTTTCCATCCAGCGACTATTTTCTCCATCCATGTGTTTTTTTTCCTCTTTTCTCTTTCCCTCATCTCAGTCAGTATGCATCTCCTTCCTCTTTCTTCCCTCCCCTCCATCCATATGCATTTCCTTCCTCTCTCTTCTCGCTCCTCCGTCCATGTCCAGCATTTCTCTCTCTCTCCGTCCCTCCATCCATGTTCATCTCACTTCCTCTCTCTTCCCTCCCCTCCATCCATGTCCAACACTTCTCCTCTCTCCCCTCCATCCATGTGCATCTCCTTCTCTGTCTTCCCTCCCCTCCATTCATATCCAGCATTTCTCCTCTCCCCTCCATGTGCATCTACTTCCTCTGTCTTTCCTCCACTCCATGTCCAGTCCAGCATTTCTCCTTTCTCTCCTGCCCTCCATCCATGTGCATCTCCTTCCCTCCATCCATGTGCATCTCCTTCCTGTCTTCCCTCTCCTCCATACATGTCCAGCATTTCTCCTGCCCTCCCCTCCATCCATGTCCAGCAACTCTCCTCTTTCCCCTGCCCTCCCCTTCATCCATCCATGTCCAGCAACTCCCCTCTCTGCCTGCCCTCTCCATCCATATCCAGCAATTCTCTTCTCTCCCCTGCCCTCCCCTCCATGTCCAGTGATTTCTTCTCTCTCCCCTCCCATCCATGTCCAGTGATTTCTTCTCTCTCCCCTGCCCTCCCTTCCATCGAGCCATGTCCAGCACGTCTCCTCTCTCGCCTGCCCTCTCCTCCATTCATATCCAGCAATTCTCCTCTCTCCCCTACCCTACCCTCCATCCATCCATGTCCAGTAAGTCTCCTCTCTCCCATGCCCTCCCCTCCATGTCCAGCAATTTCTCCTCTCTCCCCTCTCATCTATGTCCAGCGATTTCTCCTCTCTCCCTTGCCCTCCCTTCCATGTCAAGTAATTCGCCCCAAATACCATGTGCCCCCCCCTTTCAGTCCCTCCCAAGTTCCACTTCCAACCCCAGCCCTGTTGGAATGTAATTGTATTTTACATGCATTGCCTGTCACCTATTATTTCTCTGTGATTACTCTGTGACCTCTGATGTGAATTACTTAGAGAGGTCACACAGCTATGCAACTTCCTGTGGGGGTTAGATGCAGCAGATGCAGCACATGGAGCACATGGAGCTCATGATCTCTCCTAACCTGAGAGGATCTATGGTGGTGTGAGCATCCATTACCATCTAAGCACATGGAAGGAGCTGATAATACAAATGTATAGTAATATGTATATATAAGCCTGTCTGATTATAATCTAACTACAAACTGTGAGTAAACAGATGTTTTGTTACTTCAACTTTAAAGTGACTCAGCAGTGAATTATTCTGGGGTGAATGAGAGAGAGATGAAGAAAGAAATTAACATTTCTAAAGCTGAAGCTGTGTGTACTAAAATCTGCTAATTATTTACTACAAATAATCCAACAAAAGGGTTATGGGCCCAGGGTCCAGGAATTGAAAAAGAAGAGAAATATTACCAGGCAGAAAAAAAAAAGGCCACATTTTTCTCTTAAGTTTTAAAGGAAAGATTCAGTCTGTCTCTCTCTCCCCCCACACAGCAGACAGAAGGCTAAGAAAATGGCTGAGGGAAGAAATTCACCATTGTTCTATTCTCTCAAGGTGCCTAAATTAACTGAGTTTAATTATCGGCAGTGGGAATTAAGATTCATATGTCTCCTTCGAGCAAAAAGATTAAATATATGCTTAGATCAAGACAGAACAGCTGAAAATATGGCTGAATGGGACAATGCAAACTATTATGTGAAGTGCATGCTTTTGGAAGCTCTCTCAGAGAAACAAGCCATATTAGTGGAGGGAAAAGATACACCAAAGGACATTTTATATAAACTGAGAACTATGTATGCAACTACATATGCAAAGCAGCAACCAATTTGGTTGGCAGAGTTGAATGAAACCAAATTAAGGGATAAAAGTAAATGTAATGATCACATTATGCATCTTATGTCTTCATTTCAAAAGCTAGAACTTTCTGGAATTCCCATGTGTGATGCATTGAAAAGAGCATTTCTTTTTACCTCACTATCAAAGAAGTTTGATGTTTTTAGGTCTGTAAATGAGGCCATTGAAGGGCAATCTTTTGAACAGGCAACATCAAAACTAAGGCAGGAATGCATAATAAATGATTCTGAGGAGATGTGTTCTCAAAGTCAGTCAGAGAGAAATGAAACAAATTTCTTGGCAAAGAACAGAGGAAGGCGGAGCTATGGTAAAACTCCACCCAAGGGCAAGCTGATTTGCTACTCATGTGGAAAGGAGGGACATGTATCTAAATGGTGTAAGGAAACACAAAACACTCCCTCTAGCTCACCTAAGCCAATGGAACTAAAGAATTTTCAAACCAGGAAATGTATGAAGGACAAAGATAAACACAAGGGCTTTCTAATGACAGAAAAATCTTTGACTATGGTAAATAATAATTCAAATGAAAGTACTTGGATTTTGGATTCAGGGAGCACATGCCATTTAACCAATTGTAAGAATTTCTTTCAGGAAATGTGTCCAGAGGAAGGTATTCTTAAAACTGCAAACGCAGGGACTGCTAAGATCCAAGCAAAAGGTATTGGATTCTTAAAATGCAAAGTGTCTAATGAAGTTAAAGAAATTCCTGTAAGTGATGTCTTGTATATTCCCCAAGCAGTTTGCAATATGCTTAGTGTATCTACATTAGATAAGAAGGGATTTGTGATTCATTTGAAAACAGTAAGTGCACAATCTCTAAAAATGATGAAGTGTATGCTGAAGCTTTTATGCATAATGATGTTTATAAGCTGAACATTTCAGGTGAAGCCTCACATATGGCGCAAGTAAGGAAGAATGATGGTAAATGTAGTCTGGAAATCTGGCACCGCCGCCTGGGACATCGTGATTCTAAGGTGATCCAGGATCTTTACAGTAAGCAACTGGCCACCGGCATTCAGATAAGTGCAGATGCTGGTAAAATGGAGAAATGCATAGACTGTGTTACTCAAAAAGGTGTGAGACCCTCATTTCCTGCATACACAGGAAATAGGAGTAATAAAGTACTGGACTTAATACACAGTGACTTATGTGGACCGTTTAATATCCCATCATTGGGAAATAACAGATTTGTGCTAATATTCTTGGATGATTTCTCTAGATATTGTGTGGCCTATTTGCTGAAAGAAAAAAGTCAAGTCACAGACATGCTGAAGAAATACGTAGCCATGGTGAGCAATAAATTTGAAAGAAAACCAAAGGTTCTTCAGACCGACAATGGTGGTGAGTTCACTTCACAAAGCATGCGCACATTTCTAGAACAAGAAGGCATTCAGCATATCACAACAGTAGCTTATACACCAGAGCAAAATTCTGTTGCAGAGAGAAAATTTAGGTCACTTGTGGAAATGACCAGATGTATGCTGTCAGATAGCAATCTCCCTAAAAGACTATGGGGGGAAGCCATTCTCACAGCAGTGTACCTACAAAACAGAATGCCAACTAAAGGCGCTGAGCGCACACCACATGAGACATGGCATGGTAGGAAGCCAAACCTGTCACACATAAGAACATTTGGAAGTACAGCATATGCTCATGTACCAAAGCAAAGAAGGCATAAGCTGGATTCCACAACACAAAGGGGCATTTTAGTTGGCTATGCTCCAGGACACAAAGGATATAGAATTTTGAATCTGAAAACTGGCATTGTTGGCATAAGACATGTTACATATTTTGATGAAAACAAGAGGGTTGATAAAGGCTGGATTATCCCAGATGAGCCTTATCATCCAGAATATGAAAATAGAACCATAATAGACATGCCAGTGTATATAAATGCCATACCAAGGCAGATGTCTGAAAGCAACTCATCTGTATCTAACGAGGAACAGACAGAGGAAGCAGACACAGAAAGGATCATTGAAGAAGACAGTACAGTTGGAGAAGGGGAATCAATTGGAGAAGTACTCTCAGATTTAGAGGATGCGGAAAGGTCAGACCAACCTGTAGTCAGACGCTCATCCAGGGAAAACAAAGGTGTTCCACCCCCAAGACTGTCTTACCTAACAAAGTCAGCAGAAGCTCAAGAGCCCTTAACATGGGATGAGATTGAGAAAATGCCAGCAGAAGAAGCTGCTGAATGGCGTAAAGCTGCACAAGAAGAAATTGATGCATTGGATAAAAATAATACTTGGATTCTTACAAAATTACCTCCTGGCAAGAAAGCTATAGGATGCAAATGGGTATTCAAGTTAAAAAGGAATGCACAAGGAAAAGTGGAAAGGTATAAAGCCAGATTAGTGGCAAAGGGATATCTTCAAAAATATGGAGAAGATTTTGATGAAGTGTTTGCACCTGTAGTGAAACACACGACAATCAGAACACTTCTGAGCATTGCAGTCTCAAAAGGCATGCAAGTCAAACACATTGATGTGAAAACAGCGTTTCTTCACGGAGATATAACTGAAGACTTGTACATGGAACAACCAACAGGTTTCATAAATACAAAACAAAGACAGCTAGTGTGTAAATTAAACAAAGGTCTTTATGGATTAAAGCAAAGTGCAGAATGTTGGAATGATAAATTGCATGAAATATTGACAAATTTGGGATTTAAGCAAGGTGAAGCAGATAAATGCTTGTACACTAGGTGCACAAATGGACAATATGCATACATTTTAGCTTTTGTTGATGATCTGCTCATTGCAAGCAAAAGTGAGCAAGAGTACAAGGACATTGTAAAGTGTTTAAACCACAATGTTGAGATAAAAGAACTTGGTAATGTGTCATACTATCTTGGTATAGAAATTGAGAAACAAAATGATGGTTCTTATCTTCTAAGCCAGAAGCAGAAAATAAATGAGCTTATTGAAAGTTTAGGTATGCAAGATGCCCAAGTTGTAAGCACTCCCATGATCACTGATTTTCTGAAGGATGAAACAGTAAGAGAACCTTTACCAGATAACATCCAATATAGATCAGCCATAGGTAAGCTTTTATATCTAGCTACCACATACAGGGCTGATATAGCAAATGCAGTAGGAATTTTGAGCAGAAGGGTCAGCTCACCTACCAAATCAGATTGGACTGCAGTTAAAAGGATGGTAAGGTATTTAAAGGGTACCATTGATTGTAAATTAAAGATTTCAGCCAATAGTAATCCAAAACTAATATGTTACTGTGATTCAGATTGGGCAGGGGATCATTCTGATTATAAATCCACAAGTGGATATGTGTTTATGTATGGAAATGTACAAATTTCATGGGCCAGTCATAAACAAAGTATTGTGAGTCTGTCTTCTACAGAAGCTGAATATGTGGCTGTATCGGAAGCGTGCAGAGAACTGATGTGGATTGAAAAACTTATGCTGGATTTTGGTATAGCTGAACAGAGACCAATCCAGATAATGGAAGATAATCAGAGCTGCATCCGACTGTCACAGAATGACAAGGTTCAGTCACGCACCAAGCACATCGCAACGAAATACCACAACGTGCGAGAGTTGGCAAAAGAAGGGGTCATCAGTCTACACTATTGTCACACCAGTGAGATGACAGCTGACATCATGACCAAACCGTTACCCAGAGAACATTTTGTGAATCTGCGTATAAAGCTTGGACTTTGTATGAATAAATAATTGCATGACAGTTATGCATGAGAAGGGGTTTGTTGGAATGTAATTGTATTTTACATGCATTGCCTGTCACCTATTATTTCTCTGTGATTACTCTGTGACCTCTGATGTGAATTACTTAGAGAGGTCACACAGCTATGCAACTTCCTGTGGGGGTTAGATGCAGCAGATGCAGCACATGGAGCACATGGAGCTCATGATCTCTCCTAACCTGAGAGGATCTATGGTGGTGTGAGCATCCATTACCATCTAAGCACATGGAAGGAGCTGATAATACAAATGTATAGTAATATGTATATATAAGCCTGTCTGATTATAATCTAACTACAAACTGTGAGTAAACAGATGTTTTGTTACTTCAACTTTAAAGTGACTCAGCAGTGAATTATTCTGGGGTGAATGAGAGAGAGATGAAGAAAGAAATTAACATTTCTAAAGCTGAAGCTGTGTGTACTAAAATCTGCTAATTATTTACTACAAATAATCCAACAAGCCCGACCTGCCTGCCCTCTTCTCCCACAACAGCCTTCTGTCCTCACCTTCCTACAGCCCAGAATTTAAAATGCATTTTACCTCAGGTCGCGGCGGCAGTGAAAGTTGAGCAGGCTCATCTTCAGCCTTCCCTTCTCTCTCAGCTCTGGACCCGCCCTCACGGAAACAGGAAATGAGGACGGGACCAGAGCTGAGAGAGAAGGGAAGGCTGAAGATGAGCCTGCTCGCCTTTCATTGCCGCCGCAACCTGAGGTAAAATGCGTTTTAAATTCTGGGCGGCAGGAAGGTGAGGACGGAGGGCTGTTGTGGTAGAAGAGGGCGGGGAAACAAAACTTCCATTGGATGACGGCTGGTGAGAATATTGGGGATGCTTGAGCACCCACAGCACCCACAGAGTCGGTGCCTATCCAGCTTATTTTCGAAGGAGATCGCCGGCCATCTTCCGACACAAATCGGGAGATGGCCGGCGATCTCCTGAAACCAGCCAAATCGGTATAATCGACAGCCGATTTTGTCTAGCGCCAACTGCTTTCCGTCATGGAGCCGGCCAAACTTCAAGGGGGCGTTTCGGTAGGGTAGCGAAGGCGGGACGGGGGCATGCTTTGAGATGGCCGGCTTCGCTCAATAATGGAAAAAAGAAAGCCGGCCTTGATGAGCATTTCGCCGGCTTCACTTGGTCCCTTTTTTTTAGGACCAAGCTTAAAAAAAGGTGCCCCAACTGTCCAAATGACCACTGGAGGGAATCGGGGATGACCTCCCCTTACTCCCCCAGTGGTTACCAATCCCCTCCCACCCCCCAAAAAATAAAAAAAATATTTTTTTTGCCAGGCTCTATGCCAGCAACAAATGTCATACCCAGCTCCCTGACAGCAGTATGCAGGTCCCTGGAACAGTATTTAGTGGGTGCAGTGCACTTCAGGCAGGTGGACCCAGGCCCATCCCCCCCTACCTGTTACATTTGTGGTGGTAAATATTAAGCCCTCCAAAACCCACTGTACCCACATGTAGTTGCCCCCCTTCACCCCTAAGGGCTATGGTAATGGTGTACAATTGTGGGGAGTGGGATTTGGGGGAATTTGGTGGGCTCAGCACCCAAGGTAAGGGAGGTATGTATTTGGGAGCAATTTTTGAAGTCCAATGCAGTGCCCTCTATGATTCCCGGTTGGTGTCCTGGCATGTGAGGGGGACCAGTGCACTACAAATGCTGGCCCCTCCCACGACCAAATGCCTTAGATTTGGCCGGGTTTGAGATGGCCGGCCACAGTTTCCATTATCGGCGAAAACCGATGCCGGCCATTTCAAACCCGGCCATCTCTGACATTTGGTCGGCTCCAACTGTATTATCGAAACGAAAGATGGCCGGCCATCTTTTTCGATAATACGATTCGGGACCACTGTTTGCGGTGCTGGCCAAATAGATGGCCAGCCACCATTTGATTATGCCCCTGCACATGTCCAGCGATGTTTCCTCTCTCCCCTGCACTCCCCTCCATGTCCAGCGATTCTCCCCTCCCATTCATGTCCAGTGACTCACCCCAGCCCCCACCTGCCTCCCTTTTAAGCCCCCGAGTTCCAGTTAAACCCCAGTCCTCACCTGCCCTCCCTCTTCTCCCACAACAGCCCTCCTTTCCTTCTTGCTTGTCACGTCTCTCGTGGAACCTCGGGGTTAGTGAGCCCTTGGGCCACTGCCGCGGGGCGGCAGCGGCAGGAGAATCACCCAAACACAGAAAAGGCAGAACAGATGTACCAGCAAACCCAGGACTGGAACTACCAGGCGGAGACTGCAGCCAAGGCAACTCAAGCTAGAGCAAGCAGGACAGGAATTCAGCCCAAACTTCACCTGCACTTGACCGCCGTTCCTCAGGAGTTGAGCCCCTGGGTGCAGGCGGCCGACAGGACTTACCGGACAGGGCTGGAAGGCAGAACTGCAGGAAACAGCAGCTGGCTGGCGAACAGCAGGTATCTTCCAGAAAACACACCGGGGTTTCAGGCAGGCAGCAAGCAGCAGAATAAACCAGAAAACAAGCCGGGTCTGGGCGGGCAGCAGACAGAAGAATAAACCAGGAGACGAGCAGGGTAAAAGCCACAATCAGGAAATAGCACAGCAGCACTGCAACAAACTCTCACCAAAGGGAACTCCTCTGAGGACCTCTGCAAACTAGAGACCTTCCCAGATGGTTAATAAAGGCAGCATACAAGGGAGTTCACCAGATACGGGTACTGCTTAGTTCCAAAAAACTCCCAAAACAATCTGGAAGGCTGGAGGATTCAGACCGGATTAGCATATCTTCTGGAACATGGGAAACGGTAAGCCATCAGTTCACAGCAGCCACCCGGTCTGACCACCGGGGGAGCGAGGTGACTGAAAGCCAGGAACCTGGGCACAACCACGACACTGCTGCCCTTCCTTAAAAATGTTTATTTTACCTCAAGTCGCAGTGGCGGCAGGCTAGGCTCGCCTCTAGCCTTCCATTTCCTTCCCTCTCACTGTCCCACCCTCCTCTGACGTAATTTCCTCTTTTCATAAAGGCAGGATACTGAGAGGGAATGAAAGGGAAGACTGGAGGCGAGCCGATTACGTAGCAGCTCATTTGCATACAGTTACGAACCTAGCTAGCAAGCCGTCCAGGGATGCAGATTGAGAAATTATTATATAGAGGACATATCTAATGAACACAACTTCCAAAAGCCATTTACCTGGGTATATGAGCTATTTGAAGATTCCCCCTCTCCCTTTGCATACAAGTACAGGTCGGTGCTCCTTTGGAGTTTATGTGGCTGGCAGGATATATTATTTTGCTTTGCCTACAGTTCCTCTTTAGTGTCTCTAGGCAATCATCTAGTCTAGCCCAGGGGTTCTCAACACAGTCCTCAGGACACACTAAGCCAGTCAGGTTTTCAGGACACCCATAATGAACATGCATGAGAGAGATTTGCATAACAATGAAGGCAGTGCATGCAAATTTATCTCATGCATATCCATTGTGGATAGCATGAAAACCAGACTGGCTTGGTTTGTCCCGAGGACTGGGTTGGGCAAGCCTTGTTTACAATCTAAGAAGCCCTTATTAAAATGCGGTGAAATTTGGGCTTGGTGCATTATTAATGTGGGACTTTCCTGCATGGTAAACCCATATTTAACATGGCACATTTTAAGGCTTTTTTAAAATTTGCAGGTCCTGGAGTACACGAGAATTGCAAATAATTAATGCAGGAGCATATACTACCGCCTATTTAGGAAGCATTAATTGCTCCTGTGTTAACCCGGCATTAGCCAGTTAGGGGCCCTTTTACTAAAGGGTTGCTCCATGGCAATCTGGAACTACTGGCAGCCCAATGCGGCCGCCGGCGGTAGCTCTGTCTCGAGTGCACTCCATTTCCGGTTCTATTGGAAATTTTTTCAATAATTATTAGCCCAGCGCTAACCCAGTAATAATCACTGCCCGATTACCACCAGGTTACCGTGGGAGCCCTTACTGTCACCTCAATGGGTGGCAGTAACGGGCTCATTTTCGAAAGAGAAGGACGCCCATCTTTCGACACAAATCGTAAGATGGGTGTCCTTCTCACAGGGTCGCCCAAATCGTTATAATAAAAAGCCGATTTTGGGCGTCCCCAACTGCTTTCCGTCACGGGGACGACCAAAGTTCACGGTGGTATGTCGGAGGCGTAGCGAAGGCAGGACTTGGGCGTGCCTAACACATGGGCGTCCTCGACCCATAATGGAAAAAAAAGGGCATCCCTGACGAGCACTTGGACGACTTTACCTGGTCCTGTTTTTCTTATGACCAAGCCACAAAAAGGTGCCCAAACTGACCAGATGACCACTGGAGAGAATCAGGGATGACCTTTCCTTACTTCCCCAGTGGTCACTAACCCCCTCCCACCCTCAAAAAACATCTTTAAAAATATTTTGTGCCAGCCTCTATGCCAGCCTCAAATGTCATACTCAGGTCCATCACAGCAGTATGCAGATCCCTGGAGCAGTTTTATTGGGTGCAGTGCACTTCAGGCAGGTGGACCCAGGCCCATCCCCCCCTAACTGTTACACTTGTGATGGTAAATGTGAGCCCTCCAAAACCCGCACCCTCAAATACTCCTTTTTATCCAAACATATGACACGCTCCATTCGCAGACATTGGCATATCCTGGAAGGATTAGACTGTTTCAGGAATAAAGAGCTAGTAGTCGCGTATTCCCGCAACGAGAATCTCAAGGAGCATTTGGTTCCATCAACATTACCAGACGTGGTCAAACATCCCACTCTCTTCTAGACTTGTGTTCTCCCGTGGGGTGTTCGAGTTCTCCGCTTGTCTGCGGATTCTTTTCAACAAAAATGGCCACCACCACTATTGCAGGGCCCTTTTTTTTTAACCACAGCTTGGTAAAAGGGCCCCTTAGAGCACACTAACCAAATTACTCTAGTTGGATAATGCAGGAATGCCCACTCTCCACCCATGGCATGCTGTTTTCAAAAATATTTTTTTAAGTTACATATAGTGCAGGTTTCCATTCCAACAGGCAAAATGCCAGTAACATGTTTTCATGCACTAACCCACACTAAGGACTTAATTCCCTTTAGTAAACGACCCCTACTTTGTACCCAAAGCAATGATGGGTTAGGTGACGTCCAAAATCACTAGGCATTTCCGTGGGATTTGAACTGGACTTCCCTGGTTCTCAGCCCGCAGCTGTAATCATTAGGCTACTCCTCCACAAACTGTATTACTTTTGCTGTACTTATACAGCAGCAATTTTAAGACTGAAAAGTGTTACGTTTCCTTTGTCCAATAAAAGTAAACACCATGAATGATATTTTGCTTTAGTGCATACTAACTTCATAATACGTTATTATAAAATTCCATACACATGTAAATCAGTGCTAATTGATCTAGCTCATCAAGCTGTAATTCCCCCAATTATATAACAAAATAGATGCACTGGCTGTGATTTATGGATAAGGTACTAGGGATGTGATGGACCAGAAAATCTCATTTACATACCCTAATTAGAAGTTTATTAATTTTGTGTGTATAAGAAAATTACTAGCATTTTAATCGCATAAAGTATAGCTTCTAGGGCTTATCCTTTCACTATGTTCTGGGGAAAAGAATTTTAAATTACTTGTACAGAAAAGCCTTCTAAGTGTGTGTATACATCTAAATGAATGAGGAGAAAGAGCATAATGATTTCAAAATAGTCTCGTAAGCTCTTTCTCTCTCTAACGTTTTGATGTTTCCACTAAATTAAAACTTGATGAACTCAAACTTTGGGACTTATTGCAAAAAGGTTATTCACTGGGATCGGTGAATAAAAATAAGCACGTGCTTTGTAACTGGTACCGGGGGACAATATATTTTAACTGTTCGAGGGTTCTTTAATAGATGGTGGATGCAATGGTTTCATGGACAATGAGTGAAAGAATTTAAAGACAAAAGTGACCAAATACTGTCCCTGGCAGCACTGAATGGTGGTAATCAAGACTGGAATATCTGCAGACACTTCAAAGTGTTATTTAGATTGTGAGCTCCAGTGGCGATCCTAGCCGGCATGACACCCGGGGCGGAGCGCCGATGCGCCCCCCCCCCCCGGCGAAATGACACCCCCCCCGGGTGCACACCGCTTGGTTGGGGGGGGGGGTGCCATGGCGCACGCCTGTCAGCTGAGTTCGCTGACTTCTCTAACTTCGCTGCAGCTCCCTCTGCCCTGGCCAGAACAGGAAGTAACCTGTTCCGGGGCAGAGGGAGCTGCAGCGAAGTTAACGAAGTCAGCGAACTCAGCTGACAGGCATGCACCACGGCACCCCCCAGCGGCGTGCACCCGGGGCGGACCGCCCCCACCCTTGGTACGCCACTGGTGTGCTCTTAGAGCAGGGACTGTCTTTTTGTGTTTGATGTACAGCGCTGCGTATGCCTTGTAGCGCTATAGAAGTGATAAGTAGTAGTAGTAGTGGTTATTCACTAGAAACTGCTTCCATATACTATTTGTAAAGCAGTAGATCAACTCAATAAACTAAAAACTAGGGTGAATGATAAAGAGGAGCATTGAAATGTCAACAAAGCATTCTGTCAGGCATGTTAGCAAGGGGGAGAGTATGAAAAGACCACTGTGGTTTGGTAAACAAGTAAGAGAGAGTATACAGAATAGAGTTTAATTTCTGGGAGAGCAGTCTTCAGAGCTCCTGTGCCCTTCTCCACTCAGCCCCTATGAGTGACATCATGCTGTCCCGGCAGAAGAAGCAGATGGAACAAGCCAGGGATTGGTGGCAAAAAAGCAACACAAGTAGGCAGCTCTCACACAGACTCTTTCTCATAATTACTTATGCCAGCTAACACCTAAGTACAGTAAATACCCTGGTAACTTACAATATTCTGTAAGTTATGCAAATAGTGGGCTCTGCCTATATCCTCACTATGCTTCGCCCCTGTGTACACCCCCCTTGCAAATACATTCTATGTAAGTTAGGTGGATATTTGCAGAATAACTCTTAAGTGGCATGCTGGCATTTACACGAGTAGGAGTGCATATACGCCCATAAATGGTATTATTCTAAACATTTAGTTGCATAAATGTTAGCAGCTAGGTGATAGAATTGCCACAAAATGACCAAGGAGAAATTACAAAGATCAGTGCTAGATCCAATCCTCTTCAATATCTGTGCAAATGATACTGGGAAAGGATTTCAAGGGGAAAATATGTTTGTTTGCTGATGATATGAACATTTGCAATATTTAATAGATATACCAGTGGAGGTAAATAAGATGAAAGATGTTTAAAAAAAATTAATAGTGAAAGGTATTGTAGCTATGCTCTAATCTGGAAACAAGTAATAAAATTATGCCTGGCAACACAAAACAACCCTGGCTACTCTTGGCCTTGGAAAAGTGACAGGGAGGCTACCAAGTGACACCACTTTTTCTTTCTATGTTTATTTTTAGAAAATCGATGTTCCTGCTGCACATGCCATCAAATGCTCATATATGTGCTGGTGTCCTTATAAGTATTTAACAAAAGGCTCCATATTTGGCAGAGCCTTTTGTAAAATACTATGCTTTGCTAGCATTAGGGGGCAGCAACAAGAACAGTTACCCTGGGCCACAGGGGAGCCCAAGCCTACCTCAGTCTGAAGGAGGAATACCCTGAATGTAGGCTTTGAGGCTCCCTCTCCAGTTTCTGCCCTGGGCTCCTGTGTGTCTAAACCATCCTCTAATTTTGTGGGAATTATGAACATGCCAAACTGGATATCTTGATTTCTACCTCAGCATGCAATTCAAAATGGTGCCTTGAACCATACTGAGGGATAGTTATTTTTCATGGCTTCCATGGTAATAACATTTAATGGATAAGTTTGCTGTTCAGTTCATTGCCATGGATAGTGAATGTTTCTGTGAGCAAGGACTCTAACCCATGGGCAATCCCACTGGACGTGTTATGCGATCAGTCTATAACTATAGTTGTAATATAATGTTGACCTATGAGTACTGAGCAGGCACATAGGGGGGCCTGAGCCCAAAAAGTGGAGGGCCCTCCTCCAGCTGGTATTTGTTTTCCTGAGCCACCACGCTTCCTGCCCTGCCCTTCACCCCCTCCCCTGCACATGTTCGGTTTTCACACATGCACAGGGAGCAAGCCTCCCTCACACATGTTCAATTTTAATAAAAATCAAGCATGGTGGCATAGGAAAACAAGCAGCAGCTAGAGGAGGGCTTCTGCCAGCAGGACTTAGGGACCCCTTCCAGCCAAACCAGCAGACAGTGCATCAATTTGGGGAGTGGGGTGTAGCTACGCCATATGTACTGAATGTGATTTCACTTTTCAATTTTACTTAATATACCACTTATAAAAGGATATAACTAAGCAGTTTACATTAATCAAAATAAAGTTTCTAGCAGATTAAAAAGGAAGCAAGTAAAGGGGCTTTTAGGTTACAAGAAGATACAAAATCAGTGAGAGAGAGAGAGAGAGAGAGAGAGAGAGAGAGAGAGAGAGAGAGAGAGAGAGAGAGAGAGAGAGGATAAAAATTACTCTAAAGAACATAAGGAGGGGAGGATATGGAAAGATCAGTGAACACAAGTGATAATTTGCTAATTGGGGAATTGTAAACACTCACAAGGTCAAAGCCACTATTTTTTTTCCATTTTTTTAGGGATCTATTGATGACTTGATGAGAGGACTTTGTTGTTGTTGTTTTCTTCTTGCTTGTTCTAGTTTTGTTGATTAACAGTTTGATATGGCGATATTCCTATTATTATGCTGTTGTATGCAAACTTTTAAAAAGAGTGAATTAAGAAAAAAAAAGTTCAGACCAATTTTGACTAAAAAAATTTGATTTCAAAATAGTTTTGAATTTCTTAAAGGATAATTCAAAGTGACGTTCAAAAGGAGTCAAATTCCATAGGGTTGGTGTAATGACATCAAAACAAAATGTTCCTGCTGCATGGGTATAAACTTTAAGATGACTAGAGACAAGCATAAGGTTTTTCTGTGAAAATCCAATAGTGCGAATAGTGGAATATGGGATAAAAGATCTGTGAAGAAATACTGGTAGCCCAGAATGAGACCTAGATTGGTGTTTATTTTCAAAGCACATAGACTTAGAAAGTTACATACAGGGGCATAATCGAACGGCGCCGGCCATCTATATGGCTGGCGCCGCAAAGAGCAGTCCGGAACCGTATTATCGAAAAAGATGGCCGGCCATCTTTCGTTTCGATAATACGGTTGGGGCCGGCTGGCCAAATGTCAAGATGACCAGGTTTGATGTGGCCGGCATCGGTTTTCGCCGATAATGGAAACCGATGCCGGCCATCTCAAACCTGGCCAAATCCAAGGCATTTGGTCCTGGGAGGGGCCAGCATTTGTAGTACACTGGTCCTCCTCACATGCCAGGACACCAACCGGGCACCCTAGGCACTGCAGTGGACTTCAAAAATTGCTCCCAGGTGAATACCTCCCTTACCTTGTGTGCTGAACCCCCCAAATCCCCCCCCCAAAATCCACTCTCCACAACTGTACACCACTACCATAGCCCTTAGGGATGAAGGGGGCACCTACATGTGGGTACAGTGGGTTTTAGGGGGGTTTTGGAGGGCTCCCATTTACCACCACAAGTGTAACAGGTAGAGGGGGATAAGCCTGGGTCCACCTGCCTGAAGTGCACTGCACCCACTAAAAACTGCTCCAGGGACCTGCATACTGCTGTCATGGAACTGGGTATGACATTTGAGGCTGGCATAGAGGCTGACAAAACAATGTTTTTTATTTTTATTTTTTGGGTGGGAGGGGGTTGGTGACCACTGGGGGAGTAAGGGGAGGTCATCCCCCATTCCCTCCGGTGGTCATCTGGTCAGTTGGGGCACCTTTTCGAGGCTTGGTCGTGAAAAAAAGGGACTAAGTAAAGTCGGCCAAATGCTCATCAAGGCCAGCTTTCTTTTTTCCATTTTCAGGCGAAGCCGGCCATCTGTTAAGCACGTCCCTATCCTGCATTCTGTACCGTGCCGTCATGGCCCCTTGAAGTTTGGCCGGCTCCGTGACGGACTGCAGTTGCCAGCTAAAATTGGCTTTAGATTATGCCGATTTTGCCGGACTTGAGAGATGGCCGGCCATCTCCCGACTTGTGTTGGAAGATGGCTGGCCTTCTCTTTCGAAAATAAGCAGGATAGCAACCTATGCAACTTTGTAAATCTATGTGCTTTGAAAATGAGCCTCTAGCTAGTGAACCACTTTTAAAGCTTTAAAAATTAATTGGTAGTAAACTGGGAGCCAGTGTTCTGATACTAATAAAGGGGTGATGATGTTGAACCTATTTGCTCTATAGATTAATTTGACTGCTGTATTATGCATCAATTGAAGTCATCTAATTTAATATTGTACCTTGCAATGTCAGGTTTCCCTTTGAAAACTGCCCAGGAAATAGTACCCACAGAAATCTGCACCTCCATGTCGGTATATATGCTGCTAAAAATAGTAAGGATGGTTTAGAAAATGCAAAACTACTTGGTTAGTGGCTCTTCTTACCTAACCATACCTTGAGCCGGCTTTTGTTTTCCCATTCGTAAAAGTAGGCACACGTCGATCTCATTACACCCATTAAATTAGGCACATGCCCAACTGACATGCATAACTTCATTGAATAACGAGCCAATCAGTGCTGATAATTGGGTGATAACCAATTATCAACACTAATTGGCTCTAATTAGGATGTATATGTATATTGTGATGCACAATGATCTGCATGTAAATCCTAATGTGCAGCATGGCTAGGGGCGTTTTGGGGGCACACATGTAGAATTTTATGTGCATACATGTAGAATCGTGCCTAACTGTAGGTGCCTACAACTCAGGGGCATAGCTACGTGGGGCCACGGAGGCCTGGACCCCGTAAATTTGGCCCTGGACCCCCCTGCCGATGACCTTCTTGACCCCACCTCTCGCCGCCAACCCGCCGTCGCCGTCACCTACCTTTGCTGGCGGGGGAGGGGGTCAAAGTTGTTGTTGGTGGTGGCGGCGGCGGTGGCAGGGGGGTGTCGGCAATGGCAAGGGGTGGTGTCGGCAATGGTGGGGGGGGGGGGGGGTTGGCCGGGCCGGGGAGTGCTAAAATGTGCACCCTCACCTCGGGCTCTGGACCCCCCTCCCACCAAAGTCTGGCTATGCCCCTGCTACAACTAGGCCTGTTCATAGCAGGACTAATTGCAGGTGCCTACAGTTAGGCATTCAGCACAATTCTGTAAAGGACAGATACCCCTTATAGAATTGCGCTAAGTGCATTAAATGTTTGGTGCCAATTTTTAGGTGCTACTTATAAAATTTGGGCCTCGAGGCCATATTCTGTAAATGACACCTAAAGTTGTATGCTCTCATTTGGCCACATGGCCAAATTCTGCACTCAACTTAATTGAACAACAAGACAATCAGCATTGGTAATTGGTAATTAACAACCATCAGCACTAATTGGCAGTAATTAGAAGTTATGCACATATCTGATTCTATAACAGAATGCGTATAAATTCTATCACGTGTAAGAATTTGAGGGCTGTTTAGGGGCGTTCCTGGGGGCATTCCCAGATTTTATGTGCATTGATACAGAATCATGCCTAAGTGCATCTAATTTAGGTGCCATTATTTAAGCCTGCTTATAGCAGGCCTAATTGAGCTACATACAGTTAGGTGCAGCTTGGTGCTAAGCACAATCCTATAAAGGGTGCATACTCGTTATAGAATTGCACTAAGCATGTTTCATTGTTGGCACCGCTTTTTAGGTGTTACTTATAGAATTTGTCCCTTAGTAAATAAAAGGGTCCGTCTACTAAATGGCATTAAGCACATAGGGGTAGAGTCAGTAAATGGCGCCTAAAGGTAGGTGCTGAGATACAGGGCTCTAAGCGCAAATTAAGTAACAGCAGTTTTGTGTGGAACTGCCATTATAGAATACTAGCTTAAGTCCACATTCTTGCACCTAACTTTAATTGCAAGCATTCACGCCAGCTTTTGCTCGTGACTACCTACTCATATTATGGGCACATAAATGCAAGTATTCTATAAAACCAAGCCTAAATGCTGAAAATGCCTCAGAGACATCCATGCCCCTCCCATAACCACATTCCCTTTGGAGATGTGTGCTATATAAATTAGGTGCATTGTTTATAGAATAGGGGATGTGACAAAATAATGGGTTTCAAAACCTGTGAACTGTACTAATTATTTCATGAAGTGTATTTCTTCTAATCAGTCAGCAGATAGCATTTGTTTTCAGTTTTAAATCTGTTGCGGAGAAGATTACTTTCTTTTTTAATTTAGCCTTGCAAAAAAGGGAACTTCCAGTTCCATTGGTCAGATACTTTCAAAGTTGGTGCTCTGGGCTCTGATTGGCCCTGGAGTTCAAATCTAGCCAGGAGGTACTGGATTTTCTTTAGTCTCAGCATGGGGGTATAGAGGAGAAACATCTCTGTCTTGAGACCCTGTTCTTGTGAGCAGTTATTTCCTGAAACTCCCCAGGTGCTACCCAGGTAGTAACAAGTGTTAGTTTTAATGTTGATCCTTGTTTTGGTTATCTGTTATTGCTTGCTATACCTTTTCATCTGGTTTTTTTAACGTTCACTGTTTTACTGTATCAATAAACCTATTAGTTTATTGGCTCTGCTGTCCTGGAGTGACTAAGAATCCTAGTGGTTTGTGTTTTGGGTCTGTGAGTGCTTTCTAGGAACCGTGGGGCCCATGGGAGTGTGGTCCCAGTATCATAGAAATCACCAGGGAATAACTTGTGGGTAGGAGAATCGCCCAGAGGCAAGTGGAACCTAGTGCATGGGGTGGAGGGTTGGCTAGTATAGAGCATGTGTCTAAGTGCAGGTGGGCCTGAGAAATGCTAGGGACAGACCCTCTAGGTGGCCGCGGGGTTAACCCCAGGTGGGTACTAGGTATTTAGTGACAGAGGCATAGATCAGGTACATGCATAACTTCTAATTAGTGCCAATTAGTGCTTGCTAAGGCCAATTTTTATTTATTGCCATTTAAGTGCCAATTGAGTCAATTAGTTTATGCACACAAGGGACACTATTCTATAATCATATGCCCAATTGCACACCTTTCTTTGAATGCCATTTATAGAATCAGAAGGATAACATGTGGTTAAATCATGGAAACAGGCTACTGTTTGACCGTGACCATGTTAAGGGATTTTGTGGTAGTTTGTTTCCATACAGTAAACATGTTATTGGATTTTTCAAACATTTTCTGTCAGGGGGGGAGTGACATGAGCAGAGAGTGGGCATGGAAGGATTAGCCAGCTAGCACGTTACATTTTCTGCGTGCTAACTGGATAACGCGGAGTTAACATAGGACCACTTACCACCTCCTACATAGGAGACCATAATGCTTCTGTGTTAACTGGGAGCAGGTATCGCACATTAATCTAAATGTTAATGAACAAAGTACAATAAAAAATAGTCGCAGTGCTCCTTCTTGATGAAGTGTTAATTTTGATCTTGCTCCATATTCAAATCTAAACTCCATGTGGGGAAAAATAATCATCAACAAAATTGGAAGACTGAGAGACCACATGGATTCAAATTAGAAGTTATATTTAGCTATTCTATTCAGGTTCCCAGTAAAACACGGTCCATGTCGAAACCCAGACCTGTTTTGAGATAAGTAACCATTTTTGGGGGGATTAAAAAATGTTTGGATGGTGAGAGCCGCTCTTTGACATTAAATTGATATAAATGATACTCACTTTGTTTACAAATTGACAAGATTTCAGACACAGAGTGCAGTGTGCAGTGATTGAACATTGAAAAGCATTCACTTAGGGTTGTTATTTTTTTTGTTACATTTGTACCCCACGCTTTCCCACTCATGGCAGGATCAATGCGGCTTACATGGGGCAATGGAGGGTTAGTTGACTTGCCCAGAGTCACAAGGAGCTGCCTGTGCCTGAAGTGGGAATTGAATTCAGTTCCTCAGTTCCCCAGGACCAAAGTCCACCACCCTAACCACTAGGCCACTCCTCCACTGTACCCATGCTGGTCTCTTTTAAATTCTGAACACATGTTATAAGATTTGAAATAAGAATTTTATGTTATTGTTCAATAAGGGCCCCTTTTACAAAGCGGCGGTATCCATATTGCTGCTTTTCCGCGCAACAATTTGGCACTACCGCTGGAGCATGGCAGTATTGCCTGCCCCCAATGCGTGCCATTTCCGACACTGAAAAAATACTTTTATTTTTTTAAGCGCTGGGTTAGCACGGGAGCCCTTACTACCTCCAAAATAGGCAGTAAATGGCCACACAGCAAGTGATTCACTTACCACGTGGTCATTTCCTCTTTAAAAAAAAGCCTGTTACCCACTGTGGTAAAAGGGGGCCTTGGCATACAGCAAATCCATGCACCAATGCTACTGCAGGGCCCCTTTTACTGCAGCTTTGTAAAAAGGGCCCTAAAATCGCTGTGGGTTCTTTTATTTGTATGTTATTGAGTATATTCAAATCCTGCATTATACACTTGTCACTTCCCAGCGTATAACTCTTGATCATAAAGCACTTCAGTACATGATATTTCTTCACAAAACTTTTATTTGCATTCAAACTTGACTTGCAAAAGTACTGATACTTTTGCAAGTCAAGTTTGAATGCGAGTAAAAGTTTTTTAATAAGTTGTTTTACTTAAGTGGATTGTCCTGTTCAGGCTGCTAAACATATATATATATATATTCAGAATATATTTAGCAAAGGATATCTCCCATTTCATGAAGACAGAATATATAGCCTCATGAATTCTTCTGTCTTCATGAAATGGGAGACATCCTTTGCTAAATATATTCTGAATTGGTAGAAACTATGAAGGTCACCAATATGCCACCAAGAGAAAGAACTCAAACAAATACACGTGAACTCTGAAAGGCTTTTCATTGCAGCACAAAACACTAGACAGGTCAGCTTATTAATATGATCTATCACTAAAGAAGAGACTGTACACCAAAATCAATAGTTTGAAACTCAGCATGTGAAATGAATTCACAATCAGATGGAATAGTGCTTTTGCATTAACGGTATAAAACACCCTTCATATTATTATTGGCTTTAATGTCATCCGTGAAGATAATCTCTGCAAATTTCTGGTCTGCACCTCTGCACATCCTCATGATGGAAGGAGACTGGTCTCATTACTGATATGTTCATGCATATTTTTATTGCGATTTATTGTTGATTTTTATATTACACCTCACCCAGAAATACTTCAGTATTCAAGCAAATGAGAAATCAGAGTAAATAATATACTTGTTTGCAATGAATGGCTACAGATACCATGGAACTTCGAGGGGAGATAATGGAAATGATTTTAATTGAATGAATTTTATTTTTAATAAATATGTTAAACTTAATGGCTTTGAAGTGAATTGCAAAGTGGAAACTTAAACATGTCAGATTAATTTGTAGGTTAAGGCATGTTAAATCAATTCAGCATGCACTAAATTTTTAAAGAAATACTAACAAGCCAAATGCATGTTAAAAACAAATAGATATCCTTACTTCTCTGCACCATCCACTACATTAACAGGTAACTCATACCCATCTGATATTTAAAACCATTTAACTGGATGGTTATCTCCTGCTGAATATTGCCAGTTAGCACTCAGCGGATAACCGGTTATATTGCGCGATATGACCAGCTATCTCCTAACATTCAGTGTATTGCTTGCTAAGTTTTGCAGCCAAATTTGGCTGCCAAAATAGCAGGCCTACCTTTGGCCGGTTTCAACTTAACCAGCTAGTTCTGAATATCGGCATCAAATATCTCGGCTCAGCGCTGACTGCAGGAGTCAGCCCAGCTAACTCTTGCAGTCTGAATATCGGGCCCATAACACCATTCCTTATGCTTTGTAAGGTGCAGTCCCTACATCCTATATAATAAAACACACTTCCAACGTTCTGAAGCCGAGAAAGTGAAGCCTTGAAGCATTTGTGCTCTCTTTAAAGCTGTATCCATCTCCTGAAGTTACGTCAGCGTACTTCCGGGTACGTCACACGGAGCACTGACCAACCACAGGTGGGAGGGCAGGCGCACAGCTGTGATTGGCTCTACCGTTCTGTGGGCGTGCACACTAAGCTGTGCACGGCAGCGGAGGTTGTGCGGTTGGCGGAGGGGCAGAGATTTGGGCGGTGTGGTGCTGTAAGGGGAAGGAGAATCGTTGGGTGGCTGGAGGGGGGGCAGGGGACAGAGGAGACTCGCTGGTGCCTGGAGGGGGAGCAGGGGACAGAGGAGACTCACTGGGTGGCTGGAGGGGGACAGGGGAGAGAAGAGCATCGTGGGTGGCTGGAGGGGGGCAAGGGAAAAAGTAGAATTGCTGGGTGGCTGGAGGTGGAGCAGGGGAGAGAGGAGAATCGCTGGATGGCTGGAGGGGGGACAGAGGAGACACACTCGCACCCAGCAGTCTCACTCTCTCCATTTTGGGTCTGCAGCCTTACCGCCAGCCATTGACCTAGCAGTAAAGTCTCACATGGTAATCGAGCGGTAATGACCTAGGCGTGCCACATACCACTTGGCGCACATCCGATACACGTGTCCGAAAATAAAAATTATTTTTTGGCCGTGTGTATTGGATGTGTGGAAAAATGAAATTACCATAAGAGCCACGCGGTAGCTGTGCAGTAACTCCATTTTGGCTCGCGTTGGGTGCGCATAGACGCTTATGCGGCTTAGTAAAAGGGCCCCTAAAATTCCTAACTTAAGGAGTGGTCTTGTTCCTATTACAAAGATTAAATGTTCCCCTGATGCAGGCAGTCCAGCTGCTGAAACATGTCGGGCTATGACTAAAACACCTGTGTGATAGGAAAATATATATTACATGCCATGCCTTTAAAGATTGCTTCTCAAATAAGTCCTTTTATCAGCCACCATTTGGTTGTCCTGACTGCCTTTTTTCTTTTCTCTGAACCTTTGCTTTGCCTCTCTGTATTCTTGAGGATAGGATAAAATCATGACAGAAGACCTGACGTGGCTGCATTTCGGCAGTTGCCTACATCAGGGCAGAAGCGTAGCCAAGTTTTGTGTGTTATATTACTGTAATGTACATAAACATAAGATACAACAGGATACATAGTAATAAGAGGTAAAGCATGCAAATGCATGTAAAACATCTCATTACTTTATAAATCAAATAATGCAGCTGGTAGTGAACAACACAAGCTATGTGACGAGAGCATCGGACTACTAAACCGCACTCTGAGGTTTCTGCGCTGCATCTTAAAGGGGCCTGCAATAAGTAATAATCTCCCTTTTGCACTGAAAAGCCTTCCTCCTTTGCATCAAAGACCCTGCAACCTCCCTTAGACCCTCCCCCAGGGCCTACCTAGTGAAATTCCCTGGAATCTAGGGGGTTCGTGGGCAGCAGTGACCCCAGTTGCTCCTGCCTCTGCAGATGCTCGGTCATAAGCGGTCAGTGGCCAAACTGTTTGGGAAGGCTAAAGGGGGCGGGATAGGACTTATATCCATACTTGTCTGACAACACGCAGAAAAAAAATAAGTAAAAGTAAAATAGTCACAAGTAATGCCTTTTATTAAATTTAGATATTAGATATGTATCATATGTCAAAGAATAAAGTGGCAACAACATTAAACAGTCTACCACACTTCCATTCCTATTTGTCTTTGTCTTCTGCAGTCCTACTCCTGGCCCTTCATCTGTGAACACAGGGCAAAAATATTTATTAAATCCTACTTTGTTTCCAGGTCTTGATCAACAATAGGGCATTGTCAACTATACCATGTATTTTTAATTTTCTTGGGATTTTGACAAATCCCTTCTGAAAATCCAGCTACATTATATCAAGCAACTCATCTCTATTCATAAGTTAATTAACATCTTTAAAAAAAACTAACTAAAGTTTTAAAAAATAGTTTTTCTAAAAGGTACTTATACTGTATTTGATGTTTAATTGAACTGAAAATCCACCTTTTCACAGAAGCAGTTCCAACTGATTTTAAACCAATACTTTGCTCGTTTGTCTGTGACATATTCAAATTAATAAAATGCTTTCTTTGTCCATGGTCAATTTACTCAATACTAAAAGGGAAATATATAGTGCCACATGTCAGTAATTGTCAAAGAGAATTCAAAATTTCATGCATTCCTAATATGAACTGTAATTCATATGTTTAAAGTTTTTGCACTGATCATCTGAATTATCATTACATTTAAGATATTGTTATAAATCAAAGACCTGGAATTTGAATACCTGATTTCTTCCATTCTGTACCTATGTCAAAACACTTGAAATTCAAATGTTCTACTTCAACACCTGTCTGAATGCTGTAATATACAGTGTCTGCTAATTCACACCCATTTTTTCATATATAACTAATGAAAATGATGTTTCTTTCTTTTAAAATGTCTCAAATTTCAAAACAGATGACAACACATGGTTGTTTATCAAATTGTAATTAACACATTTACTTAGACTGGACTTTGCACTTCTTAAAATATTGAAATGAATGCGTGCATGGGGGTTTCAAAAGGAAAAATATAATACACAAACTGCTTTAATCAGATTTGCCATGCTGCTTTTCTCCCATTGAGAAGCATAGGGCCCCTTACTTTATAAAATACTTGTCTTTGTGCTTTGAATGGATGTTCATTTGCACTCGCTCTTGCGGGTTCATTTTACCTGTGATTTCTGCAGGATTTGTGCCAGTGGTGTGCTAGTATTTTATAAAGATACCATTTAGGCATCTCCGCAGTAGAAGCCTGTTCTATGATGGTCGTAACTCAATATCGACGTGCCTAACATTTGGTCATAACTCAATATCGACCTGCCTAACAATTAGGCGCTTGCACTTAGCCAGCCATAGAGATTGTGTTTATTGTACTTCTGTATTATGTACTAGACTTCTGCAAATCTAAATTTTGTAACTGCCTTTTTAGCAATATGTAAGCCCCATTGAACCTGCCATACGGTGGGAAAATGTGGGATACAAATGCAATAAATAAATAAATACAGGTGTCTAGCTTATTTTTGAAAGGGAAGGGCACCCATCTTCCGACACAAATCGGGAGATGGGCGTCCTTCTCCTGAGGTCGCCCAAATCGGCATAATCGAAAGCCGATTTTTTTGCATCCTCAACTGCTTTCCGTCAGGGGGATGACCAAAGTTCACGGGGGTGTGTCAGCAGTGTACCAAAGATGGGACAGGGACATGGTTAAGAGATGGGCGTCCTCGGCCGATAATGGAAAAAAGAAGGGTGTCCCTCACGAGCATTTGGCCGACTTTACTTGGGTCCCTTTTTTTTCACGACTAAGCTTCGAAAAGGTGCCCGAACTGACCAGATGACCACCAGAGGGAATCGGGGATGACCTCCCCTCACTCCCCCAGTGGTCACCAACCCCCTCCCACCCTAAAAAAATTTTTTTAAACATTTTTTCCATCCTCTATGCCAGCCTCAAATGTCATACCCAGCTCCATCACAGCAGTTTGCAGGTGTCTGGAGCAGTTTTAGTGGGTGCAGTGCTCTTCAGGCAGGCGGACCCAGGCCCCCCTCCTCCTGTTACACTTGTGGTGGTAAATGTGAGCCCTCCAAAACCCACCCGAAACCCACTGTACCCACATGTAGGTGCCCCCTTCATCCGTAAGAGCTATGATAGTGGTGTACAGTTGTGGGGAGTGCGTTTTGGGGGTTCAGCACCGAAGGTAAGGGAGCTATGTACCTGGGAGCAATTTGTGAAGTGCACTGCAGTGCCCCCTAGGGTGCTCGGTTGGTGTCCTGGCATGTGAGGAGGACCAGTGCACTATGAATTCTGGCTCCTCCCACGACCAAATGGCTTGGATTTGGTCATTTCTGAGAAGGGCGAAAACCAGGGACTACCATCTCTAAGGTCGACCATCTCAACATTTAGGTCGACCATCTCTAAGGTTGACCTAAATGTTGAGATTTGGGTGTCCCCGACCGTATTATCGAAACAAAAGATGGACGTCCATTTTGTTTCGATAATACGGGTTTCCCCGCCCCTTCGCCGGAACGTCCTTAGAGATGGACGCCCTTAGAGATGGTAGTCCTCATTCAATTATGCCCCTCCAAAGGTGTCGGGAATGTATGTAACTTTTCAGTATTCTTTAGGTTAATGCATTTGAGTTGGAGCCCCGCTTATGTCCCATCCATGCTCTGCCCTTGTTTATACACCCTTTGCAAATGCCTTTTCCTTAGCATTCCTCTAGAGCAGTTCTGTTCAGATGAGTGGAGTGGAGACTGAGAAAACACTAGCCTCAAAGTAAGCCTGCAAGTGCCCTGTACAGAGTCCCTCTGAGCCAGTATTTCTCAGTCTCCAGCAGGTGGTAGAAATTTGTGCAGCTTGCTTGTGGGGTAGATCACAGGTTATTGGATCTGGCGGAATGGGACCTTGAGTTTTCCTTTCTCACACTTTCCAGAGTATTCCCAGCATAGCAAAAAAAAAAAAAATCTGAGTGCCCAGGACATTTAAAAAAAAAGTCTAAAAAGTCTTATATTTAATGCTGGTGTCCTTCAGGGTGGGGGAGGAGATGCCAGACCAAGGGGGGATGGGTATGGGGTAGAACAGGGCTGATGCTAGACTACAGGGAGGGGTGATGGGTAGGGGGTAGGGTAGGGTAGGGCCAAAGTCTAGCTATGGGATGGATGGTGAGGAAGGGAAGGGCTGATACTGGGCTATGGGGATGGATGGGGGGTGTAAGGTAGAGAAGAGAAGAGCTGATGCTGGGATACGGGGATGAACGGGGGGTTGAGAAGGAAATGAAAGGCAGATGTTGGGGTATGGGGATGGATAGGGGGTAGGGAAGGGTAAAGCTGATGCCGGGATGGATTGTGTGGGTATGGAAGGGAAGGACTGATGCCGAATTACAGGACAACATCTAGCATTTGGTCCTTTATTCTGTAATTGATGAGGTTTGGTCTGAGTTCTACATGTGACCGAGTAGGTGAGAGATTCTGCTGTCACATGGTTTGTGTGAGGATCTATGAGTCTGACTTGCCTGGCTTTTTCAATGGGATATGTCATACTGTTGTGTATATTCACTGCTGATACTGATTGTTACATTTGTACCCCGCGCTTTCCTACTCATGGCAGGCTCAATGTGGCTTACATGGGGCAATGGAAGGTTAAGTGACTTGCCCAGAGTCACAAGGAGCTGCCTCTGCCGGGAATTGAACTCAGTTCCTCAGGACCAAAGTCCACCACCCTAACCACTAGGCCACTCCTCCACTGCCTTTGTAAAGGTACTGTTATTGGAATTGCTGTTAAGGCTTGCAACATAGGCTGTAAGAAGCATCTTTGCAGGATTTAGTGTTACTTCACAAAGTATCTGGCAGTGAAGGGATTTTTTGTTGCTATTATTGACGTGCTACCAGAATTTGAATACATTGTTCCTATGCAAAGTTGTAAGAGTGAACATTCTAGCTATGTTCTGTATGCTACAGATTCCACAGCATTATTTTGTAGTATCCCAAGAAACACTTCTCATACCTATACACGCAGTGCCCACCCACATTAGCTCTGGGCCTACCCAAAATGTCAGGTCTAGCTACGCCACTGCTGCCAGGTTTGTATGGGATCCCTTACCACCACCTCAATGGATGGCGGTAAGTGCTTCCCCCCAAAATAGAAGCATTTTAAGTGCAAACTTACCACATGGTGATTTCTTTTTTCGGGCTTTTTAACCACTGTGGTAAAAAGGGCCTCAGCGTGCAGCAAAAACGGCTGCTAGTGCAGGGCCCTTTCTACTGCAGCTTAGTAAAAAGACTCCTTAATGAAGTGAAAGGAGTGTGAACTTGATGAGTATTTAGGGGCCCTTTTACTAAGGTGCGGTAAAAGGGACCCAGTGCTAGGCTTTTGCCGTACGTTGAGGCCCTTTTAACCACAGTGGGTAAAAAGCCTGAAAAAAGAAATGGCCATGCGGTAAGTTTGCACTTACTGTGTGGCCATGTCGGAGGGAACACTTACCGTCATCCATTCAGGTGGCAGTAAGGGCTCCCGAGCTAATCCAGCAGTAATATTGTTCTGGTATTTCCAGTACCACCAGAAATGCTGCGCTCTGAAGGCGGAACTACCACCGGAGGCCATGATAGGCCTGCAGTAGCTCTGATTTGCCGCAAGGCAACCTTTTAGTAAAAGGGCCCATTATTTCTTAGAATCTCTTATTTTATTTTATTTTTATTTCAGTAGATGGCTAAAAGTTGCACTTTACTCCTTGCTGCTCAAAATAATAGCACCCAACTAATTCTCCTTCATGCCTATAGGTTTCATTTACTCACTGTTAACTTGCAGCATAGAGTTCTACTAACTATACAGACCTAAGGAAAAAAGGGTACCCTTTATTGGAACAACATACAGAACTATCCAAAGACTATGTTTACATGAGTTTCCAGGTTATGTAAGTTCCTACAGAAAGCTCATGATGTTCCACCTATATATGTGTTGCATAAAACCTATCACGTGTTTTTTTTTAAATTTTTGAATAATATATAATATAAACAAAAGTGGCAAAAATGTGTGTTATTTTCTAAAGTCTCATTTGGTTGATGGAAGACGTAAATCCAATTATACTCAGAGCAAATGGTGCATTATTTTCCTTATGAGCTGCATTACATTTATTAATGTCCTGCTCACCATTCAAAGCAGCAGTTTCTAGAATTTAAATCTAATTTAGTGGCAAGAATTATTCTTCTGTAGACAGTGCATTTAAAAGTTAATTTCCCTATACCTTGGAGCAACCTCCTTAATAACAGAATCAAAGGGCTATGTGAGGTATCAGGTTGGCAATGCAGCAAGAGAGGGGCTGTATCACTTCCAAGCTTCTTTTAGGAGATCTAGCCCAGTTTTGTCTGTATTACAATAGGGTAATTTTAATACCTGACATCACTGCAGGAGTTTTGGATGCTCTAGCTACACAATTGTTGTATTTATTTGGTTAGGAGTAGAAGTCTAATGGTTAGAGCAGTGGGCTTAGAACCTGGGGAGCTGGGTTCAGTTCCCACTGCAGCTCCTTGTGACTCAGGGCTAAGCCACTTAACCCTCCATTGCCCTATGTACAATACTCACGCCAGTGGAGTTCCTTGGTCGGCAGCCACCCAGGGTGGATTGCCGATGCACACCCCTCCCCCAGGTGCAGCATTGTCCATCCGTTCCCAGGTGTAGCATGACACCCCCCCCCCCCAAGGTGCAGTACGACACTCCCCCTAGTGCAACGACCCCCCCCCCGGTGCATCCCCCCCAAGCCCCCCCCCCCCCCCGGTTGCATTCTTGTGGGTGCTGAGAGCAGCCATGTGGCTGTCAGCTCTGCTGGTTCCCTGCTTCCTCTGCCCCGGAACAGGAAGTAACAACAGAGGGAGCATGGAACCAGCAGAGCCGACAGCCACACGGCTGTTCCTTGCACCCCTCCTTCAGCGTGCACCCGGGGCGGACCGCCCCCAGCTCCCCGCCCTTGGTACGCCACTAACTTAGGTCCCCTTTTATCAAGCCACACCACCTAGGTACAGAAAAACCCCTGGCATATAATAATTGTAAACCACCTTGATTGTACTACAGAAAGGCAGTATATCAAATCCCATCAGCCAGGGGGCCAACAAGGGCAGATGACACTTCATCTACCTGTTTAAGAGGCCTATTTACTGATATGCTCATATTATGATTTGCTAGGCTGGAAACAGTTTGATTATATAATTTATTGTTTTGCTCAATCCAGCAGCAGTAAACTTTTTTTTTTAAAGCACTGACTACTGTTGGCTAAGTCAGACCCAGATACGCATTGCCAGAACATGTTTATGCACTGACATTAAATATTTGGGTATTACTGGACATGTGCTGCCCGCCACCACTTATTTGGACCTGGCTAGTAGGAGAGGGGTTGGAATGGATGGGAAGAGCATAGGAAGGTGTGAGTTTGAGAGGTTTAGATTAATGGGATCTTAGTGGCAAAGGATTGGAACAGGGCTGTTAAATTCAGTGGAATTGGAATGGGGGGCTAAGTTGTGGGAGTGTGCTGAGTTGGGGGAGAATCAGAATGGGGGGTTGGGGGGTTGGAGTAGAGGATTGAGAAGGTTGGAGGGGGACTAGATCAGTGATTTCAGGGCTGAGACCCAGACGTTATGTGGATATTGGATAACATTCAGTGCCAGCACTCTTATAGCTGGCACTGAATATGGCCCATGCAAGCATACCTGCAGGCTCTTCCCTGACTCTGCTCCTGGACCACTCCTCCACTGCTCAGTTAGAGCCAATACTCAGCAACACTGCCTGGTTAAGTGCCATGGAATATTACTAGCTAGCCATCGCAGCATAATTTAACCAATGCAAGAGCCTCTTCTGACCAGTTAAACCCTTTTGAATATCGGGTCCAATAATTACTATCATATGTTGTAGGGATAACAATAAAGTTATAGCTTTGTTTTGTCATATGTATTTTGTCTGTTGTTTATTGGAGGAGAAAGGGGTGTATGTGAATGCTCACATTACGAAAAGACCCTAACCTCTTCCTTTCCCCTGATGTTGGTTTATTCTCATGGGAGAGGTAGGGACCTCCTATTGGAGGGTTTGGTTAAGAGCAAAAAGGTGTTCTTTTTGGAGTCTCAGATGGTAATTTGCTTGCCCTCCCCCCTCCCATGGTGGTATAGGTGGTTGTGGTTATTTTTTTTTCCATGTGTGTTATAGTGAGAGGTTTGTCACAGTTTGGGGAGTTAGATATGTGAGTCCCACTAGTTCCAGCCTAGGGAGAATTGGTGCTTTAGAATGTTGGTTAAGGAGGACCTATAGCTTCCTATCGTTATCAACAGGGAATTAAAAGGCTTCCTTGAATAAATCAGTAACACCTATGACCAGAAGAACCTAGCATCTTCGCAAGAATTTTGAATGGCCTAGTTATATAGTTGCTGTACTCATTTGGCTAGGATATCACCATCTAATCGGGAGGCTGAAGATGGCGGCAGATAACAATTCATCTATTGGCTATTCACGGGAATCAGGCTCACTGACATTCAAAGTCTCTAATTAGTCCAAAATACTACAGTGAAGGCCATTAAAAGAGCAAAAAAAAATTCAATCACGTAACACCACTATTGCAGAAAGAACATTGGCTACCATTCAACATCCACCTATAAACTTCTCATATTAGTTCACTCTATTTACTACTTGGGTTTCCCTGTCTTTTTAGCAGGGCACTTAGGGGTCCTTTTACTAAGCCGCGTAAGTGTGTACGCGTGCCCAATGCATGCCAAAATGGAGTTCCCGCCCGACTATCGCGTGGCTCTTGCAGTAATTTCATTTTTGGCGCACATCTGAAAAATATTGTTTATTTTCAGATACACGTAATGGACGCGCGCCAAGTGGCATTTGATGTGCATAGGTCGTTACTGCCTGGATTCTTTATCGCTAGGTCAATAGCTGGAGGTAGGGTCTCAGACCCAAAATGGACGTGCGGCAATTTTGATTTTGCTGCATGTCCATTTTCAGGAGGAAAAAAAGGCCTTTTTCATAGGCGCGCTGAAAAATGGATTTGTGCGCACCCAAAACCCACGCCTACATTACCACAAGCCATTTTTCAGCATGCCTTTGTAAAAGGACCCCTCAGTACCATATTCTGCCTCTTGAGCCCTGCATTCCTCTCAACAAAATTGTCTGGGATGTCCTTCATTCTGATACATTTTTTAGGATACCATTCATGAATCAATTTTTAGTGTCACTGGACCAACACTTTGGAACGCATTACTTTTAATTTTGCAGTTAGAACCATCTTTTCACTCATTTAAGGGTCACCTCAAATCCTATTTATTCAAAGATGCATTTGGAATTTGAATAGTATTTATGCATTTAAGCAGTGTGAGCAATGCTGGGGTGGCTGAGACTGAGACTGAAGACAGGACAGCATAGACATACATTTTTTTCTTATCTTTTCTTTAAAGATAATGTAATTTCCTTCTTTTAAATGGAATTTTAATTGTATTCTTGTAAATCGCCATGAAGGTATTCCATTGGCAGTATATCAAAATATGTAAACTTGGCCTAATTAGTGATATGCTAGACTGGAAAGGGGGCATATTAGTTTGAATATATCATTTATTGTTCTGCCCTATGATTATTATTGTTGGTTATTGGGATAATAATAAAGCTGTTGCTCTGTTTTGCCATATATACTTTCATCTGTCATTTATTGGAGGAGGATGAGGTGTGTGTGTGAACGGTCAAGTCAAGTATGCGTATAACTTGTGACAGTGCACACGGCCTGACCAAACTTTGCGCCTAACCCACCTGCACCCGAGTCATATAAAATTACACACATTCTTGTCTCTCTGTACACTTTCATGTGAACTTGATTTGATTGTTTACCTGAGTGAAGCATTTGAATGTTTTCACTACCAGTCAGGTTTTATATTTGGTGTTCTCACCTCACACCTTTTCTCAGATAAAATCCTCAGTGGGCGTCTTTTACTAAAGATTAGCTTGAGTTATCTGCAGCTGGGCCCATAGGAATAGAATGGGCTCTGCTGCAGATAACTCAAGCTAATCTTTAATTAAAGACCCCCTCAGTAATTTTTATCCATATACTAAAGCTATGTTCTTTTTGAGCCAGTCTTGTTTTTTTGTAATGAAATACAAGATGTGTACCTTGAAAGGCTAGGTTATGGCTGAAGTCATGAACAATGCTGAAACAAAGCCTGTTGTCAGGTAATTTTACATGAAATTTGTTAGTTTTCTTTAATGATTTGTTTTATCATAGTGTGTTTTAAAAACAATTTGGGATATGATTATGAATTTGATCATTTATTTATTAGAAGTATCTTGCACTGTATTAATAATACCTATAAAGCATTTTTTTTAGCTGTAAACTAAAATATCAATACAATTTCTTTAATTCCTCATTTCCTCAAGAATCACTCGAGTGGAGCTTAAGACAAGTCATGCAAAGAGTTCATTCCATCCAGATCTGGTGTTTCTAAAAATTCATCTTGGCTGGTTTGAAAAACACAGTGAACGCATTTTACCCCTTCTTCTGCTGTAATTACCTTGGTCTTTACCAACTGATTTTGTACAGCTGCTCAAGTTTATTATCAATGCAGCATTGAACAGCTTGAACCCCCCCCCCTCCCCTTTTTCTCCTACAGTCATTAAGATAAAGCTGTTCCAAAATGTATGTGAGAGACACCAATTTTCTCCATGTACATTATCACACAGAACGAGGATTACATTAAAGTAAATCATTCATAAGTGAGGATTCTTGAGTAATGCTTCAAATTCTGATTTATCCACAGTATTCTTTTCATCTATTTCTGTGCTTGACTTATCAAATTAGGTTGTATGCTTTCCTTTAAGCTATTGTATATTGGGACTCATTAATCCTAATTAACTATAATAAAACATGACAGCAATACATGTGTGTAGGTGTTACCAAGGGTTTAGTTCTTTATGTTTCCTACACACTATCTAAAACTAAGGGACAGATGTGGGATGCATTTTCCTCTAGATAGAAAATGGATGAAACTCTCAGCACATCTGGTTGTAGGTATGTGACTACAGCTAATGGTGTACAGTTGTGCTAATGAGGTTATGCAAAAAGCCTGCTCCTTGCCAATTAACTTTGGTTGTATGCATTAGGTTTCAGAGATTAAAATGCCAATGTTTAAATTATGGAACATAGGCTTATATCTATCTGTATCTTAAACAAGAGTATGCTTGGGATTCACAAACTTTTTCTCAGCACTGTACCCATGTATATCTATTTACAGCCAGAGAGAGAGAGAGAGAGAGAGAGAGAGAGAGAGAGAGAGAGAGAGAGAGACAGCTATGCAAATTATATAGATAGCTATAAATATAAATTTATTTACATAGCTCTCTCTCTCTCTCTCTTCTATAAACATGTATATGGATACAATGCTGAGAAAAAGTTAGTGAACTGTATGTAAGCAAGTCATATAGATATTGTTTGGCATCACTTTTCCAAGGTAAAAGGCATGCAGCATTGAAAATGGTAACATGCTGCACACAGGAAATGATTGCCCTGGATGTGTGGCCCCTGTAAGTGGTTGAAAATATGGAGTTTAAATGGTTGCTATGTTTCCTAATCCTCATGTACAGCATTTAATAGGTGGGTGATCCCAATCCTGTATAACCAGTATCATACCTGGCTGCAGGCACAACTGACCAAGGCACAGGATAATAATGTACATTTCACAAGCAACAAATGGATCAATCAGAACACTACATATATCTACTTTCTCTACTTCCTGTTTGTCTGTCCTAATTAGATTGTAAGCTCTGTCGAGCAGAGACTGTCTCTTTATGTTCAAATGTACAGCGCTACGTACGTCTAGTAGCGCTATAGAAATGATAAGTAGTAGTAGCAAGTAGTAATGGCACCCTAGTGGCAGTTGGACAAAGCAAGAACAAACTACCCAGATGATGGATGTGAGTCGTACACAGCTAAACACTTTCTGGGGTGTAAGTGGAAGTCTGACACTTAGGGGTCCTTTTACTAAGCTGTGGGAAAAAGAGCTGGGGCCATTTTTCCCATGCGCCAGGACCCTTTTTCCTGCAGCCAGTAAAACCTGAAAAAAAATGGCCACGCAGCGAGATAACTCTCACCACGTGGCCAAGTGGCGAGGAGCCCTTACCACCATTGAGGTGGCGATAAGGGCTCCGGCACTAACCCGGCGGTAACTGGGCATCACGTGGCAATGCCCAATTACTGCCAGGTTACTGCTGTGCTAGCCATTTCCAGGGGTTTTCTTTTTACCCCGGAAATGGCACGCGCTTGGGACGGGACTACCACTGGCAGCCACATTGGGCTGACTGCCACTCTGTAAAAGGGCCCCTCAGTAAAGACTACAGAAAAACATGACACTGCCATGTTTTGGTACTAGCCAGTGTAGGCTCTGAAAAGTAATTGTGTTCCCTTTATGTACAGACCTGAATTCATAACACCCAAATAATAACAGAACTAATTCCACACCCAAGGATATTGTAAAAATATATCGCTTCTTTATTTATCATAGCAGCAAGAACAAAATGAAAAGCAAGGATGAAGACAACGAATGTCTTGGCATAAAACAGCTCAGAGTAAATGCACATGAACCCTAAGATTGTTTTTTTTTTTAGTTCAGCCAGCTCCTACCCAAAGCAATACACAGCAATTAATGCCCACATAAAACCTGTAGATGGCATTAGATGTCCAGTAGGTGGCACAGCACTTCTCAGACAGGTAAGTCAAATGGCAGAGCACGGCTGCACTTCAGGTGGATGCAAAACAGCCCTTTGCTCAGGTTTACAGCCTCTTTTATTTCAGGCTGCAGCTCAGCTGGTGATGTGCCAGCCCTATTGTCCATTCACAGATCCTTATTGGTTTGTCTCCGATGTTGTGGTTGAGGGGCCACAAACACTTTCCCACTTGGAAGGGCTCATGCGCTACACATGCTTTTGAACTGTCCTATTTTCACCCCCTCACCTTATGTGGGCCTCAGCTAAATATTGCCATTGCCCGCACAAGTCCTTGCTCCTCCCCAGTGCCGCCCCTTGGCCCTCCCCTGACTGGCCCTCTTTTTTAGGGGGCCGGTCAGAGACGAAATTCAGCAGCACTCCCTGCTTTAGTGCTGCTGAATATCCATGGTTGGACGGTGACAGGTGATTTAAACTGTCAGGAGAGGATCCTACCCACTTCAATCACTTCGAATATCGGCCCCAGTATTTTTAGTGACGTTTGAACCACCAGAATTAAGCACAATTCCACCCTAAACCCCATCACTCCTCTAAACTCCAGGTCTAAACAAGCAGGTAGCTAACAGTTTTACATGGCTTGCAGCAGGTGTAAACAGTGACGAAAGAAACTTTTTGGAAGTTTGTAGATGTATTGCTGTTGCAAAAAAAAAAAAGAAAAAAAAAGAAATAGATGTATACTTAAGATTTGTACTTAGAACATACCCCCTTTAGAGCTGTGTGCCCCATCTCCATAAGTAGAGACTCTTAACACAGCTACTTATATGTACATTCCATTTTATATGTTTTTAAAAATGTGTATTCCTTCTAAAGTCAACTCCATGACTTATTTATTATGAATTCTAGGTATATGATAATAATGTGCATAATTATTTTGCTTTAACATACTCAGAGCATTGCTTGAGTCCAGGGCCGCTGAGAGACAGAGCTGGGCCAGGAGCAGGGCCATTATAGCCGCCTTTACCTCCCCCCCCCCCACTAAAGCCGCTGCCGCCACTCCTCCCTATTCGAGCCGCTGCCGCAGCCACCCTACCCTCTCACCTTCCTGCGTCTGCTCCTTCCTGCATCTGCTCCTCCCTCGGTCTGTCACTCTCCTGCTTGGATCCAGGTTATTATATTAACGGAATCACCTGGGTCTCGACACACAGGAACAGAAGGGATACAGACTGAGGGAGCAGAACCTTCTGGTGCCGGGCCCCCATTGGAGGCTGGACCTGGGGAATCTTGCCCCCCCCCCCCCCCCGTTCCCTCTCTCAGCAGCCCTGCTTGGGTCAGGTTATGAACTGAAACCAATAACATGCCTATGTAGTTCATTCACAATAAAGTTTGGTACTTGCTGAAAAGGTTGATCAGTGGCTGTCAAACGTCATCTGGTTACTTCTCAAGGTTTGCAAGTAATACTTGATTTCTGTTTCATTTTACCTTCACAAGTATCCCTCTGGATCATTATTGTAATTCTAGTTACTCCTATTGCTTTGGAACTGTTAACTGTTTTGCTAATCCTTTACTGAAAATAACACCACTGTACACAACATGGCTGTCTTGAAGTTAATAAGAACATATGAAAAATATTGGAAAATGAAGCTGATCAATTTTTGTTTAAAGATAGAAGGAGGCAGAAATTCTTTTTTTTTTTAAAGCTACTGTGTGATGTGTAATTTATGAAGTGGAAACTACAAGTCTGCAGCTTTCACACTCTGTAATTATAGAAGTGACACATTATATAAGGTTTGAGTTTGCTTCCAACAAACGGATCACCTGTCAGTTCACTAATGACTGGCAAGAATTCTGATCTACATTTAGAGAAACACACTATATTAACAAATGGATAGCTCTTCTGGGAGATGAAAATCAGATACCTTTTCCTGAATTAACACAAGCCATTTTTCGTATTCTACAGGATGGTGATCTCATTCCAGAACAGGCATCCATACACACATTGCAAAAGTAAACAAGCTCTACAGCACAAACTTTTCTGGCCGACCATCAATAAAAAATTGGGGGGCTGATATTCAGACCGCAGGACTTAGCCCAGCTATCTCCCACAGTCCATATTGATGTCAGATATTCAATGCCAGATCATTTCCGGTGACCGGCATTGAATATCCAGCTTATTTTTGGCCAGTTTGAACTTAGCCGGCCAAGTCATTTTTAAACCAGCCAAAGATATTCCAGGTTTCACATGGCCAAATATAGCTGCCAAACTCACATTGAAAATCAGTGGATAGACAGTTATATTGGGCAATATAACCGGCTATCCCTAGATGCTAACTGGTGATATTCAGCGGGAGACAGTCAGCTATCTCCAGCTGAATATAATCAGATAGCCGGTTAAGTACCATTTAACCAGCCAAGTGCCATTTCTGGCCAGTTAAATGGTTTTGAATATTGGGGGATTTATTGTCATACTGGATGGATAATTTTCAGTCAGTCTATTTATTGGGGTAAACATTCTGCCTCGCCTCACCCTATGCTTGGAATCAACTTCCTGAGCCCTTACGCCAAGCCCCTTCCCTACCCATCTTCAAATCCTTGCTCAAAGCCCACCTCTTCAATGTTGTTTTCGGCACCTAACCTTTATACCTTTCAGGAAATCTAGACTGCCCCTATTTGACTGACTGTACATTTGTCCTTTAGATTGTAAGCTCCTTTGAGCAGGGACTGTCCTTCTATGTTAAATTGTACAGCGCTGCGTAACCCTAGTAGCGCTTTAGAAATGTCAAGTAGTAGTAGTAGTAGTAGTTATGTCATATACTTCTGAAACAGCAGGATGTGATCGTGGTTTATGACAGGATTAGGCAACTCTGGTTCTCAAGTGCCATAGGTAGGTCATGTTTTCAGGATATCCACAATGAATATAGATGAAATAGATTTGCATACAGTAGAGGTAGTGTATGCAAACTTATCTCATGCATACTCATTGTGGATATCCTGAAAACCTGACTTACCTGTGGCACTCGAAGACCAGAGTTGCCTATCCTTGGTTTTTCATATAGGTCATTTCCCCCATGTGGCTGGTAGATGTTCTGAGTATTTTCCAGTCATGGAACCCTACATAATGAAAGGCCAACTTGGGAAGCTCTGTATGGAATCTTGTAGGATCAAGGAGGTTAGATTGAGAACAGAAGACAGCATGAGCCTATTTAGCCCATTATGGGGACTGAAGCCAGTAAGGCAGAGCTTTCTGCCATTTTAGTTCAGGTTTATGCAGATCTTTCATTTGTGAAATATAACTAAATGGGCTAAAAGCCCCTAATAGAGCCCATTGGTTTTCTTACATTTGTACTTGTGATGACTTATATTGTGCCAAAACTGAAAACTTTTATCTCTTCTATCTGGTTGATAATAAAAGCAGCTCATTGTGAACACTATCCACCCTAAAAGGTTGTTTTGTGGCTGTACATGTGGAATTGTGAGATTGGATATATGTGTGTGTTTTTGTTCCTAGTCATACATTCAAATGTTGCAAGGTTTCAAGAAAGCCAGTTAATCATTTAACTTATTAGTGGAACATAACCACAAAGGCATGGTATGGTCGCATTTTCAATATGATAATACTAGAGCCCAGCTAAGGAACTGGTTATTTTGTTAGTCTTCACTGGACCAAACTTGCTTTCCTTGTGTCATCACCATCTAGTTGGATAGGCAGTGCCTTAAAAGATGGAGGATAAAGGATTTTTAAAAAAAAAATTGATATCTATATCCTACATTATCCCAAGCAAACTTGGGTTCAATGTGGCTTACATTTGAAAATACAGTGAGACAGAATAATAGAATTCAGTAATATCATGGGAGCAAATTGATGGATATGTCTAAAACATTTAACAAAGATGAAATTACCATATATACCCAGCTGGGCATTTAAAAGTCCATCTTTTAATGATGCTGCATGTTATGAAATCATAGCATAAATATAGACAGATATTCAAATATTATCACATGCACACAGCAGAACAGACATTCATACATACATTGCAAAAGTAAACAACAAGTTATACAGCACAACACAGTTATTACAAATTGTTTAACCACTCTTAGGTTTCAGTTTTGGGTTTAACAAGCAGTACCATGTGTATGTAAGGTCTGGATAAATGAATTAAAACAAGGTTTAAAGCAAGTGCTCATAATATGTAATACATAGCAGGCAGCCAACAGATTTTTTTTTCCACTGAACACAATTAACTTTGGATTAATTTGACGTCTAATAGTGTGGTTCTGGCTACTGCATTTTGGTGGTTTACTGTTTGCGTCATAATAAAATCACACTCATCTATATACAAACATGCATCTGAGAGACAAAGGTTTTTAAAAATGCCTTTTACAACCACACAGACTCGAGGAAGAAATAAATATATACAACAGAAGAACTTCTGCATGAAGAAAGCTCTTCCTTCATTATTCAATACCTGTCTTTGAAATAGTAGTAATAAAACAATTAAGTGCATTTTTATAATATACTACTGCATTCCACAAAACAAAAAAAGCAAGTTCCCACATACCATCTTCTTCTTTTGATGTACGCACAGGAAAATAAATGTTAAATACTCCTAGGTTTCAACCTAATTAAGGTTTTAAAAAAAGCCCTTTGTACTTATAAATAGAAACTCTAAATGTTGAGCACCTGATTCTCAAAACATGATATCTGTTTTGGTTGCCCTTTACTAGGTGAAAACATCTATGTATGAATACAACACCTACTAAGGTGCTAGGAAGTCCCAATAACTAGCCCCTCCAAATCACACACTGATTACGATTTAGAACAAATTAGTACTCTAACCGATGAAACTGATACTTCCTTTGTGTACATCTATATGCTGCACAAGCTGGCATGTTTGAAAATATAAGTGAGATCAAATAAAAATGCTTTCAACAATAAAGAACGGCAGCATGGATGCAGCAGTTGATAAGTTTGTTTGCTTTGTTTTGGGTGTACGGGGATGAGGTGACCCTCAGGAGGAGGAATGCTGGCTTCGGCCTAACCCCTGGCAAGCCTTTCCTCGGCTGAGAGGTGCCCAGCTGTACCACCGGCTGCCTTTCAGGTGCTATGGAGGACTTGCAGCTCATCTGCATATCCTTTACAGCTTTCTCCGGGGTGACACCCAGGTCCACTCCGATCCACTCAGGGCCCCAGTTGCTAAAGTACCTCAGTCATTTATGGCCCCTATTCACATTGTCTTCCTAGCCCTGTCCCTTCCTAATCTTTTCCCTCACCCCCTACCTCTCTCCGCTACAGGAACTCGCTGCCCATCCATCGACTTCATCACCTCACCTTCATTCCTACCCTCTTCCTCCCTCTTGGCTTTTAATCTCCGCCTCTTTCTTCCGTCCATTTTGCCTTCCCCATTCCACCTAAATACCTCTCGCCTTCGACGCCTTCGTGGCCACACCTCTGCTACTCTCCTCCGCTCTCTTTTACTCCTTCTCTTACTCTCAGCTGGTGACATCAATCCCAATCCTGGCCCCCCCTCACCAACTATTATCCCAACTCTACAGATCTCACCGCGACCTCTCTAACCTCATCTCTATTTCTCTACTCCCCTCCTCTTCTCTGCCCTTCTCTTGCGCCCTATGGAATGCCCGCTCTATCTGTAACAAACTCGCCTATATCCAGGACCTCTTTATCTCGCGTCACCTCCATCTGCTCGCCATAACAGAAACCTGGCTCTGCCCTGATGACTCTGCTTCAGTTGCATCCTTGTGCCATGGCGGTTATCTATTTTCACATACTCCTCGCCCTGCTGGCCAAGGGGGCGGTGTTAGACTACTTCTCTCTTCCTCCTCCAGATTTCAACCCCTTCTTCCACCTCAATCTCACTGTTTTTCCTCCTTTGAAGTCCACTCTATCCGCCTTTCTCTCCTCTGCCTCTTCAAATAGCAGTCATTTATCGTCCCCCTGATAAGTCCCTTTCATCCGTTCTCAGTGACTTTGATGCCTGGCTTGCCTTCTTCCATGATCCTTCCTCCCCCTCTCTCATCCTTGGTGACTTTAATATTCCTGCTAATGATCCTTCCAACTCTTATATTTCCAAGTTACTCGCTTTAACGTCCTCCTTTAATCTCCAACTATGCTCCACCTCCCCCACTCATCAAAATGGTCACTGTCTTGATCTCTTCTCCTCCAACTGTTCACCCTCTAGTTTCCTTGCCTCTGATCTTCCCTTCTCTGATCACCATCTTATAACTTTCACACTTAAATCTCCTCCCTCCCAGTCCCGTCCTATCCTATCTAATTTATCTAGGAATCTTCACGATATTGACCCTTCATTTCTATCCTCTCATGTTTCAAACCTCCTCTCTACTGTGGCACCATCCACGTCTGTCAACGAGGCTGTTTCTTCTTACAACAGTACTCTATCCTCTGCCTTAGACACTCTTGCACCTTTGATGACCCGCCCTGTAAGGCGTACAAAACCCCAACCTTGGCTGACTTCTAATATCCGCTACCTACGTTCCTGTACCCACTCCGCCGAACGCCTCTGGCGGAAATCTCGGGCCCTTGCTGATTTCATACACTTTAAGTTCATGCTGACCTCCTTCCAATCTGCTCTTTTACGTGCCAAACAGGATTATTATATCCAACTGACCAACTCTCTTGGCTCTAATCCTCGACTTCTCTTCACCACATTGAACTCTCTCCTCAAGGTGCCCCTCCCCCAACTCCCCCTTCATTAGCTCCTCAGACCCTTGCTGAATTCTTTCATAACAAGGTTCAAAAGATAAACCTTGCTTTCTCTACCTCACCACCTCTCCCTCCACTAGTCCGTTCCCCTCTCTCTCCTTCCCCTCATTCCCTTTCCCCCTTTCCTGAAGTTACTATTGAGGAAACTACACTTCTCCTTTCTTCCTCAAAATGTACCACCTGTTCCTCTGATCCCATTCCCACCCACCTTCTTAATGCCATCTCACATGCTCTTATTTCTTTTATCTGTCACATTCTCAACCTCTCACTTTCCACTGCGACTGTCCCTGCTGCCTTTAAACATGCTGTGGTCACACCTCTCCTTAAGAAGCCTTCACTTGACCCTACTTGTCCCTCTAATTACCGACCCATCTCCCTCCTTCCTTTTCTCTCCAAATTACTTGAGCATGCTGTTCACCGCCGCTGCCTTGATTTTCTCTCCTCACATGCTATTCTTGACCCACTACAATCTGGTTTTTGCCCTCTCCACTCAACCGAAACTGCGCTTACTAAAGTCTCCAATGACCTATTACTGGCTAAATCCAGAGGTCAATATTCCATCCTCATTCTTCTTCATCTTTCCACTGCTTTTGACACTGTCGATCACAGCATACTTCTCGATACCCTGTCCTCACTTGGATTCCAGGGCTCTGTCCTTTCCTGGTTCTCTTCCTACCTCTCCCTCCCCACCTTTAGTGTTCACTCTGGTGGATCCTCTTCTACTTCTATCCCTCTGCCTGTCGGCATACCTCAGGGTTCTGTTCTTGGTCCCCTCCTCTTTTCTAACTACACTTCTTCCCTTGGCTCATTAATCTCATCCCATGGCTTTTCCTACCATCTCTATGCTGATGACTCCCAAATCTACCTTTCTACCCCTGATATCTCACCTTGCATCCAAACCAAAGTTTCAGCGTGCTTGTCTGACATCGCTGTCTGGATGTCTCAACGCCACCTGAAATTAAATATGACCAAAACCGAGCTTCTCATTTTCCCCCCCAAACCCACCTCCCCGCTCCCCCCGTTTTCTATTTCTGTTGATGGCTCTCTCATTCTCCCTGTCTCCTCAGCTCGAACCTTGGGGTCATCTTTGACTCTTCTTTTTTCCTTCTCTGCTCATATCCAGAAGATTCCCAAGACCTGTCGTTTCTTTCTTTACAACATCCGTAAAATCCGCCCCTTTCTTTCCGAGCACTCTACCAAAACCCTCATCCACACCCTTGTCACCTCTCGTTTAGACTACTGCAATATGCTTCTTGCTGGCCTCCCACTTAGTCACCTCTCCCCTCTCCAGTCGGTTCAAAACTCTGCTGCCCATCTCGTCTTCCGCCAGGGTCGCTTTACTCATACTACCCCTCTCCTCAAGACCCTTCACTGGCTCCCTATCCGTTTTCGCATCCTGTTCAAACGTCTTCTACTAACCTATAAATGTACTCACTCTGCTGCTCCCCAGTATCTCTCCACACTTGTCCTTCCTTACACCCCTTCCCGTGCACGCCGCTCCATGGATAAATCCTTCTTATCTGTTCCCTTCTCCACTACTGCCAACTCCAGACTTCGCGCCTTCTGTCTCGCTGCACCCTACGCCTGGAATAAACTTCCTGAGCCCCTACGTCTTGCCCCATCCTTGGCCACCTTTAAATCTAGACTGAAAGCCCACCTCTTTAACATTGCTTTTGACTCGTAACCACTTGTAACCACTCGCCTCCACCTACCCTCCTCTCTTCCTTCCCGTTCACATTAATTGATTTGATTTGCTTACTTTATTTATTTTTTGTCTATTAGATTGTAAGCTCTTTGACCAGGGACTGTCTTTCTTCTATGTTTGTGCAGTGCTGCGTACGCCTTGTAGCGCTATAGAAATGCTAAATAGTAGTAGTAGTAGTAGTAGTAGTAGTAGTAATATTCCGCCAGTGTCATTATGCTCATATTAGCCCTCTCCTCAAGTCACTTCACTGGCTTCCTCTCCTTTTCCACATACAGTTTAAACTCCTCTTATTGACCTATAAGTGCATTCACTCTGCAGCTTCTCAGTACCTCTCCACTCTCATCTCTCTCTACATTCCTTCCCAGGAACTCCGTTCACTGAGTAAATCTCTCTTATCTGCACCCTTCTCCTCCACTGCTAACTCCAGACTCCGTTCCTTTTATCTTGCTGTACCATATGCCTGGAATAGACTTCCTGAGCTGGGACGTCAAGCTCCATCTCTGGCCGTCTTCAAATCTAAGCTAAAAGCCCGCCTTTTTGATGCTGCTTTTAACTCCTAACCCTTATTCACTTGTTCAGAACCATTATTTTATCGTCTTCACTTTAATATTTCCTTATCTCTTGTTTGTCCTGTTTCTCTGTCCTAATTAGATTGTAAGCTCTGTCGAGCAGGGACTGTCTCTTCATGTTCAAGTGTACAGCGCTGCGTACATCTAGTAGCGCTTTAGAAATAAGTAGTAGTAGTATGACACCTGAGTGGGGGAAGCAAGGGTTGAGCCGGCTTCAACTTAATGATGTTGTGCCATCTCCTGTTCTCAGTCTAACCTTGTATAGGATAGGTATGGCAGAGGTGGAACAGAAGCAAATCTGTTTTCTGCTGCCCCCTAGCCTTCCTGTCCCATGTCAGTGTAACCAGCACTATTGTACATTGTCAGATCATGAACACAGTGCAGGAGTTTTATGCCAATGACCTGAGCAAGGGACAGTTCTGCTGTGCCAGCAGAAGGGTTGATGACTAACAGCTGTCTGTCAGTGATGGAGAAATAAATATTGCAGAGATGGGGAAATGATGCTTAGCAAGGTTTTCATACGTGTGCTGACCTTCTCTGTCAGCAGTTCTTCAAAATTTGTGCTAAGCTCTTGCAGGTATTTTATTTTTGTATTCTAAAAATGCATTTTTATAGTGATCTTGGTGCTAGATTTTCCCTCACTGTCTCATGTTGCAACAGGCCATAGAAATATAATCAAGTCACTAAAAGTAATACATGCCATACTTGTTCTGCCCCCATATTCATGGCGGCAGAATGTATTGCTATATATATTTAGTATAAGTATTATTTGTATTTAATTGCATTATCTGTATGTAGTTATCATTGTGCAGAAGGGCCGCTATCCCTATAGTTTGCAGTTCTTGTGATTGGCTCCTTCTGAGAGTGTATCCTTGCTCTCTCTGTGTATTGTGAGCTTTTCCTATTGGCTGTTAGCTCTGAGCTAGGGTCAGACCTCCCTTTGTGCCCACTGGGAGCTGTATGAGAGAGCCCCATTCTTGCTAGCATGCCTTTGTAATCAGCAGCTATTCTAGGGGCTGATCCCTCCTTAACCTACTGTGATTCCATCAAAATTCTTCACCATTTCCCAGGGCATTTCCCAAGGGCTTTTTCTCAAAGCAGTTTCCCTAGTCATTTTCCCAGGGCATTTTCTCAAGGCATTTATTCCCATTTGATTCCCACACTTTCTCTTTGAGTATTAGTTTTACCTCTCAGCTGGGCCATCTTCTTGCCCTTGAGGTGGCTAGATATGGACTCTGTTCAAGAAACTGAACTGAATTGTCCAAGCAACTGAACTGAACTGAACTGTAAATTACTAACTGTTTGGGGAGGACTGACAGAGGCAGCTGTGATGTGCATAGCTCTATAGCCCCTCAGGTGGTTTCTCTTTATTTAAGGTCACTGAGTCAGGCAGGCGGGGTAAGCAAAGAAGTGAGCGGAAGTTATATCGTAGGGGGCGGGACCTGGAGAACTGATGGCAGCGTTCACAGTTCTTGAACTTCGCACGCGGTGTCTATTTATCTTCAGTCACCGAGCCACGGAAGGAGACAGCGGATCAAGCAAGTTGGTAAGCAAAGGAGTGAACAGGTGGGCAGCAAGTGTCCAATGGTGGGGAGGAAAAAGAGAGAGATGGGGTGATGCTGGAGGTGAGACGCAGATGAAAGAAAGAGGCGGGATGATAGAATGGGAGAGAGACAGAGGGTGAAAAGAGAGAGAGAGAGAGAGAGAGCATGCAATGTTGGATGGTGACTGGTGAGGGAGGAGAGACAGAGGGGCGATACTGGATGAAGGAGGGAGGAGAGAAAGATGGGGAGACCTAGGGACAATGTTGGATGAGGGTAATAATAGAATGGGGGAAGGAAGACAATGCTGGATGGTGGGGGGCAAGACAGACAGTGGGGCAATGTTGGATTGAGGCAGAGAGAGAGAGAGAGAGAGAGAGAGAGAGAGAGAAGAGATGATGCATGGCAGGTGGAGGACAGAAGATCCTTTAATCCAGGGGGGTTTGGGAGGGAGAGAAAGAGGAGATCCTGGTAAGTTGTTTTATAAGTCAAAATAAAAATAAATATTTTGTTTCATGCAGATTTTATTTATTTTATTTATTGCATTTGTATCCCACATTATCCCACCTCTTTGCAGGCTCAATGTGGCTTACAATTCATCGTGGATACTGGAAGTAGAAGAGAATATACATTTGGTTTACAGAGGGTTATGTGTTACATGGTGGTGAAATACATAATAGTATTAAAGCAGCAGACATTATAAGACAATACTGGAAGTTTTAGAGATTATACAGTTACACATGTTGATCTTTGTGATATATCTTGTTGAAGAGATTTTCAGTAGTTTTCGAAAATTGGTCAGTTCATAAGTTGTTTTCAGGTTCTGTGGCAACGCGTTCCAGAGCTGCGTGCTTGTATAGGAAAAGGTAGATGCGTGCATCAATTTGGATTTCAGACCTTTACACTTGGGAGGATGAAGACTAAGGAAAGTGCAAGAAGATTTTTTTGCGTTCCTTGGTGGTAATTCTATTAGGTCTGACATGTAGGCTGGGGCGTTACCATGGATTATTTTATGGACTAGGGTGCAGAGTTTGAATGTGATACGTTATTTTAGTGGAAGCCAGTGTAGTTTTTCTCGTAGGGGTTTTGCGCTTTCGTATTTTGATGAGCCGAATATTAGTCTGGCTGCCGTGTTCTGGGCCGTTTGGAGTTTTTTAAGTATTAGCTCTTTGCAACTGGCGTAGAGTGAGTTACAGTAGTTCAGATGACTGAGTACCAATGATTGTACCAGATTACGGAAGACAGTCCTTGGAAAAAATGCTCTAACTCTTTTTAGTTTCCACATTGAATGAAACATCTTTTTAGTTATGTTTTTTGCATGATTCTCAAGTGTTAGGTGTCGATCAATGGTGACTCCAAGAATTTTTAGGGTGTCCAAAACTGGTAGATTTAGTTTCAGTGTGTTAATAGTAGTAAATTTATTCTTATTGTATTGCGAGGTGAGTACTAGACATTGGGTTTTCTCTGCATTAAGTTTAAACTGAAATGCATCTGCCCAGGAATTCATGATTTGCAGGCTTTGCGTGATTTCATTGGAGATTTCTCTTAGATCCTGTTTGAATGGGATGAAGATCGTTACATCATCAGCGTATATATATGGGTTTAGGTTCTGATTCAATAGTAGTTTGGCCAAGGGTGTCATCATTAGGTTGAAAATGGTTGGTGAGAGGGGGGATCCCTGTGGAACTCCGCATTCAGGTGTCCATGTAGCTGATGTGGTTGAATTTGATGTCACTTGATATGAGCGTGAAGTTAGGAACCCCTTGAACCAATTGAGAACGTTACCTCCGATTCCGAAGTATTCGAGGATGTGTAGTAAAATTCCAAGGTCAACCATGTCAAATGCGCTTGACATGTCGAATTGTAACAGTAGAATACTATTGCTGTTTGCTATCAGTTGTTTGAGTTTGATCATGAGCATGACTAGTACGGTTTCGGTGCTGTGATTAGAGCGAAATCCTGACTGGGAGTCGTGTAAAATTGAGAACTTGTCTAGATAATCCGTAAGTTGATTGGTTACCAAGCCTTCTGTTATTTTGGTAATTAAGGGAATGAATGCTACTGGTCTATAGTTCGTTAGTTCATTAGCATTTTTCTTTGCATCCTTGGGTATAGGGGTGAGTAAAATATTACCTTTCTCTCTTGGGAAGAGTCCATTTTGTAGCATAAAGTTCACGTGGTTTGTTAGGTCCATTATAAATTGTTGAGGGGACGACTTCATGAGGTTGTTTGGGCATATGTCTAATTTGCAGTGAGATTTGGCTAATCTTTTAAGTGTTTTTGAGATGAGAACTTCCGGTAGAATTGTGAATTCGGTCCAGATCCTGTCAACTGGATAAATTCCGGGGTCTGGGTCTAGGCAGTCTAGGATTATGGTGTATTCGATGGGGCTGGTAGGTATTTTGAGTCGCAGTTGTATGATTTTCTCCTTGAAGTACTTCGCCAAGTCATCAGCTCCTGGTCTGTCTTTGCTGTTGTTGGTGACTGGAGTGGTGTCCAGAAGTTTATTCACGAGTTGGAAGAGTTTGTGTGTGTCTTTATAATTTGGTCCAATTTCAGTTTTGTAGTATTGTCTTTTGGTTTGTCTTATGGTATATTTATATTTCCTTCGGAGTTGCTTCCAAGCGTTAAGTGTGGGCTTGTCTTTCTTTTTGTTCCACGCACGTTCTAGTTTCCTGACTTGTGTTTTGAGTTTTTTCAGTTCTTCGTTGAACCATGGTATTGAGTTCTTTCTGTGCGAGGTTCTGGTTTGGATTGGGGCAATGTTATCTAGTATTAATTTACATCTGTTATCCCATATGGAGAGGAATTGGATTGTATCTGTTTCTATTGTCCATTCGTCGTGGTAGATCTGTTGCCAGAATTTAACCGGATCGATTTTTCCTCTTGTGGTGTAAGTCTTTCGTAATTGATAACAGGGAAGATAGAGTATCCTGATAGTGAGGTTGCAAAAGAGATTGTAGTAGATCGGGTATCTTTAAATAACAATAAAAATCAGACAAAAGATTGCCAATTAATACTGTCAAGTACTAAGCATGATGTACTTAGGAACAACAAACATAGTTTGAAATGTCTATATGCGAATGCCAGGAGCCTAAGAAATAAGATGGGGGAGTTGGAATATATTGCACTAAATGAAAAATTAGATATAATAGGCATCTCTGAGACCTGGTGGAAGGAGGATAACCAGTGGGACACTGTCATACCGGGGTACAAATTATATCGTAGTGATAGGGTGAATCGGATTGGTGGAGGGGTAGCATTGTATATTAACGAGAGCCTTGAATCAAATAGATTGAAAATTCTGCAGGAAACAAAACACTCCTTGGAATCACTGTGGATTGAAATTCCATGTGCAAAGGGGAAAAGGATAGTGATAGGAGTGTACTACCGTCCGCCTGGCCAGGACGAACAGACGGATGCGGAAATGTTAAAGGAAATCAGGGACGCAAACAAACTGGGCAACACAATAATAATGGGGGATTTCAATTACCCGCATATAGACTGGGTTAATGTAACATCTGTACACGCAAGGGACATAGGATTTCTTGATGAAATCAAGGACAGCTTCATGGAACAGCTAGTTCAGGAGCCGACAAGAGAAGGAAAAATACTAGACTTAGTCCTTAGTGGTGCTCATGATCTAGTGCAGGGGGTAACGATACGAGGGCCGCTTGATAACAGTGATCATAATATGATCGGTTTTGATATTGGCATTGAAGGAAGTGAAACTAGGAAATCAAGTACGCTAGCGTTTAACTATAGAAAAGGTGATTACGACAAAATGAGAAAAATGGTGAAAAAAAGACTGAAAGGAGCAGCTCGCAGAGTAAAAAACTTGCATCAGGCGTGGATGCTGTTTAAAAACACCATCCTGGAGGTTCAGGACAAATATATTCCACGTATTAGAAAAAAGGGAAAAAAGACTAAACGTCAGCCGGCGTGGCTAAACAGTAAGATAAAGGAAATCATTAGAGCCAAAAAACAATCCTTCAGAAAGTGGAGAAGAGAACCAACTGAAAGTAACAGGATAAATCATAAGGAATGCCAAGCCAAATGCAAAGCGGAGATAAGGAGGGCAAAAAAGGACTTTGAGAAGAAATTAGCGTTGGAAGCAAAAATACATAGTAAAAACTTTTTTAGATACATTAAAAGCAGGAAACCAGCCAAAGAGTCGGTTGGGCCGCTGGACGAAAATGGTGTTAAAGGGGCGATCAAGGAGGACAAAGCCGTAGCGGAGAAATTAAATGAATTCTTTGCTTCGGTCTTCACCGAGGAGGATTTGGGGGGGACACCGGTGCCGGAAAGAATATTTGAAGCGGGGGAGTCGGAGAAACTAAACAAATTCTCTGTAACCTTGGAGGATGTAATGGGTCAGTTCAGCAAGCTGAAGAGTAGTAAATCACCGGGACCTGATGGTATTCATCCCAGAGTATTAATAGAACTAAAAAATGAACTTGCGGAGCTACTGTTAGAAATATGCAATCTGTCCCTAAAATCGAGTGTAGTACCGGAAGACTGGAGGGTAGCCAATGTTACTCCGATTTTTAAGAAGGGTTCCAGAGGAGATCCGGGAAATTATAGACCGGTGAGTCTGACGTCGGTGCCGGGCAAGATGGTGGAGGCTATTATTAAGAATAAAATTGCAGAGCATATACAAAAACATGGACTGATGAGACAAAGTCAGCACGGATTTAGTGAAGGGAAGTCTTGCCTCACCAATCTAATGCATTTTTTTGAGGGGGTAAGCAAACATGTGGACAATGGGGAGCCGGTTGATATTGTATATCTGGATTTTCAGAAGGCGTTTGACAAAGTGCCGCACGAAAGACTCCTGAAGAAATTGCAGAGTCATGGAATCGGAGGTAGGGTATTATTATGGATTAAGAACTGGTTGAAAGATAGGAAGCAGAGAGTAGGATTGCGTGGCCAGTATTCTCAGTGGAGGAGGGTAGTTAGTGGGTCCCGCAGGGGTCTGTGCTGGGTCCGTTGCTTTTTAATGTATTTATAAATGACCTAGAGATGGGAATAACTAGTGAGGTAATTAAATTCGCCGATGACACAAAATTATTCAGGGTCGTCAAGTCGCAGGAGGAATGTGAACGATTACAGGAGGACCTTGCGAGACTGGGAGAATGGGCGTGCAAGTGGCAGATGAAGTTCAATGTTGACAAGTGCAAAGTGATGCATGTGGGTAAGAGGAACCCGAATTATAGCTACGTCTTGCAAGGTTCCGCGTTAGGAGTTACGGATCAAGAAAGGGATCTGGGTGTCGTCGTCGATGATACGCTGAAACCTTCTGCTCAGTGTGCTGCTGCGGCTAGGAAAGCAAATAGAATGTTGGGTGTTATTAGGAAGGGTATGGAGTCCAGGTGTGCGGATGTTATAATGCCATTGTATCGCTCCATGGTGCGACCGCACCTGGAGTATTGTGTTCAGTACTGGTCTCCGTATCTCAAAAAAGATATAGTAGAATTGGAAAAGGTACAGCGAAGGGCGACGAAAATGATAGTGGGGATGGGACGACTTTCCTATGAAGAGAGGCTGAGAAGGCTAGGGCTTTTCAGCTTGGAGAAGAGACGGCTGAGGGGAGATATGATAGAAGTGTATAAAATAATGAGTGGAATGGATCGGGTGGATGTGAAGCGACTGTTCACGCTATCCAAAAATACTAGGACTAGAGGGCATGAGTTGAAGCTACAGTGTGGTAAATTTAAAACGAATCGGAGAAAATTTTTCTTCACCCAACGTGTAATTAGACTCTGGAATTCGTTGCCGGAGAACGTGGTACGGGCGGTTAGCTTGACAGAGTTTAAAAAGGGGTTAGATAGATTCCTAAAGGACAAGTCCATAGACCGCTATTAAATGGACTTGGAAAAATTCCGCATTTTTAGGTATAACTTGTCTGGAATGTTTTTACGTTTGGGGAGCGTGCCAGGTGCCCTTGACCTGGATTGGCCACTGTCGGTGACAGGATGCTGGGCTAGATGGACCTTTGGTCTTTCCCAGTATGGCACTACTTATGTACTTATGTACTTATGTATTTGTTAGGTGAGTCTTTCATTCTCCATTGGAGGGTAATATGTGCTTTGTAATGGTCTGACCACAGTATAGGTGACCATTCAGCTTATAATTGAAAAAGAAAAAACGCCTATATTGCGACCCAAATCGGGAGATAGACGTTTATCTCACAAAAACGAATAAAGCGGTATAATCGAAAGCCGAATTTGGACGTTTTCAACTGCACTCCGTCGCGGATGCGGACAAAGTTGATGGGGGCGTGTCAAAGGCGTGGTGAAAGCGGAACTGGGGCGTGGTTATCGGCCGATCAGAGATAGGCGCCTTTCGCCGATAATGGAAAAAAATATGCGTTTTTAGCGAGAATTTAGGGCACTTTTCCTGGACCCTGTTTTTCCACGAATAGGGCCCCAAAAAGTGCCCTAAATGACCAGATGACCACTGGAGGGAGTCGGGGATGACCTCCCCTGACTCCCCCAGTGGTCACAAACCCCCTCCCACCACAAAAATATGCCGTTTCACAACTTTTTATGTTCACCCTCAAATGTCATACCCACCTCCCTGGCAGCAGTATGCAGGTCACTGGAGCAGTTATTAGGGGGTGCCGTGGACGTCAGGCAGGTAGACCCAGGCCCACCCCCCCCCCTACCTGTTACACTTGTGCTGGTAAATGGGAGCCCTCCACACCGCCCCCCAAACCCACTGTACCCACATGTAGGTGCCCCCCTTCACCCCTTAGGGCTATAGTAATGGTGTAGACTTGTGGGTGGTGGGTTTTGAGGGGGATTTGGGGGGCTCAACACCCAACGGAAGGGTGTTATGCACCTGGGAGCTCTTTTACCTTTTTGGGTTTTTTTTTGTAAAAAGTGCCCCCTAGGGTGCCCGGTTGGTGTCCTGGCATGTGAGGGGGACCAGTGCACTACGAATCCTGGCCCCTCCCATGAACAAATGCCTTGGATTTATTCGTTTTTGAGCTGGGCGCTTTCATTTTCCATTATCGCTGAAAAACAAAAACGCCCAGCTCACAAATTGTCGAATAACACATGGACGTCTATTTTTTCCCAAAATACGGTTCGGTCCACCCCTTCACGGACCCGTTCTTGGAGATAAACGCCCATGGATATAGACGTTTTCATTCGATTATGCCCCTCCACTTAGTGTATGTTAATTTAAGGTTTGCGTCGTGGTCAAATTTGTGTGTTATGATGTCTAATGTATGTCCCTTTTTGTGTGTTGGTTGCGTATTTGATCCTTGTAAATCCCATAGTTGTAAGAACTCTTTGCAGTCTTGGGTGCTTGTTTTGGTGAGATCTTCCATGTGTAGGTTAATATCTCCTATTATGATGAGGTTAGAGGAAGAGATACAGGTGTTCGAGATCTCTTTTGTTTAAACATAACTAAATGGGCTATAAGCCTCCATTTTTCTTTTTTTTTTTTAAATATCTTGTTCTTGTGATGACTTATACTGTGCCTAAACTGAAAAAAAGCATTAATAAAAGGATCTCATTATAAACACTGTCAACCCTAAAAGGTTGTTTTGTGGCTGTACATGAGGAATTGTAATATTATGATCCCTTGTTCCATATTGTTGACAGTCTGTGTTTTCCATATGGGTAGTGTATTGGTGTATTAAGGTCTGCCCAGTGTAATATTTACAGTGCTGCCTTTTCATGCATAATGTTGTTACTCTTTGAGTCCTCAGAATTAGTGCTGTTATGGTTACAGTAAGTTTCTGAGTGTGTTTTTGCACAAGTTTGTGCATTGTGTTTGCAGCTGAGGGATTGTGTGTTGGCCTTACTGAGGTGACATCAACACTTTAATTTAATTTTGGTTTGTCATAACATCAGACATGGTTTTAGAATATTTTGGAGGATCTGATGTTGAATTGTTCCATAGATGTGTATGTGGTTTAGTGTTGGTAAGTGCTTGAAATAAGGGAGTTTAAAATATGATATGTCATTTATGATATATAAATCCATTTTTACGTGCACATAGAAGCTTTACTTCTCAATAACCAGCAGCCCTTCCTTGGGACTCAGTCTCTTCTCCAACATTTCAAATTTATTCACCGAATACACTGCAAGAAAAAAATAGGATTGTACTTTTCACATTTGGGATGGGACAACTCTGGTATTTCTGCACTCTGGAAATTGGACCTTGGTACTGGTGCTTTTGTGTGATCCAAAAGTTCTGGCTGCTTATTCTGTACTTTCCTTCCAACTATACCGTTCAGCCATCAAGCTCTCAGACAGTTTGAGCAACCACTTTATTCTTTGACATATGATACATATTTAATATCTAAATTTAATAAAAGGTATTACTTGTGACTATTTTACTTTTACTTTTTTTTCTGTGTATTGTCAGATAATTATGGATGTAAGCCCCAACCATGGCACCACCCCTGACCCCCCCCCCCCACCTTTAGCCTCCCCAAACAGTTGGACCACTGACCGCCTATGTCAAGGAAGGAAGACTGTGCTGTATCTGTGTAAGCTTTGATGCATGCAAACTTATGCTCATGCCTTCATTGCTACCAATGTTGTTATGGATCATACAGAAAATTCCTCTTTTCCAAAATTTCAGATTTTTTTTTAATGTAATACCCCATTATACGGGTATTACTGGAACAGTGGTGATAGAGTTATCCAGAGGCACTGGAGGGAGAGAGGTCCCTACCAGTGGGCTAGAGAGATTGGGCGGCCTGCCCAGGGGAGGGGTTGGCAGAGCAGTTGCTGAGATAATGTGGTTCCCTGTGGTGAGTGACAACAGGGGTAGAGTTTGGGAAATAATAAAAGGGACTGTAGTGGAGAAAACAAGGTCTTTGGTTGCCTGTACCCTCAGCAGGACCCTTGGAAGTATTGGAGGAATCCTGGAGTGCAAAATAAACTTAGGCTGGGACAAAGAAGTGTTTTTTTTCTTTATAAGTGGTGACTGAGGAGTCAGAGTTTCAGGTGGACAAGGGGAGTCCAGCCTGAACATGGGATCCAGAACAGGAGGAGCCTATTCAAGGCCAGGGTGCAGCCCGCAAGGTGCACTCACCAGAAGGAGGACAGCGAAAAGGGTCTCTGTCTGAGGGAGTTGGATTGATATCAGAAGTAATGGGAGCAGCCTTTGATTATTATTGACCCAATAGGATAGGCAGATGGACAGGTGAAGATATAAATATATAAATATTGGCATGAAGTGGGGTGGCTGGGACTGTCATAAATGGTCTCGGATGGAACAGTAATGCATACGTTATAATATCCTATAAATAGAAAGAGTTTTGAAGTGTTGACTGCCAGTTGCAGAAGTTACCAGTAAAGCTACTTTACATTAAATAAAAATTCTTGGTGTACTGTGTGGTCTTTGGTGCAAGAGTGAGGACACTTGCTCCTGGAGTGAGAGAAGTACCACCATACAGTTCATCCTCATCTCCCAATATCCTGGATTGCTATTCTGGACCACTGACACACTCCCAAGCTCGATGGCTAGCAAACTGAAACAGTGAGTGTGGAGTGCATGGCCCCCTGTGTCACCGTGATGAAGTTTATCTTATGGCCCAGGACAGACTCAGTGTGGAACAGAGCCAAGCTAGTGGGCATGAGACCTGAATTACACAAACTTTAAACAAGATAGTTGCTAGAAAAAGTTAGTAAAACTGTGCATTATTGACATAACAGATTTGTAAAGTCATTTACAATTCAAAGTACATATAGATTTGCACTGAGATCTCTTTCAGGGGGCAATTTAAGAATAGCTGGACACTGACAAAATATGTGGGTACTTTTTAATACAATGGAATCCTTTTAGTAAGGCACACTAACAGATGTGGAGGGGCATTTTTGAACGGGGACGACCACTTCTAAGGGCGCCCATCTCTGAGGACGTCCCAGCGAAGGGGCGGGGCATCCTGTATTATCGAAACAAGATAGGCGTCCATCTTTCATTTCGATAATACGGTCGGGATGCCCAAATCTCAACATTTAGGTCGACCTAAGAGATGGTCGACCTAAAAGTTGAGATGGTCGACCTTAGAGATGGGTGACCTTAGAGATGGGTGACCTTGGTTTTTGGCAATAATGGAACAAGAGGACACCCATCTCAAAAATGACCAAATCCAAGGCCTTTGGTGATGGGATGAGCCAGCATTCGTAGTGCACTGGTCCTCTAACATGCCAGGACACCAAGCGGGCACCCTAGGGGGCACTGCAGTGGACTTCACAAATTGCTCCCAGGTACATAGCTCCCTTACCTTGTGTGCTGAGCCCCCCCCCCAAAAAAAAACCCACTACCCACTACCCACAACTGTACACCACTACCATAGCCCTAAGGGGTGAAGGGGGGCACCTACATGTGGGTACAATGGGTTTCGGGTGGGTTTTGGAGGTCTCACATTTACCACCACAAGTGTAACAGGTAGGGAGTGATGGGCCTGAGTCCGCCTGCCTGAAGTGATCTGCACCCACTAAAAACTGCTCCAGGGACCTGCATGCTGCTGTGATGGAGCTGGGCATGACATCTGAGGCTGGCATAGAGGCTGGCAAAAAATGTTTTTTTATTTTTTCTTTTTGGGTGGAGGGGGTTGGTGACCACTGGGGGAGTAAGGGGAGATCATCCCCGATTCCCTCCGGTGGTCATCTGGTCAGTTCGGACACCTTTTTGAGGCTTGGTCGTGAAAAAAAATGGACCAAGTAAAGTTGGCCAAATGCTCGTCAAGGACGCCCTTCTTTTTTCCATTATCGGCCGAGGACGCCCATCTCCACCTTTGCTATACTGCCGACACGTCCCCGGCAACTTTGGTCGTTCCCGCGATGGAAAGCAGTTGAGGGCGCCCACAATCGGCTTTCGATTATGCCGATTTGGCCGACCTTGCGACCTTGTGAGTTCCTTCGCAGAGGAAAAATCTGAAACATACTTTGAAAATAGCTTTAAAAATGAATTGCTTTCTATCACTTATCCTTTATTTTCTATTAAAGCAAAACTGATTTTTTGGAAATGTAAAACTATGAGCTTTGTGCATATGATAAATTATTCAAGAATACACCACTTGTATTCATTTCTGATTGGTACCAATTATTGGTTACAGAAGGTTATTTAAATGAGGTTTGGTTGTGAGTGAAGAGTGGGCAAACATTTTTAGCTTCCTGCTCTTCAGTTCAACATGTTCTATGTATTTCTCCTGCTCAATTTCAGATCCCGTTGATATCATTAGAGTGACCTTGCATGTCCAAAAAGGAATAATGAGCTTATGCATATTTTAATGAGATAGACAATGCATTCAACCTATGAAGAAAAGCTTGCATGAAATTTCATGCATGATCATTATTGACCTACTTGCTGCCATTCAAGCTCCGAAGAACTGCTTTGGAAGAGAGCAGAAAGCATAATCCCCTGACCATCTCAGCCTCCTTCTCGGCTTTGAAATGGGCCAATCAATCCCTTAGACACTAAGGGAACGGAACTAATGGGGCAAATGACGACATTTGGAAGGAGCATGATGGATGTTTGCAAAATCTGCCTGTACAATGGTTTATTTTTGCGATGTCTCTGATTATCACATTTGCATCTTTGTGCTGTATAATTTCTATGCAAGAAGTGTTTGTGATATCAGTGAGACATCTGGAGTGGCAAAGCTCCATTAACCAGAAAAAAGAGGATACACAAGTTCAGATCCTTGGACAATGCAGGATACCATAGTATATATTCAATTCAGAATATTAATAAGAAGGAAAGATAAAATTTATTTAGATTCAGCTCTTGATTCTTCCTATCATTTTAACTCTTTTCCTTCATTTTGCCTCTGAGTTGACTATGTTATATGAACATAAAGTAATTATTGAATTATATAACTTTTACAAAGGAACCTTACCCATGGATAGCTTTCAGAGACAGACTGCCTTTGTATGTGGATATGCTATTATTGACAGTTACTCAAGAATTTGGGATGAGGGTATATTGTTATGAAGACAATATTTTAATTATGGCCAAGATTGATCCATTAAATCTGGATCTATTGAGGCTTCAAAACTGTCTAACCACAACATTTCAATGGCTGACAGATCAGTTAGTTTTGAACACTGAGAAAACTGTGGCATGTTGGATTACAGGTCAAAGCCCTCAACCAGTTTTAATCCCAAATTTATTAGGTAAAGTCATTCTGTCAGTTACTAAATTTAAATACTTAGGGGTACTGGTGGGTTCACAATTGACTTTTAATGATCATGCATCAGAAATTATTAGAAAAGATTTTTCTACACCGAGGTTATTACATTCAGTTAAACATTACTTTGAGGAAAAAACATTACAAACTCTGTTGCATGCACTATTGGTCTCTAGAATAGATTATGCCAAGATAGAGTATGCTAGAACCTCAAATTCAAACCTTAGCTGACTGCAAACACTGTAAAATGTGAAGCTAAGATGGATAGGCAATAGCAAACTATGGGCCCCTTTTACCAAGCTGTGGCAAAATGGGTCTGGTGCTGGTGTTGGCGCACGTTTCACACGAGTGCCGAGACCCCATTTACCACAACTGGTAAAAGGGAAGTCTCGCTATACCTCGAAAGTGAGACCTAGATGCCTGGAGATGAGGCTTAGGCTTGTTCTGAAATAGCCGCTGGACCTTGGTCCTTAACAATCTTCTCCAAATCCGCACCTAAGAGAAGTTTCCCCCAAAAAAAGGTAACTTTGTCAGACGAGACTTACATAAGTACATAAGTAATGCCACACTGGGAAAAGACCAAAGGTCCATCAAGCCCAGCATCCTGTCCACGACAGAGGCCAATCCAGGCCAAGAGCACCTAGCGAGCTTCCCAAACGTACAAACATTCTATACATGTTATTCCTGGAATTGTGGATTTTTCCCAAGTCCATTTAGTAGTGGTTTATGGACTTGTCCTTTAGGAAACCGTCTAACTCCTTTTTAAATTCTGCTAAGTTAACCGCCTTCACCAAGTTCTCCGGCAACGAATTCCAGAGTTTAATTATGCGTTGGGTGAAGAAACATTTTCTCCAATTTGTTTTAAATCTAATACACTGTAGTTTCATCGCATGCCCCCTAGTCCTAGTATTTTTGGAAAGGGTGAACAGACGCTTCACATCCACCTGTTCCACTTCACTCAATATTTTATATACCCCTATCATTTCTCCCCTCAGCCATCTCTTCTCCAAGCTGAAAAGCCCTAGCCTCCTTAGTCTTTCTTCATAGGGAAGTCATCCCATCCTCGCTATCATTTTAGTCGCCCTTCGCTGCACCTTTTCCAATTCTACTATATCTTTCTTGAGATGCGGCGACCAGAATTGAACACAGTACTCAAGGTGCGGTCGCACCATGGAGCGATACAACGGCATTATAACATCCTCATACCTGTTTTCCATACCTTTCCTAATAATACCCAACATTCTATTTGCTTTCCTAGCTGCAGCAGCACACTGAGCAGAAGGTTTCAGTGTATTATCGACGACGACACCCAGATCCCTTTCTTGGTCCGTAACTCCTAACGTGGAACCTTTCATGACGTAGCTATAATTCGGGTTCTTTTTCCCATATGCATCACCTTGCACTTGCTCACATTAAACGTCATCTGCCATTTAGCCGCCCAGTCTCCCAGTCTCGTAAGGTCCTTCTGTAATTTTTCACAATCCTGTCGCGAGTTAACGACTTTGAATAACTTTGTGTCATCAGCAAATTTAATTACCTCGCTAGTTATTCCCATCTCTAAATCATTTATAAATATGTTAAAAAGCAGCGGTCCTAGCACAGACCCCTGAGGAACCCCACTAACTACCCTTCTCCATTGTGAATACTGCCCATTTAACCCCACTCTCTGTTTCCTATCCTTCAACCAGTTCTTAATCCACAATAGGACATTTCCTCCTATCCCATGACCCTCCAATTTCCTCTGTAGCCTTTCATGAGGTACCTTGTCAAACGCCTTTTGAAAATCCAGATACACAATATTAACCGGCTCCCCTTTGTCCACATGTTTGTTTACTCCTTCAAAGAATTGAAGTAAATTGGTCAGGCAAGATTTCCCCACACAAAAGCTGTGCTGACTTGGTCTCAGTAATCCATGTCCTTGGATGTGCTCTGTAATTTTGTTTTTGATAATAGCCTCTACCATTTCCCCCGGCACCGACGTCAGACTCACCGGTCTATAATTTCCCGGGCCACATTAGTGGCCCATGTCTCAACCAGAGCCAGCACTGCACTGAAACAGCAAAGGTCATACCTTTAGGTGAAGTTTGAAGAATATCATAAAGACCATCTGACAAATAGGACAACCTCGCCTCAAGGGAAGGAAGAAAGCCTGGAGGTGAGTCCAATGCGGACAATTGCTGAATCCACGATAAAGAAGCCCTGGCCATAAAAGAAGAAGAAATTGCTGCCTGAGAATCTAAAGCAGCCATTGAAAGGCAAGCTTCAAAGAAGCCTCAAGCTTGCAGTCATGGATATCCATAAATGCAATGCCGCCTTCAACAGGGATGGCAATACGTTAGTAACTGCTCATGCCACCCTGAAGTTAGTATCAGAGGTATCCCAGTGAGCTATGGTAAGCTCCTGCATAGCCTCATGAATATGTAAAGATACAGGAGGCCTCTTAGTACCTGACATAGGGGAATGTTTACTAAGGTGCGTTAGTGTTTCTAACGCACCTTTAAATTTAAGGTACGTTAAATGTTAATCTGCCTATACATTTCTATGGGCGTGTTAGCATTTAACTTGCGTAAACCATTTATGCACATTAAAAATGCTAATGAGCCCATAGTGCACCTTAGTAAACATAGACAATAATAGAGGGAGCAGGAACAGGAGAAGAAATGTGTAAGGCCTCCATAGACTTTGTGATTAACAGAGGCAATTCCACCTTCAAAAACAACCTAGATACATTAGGATCATCACCCTCGCCTGCCCCTGAAATTTCCAAGTCAGGGATATCAGCAGAACCAGAGCAGTCAGAATCCACAGAAAAAACCTCTTCTGACTCTCGAGCAGTAACACCCTCTAAGTCCTGTGAAACAGAAAGTTTTCTTGTCTTAGGAAGTTGCTCCTCCGAAATAACATGAGAAGGAGAAGTAGAGGCAGTTTGAGCTGATTTTAGTAAAAATCCCCGAATAACAAAAGAACAAATTGAGGTGAAAATGGCAGGGCAAAGACTTGTATCCCTGCAAAACCAACATCCAAGGACACAGTAGCAGGCGAGGAACCTGCTGACAAAATGACCACCGAAGCATGGAGGAGCGAAGGAGCTGTTGCTGCTAAGCCCGCCGAAACTGCCATCACAGTGGAACCCGTCTGAACTCCCAGAGGTGGAGTACCAATAGCCACATTAGGAACAGCAGCATGTCAGCGGATATAAATCATATTATGCAAGAACTGGTAGCCAAGAACTTACCCCCACAGTGTACACAAGGCTTAAGAAGCTCAGACATAGTGAATACAAAATATACTCACAGAAACAGCCAGTCTTGTGACCTCCAAGGCACTGAAGCTCCACAATCTTCCCACAGCACATGCGCTCCCAAAGAGAACCACAGCGGCTGACTTTTTACATTTTATTTTAATTTTTTTAAATTGAATTAAATTATTTTTTTTAGATAGAGGCAGGAGAAAAAGAGTAGGGAAGACTGAGAGAGAGGTAGAAAGTAGCAACGGGGGAGCAGGGAGGAACCTAGACCACTAGGTTTACGCCTGAGTCACTGGATATTCTGAACCCCAAACTCTACTGAACCTGCATGCAGGGCAGAAGGCTACACAAAAGTCACCACACTTCAGAGGAGCTGCTATCCTGCCTGCTGGAGACAGGGAATATTGAGCTGGTTGCTATGCATAGGACCTTATAAGGCACAACTCATTAGTGTTCTCTATCTCTACCTGCTGGCAGACGTTCACAACGTACGGTGTCAGAAAGAGCTGATCACGCCAGGAACTGCATTGAATGAAGGCGCTACTCCGGCGCCAAAGAACTAGATTCTCTTTGGCGGGGCCAGCAAACAACAAGGTATTTGAAGCGGTGGGATGGGCGGCGACGGCGGGGGAGGGTTGGTGGCAGGAGGGGGGTTCAAGGGGATCGTCGGGGGGGGGTCGGTGAGAGGGGGGTGCAATGTGGCGTCAGCGTCGGCTGGGGGGGGCGGTGGCGGGAGGGGGGCTAAACAGTGCCCCCCCACCTAGGGCTGTGGCCTCCACTCCTGGTGAGGTCTGGCTACGCCCCTGGCTACTGCTAGTGGCAACCTCTGGAGGGGAGAAAGGTGCCTTTACATATAAACACCAAGAGGGGGGGGGAACCAGATGAGGCAGCCTTTCGGAGCCCTGAGCCAGTGCCTCAAACCAGCCCTGGGGTTTAACTTATTAATGTGCTCTAAGAGGAAGAAAGTGCTGACTTGCAGGATGGGGGATGGCAGGAGTGGGACCATGGCTGCATCAAGCTCCTCAGGGCTAAGGTCAATCAAATGAAACTACAAAAAAAGCTCTGATACATTCTTAGACATAATTGAGGGAAGTAGCAAAAGGGGTAAGTGTGCAATGGGAAGGGGTTTGTGGGCAGACAAAAGGGGTGATGTGCCATGGGGTATGGGTTTGAGGGCAGACAAACGGGGTGAGTTTACCTTGGGGAGGGGGTTTGGGGGCAAAGCTCCTGGACAGAAAACATGTAAGTGCAGAAGGTACAGAACTGTCTTGATATTTGCCTATTGGACTGTGGTATTGAGACTGACTGTTTAGGAATGTCTTGGTCTAAACTGGAACTGTTTTTGTTTTGTTGATATTACCTGCCAGTGGGAGGATGTATCCTTGGAATGAGGAACAGACTCCAAGAGACATGAGGGTGATGGCAGACAGGCTAGCAAGCCTGGCCTTTCTTTTTCATTTGATTATTAGGAAAGCTTTTTGAACCAAGTTATCCATGAGGATTGTTGCCACGGGTTTTATTTTATTTTGGGTTGTTTTTTTTTTTGGATATTAATGTTAACTGAGTAAAACCCTAGTGACTAAAGGAAGACTGGGATGTTTTCACCTCCTCGCAGGGGCTTGCCCTGGGAAAGGCATGAAGGAACTTAAGTCTAGAAGGGGACTTGGATACTGTATTTGGGAACGACTGGGTGACTATTGATAATTCCTTATTTTGTATGAGTGCAAGATTCCAGGCATAGCCAGTGCTGGTCAGCTGGAGTGTATTGAGTAGACTCTCTCCAACTCTCACCTGAATCACCCTCTCATTCTCATCTCTTCCAAGCTCATTCTTCCTCATGCCTCACCCCATGGCTTACCTTCCAAAATTAATTCCCTCTCTTAGCCACTAGAACAGACTTCTTCCTTTATTCCTTAACACATCTTCATCTGAGATTTGTTCGGTTTCAGCTACTCCTAAATTACCTCTTGTAGACAAATCTGTCCTCATCATTCATCCCCTACTCCATCTGTGCTAATCCTTTCTCTCTCAGTTTCAAGGTTTAACCCCTTAATCTCTTCAACTGTTCACACCCTCGCTGTCTTCACTTCCTATACACACTCACTCATCCCTTCTTAGTTCCCCAGTCTCACCCTTTCCATTACCAAAAGCCTCTCTCTCCCTATACCCAGCATCTCTTCTCTGTCTCTCTATTCCCTTGTATATGTCCAGCATCTCTCCTCTTCCTTCCTTCTTTCCTTCCTTCCTTCCTTCCTTCATTCCCCCAAATATGGTCCAGAATTTACCATCTTTCTTGCCTTCCCATCCCAGTCCTCTCACATCTGCAATCCAGCATTTTCTACACCTCCCACACTCTTCTTTCTACTTCCTGTTGCCACAGTCACATCTTTCCAGACTTGTGACATCTGTACTACGGGTGCTTCAGTGCTGGCCGCAGAGATCTTGAACCTCTGTTATTAGGCTGCTGCTGTGTCCTGCCTCTAACATGAAACAGGAATCAGAGGGGTCAGGACTCAGCATCAGACTGACCACAGAGGCTCAAAAACCCTGCAGCAGGTGCTAAGGCACTTTTATTACTGCTGTCACAGGTCTGGCAAGTGGCTGCAGTAGCAGCATAAGGTAGGAGAAACGATTATGAGCGGGAAGTGGGGAAGAGACAAAGGAGATACTGCAGCAGTATAGAAAGGTGGGGTTGGTGATATTATAAAGCCAATGATAGACAGGGACAGTGTGCCGAATAAAAGACTATAGAAGGCTATAATTTGAAAATTCCCCACCATATTATAATTTTATAAAGCTACTAAGGTCAGTGGTTTCTCTGCCTATCAATTAATAAACAACCCAGTACTAAGATATACATACTGGGGCTTCCTCTTTAATCACTACAGCACCCTGTGGCTACGGGGGTCACAACACGATGCTAGATAATTGGACATTCCAATAAAGGAGAAACACATTGCTAATGTAAGTGTCAGTACCAATTCAGTGCTCTCATTGTGTGTGAAAAACAAGCCCATTTGGAAATACTACCCTGAAGTAAATTTCTATAAGTATACTAATTACAAGTGGTAATGTTAGAGCATTACATTTATTGCCATGAAGCAAACAATCATCATTTTAAAAACCTTATTGATTTTGTGGATTCATATACCCACAGAAATTCATGGCAAAATGTTGTTATAATATTGCTATTGCTTCTGAAAAGGTTGCAACATGAGGCAAACACAGAAAAATGGAATTAATCCTAAAACACATCAAAACTGAAACTATTTCCCTAGGTGCAGCCATTTAGAAATGAGTAGTCTTGAAAACTGTGACAGTCGGGTAAATTCTGGACTATCATAGATAATGTAATGAACCTTTTAAAGAAAAGAGTACAAGAAATGGGGACAAGACCACAGAATAAGAGCGTAGCAACCACAGGTAAAATGGCTGTAGAAAAATGTTATGTGCAGCAGGGGGAGCTCTAGTATATCAAATGTTCAAGTTCTGTGCTAGACACTCTCTTGTTTGGTGTACTCTTATCTCTCTGACTGTGCAGTTCCCTTCCAACATGGGTGCTGATCTGGGTAGTAAAAGTTCATAAATAATCTGCAGGCTTCAGCTAACATTCTGTACTCTTTTCTGGCAACAAGGATGGGATCCTACTGATATTGATGTGCAGCCTGGAGTCCACAAATGATACCAGCGCTTGTAGGGCAGCTTTGAAATCACCTGAATCTATTGCCAATGTGGGTCATATTCCACAGTTTGCTGTGGGGTAGCCAGATGCCTAGGAATCTTATACAGATACCATCACTATTTGAAAGCAAATAAGACTGAGATCTAAAAGAAATGGCTGTTCTCTTTACTGTATGTGGGGAAAACATAATCCATGATACGTTCAATGATCTCTTCTCAGACTTAAAATACTGTCTTAACTCTAAATGAAAGTGGTAAACATAAAAATAAGGGAAGAACCAATGGCCAAATAATGCAAAACCAAACCCAGAGGTAAATATGGATATGAAGCAAATTTGTTGAGGATCAAAAAAACAAACAAACTCGACACAGAACTGTATCTCGGCAATACAATGACTGCTTCAGGAGTCAGTTTATCTAAAAAGATGCAAGACCATTGAGACAGAGAACCCGGGAGGAGGGAGGTGTGGTTGAGGGAAAGACGCTGGACTCGAGGGGGTGGGATTGAGGAAGATGGAGATGTGCTGCACCCGGGGGGGGGGGGGGGGAGTTGAAGGGCTGGAGGTAGATGTGCTGGACCCAGGAGGGGAGGAGGCTGGAGGATTAGAGGCAGATGTGCTGGATCCTGGAGGCAGGGGGGCTGGAGGGAGATGTGCTGGATCCTGGGGGAAGGAGGCTGGAGGGAGAGGTGCTAGACCCTAGTGGGGGCGAGGCTGGATGGAGAGGTGCTGGACTCTGGGAGAGGGGGGCTGGAGGGAGAGGTGCAAAAGTTCAAATTTTACATTTAGCACCAAAGAGGCAGAGGAGGAGGATCTGTCCCAATGCACACCTACTCTTCTGATCCTTACTGGGCTGGAGCTGGGAGGTGAGATCGAGGGAATGAGAGCTATGTGCTGCATTGGTTGTGGTGGTGGTGGGGGGGAATGGGGTGGTTGTATGCTGCAGGAGAGAGGAGAGGAGAGGAAACAGCACTGGGTGTCTACAGTGGAGGAAGGGTATGAGAGCTGGATGTGCTGCAGGGGATGGGGTGAGAACTGGGTTTCTGTACTGCTGTTGGGAGGGAGAGCCCAAACTGGTGTTGGTGTGCTGGGGTCCAGGAGCTGAGGAGGTATGTGCAGGTGGAGAAGATAAAAAGCTGGAGAGCAGTATTGTGAATTCAGGGTTTTTTTTTTTTTTGGGGGGTGGGGGGGGGGGGTCATGATTGGGAGACAGCAGCCTACAGGGGGCCGTGTATGCCACAGGAGGGTATATGGGGTGGTGATTGACAGATCTGTGAGTGTGCTGGCAGAGGCAGAGAGAAAAAAATTGGGGGGTATCCACATTGGAGTCACCTTGATCAGGAGGATACTTGGAACGATTGCAACCACAGAAGCAACCCTTAAGGAGAATTGTTGCTCTGGAGGCAATTCTTCAAAAGCCCTTTTGGTGGGATAAGTTTAAAGATTTTAAGAATCTAGGTTTTTTTTGGTGGGGGGTTGAATGGGAATTGAGAGAAGCTACTGGTTTTTTTTGGGGGGGGGAGGGTAGAGAAGAGATTCAGAGGCTACTGCTGTGGATGGGGATGTGAGCCAAGGCTGCTGCTAGTAGGGTAGCTGGGTAGGTGATGAGTGACTGTGTTTGCTAGGAGTGGATAAGACTAGTAGTGAAGAGTGGTTAATACTGCAGCTGCTGGGGGCAGGTGGGCAATGGAGAGATGCTAAGGCTGCGGCTTTTGGGATAGGTAGGTGGGTGCACTGTCTCACCCACCCTTAGTAGCTGCAGCTTTGGCTTCTCTCCCATTTCCCTACCAACCACAGCTTAAAGCCTCTCAATTGCCAGATGGTAGGCTGTAGGTGGTGGGTGAAGGGAGAGTAGTGTTGCCTCCTATCTGCTCCTTCCTGCTACTGTGCATCATCTTGAGCACATTATGGATATGCAACTTATAAATGTGCATAAATGAATAAAAATTCCAGTCATTTACAATCTGGTACCTATATTTTGGCTCCTAGATCCTAAGAAACTTGTTGAACCCTGCAGTTAATCCAATAAAAACAATACAATACACACCTAATCAATAAGACAGATAACAAAAGCATTAGTTATCATCAATAAACCAACTCTCATTTACTACAAAAGCATAAGAAATAACCCAAATCTTTACTTGTCTCCAGAAAGCAGGCAGGACTTTAATATGGATTTCAAATAGCAGCTTGTTCCACATTACGGTTTGCTCTGATGGATGCAACTGTAATAGGTGCTACAGAAGGTAAAGCAAAAAGAACTGTCTGAGAAAAAGAAATAAGGGCCCTATGTACTAAATTGAGACATGACTTCATTAAAGTATTCTTTGTGCATTAAATAGCACAAGATGCCTGGAAATACGCAAAAAAAAAAATTTAAATTTATATTTTGCCCAAAGTGCACTTTTGTGAAGTCTCTTCAGAAAAGTACACTTCTCAGCAGTACAGTTTGTGGAAGCAAACTTTGCACAAACATTTATGTAAATCTTGCATTAATAAGCTGCTACAATGCAAATCATGCAAAGCACCTCATTAATGCAAAGAAAAAAAATTAAAAATGAGTCAATGAAAAAGTTTCCTGGGCCTGTTTTCGCAGAAAACTTAATTAAAGCTCAAGAGCTGTAGTTAGTTTTTTCATGAGCTACCGGAAATAAAGAAGCCCTTTTTACAAAAGTGTGGTGAAATCTGGGCCTTACCATGTTCTACTGTGGAACTTTCCCCCACACGTTAAACCCAGGATTTAACGTAGCACTTGTAGGACATTTCTTTTTATTTTGTTGCAGGTCATGCACTGTTATTAGTGCATAGTACTTGCAAAACTTAATACAGAAGCACTTACTGCCTCCTATTTAGTAGATGCTAAGTACTCCTGCATTATCTAATTAGAATGCTAGCATTCCATCTGATAATTCCAGGAATAACATGTATAGAATGTTTGTACGTTTGGGAAGCTTGCCCAGGTGCCCTTGGCCTGGATTGGCCGCTGTCGTGGACAGGATGCTGGGCTCGATGGACCTTGTCTTTTCCAGTGTGGCATTACTTATGTACTAATACTGGAATGCCTACTCTCAACCCATGACACACCCCCTATAATAATATTTTATAAAATAGGTAACGTGCAGGATTACCATGCACTCACAGGCAAATGCCATAAACCACGTTAACGTGTTTTATGATACCCTGTGACACACACTTACTGCACATATAATGGGTAGCCATTGCGCAGCAGCAACCTGACAAAATGAAAAGGCCCAGTTGCCAATACGGAAAACCTCCCAAACAACCCTTCCCAAGGGGAACCTTTAAGTCTTGATGGCTGAGTGCCTATTGCTCCCAGTCCCCAGTACTGCAAGACTACAGTGCCATGAGGATCATTCCTGTACTCATCATCCCACGGAGCTCTGGGGTAATCCCATGGAGATGGGGGACGTCAGAGGGATAGGGATGCAGGGAGGTGAGCTAGGGTTTTTACTTTACAAGGGTCAAGTTTCAGGGAGGGGCAGGGCATCAGGAAGGGTGGGGGCTTTTACAAATTTGTAGCCCTGTGTTGGTACTGGAGGGGATTTGGGGCATCAGGTACTAGGGGTAACCAGAGCTCCAATGTCCCCTGAGAGACAGGGATCCAGTAGGTCCTTTCATTTTGGCAAGGCACAAATGTTATTTTTTCATGCATTAGAAGTTCTTGGCTGTGGCAATGCTTGAAAATGTCTTTGCTGAATTTCACGGAAACAAGTACTAACCTGTAAACATTGTCACAGTTTAATATTTAGGCCCCGACATGTGCAAATTGGAGCATAAAGCAATAACCAAGGAAATTATTGTAGACGACTGGTAGTGCCTTTTACAGCAAGCATGTTCTTAAACTTAATACACCATGAAGGTCTTCCAATAGAGGAGTTACATGGTCTCTTAACCTAGTCACAGATATCAACCTATCTGCCATATTTGAAGAAGTTATAGATGTTTCATAAATTCTTTGTACCTGGGACTACCTAACCTAATCCACTGGTGATTAATGAATGCACCATTATTCTTGAAACAGTCAATGATTAAAAAAAAAAAATGCTTTAACAGATTTACTCTAGGTAAAAGAAAGATATTGTAACTACTGCAAATGCCCAGCCATCCATTTTTAATTTAGAATCCAAATAGATTCCCAAATTATGGACTAGCGCTTTGGACTGGAGTTCGGCTCTCATCCAACACAGCAGCGGCTTTTTTCACATACTCAACTGCAAAATCATTGTTTTGCTCAAAGTAAGTTTTAATTTGTGGAGCTCAAGTCACCTTTCCACAGACATAGACAATCATTCAAAGATTTAATAGCAAAAAATTGATTGTCAGCAGTTGTGTGATATAACCATATATCATCAACAAATAGACTGGATCAGATTAGCTAATGGCTGAACATATAGACTAAAAAGGAGGTAAGATAATATTGAACCTTGAGGTACCTCATAAGTCAAAGGTTAGAGGCCAATCAATGATACTCCTACTTCATCAATAGGACCAATTTGTCAAAAAAGAACTAATTAGGACAACGCCTGTCTCCAAATCCACAATTCCTCTAACCAATATAACAATAAGAAATGGTCTAAAGTTTTAAACACTGTGGATACGCAAAAAACCACAGCAGATTCAAGATGAACAACATGGAATTTAACACAGTTTTAACACAGTTTCATTACAAACTACAACACTCATTCAAAAACCTGAAAACCATAACTTGATCTTGTCATGTTTTGTCCCACTAAAGGCTGCATCAGGGATGTAACAGAAATAAGCAGAGACACTAAAGGTGGCCCATCCCAAAGCTGGAGATTTACTTCTGCAGTGCTGGAGAATATGGGCCCCAGCCACGTCTAAAATCAGTTATAGCAGACGTAAATGCCAAAAACTGACATATTCTAACCAATAAATACTAAATCCTGCAAAGAAGCCCAACAAAATAACTTTTTTTTTTAAACCTGGGCACTACAGAGATATTTGCTGCAGCAGTCTACTGAAAAGAAAGCCCCTGATGAGACCCAGGTCAATGTGCATGTGGTGCGGTGCTGGAGAAAACTGGGAGGCCCAAGCTTAAAAACACCCAATGCATCTGGGCTGTGGGGGAGTAGGTTTCAGTCATGATGCCACTGCAGCAGCTACCGACCTGTCTGCTCTGGGGGACTGGATGAGAGCTGGGGAGGGAAGCCGGCTAATTTACAGGCAGCACTGGGGTTCTGAGGTCAAAATTCCTGACTCATGTGGTGGTGCAGTAGGGAAGAGGAAGCCTGAGCCACACTGGACTGATGCGTGCGGTTGTGTGTGTGTGTGGGGGGGGGGGGGGGGGGGGGATAGCAGGCACCTGGTGTCAGAGTAAGTCAGAGGCTAGAGCCAAAATAGCAGTAGCTAACAGCAGAGTACTGACTTGCAGGCAGCCGCGGGGCACTGCAGAACAATGTATGAGTAGAGGAAAATGAAGGAGGTAGGAGGGCTGTTCACCACATGCAGAATGACTGGCGCCTAAAAAAACAGGCATCTGATTGGCCATCAAACTGAGACTGGGTGGGCCTGAGGTGGGCCTGAGTCAAGAATGGTTAGGCCTAGGTGGACCATGGGGGTAGGAAAGGAAAAAGTGAAATTTCGGCTGCAGGAGTAGGGGAGGAAAATCTAAAGCTGCCAGATCACTGCAGAAGCCGGAGCTAATGCGTGAAATCGTGGCACAAAAGCATGTGAGCTGTAGAAGGGGTCTGAATGTGTGTCTCACACTCTGCGAGTGACTTGGTATTTAAAGGTAAAGGACTGAGGGCACGTTCAAGAAACTTTGATTTCACAACAGTTCAAACTGTCTCCTCCAGAATGCACAGTGGTTTTTTTTGACTACCACAATGTGCTTTCTGGAGGAGACAGTTTGAACTGCCTTGAAACTTATGTCTTATTTTGTTTTTTTAACATGTGTTCACGACTTTACTTTTTTTTCCTACCACATATTCATGTTACACCCCTGATGCAGCCCTTTGTGGGATGAAGCCAATCATGTTGGATCATAGTTTTTAGGTTGGTGAACGATTGTTGTAGTTATAATAAAACTGTATAAAATTTCTTGATGTTCATCTTGGATCTGCCATGGTTCTTTGTTTTCTGTGGATCATTGCCTTTTTTGCTTTTTTGGACTTTCAATATTGTGGATAAGCCAAGGAGAATCACAGCAGTATTCTTCCCCCTGATCTATTTCTCTCCCGATGCTGTTAGTGGGAGACAATAACACTGTTCTGTTCCATGACCCCGAAGCCTTCGTGGACAGAAAAATAGCTACTGTGCCTGAATGTACACTGCTGCAATAGCTTTCACTCTTGCAGGTTTCTTATACATTCAGGTACAGTAGGTATTTTTCTGTCCTTGGAGGGCTCACAATTTTTAAAAAAAATCACAAAGAACTGAAGTCGGATTGAAACTTGGGCCCCTTTGTTCTCAGCCCACTACTCTAACCATTACTCTACTTCTCAGCTGCATGACGGTCTATTATGAACTTAATTTAAAAGGCAATTTTAGTACCATGAACATTTATAGTTCATAGATCCTGGTATCCCTTGCTAGTTTCACATTTGAAGGGAGGGAGGGGAACAGCAACCACTGGGGGATTAAGGAGGTGTCTCACTTTAATCTCTCTAGTGGACAGCTGCTCAATCAGATCATCTTTCTGTAACCTGGAAGCAGGGGCGTAGCTAGACTTCGGCGGGAAGGGGGTCCAGAGCCTGAGATGAGGGGGCACATTTTAGCCCCCCCCCAGCACCGCCAACCCCCTTGCCACTTTTGACCCCTCCTGGTGCAGCCACCCCTCCCCCGTCCCTTTCAAACCCCCTTTCGCCATCACCAACCCTCCCCCGGCACCGCAAGGTACCTTTGCTGGTGGGGGACCCAACCCCCGCCAACCGAAGTCCCCTTCAGTGCCGGTCTCCAAGTTTGGCGCGTTCACTGATCTGGATTCTGTTTCTGTGAGTCCTGACGTCCTGCACGTAGGAATGTGCAGGACGTCAGGACTCACAGAAACAGAATCCAGATCAGCAATGCGCCAGAGACTGGCGCTGAAGAGGACTTTGGCTGGCAGGGATTGGGGACTCCTGCCAGCAAAGGTACCTGACAATGGCGGCAGCGGGGGAGGGTTGGCAGCGGTGGGAGGGGGGGCTCGAATTTGGTGGGGCAGGGTCAGCGACGGGGGGGGGGGGGGTGATAGCAGGGAGGCCAGGGCTAAATTTGCGGGGGCCCATGCCCCCACCTAGCTACGCCCCTGCCTGGAAGTGCCGAGTACCAGGTCTAAATAACAACAACCATCTTTTTTGGAAAATTGATGTCCCTTTCCTTTCTGAAATTGAAGTTGAATGTCCATGCTTTGGCCCCTCCCTAGTCCCAGCCAAAACATGCAGACCATGCCCCTTGTCATAAGAATGTACTGTAGTTTTAGAAGTCCGTATTCTGGCTTTATAAAATCAAGATCTGGACATTCATGCAACATGCATGTCTAAATGCTGGTTTTCAGATGTCCAAAATATGAATAGAGCTTCATGCTGCTTTGTTTTGTCTGTAATCAAGAAATTAATTAATGTAGAAAACCATCTGCTCTAACACATACCATAGATATCACTATTTGATGCTACTGAATGCCTTTTCAATATGTAAAGATAGAATCAATGACATTTCAATCAAGTCTTATGCCTCTTAGATATTCATCATTCTTCTCATGCTAGCTACACTTTTTCTACAGTACATACAATTAAATCTGTTTGATCTGTACATATTATTTGTTAATTGTTTGTTTAGGTACTCATTTTTAAAATACATACCCCCGATATGTAGAACAATTTAGTCACCTGGCGATATTGTATTAGAATCCTCCATCTGTTTATGTAAACACTGATGACTGCTGGCTTATTTAGACCCAGGTATTCAGAAATGGGCTGTCTCTGGTCTCCAGCACTGACTATTTGGGTCATCAGTGGTGCCCAGAATTTACATGGGTATGGCTGATTTCTAGTGCTGTACCCCTGTAGCTAACTCATGGGTACACCACATACAGTACTGCAAATGATACAGAATACCGCAGTAACATTAATTTTCAAACTAAAAAGATATGACATTGGCTCCCAATCAACGAATGAATCGGATACAAAACAGCCTGTATAATTTATCAAATTCTGTATGGCGTCACTTCCTGCTTTCTGACTAATATTTCATCACTATCTCTGGCCCAGTCAAAGAGACTGAAAGACCAACTGTTCTTATCTTCTGTCTCACAAGGGGACCAAATATCTGAAGACCTTCAACTCACTTTTCCCTGTGGCTGGAACCTCCCTATGGTACTCTCTCCCTTTCACTATCAGTACAGACAGGACCTACTCCAGCTTTAGGAAATGACTAAAATCCTATATCTTCCCAAATACTGCTTAGCATTCCACAACTTCCTATCAATCTGAGCCTGTATTTTACAACTACCCAACTATGTCTTGGACCCCTCTCATGGCCATTATCAGTCACATCTTAATTGTTCTTTGCAGTTATTTATTTGTTACATTTATATCCCACATTTTCCCACCTATTTGTAGGCTCAATGTGGCTTACATAGTACCGGAAAGGCGTTACAGACTCCGGTGTAAACAAATACAAAGTGATGTTGTAGTAAGATAAAGTTCATGTGGCACAGCCACACCAGGGAATCGTACAACGGAAGAGTTGTGTTATGTCCATTACGTTCTTTAGTTTTGTTGTGTTGCAGAGATCAAGCATTTATGTTGGATCGGTAGGGTATGCCTTTTTAAACAGGTTAGTTTTTAGTGTTTTCCAGAAGTTTAGCTGGTTGTTCATAGTTTTCAAGGCTTTTGGTAATGTGTTCCACAGTTGTGTGCTTATGTAGGAAAAACTGGACGCGTAGGTTGATTTGTATTTGAGTCCTTTGCAGCTTGGATAGTGCAGATTTAGGTACATTCGTGTTGATTCGGATGTGTTTCTAGTTACTGTCAGTGCCGCTGAAAATCTGGAGTTGGCCCACTCACTGTGATTTAACTGGGCAGAAGCCTCTTCTGCCCAGTTAAATCATTCTGAATACTGACCCCATACTGTATACAAATATTTCAATTCTTTGTTCACTGTAGATAACTATGCAAATAGATGGTTCAGCTGGTGCCCTTTATTTCATCCATTGGCAGTGAGGACTAGAGAGCTGCATGGGAGAATGGATAGTGGGATTCCTGCAGGTACTGAGGGAATCCCACGGGGACCCCTTCCAGGTCTGCAGGAATCCTATGGGGATGGGCCTAGGTCCTTCAGGATCCCCGTGGAAGTGTCTTCCTTCTCCCAAGCCACAGGGTGCCCTCCCGGCACATACCTCAAGGTACCCTGGTGGTCTAGTGGCTTCTTTAGGGCGGGAAAGATTTCAACTCTTTCCTGCCTGCTGCCACTGATTCTCTTGCTGTCTCCACATTTTAAAAATAGCTGCCGAGACATCCAGCAGCAGCCATTTAAAAAAAGCAGAGACAGCGGAGGATCAGCGGTAGCGAGTAGGAAAGAGTGGGGATCACCAGGTTGCCTTGAGGTATCTGCAGTTGGTGTTAGCTAGACTGCCGCCCTTATGACACTGATCTGCAATGCCCTAATACTATAAAATTGGACCCTTATTTACTTACAAGACCGCTATAGTATGGTGCTCATTTTAAAAGCACATAGACTTACACAGTTGCATAGGTTACTGTCAGGCTCATTTTCAAAAGAGAAAAACGTCCAAAAAGTGACATAATTTTGACATTTTGTGTTTGAAAATGGACCAAAAAATAAAACGTCCAAAATACAAAACGTCCATAGTATTTTCGAAAAGAAAAAGATAGACGTTTTTTCTTTTTTGAAAATGACCTTCTTTCCTGTTCTGGATTTGGAAGTTTTGTGTAAAACGTCCACATTCAGACTTAGACATCATATCAAAAATGCCCCTCCACATAACTTTGTAAGTCTATGTGCTTTGAAAATGAGCACATAAGTATGCAGTTCAGAGGAAAACAATAGCACTCACCGATATGTTTAGGTACAACGAGACCAATAAAACACTGAAGATTATATTAGGGCAAACCACAAACCCAATACAACAGGAGAAAACCTCTATGCAGATCGGACAGAACTCCAGAAAAGTAGAGGGAGTCACACAGCTACAAACGTGTTGGGAGAACAAGTAGTCTGTGTGACTCCAGCAACTATAGACTCTGTGTATTGCTGGTGCTTTGGAACAAAGTAGTCTTTATTCCAAAGCACCAGCAACTATAGACCCAACACAGGTCTGTGTTTCGGCGGAGACACCGTCTGCATCAGGGGTCTAATTAAATTCTTTTGTTTATGGTGCTAGAGAGAATGGAATCTACTATGATGCAAATAATAAAAGGATCACAATACACAGACCCATGTAGGAAATGTCCTTCCTTTTCACCGAGCTTCTTGTAGATTTCCACAGAAACTGGCAATTTTTAGCAGGCTCTGCTATACATGGAGAAGAGTAATTGCATGAGGCTGGTAATGAATACTTCTAATCACATACATTCAAGATTCCATTGTTATTATGATACTGATGTATGTCCCTACACATTTAAAGTACATTATGCAGATTTAAATATTGGTGATACATGTCTAATCCTGAGGCCTTTTAAAATTAAATTGTATCTATTCAAATATTTTGAAGGTGAACAGCTTTCTCCTCAGGCTGTAATCATGCGCATAGTTTAAGGCTGTAATAATGTAGCTGTGCAATTACAGAAGTATTTAATATTTTCTCTTTGCAAAGCTATTAAATTAAACCACATTAGTATATCCACCTGATTGCAGAGAAGACATTTTGCTTAATGGCGATACCACCGATGACACTCATTCTACAATATTTTAGAGTCAAGTAACTAAAGTGATAGCATTTTATTTTTGCTTATCTGGATGCCATTTTCCAATTTCCTACAAAGCAGAGACAACCAGCAACTTATCCAAGCCATGCAAGGCTGGAGGGAAGAAGAAAAACTAGGGAAAAGCAGTCCTAGAAGTGGCATAAGATTAGATGGTTGGCAAATAACTAGCAGCCCCTCCCCCCCCCCCAGTTTGGTCTGCTGAGCTAAATAGTGGAATTGTGAGCCAGGATGGATGGATGTAAAGGATGGATTTAAGGTAAATAAAAAATATAATAATAAATGATAATAAACCACTGGGCAAGCAAAGGTAAGAGGATCATTCCTCCTACTCTCCCTGTTGGAAGAGAAATAAACAAGCTAAAATAAGAAGACAGACAGTCCTACCCTATTATAGATAAACCACTCTCACTCTAGGAATCCCAGGGCCTCATTGATGGGCAGATGATCGAAAGCCCCACGCTGTTCCAAACAGCGCTCTAAAAATAACACTGGAACAGCGCGGGGCTTTACCGCCCCTAAGATCAGAGATAATAGCATGCAAATTTAAGCACGCTATTCACTCTGATCATAGGGTAAAAGTGCGGGAGGATTGTGCCGTGTAGCTGGAGGGGTGTTGAGTTGGGGGTTCCTGGTCCTGTGTGTGTGTGTGTGTGGGGGGGGGGGGGGGTTCGGGCTTTGCATTCGGGGGAATGGGGGGCCTACTAGCGTGCAAATTCATGCTGGAGAAGGCTCACCATTCCTCCCCAATGGCCTGCAAACCCTAATGACAGCTCCGAGTTGCCGTAGGGTTTGCTGCAGCCAGCGGGCCAACGTTTGGTGCGCTGGTTGCTGATCATTGGGGAGAAATAGGTTTAGCATGCATTTGCATGCTACTTAAATCCCAATAAATAATAAACACATAGGAGTAGACTCAGTAAATGGCACTCAAATATGGAGGCTGAAAAAGAGCGCCAAATACTGTGCTGTAAATGGCGCTCCAAATTGGGCACCGTTTATAGAATAGTGCTTAGAGCCAGGATCTGTGCCCAACACCAACTGAAACCTGGTGTAAATCCTTGCGCCTAAATTAGGTGTGGATCCCCCTGAATTCTATAATTGTGTGCATCTTAAGTGAATGCCCGTGGCCCACCCATGCTCCTCCCATGGCCACGCCCCTTTCAGTTACATGCTTAAAAATTTATACGTGCATCATTATAGAATATTGCCTAGCAAGATGCATGTGTAAATTCAAACTGCTTTTAATTATTGCCAATAATTATTGGCACCAACCGACTCATTACTCAATTAAATTGTGCGCTCAGATTGGGCGTGCTCCCAAATTTGTGTCTTTTATAGAATTTCAGGGATACTTCACAACTGCACCTGTGCTCTGTTCACATAAGTTCTATAAAAGTATGCAGCTTCTCATCGCCAACCACATTTTTACATGTGTATACCGTGGAATAATTTTTATAATATGTTTTTCCATGGATAAAACAGGGTTGTTTAAGTGGCTTCTGTGTCCTGTAGTCTCTTGAATCACTGCTCGACCTATTATACCAGTTAGGACAGCAAAGTACAAAGTCTGTAGAAGTTCTCATTCTATGTCTACAGCTTTTCTTGCCTTGAGTACATGGTCAGAGGCTGGGGAGGTTCAATAGCCAAAGACAGTAATACAAAGATGCAACAGGGTTTTCTACTAAGCGGAGTTTCTCTCAGTCACCTCCCTTATAATATTATACTACTAGCTACTTCCCCTTTCTGAAAGTGGCTAGAAGGCAGAGGCATAGTTAGGTGGGGTGCAAGGGGAGCAGTCGCTCCCCCAAATGGATTTTGAATACAATGGTGCCTATTCGAATTGGGCCTGCAGCCTCGCACCAGCACCTATTTTACCAAAGGTCTGCCTTCAAAACTTGACTACACTTCTGATTGAAGGTCCAAGTGTTCTGCAAATACTGATGTCAGAAAAACGGTAAACTTATACTGCTTACAGCAGAGGCTCTGAGAATTTCTGTGGGCAGCTATCCTGCAACTATAACTGCAAGGGGGCATGCTTGTGGGTGGGGCATGGGCAGGCTATGGGCAGGTCACATACTTACATGCAAAGCTTATAGAATACTGTAACACACATGTAAGTGCCAAAATGTAACCATGTGCACTTATGCCTAGGGCCGCCGAGTGGGGGGCAGGGGGGACAAAATTCCCTGGGCCCGGGCCTCCAAGGGGAGCCCGGCGCTGGGGCCAGGCCACCGGCGCTACAGTCCCCAGTCTCACCTGCCTGCCTCCTCGGCTCCAGGCCCCCTGCATTCGAAGCAGCAGTCACAGATCGTCTCCCTTCGGGCCTTCCCTCCTTGAGTCCCACCCTCGCGGAAACTGGAAGTTACATCAGTCGAGGGCGGGACACAGGGAGGGAAACCAAAACCCACTTCTCCTCTTCCTCCACTCTCTATCTCAGTTGATGGCACCCTCATCCTCCCCGTTTCATCTGCCCGCAACCTTGGAGTCATCTTCGACTCCTCCCTCTCCTTCTCTGCGCATATCCAGCAGATAGCCAAGACCTGTCGCTTCTTTCTCTTTAACATCAGCAAAATTCACCCTTTCCTCTCTGAGCACACCACCCGTACTCTCGTCCACGCTCTCATTACCTCTCGCCTTGACTACTGCAACCTACTCCTTACTGGCCTCCCACTTAGCCATCTATCCCCCCTTCAATCTGTTCAGAACTCTGCTGCACGTCTTATATTCCGCCTGAACCGATATACTCATATCATCCCTCTTCTCAGGTCACTTCACTGGCTTCCAATCAGATACCGCATACAGTTCAAGCTTCTCCTTCTTACCTACAAATGCACTCAGTCTGCAGCCCCTCATTACCTCTCTACCCTCATTTCCCCTTACGTTCCCGCCCGTAACCTCCGCTCACAGGACAATCCCTCCTCTCAGTACCCTTCTCCACCATCGCCAACTCCAGGCTCCGCTTATTCTGCCTCGCCTCACACCTATGCTTGGAATAAACTTCCTGAGCCCTTACGCCAAGCCTCCTCCCTACCCATCTTCAAATCCTTGCTCAAGCCCACCTCTTCAATGTTGCTTTCGGCACCTAACCTTATACCTTTCAGGAAATCTAGACTGCCCCTATTTGACTGACTGTACATTTGTCCTTTAGATTGTAAGCTCCTTTGAGCAGGGACTGTCCTTCTATGTTAAATTGTACAGCGCTGCGTAACCCTAGTAGCGCTTTAGAAATGTCAAGTAGTAGTAGGGAGGGAAGGCCAGAAGAGAGGTGATCTGCGGACTGCCGCTTTGAATGCAGGGGCCCGGAGCCTTGGAGGCAGGCAGGTGAGACTGGGGACTGCAGTGGCGGGGAGAGCGGCGGGGGAGCGGCGAGTGGCAGCAGCGGCGGCGGGGTGGCCTTGCCCTGGGCCCGGCTTAGTCTCTCGGCGGCCCTGTTTATGCCTTCTGTAGACCAGGCACCAATGGTTCCACCTAAATGTCATTGTATAAATTCAGACTTACACTAGTATCTTTAATGGAATCTGACTGCTCAGATGCTGTTCTGAGACCCTCCATGAGCAGTAACAGGAAATGAATATCCAGACACCATCACAATGGTGTCTCTGTGTCACTCCATGGTGCAACCTCACCTTGAGTATTGTGTTCAGTTCTGGTCACTGTATCTTAAAAAAAGATATAGCGGAATTAGAAAAAGTTCAAAGAAGAGCAACCAAAATGATAGAGAGGATGGAGCTGCTCCCGTATGAGGAAAGGCTAAAGAGATTAGGGCTCTTCAGTTTGGAAAACAGACGGCTGAGGGGGGATAAGATTGAGGCCTACAAAATCCTGAGTGGAGTGGAACAGATGCAGATGAATTGTTTTTTTTTTTTCTGTCATTCAAAAAGTATAAAGACCAGGGCATACTGAATTAAATTGCATGGAAATAGCTTTAAAACAAATAGGACAAAATATTTTTTCACTCAAAGAATAGTTAAGCTCTGGAACTTGGAGACGGAGGATGTGGTAACAGCGATTAGTGTATCTGGGGTTAAAACAGGTTTGGACAAGTTCCTGGAGGAAAAGTCTATAGCCTGCTATTGAGATGGACATGGGTGAAAACTACTGCTTGCCCTGGGACTGGTAACATGGAATGTTGCTACTAATTGGGTTTCTGCCATGCACTTGTGACCTGGATTGTTCACTGCTGGAAGCAGGATACTGGGCTGGATGGACCATTGATCTGACCCAGTATGGCTGTTCTTATGTTCTAAGCCTTTTATCACATATAGAAGAAACTGAAAAAATGCAAATAAATTGTAGAAACCATCCTTCCTTAGCATCCAGTTGTTGTTTTTTTTTTTTGCTACTAAGTGCAATTACCGTTGTATTACTGGATGTATAACACCGCAAAGAGAAGCAAATAGGCACAATAGAGGCTGCAGCATTGAACAAGGTGACAAAAGACCTTTAGCCTGCACACTGATGCAAAGCAAATGTGATTATCTTTCTTTCACAAGAAGAGCTTTTTCTTCAGTGCTGCTATAATCTCTGCTGCTGTGACTTTGTTTACACGTCGTGTTCCTCAGACAGTAATATTGCATAGTTTCTAAATACACTGCGCCTGGAAAAAAGTGAGCCCCCTAAACATTTCGCAATAACAACTGCAAACCTGCACCAAATGAATTAAAATGTTACATGCACAAAGTGACATCTATTTCAAACAATGTTGTGTGGTTTCGTAGAAATCCACCTTAACATTACTGAGATGGCAAGTTTTAAATAACAGTACCCAAAAGTTAGAGTTTCACAGAAGCAAGAGACCAATTTTATCTCTGAAATTCAGCCATTAATCTTTTAGCGCCGTATCCCTTTTCAACTCTGAATATTTTAATTAAAACTTGATCTTTTTTTGACAACATTTTAAGGGCCCTGTTTACTAAGGTGTGCTAGTGTTTTTAGCACATGCTAAAAATTACCACATGCTAATGCTAGAGATACTCATATATTCCTATGGGTGTCTGTATTGTTAGCGCATGCTAAAAGCGTTAGTGCGCTGTCATAAAACACCTAGCCACCTGCTTGGGGCTACCCCACGGCCACTTAGAGGGTCTGTCTCAAGCACAGCTCAGGTCTGCCTTCACCTGCTGCTTGTGTTCTACACTAGCACCCTCCTCCCACCAACTGGGTCACAACCACCTCTGGGCGAGTCTCCCACTCTCAAATTATCCCCAGTGATTTCTAGGTTACTGGGGCCATTCTCCCAGTGGTCCCACAGTTTCCAGAAAGCACTCACAGCCCAACACACAAACCACCAAGATTCTTTATCAGTCCAGACAGTAGAGCAATAAACTGAATAGTGTTTATTGCCTTAAAAATATTGAACAATGGACTTCTTGGTGACGTCACCAACCTCGATGGTGGCCTGATCTTGTTGCTCCCGATCTGCCCAGCTATTATAGCAATCTTAAGCAGTGATCTTGGCGAAAACTGTGTTCTAATCGTCCTGGAGAGCGGGACACTAAAATGTCACAAAAATCTAAAAGTTCTGAGCCTAAAATCGGAGCGCGCACCTGTCAGCGTGGATCAAAGACGCCATCGCGCCACGTCTCCCCACAGCATGATGAGGCCTCAGACATAGAGTCGGGGAGGTCAGAGGAGGAAAGTAGCAATGTTCGAAAATCACATTCCACACGTCTGTTGCTTGACCTTCGGAAGGATTTAGCGCATATGAAAGCGGACATTGTGGAAAGGATCGATAACCTCCGAGGTGAGCTAAAGGAAGTGGGCACTCGTATGGAAGATTTGGAGCTCCGGGTGGACCAACATGTGGAAGTGGTGCAGCAAATGCGCCAGCGGGAGGATGGCTTTGAAAATCAGCTAGATGAGCTACACTATAAGCTTGATGATATGGAAAATCGAAGCAGGCGAAAGAATTTACGAATCCGAGGGGTGCAAGAAGAGGGGACCCAGGAGGATGTTCAGAAGATCGTGCAGGAGATCTGTGGGCAGTTGCTAGCGACAACACCTGATGCTCCTTTGCCTGAAATCGAACGGGCGCACCGGGCCCTGGGTACACCTCGAAATAACAAACCTAGGGATATCATTGTTCGCTTCTGGAAATTTTCTGAAAAAGAACATTTGTTAGCTCAAGCACGACAAAAGAAGGATTTAATGTATAATGAGACTCCTATTACTATATATCAAGATCTCTCTGCTTATACGTTGCAGTTGCGGAGGGACATGAAGCCTGTACTGGAAGCTTTAAATAAACACAACATCAAATATCGCTGGGCTTTTCCCTTCGCTTTATGTTTTACTATTTTGGGAAAATCCCATCGGCTGCGCACTGTTGCAGAGGCAAAGCAAGTAGTGCAAACGGCAGGATTTATGGCGGTGGAGCCTGAAGACACCTCGGCAGCGGATAGGGCCCGGGAAAAGTCCAGCAATGGCAACAGGCTTTTCACAAAGCAAAGAAACCTCGACTGACGACATCGCGAGCTGCAACCTGATGAGCGGGAGTCTACTGATGATGCCTATGTGGTAGATACGAGTTTGAATAATGAGAGGACGAATATATTGTCAAAGACTCTGGTGTATGACAGTCTGGGTGGATCGGGTAGCCGAGATGGGGGTTACGGATGAGGTTGTTGATCTTGTTGGGAGTATTGTGGGTTTGGAAGGAGGGGGGTTGTTTTTTTCCCTCTTTCCCCCACTGTGATTGTTATGTTTGGGATAGGGGACGGGAGGAGGGGAAGGGTTACAGTCTCTCTCTCTTTGCTATGGGGAAGAATTTGTACAGAACTTAATGCAAACAGCCTTTAAGACTTCATCAGTAGGTTGTGACAAATGCAAGATACAGGGGGCATGGTCAGAAATAGTAATATTTCCCATTTTTGTGTCCACCACCCGACCTCCTAATAATTTATCTACAAATAGAAAATCAATACGTGAATATGAGGAGTGTACTGCGGAGTAGAAGGAATAATCTCGTTCAGAGGGGTGACCATCTCTCCAGGCGTCAAAGAGGCCCAACTCATCCACACATGATGCCAGATTTTCAGCCAAAATTCTGTCTGTCCGTGATATCGGGCCTGACCGATCTAGGCTGGGGTTCATAGTAGCATTAAAATCTCTCCCTAAAACAAGTTGGTCTCCCACCATCACCCTTACATTCCTTTGCAACAATTTGAAAAAAGAGATTTGGCCAGTATTAGGACCATAGATGGATCCCCAAGTTGATACATACTGTCTGCTCAGTATAGATGCTGAGAAGGCTTTTGATAGGGTCCATTGGTCCTATCTACATTCAGTTTTGCAGGGATTTGTGTTTGGGCCTATGTTCAGGGGATTGATTAAGGAGCTATATAACTTCCCCAAGGCTTGTGTTAGGATTAATGAGGGCTCATCCCCTTTTTTTGAGTTGCATAGGGGTACCCGTCAAGGATGTCCCTTATCCCCTCTTTTATTTGCTCTGGTAATGGAACCTTTAGCTCAGAATATTAGAAACAATTTGAACATTTGTGGGGTGAAAGCAGGAATTTGGGAATCCAAAGTTGCTCTATTCGCAGAGGATGTTTTGCTAACACTCACCTCCCCCTTAACATCTGTTTCTGCTGTATTTGGGGAGATCGAGTCATACAGCCAGATCTCTGGTTTTAAAATTAACTTTACAAAGACTGAGGCAATGGCAGTAGGGATGGAAGAGGCAGACTATCGAACATGTAGCCAGCTTTATCCTTTAACATGGGTGATCCAGGGGTTGCGATATTTGGGAGTTATCCTTACGCGTAAATTGGAGGACATGAGTGCAGCTAACTATTTGCCATTAATGCAGGAACTTAGGAAGGATTTGGGAAGATGGGATCCCCTGAATATGTCCTGGTTTGGAAGGATAGCGATGGTTAAGATGAATATCTTGCCACGTCTGCTTTAGCTTTTCCAGTCCATACCCTTACCTATCAATGAACGAATGCTGAAGTCCCTCCAGGCCAGGTTGCTCAATTTTGTTTGGCAGGGTTGTAAGCCTAGACTTCCCCGATACCTTTTATATACGGCACGTAGAGGAAAGGGTGGCTTGGGGATGCCACATTTGGAGATGTATCATAGGGCTGCCCAAGCAAAAGCTGCGATCGAATGGTTCCATGACTCGACCCATAAGTTCTGGATAAGACTGGAGCAATTTATGGTTCATAGCCCCTTAAAGTTAGGGCAGCTACTATGGTTACCCCCTAAGCATCGACATTTGTCTTCCTCCCTTAGTCCTATAATCCAACACACGTTTTCTTGCTGGGATAAATTAGAGCGAGTGAAGGGATTTTATGAGTCCCGTCTGACTCCTATAGCTTATAACACAGCGTTTCCTCCTGGCTGCTCTCTTTCCCCTTTTGTAAGATGGAGGAAAAAGAGATTAATATGGTGGGGACAGCTAATGAATGGGGACCACTTTATTACCTTTGAAGACCTGGCGGCAGACTATGATTTACCTCTAAATGATAGATATGCATATAATCAAATTATTCATTTCCTCCAGTCTTCTGGTTTGAAGAATAAATTGCGGGGGGAAGTCACTTTTTTGGAAAAGCTATGTGTTGAGACTGAGGAGACTAGAGGGTTGATATCCAAGTTATATGGACATCTGAGGGACCACCTACCCGCTAGTTACAGACACCAAGCTAGATGGGAAAAAAGAATTAGGAGTGAGTTATAGCCTTGAAACATGGCGCCAACTGGAAAGGGCTTCGGTTGGTTGCTCAAGGGCGGTTCATATTCAAGAAAACTGTACCAAGGTGTTATATCGATGGTACCTTACACCTATGAGATTGAATCATATGTTCCCGGCGGTGTCAGCCATGTGCTGGCGCAGATGTGGACAGACAGGCACAATGGGCCATATTTGGTGGACCTGCAGAAAAGTGAAAGCTTTCTGGAAGTCGATACAGGGGAGGGTGCAAACCTGGATAGAAACACAAATTCCTTGGGACCCAGCAATTTTTTTTATTTAATAGGTCTATTCCTGGGGTTTGTACAATGGGAGGTACTTTGGCAAAACATTGCTTTAGTGCAGCCCGACTCTTAATTGCACGAAGCTGGAAGCAAGTAGGGTGTCCATCAATACAACGATGGTATAATCTGGTTTGGTATATTAGTGAAATGGAAAGGTTAATAGCTAAGAAACGTTGGTCAAATGGGAACAGATTTGGGCTCCTGTGTTAAGGTCCATGGCGTAAATGTTTGGATGAAGACTTCCCCGGAGGTACAGGGAGAGAGGGTGGGAAGGGGAGAGGGAGAGTTGAGGGATGAGGGAGGGGGTGTTCTATGTGTTGGGGGATAAAATTCTAGATATATAAATTACAAAATACAAGGGATATTATTGCTATAGTATGATAGTCCCTTCGGGGAATTTGTTTTATTGTGTAATTTAGCTAATTGAAAGATATGAATCTCTACTTTATAAGTTGTGAACGATTTCTATTGTATTATGTGGATTCTTGCAATAAAGCCCTTTGTTAAAAACAAAAAAAAAATATTGAACAATGAACAAAAAAAAGTGCAATCAGCAAACAATAACAGATAACTGAAATATAGATCAATAAAACTATCTAAACATTTGTTTACTTTCTAAAAAGTACCTGGAAAGATCAGGCCATTTAGTGAAGGGAAATCTTGCCTCACCAATCTATTACATTTCTTTGAAGGGGTGAACAAACAAGTGGATTAAGGAGAGCCAGTTGATATTGTGTATCTGGATTTTCAGAAGGCGTTTGACAAAGTACCTCATGAAAGACTCCAGAGGAAATTGGAGAGTCATGGGATAGGAGATAGTGTCCTATTGTGGATTAAAAACTGGTTAAAAGATAGTAAACAGAGAGTAGGGTTAAATGGTCAGTATTCATAATGGAGAAGGGTAGTTAATGGGGTTCCCGAGGGGTCTGTGCTAGGACTGCTGCTTTTTAACATATTTATAAATGACCTACAGATGGGAGTAACTAGTGAGGTAATAAAATTTGCTGACGACACAAAGTTATTCAAAGTCGTTAAGTCGTGGGAGGATTGTGAAAAATTAAAAGAGGACCTTACGAGACTGGGAGACTGGGCGTCTAAATGGCAGATGACGTTTAATGTGAGCAATTGCAAAGTGATGCATGTGGGAAAGAGGAACCCGAATTATAGCTACGTCATGCAAGGTTCTACGTTAGGAGTCACAGACCAAGAAAGGGATCAAGGTGTTGTTGTTGGTGATACGTTGAAACCTTCTGCTCAGTGTGCTGCTGTGGCTAAGAAAGCAAATAGAATGTTAGGTATTATTAGGAAAGGAATGGAAAACAAAAATGAGGACGTTATAATGCCTTTGTATTGCTCCATGGTGCAACTGCACCTCGAATATTGTGTTCAATTCTGGTCGCCACATCTCAAAAAAGATATAGTGGAATTAGAAAAGGTGCAGAGAAGGGCGACGAAAATGATAAAGAGGATGGGACGACTTCCCTATGAGGAAAGAGTAAAGCAGCTAGGGCTCTTCAGCTTGAAGAAAAGGTGCCTGAGGGGAGATATGATAGAGGTCTATAAAATAATGAGTGGAGTTGAACGGGTAGATGTGAAGCGTCTGTTTACACTTTCCAAAAATACTAGGACTAGGGGGCATGCAATGAAGCTACAATGTAGTAAATTTAAAATGAATCGGAGAAAATGTTTCTTCACTCTACGTGTAATTAAACTCGAATTCATTGCCAGAGAATGTAGTAAAGTCAGTTAGCTTAGCGGAGTTTTAAAACGGTTTGGATGGCTTCCTAAAGGAAAAGTCCATAGACCATCATTAAATGGACTTGGGGAAAATCCACTATTTCTGGGATAAGCAGTATAAAATGTTTTGTACTTTTTTGGGATCTTGCCAGGTATTTGTGACCTGGACTGACCACTGTTGGAAACAGGATGCTGGGCTTGATGGACCTTTGGTCTTTCCCAGTATGGCAATATTTATGTTCTTATGTATGTACTTATTGAACTCTTTGCTGGAGGATGTGGTAACAGCAGTTAGCATATCTGGGTTTAAAAAAGGTTTGGACAAATTCCTGGAGGAAAAGTCCATAGTTTCTATTGAGACAGATATGGGGAGCAACTGCTTGCCCTGGGATTTGTAGTATGGAGTGTTGCCACGATTTGGGCTTCTGCCAGGTACTTATGACCTGGCTTGGCCACTGTTTGGAAAACAGGATACTGGGCTAGATGGATCACTGGTCTGACCAAGTATGGCTACTCTTATGTTCTTAGAATTAGGGGGTTAATGTGTATTAGGGGCATCATTTCTTAGCAATGTTTTTAGATAAAATCAAATCCGCCTGATATTCAAAGCGATTTAACTGGACAGGAGAGGCTTCTGCCTGGTTAAATCACTTCTGACAACCTAAGTGGTGATATCCAGTGGCACTTACTGGACCGTGCCGCATAATGAAAAGTAGGCACCTCTAGCGTAACAGGTGAAATATACACCTATAAATTTAGGCATGGGCACTGATGCTAATCACAGAGCCGGTATAAGTGCTCACATCTAAATTCCAGAGATTCACTAGTAACTTAAGTTAGGTGTATAAGTATGAGTCTTGCACAGGGTCTGCCAAGACTCTTGCAATTTGAACACCCATCTGTCAGATTTTGGCATTTACACATTTTCCCCCAAATTCTATATATTGCACCTTACTTTCTCGATTTTAGTTTTCAATTCATTGTGGGCTTTATGAAAAGCTTCTAACCCACTTTCAAGTGTCTTTAGCACTTCAATTGCCTTCTATAGTTCATCACTAATAGACAGGACAGTTTCCTTGGTTTTATCAACGATTAGGACCATAAGGTCCAAAGAATATTTGTTCTTTGCAAGAAATTGTATGTGGGACAAACATCGCACACTCTGTACACGAGGCTGATTGAACACAAGAGTGCAATAAGGATGATGAAAAGTACATCACCGTTAGCTCTTCATTGCAATGATCTTAAATACGACTTTAGTTCTCTTCGTTGCCAGATCACAGCGTCAGGGCGTAGAGGACAAGATAGACACTGTGTGCTTTTGCAAATGGAACAGCGATGGATCTTCAAATTAAACACCTCGGTTCCAGCAGGATTAAACTCTAAGATTGAATGGATCCATTTTTTGTGAAGACATTTATTTGAAGAGTGGTGATTGGCCGAGGTGGACAGAGCAGATGATGCCACTAGCTGTATATAAGAGCGCCCATTTCCCGGGGGGGGGGGGGGGGGGGCTCCCAAGTTTCCGTCGGCTTTACTGAACGGATGAGAGTGCACGAGTGAATGGAAGTAAGGACAAGTGGATTGTATAAGAGCTTTGAGTAACGAAGCTGTGTTGCTGTTATAGGTCCTTTCGGCTTGTAATCCTGAAGCAGAAAACAGTGATTTGAAACGCTGGCCACCGTTGATCATGGTCAGGGCCTGGAGAAGAACACGGAGACCAGCTTAAATCAAGCTAAGTTCTTCTATTTTGCTTGTTCTGGATAGTCACAGTTACAGACCATTCTGTAGAGGTTTTTGCCGATGATGAAGAAGTCCTGCTCAAGCATAACAGTGTAAAAGTCTGGGAGCTTCTCAAGGCTTTTCCTCTTTATCACAATAAGTGTGCCAGTTATAATGTGAGAGAACCCTAAGTGGGATAGTGTGCCATGCGCTAATGTTGCCATTAGTATGCGGTCTTAGAAGCTGAAGGCTTAACAATGTTTGTACATCTTATATTCTATATATTATTATTGTTGTATCTCTCATCCGTAAAATTACAAAAGGAGGAAAAAAGACCTCAAATGTCCCAGCACGGCAGTAAGCTATAAAATCTTTATATGCCAGTATATATCAGACTCCAATCATATCATTGGTCTAAAAAAAACCTCCTTGCATAATTTCTTGTTATCAATTGTTTGTGATTTTTTAAATTTTCTATTATATATCGTGCACTCAATCTTCTTACAATCTTTTTACAATATATCTTTATCGTATTCTATTTAAATTTACAAAATGTAATATTGAAGCACTTAGCTCTTCATTCTTTCGCCAACGGGGCACATGTTTGAAGTCTGGCGCCGGCTTTAAATAAATCTACTTGATTGATTTTTGCACTTAGTCCCCTGAGGAAGCTTATTCATAAGTGAAATGGAGAGCCCTGTTGCCGAAAGAATGAAGAGCTAAGTGCTTCAATATTACATTTTGTAAATTTAAATAGAATACAATAAAGATATATGTAAGAAGATTGAAGAGGATTGAGTGCACGATATATACTAGAAAATTTAAAAATCACAAAAAATTGCTAATAAGAAATTGTGCAAGGAGGGATTTTTTTTTAGACCAATGATATGATTGGAGTCCGATATATGCTGGCATAAAGATTTTATAGCTTATTGCCATGCTGGACCATTTGAGGTCTTTTTTCCTCCGTTTGTAATTTTAAGGATGAGAGATATGATAATAATATATAGAATATAAGATGTACAAACATTGTTAAGACTGTTTACACATTTTTGTTTTTTTGCTGAAGTGTCTTGTCTAGATATTTGTTTAAGTGAAGGCATTAGTATGCAGCCATTACCAAAAATTAGCATGTGAGCCCTTAACGCCACATATTTTTTAGGCGGTAAGGGCTTGCGTGCTAATCCTATGTTAATCAGCATGTGGCAATGTAGCTGCGCTAAATGATTCACACTGTCACACTCACTCTCCGACCCCTCCCCTGGAGGATATGCCCCCTCCAAGAAAAACTTACTTAGCATGTGATTTGTGCACACACATGCCGGACTTAGGTTGTCTTTTACTAAAGATTAGCTTGCGTTATGTGAAGCAGGGTCCATAGGTAAGCCTTTTTAATCTATGGTAAGCACACATTAGTGCTTACTGTAGCTTAGCAAAAGTTAGCATTTTCTGCTTGCCTGTTCTATTAGTTGAACTTTTAACTCATCTAGGAGGCCTTATATTAGCGTACATCAGGGGCATAGCTACAGGGGGCCACGGGGGCCTGGGCCCCCGCAAATTTCATCTGGGCCCCTGGTTTGGCTGGCGGGGGTCCCCAACCCCCGCCAGCCGAAGCCTTCTTCAGCGCGGTCTCCGGCGCAGCCGCGTTCGCTACTCACCCTCTGCTCTTCTCTCTTCTTGCTCCTCTTGCTCAGCATCAGCGTGCACAGGAGGAGCAAGAAGAAAGAAGAGCAGGGGGCGGGTAGCGAACGCGGCTGCGCCGGATACCGTGCTGAAGAAGGCTTCGGCTGGCGGGGGTTGGGGACCCCTGCCAGCAAAGGTATTTGTTTGTGAGGAGGCGAGGTGTTAGGGCAAGGCGAGGTGGTGGTGGGGGGGGGCAAGGAGGCAGTACTCAAAATGTGCCCCCAACCTCGGGCTCTGGCCCCCTTCCACCATGAGGTCTGGCTACGCCCCTGGCGTGCATTAAAGTTTTGCAGTTACTGTGCATTTATTGCCAACATTTCTGTGGCGTAACTGGAAAGCTGCTGCATTAATTGTTGGGGGGGGGGGGGTTCCCTTTTACTAAGGTGCATTAATGGATTTAGTGTGCTCTAACAATTAGCGCATACTTAGTGCTGTGCAGCCCATTGTATACCTATGGGCTGCATGGCACTTACGCACACTAATTCATTAGCGAATGCACCTTAGATGATAGAGACAATAACATTAGCACACATTAACAGCACGGCAGATAACACAGATGCATGTGAAGGGAAACTCTGTAAACTAGGTGCTAACTGATATGTGCCCATTGTGCACATATTTGTCATCTATCTGCAGAGGTCACTGTTCCCTCTAAGCCAGGGTTGTCCAACCTTGGTCCTCGAGGGCTGCAATCCAGTCAGGTTTTCAGGACTTGTCCAATGAATATGCATGAGATCTATTTGCATGCTCTGCCTCTCATGCATATTCAATGGGGAAATCCTGAAAACCTGACTTGGCGAGGGCCAAGGTTAGACACCCCTGCTCTAATCAAAGCTGGAGTCCTCCACTTAGTCCTGCCAGTAGGGGGTGCTGTTTCACTATCCCATTTTCAATAGTGAGGGACAGGCAAGCTCTGCAGGACTATAGGGAACCTGCCTGTCCCTACTGATTAAAACACAATATTATAGCACCACCCCTCCAATGGCAGCAAAGCAATTGGAGGACTCCTGCTCAGCTTAGAGGGAAGAGTGGCGGAGGTGTGCTTTTACATGAGTACATTCCAGTATGCTGCTTAAATGTTATTCTATTGCATAGAGTATACTTGTAAGGATGGAGCATGGGTGGACAGGTGGGGCTCTCATTTATCGGTGTCACTTTCCGAATACAGTAAGTTATGCACATTACTACTAGCTCTATGGCTAAGGAAAGTGCATTTGCCTATATGTTAGGCTCACCAGTTCTAGGTTACACTAGTATTCTGTAATGGAAGCTACTCACCTATCACCTGCCCTCAGGGCACCTAATTGTAGGTAAATGGTTATAGAATTTCTCTTAATGTCACCTATTGAAGTGGTATTAAATTTCTGCATTTGCCACCCTATTTCATGCTATGCAGTTACCCCTCAATTCTATAAAAGTTGCCAAGAATTATGCAAGCAAAATTTGGGTATGCGTCTTATTTGTGCACGCAATTTAACAACCAATTAGTGCCAATAATTGGTGCTAATTAAAATCTGTTAAGATGAACACATGCAAATTTAGACATGTAATCTGCAACATGTGACTAAATAAATAAAATTAATAAACTTGATAAACTAATAGTTGGGTCCATTATTGCAATGTGTATTGACAGCTGATTTTTAACAGAGAAACATGACGGCAGATAAAGGTCAAATGGCCCATCCAGTCTGCCCATCCTCCGTAACCACTAATTCTTCCTTTTCCTAAGGGATCCCACGTTCTTATCCCATGCTTTCTTAAATTCTGAAACAGTCCTCATCTCCATGACCTCCACTGGGAGGCCATTTCATGATTCCACCACCCTTTCCGTGAACGAACAGTTTCTTAGATTCCTCCTAAGCTTATTTCCTCTTAACTTCATCGTATGCCCCCTCATTCTAGAGTTTTCTTTCATTTGAAAGAGGCTCACTTCTTTTACATTAATGCCCCTGAGATATTTAAACGTCTCTATCATATCTCCTCTTTCCCTCATCTTTTCCAGCATATACATATTGAGATTCATAAGCCTGTCCCTATATGTTTTATGTCCAAGACCACTTACCAATTTTGTAGCCACCTTCTGGACCGACTCCATCCTGTTTATATCCTTCTGTAAATGTGGTCTCCAGAATTGCACACAGTACTCTAAATGGGGCCTCACTAGAGACTTATACAAGGACACTATCACCTCTTTGTTCCTGCTGGTCACCCCTCTCCTTATGCACATAAGTATCCTTCTGGTTATGACTGTCACTTTTTCTACCTGTTTGGAAACTTTAAGGTCATCAGACACAATCACCCACAAGTCACGCTCTTCTTTCATACACAGAAGCACTTCACCCCCTATATTGTACTGTTCCCTCAGATTCTTATGACCCAAGTGCATGACCCAGTATTTTTTAGCATTAAATCTTAGTTGCCAAATATTGGACCATTCCTCAAGCTTCGCTAGGGTGTCCACCCTGTTGCAGTATTCGGTTTCATCCGCAAAGAGACAAACCTTACCAGACAGCCCTTCCGCAATATCACTGAGAAAGATGTTAAAAACAGCTGGCCCTAGGACTGATCCCTGCGGTACTCCACTGATAATTCCTATCTTCAAAGCAAACTCCATTTACTACTAACCTCTCTTTCCTTCTGTTCTACCAATTTTTAACCCAGTCAGTTACTCTTGATCCCATACCAAGTGTACTCAGTTTATTTATAAATCTCCTGTGCGGAACCATGTCAAAGACTTTGCTGAAATCTAAGTACACCACATCTAGCACCCCTTCCATGTCCATCTGTTTGGTCACCCAGTCAAAGAAATCAATCAGATTAATCTGACATGACCTGCCTTTAGTGAAGCCATGCTGTCTCGGGTCCTGCATTCCAGTCAATTCGAGAAACCTCACAATCCTCCACTTTAGAAGCATTTCCATTAGTTTACTTACCACCAAGGTCAGACTGACAGGTCCCTAATTCCCAACCTCCTCCTTACTTCCACTCGTGTGCAAAGGGACCACATCTGTCCTTTTCCAGTCCTCCGGGACCACTCTGGACTCTAAGGAATCATTGAAGAAGTCAGCGGAGCTGCCAGAACTTCTCCGAGTTCCTTAAGCACCCTCTATTTTAGCTAGCTCCTCACGAACACAGTCCACTGAGAATGTGTCTTGGTTTACTATACATCCATCCCCATTTGAATTTGTTTTCTGCAGTCCTACCCTCGGCCTTTTATCCATGAACAGAACACAGAACAGAAATAGTTATTAAGCAGTTCAGCTCTATCCTTATCAGCTTCCACATATTCCTCCTCCTCAGCTTTGAGCCTCACCAGTGCTTTTTTTGTGCTGGTACGCACCGGTACGGCGTACCGGCACTTTTTTTTCCCAGGGCTAGCTCACCTTCCTGCCATTAGCTCCCTGACTGTCCTGCTTTCTATTCCTGCCACCCCACATTTATTTTTTTTATTTTTTTTTACCTGAATTTGCAGTGCCGGCGGCGGCGCTAGTGAAAACAGCAGGCTCGCTTCCTCCAGCCTTCACTTTCCTCTCAGTGTCCTGCCTTCCTCTGACGTAGTGTCCTGTTTCCGCAAAGGCGGGACACTGAGAGAGAAAGGGAAGGCTGGAGGAGACGAGCCTGCTGCTTTCACTAGCGCCACCACTGGCACTGCGACTTCAGGTAAAAAAAAAATAAAAGATTTAAATGCTGGGTGGCAGAAACAGAAAGCAGGGCTGTTGGGGAGCTAAGGTCGGGCAGGTGGGGTTGGGGTTGGTACTGGAACTTGACAGGGGCTGAAAAGGGGGGCAGGTGGAGGCTGGGGTAAGTTACTGGACATGGATGGGAGGGGAGGATAGGGAGCAAAGGAGAATCGCTGGACGTGGAGGGGAGGGCAGAGGAGAATCGCTGGACATGGAGGGGAGGGCAGGTGGGAGAGAGGAGAAATCACTGGACATAGATGGGAGGGGAGGATAGAGGAGAATCGCTGGACATGGTTGGGAGGGGAGGATAGGGGCAAAGGAGAATTGCTGGACATGGATGGGAGGTAAGGGCAGGAAAAATGCTGGACATGGATGGAGGAAAGGGAAGACAGGAAGGAGATGCACATGGATGGAGGGGAGAGAAGAAAAATGCTGGACATGGATGGAGTGGAGGGCACGAAAGAGAGGAGAAATGTTGGAGGGAACGAAAGACAGAGGAAGGAGATGTACATGGTTGGAGGGGAAGGGAGAGAGGAGAAATACTGGACATGGATGGAGGGAAGGGAAGTCAGAGGAAGTAGATGCACATGGATGGAGTAGAGAGGGAGTGGATAAATGCTGGACATGGATGGAGGGGAGAGAGTTGAAATGCTGGACATGGATGGAGAGGAAGGAAGAGAGAGAAAGTGAGATGAACATGGATGAGGGGAGGAGAGAGGAGAAATGCTGGACATGGATGGAGGGGGAGAGGAAAAATGCTGGACGTGGATGGAAAAAGGAAGGCGTTGCGGGGGGATTGTGAAAAATTACAAGAGGACCTTACGAGACTGGGAGACTGGGCGTCTAAATGGCAGATGAAATTTAATGTGAGCAAGTGCAAAGTGATGCATGTGGGAAAGAAGAACCTGAATTATAGCTACGTCATGCAAGGTTCCACGTTAAGAGTTACAGACCAAGAAGGGGATCTAGGTGTCGTTGTTGATGATACGTTGAAACCTACTGCTCAGTGTGCTGCTGCGGCTAAGAAAGCAAACAGAACATTAGATATTTTTAGGAAAGGAACGGAAAACAAAAATGAGGACATTATAATGCCTTTGTATCGTTCCATGGTACGACTGCACCTTGAATATTGTGTTCAATTCTGGTCGCCACATCTCAAAAAAGATGTAGTGGAATTAGAAAAGGTGCAGAGAAGGGCGATGAAAATGATAAAGGGGATGGGACAACTTCCCTATGATTAAAGGCTAAAGCACCTATGGCTCTTCAGCTTGGAGAAAAGGCGGCTGAGGGGAGATATGATAGAGGTCTATAAAATAACGAATGGAGTTGAATGGGTAGATGTGAAGCGTCTGTTTACACTTTCCAAAAATACTAGGACTAGGGGGCATGAGATGAAGCTACAAAGTAGTAAATTTAAAACGAATCACAGAAAATGTTTCTTCACTCAACATGTAATTAAACTCTGGAATTCGTTGACAGAGAATATAGTAAAGGTGGTTAGCTTAGCAGAGTTTTAAAAAGGTTTGGACGGCTTCCTAAAGGAAAAGTCCAAAGACTATTATTAAATTGGACTTGCTCTTCCAGTCAATAGCTGGGAGTTTCTAGAGGCTTTTTCCTCCTTATTATTAAAAATTCTTTTTGTTTGCATGCACTAACATTGCCATTAGTGCATGACCATTAAAACAATTTACCATATGAGTACTTATTGCCACCCATTGTGTAGGTTGTAAGGGCTCATGCGCCATCTATGTGCTAAACAGCATGCAGTAATGTAGCAGCATTAACTGATTAGTGTGGAAATGCCCACTCTGCATCCCGACATGCTCCCTAAAAAAAAATGGTTAGCATGCGCACGTTTGGCAGTTACTGCATGACACCTAACACAGCTTAGGAAAAGTGCCCCTTTGTTAATTAAATTAAATTCCATTTGTAGAGACTAGGATGATATTAGGCGTCATAAGGGGAGCCTTTATCAATTTATACTGTTTGAAACACACAGCATAATGTAATGACTAAATCCTCCTTCAAGCAGCTATCTGCATTCTACAGTGCTAGTCAGTGATGTGACAGGAGCTTCTTCTATTATTCTCCAGATGAAAAATGCCATTTCTCAACTGAAAGGAATAGTTGCTACAGAAATGTAAAGAAATGGCAGAAGATCTGTTGTTTGTTAGAGAAATGCCAGAGAATTAAATACTGGACATATTTTCAGCAACAATAGCCAAATGGTTTTACATATCTAAATGGATATGCCCTTGTATCAAGCCATTATATTAGAAAGGTTCATACAGATAAAATTTCCTACAAATATAAGGAAAAATAGAAACTTCCTACCACCATCTAATTTACTTGCATGATCATATAGGGCAGCATGGAAGAACCACTGAGTTGTATGTTAGTCGGGGCACATTTCTTAATGTAAAGCCCAGGAGTGTGATACACTATCATGCGAAGCACAGCATGATGTGAAATGTCATTATTTACTGTGCAGGCATTCTCTGGTGTGATGACATTTCACTTTATACATCTTTTCATGCATAATAATTCATATTCCAGTGTGATCAAGGGGCTCTGCTGATAAAAAGCTACAGAACTGGGACTGCTACTAAAATATATTTAGCAAATACCTAATTGGTCATTCTCCTTTTAGAGTCTCAGAACAATTGTTTCTAAACTGTGTGTTCTTCTGGCACAGAGATCATAATCTCCTCTCAAACTGGCATCAGTTGTAAAGGTAAATGTAATGCTCATGCCGGCTGGTATGCAGCCAGTGGTGGTCAGCTGTCCTAATTTCACCAAGGGGTCCTTTTACTAAGCCACGGTAAAAAGTGGTCTGTGGTAGAATGGGCAAGTGTTTTTGGCATGCATTGGGCCATTTTTTTTAACGTGCCTAGGAAAAAAAAAGGCTTTTTTCAACGGAGGCAGTAAATGGCCATGCACTAGAATTAAAGGTAGTGCATTGACTATTTACTGCCTGAGCCCTTACCGCCACCCATTGACCTAGTAGTAAGGGCTCATGAGCTACACAAGCAGTACTCATGCAGCATATGCCAATATGGCCGCTCTGCTGATTACTGTTGAGAACGCCCCCTGCGGTAGAAAATAGAAAAATATTTTCTACCATGGGAAACAACACGTGTCAACTTCAAAATTACTACTGGGTGGGTGCATTGACCAGGTGGTAGTGTCGATTCGGAGTGCACTACATGCTTGGTAGCCCTACCGCCATTTTGTAAAAGGGACCCCCAGTTAGCTATCCGGATGCCAGCAGTGAATATTGCCAGTATCCACATAACTGTTAGCTCCTCCCCAGTTCTGCACACTGTAACGCCACTGACGTGTACATGCCTGGTCAGAGCTGATATTCAGCGGTACTTAAAATTGGTGGTTGGGTGGCGTTAAGCAATTTAAGCTGCCCACTTAAATCACTTTGAATATCAGACATATGGCATTTAGAAACTGATATCTTAGTTTGTCTCCAATATCGTATGGTTTATCTGAATGTTGTTTAATCCAAACAAAATTTAGTATCAGATTAAACCAATATAGCTCTATAGCAATTCTGATTCTTAATCACAGGGTTAGAACACAAGAATATAAGAACTGACACACATCGGGTCAGAGATCCACCAAGTCCAGTGTCTCTGCAGTCTGTGCCCTGATTGTGGCTGAATAGGTTTAGATGGGCTGCAGTGCAGCTTTTTATTCTGGATGTGAGCCCTTGAGCCCAGGCCGAGGCCTAGTATAAGATTTTGGCCAAGGCCTAGGGTAGACCGAACAGGCCCTACACACCACCCCAGCCAACAGGCACCACCAGAAAATGGAAGATAGAGCATTCAGGCGGGTCTCATGGCCATTCGGGAACCCACTCACGTAGAGACCAAGCAAGCTGGCCTCACGGCCGACCGGGAACCGAGTCACACTCTGGGAAGGGAGAAAGAACAGCAAGGGTTCCACATGGAACTGGGCCACAAGCAGCGCACACAGTGCAGAGTAGAGTCACAAAGAAAAGGGTGAGAGGCAGAAGACTCTAAAGGTATACAAGGCTGTGCCACAGGCGAACAAGAATACAGGAAGCCCCAAAAGGAAACACTCTAGGCTTATATAAAACAGCACTCAAGGAAAAAGGAAACCAACTATAGGAATACACTCTAGGCTGAACCATTCGGCACACATGGGAACTAGGCTGTACCTACAGCATACAACAATACAGGGAGCCTTCACAAGGGAACACACTAGGCTTGACACACACAGACCAGAAAAGGAAAGCTGCTCCCTACACAGGAGACAGCTACAGCAAACAAAGAGAACTAAAACAAACAAACAAACAAGAGCAAAATACAAGGACAAGGGGAGGCAGAACAACAGGGAGCAGAGCAGAAGTTCAGCACAACAAAGGGAACACTGAGGGAGAGAAAGTTAAACAAATAAATTGAAATGACTCAAGGCACAAGCTTACCCCAGATAGCGCTATGTTAGAGCAGGAGAAAGCAAACCAGGTGTGGGGAGTGAGGCAATCAGTCTCATGCTGGGAATACCCAGCACTCACACACATAGAATAAGCAAGCACGAGGAGAAAGGCTAAACTCCAATGTGAACACAAGCACCCAAGCGCAGGCTGGCTTCAGCAAAGCAATCAGAGCAATCAACGCCAAAGCAGGGGAAAAGCAGGCTTAAATGGATCAGGCTTCTGATGTCTGCTGGCTCAGCCCCTGACAAGCCAATCAGGAGTGAGTCCCAAACATTCCCCTGCCTATCCAGCAGAATCATAACGGAGCTTTTCAGGGGCTTTGACGACTTCAGAAGTTAAACAAGGCCAGTGCCTGGCAGAAATATTCAAGGTCATATGTAATGAGTTTATCTTGTTGGGCAGACTGGATGGACCATAACGTCTTTATCTGCTGTCATCTACTATGTTACTGTTTCCAGTAGTGGCCAATCCAGGTTACAAGTACCAGGCAGGATCGTAAAATATTAGATATAGTTCATGTTCCTGACACCTGGGGATCTGCAGTGGCTTTCCTCAAGTTTATGGACTTCCCCCCCTCAGGAACTTGTCTAAACCCTTCTAAAATTCAACTACAATAACAGCTTTTAGTATATCCTTCTGCAACAAATTCCAGCACTAAATTGTACACAGTGGACTAAATTCTATGTGGTGCCTAAAGAATTGGCACTGCAAAGGCCAGTGTGGGAGGGGAGGGACGGTGGATCAAGTTACTCCGGATGCTTTCTGATATCAATCATAGCCCTTCACACCCTCCTGTGGACCCCCCTCCCAACTTCTGAACCTCCCTAACTCTCTTTCCAATATTGGGAATACTCCCTAACTCTTACTACTTCCTGTCACTTTTGCCCATTGGCACTTGGTTCAATATGACACCTCTAACCCCCTGATGGCAGTTTTGCAGTATGCCACTAGGATTCGAGTTGCCAATTAAGGCTATACTCCATATTTGGAAGCTTGATCCCTAGTAGTACTACTGTGAGACTGCTGCTAGAGGGTCAGAGGCACCATTTTGAATGGAACACCTAATGAGGCAAGAGCAACTGGGGATTGCTTCTGTCCCTACTAGATACCAGGGAGAACCCAGGTGAGAGTCAAGTTGTTCCAGGAGGAGTAAAGGCTATCACCAATGTCAAGAGGATCCAGGGGGTGAAGGTAGGCTACCATCAGCTTTTGCACCTACCCTTTGAATGAGACTCCAGGTCTCACATGGGAGCTGATACCAGTGCATGCCTTGGGGCTGTAAAAGCTGGCGTGGATATTTTTCAATCTAGATACGTATTCTCACTAAAAATGTGAAGGAAAGTAATTTTAGCATGCAAATAGTCGCTTTCAAAAATCACTTCATGTTTATGCAAACTGGATGTCTAAGTGTTGCCGTTTACACAACTAGACACTTCTAAAATGGCTTCCTATATCAACTGGCTCATCTTTAGGCACTTGTTTATTCATACCCTCAAAAAATGCTGCCGGTTGGTGAACAAAAACTTTCCTTGGCTAAATGCACCATGAAACCATGACTATCTATATTATATTTGACCAAAGGACAGAACATTTTATAAACCACTAACTTCGTGGTTCATTTCCATTATTCCACATTATACACATAAGAACCATTCTGACCCCTGAGGCAGGCGTTTGTACGCCAAAACACGGCCCGTGTCGGGTCATTTTCAGATTAAAGGACGACCGTTATCTCTATCCTGAAGGCCCTTAAGCAGCCAGGTTTACCGCATAAGTCTCTCCTATTATTATTATTATTATTTTTTACTAAAGTTTAGCTCGAGTTATCTGCAGCAGGGCCTATTTTATTCCTATGGGCCCTGCTGCAGATAACTCGTGAATGGTGCTATATCCACTCCATTCTCACATGTACTTTTGCCAGTCAATTGCAGTCCTGCTCCAGGATTTTCTTCTGTGAAAACAGAACAAAAGTATCTATTTAGCAAATTTGCTTTTTCTTCATCATTATCTATATAGTGGTTCTCAGCATCTTTCAGTCTCACATTTCCCTTTTTAGTCTTCCTCCTTTCACTAATATACCTATGTGTTAGCATGCTTAAAAATAACCAGATATTCAAAGCTGAAGCCTGCACAGGCTTAATAGGGGCTCAGTTCTCTTTTTTGGTGCTGCTGACCTCGATTCTGTATGTATTTACTGTAAAACTGAGAGGATGTGAAGACCTATAAAATTATGTATTGCACAGTACAAACTCACACACACACACACACACACACACACACACACACACACTTACAAAAGTCCATGACTGCACTTTAAAACAGGGCACACTATGTACTGAAAAGCAAGGGAGATGAGTTATCGTGAAGTGGGATTTGAAGAAAGAAGGCATGTTGGTGAAGTGATGAAACAATGACAGTTCTGTATGGAACAGAGTGTACAGATACCTCAATAGAACTAGCTCTGTCTCCAGCTGTGCTAGATAATATGCTGGGACAGAGATAAGACAAGAGTTAGAAAGGCAAAGGGAATAGGGGGAAAGAGGAATACAAATAAGGTCAGTGAGAAAGGTAGGATCAAGTCCATGAAATATCTGAAATAAGACTGCGAGACTAGTAATAAGACCCAACTTTATTTTGGAATGTGTAAGGATGCAGGCTGCAGGCAGACACCTTCCTTTTGACAGAAATTTAGGCAAGTAGATCAGCTGCAAAATTCAAGATCACTAATGAACTGAACAAATGAGTGCCAACATGGCATATAATGATAGCTGAAGATAAAGGATGATCTGAGGTGTTCAAGGGAAAGATGACAGATAACGGAAACGATAACAGAAACATGGGGCATAACATAGAAAAGGGAGAAATGGGTAGAAAAATTCTAAGTTCACTCATACAGCATGGCACAATGGCACATTTCCCCTTCCTCCACTTGTCCAGTTGCACTCACAGGAATGTCTACCCCAGATTCCATAAACGGCGACTAAAGTTGTGTGCACAAATCTGCATGTGTTGATGATCTGCGCATGCAACTTAATTGTTTAACAAGCCAATCAGCGCTGATAATTGGCCACTAACAAGCAATTAGCAGCACTAATTTATTTATTTTATTGCATTTGTATCCCACATTTTCCCACCTATTTACGGGCTCAGTGTGGCTTGACACTATCACCCAAAATAAGAAATATAAGGACTATATTAGATTCCGCAAAATCCTCAAATCATTCCTATTCAAACAAACCCTCACAAAGAACAACCATATCTCAAACAATTCATTATTACCTGAATTGGTTATTACTCTATTTACCATTAACCTTTTCTTTGCTTCATGTACAATTTCTCATTCATAATAGATTTTCTAAATGTTAAACATCCTTAGTTATCCCAGTATGTTTATGATACTGTATTGTAAAATTGGATTCTTACAACAAATTACTTTCTTATGCATTATTCTTTGTTCTGTATCCTACACTGCTTATTGTAAAGCCACATTGAATTAAAACTTGTTTGGGATAATAGCGGATAAAAATGTCATGCAACTTTCTAAGTATATTCTGTGAAGTGGTATGTGTAAATTCTAATGCGCAGATCACAAAACGGGGTGTGGTCATGGGCAGGTCATGAGTGTTCCTGAAAATTACACACACAGTTACAGAATATGCTGGATCCACGCCTTAATATGATGTAGGCATTTACACCAAGTTTTAATTGGCAGAAATGGCTGCAGGACGGCCGCTATGTGTATTCTATAAACTGTACGTAACTTTAGGCAAGGTTTATAGAATAGCAATAAGCACTGATTTTTTTGATGCCATATATTGAGTCTGGCCCAATGTGAATAGTTATGGTAAAGTATGTCTTAGGATGGTAGCAAAGGATGTGTGGCAATGTTGGAAAGGAAGTATAAAAGGAAATTCTGTAAACATGTGCATTAACCTCATTTACATGTTCATTAACCTCATTGTTTAATTGGATGCTAATGGATCTTAGTAACCAATAATAGGATATTGATGTTAATTGAGTGGAGGAGTGGCCTAGTGGTTAGGGTGGTAGACTTTGGTCCTGAGGAACTGAGTTCAATTCCCACTTCAGGTACAGGCAGCTCCTTGTGACTCTGGGCAAGTCACTTAACCCTCCATTGCCCCATGTAAGCCACATTGAGCCTGCCATGAGTGGGAAAGTGTGGGGTTCAAATGTAACAAAAAAAAATTGGTGCTGAATCACTCCAGTTAGCAGTTATGTCCATAACTGCCCTTAGTCAGTATTTTATAAATGTGCAGAAAATCTAGAGCACACAACTGTGAGGGGGTGGTGACCTGAGAGAGGCGTGGGCTGGTCAGGGGCATGTCCAGGATTAGCACATACAGGTAAGAAAATACTACTATTCGCGTAACTGACATCAGTTATTTGCATGAATTTATGCCAGTCATTGAGCTGACATAAATGTTCATGCCTAAAAGTCTGAGCATAAATGAGAACTTACGCTACTATCTTATGCCAGCAATTACGCAGAGAGCACCTATATTCTATAATTACGTGCATGACTCAAAATCATGCCTCAATCTGCCTTGAAATGCTCATGACCCTCCTTTTTCCAACCACCCTTTTTTGGGCTGTGTGTAAGTTTTAGCTGTGGATCCCGTGCCTAAATTTATGTGTGTAATGTCCAATTAAATCTAATTAATGCCAATAATTGCTTGTTAAAAGCCAATTATTGGTACGAATTGGCTCATTCTATTAAATTGCACACACAAATCAGGCACCCGTCTAAATTTGTGTATGCAATTTTGGCAACTTTTATAGAATCAGGGGGTTAGTGCGCAATATCCCCCTTCGTGCGTAAATGCTTACAATACTGACATATCTGTATAAGTGAGCAACTAAGCATGTAAATGCCAAAATTCTGTATGAGCACTATTCTGCAAATACCCACTTTACTTATGTGTTGAGTATTGAAAGGAACATGTACACAGAGGGCAGGAGCAGGAGGCAGGAGGGGCTCCTACTTTCTATGGCTTGTGTAATTGTGGGCACCTAAATGTTAGATGCACCAACATTGGGTTAAGCTAGTGTTCTGTAATAGAACCTGGGTGCCTAAGCACCACTGCAGAAGAGGCTTCTACTGCACAGCCTTGGGGTGCTTTCAATGGAGGCACCCAGTTCTAGAATTACCCCCATAGTGTGTGAGGAGTGACTCGAGGGATGTGTTTGTGCAGGGATATGTATATGTGCATGTCAGTGGTATGGTGTGTATATTTATCTCCATGGGAGTGTTTATCTGCTCATCTGTGGGGATATATGTGTGTGTAAGCGTGCACTGCTCTAGGGATGTCTATCACTGTGTCCATGTATGTAGGAGTGTATGTCTTTGTCAGGGAAGTGATGGCTGTGGTGCTAGACATGCAGAGTTATTATTATTATTAGCATTTGTGTAGCGCTACCAGAAGCACGCAGCGCTGAACACCTGATACAAAGAGACAGTCCCTGCTCAAAAGAGCTTACAATCTAAATAATACAGACAGACAAGACAGTTACGGGTGAGGGAAGTAATGGGAGCTAAAAAGCAGCAGTGAAAAGGTGGGTTTTCAGCATAGATTTGAAAACAGGTAGAGATGGAGCTAGACACCTTCCACATTCCTCTGCCCCCTTGCACTCCCCCCCTTTCCCTGTCATCCTCGTACTCTCCCTCTGCCTTCCCTGCCTCTTCCTTGCACTCTAACCTCTCTGTTCCCTCCTTCCTTGCACTTACTCATCCCAGCTTCCTGTCACATTGGATCCTCCGTGGCCTCATTGCTTTGCCATAACTGTGGCTCCTGTGACTTAGCAGCAATTCCACCACCGTGGCTCCTCCTAATTACTCCCTTGCAACCTCTCCACTTGTTTGTGCAGCAAAGCCTGGTCTCACCACCACCAGCAATCCCTTATCATCATCCCTTGCTGCTTTTCCTCATGTTCAGCAGTGGGGCTTGTCCTCCTTACCACCTGCTGTGTGCGGGTTCTATCTGGCAGAGCTTGTTCACTGTCCACCAACAGATGTGTATGGACAGACAGACAGTCAGACCCTTCCCAACAGGTGCTATTCTTTCAGCAAAATGGGGTTAACTCTGTAAAGTGGGTGCCAACATTTAGGTGCCATTACATATGTAAATGATCAAAATATTGGCATACGTGTGCCTATATGTGCATATATACATATAAATGGCAATATTCCGGCTAGGTGCTGCTCCATAAAAAGATGCCTAGATATAATGGTGCATAGTTTGAAGGTGAGGATATAGGTGGGTGGGTTACACAGTTACACTTACAAATTATAGAACACTATAATGTACATGTGTGTGTTAGCAATGTAGGCATGCACATTTACAGTAGCTCTATGGCTTGCACTTAAATTTTGAGAAGGCTTTTTCCTGTTATGCTAGCATTCTATAAAGGAAGGTAGGCTCCTACTTCCCCTATAGAATAGGTGTCTACATATATGTGCTGTATTATATGATTATGCTCAATGCACTTCAATTGTGAAGCGCTACATACGACTGGTAGCGCTATAGAAATGATTTGTAGTAGTAGTAGTAATGCACTTAAAAATGTTCAGATATGTGCCTTCAAAATTGATCGTATGTATGTTTTGTTTTGTTATCCGCTCTGGGCAAAGGTAAGATACAAATAAAATGCATAAATAAATGTGCAATGCAGTCTACAGTTTATTTTGTTAAAGGCAGTGAAAAAGCTGTGAAGGATGGAGTATTAAACACAACACTGCTTCCATTTCACTTCACTGATTGATTTAACCCGTCCTGCCTTGCACGGCCATCATGCTGGGCTGGGGGGTCCTAGTTGACATGCAGAGCTAAGGAATTGCCTGTTTCTCCTCTGTCTCCATCAATTGATCACCTTTCTGTTTGTCAAATGAATCCTGCTATGTTTTGTCAGCTTTATTGATTTTTGATGAGTGTAAATTGATTTTCTGTTTGACTGTTGATTTTGTTTTGTTTATTTTTTATGGATTTGTAATGATTGTAAACTGTCTAGATTGTATTTATAGTATACCAAATAAACTTAAACCTTAAACTTTATTGTGTTGAAGTCAGAAAAAACGTGTTCACAAAGGTTTTAAATGAAAAGATTAGATATGTGGGAAATGATCACTTTCTCAAACACGTTGTTCAGAAAGATAAGGCAGGAGATGGGACAGTACCAGCTCATAAGTGCATTTAGATTTAACTCACACCTTTTCATTGATAGCACAAGGCACAGTCAGCATTTCCCTATCTTCAAGGAACTTACAATATGAGGGCTAGATTTCCTAAAGTGTGCTAATATGGGTGTGAGGGGATATACAGAATACTGCCCCTCACCGTTAAGGATAGTCCCTCAGATAGCCTGGGCCACCTTAAACCAATTAGTCCTGCCCACAGAGGAAGTAAGACAGGAGATGTAGAGCTGAAAGTACAGGAAATAGGAAGTATAAAAGGTAGGACCAGAGTGGGGTTGAGGAGGCCCAGGGATGGAATAATTACAATATGCCTATACAACTTATATCTAGTGACCATTACTTGGCTGAGATAAGCCACTTTGATTTGAGACTTGTAAGCCTTGCCGAGAGGGAGAGGGATTGAGAGACTGAGAGATTATAGGCTATGTTTGGGGTGTGGCAGCCAACAGCCTCAGACTGTGTTGGGCCCTGTCAGCCACAGGCCCTTTCACCTTGTGTTCCTGGCCCTGTGACGCCTAGTGTATTCCTATGAGTGGCTTCCCTTTTTTCCTTGAATGCCTAGTGGCACACCCTTGAGTATTCCTTTGAGTGGCTTCCCTTTTCCCTGAGTGCTGTATGGTACAGCTTAGAGTGTTCCCTCATGAGTGGATTCACTTATCGTTGAGTTCTATATGGCATAGCCGTGAGTGTTCCTCTGTGTGGCCTTTTGAGTTTTTTTCCTGTGTGCTTTCTGTTTGAGTTCTCTCTGTGAAGTTTCTGGTTGTGTTTGAATGGACTGCTTATTTGTTTAGCTGTGTCTACTAGCACAGTCCTGTGCATCCTCTTTGTTTGATTCTTGAGTGGGTGGTTCTTCTGTTTGCTGTGACTACTAGCTCAGCCTTGAGCTGCCTCTCTGTGTGGCACGAGTAGAGAGCTCTTCCATTTAGCTGGGACTACTAGCTCAGCCTTGAGCTACCTCTCTGTGTGATTTCTGTTTGACTTGGTTGGGATTATTCGCTTATAGCTGTGGATCTAGCACAGCCCTGAGTGTCCTCTCTGTTTGGTTCTGTTTGTGCTTGAGTGGGTGGTTCTTCTGTTTAGCTGGGACTACTAGCCCAGCCCTGTGCTACCTCTCTATGTGATGTCTGTTTGACTTGGTTAGGACTATTTATTTATAGCTAGGATTCTAAGCCCAGTCCTGTGCTGCCTTCCTGTGTGGTTTTCTTATCTTTTACTTGTGGTTTCTACCATGTGAGTCTAAGTGGGGTTGTCTTTTCCCCTTCAGTTTCTTTGTGCCTGTGTGTAGGGTCTTTTGACCCCTTGTTTCTGGTTCTGTTTAGTGCAGAGTGTGTACACTGCTTGAGTAGTACTTGCTCAAGAGTTTCCGTTCTGTTTCTTTCCCCTTCCCTCTGGTATAACTCGGTTCCAGTTCGGCCGTGAGGCCCGTACACTTGGACTCTGTACGACTGGGTTGCGGATCAGCCGTGAGGCCCACCTGAGTGGTCTACCTTTTCTGGTGGTGCTTGTTGCTTGTCTTGAGTGTGCTGTCTATTTGCCATGTCTGGTATCCTGTGTGTATTCAGTGCTTGGTTCGCCTCTGCTCTGCGCCTCCCCAGAGGACTTGTCTGCTGCAGCCTGGCTGCAGCCAAAGGGCTCACCATCCCGGGTTCCGTGACACAGTACTTTCACCACATAGCCCCTGATACAGCCCCTTTGTGAACAAAACACGGTCTGTATCAGGCATTGTAGTAGGTTGAAACTCTACAATAAAGATTTGTTCATATCCACTACTGATCTGCTCTGTTTCAACATTGGAGTTTGCAGATCAGCTGCCTTGTTGTTTTTTGGAACTAGCCTGTTTTTTGCCTGGTTTCCTGCCGTGTATCTAGCCTTGCTTCCAGTCTGTTCTTGCTTTGTCTCTTGCCTTGTTTCCAGTTGTAATTTAGCTGTGTTTTCTGTTTGTTCCTGCTTTGCCTTCAGCCTTGCCTTAGTTTGTTTCTGCTTTTCTTCTGGCATGCCTTAGTTTGTTCCTACCTTGCTTTCAAGCTTCAGTTCTGCTATCCAGTTCCTGCCTTGCTTTCAAGCTCCAGTTCTGCTATCCAGTTCTTGCCTTGCTTTCAAGCTCTAGTTCTGCTTTCTGTTTCCTGCCTTGCTTTAAGCCTCAATTCTGCTTTCTAGTTCCAGCCTTGCTTTTAAGCTCCAGTCCAGTTCTCCAGCCAAGCCTGCTCTGTTCCTGTTCCTGCTAACAGCCAAGCTACAGTCAAGCTCTGTTCCTGGTTCCTGCTACAGCCAAGCTCTATTCCTGGTTTCTGCTGCTGCCAAGCTGTGTTCCTGTTTCTGCTATAGCTGGCTTGTTCCAGCCAAGCCAGCTCTGTTTCTGTTTCCTGTTCCAGCCAAGTTCTGCCTTCAAGTTCCAGAATTCAAGCTCCAGTCCAGCTTTCCAGCTCCAGCCTTGTCTGTCTCCAGTCTGAGCCTTTATATCCTAGTATCAGTCCTAGCCTGGGTGCTTTGCCTGCTGCAAGCCATACTCCGGCAGTGACCCAAGGGCTCACTTTCTCTATGAGTTTGTGACACTGATGCAGTCAACCTACACACAAGAAAAATGTCCAGTTTGTTTTACCACGGTTGAGCCCTCTGGTGCTGGTAGTCGCCAGGACCCAACTGCAAACTTGTGAGGCCTGGGGTGAGGAGCACAAGTACTCACAAAAAAGTCAATTGTATGTAAAGTACATAGAATATAATTGTTTATTCACATGGGCATTCCTGGATCAATCAATAAAACTCTAATAAGGGTACAGAACAGAAGTAGAATATTTTACTTTATAACTCAGTATACAAACTCTGATTTCAAATCGGTGATAGCAATACAAACTCCCTCTTCTACCAGACACTGTGCAATGTAAAACAAAACCTTGCAAAAAGACATTCAGAAACTTACCATACTGGCATCAAATAAATGACTCACACTGCACTAATCCTACAATGAAAATGTTCAGGGATCGTGTGTGTGGGTGTTTATTAGGTATAGGGGGTGAGGGGCTCTTTTCCAGGTAGAAAAGATGGACTGCTATAGATTCCTATACAGAACCTACATATCAACTGAATCCCTTATCCCTATTATACAAGGAAAACACAGGCCATCACTTAGCAAATAAATATGAGATTATAAACTAGAAATATAATATAGACAAAGCATGAAGTGGAAAACAAAAGAAACCAGACTGAGCAGTGAAACCCCAGAAAAACAGAGATGCATTTCCCTCAGTTCCAGGATCTCATTTCAATTTTCTGTTTCTTCACTGTCCTGTCTTCTTCCTTGTACCCAACTCTGACACTGATTCTTCAGTTTCATTTTTGTCTTCATTTATCTCATCTGGCTTTTTATGTACCCATAACTAGATTTCATCCTTTCTTCTCCCCACAATCCTCGGTCTCCTTTTTGTACCTGCCTCTCAGCTTTCCACTTCCTACATTTTCCTCTCTTCTCCTCCCATTCACACCCCTCTGTCATTCGTTCCCCAGCCTCCTATTCCCTGAATTTCAACCACTTTTTAGTCTCCCATTTCCATCCTCTGTTTTCATTGATTCACCAATTCCTGCTCCTTCCCTATCATTCATCCCCTCTCTACTTCTAGTCCATTTCTTATATCTTACCCACTTATTCAGGGTCCCATTCCCCCTTTCATCTCCCATTTCCGCCCTCTCTCATTTATATCACATTTGTTATCCATCATACTCTTTGTTGCCTTCTGTCTTTTTCTCCTTTCCCTAGCACCCATTGCCCCTGCCTCATCTCCCATATTTCCTTCTCCACTTCCCTAGCATCCACTCATCTGCTTGTCAATATTTTTCTACCCTATCTTTCTTCCACCTTAACCCCAGCATCTATCTCTGTGCCCTTACATTGTCACAGGCTCATGTTTCTCCCCCCAACAATACCTCTCCTTCTATTCCTTCTCCAACCACCAATATCCTCATCTGATGCTCTATATCAGGCTCATCTTCAAGCTCCAGCTCTCATCTCCCACCTCCCAAGCACCACTAGCTCCCCCTCCAGCTACTCTGGCCACTGGGACCATGCAACAATTGAAAGCGGAGAACAAGTATTTCCTGTATTGCATACGGAACAGGAAGTAGATCCTCTCTAATTTTAGCAGGTATACAGAGTGAAGAACGAAACTCCTCGCTCTGCAGATGATTCAGTGATGCCAGGCCAGGCAGGTAGTAGAAATGAGCAGCTGCACAATAATTGGTGGGGCTGTAGCTACTAGATCAGGGCCAGGCCCATGTTTCGTCCCTCCCCCCCCACCCAGTTCAGAGACACCAAGGGTGGCCCATCCTAAAGAGTGAGTTTTACTACAACAATGACCAAGATTGAAGGCCCAGTGAGTAAGGTTTTCTAGCAGTGCATCTTGAAAACCTGGCTAGATGTGTCCTTCTGACTAAGTTGAGAACCCCTGCTCTAGGACAATGATTCTCAACCTTTTTTTGGTTGGGACACACCAAATGGATGATATTTGTATATGCGACATGCTGCATATATGACCCTCAGGGCCTTTTGTTTGACACAACATAACAATTAAATGTAAACATGCTCTGAATCCAAAAAAGTCCAACCTTTTCCCAACAAGTGTAGATCGTAACTAGAATATTTCTCCATAGAAATCACAATACAAAAAACCCCCAAAACATCTGATTCTCATGTCATCTGAGCAATAGCAATATAAATCTCCTCACTACAAGGCACTAGTGAAATACAAAACCTGAAGAAAATCCAAACTTGACATACATTTAGCAAATATGTCATACAACAATAGCACTAATGGTATGGTTCAAATAGCAAGAATCCTACCTATTACTCCTGGGGAGGGGAGGAATTAAAATTTCTGCATAAAAAGTTTGAAAATTCTGTGCACAATATTTTAAAATTCTGCATTATTTGTAATTTTTCCACTCCTCTAGCACCTACCTTCCCCAGTAATAATCGCTCTCCAGGTTCTACTCTTTCCAGCTGTTTCTTACCCGAACTTCCCTTCCCCTAGCTTTCTATTTCCCCAGTTCTTTCTCTTCTCTTACTCCTAACCCCTATCTTTCTCTATTATTTTTTTCCTTGCCCCCACCTTACCATGCTTTCCTCCCAGATCGTGTGGCATATTAAGAAGCAAGCAGTTGAGCATCAGACCATTTCTTTCTCCTCTGCTGCCCTTGGCTCACTGCTTATTTGAACCACGCAGACTCTGTATAGCCAAACAGTTCACATAAGGAGCTGAGCTCAGACCAGCACAGGAGGAAGAACTGGTCTGATGTAAACTGATTGTTTCTTCTGTATACCACAGGATCCAGGAGGACAGGTTAAGTGTGTGTGTGAGTGTATGTGTGCGTGGGTAGAGGAGGGAGGTTGCATGAGCAATCAGTGGGTGTATGCTGCAAGGGAAGAGGATCAGAAACCTGATAGATTTTCTGCGTTATGTTCCATTCACAGAATTCTGCAAGACAAGTGCAGAATTCTGTGCAAATTGTGCATTGTGCTGTGGCACAGAATTCTCCCAGGAGTATCCTATGGAAAGGCAGTACTACAAATATTACATCAGGACCTAAAACACCAACACACCTACTACAGATAAAATAGAACAAGTGTGACTGATCTCTACTGAGAAACTATATGCAAATGGAATACTACAGCACAGCTACATATAACACAGACAGACCCTCACCAAATACAGAACAAGGGATCACAAATTAAAACATTTGAACTGGGAACCCCAACACTGAAGAAGAACAGAAATGCATTTCTTTTTGTACTGAACACAATAGACATTTGTGCAGCAGATTTCCCAGTGCTAACATGTTTCAATTAATAAATTCAAAATAAAACACTTTTTTCTACCTTTGTCTGGATGTTTTATTTTTCCATCATGTTAGTCCCAGTTTCTCTTTTCTGCTAATTCTATTTCCACCTGCCACTATTTGTTACTTTGTTTTCTTCTTTCTTGTTCCATTCCCTCACTGCATTTGTCTCTGACATATCAGTCTTTCCCTTAAAGTTCTCTCCTCCCTTTTTTCTTTTCTGCTGCTCTGTTCACTCAAATTTCACCCTCTCTCTACTCCTTTTGACTTTTCACCTACCTATCAACTTTCCATCTTCTTCTCTAAACTCCTAGTTTTCCAATTTCCCAGCTTCCTATTCCCTTTCATTTATACTCCTTTACCACATTTATCTCCTTGACAACCTTCCCATGGCCTCCCACACATGGTAAACAATCAACCATTAGGGGAGCAAACACTCAATAATCAAAGTACAAAAAATGCTTGCTAATATCTGATATCAAAGAGAACTGCAAAAGAGCAGCATATAAGATAATTAAACAAAAATAACCTCAACGACTCCACAAGCATGTCAGTATAGCTACAACTAACTGGCTATCTAGATTAGAGTATCTTTCATCATCCTTGGCTCGTACATAAACCGGGAAAAACAGCATGCTTGTAGAGTCATTGAGGCTATATTTGTTTAATTATGTTATATGCTGCCCTTTTGCAGTTTTCTTTTATATCAGATACATTTTTTGTACTTTCCCACGGTTCTATCATTCCTAGCATCTCCCCTTCCTATCCCTCACTCCACCCTTATAGCCCAGCATTTCATCCCTCTCTCCCTCCATCGCAACCTCTCTTCCTCCATCCCTTCCACTCCATCCCACATCACTCTCTTTCTCCCCTTCCACCAATCCCTCCCTCTTTCCTTTCTACCGTGACATCTGTACTTCTCTCCCTTCTTCCCCTCTCTCCCACTCTCTTTATCTCCCTTCTGACATCTCTCCCTTCTGCCCCCCTCCTGACATCTCTCTCTCCCCCCTTCACTCCCTCTCCTGACATCCTTCCCTCTCTCCCTTCTGCTCCTCTCTCAACATTTCTCCCTTCTGCCCTCATGAGATCTTTCCCTTTCTCCCTTCTGCCCCCTGACATCTTTCCATCTTGTATCAGTAACAACAAGGGTGACACAAGAAAGGGCAGCAGATGATGTACCACCTAACACCTTTATTATGACATCCAGAACTCGACACGAATCGTGTTTCAGCCTGTAAAGGCCTTCCTCCGCAGTCTTTGTTTGGATGTGTGTTGATATGAAGCTAAACTTAATGTGATGTTGGTGCTGTTCTGTATCTTTGCTGCTTTGCTCAAAAAAAAATCTCATGTAATGCTTGCCACTCAGGAGTGCAAACATTTTCAAGGAATTGGAAAGTCTGAACCTGGAGTCATAAGGGTGGACTCAGGTGAGCTGCAATTCAGCTGGTCTAAAACTTTGATTTGTATTCTGTGCAAAAAGATTCTGTTTCTGTAAGTGCAGTGGTCTCCCTCTAGATCTATGTGGATGGATACTAGCAAAAGCATTTGGGTAGGCAGCAGCCGTAGATTAACAGGGGGTTTCTGTTAATGTTGTGTTGAAAGAGAATAAGGATTACTGTTCATGAGTTGTACAAAGAGGAACTAGAGGAGCCATCACTTAGAAAATATTAATCTGCAGATGTCCAAATGGTTAAACCAGTACATGTCTGCTAGTGCTAGAAGTTGGAGCACCATATCAGTATTCAGCTGGTCAAGAGATCAGTTGCATTGATTGAATTGATCAGAGGGTATAATTTTTAATAAAACAGATGGGTCCAGAATTCTCCAGCACCTACATGGGTGCACTCAGTCCTTGATCTGATGAACTACAAATGAGCCTGAACATCCAACGTGAAGAATCCAGGACACAGAGGAGATAGCCTGGATAGGAATTTTATTTCTGCCAAAGATGATCTGTGTGGCCATATTTTGATGCAAAAAGCAAACACCTTTTTAAAAAGTTTTTATTTGCAGTTTGCAGAATAGTAAATGTTGGTGAAGAGGACTCCATTCTAAGTTTCATTATTGTGAAAGGAATACAGTACGTCAGCCTGGTCTCTAAAGAGATCATAGTCCTTTGAGGGTTTTCCTAAATTATTACTAGGGATTAGAATCTATAGATGAAAGATATAGACTGCTGTTGAGACACCAGAGATGTTCTTAAAGATGGGAGGCTGTGGGTCCTCTGCTTTTGACCTCAGTAAAAGTGTCAGCAAGTACATAATACTTTAATTTCAATGGATATTAGTTTCTGCTGTAAATTATCTGTCAGATGCAATGTTACGGGATGGGGGGGGGGTACAGAATTTACTTGCAGCATTTTTAAGAGCATCTAGGTAGGTGTTCTAATGGAGTGTCTGCGGGGAAATAACAGAGAAGACAGGCCTAGGGTAAGATTAAGTTGTGAGTTGAAGGGGTTTTAAAATGATGCATTTGATTGATTTTCTATAAAGATGAATAAGGAAGTAGGCAATTAAAGAAAATTAAGTAGACATTAGAGAGTAGAAAGGAAGGAAAAAGTTGCTAATTACAAGGTCGAGTGTGTGACATTGGAAATTGGTGAGAATAGAGCCTATGTCAAACATTAAGACTGAACTAGGAACAAGAGGATCCAGAGGACTGACAACATGGATATTCATTGCATCTGTACAGATGAGATTACTTTAAAAGAAAATAATTAGAATTCCGGAAAGAAGATAAGGAGTCAGTGATAACATGTTAAAAATAAAGAGGGTTTGAGACTGGATGACACAAAGAGAGAGAGCTGAAAGGAAAAGATTGAATGAGAACAGAGCAAAGTTAAATTTAGCACTAGTTAAGAAAATAGCATATCCAGAAGTGCCAGAATGTTGATGTACCAGCCAAATGTATAGTTAGAAGGGAGAAAATCTCCAGAAAAGAAGGAAAGAGGTCAGAACTTGAATGCCAGATTTCTGAAAGAAATACATACTGGAGTCAATTTTCAAGCGGTTTAACTGGACAGGAGATGCTCAGCTGCATAAGTTAATCAGACAGATAGGACCGCATAAAACACAGTCCTATCTTAGTCCAGTTTCACTTATGTAGGTAGAGACAGGCAGAGACAACAAACTGAAAATTGTTTATTGTCTTAAAAATATTGAACCGCAAAAGTGCAATCAACAAAACAATGATAGGTAACTGAAGTATTGTGATAACCACAGTGTCTGCCCTTACATGAGGAGGCCGCCGGAGAGCGCTCTCATAGGTAAACCGGGAAAATACCCATTCTGGTCAGTAGAGGGAGCTCCAGAGAGATAGCTGGAAGAGTGAGAAGAGTCTTCTAGGCCAGATCTTTCTGGAACCAGAGAGGCGAGGTCTCAAGAGGTGGGGAAGTTAATTGGACACCTCATAAATAGCTTCCTCTCAGCAGAGGAAGGGGTTTTGCCCGAAAGAGAGGAGGTTTTTTGCCCGAGGGAGAGAAGATGGGAGCCTGGAGGCCTGAAGCCTGGACTGTGTGATCCCGGTGCTGAGAAGGTGAACTGTGTGTTCAAAGGACTGTGTGTCCCCAGTACGGGCAAGGTAAAGCAGGCTGCAAAAGCCTGGGGTTAGAAGTCCCCAAAATATTGATGGTGGAACTGTGAATTGTTTAAAATGAGCAAACAGCCGTGGGGTGGAGGATAGGACTGTAAGGTTAAGGTGAATAAAGTGTGTCCTATCCAGGGGAGGTGGCTGTTATACCCTGAGACCCAAATGTCCCCCAGTAAATGGTCTCAGGGGGGTGAATCGCAGTCAAAGAAGAGTTGGAAAGCCAGGTTCCCAAAAGACTGTAACCTAGCTCTAATAAGCTGAATTTACATCTGATCAGCTTAATTTGCATATTTCTGTGAGCAAAGGGATCCACGCTATCTTCCAGAGGAGAGGGACCAGGGGGCCCACCAGAAGAACTGGTAAAGGTGGGTTGGTTACCAGGAGATACAGCGGGGAGGCCGGGCCAGGACTGAAGGTTAATGCAGAGGGAAAAGGGAGGACCAAACATAGAGGCCCGAGTCAACGAATACACAGAGAAGTCTGGTTTCAAGGTGGTTCCCTGAATCAAAGGACTGGCCAGGTACAGGCAGGAGCCATTAGAGGGCCACTGCACACCTGAGAGCACCCCTGTGGGCTTACAGTATGGATCAATTATAACACTAACTAAACATTTGTTTACTTTCTAAAAAGTACCTGGGTAGATCAGGAAATATGTTTTTCACCAATTATCAAATGTAACTGATCACAGGGCCTCAGCAAAGAGATCTGTCTCTCTCTTCTCCCGGGCTAAGACTGGGGAGAAAACCAGTAAAATCCAAATGAAATGAGCTTCTGGGCCAATCAGAGCTCAGAACAACAATCTTTGAAAGTATACTGCAGACTACCTTTCCAAAAGGCTTAAACAAAGGCTTTCTGCAGCTGCTTCAAAACATAAACATGCACCACCTGCTGGCCAAACTAGAGAAATACACTTCAGGAAATAAGGCAATTTTACAGGCTTAAAAAAACCCACTGTTCCCTCACAGTAGCTTTATAAACAGGGCCCTTGTTTTTGTTTACTAAGAGGTCCTTTTACCAAGCTGCTGTAAGTACTAATGCGTGCTTATCACAACTTAAAATGCCTTCCCATGGGGTAAGCTCAGGTGCCCTGTGGTAATTTTGGCACTGGTGCTAAAAATCTGAATTTATGTTTTAGCACTAGGCTCAGGTCTGGGGGGAGAGCAGACATATTCTGTGCTAATTGGTTAATGGAGATACTTTGCCATTCACTAACTGATTAACACGTGGTTAGTGTGTGAGCCCTTACCGCCTACAAAATAGGTGGCAGTAGGAGCTCACGCGCTAATGGCCACACACTAATGGGAAAATTAGCACGTGGTCATTAATAGAAAAACTTGAATATTAGGCCATTTTACCCATGTGAAAAAATGGCCTTAACATGTGAGAATGACCGACGTAAGCATGAGCTAAGGACAATTTTTACTGCAGTTTGGTAAAAGGGCCTCTAAGATTCTTATTTACTAAGGGGTACTTTTACCAAACTGTGGTAAAAAGGGCCCTGCGGTAGTGGCAAGGGCTGTTTTTCCCACACACCAGGGCCCTTTTTAGCACAGCAGATAAAAAGTCCCTCCCCCCAAAATGGCCATGTGGTAAGAATACTCTTACCCAGTGGCCATGCGGCGGGGAGCACTTACCGCCTCCCACTGAGGTAGCGGTAAGGGCTTCCACGGTAACCCAGTGGTAACTGGGCAGTGGCAATTACTGCCAGGTTAGTGCCATGATAAAAATTCAAAAAATATTTTCTGGAGCACTGGAAGTGGTGCACATTTGAGCCGAAACTATCGTTGGTGATCGCATTGGACCAGCGGTAGTTCTGGGTTGCTCTATGGCACCCCTTTCGTAAAACAGGCTCCTAAGCTTCTTCTCCAAGGTCATAGCATGGGAAAAGATGTTAAAAAAATCAAACCCTCAATATTTCATTACTAGAAAACTGTTTCTTAAGATTATTTCTTATAGTATATTGCTTATATTGGAATTCAGATATCAAGTCAAGCACAAGGAAGTTCATCAAATGTTGGCATAAAGCAGTATGACTTTCAATATCACTGACATTTTCTACTGCTTTTATATTTATATTTATGAGTAAAGAAAGTAAGTCATGGGCAATGTGTACTCTGTACATGAATTTTCATAGTGGGTTAGAGGGTGTACCTTCAGAGTGACCTAATAGCAGAAAATGTATTTGTTATAATACTGTTTCTACTGTGTTTATTTTAGGCTTGCATTGTGTCTTAATAGCTGGTTTAAGGTTTTAACTGTTGTAACTACTGAGAATTTTTATTTAATTGCTTGTTTATTGTGTTAAAAATATTTATGCATCAGGATTTGAAATAGGACTTTTATCTTGTTACATTTTGCTTTACTACGACCGCCTCTCTGATGTAACTTTCTGTTTCCTCAGAGGCAGCCACAGTAGAGAAGAGGCCAGTGCCAGTGGCAGGGCAGCGTATGGGAATCGCTGCCACTGCCAGCTTTTAAAAAATGTAAAAGAAGGTAAAATTGAAGAACAGGATGGAGGAAGGAAGGGAGAGAGATGCCAGAACTTGGCCCCGGGGGGGGGGGGGGGGGGGGGGGGGGGTGGCATCTCAATTGTGCAGGTGGCATCTTGCCTCAGGCCTCCCCTGCCTGTGAGTATCAATGTACTGAGACACAGACACACACCACAGTAGGCACTGGTGTCTGATTGACATTGCCTCAAGCACTCAACTACAAACCGAGTTATACTGCACTTCCTGGCCTGATTCCTTTCTGACTTCTATATGTGGGTCTGAGTGAGTAGAGCTGTGCTGACACACACACACACACACACACACACACACACACCAGGGCCGCTGAGAGGGGGGGGCAGGGGGGACAAAATTCCCCGGGCCCAGGCCTCCAAGGGGGACACGGCGCCAGGGTCAGGCCACCGGCACTGCAGTCCCTGGTCTCACCTGCCTGCCTCCTCGGCTCTGGGCCCTCCCTCCCTGTGTCCCGCCCTCGCGGAAACTGGAAGTTACATCAGACGAGGGCAGGACACAGGGAGGGAAGGCCAGAAGAGAGGCGATCTGCGACTGCCGCTTTGAATGCAGGGGGCCCAGAGCCTTGGAGGCAGGCAGGTGAGACCGGGGACTGCCGCAGCGGGGGGAGCGACGGGTGTGGCAGCGGCGGGGGGAGCGACAGGAGGTGGCAGCGGTGGGGGGGGGGGGGGGGGGGGGGGGGCGGAGGCGGGGCGGCCTTGCCCCGGGCCCGGCCTAGTCTCTCAGCGGCCCTGACACACACACACACACACTGGCACTAGTGTATGACTTCCACCACCTGAAGCAGAGATTAGAAACAAAGTTGTGCTATTTTGCTTGGCCCGATTAAGTATTGGCACTGAGTGGAGGAGTAACCTAATGGTTAGTGCAGTGGGTTGAAACCTTGGGGACCCATGTTCAATTCCTATTGCAGCTCCTTGTGGCCATGAGCAAGTCATTTAACCCTCCACTGCCCCAGGTACAACCCCCCCCCCCCCGCCCCCCCCCCCCCCCCAGACTATGAGCCTACTAGGACAGAGAAAGTTCCTGCATATACCTCCAGATTCTATATATGGAACCCAAAATTGCATTCTAAAATTTAGGCATGCAACCTAATTAGCAGGCCCTTAACTAGCAATAATTGGGCACTACCAACCAATTAACTGCAATTATTGCAGTTAATTGGCTTCAATTAGGATTTGCATGCACAACTGGCTGCACACTATACTATAAGGCTTGGCGGCTGTTGTAGTGCGTATCTGAAAAGGATGCATGTCACATGCATTCTGAAAAGTTGCACATGGATTACAGAATACTGCCTCACCACACCTAACTTGAGTGCCAGCATTTACACCAGGTTTTAGTAGGTGTAAGTCTAGCGCCCATAAGTTAGGCGCGGGATCCATGCTAAATGCTGTTCAGCATAAGGCACGCACCCTTTATAGAATAGCGCTTAGCACTGAATTTTTTCTACACCCAATTTTCAGCGTCGTTTGTAGAATTCCCTACCTAATGTATATAGCATTGTAGTGCTGTGTACATCTAGTAGCGCTATAGAGATAATAGTAGTAGTAGTAGTGAGTCCTTTAACCGGGTCAGGATTATTTATTGGTAACTCTGTAGACATGCAGGGTAAGATTCTATATATATGGTACGTGAAAAAACACACACTTAGGTGTATTCTGTAAAGTACCCCTAAATTTTATAGAATAGGCTCAAATTTCCACACGGTATATAGAATACGCCGAGTGCCTCTCCATGCGGCCTATGTTAGGCGCAGGGGGGGGAGGGGAGATGATATATATGGTGCCTAAAAAATTGGCACTGAAATCAGTGCCAACTAAGCATATTCTATAACTGGTGCCTAGATTTAAGCACCGATTATAGAATATGCTTAGTTGATATTTCAGCTCCTAAATCTACATGCATCCATTTACACCAGCAAAAACATGGTGTAAATCCTAGCGCATAGATTTAGGAGCACTGGGCCGTATTCTAGAACTAGGCATGTACATTTTGGAATGCCCATAAAATGCTCATTTCCATGCCTATGAAGACGCCCCTTTTTGCCTGCACATATTAGAAGTTCAGCGTACATCGTTACAGAATACACATAGCTTGTTATGCACCTAAATTCTAATCAGTGCCAATTTGTGATCATTATTGCTAGTTAAGTGCTGCTATCAGCGCTCATTAGCTTGTTAAGCTTGTTAAATTGTGTGCATTGTTATAGAATCTGTGCCGATTTCGGCGTGGATCTCTGGGCGCACAATATAGAATCTGGGGGAGAGCAGATGTATTGTATGATAATGTGCATAGATTTTATAAACACCCATAGCCATGCCCCATTTTCAACTATGGAACTTGCAATTTACGTGCACCATGTTATAGAATACACTTAGCGAGTTGTGTGCGTACAACATAATGAATGCCAATTAGTGCTGATAATTGCTTGTTGACAGCACTGATTAGCTGGTTAACCAATTAAGTTACATGCATTTATAGAATACACTTTGATTTCCACATGGAAATTAAGGCATCCTATATAATAAAACACACCTCCAACATTCTGAAGCTGACTGCATGGCCTGCTCTCTGTATCCATCTCCTGAATTGACATCATGTACTTCCGGGTTCGTCACAAGCAGAAGTGACCAACCACACAAGGTTTCTCGGCTTCAGAATGTTGGAGGTGCATTCTATTAAATAGGATTGGAAAGTTCCTTGAAGCACAGCCAGAGCTCAGCGTCCTGCACAGTAACGTTCAGACACCAGAGAGAGAGAGAGGGGGGGGGGGGGGGGGCTGGCACCAGAGAGAGGGAGGGAGGGGGGCCCTGACACCAGAGAGGGGGAGAGGTATCTCTGTCACACACACACTCTCTCTCTCACACACACTCTCTCTCTCTCACAGTCAATGTCTTTCTCTCTCTCACTCTCACACACTGTCTCTCACACACTCTATGTCTCACACTGTATCACATTCACTCTCTATGTGTGACACAGTCACTCACACACTCTTTTGGTCTCATACACTCAGTCTCACAGAGAGTCTGTGTCTCACACACACTCTCTCTCTCGCACACACTGTATCTGTGTGAAACACACTCTCTCTCTCTCACACTGTGTCTCACATACGCACTTGCACACACTCTCATTCTCACACACACACACTCTCTCACAGACACACTCGCACCCAGATTCACTATCTCTCACACACACACACTCGCACATTCACTCTCTCTCTCACACACAGTCACTCTCACATACACTCAGTGGCGTTCCTAGGGGGGACGGTGGGTGCGGTCTGCCCTGGGTGCACGCCGCTGGAGGGGGGGTGCCGCGCGCGCTTGTCCTTCATTCGTTCCATGCTCCCTCTGCCTCGGAACCGGTTACTTCCTGTTCCAGGGCAGAGGGAGCATGGAACGAACGAAGGACAGGCATGCGCAGCACCCCCCCAGCGGCGTGCACCCGGGGGGTTCTTTCATGGGGGTGTCCTTTCGCCGGGGGGGGGGGGGGGGGTCGCGCTGCATCCGGGGGGGGGGGTCGCTGCACCCGGGAGGGCGGGGCACATGGGCGATTCGCCCCGGGTGTCAGCCCCCCTAGGAACGCCACTGCATACACTCACTCACACATACACACTCTGAGGAAAACCTTGCTAGCGCCCGTTTCATTTGTGTCAGAAATGGGCCTTTTTTTACTAGTGATTATACAGAATTTGGGAGAGAGCAGGGTAAAACTTTTGCCTGTATGTGGCAATATAGATATGTAAAATGACTCTTACAAAATTGTGTATCAATATAACTGTGCCACGTTTGTAGTTTCTTCCAATTCAATCTTTAAATATTTAATTTGTAAAGAACCATCAGAAATGGACTTCCTTAAGAGACAAATCTCTCAATTGTATAGGAAGTAGATGACCCACCTAGTTCGTAATCGGTCTATAATGAATTTTTTTGAAAACCTTTTTAAATCTTATTACTTTTTGTAACTTCTTTTAAACAAAGTTTTTTTTGCTTTTTACATTTTTCAATCCATACTTATCTTTTCTGTTTTAATCAGGGATATTTATACTCTTGTCTTCATATATGAGTCGGGGGTTGATGTGCCGACATGTGTTTCACCTATGCGTCAAGTCCACATTAAAAGATTTAAGGGTTTGCCTTGAAACAGAATGGGCGAAACATATATCGGCACATCAACCCCCGACTCATATGTGAAGACATCAACCCCCAACATATGAAAAGACAAGAGTATACAGATCCCTGATTAAAACAGAAAAGATAAGTATGGATTGAAAAATGTAAAAAGCAAAAAAAAACCTTTGTGTAAAAGAAGTTACAAAAAGTATCAGTGACGAACTAGGTGTGTCACCTACTTCCTATACAATTGAAATATTCGTCTCTTAAGGAAGTCCACCTCTGATGGTCCTTTACAAAAGATTGAATTGGAAGAAACTACAGACATGGCATAGTTATATTGATGTATATTTATATCTGTAGTTGTGCAAACATATAATAAGTTTTGAGATTTGGACTCTTATAAAATTGTGCCATGCATAGAAGTATAAGTAATGGCATAAACGTGTGAACTTTTACTGTAGGTGTTGCTGGGGGTATGGTCTGGGCAGAAAGTGGGTGGAAATTCAAAGTATGGGAATAAATTATAAAATACCTTAATTTATGACTGAAGTTCAATAATCTAAATGCAGACATTTATACCTAGGCATATTCCACCGGATTCTATATAGCGTGCCTAGAGATCCGTGCTGAAATCTAAGCGCATTCTATAACTACACATGTAACTTAATTGACTTAACAAGCTAATGAGCATTGATAACAGCACTTAAAAAGCAATAATGAACACTAATTGGCAATAATTAGAATTTATTCATAAGTGTATTCTGTAACATACTGCACTTAAATACTAATGCATGCAGTTCAAAAGGAGCGTGGCTATGGGCTGGGAAATGGACATTCCAAAATTTTTGCGCGTAACTATAGAATATGGCCCACTGCATGTAAATTTACATGTAGGGATTTACGCCACATTTTCGTTGGTGTAAATGGACTTGCATAGTTTTAGGCGCGGGAATGTCAGCTAATAATATTCTATATACTGCACCTAAATCTAGGCGTGGCTTATAGAATACGTTTAGGTGGAAACATTTACCGCACAGATTTTTTTAGACGCCATATATAGCATCTGGCCCATTGTCCATACTTGCAATGTAGCCATGATCTCTGCAGGATTTACATTAGTACTTTATAAAGACAATAGGTACAAATGTGGCTTCTTTCAGCCCAATCTAGACACCCTGTTATAAAATTGCACTCACACTGTCATCCCTTTTAAGGTACCAACAATATGTTCCATCCTACAATGGCCTGCTCACTAGTATATGATGCTGGAAAGCAGGCCTTGAACTCAAGTACATATGCTAAGAGGGATTCTGGAAAGTCCTGGCTCTTCAATAGAGGTTGACCAAATTTTGATTTTGGTTGTGGCTTTAGCACTGAAACCAGCCTGAAATTCAAATTTGGCCATTTTTTGGTTTCAGCTAAAAAGTCCGATGCAACTTGGATCACTCCTGCCTATGCTAGCTCAAAATGGCTGCTGTGACCTCCCATGGCAGTTTGCCATAGGAATTTACAGCTGCCATTTTGACTGTGGAGCTAGCATGAACTCCTGCCCCAATGAGGTCACTAGACCACATACTAACATACACACTCATTTCAACAGCTGGGCACATTCTAAATTCAGACTCTCTGCGCTGTATTTTGCCAATATTCAAAGCAATCAGGACTGTGTATAATGACTTTGAAAACAAAACTATTTGTGTCCTGGAAACTCTAGGATATAATATTTTGCATGAGGAAAGAAATAGAAATGATAAATGAAGATGTGCTACTATAATCATCAATTAAAATAAACTGCTTTGTGTAATATGAATGCTATTTCTATAGTTGAAGTGAAAATTCTGTGCATTATTGTAGCTACAGATCATTCATTTCAATGTTCTTCTTTTAATACACTAGGCCTAAAGGTATATTTCTTTGAGCACAGCCAAAGAAATGAAGCTTTTTCTTTCTCATAAACTAGAACAGCTGTTTTCTCAATTGCAATTTTGTCTCCTCTGTTACATGGCATCACTAAGATGTTGACGAATGTCTTTGCATTAAAAATCTAATCATAGGACATGTCAAAAGCTGGAGAGAATAACCTTGACAATATGGTATTTTTGGCCATGAAAATGATGGTGTTCTTTGTACAAATGTGTTCCAACCCAGCCAATCTGTAATCCTAGGATTCTTTTTATACAAGCAATCTAAAGAAAACAAACAATATTAATCATGTCATTGCTGTTATCGTTAACTGTGGCAATGTAAAAAATAGTCTGCCTGCAAGTGAATATTATGAGGGCTGACTTAAAACCCTCTAAATTTGCATATTCATTCTAAACTGTTGAGAGATTAAGCATTTCTTGAGAATTAGTAAAATTTTTCCCTGAAAGATCCACTATCCATGATAGTAAATGCAATGATGCTACACTTGTTTGACCATCTGGAAGTGACACAGCAGTACAGTTCATACCAATAGGCCATATAAGAAAAAACCCCAAGACAAGCTACGATGAGTCACACCAAGGCCCATTATTCCCAGCATTCAGTGACTAGTCCAGACAATAAGTACTCAACAAATCCTCTCATGGTTTATTTCAAGGGATAAGTGATGGCATTTCCAAGTCTATCCGGCTAATAATTTTCTATAGATTTTTCTTCCAGGGACTTGCCTAAACATCTTTTGAACTTGTGCTATGTTTGTTAACGTTGACCATGTAATAGCTTTGGCAACAGATTCTATAGCTTAATTTAATGCGGCATGAAATATTAGTTTCTATGATTTCTTTTCAGTCTTCTAGTTGTTAGTCCAACCTGAGTTCTAAAGGCAAATCATCCCAAGCAGAAATAGAGCCAATAGAAAAAGATGACTTCCAATGCTTACTATATTTCAGCCTACTAGGAGAAGGAAAAAGACAGCATGTACCGGTCTCTAGAGCGACATACTTTATCTATAGAAGATGTTGAATAATTCAATTGATCAAATAAAGGAAGAGTGGGTGAGGCTGTATATTACTTTATACACAAAACACAACATTTTAAATAACACTCTAGCACATATAGGAAGCCAGTGACAAGATTTCACAAGGTAGATACACTACAGTTATCTAGTACAGTGAAAACTCAACCTCACAGATGTGTTTTGGAGTAATTGTAGTTTAGACAACTGTTTTTGTTGCAGGCCAATATATACAGAGTTATAGTAATCAAGAAAAAATCATAGCCTGCACAACTAAGGCAAACACTTTTTCATAAAAATTAGAACAAATTGATCTAAGTTATATTAATTTGAAGAATATTTTTTTAACCACCTTGTTGATTTGAATCTCAAAAGAAAGTTGAATAAAAAAAAAAAACTCCTAACACATGAGCATGCTGAGCGACCCTCAAGGTCCCACCATCAGATAAGGTAACCATATTATAAATATCAAAGAATTGCTGAACCATGAAATATTTATTTTATCTGCATTCAGCTTGAGAAAATGATCGTGAACCCATGTCTTGATCCTGGATATACACTGTTCAATAATCTGAAAAGTAGACATTTGATTGAAACGTACAGGAGCTAGAACAAAGATGTCATCACTATATGATCAAAGGAATGTATCAGCAGGAATAGAGATGGTACCAAGATCAGACATAAACAAATTAAATAGTAAGGGCAAAAGTGGCAAACCCTGAGGGACACCACACACAAAGGCTTTCAGATTTTGGAGTGAACACCATTCTTTAAGATACAATAACTATAGACTGTGAGTACTACTTTACCCACAGGAATACCTTTATGGTTATGTTTTATTGGATATGTTATATCGCCTTTCCTGAGACATAACAAGGTGGTGTACAAACTAGTAAGAAAGAGAAATGGAGGCATATTTTCAAAGCACTTAGCCTCCCAAAGTTCCATAGAAACCTATGGAACTTAGCCTCCCAAACTGCTTTGAAAATATGCCTCATGATTTTCCAATTTTCCAAAAAATTAAGCAGGTAAGAAAATATACATTAAAAAAAGAACAATCGCATCAAAAGATAGACATACCCAAAGAAAAGATCAAACAATATCAATCAGGAAATAATGGTGTTGATGGATATCTGGCAACCAAACACCTCTAGCCCTGTCTCCAAAGGCCAACGTAAATAAATGGGTCTTTAATGCAATCTTAAATTTAGCAACTGAAAGCTTGAGACTTAAGGAGGATGGAAGGGAATTCCACAAAAGTGTGGCAGTACAATAAAAGTCAGACTGTCTGGAAGAGTCTAGTCTAGCTGTGTAAACCGGTGGAACATGAAGATGGCGGTCATTAATAGAACGGAGCAGTCTGGTGGGGGGACACATAAGGAACAACAAAGGTTAGAGATATGGAGGAATGCCAGTATGCAGAATCTAAAAATGATCATATCTGGTATCACCAATGAATTGTACAAAGGGATTATTTCTACTTTTGGATGATTTTTAACATTTTTTTTTACATTTGTTCTGGGTTCACATTCCTACATTTACAAATGAATGCACACTAGAAACTGACAGGCTCCAAGTTGTGGACTCAACCACTAACTCGCATGGTCAGGCTTTTATCGTGCCTATTGAGTCAGCTTTCCACTGTAATACATTGATCTGAGAGTTATAAATTGCCCTTAATTGATATATTGTAGAAAATGACCAGTTCAGTGCTTGCTGTTACTCACTAGACGCAATGCAAATATCATACAGTGCTTGTGATGCCATGACATGAGGTATATGAACCCAAAGGAACGAAGGAATAGTTTTTAAAAAATATATATTTTCTCAGAAGAAAACATCAGAGCTCAGCTTTTAAAGAAAATTCAGCATAAAAAAGTCTGTCAGTGTTGCCCAAACAGGAAATGAGTTGCTGGGGCTGACAGGGTAGCCTACAGAGAGGTAATAAATACATTTCAAAGTAAAAGATCGTGAACTTCTTCTGACCTAGACAGATATTTTAAAAATATATATTTTTGTCTTTAAACTTTTTAAATATGAGTTGGACATCAGCAAATACTACTTGACCACTTCAAATTAGCAGACCACGTAAAGTGAGTTACTTAGGTACATGCTTCAGCTTTTAACTCAAGGAGAAATGATAATTAGATCTGACATGCCAGACTCAGCTTACCTGGCGTGTGCAGCAGCCTTGACATCTTGCAAGAATAGGAGATGTACTGTTCGCAGTACTCAGCGCTGCTGGTGATGGCAGAAATCTGATCCATCGAGGCACTGTAGTTGAGCTGTAGCACAGAGCGCTTTTCCAGCCTTGAACCCATCACCGAAGTCTGCTGTTGCAAGTCGTGGTACAGCGTCGTCCATACTTTATCCTCTACAAGAAAAACGGAAAATGAAATACAATAAAAGAAGATAACAGAGAAGATCAGAAAGAATAGAGAGTAGAGAGAAATGAGAGACAAGCAGAAATCAAGTGTTATTAGAGATAATACACAAAGGGCATATTTATTAATGTGTGGTAAGCAGTTAGTGCTGGTTTTAGTTTGGCTAACTATAAACGTAAGCTCACACTAGTGCCTAGTGCACATTAAAGAAGTCTGTGCAGTAAACTTCTGGCACTAACCCTGAAATTCTATACAGTGTGACCAAAGTTGTGCACACAAATTTGGTCGTATTCTGTTTTGTGTAAGCAAATTAATTGGCTTAATGAGCCAACCAGCACTGATAATTGCCACATAACAAGCAATCATTGCCATTAATTGACTTTAATTAGAATTTACGTGCACAACTTTCTAAATGTATTCTATAAAGTGATGAGCATAACCATGGGACAGGCAGGTCATGGGCGTTCCTTGTGTTCACAGTGTTATAGAATATGCCCGTTCCACGCATAACTTAAGCGTCAGCATTTACACCAGGTTTTAGTCGGCATAAATGGCCGTGACTAAATATAGTTGCAGGAAGTGGGCACTGGGCATGTTCTATAAACTACACCTAAATTTAGGAATATTCTATAAACCACATCTAAATAACTTTAGGCATAATTTATAGAGAACATCTAGGTGGGGTTTTTTTTAGCACTGATTTTTTAGGTGTCATAAATAGAATCTGGCTCTAACTGCTTTGTGCAAAATGGAGTAAGAATTGGGAAGGGTATGGGTGGAGATTGGGCAGGGACTGCACCCTGCAGCCAGTGCGTGGTAGGTAGCATGAAATGTGTAGGTAAAGTGGGTTCACTTAACACCATGTCAACAGATAGTAAAGGAATAACTCTGCTTGTGGGTCACTTCTCAAGCAGCGCCATACTACAGCCTGAACCTCCCAGGACACAACATAAAGGGGCTGCCCAGATTATATCATTAATTGCAAGCAAAAACTGTGGTCTCAAAATATTCTAAAGTAGAGGGACTGGAAAATACATAGCTCCAGAAAAAAAGAGTATCCTTTATAATTATTAACACAATATATCTTTTTTAGCAATAATTAATTGCCTCAATTTATCTGGGTCAAAAAATATGTGGTGAATCATATTTAAGGAGATAAGACATCTGCATGCAAATTTAAGTTTGAAAGTGCCACCTAATGAGAGGATTCGAGGCCGCAGCCCCAAAAATTCTTTTCTCCTTTTTTGAGTTGACCTACTGATATTGCTAAAGAAAGCGGTGGGGTGGTAGTTCTGAATGCACCAGAGGGGAGCTGAAACCGCTGGTGGAGATCTGGGTTCTACCCTCTTATTCTAATTTGTTTAAGAGTTTATTTTCTCTAGATACCCCAAATCATTGCTTTGTATCCTGATCATTACTTGTGGACTAAGTACTAAAACTTTTTCTATTATTCCTTGAATATGTAAAGGAAAATGTAATTTTTCTTTCTTGTTTATTTCTTATTTGCCTACATTTATATTATATGAATGTATTATTTTGAAAATTATAAATAAAGGAAAAAACACAATATATCTTTTTATACCAAAGGACCATCAGAAGATTATATTATGCATGTACTGCCCTCCTGAATTTCCCTCTATAGATGGTCTTCCAGTGGCTCCCCAAATCTGCTGCTCCCCAGGTCTGGCTCCTCCCAAATCAAGGAAATCTAATCCCCTAGCATCTTTATGGGTGATAAATTATGGAGAAAGGTTAAAAAAATATGAGGCCGTATTCAGGATGACAGCCACTATAATAAAGATTTATTCATTTATCTATTCATGACATTTATACCCTATATTAGCCTGAAATAGACTCAAGTTCAATGTGGCTTACAAACAAACAATAAAGTGAATAAAACATAATAATGCACAGAATATAACACATATTGCTACAGATATTTACCAAAAGGCGTTAAGCCTAATTTGCATTCAGCATGTGAAAAAAAGCTTACTGAAAAATGTGTTAAAGCATTTTGCAGTAATTTTCCAGTTTGTGTGTGTTAATTGCGCATTTTTAATAAAGTATTTTTGGGAGGGGATAGGGAATTAATGTGGAAACAGTATCCAGCTACAGTGTTTCATTACTGTGAGCTACTAGATATCGCAAATTTAATACGGGAACACTTAGTACATCCGTATAAAGGTTTTTGCAAGTCTGACGCGCTAATGGAAAAATTAGCACAGGACCTGCCAACCCCCATTTTTTAAAAGCCTTAAATACTGATGTATTAAATTTGAACTGACTACATGGGAAACTCCCACATTAAAATGTGTTGTCTAGATTTTAATGCATTTTAGTACAAGGGTCCCTAGAAAAGTTACCCTAATATCTACTTGCAGATCTTCAGCTTGCCTATCCATTTAATTTACATGATCAAATACATCATCTAAAATGTAAACAAAAAACATTAGACCTGCCACTTATGCAGCTTTCACTCTTGAAGGCAGGAATGGCTTTTATACATAGAGCTACCCTAAATAGAGGTTTTAGAACGCTGCCATTTACATTTGTAGATCTGTAATATGCAGTGCTAAACTGACATGTTGTGGGTGTGTATTGGGTAATTCAGAAAAAACATATGTTCATTTCTGATTTTATAATAAAAAATGCATAGATACAGTAGTTCTCGACCTTGTTCCCATCAGGAGACACCTGACTGATGATGACTGCGTATGTGACACACTGCATAAATGACACAGCATAGCATTATGAGTTAAATGTAAACATATTCTATATCCACAAAAACTTCTCCCTCCTCCCAAGAACAGTTGCAGAGAAGAATTTGAAGATTTCTCCATGGAACTCATCATACAACACAATATTCTGATTCTCATGACATCTGGTTAACAGCGAAACAAATCTCTATCAGCCACATTGTGAAATAATACAAAACTTGAAGAAATCCCAATTCAACAAACATGTAGCAAACCTGCCATACTATAATAGCACTAATTCCTATGATTCCTCTGCCTCCCCCTGTATCTAGCTTGTGATCACCTTCTAAGTATGAGTGTTTCTGGGATGTGTGAACTAGCCTTTCCTGTTATTTTTGTAATTCCTTTCCAACTTTAGAATTTTTATAGTAGTCTGTACACTGCCTAGATGCACTAGTTAGCTCAGGCGGTATGACAAGTTCTAATAAACTATAACCTAAACTATAAAAGCCCGCCCTATGAAAAGGCAGCAGTAATATTACACTATGGTCTAGAACACCAATATGCCTACTAAAGGTAAAACAGAACAAGTGGAACTACTACGGATCTCTACACAGAGCCTACATGCTAGCAGAACTGGAAACCTCAAACCAAACTTAACATGTACCACAGCACTGTATAAATAAAAATAGAAATACATTTCCTCTTGTACTGAACAAAAGACAAAGATATTCATGTTGCTCATTTCCCAATACTAACATATTCCAGTAAACAAATTCAAAACAAAGCATTTTATTCTTACAGTCATATTGGTCTCTGTCTCTCTCTTCTGCTTTTCTCTGTCTGTCTCCCAACTCTTCTTTCCAGTATCTTTCCATCTCTTCTCTCCTCTTATCTTCTTCTATTTTCTTCCTACATCTGTCTCTGGTATATTGATCTTACCCTTTCTTTCTTTCTTTCTTTCTTTCTTTCTTTCTTTCTTTCTTTCTTTCTTTCTTTCTTTCTTTCTTTCTTTCTTTCTTTCTTTCTTTCTTTCTTTCTCTTTCTTTCTTTCTTTCTTGTTTATCCACTCAAATTTTACCCTCCCTCAATCTCTTTTTAACTTTTTATCTATCAATTTTTCATCTTCTCACTTCCTGCCCACCCATCTTTCCTAGCTCTCCTATTTATTTGACTATATTTCCTTTTTTTTTTCATTCACTACCCATTACCACATTTCTATCACTTGTAATCAACATCTTCCTCTCACTTATATCCTAACCAACCCTCCTCCCCAATGACGCTCCCACATATTTTCACCATGCCGAGCATCTTCCCTCTCTCTTATGCTGCATCCCACCTGTCAGTCTAGCATCTCCCTGTCACCTTCTGCCCAGTGTGTGGCGGTGGCCAAAAATGCAAACAGGATTCTAGGAATTATTAGGAAAGGGATGGTAAATAAGTCTGAGAACACTATAAAGCCTCTGTATCACTCCATGGAATGTTGCTACTATTTGGGTTACTTGTGACCTGGATTGGCCACTGTTGGAAACAGGATACTGGGCTAGATGGACCATTGGTCTGATCCAATATGGCTATTCTGAAGATTGGAAGAAGGCCAAGATTAGACGGTGGCTGATTTTTAAAAAGGGTTCCAGGAGTGATCCGGGAAATTATAGACTGGTAAGCCTGATGTCAGTGCCAGCAAAATAGTGAAAACTATTATAAAGAATAAAATTATGGAACACATTGATACATGTGGTTTAATGGGACAGAGTCCACATGAATTCAGCCAAGGGAAGTCTTGCCTCACCAATTTGCTTAATTTCTTTGAAGATGAATAAATATGTTCATAAAGGGTGAGCCGGTTGATGTAGTGTATCTAGATTTTCAGAAAGCTTTTTGACAAAGTTTCTTATGAGAGATTCCTAAGAAAATTAAAGAGTCATGGGATAGGAGGCAATGTTCTGTTGTGGATTAGGAACTGGTTTTTGTACAGAAACAGAGGGTAGGCTTATGGTCATTTTTCTCAATAGAGGAGAGTAAATAGTGGAGTGCCAAAGGGATCTGCACTAGGACCAGTGCTATTAACATATTTATAAATGATCTGGAAATCAGAATGACAAGTGAGGTGATTAAATTTGCAGATAACACAAAATTATTCAAAGTTGTTAAAACATATGCAGACTGTGTAAAATTGCAGGAAGACCTTAAGAAATTGGAAGATAGCAGATGAAATTTAATGTGTACAAATAAAAAGTGATGCATATTGGGAAGAATAATCTGATTCTTAACTACCTGATGCTAGGGCCCACCATGGGAGTTGGCACCCATGAAAAATATCTAGGTGTCATAAACAATACTGCCCAGTGTGCAGCAGTGGCCAAAAAAGGCAAACAGAAATCTAGGAATTATTAATGAAGGGATGGTAAATAAGACTAAGAAACTATAATGCCTCTGTATCACTCCATGGTGCGACCTCATCTTAGTATTGTGTGCAGTTCTGGTCGCCATATCTCAAAAAGATATAGCAGAATTAGGCAAAAATGGCCATCTTGGGCATTTGAGAGTGTATCCTGGGAGCATTAATAAAGACTGCATTTTCTTCAGCAAGGTCTGCTCTTTGTCTTTTGCTCCACAGTGGATATTGTGGACTGATTGCCTTCTTGTTTTCTTAAAAAAGGTTTGGACAATTTCCTGCAGGAAAGGTTCATAGGCTACTATTGAGGTAGACATGGGGAAGCCACTGATTACCCTAGAATTGGTAGCATGGAATGTTGCTACTATTTGGGCTTCTGCCAGGTACTTGTGACCTGGATTGGCCACTGTTGGAAACAGGATAGAGGGGCATAATCAAACGGGGCCGGCCATCTATAAGGGCGGCCATCTCTAACACTGGCTTCGACTGTATTATCGAAATACGGTTGGGCCGTATTATCAACATTTGGCCTGCCCTTAGATATCGCCTGCGTTAGAGATGGCCGCCATTGGTTTTCACCAATAATGGAAGCTAATGGTAGCCATCTCAAACCCGGCCAAATCCAAGGCATTTGGTCGTGGGAGGAGCCAGCATTTGTAGTGCACTGGTCCCCCTCACATGCCAGGACACCAACCGGGTACCCTAGGGAGCACTGCAGTGGACTTCACAAATTGATCCCAGGTACATAGCTCCCTTACCTTGTGTGCTGAGCCCCCCCAAAACCCACTCCCCACAACTTACACCACTACCATAGCCCTTACGGGTGAAGGGGCACCTAGATATGGGCACAGTGGGTTTCGGGTGGGTTTTGGAGGGTTCCCATTTACCACCACAAGTGTAACAGGTAGGGGGGATGGCCCTGGGTCTGCATGCCTGAAGTGCACTGCAGTACCCACTAAAAACTGCTCCAGGGACCTGCATAGTGCTGTTATGGAGCTGGGTATGACATTTGAGGCTGGCATAGAGGCTGGCAAAAAAGGTTTTTAATTTTCTTTTTGGGTGGGAGGAGGTTGGTGACTACTGAATGAGTAAGGGGGGGGGGTGATCCCTGCTTCCCTCCGGTGGTCATCTGGTCATTTAGGGCATATTTTTGAGGCTTGGTCGTGAACAAAAAAGGACCAAGTAAAGTCGGCCAAATGCTCGTCAGGGCAGGCCTTCTTTTTTCCATTATCGGCCGAGGCCAGGCATCTGTTAACCATGCCCCTGTCCTGCCTTCGGTACACTGCCTACACGCCCCCTTGAACTTTGGCCGGCCCTGCGACAGAAAGCAGTTGAAGCCAGCCAAAATCGACTTTCGATTATACCAATTTGGCCGGCGTTAGGAGAAGGCCGGCCATCTCCCGATTTGTATCGGAAGATGGCTGGACTTCTTCGAAAATAAGCAGGATAGTGGGCTACATGGATCATTGGTCTGACCCAGTATGGCTATTCCTGTGTTCTTATTTTATCTATGCATTGATTATATGGGAAAAAATATCTATTCACCAGGGAAAATTTGAAAAACAAAGCACTTGGAGAGGAGCTGAGATGGTAATAAGAGGTTGAGAGCTCTGTTTTGTTAACTTAGAGAGTGTTTTTTGATGGCTCCAAAGCGTAAGGTGAGCTTGGTTCTAGTAAGTTCACAACTGTGGATTGACAGCATTGCTCAGCAACTTCCCGGTGTTGACACAAGTGTATCATGTGCTGTGGCTCCTGGCAGTGGAGAGCTGGACCTGCCTGGAATTGAGGTTTCACTCAGCCCACACAATCATGCCTCTCCCCACTCCTGACAGGGTTCTCGGGATGTGGAACCAGTGCTGGTGGTTGGCATTATAGACGCTGTGGGTTGTACATCAGTGAGACGGAATGCTGCCACAGCTTCAGTAGCCCTAGATTGATCTGCTAGTGCAGTTGGGCTAGAGGTTGGAGTATCACAGCAGCAGGACCATGGGCACAATATTTCAACAATAGTTCAAGGCACTGTGAGAGTGGCTGAGGCTTCAGTTGCAACAGGTAATTTACTATCAGACCCCAGCTCTGAAGTCTTTGAAAACCATTGGGCTTAATGGTTAGCACAGTGGGCTGAGAACCATGGGAACCAGGTTCGATACCTACTGTGGCTCCTTTTGACCCTAGGCAAGTCACTTAATCCTCAATTGCCCCAATTACAAAACTTAAATTGCGTACAGTTAGCAAGTCCCACAGTACACCATTTTAAGATGCATTAGATGTGTGTTAGTGCCTAACAAAGCCTAGTAAAAGGGCCCCTAAACAATTACAGGGTAACAATTATGTTTCTTCTTCAATTTGAAGAAAGAGTCTGGCATACCTGCTTCCCCAAGTGGTTTGTTGTGAGTGATGGATAATGTAATAAGGTAGCAATCTCACTTTTGCTGTTTTCTTTGCCCTCTCTTTTTTTCTTTTTGGTAACGTCAGTAGTTATGTTCTCCTACCCAAAACATTTGTATCTAATGTTTGAAGGGATGGAATATTTATTTTTTTGTGCTTTGAATTTTGTTTCTTTGAAGTTTTAATTTGAAATTCACAAATTTCCCCAAGGTTTCTGTAACAAGTGAATACCCAATGCTGATTGCATAAGTGCTTGTGAATATCTAAACTTAAAATTGAACCTTCCGTTTAGATTTTTTAACCTTCTAGAAACTTCCCAATGAAAAACAGTAACTTTTTTAGTTGTAGTTTGAGAAATATGTTGTAGTTACCCCAATGAGTCTAATATTCCTACCTACATTTTATTCTGAAATTTAAACTGCTCCCCTACAAAAGAGCAGTTGACTGTACTGACAAGGGGGATGGTGAAGGGGTATCATGGATAAAATTATAAGGCTGTTAGTAATCAGAGAATCACTGGAACAGCCAAATGAGGGTCAGTAAAAATTGCTTGCATGCTCAGCCAATCAAGCTGAGGACATCAAAAAACAAACCTTTACAAGAAATGTTTCCTTCTGTAATTTGGGTGCAATCAAGGAATAGTGCAGGCAAACTGATGAGATTGGAATTTTAATACTGCAAATCAGGAAAAGCATCAACTGGGAAGGAGTGGACAAACCGAATTTATTATACTCTGAACAATCGACAGAGAAACTTTATTTAGCAAATGTGCTTATCTTTTCTTTTCCAACTTTATTGTACATCAGAATCAAGCTAGCTACTTTCCAAAAATGTGTGAGATATATATATATATATATATATATATATATATATATATATATATATATATATATATATATATATACCTGTATATATATATTTTTTTTTTTTCATTTTTACTGTTTGCTAGTTTTAAGTTTTTTAATATCAAAATAAAGAAGTCTAGATTTAGAGGAAGAGCTGCCACATAATGATCTAGATTCTACAAATGGCATCTAAAAAATTGGTGACAAAAAAGCCACACTTAGCGCTATTGTATAAACATCCCTAAAGTTAGGCATGGCTTATAGAACATGCGGAGTGCTTGTCCCCATGACTAAAATTTAAGCATGACCATTTGTACCAATTAAAACCTGGTATAAATGCCCATGCCTAATTTAGGCGCAGATCAGGCATATTGTATAACAATGCGCATAATTTTTAGCAATGCGAATGACCTGCCTATGTCCACCTATGGCAATGCCCCCTTTCCTGATGTGCATATTAGAATTTACACACACCACTTTACAGAATTTGCTTAGAAATTTGCATGCGTAAATTCTAATTATTGCTGATAATTGTTTGTTAGTGATTAATTATCGATATTCATTAGCTTATTGAGCAATTAAGTTGTACACAAAAATTGGCTACGTCCACTGATTTGTGCACACTTTATTCACTATTTATAGAATCCGGAGGAATCTGCTTATCTTTATGCCTGGTATTCAGCAGCTATGTCCATTTAGGAGCATGGATGAATATACAGTTCTAAAATTAAATGTGACCCACTGAGCAAAAAGGTACCACAAGCCTTAATAGGAAAAAAAAAAACCCACGTAAAGGAGAATTTATAATTTTTTGGGATACGTGAATCTTCTTCTTCATTTTTGTGAAATCATGATCGGATGGGTTTCTTGTGGGTCACCTAATAGGGCTTGCTCTTTTGTAGGTAGAATGATTGATTTCTATGTATATTTCTTGTCTGTTTTAAACAATGAGATTTTTCTCACTCATTCCATAGCTTGCCATCTAAATTTAAGCACCATTTGCATGCTTATTATGCAGGTAAGTGTACCCTTGTGTAAGTGCTACGTGTGTGCGCTGAGTGCTATTCAATAAATGACACACACAACTTCCTAAGCGCGTTCTATAATAAACTGCGCCTAAATTCTAATGTGCGTAGTTCTAAAGGGGTGTGGTTATGGGGGGAATGGGCGTTTTGTGGGTATTCTAAAATTTATGCATGTACTTATAGAATACTTTGAGATCAGAATTCACTAAGTTGTTGCACATTCCATCTATTAAACAACTTTATTTGGATGAGATGAGTGTGATTTTTCAGTTGCAGGTCCGAGTGAATAGAATAAATTATGATTGTTGACCTACTATACAACATTCAGAAAGAGGCTGAAGGCATTATTGTTTAGTCTGGCGTTTGCATAGTAAGACCCTTGACCCTAGGTTGGATATGTGGCTGGTAGGAGATTCTGTGGGTGGATTAATAGCAGGTGGGTAGAGCAATTATCTCTGGTATGCAGCCTGGTTCTTGCTTTAGTCTATGCACTTGTTTTTTTTTTTTGTCTGAATTATTTTATAGAGTGTAAAAAGGATCCAACAGAATTTCAGTCACATAATTATTAACAATATTTACAATCAAAAGGTCATCATCAATAATTAAACTTGAACAGTGTATGGTCCTCAGTAAAACCTCTTTAGAATGAACATACAAAGAACAACTGAACATTATCAACATTCTCCCTCACTCCCCGCCCTCATCCTAATCAAAGACAGAAAGTAAACATTCCAGACATTGGACAAAACCACTCATCATAGCATCCTTTCCAGACTAAAGAAGAAAACAAGAATGGAAAGAAAAGAGAAAGAGATTCCCTCAGACATGACAATAACTTTCAAGAAATCTATTGGAGGAATGGGGTCTGGATCTTCTAGAAGTTTGATACCTTATTATATATTTCACAAGTCAGCTTTTATACATTAAAAACACCGCAGACTTTCTGAAATCACTCTAAATAAGTAGGAGGTATGTTCCTCCTCCAGAACTTAGCTACAGTGCCCCAGGTTTCTTATAGAAGATGTGGAGCGGCTTTATCGAATGGGGCGCCCAAGTTTTCCTGGGGCCGTCCTCAGACGGCTCCGTGAAGGGGCTAGGAAACTCATATTATTGAAACAAGATGGGCGTCCATCTTTCGTTTTGATAATACGGTCGAGGATGCCCAAATCTCAACATTTAGGTCGACCTTAGAGATGGTCATCCTTAGCTTGTCCTTAGAGATAGTTGTCCCTAGTTTTCGGCAAAAATGGAAACCGAGGACACCCATCTCAGAAACGACCAAATCCAAGCCATTTAGTCATGGGAGGAGCCAGCATTCGTAGTGCATTGGTCCCCCTCACATGCCAGGACACCAACTGGTCACCCTAGGGGGGCACTGCAGTGGACTTCACAAATTGCTCCCAGGTGCATAGCTCCCTTACCTTGTGTGCTGAGCCCCCCAAATCCCCTAAAACCCACTCATCACAACTGTACACCACTACCGTAGCCCTAAGGGTTGAAGGGGGCACCTACATGTGGGTACAGTGGGTTTCTGGTGGGTTTTTAAGGGCTCACATATACCACCACAAGTGTAACAGGTAGGGGGGTTGGGCCTGGGTCCACCTGCCTGAAGTGCACTGCACCCACTAAAACTGCTCCAGGGACCTGCATACTGCTGTCAGGGAGCTGGGTATCTATTTAAATAGACCTATAATTTTCTAGTTTGGGGATTCAAACCAAAATGTGCACTCTCAAACTGTCCCAAACACTCTTTCATATCACAATTTCACAAGGTATTCCCACAATGTGCTAATTCATAATCAACTTAGGTACTATCAGCTCCTATAGTTCAACATTGGTTGGACATGAACCATTGTGTAGATGATATTCAATGGCGTATTTTGGATCACATTCAGTTGGGGTGGGAGGGTGGTAATGCTGGATTTTTGTTAAATTATAAAGAACAAAGATGGATTTTTCAGCTACATACGCTGCAACCTCAAGGATTGAATTTAGAAGTGGTCATTGATCTGATTGGTAGTTGCAAGGATAGTGCAGTCCAATCAGGGTGTGAGTTTTACAATCAGCTGTGACCTATTTAAAACAGAGCGGTTGTGGAAGACGCTGCAGCCATTTTTTCTCTTTGTATGTAGGAACATACACAGTAATGGTAGGACCCAAAATAACTTTTTTCGGTTTAGATATAATATGCTCTGATGGACAACTGTTTTATATGATATTGTACTTTTCTCTTCAGCATGCCTCTTCCCTGAAGAAGATTTTTCGAAACCTGGCCAAGTCGGCGGAGGTTGGAACTGGGAGAAAAAGTGCTGCTGCAACACATTGAAAAGCTAAGTCTTAGTGGATAAATTATAATGAAGTATGGAGTTCAGAAGCATATTGGACACAGTTTTGAGAAGTTATAATGAAAATGTGAAAAGAAACAAAAATGTTTTTGTAGAAAAATAAAAAATCACGGGTTGATTGATGACGATGTAAGCAACACCATAAAAACTACTGAGGCTTAGTCCCCGGATGGTGGAAGTACTTGAAATTCTGAAGATCCCCATTTGATATAAGTTGATTATGAATTAGCACATTGTGGGAATACCTTGTGAAATTGTGATATGAAAGAGTGTTTGGGATAGTTTTAGAGTGCACAGGGAGCTGGGTATGACATTTGAGGCTGGTAAAAAAAAAAGTAAGTATTTTTTAGGGTGGGAGGGGGTTGGTGACCACTGGGGGAGTAAGGGGAGGTCATCCCCGATTCCCTCCGGTGGTCATCTTTTTGATGCTTGGTCGCAAGAAAAAATGGACCAAGTAAAGTTGGCCAAGTGCTCGTCAGGGACACCCTTCTTTTTTCCATTATCGGCCGAGGACACCCATGTGTTAAGCACCCCCCAGTCCTGCCTTCGCTACACTGCCGACATGCCCCCATGAACTTTGGTCGTCATTGCGATGGGAAGCAGTTGAGGGTACCTAAAATTGGCTTTCATTTATGCCGATTTGGGCGACCCTGAGGGAAGGATGCCCATCTCCCGATTTGTGTCAGAAAATGGGTGCTCTTCTCTTTTGAAAATAAGCCTGATAGAGCCAAATTTTGAGTGGGCTTGGAAAGCATGAAGTCTTACCCTGCTCCTAATTTAAAAAAAAAACAACAACAAAAAACTGGTATACTAAGCAGAAAATCCTTCCCTATGACAGGAGATATCACAGGCTGCATCTTGAGCCAAAAGTGGGTAACCCTTGGACAAGTCCAGTACATATGATTAAAATCAGTTGACAGGCCATGTTACCTCCAACATACTGACACCAAAAGATTACCCCACTTATTAATCAAATGAGAGGTAATTTATGCCTGCATAAGTATTTTAATCTGGGTGTTCACCAAACTCATGGATGTAGAACATTTAAAAGTATAGTCCAGATGCTCTCCCAAAAGATCTCATTTTATACCCTCAGGGTCTTTTCTCATCTTACTACATATGGGTGCCAGTCAGTTTGAAGGGCATATGTTATTGCTTTATACAAATGTATAGTGAATTTTTTATGCCCTGACTTAGCAAATAATTTCTTCTCTCATCTTAAAGGCTGTTGGAAGAATTAAAAATAAATCCTCTTATGGTCTGAGCAAGAATGCAAAGTAGTGATTTTGCAAATAGTGGAAAATGGTTGAAGATTTGCCTCTCAGATTTTCATGAGTCACATTAGTGAAACCTGTTTTTGGAAAACTGCAGAAAAGCAGAGCTCTTTTAGCCTCATAGCATTAAATCTCTGTGACTCTCTTCCTATATGTCTAATAAACACAGAGTTGAAACAGAGGTGTATGGGGTCAGCATGATGTTTGCACCAATTTGTAATGCTGAGACCAAATGGTCCTGAAAGGAGCAAAGAAAGGATATGTTTTGGCTTTAATCCGTACAAATTTCTTCTCACTAAATAAAAATAAAGACACGTGGTAGTGGTAAAAGTCAATATATCTCTAGTAGCGGCCATGCTACAGGAAAGCCTTTGGTCATCCAAAAGTGAGTCATAGTGGCGTAGGAAGGGGGGAGCGGGGGGGGGGGGGGTCCGCCCCGGGTGCACGCCGCTGGGGGGTGTTGGCTCCGCGCTGGTGCACTGCCCACTCTGCCCCGGAACAGGTTACTTCCTGTTCCGGGACAGAGAGAGCAGTGAACCAGCGTGGAGCCGACACACCCCAGCAACGTGCAGTCGGGGCGGATCGGCCCTCCCGCCGGTCCCTCGCCGCAGGTATGCGCTCCGGGGGGGGGGGAGCGCTCCAGCGGGAGGAGGGTGCGCCGTGCTGCACCCGGAGGGGGGGGGTGCGCAGCGGCGATCCGCTCCGGGTGTCAGCCCCCCTCGCTACGGCTCTGGTGAGTCATCCTTAAACAGCCCTCAATTTGGAAGTCCTTCTATCCCTTATCTTTGTGTAATATAAAAGCTGTAAAAAAAGATCCTTGGGTTCTTGCCTTGTCAGATATATGACCTAAATATTTATCTCATCTTCTTAAAGAACTACAGAGAAAACAATATCGGTGGTTACAAAATCAGAAATAAGACTTGAGGGAGGACCAGCATTTTAATTACATAAATAAGCCTCAGCTATGAGACTGCCATGTCTATCCATTCCTGTAAACTGATTTCAGGGCTTTTCTACAGGCCACAGTTTTGCTACTCCTCAACTTCTGTAATTCAGTTTACCTGGGATTGCCTTTGCAACATCCTCTTATAAATCAAAGAAACCAGGAGTGGCAGGTCATTACGAATTACTATGCCCAAATATTTAAATTGATTAACCACTGGAAACCCTAAATTGCCATTTATCCCTGCCATATGTTATAAAACCTATCTGCAAGAGGGCAGACTTCTAGAAACTGAGTGTATAGCCAGAAACTCACCCAAAATCCATAAGGCTCATAATTTGTGACGGGTCTTTAGTAAATATCAGCATATCATTTGCATATAATGAAATACCATGATTTTGACCCCTTATTGGTATCCTCAATGTTTTGCTTGGATTGTAACACCAAAGGATTCAATGGCTAATACAAACAGGAGCACAGATAGCAGACAGCCTTGTTGAGTACCTCATTCCAAACTGAAAGGGGCAGAGAAGAGTCAATTTACTATCACTGTGGCTAAAGGATTCATATAGAGTGTTTCAATCCAGCTACACAAATTTCTCCTATGCCAAAATTGCAAAGAACTGAAAATAAGTAAGACCATTCAATTTTCTCAAATGTCTTCTCTGGGTCAAGGTATAATATGGCATAATGGTGGTTTTTTCGGCACTGTGGGTGTACTTCAGGGATCAGTCTTGGGGCCTCTTCTTTTCTCCATCTATACTTCTTCCCTCGGTTCTCTGATCTCATCCCATGGTTTTCAGTATCACCTTTATGCTGATGACTCCCAGATTCACCTCTCCAAACCAGTAATTTCAGCAGAAATCCAGGACCAAGTATCAGCCTACCTGTCTGACATTGCTGCCTGGATGTCTCACCACTATCTGAAACTAAACATGACCAAGACTGAGCTTCTTATCTTTTTCCCTTAAACCCACCTCTCCTCTTCCCCCATTCTCTATTTCTGTGGATAACACTCTCATCCTTCCTGTCTGATCAACTCGTAAACTCGGGGTCACCTTTGACTTCTCTCTCTCTCTCTTTCTCTGCATATATCCAACAGACTGCTAAAACCTGTCATTTCTTTCTCTATAATATCACCAATATTCATCCCTTCCTTTCTGAACATACTACCAAAACCCTTATCCACATTGTTATCACCTCTTGCTTAGATTACTGCAACTTGCTTCTCACAGGGCTCCCACTAATCCATCTTCAATCTGTTAAAAATTCTGCCGCATGACTTATATTCCACCAGTGTCACTTTGCTCATATTAGCCCTCTCCTCTAGTCATTTCATTGGCTCCCTATCCATTTCTGCATACAGTTCAAATTCCTCTTACTGACTTACAAGTGCATTCACTCTGTATCTCCTCAGTACCTCTCCACTCTTAACTCTCCCTACACTCCTCCCCGGGAACTCCGTTTACTGGGTAAATCTCTCTTATCTGTACCCTGCTCCACTGCCAACTCTAGACTCTGTTCCTTTTATCTTGCTGCACCATACACCTGGAATAGACTTCTTGAGTCAGTTCGTCAAGCTCCTTCTCTGGCCCTCTTCAAATGTAGGCTAAAAGCCCACCTTTTTGAAGCTGCTTTTAACTCCGAACCTCTATTCACTTGTTCAGTACCCATGTCTGTTGTATCATTCCCACCTTAAGTAATTCCCTTATCCCTTATTTGTCCTGTTTGTCTGTCCTGATTAGTTTGTAAGCTCTGTTGAGCAGGGACTGTACAGCACTGCATATGTCTAGTAGCACTATAGAAATGATACTTAGTGTAATTCTATAAGAGGTATGCATTCTTTATAGAATCGTTCTTTGCACATTAAGTATCGGCACCTGCAATTAACCTGCTATGAGCAAACCTAGTTGTAGGCACCTACAGTTAGGCATGATTCTACATGTACACACATAAAATTTAGGACCACCCCTAGTAATGCCCACAAATTGTTATGCGCTTTTTGGTTTTACATGCAGATTGTTATAGAATAGAATATGTATGTAAATCCTAATTAGGGCCAATTAGTACTGACAATTGGGGAAGGGGATTGAAGAAGGAAAGGGGGAGATCCCAGACTATGGCCGGGTTGGGGGAATATGCTCTTGGAAGATTGCCACCTAAGGTCTCCTCCTCAGGTGGCCTAATGGTAGGGCTGCCACTGACAACAACAACAACAACAAACATTTCTAAAGCGCTACTAGGGTTACGCAGCGCTGTACAATTCAAACATAGAAGGACAGTCCCTGCTCAAAGAGCTTACAATCTAAAAGACAAGAGAACAATCTAAAGACAAGTGAACAATCTAGAGGACGAGTGAACAGTTAATCTGATAGGGTGGATAGATTGGGGTATTTTATATTTCTCGAGTGGTTAGGCGCCGAAGGCAGCATTGAAGAGGTGAGTTTTAAGCAGAGATTTGAAGATGGGTAGGGAGGGGGCATGGCGTATGGGTAAAGGAAGATTATTCCAGGCATAGGGTGAGGCAAGGCAGAATGAGCGGAGCCTGGAGTTGGCAGTGGTGGAGAAGGGTACTGAGAGAAGGGCTTTGTCCTGTGAGCGGAGGTTGCGGGCGGGAACATAGGGGGAGATGAGGGTGGAGAGGTAGTGATGGGCTCCTACAGAGCACTTGTACTGCTCCCTGTGGTCTATGGGAGGCTTCCTATTGATCGATTGCCTTCTAGAATGCTGGGTTTCTAGTGCCCGCCCTTCATCTCCTCTTCTCTCTCCTAAGAGCATGGTGGCAGCAGATCTCTGACCTAATCACTGTAATTCCATCAAGTCTTTTTACCCTTTACTGTTTACCCTCTACAATTTACCTGGACTACCTCTACATCTATCACCCACCACCTGCTATTGCTGTCAAGCATTATCTCTTAGCTCTCCCAATTCCCTGAATTCAGGGCACACTGGTTCGGAGTGGAAGCAGAAGCACGGCCAGGTTGAAGGTGTCGGGGGAGCAAAGAGCGGACTTCCAATGGCGTGTCTTTTAAATGTGACGGATCACTTAAAAAATAGGTGCCAGCACTGTCAGAAGTCCATTTGGGGGAGCAGCTGCTCCCCTGATGGCCCCTCCCCAGCTAAGCCACTGAGTGGAAGCAGAAGCTATACTGCCTGTCAGGCAACAAACTGTAAGTTATTTTCTGCTTGTTCAAGTTACTACTTTAAAGAAGATTTGTTAAAAACCGAGACTGCTTCTGGGTGACGTTGAATGCTTACAGTATTGGGCTTAAACTGCTAATCATTCTGGGAGTGAATAAGCAGAACAGTGATAAAGGCTCGCCTAAGAATTAACAGTCCCCTAAGACACTGCAATTGAATTAATTCAGACTGGCAATTCTGATACACAGTTACATAGCTTTATTTTTTAAATGAAATATTTTACTCTCCTCCTAACTGATTAGAGTTGCGATGGAACAGGCTTTCACAAGGACAACCTGGACTAAAATGATGCAAGGCCTTAGAAGCCCTAAGCTAAAACCTTAAACTGCAAACACTCTTCTATAGGCAGCCAGTGCACTGTAGTACATTACATAACTGGTGACATGTGAACTCGACTTTAAACCAGGGGTTCTCAATTCAGTCAGGTTTTCAGGATATCCACAATAAATATGCATGTGATAAATTTGCATAAAATGGAAACAGTGCTTGAAAATTTATCTCATGTATATTTAATATGGATATCTTGAAAACCAGACATTCTGGGTATGTCCTGTAGACTGGGTTGAGAAACCCTGCTTTAAACCCATAGCAACCATAACTGGTGTTCTTTATTTGTTGATTTACACTGGTTGCATTGGGACCAAAGTCAAAAATATTTCCACATGTGAGGAGATGCTTGGAGATGCACCAAAATGGCCACATGCTGTTGAGCTCCAGAGTAGCCCAAACCTCGGATTCCATTTGATAAGGACAAATGGAAGGAGGGAGTCAAAACTTACCCACTAGGTTCTCCGCATCCCTGGTGCCAAGTCAGCCACCGTTGTTAAGCTTTTCTTGGTTCTCAGTAAGCCAGAGCAAGGGCAAGGTGAAGGAGCCACTATCCCACAGGAGATAGAGCCTTCTCAGGGCCTAGACTTGTGAGAAGTGTTCCCACAGTCAGAATCCCGAGGCATATCTGCAATGATGCAACTATCCAGGATTGTTAATGGATTCTGCCCTGAGGTTGTTGCTGGAGAAAGTGCTGGAGTGATGGCACAGGGGTTAGAGGTGAGAGTGCAAGCAGAGGGAATTGGAAGTCCTCAGATGCAACTGAGCCCCGTTCCTTTGAACTTGGGTTTATCTGTGACTGCTTGTGGAAGGCTGGGTGGTGGGAGTGGAGGCGGGGGCTCAGATGAAAGGCAAGTAGTTCCTTTGTTTATAATGCCAACAACTTTGGATTCTCTTACAGGTCCACTAGTGGCTTTGGAGAAGTCTATTTCATCAAAAATTGACAATATTTTACAGGAATATACTTACATCAAGGATCAAGTGGCTCAGCATGGGTTAAAGTTGCAAGAGTTTTCTTCTAAAATTGGTAGCATTGAACAGTATGTTAAACAGTTACGTGCCACTGATATGTCTTTGATTAAAGTCAAAGACTCTGTTCATAGGAAGACGCAGCAGTTTGATAACTTTTCAAAGTGTCTTAATCTTTAACTGTTGAATTTTCCAGTTTCCTCTGTAACTACTCCTATGGATTTATTGTGAAAATGTTATTCTGAGATCCTGAAAGTCACTCTAGAGACTATTCTACTAATAACTCAGTTGTTTTATATTCTGGTTAAATCTGATGAATCTAGTAAAGCAGAACCAGGAGCGAGGGCTGATGGTGCAGTTGGTGTATTTTGGAGACCTCATCAGAAGAAATAACTACTTCCTCCTCCTTTTTATAAAGCTGCGCTAGCGGCTGCTGGTGTGGTAATGCTGACACAGCCCATTCAAAGTGAATGGGCTGTGTCAACATCACCATGCTGCTTTTAAAAGGGGGGGGGGGTAAATGGTGTACTCTATTAGTTATGAGTGCTTTTGAACCAGAAGAAAATTTGGAGAGTGATGTTCTTTAACTGTCAGGATACAATTGTTTTAGGTTATAAAGTCTATTTTTCCTAACATTTGTAATGCGTCTCACATGAGTCAAAAAAAAGTGTCTTTCTTTTTGAAAAGGAAGAAAGTGGTCTCATTAAAGGCTATTTTCAGTAGTTAGATTTTTTTTTTAATCGTAGTTTTTGAGAATACATTCCAAAAATCAAAAAAAGGAAACTAAGCAAATCCAAAAGGAAATATAAGATTTGCCATCTATAAATTAGAGCAATAATGTATAGCCCACATCTAATGAGAGGCAGTAGACACTAATAAAGAAAAAAAAGAAACTCCAGAAAGAATCACTTAGGGGGCCCTTTTACAAAGGCGCATTAGGGCCTACATGTGTCCAGCACACGTCAAATCGGCATTAGTGCTTGACTATTGCGTGCACCTGGCATTAATTCCGAGTTTGGCATGCACACAAAACATGCGGTGGAAAATCATTTTCTATTTTCTACCACAGGCACGTTCCTGGTGGTAATCGGCAGTTGGCATACGCTAGATGGTTACCACTGGTTTTGATTTTTCTCCATGTCCATTTCCCAGCCAAACCCCCCAAAAGCCTTTTTTTTTTAGATGCAGTGGAGACATGGTCCATCGGTGTTATGACCCGGTAGTAGTGAGCCCCTGTGCCCCGACTGAGCACGGCTGAGATGGAGTGAAGCCGTACTTGGTCAGGCAGCCAGACAACCCCTAGCTTCACCTGGAAAGCGACCACCGTTCACCGAGAGTAGCTCTCAGCTGCAGGTGGCCACCAGGACTTCTGGAACCAGCGGGGTTGCACAGCCACTGACCAGGATGGCAGGAAACAGACACAGTCCAGCACCAGAACTCCGAACAGGCAAGAAAAGTCAAAAACCAGTCCAGGGTCAAGGCAGGCAGCAAACAAGCGAAATCCAAGAAACTAGTCAAAGTCCTGTACACAGGAAATCAGGAACAGAAGCTAGCTGGTGAACAACTCCAACAGCAACTCCTGAGAACAACTGAGGCCGAAGCAAAGAAAGGCCTGGAGGCAGTGCTTTAAATAGTGAAGCAATCAGAGCAAACAAAACTCAGGTGAATCCAACATGGCAGCCCCCATAGGAGATCCTCCCAAGACCAGATATGGAGTTCCTTCCTGTTCTCGTTTAGACAAGATGGCTGCCCCCTCCTGAGCTAGCCAAGATGGCTGCTGCTCTTGCTCCAAGCCGGATGACGGCTGCCAGACTTAGGAAACTGAAACAGACCCTTAAGACTGAACCTTGTCCCTTTTGGATGGAGCTGCAGAATGACTTAGCCGGGAGGAGCGTCGAACAGGTGAGGGACGTAACAATCGGGCATCCAATACACATGCCCACAATACTGCAGGCCACTTTTTGGTGCGCCTTTGTAAAAGGGCCCCTTAGCTTCATATACTGATACCAATAAACTGTTTAAGAGCTCCAATTCTACTTTTTACCACGGCTTTGTAAAAGGACCCCCTGTAGAGCTGATGGTATAATCTTGGATATTTTCCAAATGATATGTTTATGAATAGAAATTGTTTTCACGTTCTCAAACTTGCTGCTGGTTGGTCTGACTATTATGCACCTATAGCTTTTATAAGAACTATGTAAAAATCACAAATCATCAAAATGATTTTCAAGCAATGTATATATCATTTTGTCATGTACTAAGAACTGATCGTCCTTTGTAATACATTTTTATAATGGTACAGTTCACATTCTCTGTTGAGCTGTATCTCAATCTACTGTTATATGGTGGATAGGAGCTATAGATGCGTGAAATATTTGCACTATATAGATATACATCTGGTGTCTGGTGCTCAAACACTTCTTGTCTTCTACATTTTTACTGGCACTTTTGTTTTAATTTTGGTTATATTGTTTTTTTGTATTTTAATTTAGATTTTTTATTTTATTATAATTTATTGTATTTTAACCCTGAGGCAGCCTTTTTGAGGGAGAAAAGTGGACTACATCGGGTTTGTTGAATAAAATCTGTTTTTTGAACCTGATGTGCGTAAGTACCTCTGTGTTTATGTCTTGTTTATCACCACATGGCAGCCAGGTCTCTCAGCCCACACCTCTCCCCACTCATTAGATTTTATTGCTTGTGTAGAATTGTTTATCAAATAAATGTTTGTATATTTTATGACCCATCACAGTTGATTAATTTTCTTTAAAACAAGTTTTCGCCAAGTGTGATTGTTCCCATAGGATCTGTCCAGTGATTATGCAGATCTCACTGTAATTGTAAGTGCCTCTGGCTGTATTATTTTCTCTAATTATTGCCTGATATGTGTTTAATTTGCTCCTTTTCTTGGACAAGCTTCTTCCCCATTGTGATTTCTTTAAATTGCGAAGCACTTTTGTATTTTCCTTTCATTGTTCTTTTATTGATTTTTTTCATCCCTTGTAATTGCTTTTTCCTAATCAAGGTTAGTCTTGTATATATTTGAAATTCTAATAAATGTAAAGTTAAAAATAAAATATTTCCACTCAACTCCCCTTTCACATGCTGCCACTATTTCCAGTGTGAGATGACACACGCTGCTCTTGAATTCAAGTGCTGCTCTTGTTTTTCTAAGATCTCTTGTCTCTGTAGGATTCGTGAATGAAAGATTACAGTTTCAATGTCAAATACTTTCAGGCAACTTTAATATACCCCAAGATCCAGTTCCTACTTCCAAATAGGGTCCTGTCTTTTTTTTAAATTCCCTAGCAATTCCAACCAATGTTCATTTTAAACTATGACTCAAAAATCAGGGCTTGTAATAATTTCTACAAAGTTCCATCAAACACTATATTTCCCCCTCCAGATTGAAGTTATACTTTTCCTTTGCAGTTTCTTAGAAATACATAAGTTCTCAGCCTGGGCTTTTTATTCCTGCAAGGTTCCTTCTCTGTTTGCTGCATCTAGACTAAATTTGTGCACTTGATTCCCACTTTTTCCTTCTAACAGACATCTGCACCTCCCTTTCCTGGAACTTGAACCTCTGGGACAGCCAGTACAGGTGAGTCTGAGTTAGTGGGTGGAGGAAATTTGCTTGTATTTTGCAGTTATGCTAAATCATGAGAGCGGTAATGGGCTCTTTAACACCATTTTTGCAGTTTCTCAGGGTAGTATCTGGTGTATCATTAAAATGCACAAAGTTATTCCCAGCCCCACAATAGCTTTTCTTTAAAGGAGGGATCTCTAAGCACATTTCTAATAACCAACCAGGTGATTTCTCCCATTGACCAATATCCTTCACATCCAGAATGATCCTTGTATGGTCAGAAATCAGTATAGGACTAATTATACAGGCCTGCAGCTTAGGTCTCAGAAGACTACAATAAAATGAGAATGGTAAAAAAAAGACTTAGAGGAGCAGCTGCAAAGGTAAACAGCTTACATCGCTCATGGATGTTATTTAATTATACAACCTTGGAAGCTTAGACCAGATACAGGGGTCTTTTACTAAAGTTTAGCTTGAGTTATCTGTAGCAGGGCCCATAGGAATAACTCTAGCTAAGCTTTAGTAAAAGACCCCCATACAGACCAGATATATTCTATGTATTAAAAAAAAGTGGAAGGAAGGCCAAAGAACAGCCAGCATTGTAAAAAAGCAAAGTGAAGGAAGCTATTACAGTTAAAAGAACAGCCTTCAGAAATTGGAAGAGGGATCCAATTGAAGGTAATAGAAAACAGTATAAAATATGGCAAGTCAAATGCAAAGCATTGATAAAGAAGGCAAAGAGAGACTTTGAAAAAATTAATTCATTGAAGGCAAACACACATAATAAACACTTCTTTTAGGTATATTAGAAGCAAGAAAGCAGTAAAACAAGTGGTTTGACCACTAGATGACCAAGCGGTAAAATGGGCACTCAGGGAAGACAAGGCTATAGCGGAAAGACTAAATTAATTCTTTGCTTCAGTCTTCACCGAGGAAGATGTGGGGGAGATACTACTGCCAGAAATGGTATCCAATCCTGAGTGAGTTGGAGAAACTGAAACAAATCTTTATGAACCTGGAAGAGGTACTGGGGCAATTCAATAAATTAAAGAGTAGCAAATCACCTGGACCAGATGGTATACATCCCAGAGTACTGATAGAATTGAATAATTAACTTGCAGAGATATTGTTAGTAATATGTAACTTATCTTTAAAATCAAACATGGTACCAGAAGATTGGAGGGTGGCCAATGTAACATGAGGATTAAATAGGCAGGTCAACGCTGGACGAGGAAAGTGCTGGGACACTTCATTGTCTGTTGTTTGCTGTTGGGCATCTTTCTGCCTCCCAGGTCAGCTGTTTGGAAACCCCTTCATGCAACTTCTAGCTGAGCTTGATAGGGAACATCTTGCTCTGCCCCCCTGGTGACATCAACTGGGGCACGAGGGTAAAATAGAGGTAAGCACCGGAGAAGCAGGTGCCGCCTTTTGTCGCTCTGACAGAGGAGCGTAACTAAGGAGATGGTAACTCCTTAGCGCGCTCCTTTGTGTGGACTGTGGGTGAACTTTATGGTTGTTTTTTAAGGGGGGTAATTTTTCTATATGGCAGTGATTGAAGTAGTGATGGGGAAGGGGAGATATGGGTCTTTAGCGTTGGTTAAGGGCTATATGCAAGAATTACTAGAAGTGACTGAGTATTTGCAAAATGTATGAATATAGAAAAAAAATGAGATGTGTTCCTGTAGTTTGAAAGTGGGCTAGGTTAACACTAGGTCTGTACGGAATAATTGTATTGTATTGTAACATTTATACCCCGCGCTTTTCCACTTATTAGCAGGTTCAATGCAGCTTACAAATATAACAGGTTTACAAGAAACGCAAAATGGATAAAACAGGTGAATATAGTATATAAAGAGGTGGACAATAAAAAGTGGGTAAGTAAGATGGGTAAGGGAAGAAAGTGGTAGAGGAGGGAGTGGGAAGAGGTTGTAAATTGGGCAGAGTGTTATGATAATGTATGATTTGTTAAGTGTGGATGGTTACGATGTGTTGTGTGTATCTGAATCATGCTTGAATAAGTTGGATCAAGTTTTTGTTAAGTAATGTTGTCCTGCTGGGTATAAATAAGTATGGGCATATCATTTTAGGAAGAGGGTTGGTGAGGTTGTGCTTTTTTTTTTCTGGGAAGCCTTGGAGTTTGTCTTCATGGAACTAGAGGTGAATGAGTTGGGTGAATGTGTTGTGATCCAAAATTGATATATGGGGTTATTTGTGGTGTATGTACCTCCTAGAGTGTGTGGAATGGATGAGTTTCCATTTTGGGAAAATTTTTAATGGGGTTGTCTGTTGATGTTGACCATTTGTATCTATTGGGTGATTTTAATGTGCCTTTTTGTTGTAATGATGCTGCTTTTTTAGGGATGGATCATGTTCTCTTTCATTATTTGTCAGCCTTTAATGTGGCAAAGATAGTTAATATGCCCACACATCTAGTAGGGCATGTGCTGGATATGATTTTCTTAGCCTCCGTTTCTGTGGTTAATTGGTGTGGTATTGTTGAGGTTAAACCGGCTTGCTGGTCAGATCATTTTTTAATTGAGATTTTGTATGAATTATATAGAGGTGGTAGGACAGGGGAGGAGGAGAGGTTAGAAGATTGTTGTTTCTCCACATTTCAGTGTTGCAGATTTGGCCAAATAGTGTTGCTATAGTTAGTTGTTGATGATTCATCTACATTAGGGGGGTCATTTTACAAAGGCGTGCTAGTGTTAATGCATGCCCTAAGCTCTAGAGTACAGTTTTAAAAATAAAATCATTAATTAGGCTGAGACCTGGGAGCATTTAACATCTTTTTTTTCCTGTGCCTACATCAAAAGAAAAAAGATGGCATGCGGGAACTTGCTTCTTTTGTTTTGTGGATTGCAGTGGTATATTATAAAAATGAATTGCCTTTTTTTTATTACTACTGTTTCACAGAGAAGGTATTGAATAATGTGGGAAGGGTTTTCTTCATGCAGAATTGTCCAGAGTCAGTCTAAATATGCCAATATTGGCCAGTTCAGTTAATTATGTTCAATGGAAAATAAATCTGTTGGCTCAGGCTGTTTGCTACGTGAAATTTCCATCACTGTTTCATTACTGCTACCAAGTATTACATTTTAAGGGCATTTGCTTTAAACTTTGTTTATCCAGTCCTTACATGCATACAGTTTTGCTTTTTAAACCCAAAGGTGAATCCTAAGGGTGGTTGAATAATTAGATATGATCTATGGGGTCCTTTTAGTAAGCCGCATGTGTGCCTAATGTATGCCAAAATGGAGTTGCCGCCCAACTACCGTGTGGCACTTGTGGTAATTTCATTTTTGATGTGCGTCTGATACACGCATCAAAAAATAATTTTTATTTTTAGACAAGTGTATCAGATGCATGCCAAGTAGCACTTGATGTGCGTGGGTCATTACCGCCTGGTACTGCGTGAGTCTTTACCGCTAGGTCAATGGCTGGCGGTAAGGTCTCAGTCCCAAAATGGACGTGCTGGTCATTTGTATTACGTGATAGACATCATCAAACTGAAATTCTGTAATCATCTATCTTGTACTATGTAAGCCATATTGAACCTACCGAAAGGTGGGAAAATGTGGGATACAAATGCAATAAATAAATAAATAAATAAACTAACTAACTAACTAACTTGAATAAAACAAGAATATCAGTTCAAAAAGTTATAAAACTGTTGGGTGTTTCATTGGACTCAGGGCTGACTAAGAAAAATCAAGTGGTGAACGTGATTCAGTCAAGTTTTGCTCAACTTTGGCTGTTATATAGACTGGAACCTATGTTGCTCCTGTGTTATTTTTGTGGAGTGATTCGTGCTATGGTTCTGTCATGTTTGGATTACTGTAACGCTCTTTATCTTGGCAGGTGTAAGTCCAGGATTTGAGTGCTGCAGTTGATGTAAAACGGTATTGTGAGGTTTGTTACTGGTGTGTCTAGGGTTACTCATATCACCCCAATCTTGAAACAACTACATTGGTTGCCCGTTCAGCTTCAAGTCCAGTCTAAAGTCCTATGCTTTGTCCATCACGCAATATACTTGTCTGTTCCACAGTATTAAAAACACTGTTTTCGTGTGTATCATCCTAGTAGGAGCTTAAGATCAGAAACAGCAATGCATCTCTCTCTTGATTTAGTTGCTCATGTCAGATATCATGACACTAAACTTGCAGCCTTATCTGTAGAAGGGGTTTCATTATGGAACTCTTTGAAGGGGCAGTTCTGTAGAGGCTTTTTAGTTTAAGTGACTTTTATGTTTAACAATTTTTATTGATGACCACACCAACAGTACAAAGCCACCGGAACATGTCAATTTCGAAGCATTTGTATATAACTCAGTGGAACATCACTTAAACAATTATCAGTACATACAGCCATCAAATTTTGTCATATAACATTGTCCCTCCCTCCCCCCAACCCCTATTCTGTATTTATTTTAATAATAAAAGAAACTATTGTATTGATATTACATTCAATTGCAAATATAATCAATAAACAGTTACCTGATACAACTCTTCGTCTGTTTTTTCCGTTTTGTTTCTTATCATAATCTAATCTAGAATGTCATCAAAGGTTTCATTAAATGTTCCTTTCCCCCCCTTCCCCCCCCCCCCCCACCCCTCCCCCCCTGTACCTATACCATGTAATTCTATATCAACGTTAACCATGTAACATATAGAGCCATTTATCTTCCCCTACCTTCCTCTCCCATGAGTGTGTTCACCAATAAGCTGCGAGCTCTGCTTGATAAAGCCTGTATATATGGTTCCCAGACTTCCCAAAAACGTTGTCTACTTCTAGGACTACAAGTCATAGCGCGTGCTTCCATTCGCACCAAGGTATGAAGCGAGCTCCTCCACTGCCAGTAGGAGGGCCCTATGTCTTGTGTCCAGTGTTGTAATATACATTGTTTCCCAACTATTAGTACCTTATAGATAAATATGTTTTCTTTATGTCGTAGTGTTGACCCTCTTCCTCTTACTCCAAGCACTACAGTTTTAGCCTCTAACCAAAGCTTCTTGTGCAGCACGGCTTCACAGTATTCCAGCACTGGACCCCAGAACTCTTGTATGGCTGAACATCCCCAAAACATATGATACAGTGTTGCTCTCTGAAAATAACATTTACTACAATGTGTTTCTTGCAATCTACCTGCATAATAGGCCTGTATGGGGGACATATATGCCCTCAGAACAATTCTAAATTGTATCTCCCTATATCGGGCACTCACCACTTTATGTACTATCTCCTTTAGAGATTGGACTATATCTCCACTGCTGATCTCTACCTTTAAATCCTCAGACCATCGTCTTGCCACTGCTTCGTAACTACGATGCTTGGCTATCAAATTTAACTGTTTATATAGTAAGGATACCGTGGTCTGTTCTCTTCCCTGTGGTAAAAACAGATTCACCAGCATCTCATATATCCCTCTATCACATTTTTCCCTATGTAGTTTCTCAATATAGCTGTGGATCTGGCAGTAATCATACCATACCACATTCTCTACTCCCACCATGCCCTCTAAGGTTCCTCTTGATATAATCTTTCCCGTGTCCTGCATAACATCGGCCACTAGTACCACTCCCTCCTGTGCCCACTTGGCAAAGTTCGGGCACGTATTCCCTGGTTCGAATGCTCCATTCCCAACCAGTGGGAGGAGATCCGTACATCGTGGGTTTTTATTAAGTCTCCTCAATATGTACTGCCATATACTTCTCATTGGGTGCAATAAAACGTGATGTTTCCATTCCTTTGGTATCTTTGTACTCTCAACATGCATCATATAATAAGGGTGATATGGTCTAAACAGTGCACTCTCAATATTCCATTCCGTATGCTCTTCTGTTTCCATAATCCAATCTGCTAAGTGTCTAGCTAGACAAGCCCAATTATACTGTTTAATGTCAGGCAACCCCAATCCTCCCTCAGATCTTTTCCCATAGAGATATTCCAATTTAACTTTAGCCTTTTTCCCACTCCAACAGAATCTAGTCAACATTCCTCGAATCTTCTTTATATCTTTAGTCTGTATGACTAGTGGCAATTGTCTTAGTACATACAGCCATTTTGGGAAAAGTATCATTGCAAACAAACCCACTCGCCCGCTTAAAGTTAAGGGCAGTCCCTCCCATATTGCTAATCTATGCCGCGTATATTGCAGTAACTGGTCAATATTCTGTCTATATAAGCTACTCATATCACTTGTCAATGTTATGCCTAAGTATTTAAATTCTTTGTTCGCCCATCTCAATGGGAACCTACCCTCCCATTTCTCCTTTACCCGAGTTGTTGTGGGCAATCCCTCTGACTTTTGAAAATTCAATTTAAATCCCGAAAAGGCCCCATATTCTTCAAAAACCTCCATCAATACCGGCAACGATCTCTCCGGTTTAGCTAGGTGAACCAAAAGGTCATCGGCGAACGCCGATATCTTAAATTCTCTGGTTCCCAGATTTATACCTTCAATCTCAGGGTTACTCATGATGTCTCTAATCAACGGGTCTAGCGTTATAGCAAACAGTAAGGGAGACAGAGGGCATCCCTGTCTGGTACCTCTATTAATTACAAAATTTCGAGAGTACGCTCCGTTAACCAGCACTCTCGCCATAGGATTCTTATATAATATAGATATTGCTTGTGTAAAGTACCCTTCAAATCCGTACGCTCTTAGTGAAGCGAACAAGAACTCCCACTCTACTCGATCAAACGCCTTTTCGGCGTCGAAACTGATCAATAAGGATTCTCCACCCCCTCTGCGCACATTCTCTATTGATGCCAGTATCAGTCTAATATTTTTCCCACTCTGTCTCCCCTGTATAAATCCCACCTGAGGGGTCGCCACTATGCTTGGTAGCACTTTTGCCAATCTTGAGGCCAGAATTTTAGCTAGCAACTTAGCTTCATAACTAATCAGTGAGATTGGTCTATATGAGTCTGGTATGGTCGGATCTCTCTCAGGTTTTGGGAACACCACAATATCCGCTAATCGCAGAGATCGTGGAAGTTCACCTAATTCGACTGATCTATTAAAGAACTTTGTTAACGGGCCTCCTATGTCCTGCATTAGAATTTTATAGAATTCAGCCCTATAGCCATCTGGTCCCGCCGCTTTATGCAAGGCACTGGCTTTAATTTCTTTGAGGACCTCCTCCGTCTCAATCGGTTTATTTAGCTCCCTCTGCTGTTGTTCTGAGATCTTCGTCTTATTAATATTTTCTAAATATATATCTTTAAGTGACTTTTAAAGACCTCTTTGTTTGGTGAAGCTTTTCTGTTAGTAGGACTGTGATAATTTTGTTATGTATTCTAATGATTATTTTGTTTTTAATTGTTTTTGCTATATATTCTTGCTTTGCTTGTTTTATTGTACACCGCATTGTTTTAAGCAGTATAGGAATGTGGAAAATAAATAAAGGGCCCTTTTACTAAGACATGTAAGCATCTACATGCGCCCAATGCGTTCCAAAATGGAGTTAAATCAAGGCTACCGCATGGCTCTTGCAGTAATTTCATCTTTGGCGAGCATTCAATACACACGCCCAAAAAATATATATTTTTTCGGACACACATATCGGATGCACGCCAAGTGGCACTTGACGTGCATAGGTCAATACCGCCTAGTCACTGCATGATTCTTTACTGCTAGGTCAATGGCTGGAGATAAGGTCTCAGACCCAAAATGGACGTGCGTCAATTTTGATTTTGCCGCACACCCATTTTCGCAAAAATTTAAAAAGGGCTTTTTTTACAGGTGTGCTAAAAAATGGATCGGCGCGCGCCCAAAACCCGTGCCCACACTACCGCAAGCCATTTCTCTTTTATTTTTTCCATCTTTCTTTTCTTTTCTGTATTTCTGCTTGCTGCATAATTTTACAATGTTCTGTAAGTAAACATTTTCAGGTCTATATTTAAAAAGTACATAGATGTAGAGTAGCACGCAGTGACCACATACGTCTGTTGATCTTTAACATTTCACCCACCACATGTTATCATATATAGTAAATTACTATACATGATAACATCCATATAAATGACTCCCCGCCACCACCACTAAAGGGAAGATTTGTTGAGAAATTTGGAAGAGATGGGATCTTTGGTCACAGTCAGTTTCAAAAGCAGATTTTCTGTGTCTGTATTATCATGAGAAAATAAGAGAGGTTTCTGTCATTTTGCCTTGGCAGCTACTCCGTAGGAGAAATGTATCAATGTCCTGAAATATTGCAGGGTTGAGCTAAGCAGAGAGGAAAGTGGGCAGCACCCTATGTTAATTATTCACTGAAGGAAAGACAAGCAGACGGATGGAGTCATATTTACACACTTTGGGAATATTATCCACTAAAGGGGATAAAAGTAAAGTAGGTTTAGTAATGTAAGCACACAAAGGAAGGTTAGCTGAAGCTAATCAGAGGGGGGGGGGAAGATGGGAAAACCAGTGATTTTTAGGGGGTGCTCAGGGTAGTTGGCCCTTGGGAGTGGCTCATGGTGAGGCAGAAGACCCTGGGGACTCAATTGGGCTCTAGGTTCAGCAACAGAGGAGAAGCCCTTGAAAGTAGGCTTGGGGCACATCGGCACCTCGAAGCCAACTCAGGGCAAGACCTTTGGAGGCACCAGAAGCAGGGAGCCCAAGGTCAGCGACAGAGAAGAGGCACTTTGGAGTAGGCTCAGTGCACATCGACCCCTTGGAGCTAACTCAGGGCAAGATCTTTGGAGGCACCGGGGGGGGTGGGGGGGGGGAAGCCCAAGGCCCAGTGGCAAAAAGCTTCTGGGATGCAATCAGCACTAGGAGCAAAGCTGCGGCTCACCAGGAGTCCAGCGGAGGAGGCAGCCTCAGGTCGCACAATCAGTATTCAGTGCTTGGCAGCAGGGACAGGCCAAACCAGTTTGACTCAGTTGGACATTTAGCAGCCACCAGCTTAGAGTTCTCCAGCAGGAGGGTTAGAATTGTCCCCCACCAAGCCCCCAAGGAAGGACTAAGGGGTGGAACACAGGCCATACTTCCATACTCAGCCTAGAATGACAGAAGGGAATTAGGATTTGCTGCTTAGGCTAAAGGACTAATAGGTTAAAAGAATTCTGAGCTAATTGGTCAAAAGAGTACTGGCTATAAGAAAAATTAACTGGTTAAGAGTGTTGGTATTAGACTGTGTGAACTTATGGTTTATAGTCTTTTATACATTTCAGTAGTTATCTCAAAGCAAAGCTTTAAACATTGCTACTCTGTCAACGTCTTTATATATCTTTTGACAGCGTTGTTCATGGGGGAGGGGGGATTAATCCCACCCATTGACATAGGAGCCAACTTTTCAAAATTATTGGGGGTGCTAAGCCCAATGGAAATGACTCCTCCCTGGACACATACAAGGAATTTTCTTAATATTGGGGGTGCTCAAGCACCCACAGCACCCACAGAGTCGGCTCCAATGCCCATTGATGCTTTTTTTTCCCCAGTTGGTGGCACGAGGCACCAGATGCTCAAGGGATCCGACAGAGCTTGAATGAGGGGGGACTCCATCCAGGTCAGGCTTCGAATCCAGAGACACCCCAAGGGGGTGTTACATAAAGTTATACTTCCATTTTAAGTGAAAGCCCTTTCATTTGTAGGTTTCCCATATCAGTTTGCTGAAAGTGTTCCTTTTAAGTAAACTGTGATGCCAAAAAAGAAAACCATAAATCACTGATACACCTTGATAAATTGTTAATGATAAAACTCCTGTACGGCATGAATAATTATTGGAAACTTAAATCTTTACCCAAAGAACCACAGTTTACTTTGATGTAATTCAGAGGGAGACTACTGATTATTGTCTGTAGTTTCCTGTTGGGGTGCTAAATTGAACTGCTTTGGTGCATGGAGCAAGGTGCTAGGCAGTGCAGTTTTGTAATGCTATGAGCAGAAGTCATCTGAGGCAGTTTTCTTTTTCTCCTTCACGGAATAGTATACTGACCTCCTATAATGCACACCTGTTGGATACAGCACAGCAGGCTGGGACCATTTCTCTTACATACCACTTAAGAAAATAACTGACCTTGCCAATTTACTAGTTCACCACTGAGTTGCTTCTCAAAACAACTGCCTTTAGCTGTTGCGTCTGCACAGCTTGAAGTTATTTTAAGCAACAGCTCCTTTATCTGCCTGCCTACTAGGTTTAAAATTCATCCTGGACACTTGACTCACTTGATTTTGAAGGAAAAATCACCCATTAGGCTGAGTGAGCAATACAAGCTATGAACGTAGATGGTGCCTGGTTAATAAAGTTATATGTTTCTACAGTGTTCTGTAGACTATGTTGAGGGTCCTAAAACATGAGAGGGTAGATATTCAGTTGGCAATGCTCAGCATTATGCTTATTACCACCGACTTTATATCTAGAATTTCAATGCTGGACCATGTCCAGGCTTCGGCACTGATTTTCCAGATTTATGGAGTTGGTGAAACCGTAGCCGGTTAAGTGCAATATTCAGCACTAACTGGCTATGGGTCACTGCATAAAGATAGGACTGACTTTTGTGTGGTCCTGTTTATGTGGTGACCTTGGCTAGTTAAGCGCTGAATATCGGTCCTTAACCAGCCGAGTGCTAACTCCGCCTCCAGAATAACCGGTTTTGAGTTGGCACTGTCTAATTAAGTGCCACTGAATATCACTGGTTAGCCAAGAACCAGCAATTTATTCACCCAGGAGCCATTTCTGGCTGCTTAAATTGCTTTGAATATCAATCCCAGAAAGTGTGAAATACCCCAACTCATAATCTGGTTAATACTATCATTACCATTCCTGGGGGGGGGGGGTTGTGTGGAGAGGCTTATTGCATCTGATATTACTATAGCATGACACCAAGGGGTTGATACTCTAAACTATGTGCTAACATTTATATGTAAGTTACATGCATCAATGTTTAGAATAATAGCATATATGCACATATGTGCACACTTGCATACACGCACTCACATGCTATCTAAGGGCCCCTTTTCCAAAGTGATGGTAAGTCCAATGCGGGCTTACCGTTCGCTAAAAAAGGAAGTACCGCAGGGCTACAACAGCAGCCTGGAGGTAGTTCCCACCCCAGGGAGGTACTTCCCACCGTCATATCTGGCTCTACAAAAATATATTTATTTTTGAAGCACCGGTGTGTACCCTGAGGTAATCGGGCAGTGTCGAGCACTGTCCAGTTACCACTAGGTTAGCGCGGGAGCCTTACCGCCACCTCAGTGAGTGGTGGTAAGCGCTCCCCACCCCGACTGCACAGCAAGTACTTCACTTGCTGCATGGTCATTTCTTTTAAAAAAGAAAGACCTACCTTTTACCCGCTGGGGTAAAAAGGGGCCTCGGCACACATCAAAAACACGCGCCAACACCAGTGCAGGCCTCTTTTTTTCCGCAGCTTGGTAAAAAGGGTCCCTTAAGCGCTATTCTGCAAATATCTGTCTAACTTTCATAATGCATATTTGCAGGGGCAGCATACACAGGGGTGGATCATGGGCAGGACATAGGCGGGACTCCCACTTACGTGTGCACCTTACATGTCCATGCCACACTTAGGCACTTGAATTACACCAGCTCTATGGCTTGCGTAAGTGTGAGAACCTAAATGTTAGTCACGTATATATTGGGTTATGGTAGTATTTTATAACGGAACCTAGCCTCCTACCATGTGCCCTTGGGGCACCCAAATGGAAATGGCTCTCTCTCTCTTTTAGAATTGTTCCCCAAATTTGCCTTCTTATGCAGCTGCTGAAGGAACATTCTGGGTGCCTGCTCCAGTTTAATGCCAGTCAAATAAATTGAAGGCATGGTCTATTCTGAGAATGCAGCCCAATAAAACTGAAGTTATAGCTTTCAGAAGGAAGTATAAAATCTAGAAGTAAGGGAAGGGTTTAGGCTTTTCCCTCCCCAAAGGAAGTTCAGTAGGGAAGATGTAAGATCTTCACAGGGTGGGTTTTGAACTATGGGGTCCATCCAGAGCCTTGGCTCCCTGGTGTTGGGGCTAGTGAAAGAAGGAGAATGCGCAGGGTTTGTCAGTCTGGTTCACAACTGTCCCTTTGGTCTTACAGAAATAAAGATGCTGGTTTTTACATGACTAAAAAAACTCAGGGGTTGCCACAACTGTTCCCTGTGGCAGAGTGCCTTAAAGAAGAAGAGGGTTACATCAGTGGGGAGATCTGGTCCTGTCTTGAGAAGAGAAAGATAGAGAAAGAACATGTTGGTAGCCTATGGTCCTAATGAGCAAAGGATTGAAAGCTGAAGAGTGGTGGATCTGGTAGGTGCTTAATCCCGAATTTAAGAGAAGGGAAGTACTGGGGAACATGAAACCAGCAATAGGTATCTGGAGTGAAGATCAGGGCTCAGCCTATGCCCTAAAGCAAAAAAATTCTAAGAGAGAGCTGGGGAAAGAGGAGAACAGCTGCCAACTACCCTAAGAGGTACAAAATGGCGCTTACAGAGAAGCAAAGGGCATTGGAAGAGATGCCTGATAACTTACAAGAGAGCACTTCTCATCTCAGGGGATACCCAGAATTATTAATGCTTTGAGCATCTTTGATACTTTTTGCAACTACTTAACTTTGGACTGTCTCATTGTTTTCACATCCTTCTTACTATACACATTTTGGCACTTGGGAAGGACTAAATATATTTGGGTTTTATTTATATTCTATAACAGCTTTCTTTTAAAAGTGTCATTACAGTGCCTGTCGGAGACTTTGTTTTAATGGGCCAATTCTATAAGTTGGCACATAGAAGAAGGCTATGACATCATGTAGTGGCAACAACAATGATGAAAATAGTACATCAAAAAGCCAAAATAGAACCACTTCGAATTAGATGTTGAACAAACTTGAATGTTTAATCCATCTACAAACATTCACAGCACAGCTGATAAGACTTGTCTAATGGACTTTAATATTCAATCCATCACCAAACATTTGTAACATAGTTGATAGGACTCGACATGACTGTGTTTCAGCGAACAATGCCTAGGTCAGGAGTCTCAAGTTCTAAGAATTATGTCACAATAGGTGAATGCTGCACACAATCTGAAAGGAACAAACAAAAGTGCCGTGTCATTGCTGGGCTCTCTTTCAAAAAACCTAGAGATACGTGCCATTGGGTACGTCAAGCTCCATCTCTGGCAGTCTTCAAATCTAAGCTAAAAGCCCACCTTTTTGATGCAGCTTTTAACTCCTATCCCTTATTCACTTGTTCAGAACCCTTATTTTATCATCCTCACTTTAATATTCCCTTATCTCTTGTTTGTCCTGTTTGTCTGTCCTATTTAGATTGTAAGCTCTGTCGAGCAGGGACTGTCTCTTCATGCTCAAATGTACAGCGCTGCGTACGTCTAGTAGCACTTTAGAAATGATAAGTAGTAGTAGTGATGAGTACTAAGCGCTGCGTAACCCTAGTAGCACTTTAGAAATGTCAAGTAGTAGTAGTAGTAGTAGTTCTATAAGGCAGCGGGACATGTGAATGGAGCATGGGTGGATCAATGGCAGTTACACACATAGCTTAAATTGAACATGTCACCTGATGCACTTAGGTGTGCCAGCTTATGCCTGCCATTGATTTAGTGTAAGAGGGTGCACCTAAAGATGGGCACATCAAAGCTGACGTATGCTAGTATTCTAGAACAGGATTTTGACACCAAGATGCCGTTCTAGAATTGGCGCTAAGCACACAGCTTTGGGGTTTCTAAACTGAAATGCCAATTTATAGAATTTATCTTCGTGAACACTCAGCATTCAGGGGACCCTTTGGTTAGTCTGTGAGCTTTGGAGAAGGAACTTGAGTTTTGTGTATTTTTGCCATATACACTACAAGAATCATTTGAGTATCTGTTTTTGGGGTCAGCCTTCTGCCCTACTATCTCAGATGTCCACTACATTATCACAATATGTTTTTTTCTAGCAAAAAGGGTGCTGGTACTCAATTGCAAGGCCATCCTTCAGTGGTAGGGTGATCAATAAGGGACCTGCCCCACAATATCCAGGCCCCCTGCCATCAGCCCCAGAATCTATGAAAAGGCAGAAAGAGACTAAACTATTTCATTAATACTTGGGACCGTGGGTCAATTTTAGCAGGCAGTGGCAGAGACGTAGCTAGGTGGGTGACCAGGGAAGTGGCTGCTCCCCCAAATAGACTTCCAAAAGGTACTGGCACCTATTTTTGACATGATCGGTCGTGTTTAAATTAAGCACCGTCGCCATCGGCAGTCTGCTGTCACTCCCCCGCGCCCGCAACCTGGCTACGCTTCTGGGCAGTGGACCCCCTAAAGTAAAGTCCTGCATTATCCTATTTCTACAGTGTATGTTAGGGATGTGACTGCAATAGAGAATCTGATTTATTAAAGCTTTTCACTCATTCTGCATCTATGGGAAGCAAATTTAGAATGTCAAGGCTGTAAGAATGAACAGAAGGTAAAAACACTGACAACAAAAATTGGACAGAGAAGGAAGCAAACAGTAGAAATAACTAGGGAAAGTTTCTTGGTGAGAAACCATTTGGAGGAGCTTTGAGATCCCTAGTGGCAAAACACCCTGTTTTATGCATTTGCTATTTGCAAACAGGCGCCAAATCACAAGAAGGAACAAATAATTTAGAACAATGTGGTCTTGCACATAAGGGCTTGTATCATTTAAGCACCTCATCTAACAGATGGCAAATGCATTTCAGCATGGGTAAGTGTTGATTTGATTAATGAGGCTTAGAGCCGAGAATACAAGGATTAAGGATAAGCTTCTTCACTAGAGTGATTAAGAATTTAGAACACACCCACTGTCGCTTTGCGGGTAGTTTTCTAATGATGCCTAGAATTTAGGAATTGGTTCAGTTTCCACTAATGGTCATTATCACTGAGTTGCTGAAATTCAGTTAGCAGTTACAATGCAACAGAGTACCCTCCCCCCTCTCATGACTACCAGTAATGCTACCAAATGATTCACTGATCTTGGCAAATCTTCCCATGGAAGTGGAAGTGAACTTATAAAACATCTTAAAACTGATTTTTCAAGGTAAACTATTTGTACAGCAGTAGCGAAGCAGTAAAGCATTAAGCAGAAATGATTGCTTTATATTTCTAAAACAAACAAAAAGTGCATTTTCCATGAATCCTTACTCAAATATTTCCAGTACAGTGAAAACAGCTATTTTTTCTACTTTTTTCTTGTGCCTAAGTTTTTTCCCTAAAAATACTTCTTACTATCCATTGATTTTATTGTATGGATCTTTTCCTGCTTCTCATTTCCACTTTATCCCTCTTTACATGTCTCTCTGCCTCCCCTTCACCTATCTTAGGCATCTTTCTGTCTTTTCCCTTTAATATCAGCCTCTCTCTCTCTCTTTTAGAAACAGAAGGTCCTATTTAATAAAATGTGTTTACGTTAACACGGGTGCCACACTAGCTGTTAATGCATCAGTTACCACACGTTGACAGTTAAGATGGCACTTTAATTCTGCACTCATAAATACAAAAAGGGAACTAGGAATGAGGAGGGAATATAGCTTACAGGGAGGGGGTAATTCTGTAAAGAAGGTGCCTACATTTAAGTGTCAGATACATACATACATAGGAGGGAATTCAATAAGTGAGACTCAAAATTTGGTGCTGGAAAAAAATCGTCACCACGTGCAATTCTGTAAATGGCACATGTCCTTTATTTATTTATTTATTACATTTGTATCCCACATTTTCCCGCATAGCAGTAGGCTCAATGTGGCTTACAGGATCCGGAGAGGAAAGTACCAACTCCGAGAATATAAACAGAGTGGAAAATAGAGTAACAGTAGGTGCAAAGAATCCGGAAAAGAGAATACAACTCTGAGACGAATATATAGTAGCATATAGAGAGAAGTAATCGCAATGAGGCTGATAAGTCTCCGGGGATGGGACTATAGCTTCTAGTGAGCAATACAGAGTAGGGTAAGGGTAGAAGTACACTTAATTATAACTGGAGTGGTAAAATTCGTACCGTTTGAAGTAATAGGATTATGTAGAAGGGGTAGTGTTCATTTCTTAGATCGAAAGATGTGATGCATTGTTCATGAATTAGTTCGGGTCTGCTGGGTAGGCTTTCCGGAAGAGGTGAGTCTTGAGGTCTTTTCGAAATTTTAGATGGATGTTCACAGTTCTAATGTTTCTAGGTAATGCATTCCAGAGCTGGGTGCAAATGTAGGAAAAGCTGGATGCATATGTTGACTTGTATTTTAGTCCTTTACAGTTTGGGTAATTCAGGTTTAGAAACATTCTTGATGATTTGATGATGTTTCACACCTAGCATTGAGCCCTGCATGTAACTTTAGGTACCATATTTACGCTTGATGAAACCCAGTGTAAATACTAGTGCCCAGATTATGGGGTCATTTTACTAAGGTGTGCTGAAAAATGGCTTGTGGTAGCGTAGGTGCGGGTTTTGCACAGAATCATTTTTCAGCGCACCTGTAAAAAAGACCTTTTTAAATTTTTTGCCGAAAATGGACGTGCGGCAAAAAGAAAATTGCTGCGTGTCCATTCTGAGTCTGAGACCTTACCACCAGCTATTGGCCTAGAGGTAAAGTCTTACTCGGTAACCGGATGGTAATGACCTGCATGCGTCAAATGCTACTTGGCGCGCATATCTGAAGCATGCCAGAGAATAAAAAATATTTTTTGGACACGCATACTGGACGCACGCCAAAAATGAAATTACTTCAAGGGCCACGTGGCCGCCGGGTGGTAACTCAGAATAGGCGCATGTTGGGGGCACGTAGGCGCTTACATGGCTTAGTAAAAGGGCCCCTTGGTGCGCAGAGGCCATAGTCAATAACGACATGCACAAATTATTGGAATGCCCCTGATATGTCTATGACCATGCCCCCTTTTGAGTTACATGCTTGTAGATATAGGCGCCATGCCTTATAGAATAGCGGACAGCTAGATGTACATGCACAAAGTTAAGGGCTTGTTAATTAATTTGTATGCGTTCTTGGGCACACACACAAATTTGGGCACGCAAATCTTTGTGCCATATATAGAATCTGGGGGACAAACCATTACAATGTTGGCACATATCTGCACATATGTGTGTATATGTCAAATATACACCTACACGTATAACTATAACTATGCATATATTTTTGATAAGGAAAACCAAAGAGAGGAACCTACAATCTGTAGCAAATATTAAGCAAACAAAAGGATGTCAGGCAACAAAAGATGAGGATTCCAAAGATGTAGTGTACCACTCTTAATAAGATCAAATCCAACTGCCTAATGTGTCAGACTCGACACAGCTGTGTTTCGGTGTGTATGCCTGCTTCAGGAGTCAAAACAACCTGTCAAATCCAGTGATACGAAAATATGCAAAACATATACAGTCAGAGATATAAGGCATCCAGCTCTAAATGACCTAAGGCAGAAATCCAGCAGTGTACTGCTTCCAAAATGAAAGTGACAGCCTTGCTGTTGTGTATATGTGAGTGTTTGAATCTCCTTCTCTTGTATTTGGACTGGTGTCTCTCTGTTACAGAAAATATCAAGCAGTTAGAAGAAGCAGAAAACATGTCTTCAAATGTTAAAAATTCTTTATTCCAGTCTGGAACATATAATGCCCAATTTGGCCACATTTTGCCTTCATAGATGCTGCAGGGGCTTAAACTGTTAGGATCCCATAGGGCACATGGACCTAATAGCTGTTTGTTCAAGACAGATAAAAACCTGTAGCTAAAGCAAGTAGCAGTCACACCACTGGCTCATAGAGTGTCTTCTCAGTCAGTATTCAGCAAACAGCTATCTTTGATAGTGCATAATTTGGGTGTGGCATAACACATAGGCGAAGTTTGAGCAGAGTGTGGGCAGGGTGCAAAGACACATGTGTAACACAGAATACTATATGTTACCCGTTTACCTTTAGAATATAAGTGCACACACTTACACCAGTCCTATGTTACCTAAATTATACATGTATGGCTTACCTTCTATGCAATTATCTTGTAAAGAAAATTAGGTACCTAAGTTCATTTGCAGGCACCCAGTTATAGAATGGTCTATCTTCCCAATAGCATAACCAATGTGGAGTGCCGCAGGGATCTCCCCTCTCCCCTGTATTGTTTGATATATTTTTGCGATCTCTTGGTTCACTGTTTGAAAGCTGTGTTTTTTTTAAACATTATATTTATGCTGATGATATTTCTGTGCTGATCCCATTTAATTCAGTTTTTTATATCAGTCTTTCCAGAGTCCACTATTGTGTAGATTTATTGGACAAATGGATGTTCTACCGCAAGTTGAAACTTAGTACTGATAAAAGAAAATTAGGGGCCCTAATTTGGAACTACCGCTCAGCTACCGTGAGCCCTGGGCGGTAATTCCAATTTTTCGTGCATCTGATACGTGTGGCAGAAAATATTTTTTATTTTCTACTGTGTGGTGCTAAACAGGCAGAAATCGGTAATGTACGCACGCTCATGATTACCACCCGGTTAATGCGTGAGATCTTACCACTAAAGTCAATGGGTGGTGGTAAGGTCTCAGGCCCAAAATGGATGCACACCAATTTTTATTTTGTCGCACGTACATTTTTAGCCCCCCCCTCAAAAGTCCTTTTTTGCAGGCGCACTGAAAAATGAACCTGTGTGTGTCCAATACATATGTCTAAACCAGCGCAGGCCACTTTTCAGCACACATTAGTAAAAGGACTCTTTACTGTGTTTTGACAATAAGCCAGAGCGCATTCCTAAAGTTATTAATATTTTAATCAAATTGAATACAAACTTTCCACAGTTATTAAGTGTTTGGGTATTCAGGATGACAACTCAATTTCTATGGAGGCACAGGTTAATATGCTAGTTAAGAAATGTTTCTTTTTGATGAGAAAATTAAGCAGTATTTGAAAATTCAATATATTTAGGTTGCGCTAAGGGGTTGTTGAAGAGACTCCAGACCGTGCAAAAAACAGTTATATGCTTAATTTTTGGACTTTCAAAATACGATAGTGTTTCTTCATTTTATGTTAAACTTTACTGGTTAACAACGAAACAAGCGGAAGATATCCAGAAAGAGCAGACTGAAGCCACAGATGTTGGAAACCAGAATAATTATTCTGGTTTCCAACATCTGTGGCTTCAGTCTGCTCTTTCTGGATATCTTCCGCTTGTTTTGTTGTTTTCTTGTTTTTTTGCGGGAGATTTTGGACTCTCTTTGTTGCTTTTAGGAAACTTTACTGGTTACCATTTGAAGTCAGGGTTCTTTTTAAATTAGCTTACTTTCTTTTACAAATACTACATGGTCTTGTACCAAATTATTTCCTTCCTCATTTTTGCTTTGTTGCTTCATCCAGAGCCAGAAGATCTAATAATGCTAACTTGTTCACCTTTCCTTCATCTAGAGGTAAAAAGCGATTAGTGTTATTTGAGAAATCGTTAGCATTTCAAGCTGTCAGACTCTGGAAGGATTTTGTGGAATTTTTTTTGCCATCTCAAACATATCTCTCATTTAGAAGGAAGGTTAAGGCATTTTTATTCAAGAAATTTGTATTGCGAGATTGATTCGTAATCTTTAGCTTTTATTATTTGGTTTATGTGACCCACTTAGAACTGAATGCTGTGATCAGGATACAAGTCAAGATGCTAAGATGTTATGTTGTTATGTTATATATTATGTGTAGAATTAACTGGGGGAAGGGCAAGTCTATAACAGGGTGCCACCTACTTTATATAGGAAAGTAGACACCTACTTTTTAATGTTTATGTTTATTTGTATTTGATAAAATCATCTTTTTTTCACAACATAAATCAAAGTGATATACAGTAAAAACTATAAAATAAAGCAAAATAAAGGAAAGTAGATAAATATTCATACGGAATATTAACTGGAGTAAATACATGCACAGGCAATAAGGCATGAACACTTATGCTAGCATTAGAATGGGAGTAATCCTGGAGTGGAGGAGTAGCCTAGTGGTTAGTGCAGCAGACTTTGGTCCAGGGGAACTGGTTTTGACTTCCACTACATCTTCTTTTGACTCTGGGCAAATCACTTAACCCTCCATTGCCCCAGGTACAAATAAGTACCTGTATATTTTACGTAAACCACTTTGAATGTAGTTACAAAAAACCACAGAAAGACGGTATATGAAGTTCCCTTCCCTTATATAAATACCACCCATCTGCACATTCTTTAAAGTATTCTATAAGGTATGCATGTAAGTGTCTAACCCGACCATGCTCCACCCTTTCAAATACACACTATGCAAGATATGTGAGTATTTACAGAATAGCACTTAAGCAGAGTATTGGCACATACATGCATATGTGTACATAGTATATGCACATATATGATAGTATTCTAAATATTTGTGCACGTAATAACTGTGCAGATATTCCCACCATTTTTATAGAACTGACCCCTCAATGCTTAAGTAGTTATGAAATGGACATTTTTACAACCCTGATGCCCACAATTCCACACATGTAGCACACACATGAATATGTGCACACGGGGCCCCCAAGTTTTCCTGAGGGCATCCTCGCAGGATGCCCCGGCAAAGGGGCGGGGAAACCCATATTATCGAAACAAGATAGGCAGCCATCTTTTCTTTCGATAATACGGTCGGAGACGCCCAAATCTCAACATTTATGTCGACCTTAGACAGGGTCGTCCCTAGAGATGGTCGTCCCCGATTTTCGGCGATAATGGAACCCGAGGGCGCCCATCTCAGAAACAACCAAATGCAAGCCCTTTGGTCGTGGGAGGAGCCAGCATTCGTAGTGCACTGGTCCCCTTGACATGCCAGGACACCAACCGGGCACCCTAGGTGGCACTGCAGTGGACTTCAGAAAAAGCTCCCAGGTGCATAGCTCCCTTACTTTGTGTGCTGAGCCCCCCAACCCCCCTCCGCCTAAAACCCACTCCCCACAACTGTACACCACTACCATAGCCTTTACGGGTGAAGGGGCACCTAGATGTGGGTACAGTGGGTTTTGGAGGGCTTACATTTACTACCACAATTGTAACAGGTGGGGGGGGGGGTGGGCCTGGGTCCGCCTACCTGAAGTGCAGTACAGTACCCACTAAAACTGCTCCAGGGACCTGCATATTGCTGTCATAGAGCTGGGTATGATATTTGAAGCTGGCATAGAGGCTGGAAAAATATTTTAACATTTTTTTAGGGTGGGAGGGGGTTAGTGACCACTGGAGGAGTAGGGGGAGGTCATCCGGTGGTCATCTGTTCAGTTAGGGCACATTTTTGTGGCTTGGTCATAAAAAAAAAGGACCAAGTAAAGTCGGCCAAGTGTTCATCAGGGACGCCCTTCTTTTTTCCATTATCGGCCGAGGACGCCTTTGTGTTAAGCACGCCCCAGTCCTGCCTTCGCTATGTTCTGACACCCCCCCACCCCGGAACTTTGGTTGTCCCCGGGACGGAAAGCAGTTGAGGGCGCCCAAAATCAGCTTTCGATTATGCCGATTTGGACGACCCTTGGAGAAGGACGCCCATCTCCCGATTTGTGTCGAAAGATGGGCATCCTTTTCTTTTGAAAATGAGCCCAAGAGCCTTCTAAGTGCTAGCAGGGCACTTAAGCACTATCATGCAATACTTGCATAACTTACAGCACTCAAACATGAAATTGCTGATCTACTGTTTGTGATCTGTAACCTGTCATTAAATTTATCCGTAGTACCTGAAGATTGGAGGGTGTCCAATGCAACACCAATTTTTAAAAAGGGTTCCAGGGGTGATCCGGGAAATTATAGACTAGTAAGCCTAACTTCACTGCCAGGCAAAAGAGTAGAAACTATTATAAATAGCAAAATTACAGAACACGTAGGCAAACACTGTTTAATGGGACAGGGTCAGCATGGATTCAGCCAAGGGAAGTCTTTCCTCACCAATTTGCTTCTTTTCTTTGAAGGCGTGAATTAACATTTGGATAATGGTGAGCCAGTTGATGTAGTATTTCTAGATTTTCAGAAAGCTTTTGACAAAGTGCCTTATGAGACACTCTTGACAAAATTAAAGAGTCATGGGATAGGAGGCAATGCCCTTCTGTGGATCAGGAATTGGTTATTGGACAGAAAACAGAGGATAGGGTTAAATGGCCATTTCTCTTAATGGAGGAGGGTGAATAGTGGAGTGCCACAGGGATCTGTACTGGGACTGGTGCTATTTAACATATTTATAAGTGATCTGGAAATCGGAACGACAAGTGAGGTGATTAAATTTGCAGATGACACAAAACCATTCAAAGTTGTTAAAACAAATGCAGCCTGTGAAAAATTGTAGGAAGACCATAAGAAATCGGGTAAAGGGGGGTCTTTTACTAAAGGTTAGCTCAAGTTATCTGAAGCAGGTCCTATTTTATTCCAATGGGCCCTACTGCAGATAACTCGAGCTACTCTTTAGTAAAAGACCCACTGGAAGACTGGGCATCCAAATGGCAGATGATATTTAATGTGGACAAATGCAAAATGAGAAGAATAATCTGAATCATAGTTACCTGATGCTAGGGTCCATGTTAGGAGTCAGTATCCAAGAAAAAGATCTAGGTGTCATTGTGGACAATACACTGAAATCTTCTACCAGTGTGTGGAGGCGGCCATAAAGCAAACAGGATGCTAAGAATTATTAGGAAAGGGATGGTAAATAAGACCAAGAATACTATAATGCCTCTGTATCGCTCCATGGTGCGATCACACCTTAAGTATTTTGTTCAGTTCTGGTCGCTGTATCTCAAAAAAGATGTGGAGGGGCATAATCGAACGTCGCCGGCGAAATAGATCGCCCGCGATCTATTTTGGTGGCGGCACAATAGCTGGCTGGAACCGTATTATCGAAAAAGATGGCTGGCCGTCTCATTTTTTCGATAATACGGTTTAGCCCGTCCAAATGCCAGAGTTCGCCGGGTTTGAGATGGTCGGTTTTGTTTTTCAGTGATAATAGGAAAAAATGCCGGCGATCTCAAACCCGGCGAAATCCAAGGCATTTGGTTGTGGGAGGAGCCAGCATTTGTAATGCACTGGTCCCCCTCACATGCCAGGGCACCCTAGGGGGCACTTCTAAAAATGTTTAAAAAATACAAAAAAAGCTCCCACGTGCATAGCTCCCTTACCTTGTGTGCTGAGCAGGGGCGTATCTGCGTGGGGCCTCAGGGGCCTGGGCCCCCGCAGATTTCGCCCTGGACCCCCCTACCGCTGCCAACCCTCCCCCTCCGTTGCTCGCCTACCTTCGCTGGCGGGGGACCCCAACCCCCGCCAGCCGAGGTCCACATCCTCCTGCCGCTGCCGGCTGCCTTTAAAGAATTCCGTCAGCTGGCGGGGGACCCCCAACCCCCGCCAGCCAAGCCGAGGTCCTTTCATTTTTTCCACTGAAGCTGGCGCCGACAAAAGTTTCTTTTGAGTCTGACGTCGCTGCACATTGTACGTGCAGGACGTCAGACTCAGAAACAGCTTCATTCTGTTTCTGAGTCTGACGTCCTGCACGTACAACGTGCAGCGACGTCAGACTCAAAAGAAACTTTTGTCGGCGCCAGCTTCAGTGGAAAAATGAAAGGACCTCGGCTTGGCTGGCGGGGGTTGGGGGTCCCTCGCCAGCTGACGGAATTCTTTTAAAGGCAGCGGCAGGAGGACGCGGACCTCGGCTGGCGGGGGTTGGGGTCCCCCGCCAGCGAAGGTAGGCGAGCAACGGAGGGGGAGGGTTGGCAATGGCAGCGGCTGGGGGGAGGGGGATCGGCAATGGCGGCGGCGGCGGGGGGGGCTATAATGTGCCCCCTCACTCTGGCTCTGGCCCCCCCTACCGCCGCAGTTCAGATACGCCCCTGGTGCTGAGCCCCCCAAATCCCCCCCAAACCCACTCCCAATAACTCTACACCATTACCATAGCCCTTATGTGTGAAGGGGGGCACCTACATGTGGGTACAGTGGGTGTTGGGGGGTTTGGAGGGCTCAACACTTAGCACCACAAGTGTAACAGGTAGGGGGGGGGGGGTGGACCTGGGTCTGCCTGCCTGAAGTGCACTGCACCCATTAAAAACTGCTCCAGGGACTTGCATACTGCTGTCAGGGACCTGGGTATGATATTTGAGGCTGGCATAGAGGCTGGCAAAAAAGTGCTTTATTTTTATTTTTTTTCATGTGGGAGGGGGTTTGTGACCACTGGGGGACTATGGGGAGGTCATCCCCCATTCCCTCCAGTGGTCATCTGGTCAGTTGGGGCACCTTTTTGAGGCTTGGTCGTGAAAATAAAAGGACCAAATAATCCTGACGAAATACTGCTTAACGCCACTTTTTTTTTCCATTATCCGTGAAAGCTGGCCATCTGGTAGCCATGCCCATGCCCACCCATGTCCTGCCTTCGCTTCACCGGCGACACACCCCTTTGAACCTTTGCCGGCGAGGCAATGGGAAAGCGGCGATGCTGTCAAAAAAGCAGCTTTCGATTATACCGATTTCGCCGCTTTTCTGAGATCGCCGGCCATCTCCTAATTTATGTCGGAAGATGGCCGGCGATCACTTTCGAAAATAAGCTGGATAGCTAATTAGAAAAAGTTCAAAGAAGACCAACCAAAATGATAAAGAAGATGGATCTCCTCTCATATGAGGAAAGGCTAATGAGGTTAGGGCTTTTCAGCTTGGAAAAGGGACAGATGAGGGGAGATATGACCTCACCTTGAGTATTGAATTCAGTTCTGGTCGACGTATCTCAAAAAAGATATAGCAGAATTAGAAAAGGTTTAAAGAAGAGTGACCAAAATAAGGGGATGGAACTTGTCTCATATGAGGAAAGACTAAAGAGGTTAGGGCTCTTCATTTGGAAAAGAGATGAATGAGGGGAGACATGGCTGAGGTCTACAAAATCCTGAGTGGGGTAGAATGAGTAAAAGTGAATCGATTTTTTACACTTTCAAAAAGTACAAGGACTAGGGGACACTCAGAGGGGCATAATCGAAAGGGGCACCCAATTTTTACTGACGACATCCTCGCAGGACGTCCCGGTGAAGGGGCGGGGAAACCCATATTACTAGTACATATTATAGAAACAAGATGGACGTCCATCTTTCATTTTGATAAAATGGTCCTGGACGCCCAAATCTGGAAATTTTGGTCGATCTTAGAGATGGCCATCCTTAGACTTGGTCGTTTCTGATTTTTGGCCATAATGGAAACTGAGGACGCCCATCTCAGAAACGACCAAATCCAAGCCCTTTGGTCGTGGGAGGAGCCAGCATTTGTAGTGCACTGGTCCCCCTCACATGCCAGGACACCAACTGAGCACCCTAGGGGGCACTGTAGTGGACTTCAGAAATTGCTTCCAGGTGCATAGCTCCCTTACCATGTGTGCTGAGCCCCTCAAACCCCACTACCCATAACTGTACACCACTACCATAGCACTTATGGGTGAAGGGGGCACCTAGATGTGAGTACAGTGGGTTTCTGGTGGGTTTTGGAGGGCTTACATTTACCACCAAAAGGCAGGGGGGGATGGGCCTGGGTCCGCCTGTCTGAAGTGCACTGCATGCACTAAAACTGCTCCAGGGACCTGCATACTGCTGCGATGGACCTGAATATGACATTTAAGGCTGGCATAGAGACTGGCAAAAAATATTTTGAAAAAATGTTTTTGAGGGTTGGAGGGGGTTTGTGACCACTTGGGGAGTAAGGGGAGGTAATCCCCGATTCCCTTCGGTGGTCATCTGCTCAGTTCGGGCACCTTTTCGTGGCTTGGTCGCAACAAAAAAAGGACCAAGTAAAGTCGTCCAAGTGCTCGTCAGGGACGCCCTTCTTTTTTCAATTATGGGTCGAGGACGCCCATGTGTTAGACACGCCCAAGTCCTGCCTTCGCTATGCCTCTGACACCCCCCCCCCCCGGGAACTTTGGTTGTCCCTGCGACGGAAAGCAGTTAGGGACGCCCAAAATCGTTTTTTGATTATGCCGATTTGGGCGACCCTGGGAGAAGGACGCCCATCTTCCGATTTGTGTCGAAAGATGGGCGTCCTTCTCTTTTCGAAAATAAGCCTGTCAATGACATTACATGGCTATACTTTTAAAACAAATAGGAGGAAATATTTTTTCAACCAATGAATAGTTAAGATCTGAAACTTGTTGCCAGAGGATGTGGTAGCAATGGTTTGTGTATCTGGGTTTGGACATGTTCCTGGAGGAAAACCATAGTCTGCTATTGAGACAGACATGGGGAAGCCACTGCTTGCCCTGGGATTGGTAACATGGAATGCTGCTACTGTTTGGGTTTCTGCCAGGTACTTGTGACTTGGATAGCCCAGTATGGCTATTCTTATCTTATTTTAACTAACTTATATCCCAGAGCAATTATCAGTCCTGAAGATCTAGAGTAACTGGTTAACTCCTCTGTTAGCTGACTAGTTCCTCAAACCTGTCCTGGTCAGCCAGTCAGGTTTCAGGTATCTATACTTAATAAATTTCTAAATACTGAGCAAATCAGCACATGCACATTTATCTCATGCATATTCATGAGCCGGTAAGAGTTTATAGTATTGGTTTTTAAAAGGGTTGAAATAATGTTTGTGAAATATAAGTGCATGTTATTATTGTTGTTTACTCAGATTACTGACCCCTGAAGACGCAATTTTTGCAAAACACGATCGTGTAGGGTCTGTGCAATACTACATCAGTGAGCAAATGAGATAATAGCTCCTGAGAAGCAGTTTGAAATCGAAGGAAAAGATTCAACAATAATTCTGTGAAGATTGGAGTCACGCTGAACGAAATTTTGTGTATTAGCCTGTCACAATAGAAAACAGTAAATCAGTTGTGGTTTACGTTGAAAAACAAAACTTTGGTCTGAGCCTGGTGTGGTGGATAATTGATATGAATAATGGATTGATCTTTATAAGGCTTCAGAGTGTTTAGAACCTGGTTACGAGTGGATCAAGTGAAGATCGTAATGAAGAAAAAGTGCTTTGATTGACTGTGTAATTGACAGGCTCTACACCAACATTGTTACCGAAAAAAGTATATTTTGTGATGGGATTATAAGTGACACAATCATTCTGGGTACTGTAACGATATAGTTTTTGATAATAGTTTTTGATATTAGTTTTAGAGATTTAAGTTTGTGTGAGTGGATGAATGAATGATAGGTATATGGGGATTTTAGACAATAATTGTTAGATTTATGAGATTAACAGATGTAATAAAGATGAATATAATTGTAACAGTTGTCAAGTATATTATATAAATTTGTTGCAACTATTTATTGAAGGTAACCTTCAACAGCATTGTGAGATGCATATTCATTATGGATATGCTGCAGACCCGACTGTGTATGGGATCACCAAAGAGAGCTGGGAAATGAAAAAGTGATCTTTGCAATATAAATAGCAACTAATATGCTACAGTAGATAAATACAAAAAAGGAGGATATTAAGAATCAATCAAACTTTTTAAACTTGGAAAAGCAGTGAAGTGGCCAGATGCAACATAGTGCTGCCAAGTAAGTGTAAAAATTAGGTGAAGTCGCAAGTCTGGTAGGGAGAGATTGTCATCACAGCTGGAAGCAGCCACTTGAATCTCAGAATTGGCAGAACATTGCTAACAATCACTGTGACTAGAGCTGCTATAATCTTGCCATGCTGTAATTAAGAGTGAAGGCCCCCTTCCAACATTTGAGAAAAAATGTAAAAACAGAAACAAATCCAAATATCAAAACACACAAAAAAAGGAGAGTAAGGTCAATGAAATGATTTCTAAAGGCAAGAAAAAGGGAATTTGATATTTTTTGAAGATTATATCCAGAGCTATATCACTGATTAAAATTATTCACTCAGCAGCCATAAGACAAACATAAACACATGCAAAGACCTCCATTCACATACACACACACACACACACACAAAATCAAACAGTAAGATGTCCTATTGTTTCCCTTTGAAAATGAGCAGTTGGATAATGTGCACTTTAAACATATTTGCATGCACCTGCTATTTCTTTCTTTTTTTTATATGCTATTATTTATTGAAATTTTAAATTTACATCACAAAGAAAAATTTTACATAAGAGCATAAGAGTAGCCATACTGGGTCAGACCAATGGTCCATCTAGCTCAATATCCTGTTTTCCAAACGGTGGCCAAGCCAGGTCACAAGTACCTGGCAGAAACCCAGTCTTGGGGCAAGCAGTTGCTTCTCTATGTCTGTATCAATAGCAGACTATGGACTTTTTCTGCAGGAATTTATCCAAACCTTTTTTTTAAACCCAGATACGCTAACGTAATTCCACATCACTCATACATTTACTCACAGGAATATGTACACCATATGTCTCTGTGTCTTAATACTGCCCTTTAAGCTTCCCATTGTCTTTTTCCAACGTTTCAATGTTGATGTCCCATTGTTATATTCTTAATGATACTTCGATGGTTTCACATAACTTGTACAATGTAACCCATAACCAAGTTGTAACAAATTTATTTCCATTATTCATATCTTATTGTAAGCCACACTGAGCCCGCAAAGAGGTGGGAAAATGTGGGATACAAATGCAAATAAATAAATAACTGCTGTTACTACATCTTCTGGCAAAGAGTTTCAGAGCTTAACTTTTCATTGAATGAAAAAATATTTCCTCCTATTTGTTTTAAAAGTATTTCTATGTAACTTCCTTGAGTGTCCCCTAGTCTTTGCATTTTTGGAACAAGTAAAAAATTGATTTACTTCTACTCATTCTGCACCACTCAGGATTTTGTAGACCTCAATCATATCTCCCCTCACCCGTCTCTTTTCCAAGCTGAAGAGCCCTAACCTCTTTAGCCTTTCCTCATACAAGAGGAATTCCATCCCTTTTGTCATTTTGGTAGCTCTTCTTTGGTCCTTTTTTATTTCGCTGTATCCTTTTTGAGATACGGCGTCCAGAACTGAACAAAATAATTAAGGTGCGGTCGCACCATGGAGCGATACAAAGGCATTATATTATTTTATTCACCATCCCGTTCCTAATAATTCCTAGCATCCTGTTTGCTGTTTTGGCCACAGCTACACACTGAGCAGAAGATTTCATAGTATTATCTACAATTACACCTAGATCTTTTTCTTGAGTGCGGACCCCCAAGATGGACCCTAGCATCAGGTAACTATGATTCAGATTGTTCTTTCCAATGTGCATCACTTTGCATTTGTCCACATTTAATTTCATCTGCCATTTGGATGCCCAGTTTTCCAGTTTTCTAAGGTCCTCCTGCAATATTTCACAGTCTGCACGCATTTTAACACTTTGAATAGTTTTATTTCATCTGCAAATTTAATCACCTCACTTGTCATTTTAATTTCCATATCATTTATGTTTAAATCTTTTTTATTGATTTATAAGCCAAAAGAAAATACATGCACAAGCTCCAACATCCTCACATAACTATACAACCAACAACTATCAAGTGTCTAGTACTATCACAGTGTTCATCTTGAATCTTCCCTCAACAATCCCTCCCTCTCCCTCCCTCCCTCCCTCCCTCCCTCCGCACCCCCCTTCCCATCCCTATCTCTCTACTGAAAGGCAGGACACAACACTTCACATTATGGCAACATGTCACACAGAGTTCACCAATTGAGAAGTTTACTTCTGGCGGATAGCACCGGTCCCAGTACAGATCCCTGTGGCACTCCACTGTTCACTCTCCATTGAGAGAAATTACCATTTAACCCTACCCTCTGTTTTCCATCCAATAACCAATTCCTAATCCACACCAGAGCCTTGTCTCCTATCCCATGACTCTTTAATTTTTTCAGGAATATCTCATAAGAAAATTTGTCAAAAGCTTTCTGAAAATCTAGATACACTACATCGACCGGCTCATCTTTATCCACATGTTTATTCATGTCTTCAAAGAAATTATGCAAATTGGTGAGGAAAGACTTCTCTTGGCTCTGTCCCATTAAACCATGTTTGTCTATGTGTTTTGAAATTTTATTCTTTATAATAATTTCCACTATTTTGACCGGCACTGATGTCAGTCTGTAATTTCCCGGATCACACCTAGAACCCTTTTAAAAAATCGATGTTACATTGGCCATCCTCCAATTTCAAGGTCTACGGTTGATTTTAACAAAAGGTTACATGTTACTAACAGCAGATCAGTAATTTCATGCTCGAGTTCTTGGATGTGGCGGTAAGGGCTCCCCCCTGAAATGGCTGTGCGGCAAGTGTTTTACTTGCCGCACGGCCATTTCCTGTAGGAAAGCAAAACTTCCCTTTTGCCAGCGATGGTAAAAGGGGACCTCAGCGCACGTGTAAAACATGCACCAGTGGTAGTGCTGGCCCCCTTTTGCTGCAGCTTGGTAAAATGGGTCCTTAGAACCCTGTTTACTAAGCCACACTGTAGCACGTGCTAACACTAGAGACACCCATAGGAATATAATAGGTGTCCCTATCATTAGCACACACTAAAAGTTTATGCACCAACAGCACAGCTTAGTAAATAGGGCCCTTAGATTATTGTAATGCTTTGCACACTTCTCTCATGCAAAAACTTTGTTTTAAATTATAACTGCTGCCCAATCCAGCAGCCAAACTTTTCTTGGGTCTGAATAGATCTGACAGCTCAAAAGCAGCCTTAGCTTCTTTACATTGGCTTCTGATTCATTCCAGAGTCTTGTTCAAACTGGCATGTTTAATTTTTAAAATGTTTGATGGATCTGCACCAGAATATTTTTTCAAGTTAATTTCTTTACCTTGTGCTCGGGGACTTTAAAAAAACAGGGATCCATTTCACCTTTTATTGCCTTCCTTCATTGGAATCAGATTTAAACAGATTTTGGAATCATCTTTTTGTTTTTAGGCACCTCAATTTTGGCTCTCTCTACCCCAGGTTTTACGTGGGTCTCCTACAGGGGCATAATCGAACGGGGGCGGCCATCTCTAAGGGCGGCCATCTCTAATGACGGCCCCGTTAAGCTGCGTACCCGACTGTATTATCAAAACTAGATGGCTGACAATCTTTCATTTCGATAATATGGTCGGGGCCGGCCAAATCGCAACATTTGGGCCACCTTTAGAGATTGCTGGTGTTAGAGATGACTGCCATTGTTTTTCGCCGATAATGGAAACTAATGGCGGCCATCTGAAACCCGGCCAAATCCAAGCCATTTGGTCGTGGGAGTAGCCAGCATTTGTAGTGCACTGGTCCCCCTCACATGCCAGGACACCAACCGGGCACCCTAGGGGGCACTGCAGTGGACTTCACAAATTGATCCCAGGTGCATAGCTCCCTTACCTTGGGTGCTGAGCCCCCAACCCACCCCCCCAAAAAACCCCCACTACCCACAACTGTACAACACTACCATAGCCCTTAAAGGGTAATGGGGGACACCTACATGTGGGTACAGTGGGTTTCGGTGGGTTTTGGAGGGCTCACATTTACCACCACACGTGTAACAGGTGGGGGTGGGTGGGCCTGGGCCCGCCTGCCTGAAGTGCACTGCAGTGCCCACTAAAAACTGCTCCAGGGACCTGCATAGTGCTGTGATGGAGTTGGGTATGATATTTGAGGCTGGCATAGAAGCTGGCAAAAAAATGTTTTTTAGGTTTTTTTTTTGGGTGGGAGGGGGTGGGTGACCACTGGGGGAGTAAGAGGAGGTCATCCCCGATTCCCTCCGGTGGTCATCTGGTCAGTTTGGGCACCTTTTTGAGGCTTGATCATGAACAAAAAGGGACCAAGTAAAGTCGGCCAAATACGGTCGAGGATGCCCAAATCTCAACATTTAGGTTGACCTTAGAGATGGTCAACATAAATCTTGAGATGATCGACCTTAGAGATGGTCGTCCCCAGTTTTCAGTGATAATGGAAACCGAGGATGCCAATCTCAAAAACGACCAAATCCAAGTCATTTGGTTGTGGGAGGAGCCAGCATTCGTAGTGCATTTGTCCCCCTGACATACCAGGACACCAACCGGGCACCCTAGGGGGCACTCCAGTGGACTAACTGATGCACTAACTGAACGGAAAAAGGCATGCAGTGGTCACTAATCACCTCCCACCGTGAAAAAAAAACAACTTTAAAAACTTTTGTTTTTTTTGTAGAGTATGGGTGAAAGATGTCCTTTGCTATGCCTCTGTCCCTGCGAAGTCCACAGGGACAGCCAAATTTCAAGGGAGTGGAGTGGAGGAGTGGCCTAGTGGTTAGAGCACTAGTCTTGCAACCCAGAGGTAGCCAGTTAAAATCCCACTGCTGCTACTTGTGATCCAAAATCCAAATAAACAAATAAAGGGGATGTCAGAGGTATAGCAAAGGCATGGATGTCCATCTCACAGAAACATCCAGGCATGGACATCCTTCTCACAGAAGCATCCACATTTTGGACGTCCTCAACTGCCATCGGAGGGACGGAGGCATAGTGAAGGACATCCTTCACCCATACTCTAAACAAAAAGACAAAAGTTGTTTTTTTCAGGGTGGGAGGTGGTTAGTGACCACTGCATGCCTTTTTCCATTCAGTAGTGTATCAGTTAGTCCACTGCAGTGCCCCGTAGGGTGCCCAGTTGGTGTCCTGGTATGTCAGGGGGACCAGTGCACTACGAATGCTGGCTCCTCCCATGACCAAATGAGTTCGATTTGGTCGTTTCTGAGATGGGCATCCTCAGTTTCCATTATCGCTGAAAATCGGGGACAACCATCTCTAAGGTTGACCATCTCAACATTTATGTCGACCATCTCTAAGGTCGACCTAAATGTTGAGATTTGGGCATCCTCGACCGTATTATCAAAACAAAAGATGGACACCCATCTTGTTTCGATAATACGGGTTTCCCCGCTCTTTCGCGGGGACGTCCTGCGAGGATGCCCTCAGGAAAACTTGGGTGCCTCGTTCGATTATGCCCTTCCACGTCAATTGAAAATGTACTGTCACTATGCCACTAAATACAGCCATCAATTATTGATCTGTCTTAATGTGACTAGGGGCACTGCTGCTTGAAATAACTTGTTATTAAACCTAGCTTATGAAGATCGCTCTCTAGAATATATAAATTTTTAAATTTCATTGTATAATGCCAACATTCTAGCTCAGGACACCTATTATATGGACTCCCACTTTGCTACTAATAAATATATTATCATATTATATAGAATTCACTTTTCAAGTTCTACTATTAGACTGTCATATTTCTCAACACCACAGATACTCTATATACACTGTATACAGTATAAATTAATTTAGTACCATGCCAATATTCAAAGGGACATATAGGTTTATGACCACCGCTAAAAGGATGTTTCCTATCTATGAATGGTCAGCAGCACTATCTAGGTTGTAAAGCTGAAAATCTCTCTAATCATTACAGCACTATATAGCACCACTGAACGCATGTATTTTTTTAAACACTGAGTCCATTATCTAAAAATATAAGCCTACTGCTGCCATTGAATTCTGACCTGCAGTGACTGACAGCTGATGGACATGAGAACTAATTGAAAGGTTAGAGAGTAGAAGGCTAGCTGCTTGTGCCTCAGGCGTACAAAATAACTGAAGCCAGTGCTTTGCAAGCTGCCACGGTGACCCTAATAACAAAACAGGCTGACTTCACACTTAGAATGCTGCATGGATGGCTCCTGCTTTAACACATTGCCCAGTTCTGTAGCACTATCATCAGTTCTTGGAAGTGTTTAGTTGAAAAACATTACTAGATTGTACCTGCCACTACCCTTAAAGCACTTGTGTTTTACCTTATGAAAAGGTCAGTAGAACCCCTTATGACAGTGCTGTTGCTGCAAAGATGTAGTTTGTCTACTTTGTTTGGAGGAAGGGGGGAGGGATAGGGAGTTGAGATTAGTTTCAGAGGGAGAATTTTCTCCCCCTTTCCTCAGATGGGCATTGATTAGCTTTCTCCTTCCCCTCTATTTTTTTCTTTTCTTCTTTTCCTTTTGTTTCACTTTATCCCACCTATACTCCCCCTCCTGCACAAACCCCTCACTCCTCATCTGTCCACACACATTCTTCCTCCCCAACTCTTCATAGTTCCCTCATCCTTCACCTCTTTCCCCACCCCTCACTTCTCTCCTCCAGGCCTTCTCATTCATCTTCCTCCCCTCTCTTCCACCCATCTCATCTTTGTCCTTCCCTCATCCTCACCCTTCCTCTTCTCTTGATTTTTTCCACCTTTTCTCTCCACTCATTATATGTTTCCTTCTTGCTCTTAAATCCTCCCCTCCTATCCCTCCTGTCTTTTATCTTCCAGCCAGACTGCTGTAGATTTCTACACACAACCTACACTCTAACAGAATGTTACACATGGAAAACAGATTATCACCTAGTTAAAAAAAAACAGATTGCAAATTTAAAACAAATATACAGAAAAAGACATAAATGAAAACTCCAAGAGACCCTAGACTCTTAACAGTGGAATACTGATGAAAAAGAAACAGACATTCATTTCCTCCAGAACAAAATATAAGCGATGCTCAAAGGTGATATTTCATTTTTAAGTTAGGTTGGTCATGGTGTCTTTTTATCTGTTCCTTTTGTTTTTGCTTAAGTCCTTCTCCTGCATCTCACTTCCATTTTCTGTTTCATCACTCCTCCATCTCTCTCTAACATCAATACTTCAGCTTGTTTTTCCATTTCTCTTATTTGCTATTTAAATCTACTTTCAGCTAGATTTTATTCCTCCTTCAGCCCTGTATCACTCCACTTCATATCCTTATTTCACTAGTCTTCCCATTTCTACTGGTCTCTCATTCCCATGTTTCAGCCACCTTCTAGTTCCCCATTTCCACCCTCTGTACTCATACCCTACCTAACCTGATCTACCTCTGCCTTTCAACCCCTCACCAGTCCTGTTCCTTCCCTGTTCCTCATCCCCATTTTACCTCCAAACCTTTACATCCTACCAAGGCTCCCATTTCACCCATTCCATTTCTATCCTCTCTCTCCTCCTTCAAAGACCTCTTGTCTTCCGTTGTCTCTCACCATCTTTATAGTCCTATGCCTCTTTTCTTCCTTTCCCCATCATCCAGTCTTGCCTTTCTCCCATCCATTCCCCCATCTCTTCCCCATACTCCACTCCCCAGCATCTGTCTACCTACCTCATCCTCCAATATTCATTTATCATGCCTTCCCTACTTGCTCCAATATCCATCCCTCTGTTCCCCCAGCTCCACTGTCTACTTCATATACCCTTACTTTGCTCCTGCCAAGCTGTCTATCCTCCTCCATCATCGGCCAGCATCTGCCTCTTCTCCCAGCCCCAGCATTTGCTAGTCAGCCTCCATCTCCCAGCCCCCACATCAGATTCTTCTCCCATCTTATCATTTGTCAGTGTCAGCCTCCTTGTCTATTTTCCCTGCCCTACCTCCCCCAACACAGACACACAATCTAGCACCTTCCCACTGTCTCCCTCAGGGCTGGCTCATCGGATTCTGGCACCCTGAGACAACGTTTGCTTTTGTGCCCCCATCTTGGAGTCAGTCTTTTGGTATGAACAAAATGGACAGTAGGGCTCAAACCATGAGAATGGGCCTGCACTAGAAGGTACCTGTGTTTTCTGATCCATTTTATTTTCCAGTTGGATTGGTCCTGGTTTCTCTTGTTCACATCCTTTTGCTGGTTTCCTAAGTCCTTTTTCCAGGATCTCTCTTTCTATCTGCTCCCTGTCTTTCCTGCCTCCCCTACATCTTTCTCTGACATCGATCCTTCCGTTCACAATTTTTCTCTATTTATGTTTTATTTTTTTAAATCTACATATAGCTAATTTCATTCCTCTTTGTCACCCCCTCTCCAGTCTTCAGTCTCCCTCTTTTTATTTTCAATTACTTCCTCTAATTTCCCAAGTCTTCCCATTCCCCACTTCTGTCTCATTCCTTCCACAGCCTCCTATAACCCTTCATCTTTCACTCATTTTCTAGTCCCTCATTTCCTACCTCAGCCTCTTGTACCTTTCACTTACCAGTCCCAGCTATTTTCTCATCATTCAATCATTTTCCACCTCCAGTTCCACCCCCTCCAGATCCTTCAAACTGTTTCCCCTCTCCATTTTTCTGCACTCAGTCTCATACCCTCATCCAATCACCAAGTCCCCATCTGCTTCTTAGTTTCCACTACCCCTCCACCTAATCCCTAAGTTCCCATGCATCCATCACCACCTATATAGCACACCCAGAGATCTACATCAAAATCCAATCATATTTTATAACAACATGCATAACTTAATTGGCGTAACAACCTAATCAGCACTGATACCAGCTCTTAACAAGCAATATTTGGCAATAATTAGAATTTACGCACACAACTTGCTAAACACATTCTGTAATGCAGTGTGTCTAACTTCTAACATGTGCAGGCAAAAAAGGGGCATGGTTATGGGTGGAGAAATTGGCATTTTGTGGGCATTCTGAAATTTACCCATGTAGTTATAGACTATGGCTCAGTGCACCTAGATCTACATTCCGGGATTTACGCCATGTTTTCATTGGTGTAAATGGAGGCACATAGTTTTAGGTGCTGAGATATCAACTAAGCGTATTCTATATACCACACCTAAATCTAGGCACTGCTTATACAATGCGCTTAGTCGGCATTGATTTATGCACTGATATTTTATTTGCCAAATATAGAATCTACCCCTTAGCGCTATTCTATAATGTTAGGCCACAATTTATAGAATACGTGCTGCACCCAGACCTGTGGCCTAAATTTAGGCATGACCATTTACGCCAACTAAAACCTGGTGTGAATACCCATGCTTAACTTAGGTGTGGATTGGGTGTATTCTATAACAATGCACACAGTTTCTAGGAATGCCCATAACCCACTGATGCCCCTCCCATGGCTATGCCCCCTTTTGAGATCAGTGCTTTGCGTGCATAAATTCTAATTAGTGTTGATTAGTGCCAATTATTGCTAATTATTGTCCAATTATCGGTGCTGATTGGCTTGTTAAGCAATGTTGGACGCACAATTTGGCCGCATTACCAAATTTGTGCGAGCAACTTTATTCATTGTATATAGAATCTGGGGGTAAGTGTTTGTTGCATTTTAGTTAAAGGGCCCCTAAATCTAGGTCAATGAATGGCAGACCTAAATTTAAAAGCATAACTTTTAGGTACCTAACTATAGGGGAATATTGGCTAAAAATAGGAGACAAATTTAGGGGCCCTTTTCTAAAACTGAGTGTGTGCTAAATGCCGTGTGCCCTATTTTATACCTACGGGCCATGTGGTGCTTAGTATACACTAATGTCTGTTGGCACATGCTAAGTTTTAGAAAAAAGGCCCCGTGGAGGGGCATAATCGAACAGCACCGGCCATCTACATGGGTGGCCATCTATATGGCCGGCGCCGCAAACAGCGGTCCCGAACCTTATTATCGAAAAAGATGGCCGGCCATCTTTCATTTCAATAATATGGGTTGGGGCCGGCCAAATGTCAGAGATGGCCGGCATCGATTTTTGCCGATAATGGAAACCGATGCCGGCCATCTCAAACCCGGCCAAATCCAAGGCATTTGGTCGTGAGAGGAGCCAGCATTTGTAGTGCACTGGTCCCCCTGACATGCCAGGACACTAACCAGGCACCCTAGGGGGCACTGCAGTGGACTTCAAAAATTGCTCCCAGGTACATCAGTGGTGGAAATAAGTATTTGATCCCTTGCTGATTTTGTAAGTTTGCCCACTGACAAAGACATGAGCAGCCCATAATTGAAGGGTAGGTTATTGGTAACAGTGAGAGATAGCACATCACAAATTAAATCCGGAAAATCACATTGTGGAAAGTATATGAATTTATTTGCATTCTGCAGAGGGAAATAAGTATTTAATCCCTCTGGCAAACAAGACCTAATACCTGGTGGCAAAACCCTTGTTGGCAAGCACAGCGGTCAGACGTCTTCTGTAGTTGATGATGAGGTTTGCACACATGTCAGGAGGAATTTTGGTCCACTCCTCTTTGCAGATCATCTCTAAATCATTAAGAGTTCTGGGCTGTCGCTTGGCAACTCGCAGCTTCAGCTCCCTCCATAAGTTTCAATGGGATTAAGGTCTGGTGACTGGCTAGGCCACTCCATGACCCTAATGTGCTTCTTCCTGAGCCACTCCTTTGTTGCCTTGGCTGTATGTTTTGGGTCATTGTCGTGCTGGAAGACCCAGCCACGACCCATTTTTAAGGCCCTGGCGGAGGGAAGGAGGTTGTCACTCAGAATTGTACGGTACATGGCCCCATCCATTCTCCCATTGATGCGGTGAAGTAGTCCTGTGCCCTTAGCAGAGAAACACCCCCAAAACATAACATTTCCACCTCCATGCTTGACAGTGGGGACGGTGTTCTTTGGGTCATAGGCAGCATTTCTCTTCCTCCAAACACGGCGAGTTGAGTTCATGCCAAAGAGCTCAATTTTTGTCTCATCTGACCACAGCACCTTCTCCCAATCACTCTCGGCATCATCCAGGTATTCACTGGCAAACTTCAGACGGGCCGTCACATGTGCCTTCCGGAGCAGGGGGACCTTGCGGGCACTGCAGGATTGCAATCCGTTATGTCGTAATGTGTTACCAATGGTTTTCGTGGTGACAGTGGTCCCAGCTGCCTTGAGATCATTGACAAGTTCCCCCCTTGTAGTTGTAGGCTGATTTCTAACCTTCTTCATGATCAAGGATACCCCACGAGGTGAGATTTTGCGTGGAGCCCCAGATCTTTGTCGATTGACAGTCATTTTGTACTTCTTCCATTTTCTTACTATGGCACCAACAGTTGTCTCCTTCTCGCCCAGCGTCTTACTGATGGTTTTGTAGCCCATTCCAGCCTTGTGCAGGTGTATGATCTTGTCCCTGACATCCTTAGACAGCTCCTTGCTCTTGGCCATTTTGTAGAGGTTAGAGTCTGACTGATTCACTGAGTCTGTGGACAGGTGTCTTTCATACAGGTGACCATTGCCGACAGCTGTCTGTCATGCAGGTAACGAGTTGATTTGGAGCATCTACCTGGTCTGTAGGGGCCAGATCTCTTACTGGTTGGTGGGGGATCAAATACTTATTTCCCTCTGCAGAATGCAAATAAATTCATATACTTTCCACAATGTGATTTTCCGGATTTAATTTGTGATGTGCTATCTCTCACTGTTACCAATAACCTACCCTTCAATTATGGGCTGCTCATGTCTTTGTCAGTGGGCAAACTTACAAAATCAGCAAGGGATCAAATACTTATTTCCACCACTGTAACTCCCTTACCTTGGGTGCTGAGCCCCCCAAATGCCCCCCAAAACCCACTCCCCACAACTCTACACCACTGCCATAGCCCTTAGGGGTGAAGGGGGGCACCTACATGTGGGTACAGTGGGTTTTGGGGGGGGATTGGAGGGCTCAACACTTACCACCACAAGTGTAACAGATAGGGGGGGTGGACCTGGGTCCGCCTGGCTGAAGTGCACTGCACCCACTTAAACTGCTCCAGGGACCTGCATACTGCTGTTATGGAGCTGGGTATGACATTTGAGGCTGGCATAGAGGCTGGCAAAAAAATATTAATTTTTTTTAGGGTGGGAGGTTGGTGACCACTGGGGGAGTAAGGGGAGGTCATCCCCGATTCCCTCCGGTGGTCATTTGGTCAGTTTGGACACTTTTATGAAGCTTGGTCCTGAAAATGGATGGACCAAGTAAAGTCGGCCAAATGCTTGTCAGGGCTGGCTTTCTTTTTTCCATTATCAGCTGAGGGCGGCCATGTGTTAACAACGTCTCCTTCCCGCCTTCGGTACAGCTCCAACACGCTCCCTTGAAGTTATGTCAACAAAGCCCATTCACTTTGAATTGGCTCCGTAGGCCTTGACGCATGGGAACTACTAGTGCTTGATAGAAGAGGCCCTTAGTGTCACTCCATTCTGCTGAGATAGAGAACCCAGTCTTACTTTTATCAGTATTTGGAATTTTCACCAGCCAAGATGCCTCAGAGTGAGTCTCTTCTCAGAAATGGGAGTGGGCAAAAGGATCACTAATCAAGATGAAAATAAGCAAAAGTGAGATTTGAATTTTGAAGAAGAATCTGTTATGGTGCTACAAGATTCTCAAAGATAGTGACAACAGCATAAAGATGAAATTAACACTGAAATTAAAGTGCAAATGGTGATATTTCTTTCAGAAATAGTACTTAAACCAATTAAAGCAGTTTAAAGTTCTGAATCAGTTGCTTCAAATTTTGCTCAAACATCTTAAAATCCATTATTTGATCCAGTTAATGCTAATAAATATGTGTTACCTCTATTTTTTTAGAAACATATTCTTCAAGCGCATACATTTTTCAGATAAGTACTGTATATTTAAATTAAATTAATTTTAATTACATTTATTCTCACATATTAGTATGTAGAATTTGATTCTTGTTGTAATATGTCTGTGTTTTTTTTCAAGAATACTTCTATCTAGAATTATTTTACATGGTTCTGTTAGGTAAGTATATGTTTATGTTGTTTGTTCCTCTCTATTTTTCTTGTTCAATGTCCTTTAAAATCTTTTCTTCCTTCTTTACTTCTCTGTTCCAGCTTTCTTGGTTCATTACTTCACCTGTCTTGTTTATTGTTTTTATCTTTTCCTTGTTTAATTTGACTTTAAATAAAATAAAAGGGAAAAACCTGCCTCCTTTAGGGACCCTTTTACCAAGCTAATGTGTGCTTACTCAGGTTAAAATGGCTTACTGTGGGTTTTGCTGAGGAGTCCCAGAGTAAGTTGCAAATGTGTGCGTGCTCTCCATGTACTACAAAATATTTAATATTTTTTAGCTGAGGAGGGCGTGTCTGGGGGTGGAGAGTGATGTTTCTGCATTAGTCAGTGCAGCTACATTATCACGTGCTGATTAGTGCTCCCTCACAGCCTCTGTTGCTGCTCAATACCCAGAAGGAAGGCAAAAAATGATTTCCCTATGTTTTCTCCAAAGCCTTTCTGTCTCTAAAATACTCTAGTGACATTAATAAGGCTAGTTGGACAAATGCTTCCTCTCAATTATCCTTCTTCTGAGAATCTATGTTCTATTACATGGCCTTGCATCATGGTCCCTTAAGATCAAGGTGCATAATTGTAAAATTCTCTTTAAAATGTGAACTGTGAACAGTTTCCAGTATCTGAAATAAATACCCCTATTCAGATCCATTCATCTCTTTTCCAAGACACTGTCTCCAAGTAATTAAAATTAATGAAGCTTAACAGGCATGCAGTGCAAAACAATAACATGATAAAGTTTTATGAAATTTTTAATGGACAAAATTTTATTTCAAGATTTATATGCATGTGTACTGCTGTGGAAACAATGACCATTTGCATTTGCTGATGCATAATAATTATCTAATTATAAAAGGGTTTTTTTTTGGTACATTGGTACAGTTTTCATCATGACACCCAGCAATTGACCATTAAAGTTTGCCAGTTTTACTTAAGGATAAAAAAAAAAGTATTAATAAAGTTATAGGGGCTGATATTCAGACCTCGGGAGGGAGCCCGGCTAACTCCTGAGGTCAGTGGTCAGCCTGAATATTCAATGCCGGGCTGTTTCCGGTGACCGACATTGAACATCCGGTTTATTTTTAGCCAGGCTAAAGTTAATAGGTTAAGTCAATATTCAAAGATAGATGGTTAACTTTAAACCGACTAAAGATATACCAGCTATTTAAGCGGCCAGATGTGGAAGCTTGCAATAGCCGGATATGAACTTAATATTTGGGGATAGCTGGCTCTATTGCATGATATAGCCAGTTATCTCCTAGGTGCTAACTGGGAATATTCAATATAAGTACATAAGTACATAAGTAATGCCACACTGGGAAAAGACCAAGGGTCCATCGAGCCCAGCATCCTGTCCACGACAGCAGCCAATCCAGGCCAAGGGCACCTGGCAAGCTTCCCAAACGTACAAACATTCTATACATGTTATTCCTGGAATTGTGGGTTTTTCCCAAGTCCATTTAGTAGTGGTTTATGGACTTGTCCTTTAGGAAACCATCTAACCCCTTTTTAAACTCTGCCAAGCTAACCGCCTTCACCACGTTCTCCGGCAATGAATTCCAGAGTTTAATTATGCATTGGGTGAAGAAACATTTTCTCTGATTTGTTTTAAATTTACTACACTGTAGTTTCATCGCATGCCCCCTAGTCCTAGTATTTTTGGAAAGCGTGAACAGACGCTTCACATCCACCTGTTCCACTCCACTCATTATTTTATATACCTCTATCATGTCTCCCCTCAGCCGTCTCTTCTCCAAGCTGAAAAGCCCTAGCCTCCTTAGTCTTTCTTCATAGGGAAGTCGTCCCATCTCCGCTATCATTTTAGTCGCCCTTCACTGCACCTTTTCCAATTCTACTATATCTTTCTTGAGATGCGGTGACCAGAATTGGACACAATACTCAAGGTGCGGTCACACCATGGAGCGATACAACGGCATTATAACATCCTCACATCTGTTTTCCATACCTTTCCTAATAATACCCAACATTCTATTCACTTTCCTAGCCGCAGCAGCACACTGAGCAGAAGATTTCAGTGTATTATCGATGACGACACCCAGATCCCTTTCTTGGTCCGTAACTCCTAACGAGTAAACTTGCATGACGTAGCTATAATTCGGGTTCTTTTTTCCCACATGCATCACTTTGCACTTGCTCACATTAAACGCCATCTGTCATTTAGCCGCCCAATCTCCCAGTCTCGTAAGGTCCTTCTGTAATTTTTCACAATCCTGTCGCAAGTTAACGACTTTGAATAACTTTGTGTCATCAGCAAATTTAATTACCTCGCTAGTTACTCCCATCTCTAAATCATTTATAAATATATTAAAAAGCAGCGGTCCTAGCACAGACCCCTGAGGAACCCCACTAACTACCCTTCTCCATTGTGAATACTGCCCATTTAACCCCACTCTCTGTCTCCTATCCTTCAACCAGTTTTTAATCCACAATAGGACATTTCCTCCTATCCCATGACCCTCCAATTTCCTTTATAGCCTTTCATGAGGTACCTTTTCAAACACCTTTTGAAAATCCAGATACACAATATCAACCGGCTCCCCTTTGTCCACATGTTTGTCTACTCCTTCAAAGAATTGAAGTAAATTGGTCAGGCAAGATTTTCCCACACAAAAGCCGTGCTGACTTGGTCTCAGTAATCCATGTCCTTGGATGTGCTCTGTAATTTTGTTTTTGATAATAGCCTCTACCATTTTCCCCGGCACCGACGTCAGACTCACCGGTCTATAATTTCCCGGATATCACCTGGAACCTTTTTTAAAATTGGCGTTACATTGGCCACCCTCCAATCTTCCGGTACCACGCTTGATTTTAAGGATAAATTGCATATCACTAACAGTAGCTCCGCAAGCTCATTTTTCAGTTTTATTAGTACTCTAGGATGAATACCATCTGGCTACCCCCCCCCCCCCCACACTGAATATCGCTGGATAGCCAGTTAAGTGCCATTTAAAAGGTTTTGAATGTTGGGGGGATACTGTCTTGAAAAAGTCTTCACATCCCTGTAAATTTTTCACATTATGCCATCTAAAAAAATATAATTCATTAAAGTAGGAGTTTATTTCATTGATCTACATCGCATAATCTACATTTTCAGTGTGAAAGTACAATTGTAGAAATACTTTTAAAGTAATTAAGAAACTAAATATCTGGATTGTGTAAGTCTTCATACACCAAGACTTCAAACTTGGTTGAAGCCTCTTTTATAGTAAAAACAGACATGAGTTGCCTAGTATAAGTGTCTACCAACTTTACAAGCTCCTTTAAGTTGGTTGGGCATCATCTGTGGTCTCCAATCTTCAAGTGTTGCCATATATCTTCTGTTGGATTCAGGTCGGGGCTTTGATAGAGCCAATCAAGGACATTGACTTCCTTCTTGCTGAGTTACTCCATTGTTGCATCTGCTTTATGCTTAGGATCACTGCCTGCTGAAAAGTAAATCAACTCCCCAATCCCAGGTCTATAACAAATTGGTTTTCCTCCTTGATCTGCCTGCATTTTGCACCATCCATCTATCCCTTAATCTTCACAAGTCTCCTTGTCCCTGCATCTGTCCCACAAAATAATGCTGCTGCCACCATGCTTTACTTTAGGGATGATGTTAGCAGAACCATGTGCTATGTATGATTTATGCCACACATCTTACTTAGCACTGAGACAAGAAAAATTCAACTTTTATCTTATCAGACCACACAACCTTGTCCTATATGTACACAGACAGGCTTATTTTCGAAAGAGAAGGACGCCCATCTTTCAACACAAATCACAAGAGGGGCGTCCTTCTCACAGGGCCGCCCAAATCGGCATAATCGAAAGCCGATTTTGGGTGTCCCCAACTGCTTTCCGTTGCGGAGATGACCGAAGTTCACATGGTGTTTCGGAGGCATAGCGAAGGCGGAACTTGGGCGTGCCTAACACATGGGCGTCAACCCATAATCGAAAAAAGAAGGGCGTCCCTGATGAGCACTTGGACGACTTTATTTGGTCCTTTTTTTGTTACCACCAAGCCATGAAAAGTTGCCCAAACTGACCAGATGACCACTGGAGGGAATCGGGGATGACATCCCCTTACTCCCCCAGTGGTCACTAACCTCCTCCCGCCCTCAAAAAAAATTATTTGAAAATATTTTTTGCCAGCCTCTATGCCAGCCTCAAATGTCATACTCAGGTCCATTGCAGCAGTATGCAGGTCCCTGGAGCAGTTTTAGTGGGTGCAGTGCACTTCAGACAGGCAGTCCCAGGCCCATCCCCCCTACCTGTTACACTTGTGGTGGTAAATGTGAGCCCTCCAAAACCCACTGTACCCACATCTAGGTGGCCTCCTTCACCCACAAGGGCTATGGTAGTGGTGTACAGTTGTTGGTAGTGGGTTTTGGGGGGCTCAGCACACAAGGTAAGGGAGCTATGTACCTGGGAGCTTTTTTCTGAAGTCCACTGCAGTGCCCCCTGGGGTGCCTGGTTGGTGTCCTGGCATGTCAGGGGGACCAGTGCACTACGAATGCTGGCTCCTCCCATGACCAAAGGGCTTGGATTTGGTCGTTTCTGAGATGGGCGTCCTCAGTTTCCATTATCGCCAAAAATCAGAAACAACCAAGTCTAAGGACGACCATCTCTAAGGTCGACCTAAATTTCCAGATTTGGGCGTCCCCAACCATATTATTGAAACAAAATATGGACGTCCATCTTGTTTCGATAATAGGGCTTTCCTCGCCCCTTCACGGGGACGTCCTCAGGAAAACTTGGGCGTCCCTTTCAATTATGCCCCTCAGTATCTCCTAAGTGTTTCTTTGCAAACATTATATGGCACATCATAGGACTTTTCTTTAATAATGGCTTCCTTCTTGCCAGCCTTTCATAAAGACACTATTGCAATTTTCTCACAAAATACATACTCTGAGAAAGCAAACAATATTGAAATAATAATGGAAGCCCTCAGTGCGTGTCTTCACTACAATGAACAAGTGATGACACCATGCAAAGGCATTACTATATCTGTTTAAAACCAAGACAACCCCTGTCCACCCATGGGTTTCATGCCAAATCATGCACCATCATTGGGACATCCACATGAGCAATAATGTGAAATAAGGTGATCAATACAGTAAGAAAATAACAAAAACTATAAACAATCATTATATGGCTTTAATAATAGTTTTCACTAATATTTTCAATCCCATGCAGAGATCGTGATGTAAACTAATCAGAAACTCAACAATAGCACCCCATAATGGAAAACACATAAATATGTCCTAAATATGACATAACGATGTCCTAAACTAAGAAACCAATTGTTGATAGAAGCAATTTCTGCAGTCCTTTGGTTCAACAGAGCCCCATTTCTGGAAACACATTCCTTTCTTAGAAACTCCAACTGCTAAGAATAGCAAAGGTGTCAGGGTTGTTTTCTACTCCATGCACATTGGAATTCCCTGTGCATGGAGTGGAGAACACCCCTGATGCCTTTGCTATTGTTTGCAGTAGTGTTTCTATGCCCATTTTGTTTTTAAAGTTATTAGTTTGATTGTTTTGCCTTCCATAAAGGCTATGTTTGTGGAATAATGAAATTGTTCAACAGTTAATAGTTTCCTCATTGTGGGCTGGAAACCTCTGCAGCTGTTTTAAAGTAATCTTAGGCCACAGTAGTTTTCTCAACTCACATCTAGCCCCCTAACTTTGTTCCTGAGTTCTTTCAGTAGTTCCATGTTGAGCATATTAAGATCTTTGTTTCAAATTTACACCATACAACAGAAAACAACTTGATTCTTTATCTGCAAGTATCTAAAACAGCTCGACTACTGTGACTGGACACAAGTGGGCTATATTTAGGGGCCTTTTTACTAAACGGTGTTAAAATCTGGACTTAGTGCATCTTAATGCAGGACTTTACTGCATGCTAAGCCCAGATCTAACGTGGAACAATTTAAGGCAGTTTTGAGTAATATATTTTTTCAGGTTGTGCACTAATTTTGTATTAGTATGCATTACCTGTAAAACCTTAATGCGGGATCACTTACGGCCTCCTATTTAGGAGACGCTAAGGGCTCACATGTTAACTCAGGGGCCCTTTTACTAAGGCGGTAGGCACCTACACGCATCCAATGTGCATCAATTTGGAACTACCGCCTGGCCACTGCGTGCCTCAGGCAGTAATTCTATTTTTTAATGCGAGTTCGAAAATATTTTTTATTTTCTACCACATGGCGCTAACCAGGTGGCAATCGGCAGTGTACGCATGCTGATAACCGCCTGGTTAATGTGTGAGACCTTACCGCTAAGTCAATAGGTGGCAGTAAGATCTACGGCCCAAAATGGACGCACACCAATTTTTATTTTGCCGCTTGTCCATTTTCGGCCAGAAAAGGCCTTTTTTGCAGGTGCACTGAAAAATGGACCTGTGCGCATCCAATACACGGGCCTATACCAGTGCAGGCCATTTTTCGGCACACCTTAGTAAAAGGACCCCTCAATATTAGTCAGTTAGCATGCTCTAATACAAACACACAAGCTGGTTAATGCTTCCACACCCATTCTCCACCCATGACACACCCTCTTCCAAAATATTTTTTTTAAATAGCTAATGGGTGAGTTAGCGTGTGCTAACAGGCAAAATATCAGAAAACACTTTAACACATTTTGCAGCAACCTGTTTTTAATGCACAAAGCATGTGTTAGGGCTTGACGTTCTTTAGTAAAAGGGCCTTAATTTGTTATGGACCTGTTAAGGAATTTGGGGGAAACAGAGCTGTCTTGTGTTTGTTGTGACAAAAGGGTGTTGGGGTGCCGGTGGCTGGGTGACGACAGCATCGGGTGTGTCCGCGCCGATACAGCGGGACCAGGGCACAGAGAGCCGATTGGCAGCTGCATCGGGCGACCTCCACGCTGGCTCAGAGGTCTAACAAACCAAAGAAATAATGCATCTGGTGAATGCATATCAGGAGAAGCTACTTGCTTGTATTTTGTAAATTTGCATGTCTATAAGGAACATTTGGCATTTTAGGGTTGTTCTGAATACTTCAGGGATAACCATAATTCCACCCTCAAGCTCTCTAACCAAGCTCAGACCCAAATTAAAAGTTAGCTGAAAGTTACACATTAGTCAATGATGGTATTTATACTGACACAGAATTTTTCCAGAATATATTTGTATTGCTATTCTATGTTACAGAATCCATGTATATCTTAAAGGTCCATATAAACTATGGCTAGAAATGCCTCCTTGAAATCTCTAAATGCTACAGGAATTTACAAATACATACCAATTTACTTGTTTAAATACTCTTTTTATACATGTGTAACTCAGGCACTAACTAGAGCCTGGGTCAGCCTTATCTCTCAACATACTGGGGAATGCGGGGAAGTCTGTGCCCCGGCTTCAGCAGAAGTTCACATCTAGTAATTTTCTATAGGACAACTGTAAAGCCCAATCCCATTGGAGAGTCTAGGAAGGTAGTTGTTGAGACTATATATTGCCATGGTTTTGGAGGGAAATGATCTATTCTTGAACTCCGAAGCCTGAAGAGAGCAGCTGGGAAATACTTTTTTTTTCCTCTGGAACTCTGACAGCCAAAAGGCTTGGAAATGAAGCCAACTGATCTTGTCTTCCACACTCAAATAGCAGGGCTTGAGATAGAGACACAGTATGTTCTGTAGAGATAAGGAATAGAAACAGTAAGCTAAATAGCTGTTCACTCCATCCTCCTTTCTCATCTAGAAATGGGTGTAATCAACTCCATAGCTTTTGATACAGAACTGTACAGCAACAACTGGCTACACTAGTCTACTTTATATTGCCATAGCTAAGAATAATGTTGTCCGTAGAAGTCAAATGAAGGGACGTGTCATGCAAATGAAGTTCAGGGATAAAACTCTCACATCCTTTATGAATGCCAACTCGATTACTAAATTCTACTGAGCAACTTCCAATGGATAAAAGTAAAAAAGGTAAACTTATATCACACCTCCATTCTCCTGACACCATTAATATACAGAGTGAGCAGCACAATGCATTAATCAACACTGATTGAAATACAGCAGAAGCCAAGACAAACAGTCTATACAATTAACTGAAACAGCGTATCAGAAATAAATCTCCAAACAACAGTTTCCATAATTCCTTGTGCAACTATTTACATAAATTATTATAAACATAGCTCATGAGTCACAAAGTCAAAACTGCCTGGCTATGTTTCTCCCATCTGATAGTCCAATGTAACTTAGATTTTAATGTTTCAGATACTTTGAGCCTGCTAGGGGACTAGCAATTACACCTTGACCTCAACAATTCCTTGATCTATATGACCAAACATCATTGTTGCAAGTTGATTTTGAAGTGTTGCTTAGGCAAGAGTCCTAAATTTAGCCTTCTCTGTCAAAACACTAGATAATTTTGCAGTTAAAAAAATCATTATCTGCCCCCCAGGACCTGAGTTCTCACATGTGCACATTACTACAAAACTTTGCAAAAATTATATCCCAGGATGCTTTGTTATTAGAAATGAACTCTGTTAAGTTGAAAACCATTTCTCATGATATATTTCTGGACAGATGTATGGATGATATATGAATGGTTCTGCAGCTGCAGGGTTTATTGAGGAATGGATGAACCTGTAGGCACTGTGGATTTTGCTGACTTACCAAATTAGTGCCACAGGAATGTGCTGTTCTGTCCTGAACACAGGAGCCTCTGACAGCTATGCTGTGAACTTGCCTTAAAAATCATGAGCCCAATATTCAGCCAGTGGCAGGCAGTGCTTTGTCTGCCTGCTGCTGACGTTAAATCCGAATATTCAATGCCAGGCCATTTCTGGTGAGCAGCGTTGAATATCTGGTATTGTTTTGGCTCTAAAATCTTGCCCGGGTAATCCACTACTCAGTGGCTGATTAGTTAAGTTATAGCAGTTAAAGCTAGGACTGCTATTTATATGGTCTGATTTAACTGCTAATCTTATCTGGTCTGATGCTCAATATCTGCATCTAACCAGATAAGTCTCGTGATAAAGCCAGTTTAGCTATAGGTGCTAACCCACTGAATATTAATGGTTAGCTGCAAAAACATTTAGTCAGTGGCCTTTTCTGACTGGTTAAATAGAACTTAATATTGAAGGGGTGGGAGCACAAGTACAGTGAAGTGGATTCCAAAGTCTCATTAAATTTGAGAGGTACAAATTCCTAAGTCAATTATCAGTAATGCTTTCTTGTGGCATACAGATGAAGACAGACCTTCAATGGCTAGTGCATACTAGTCAAGATGGATAATTATTCCCTTATCCTCTAGAAGATCAATCCCACTGTTCCTTCAGTCTTTAAAATCTGTAATTTCCAAATCTAGATGGTAAACTAAGGAGTTAGCCAGCGAAATCAAAAATATTGACAACTGTTCAGCACACAGCTGCTAAGGAGGCCATTTTTAATGGGTTAGGTATCATTTACTAGATGCATGCAGGCAAAATAAAAAAAATCATTTTGTTTAGTTTCCTGTGTTGTTTGCAGCTTTTTTTTTTTTTTTTTAATAATTTTGTTTCATTATGGGGTGATATATGCAGAATTTTAATGAGCAGTAACCCCAAAACTAACACTGTATCAAGAAGGGGCATTCCCACAATTTCTTATTGTAGGTCATGCGTTAACATTCAAATGAATGTGTGGTATCTGCTCCCAGTTAACGTGGAAGTACTTAGCGCCTTCTATTTAGGGGGCGACAAGTAGTCCTATGTTAACTCCATGTTAGGCAGTTAGGGGTATATTCTATAAGTAGTCCTAAATATCAGTGCCAACAATTTAGCACACTTAGAGCGATTCTATAAAGAATATTCATCCACTATAGAATCACGCTTAGGCATAAACTGTGTCAAACTGTAGGAGTCTGCAATTCAACCTGCTATGACCAGGCTTAAATACTGATGCCAACAGTTAAACACAGTTTGGCCATATTCTATCCACACCCCCAAATGCTACTATCCACATCCCCCAAATATGAATGTACATATCGTTATAGAATACAATATGCATGTAAATTCTAATTATTGTCAATCAGTGCTATCTGGCTGTTATCACCCAATTATGAGTGCTGATTGGCACGTTACACAATTAAATTATGCACATTAAATTGAGCACACACCCAATGTAATGCACATAACTTGTAGTGCTATATATAGAATCTGGCCCTTGGCACGCAGTAAGGGCAGAACATTAACTGCCGAATGCAGTATATTCCCACTCTCTGCCCATGCCATGCCCCCTAACAGAGAAATTCTAAAAAATGAAGCAACCTCTTGTGGTTTAACACATGGTAACAACTACTACTACTACTTAACATTTCTAGAGCGCTACAAGGGTTACGCAGCGCTGTACAAATTAACAAATAAGGACAGTCCCTGCTCAGAAGAGCTTACAATCTAAAGGACGCTAAATGTCAAGTTGGGGTAGTTTAGATTTCCTGAGAAAAGGTGTAGTGATTAGGTGCCGAAGGCGACATTGAAGAGGTGGGCTTTGAGCAATGATTTGAAGATGGGTAGGGAGGGGGCCCGGCGTATGGGCTCAGGGAGTTTGTTCCAAGCATGGAGCGAAGCGAGGCAGAAAGGGCGAAGCCTAGAGTTGGCGGTGGTGGAGAAGGGTACTGAAAGGAGGGATTTGTCAAGAGAGCGGAGGTTACGGGTGGGGACATAAGGGGAGATGAGAGTAGAGAGATAAGGAGGGGCTGCAGATCGAGTGCATTTGTAGGTGAGTAGGAGAAGCTTGAACTGTATGCGGTATCTGATCGGAAGCCAGTGAAGTGACTTGAGGAGAGGGGTGGTATGAGTATATCGGTTGAGGCAGAAGATAAGACGTGTGGCCGAGTTCTGGATGGACTGAAGGGGGGATAGATGGCTAAGAGGGAGGCCGGTGAGGAGTAGGTTGCAGTAGTCAAGGCGAGAGGTAATGAGAGAGTGGATGAGAGTTCGAGTGGTGTGCTCGGAGAGGAGGGGGCGAATTTTGCTAATGTTATAGAGGAAGAAGCAACCAAACTACCAAACTACCACAAAACCATTTAAGGTAGTCAGAAGGTAACCTGGTTCCACACCAGAAAAAGAATTGTATATCATCTGCACAGAGCCTACAAGAAACCTCAACTCTCTTAGTACTCCCCCAAAAATGCAAAGGTACATATTAAACAATACCCAGGACAGGGCAGACCCCTTGTGGAACACCAGCCATCACTGGTTTTCTCCTTGAGGCATCATCTCTCAATCTCACCTGTCAAGTTTGTCCAGACAAAAATGAACACAACTTACACAATTGCAGGCACCATTTCCAGTTGTACCAACCATGTTACAGAATTTTGTGATTAACCAAATCAAAGACCAATGACATATCCCAACAATAGTTACACAATGACTGTCACTTGTCAAACCCCTTACAAGTCTCATCCAGCACTGAAATCAATAATGGCTCAGCACTGTGTGCAGCTTGGAAGTCATCTGCCAGAGATCAGATCCTCTAAAGTAGGGCTGCAGCTGAAATAAAACAGCTTGGTCCAAGATCTTTGCCAGAAAAGGCACATGGGATACGGGCTTATAGTTACAAGGCAGCTGCGGATATGAAGCAGTTTGTTTCAACAGCATTAGCCATTTCCACCAACATCCCACTCACTGTGTATTTGATGTCCTGCCACACGGCACAGATCCAAAGCACATGAAGAGGCATTCCTTTAAATCCTTCACTTCTATTCAGCACCAGTTTACATTTTGTCAGTGGCACTGAATATATGTGTGACTGCTGAGCTGTTTGTATAGCAGTGATATTCAGCTGCTAGCTGCATAGGTAAAAGGTTTCATTTCAGACAGCTTTTTAAAAGGGGCCCTACGTAAGTCAATATCAGGTTATACTAGTATTTTGTAATTGGACCTAGCCCCTAGGGTCTGTTATAGAATAGGCTCCAATTGCCCACTCTCAGGGAGCCTAATGGAGGTGCTCAGTTGTAGAATTGCCCCCACAGTGACTGAATATGTCCGGGTATTCATAGAGTGGATGGAATTCCCACCCTCTGCCCCAGTGCTATTTGGTTGGTGCCAGGACAGTCTGTAAGAATTTCCAGTGGCATTATACATATAGAACTAAATTCTATAAATAGCACCTAAAAAATTGGTGCTGAAAAACCCCGCCCAGCACCAACTCTTCCGTTAGACGATTCTCTAATGTGGCTGTGCCACATGAACTTTATCTTACCACAACATCACTTTGTATTTGTTCTCACCGGAGTCTGCAAACGCCTCTCCGGAACTATGTAAGCCACATTGAGCCTACAAATAGGTGGGAAAATGTGGGATACAAATGTAACAAATAAATAAAATACATTCTATAAACTGTGCTTAAAGTTAGGTGCAAATTGGGCATGCGCCTAAGTTTGTACACACAAGTTATAATTTCATCAACTTTCAAGTGTGTCTTCTGGATTTCTGTGAGAGGCCATCTCTCTATCCTTTTTTATTTTTTTGGACACAGGGGTATTTTTGTCCTCCTTTGTTTTTTCATTTGTTTCCTCTATTTTATGTCATTGGCAATCAGAAATGAGCAGAATTATTTAAATGTGTGCCATCAATAGTGTGCACTCTGTCTGAAAGAGCACACACTCTTAATGACATTGCTCCAATGATCCCATGAAATGACCCCCTCCTCCCCAAAGAAAATGGACATTCCCAGATACAACACAGGAAATGACACAGCATAAAAATGTTCTGACTGTGCTCCCCTAACACTCAGTGGCCAGACCCGGGTCTAAGTTAGCCAGGTTATGGTGGCAGTCAAAGTTCCTGGTCCCTGGTTCTGGAGTGGTACTGTAATGACAGATTATAGATGGTAGGAGGAGAGAAATACAAGAAAAAACAAAAGAGCAATTTGAAATGAAGACTTATGGTACCCCAGCCAATACAGCTCAGTTCCAAATGAGCTGGAACTCCCTAGCCATACAAATTAAAAAACAAATCATGAAAGTAAGGAAAAGAGAACTTTTAGGAGTATTTATAATTTTTCTCTCATTTGCAGCAATGCCTGTTAATTATAGAATACATTTGGGCTTTGTAGAACATAAATTAAAAATAGAGACATCACAATCTGCCACTCCACCTCATAAACAAAATTTAGCTTTACTTACTAGCCAATCTCCAGCATATCTCAGCAGAGAGGAGTTTTGTATTTCCAGCTACCAAGACTGCTGATTTTTTGAGATATGCTAAGCTTTTGTTAATTAGAACTCTAACTTAAGAACCAATGCAAATACATGACTTTAAGCAAAATTGCCAGTTTTATGAGTGCTATTTATTTATTTATTTATTTATTACATTTGTATACCGCACTTTCCCACTAAAAGCAGGCTCAATGCGGCTTACATAGTAATAGGTAACACAGAATTTTGTTATGTAAAGTAGGAAATTAAGTATAACATAGTAATGATGGGTATGTTATCCAATGGCATACCTACCTTATATAGCACTTGGGGCGGAGTACGTGAACCCCCCCTGGGGCAGGGCACACACCCCTCATCCAAGAAAAGGAGGTGCGTGGAGCAGACACACACTGTCAGCTCCACCACACCCAACACGTGCCAAATTGGAACTTCTGCCTGGCTACCGTATTCCCCGGGTGGTAATTCCATTTTTGACGCATGTCCAAAACACGCGGTAGAAAATATTTTCTATTTTCTACCACATGGCGCTTACCCAGTGGTAATCATCAGTTTATGCATGCTGGCCAATTACCACCCACTTAGCATGTGAGACCTTACCGTTAAGTCAATCGATGGCGGTAAGGTCTCAGGCTGAAAATGGATGTGTGCTGGTTTTAATTTTGCCTCACATCTATTTTTGGCCACAAAAAAAATACTTTTTTCTAGGCATGCTAACAAAATGACCTGTGTGCATCCAAAATATGCGCCTACAACTGCACAGGCCACTTTTAGCGTGCCTTAGTAAAAGGGCCCCATAATGTTATGTTAAGTAGGTAGCTGTCACATTTAGGTACTCCCATTTACACTAGCTCTAATGCTGGTATAAGCATAAGTACATAAGTACATAAGTAGTGCCATACTGGGAAAGACCAAAGGTCCATCTAGCCCAGCATCCTGTCACCGACAGTGGCCAATCCAGGTCAAGGGCACCTGGCACGCTCCCCAAACGTAAAAACATTCCAGACAAGTTATACCTAAAAATGTGGAATTTTTCCAAGTCCATTTAATAGCGGTCTATGGACTTGTCCTTTAGGAATCTATCTAACCCCTTTTTAAACTCCGTCAAGCTAACCGCCCGTACCACGTTCTCCGGCAACGAATTCCAGAGTCTAATTACACGTTGGGTGAAGAAAACTTTTCTCCGATTCGTTTTAAATTTACCACACTGTAGCTTCAACTCATGCCCTCTAGTCCTAGTATTTTTGGATAGCGTGAACAGTCGCTTCACATCCACCCGATCCATTCCACTCATTATTTTATACACTTCTATCATATCTCCCCTCAGCCGTCTCTTCTCCAAGCTAAAAAGCCCTAGCCTTCTCAGCCTCTCTTCATAGGAAAGTCGTCTCATCCCCACTATCATTTTCGTCGCCCTTCGCTGTACCTTTTCCAATTCTACTATATCTTTTTTGAGATACGGAGACCAGTACTGAACACAATACTCCAGGTGCGGTCGCACCATGGAGCGATACAACGGCATTATAACATCCGCACACCTGGACTCCATACCCTTCCTAATAACACCCAACATTCTATTCGCTTTCCTAGCCGCAGCAGCACACTGAGCAGAAGGTTTCAGCGTATCATCGACGACGACACCCAGATCCCCAGCATTAGAGCTGGTGTAAATGCAAGGCATATTATTCAGTGGGTAGAAGTAAGTTATTTAAGATTATAATTTCTAGGCAATTTTATAAAAGTCACCCAAATTTGGGCACCAAGATGCAGGGCACTGAGAATAAATTCTATAATTTCATCTGGTTCCCACATTCCATCACAGAATAAAGTATAAGTATGCATTTATGTGCTAAAATTTAGGGAGGCATAAATGTGTACAGGGAAATATTACACTTTAGCATGTAACTTACCGTATTGAACCCGCCCACGCCCTAGCCACAAATATACCAGGTGCCCCACTGGAGGAGTGGCCTAGTGGTTATGGTGGTGGACTTTGGTCCTGGGGAACTGAAGCACTGAGTTCAATTCCCACTTCAGGCACAGGCAGCTTCTTGTGACTCTGGGCAAGTCACTTAACCCTCCACTGCCCCATGTAAGCCGCATTGAGCCTGCCATGCGTGGGAAAGCACAGGGTACAAATGTAATAAAAAATAAATATACTGCTTTGCAATTGTGCACTATCCCCCTAATTCTATAAAAGTCACCAAATATTGTGTGCTCAAATTTGGGTTCATACCCAATTTACACACTCAATTTAATTAAATAAATAAGCTAATTAGTGCCAATAGTTGACTTTTTAACAAGCAATTATTGCCACTCATTAGATGTAATTGGAATTTACATGTAAATTTAGATGCAGGATCTGCGCCTACATTTTCCCCAAATTCCAAATAGCACAACTTAAATTGCATGTGCAAATCCGGTTGTATTCTGAATTTGCATGCACAATTTAATTATGTAACAAGCCAATCAGCACTGATAATTGCCAATTAAACAATTATTGACACTAATTGGAATTAATTAGAATTTACACACACAGCATTCTAAATGTATTCTGGAAAGTGATGCATGTAAATTATAAGTCACATAGAGGAGCATAATCGAACGGGGACGACCATCTCTAAGGACATTCCGGCGAAGGGGTGGGGAAACCCATATTATCGAAACAAGATGGACGTCCATCTTTCGTTTTGATAATACAGTTGGGGATGCCCAAATCTCAACATTTAGGTCGACCTTAGAGATAGTCATCCTTAGAGATGGTCATCCCCGGTTTTTGGCGATAATGGAAACCAAGGACACCCATATCAAAAATGACCAAATGCAAGCCCTTTGGTCATGGGAGGAGCCAGCATTCGTAGTGCACTGGTCCTCCTCACATGCCAGGACACCAACCGGGCACCATAGGGGGCACTGTAGTGGACTTCACAAATTGCTCCCAGGTGCATAGCTCCCTTACCTTGTGTGCTGAGCCCCCCCAAAAAACCCTAAAACCCACTACCCACGACTATACACCACTATCATAGCCCTTAGGGATGAAGGGGGCACCTACATGTCGGTACAGTGGGTTTGTGGTGGATTTTGGAGGGCTCACATTTACCACCACAAGTGTAACAGGTGGGGGGGATGGGCCTGGGTCCGCCTGGCTGAAGTGCACTGCACCCACTAAAAACTGCTCCAGGAACCTGCATACTGCTGTGATGGAGCTGGGTATGACATTTGAGGCTGACATAGAGGCTGGAAAAAATGTTTTTAAATTTTTTTTTAGGGTTGGTGACCACTGAGGGCAGTAAGGGGAGGTCATCCCCAATTCCCTCCAGTGGTCATCTGGTCAGTTCGGGCATCTTTTCGAGGCTTGGTCATGAAAAAAGGGACCAAGTAAAGTTGACCAAATTCTCATGAGGGACTCCCTTCATTTTTCCATTAACGACTGAGGATGCCCATCTCTTAATCACGCCCCCGTCCCGCCTTCAGTACACTGCCAACACGCCCCCGTGAACTTTGGTCATCCCCATGATGGAAAGCAGTTGAGGACGCAAAAAATCGGCTTTCGATTATGACGATTTGGGCGACCTCGGGAGAAGGACGCTCATCTCCCGATTTGTGTCGGAAGATGGGCATCCTTCTCTTTCGAAAATAAGCTAGACAGTTGAAAAGGGGCATGGCCATAGTCATGGGCATTTCTAAAATTTAATTGAGTTGTTATAGAATACACCCAGTCTGTGCCTAATTTAGGCATTGGCATTAACACCAAGTTTTACTTGGTGTAACTGCCTGTGACTAAATTTAGTCACGTGGATGGGTGGTCAGTGTATTCTATAATCCACATGGAAATTTAGGCATATTCTATAAAGTAGGCCTAAATGTAGGCATACTTTATGCCTAGGTGTTTTTCTCGGTACTGATTTTTCAGGCGCCATATAGAGAATATTGTCCTTTATGTGCAAGTTAAAAAAAGGGGTTGTGAAAATGGGAGGGTCATGGATGAAATGGGGTTTTCCTAGCATTTACGCATGTTGTTATACAATAAGGGGAGATACATGCATAATTTTGGTGCAAATGGCCACACCTAAATTTAGGCTTGATTCTGGGGCATAAGTACTAGCCTATAAATCACACCTAACTTTAAGCGTTGTTTATTGAATAGCGATTTTTTAAGCACCATATATAGAAGTCACCCCTTTGCGGGTTGTTCACTGTGCTTGTAGTATACCAGTTAGTGCCCATCCAGAATTTGTGTGCATGAATGTTACAATCACTAGTATAATTGCTAATCTTCTATAATCAGGGCTGTTGCAGTAGAAGTTGGAGTCAGAAGCAATTTTGGGTGGATTGGAGTCAGTAAAAATGTACCGATTCTGACTCTACCTTCAAAAAAAAAAAGAACATTAAAATATATGGTAAATTTAGCATTTTATACTTATACTGTATATACACATCTTTGTCCTGGATCTAATGTTATATTTTCCAATACTTTAGATCCAGAACAAAACTTGTAAAGCCTAATATCAGTAGGAGTTGGAGTCTGAGTTGGGCAGTAGAAAAATAGAGCAGTTGGAATCAAAGGTTTGGTGTACCGACTCCACAGCCCTGTCTATAACGTTAGCACACAAATATCGCTTACATTTAGGTGCTGTGGGTTATAGAATGAGGGGGATAGAGTTTTCATTATTTCCTCATAATGTGGAGTATGGCTTACTACTGTAGACCTTGGATGTTTGTTTTATGCCAATTATTCTGTTAAAACCCGCGTTAAGGAGTTCTTTTTCATTAGCAGTGATATCAAACAGATGCATGCATTAACACAAACCACATGATCTCCTTAAATGATCTGATTTAAATCATCTGCATTGCTTACTTTTGCATTTTGGCAACTCTGTTAAATATTTGACACTTTATTCCCTATTGATACTAAAAGCAGCACATTAATGCAAATGTGTTTTTGCCACTTTAAATGCATAACCAGCGGACAAGGAGGGTGGTTGTGATTCAGAAGAAAGAAGATTGTAAGCAAGAAATTTTGAGACAGTTACTGGAGAAGAAATATTACCAGCTCCTTGACTGTGACCTGATCACCTTCTTGCAAAGAGAAATAGCAGAAACAGTAGCTCAAGCTGCCTGTTTGATACACAAAGATATTTCGTATTTGAAAGTAAAGCAACCAAGAATCCCTGCTCTATACGCAATGCCAAAAATACATAAATCTGTAGTTAATCCTCTAGGATAACTTGCAGTATCTAGAACTGGCTCTGTACTAGAATTTTTGTCTAATTTTGTTTACATAATCATAAAGCCATATCAGAGTGCAACATTTATTCAGGACATTAGAGAACTTTGAGGTGTGAAAGTGTTACCTCCAATGTTTTTTGTTACTTTAGATGTAGATGCTCTTTACACCAAATCCCTCAGGAACCTGCTTTATGTATCATTTATGATGGTTTGGAACACTGCTAGGCTCCACAGAGGATTCCCGTGTCATTTATTGTAACATTAGCTACCATTGCTTTAAGTAAAAATCACTTGTTTGTTTCATGGTAAATTGTATCTACAGAAACATGGCATGGCAATAGGATCCACTATCAGGCTTATTTTCGAAAGAGAAGGACGCCCATCTTTCGACACAAATCCGAAGATGGGCATCCTTCTCACAGGGTCGCCCAAATCGGCATAATCGAAAGCCGATTTTGGGCGTACCCAACTGCTTTCCGTCGCAGGAACAACCAAAGTTCACAGGGGCGTGTTGGAAGTGTAGCGAAGGCAGGACTTGGGCATGCCTAACACAGGGGCGCTCTCGATCCATAATGGAAAAAAAAGGGCGTCCCTGATGAGCATTTGGATGACTTTATCTGGTCCTGTTTTTCTTACGACCAAGGCACAAAAAGGTGCCTGAACTGACCAGAAGACCACCGGAAAGAATTGGGGATGACCTCCCCTTACTCCCCCAGTGGTCACGAACCCCCTCCCATTCTTAAACATAAAATTAAAACCCCACCTCCATTTCAAAAGTCTGCATTTTCTCTCAGTATAGTTTAAGAATAAGTCTATGTTACAGAAGTCATCCTTATGGTTAAATTGACTGGCAGATCCATTTAGTTCCTCTCCCTTGCTGTCAACAAGGAGTGCCAACTAGTGGTTTCATACTGATATTGTCACCTGTCCATTCATTATTCACCCCTGCCCATTGGAACTTGAAATTGATCCAATATCCCACTTCATACCGGTCATCAAATGGCTTCCAGATGGTAATGACTTTCAGCCACTACTGATCTGAGACAGATTTGGACTGGTGACCTAGAGGTAAAGCACACTGGCTGCCAAATCTATAACTTGAGAATCATTGCATTCCTTTTATAAAAGCTGAGTAAATATTCTAAATATTATGAATAAAACAATCCAGTATAATTACCTGTCATGTTGCAGTAGACTTTTAAAGGCCCCAGCACCCCACTGCCATCTGGATCTATCCAGTAGATATCTGAAGTCTTTCCAAGATGTTTGTATGCTTCACATGAAAGTTCATAAATGGCTGAAAGACAGTAACATATATTAACACAACTGTAAACAGAAATCTTCTTAATATTTCTCCACATTGATGTATAACAGTCAACTATGCAGAAAATAGGACAGAAAACTAAACAATGAATGCATATCACGATATGTACAGCCTTAGGCTTGACGGAACCTAAAGTTGTAGTATTTCAAACACGACTTCTCCTCATCTCCACTTACATAGACTGCAGCAGCTGGTCAGATTAGATTGGGAATGTAAAATGAATATTGTTTGTGAGGAGGGACAGAGAGATATGTCCCATCTGTTGTCCTATTTCCCCGTGGGGTAGTATCTCATTCATATTTTGTTCATTCTCAGACTGTGGGGGCAGAAATTGGATGGATTCTAAAATTTAGTAATAATCATTGCATGCTATCGAACAAGCCTGTAGAGAGGGAGTCAACAGCTGACTTTGAAGCTGTTCATGGGCAGGCAGCCTCAGTAGTAGGTACCCCTCTCCCCAAACTGAAATACAACAGTATATGTAGCTCTTAGGCAGGTTAACCTTCTGGCAGATTTAATAGCTGACTTCCTGCAACATAGCTTTGAAAATGGAAACATAAGTATCAGGAAACTAAGAATCAGTTAATAATTTATCTCATTTGAATTACCAGAAAGTACAGTTGTTCATCTAGAAAGGTTTTAAAATGTCACAGATAAGTTTCTTGCCTGCAAAAATGAATACATGTAAAAAGCCAGAGTCCCACCAGGGCCAGTTCAAGGGCATTCAATGCCATAGGCAAACCTACAACCTACAACCTACAACCTACAACCATGAATTCCCATCTCCAGGGTTGGCTTAAAGCCCTACTCCATTCCCACTGGGCAAGCATCTCCCCTTCCCTTTTCTATCCTCTCGCCATGTCCAGCATTTCCCTTTCCTTCCCTTCCCCCTGCTACCACTGCTGCTGCAATGTTCATGTCAGTGTTGTATATGTCTTGTGTAATAAGGGATACATTTAAAAGCCATTTAAGTGCAATGTCCCCCCCCCCCCAAAAAAAAAAATATGCGTAGAAACATTCTCTTAAAATAATCCAGATTATTTGGTGATAAACTTTAGGAAGCCTTTTCTGCATGGAAAGCTTGTTTTACACAAAGTACCTGTTATTATGCTATTGTATGGGGTTATACAGGGTGAGGCAAAAAAAAAAATAGTAGCCCCCTACAGTTTTTTGCAGTTTTCTCAGCAAACCGCTTTGAATTTCAATGAGAAATTTTACATACTTATTTAGTCATCATACTTATGTGTTATTATTAAATAGCATTTAATTATCTTAAGCTATGTTGATGTTACTGGCATTTTAGTGTTACTACCTAGCGATTTTTGCTTGCTAAAAATGTTCAAGCTAAAAGACAGTAAAATAACATCATCCAAACAATACAATTAACAATCAGGCTTATTTTCGAAAGAGATCGCCGGCGATCTCCCGACACAAATCGGGAGATCGCCGGCTATCTCAAAAGCGGCGAAATCGGTATAATCGAAACCTGCTTTTTTGACACCATCGCCGCTTTCCTGTCGCCGAGCCAGTGAAAGTTCAAGGGGGCGTGTTGGTGGCGTAGCTAAGGCAGGGCATGGGCGGGTATGGACGTGGCTACCAGATGGCTGGCTTCAGCGCATAATGGAAAAAACAAAAGCGGCATTAATCAGTATTTCGCTGGTTTTACTTGGTCCTTTTATTTTCACGAACAAGCTTCAAAAAGGTGCCCCAAGTCACCAGATGACCACCGGAGGGAATGGGGGATGACATCCCCGTACTCCCCCAGTGGTCACCAACCCCCTCCCACACTAAAAAAATAAAAATAATAAACTTTTTTGCCAGCCTGTATGCCAGCCTCCAATGTCATACCCAGCTCCCTGACAGCAGTATGCAGGTCCCTGGAACAGTTTTTGTTGGTTGCAGTGGACTTCAGGCAGGCAGACCCAGGTCCATCCCCCCCCACCTGTTACACTTGTAGTGGTAAGTGTTGAGCCCTACAACCCCCCCCCCCCAAACCCACTGTACCCACATGTAGGTGCCCCCTTCACCCATAAGGGCTATGGTAGTGGTGTAGAGTTGTGGGGAGTGGGTTTTGGGGGGGGATTTGGGTGCCCGGTTGGTGTCCTGGCATGTCAGGGGGACCAGTGCACTACAAATGCTGGCTCCTCCCACGACCAAATGGCTTGGATTTCGCCGGGTTTGAGATTGCCGGCATTTTTTTCCATTATCGCTGAAAAACAAAACCGGCCATCTCAAACCTGTCGAACTCTGGCATTTGGCCGGGCCAAACCGTATTGTCGAAAGAAAAGATGGCCGGCCATCTTTTTCGATAATACGGTTTGGCCAGCTGTTTGCGGCGCCGCCAAAATAGATTGCCGGCAATCTATTTCGTCGGTGCCATTCGATTATTCCCCTCAATGTGTCAGAATTTTGCAGTCACTGTGAATGCTCAGAGGATTCAACCTCAGCTGTAACACAGGCCTTCAGTCACTTTGGGAAGTTCTTGACAGCATTGTTGATCAGTTCCTGTGTCAGGATCAGCAGCAGTGCTTCTTTGATTTCAGCGCATGTTTGCGGCTTTATGTGAAGCTTGTGATAAGCATCTAACACTGCTTCCCAGACAAAAGTCTACATCACTAAGACATCATCAACAGTAAGCTAGTAGCCCTTTTTTCACATAATGGTAGTTTACTCTGCAAAGTGCGTAAACTGGAACAGAAATGCAACCTCTACAAGAATCCAAAGGGAGCAACACAGGAGCAGAGGTTGACTTAGTGACTTCCAAACTGGGATTAGTTGTTCAAGAAATCTTTATTGAGAGCACCAGGAGAATGACCCAACACGGATCCGTGTTTTGGCGGTTGCAGCCGCTTGCTTCAGGGGTCACAAAAACAATCTGTATGGAATGTGACACTGTATGTAGGTACTGCTGCAACTGATAGATATAAAACTCTAGATTTAAACAAGACAATGTTCACTATGTGCAGTGTCAATGGTAAGAACTTCAAAAATGTGTGTCAGGTCATTCTACTCTTGTGTTGCTCCAGTTGTTCAGTGCAAACATTTTTGAGGGGCCCTTTTACTAAGCCGTGCAAGTGTCTATGCACGCCCAATGCATGTCAAAATGGAGTTACCGCCCAACTACCGCATGGCTCTTACAGTAATTTCATTTTGGCGCATGTCCGATACGAGCGTCCGAAAAATTATTTTTATTTCAGACGCATATATTGGACGCACACCAAAGTGGCATTTGATGCGCACAGATCATTACCACCTGGTTACTGCGTGAGAATTTAGCGCTAGGTCAATGGCTAGTGGTAAGGACTCAGACCCAAAATGGATGTGCGGCAATTTTCATTTTGCCGCATGTTTATTTTCGGCAAAAATTTTAAAAAAGCATTTTTTACAGGTGAGCTGAAAAATGATTCTGCACACATCCAAAACATGCGTCTACACTACGGCTGACATTTTTCAGTACACCTTCGTAAAAGGGCCCCTGAATGTGCGAAAATTGATGAGTGGTCATGCTGAAAAGTCTGTAACTTCACTGTGTTTAAAGATAATCGCATTCCACGGCCTCCAAAACTGAACACAATACTCCAAGTGGGGCCTCACCAAGGACTTGAAGAGGGGCATCAACACCTCCTTTCTTCTGCTGGTTACGCCCCTCTCTACGCAGCCTAGCATCCTTCTGGCCACAGCCATCACCTTGTCGCATTGTTTCTTCACCTTTCGATCCTCAGACACCAACACCCCAAGGTCTCTCTCTCGTGAGTCGAGCTTACTAATCTCTTTCCTCCTATTCTGTATCTCTCTTCCGGGTTTCTGCACCCCAGGTGCATCACTCTACACTTCTTGGCATTAAATTTTAACTAATCGAGATATTCTGGGGATCCCTTATCGATCGGTTTCTCGTATATTCTAAGTATATGAAAAGACTAGAAACCTCAATATATTGACTTACTATCCAATGTGTTACTTCTAAATCGTATGTGCTCTAAAGTAGTGTACAATGATATACAATAGTGCTCAGAATTAAGTGCATGAATTAAGCCATTAAACAGCTTGTACCATCACACTAGTAAACATCATCATCGCACTATCAATCCCTCCCTACCTACAGAGAGAGCTGGAATGGATGAAATGCATAAAATGGTGAACGTGGTAAATGTTCTCTAGTTGCAATGTAAGCAATATACCACTATCCGTAATAATAGTTAGCTCCTCTGTATCAGTTGTACTCCATTCAAGGTGCTAGGTGTACCAGCGGGTGAAATGGCTGCCTGTCTGTTCCTTTCCTTATTTCTTTTTTTCTTTTTATTTGCTGGTTCTAGTGCTACAAAGCAGTGCTTAGTATATGGCACTGCTTTGTAGCCATACACTATAAAAGAAATAAGGAAAGGAACAGACGGGCAGCCATTTCACCTGCTGGTACACCTAGCACCTTGAATGGAGTACAACTGATACAGAGGAGCTAACTATTATTACGGATAGTGGTATATTGCTTTAAATTCAGCAAGGCCAGCTGTCGTCACTACTTTCTCTGACAATGAGTTCCAGAGTCTAACTACGCGCTGAGTAAAAAAAAACTTTCTCCGATTTGTTTTAAACCTTCTCCAGGATTTTCCGTGAACACCAAAGAGAAATAATTATTTAGCATGTTTGCTTTATTTTCATCACTCTCCACATAGCCATTCTCATTATCTTTCAGTCTTGCAATTCCATTCCTATCTCTTCTCCTTTCTCCAATATATCTGCAAAATGTTTTTTCACCTCTCTTTAGCCATTTTTTCTTCCGCTCGTGCTTTCACTAGCCGCAGGGCCACTGAGAGACTGGGCCAGGCCCGGGGCAAGGCTGCCCCCACTGCCCCCCTGAGGTTGCCACCGCCGCTCCCCCCTCCACCTGCCCCCTCCATCCGCCACCAGGCCGGGCCCCCTGCATTGAAATCACAGCACCACTCACCTCCGTGTGAAAGCGCTGCAGGCAGCAGGGCAGCAGATCGCCTCCCTTCGGCCCTCGTTCCCTCCTTGTGTCCCGCCCTCACCGAAATTATGTCAGATGAGGGAGGGAAGGAGGCCTGAAGGGAGGTGCTGTGATTTCATTGCAAGGGACCTGGCCTGGTAGCAGACGGTCGACGACGGAGGGCGAATGGGACTACGGCGCAGGGCACCCCTAGGAGGCCCAGGCCCGGGGAATTTTGTCCCCCCTGCCCCCCCTCTCGGTGGCTATGACTAGCAGTATTTCCCTCTTCGCTTCTTTGAGTTTAATCCGATAATCTTTTCCGTGATCCTCTCATTGCATTCTTTTGTATTTCTTGAACAAAGCCTCTTTTGCTCTTATTTTTTCAGCTTCTTCTTTGGAGAACCATATAGGCTTCCTGCTTCTCTTGTTTTTGTTTACTTTCCTCACAAAAATATCAGTCGCCATATTTAGAGCAGCCTTTAGCTTGGACCACTGTTTTTCCACATCTTCTGTGCCTTCCCACGCCAACAGCTCCTTCTTCAGGTAGTTCCCCATTTTATCAAAATCAGTACGTCTGAAATCCAGTACTTTGAGTTTTGTGCGTCCTCTCTCCACCTTCGCTCTTATTTCAAACCATACGGTGAGATGATCACTATTACATAGGTGGGCATCCACCCGGATATTGGAAACACTACCCCCATTCGTGAGCACTAGATCCAGCATCGACCCTTCCCTCATGGGTTCCGTCACCATTTGTCTGAGCAAGGCACTTTGACAGGCTTCCACAATCTCCCTACTTCTTTCCGATTCCGCAGATGGGACATTCCAATCCATGTCAGACAAACTGAAATCTCCCAACAGTAGCACCTCCCCTTTCCTACCAATTTTTTGAATATCTTCTATCAGATCCTTGACTAACTTCTCCATTTGCGCAGGAGGTCTGTAGATAACCCCCATGTGGATACAGGTTCTATCTTCTCTTTCTAGGAGGATCCATAAAGCTTCTTCCTCTCCCCAAGTTCTCCGCATTTCAGCCGCTCTGATATAGTCTCTCACATACAGAGCCACCTCTTCGGCCCTCTCTATCCTTCCTAAAAAGATTATAGCCCAGTACGGTCACATCCCATTCATGGGAATCGTTGAACCACATCTCCATAATAGCAACAATATCCAAGTTTTCTTCAAACATCAGGGCTTGCAAGTCTTGAACCTTTTTACTTAGACTATGAGCATTTGTGCACGTGGAGGGGCATAATCGAACGCAAATGCCTATCTCCATGGGCGTTTATCTCCGAGAACGGGTCCGTGAAGGGGCGGGCCGAACCGTATTTTTGAAAAAATGGACGTTTTTGAGCTGGGCGCTTTTAGTTTCCATTATCGCTAAAAAAAACAAACGCCCAGCTCAAAAACGTCCTAATCCGAGCCATTTGGTCATGGGAGGGGCCAGGATTCATAGTACACTGGCCCCCCTGATATGCCAGGACACCAACTGGGCACCCTAGGTCAGTGCGGTGGACTTCAGACAACGCTCCCACATGCATACCTCCCTTACCACGGGTGCTGAGCTCCCAACCCCCTCCCCCAAAACCCACTACCCACAAATGTACAACACTACCATAGCTCTTAGGGGTGAAGGGGGCACCTACATGTGGGTACGGTGGGTTTTGGAGGCCTCCCATTTACAAGCACAAGTGTTACAGGTGGGGGGGGGATGGGCCTGGGGCCACCTGGCTGAAGTGCACTGCGGTACCCACTAAAAGTGCTCCAGGGACCTGCATACACGCAGGCCTCTAGGACTTGTTGCTGCTGTATAACATTGGCACACCAGTTGACATCTGAAGACTAATCTCTCCGAAAACGTCCTTTATTGGAATAACCGCCTTTACTCACAGTTAACTGCAGATCAGAGGTTGTGCCCCACTGGCAACGAGTCTCCCTGGTACTGAGATAACCAGTAGGTCTGAGCTGGCAGAATGCTGTACAATGCCCTTTCAGTCACATTCAAGGTAAGAACTAAATTGTCTAACGTGGCTAACACAGGAAAGGGAACTAAAACTGGCTTACAAAAATGGCCACTACCGCATGGACTACAACAGGAAACACAACAGGGCACATTCTGACCCAGTAGGCAGGGGGAAAAGCACCATGGGAGAAGAGCCTACCAACTACCAACATCGTGAGACTGTAACACAAGCTAATGATATTACGGAGCCCAATACCCTACACCCACCACAATGCAATGCTGATGTGACCCTGTAGTGCACCCAAGAGCCACATCTGACCCAGGGAAAGGCTGTGAGAGGATCAAACACATTCTGCTGTCATGGAGGTGGGTACGGCATTTGAGGCTGGCATACAGGCTGGGAAAATGTTTTTAAAGTGTTTTTTTTTTGGTGGGAGGGGGTTAGTGACCACTGGGAGGGTCCGGGGACGTCATCCCCGATTCCCTCCAGTGGTCATCTGGGCAGTTGGGACACTTTTTGGGGACTTGTTTATGAAAAAAAAGGGTCCAAAAAAAGTGACCCAAAATCGTGGTAAAAACGCCTTTTTTTCCCTTCGATTATCAGCTGAAGACGCCCATCTCTCCTCAGCTGATAACCACGCCCCAGTCCCGCCTCCGACACGCCTCTGACACGCCCCATCAACTTTATTTGTTTCCGCAATGGAGTGCAGTTGGAAACTCCCAAAATTGGCTTTCGATTATACCGATTTGGGCGCCTTTGCGAGAAAAACGCCCACCTCCTGATTTGAGTCGAAATATAGGCATTTTTCTTTTTCGATTATAAGCTGGATAGCTTTCCATGTGCTTAGTCAGTTTAGGTGGTTTACTGTATTTACATGAATTTTCCCTCTGCCATCATGTTTATTCTGGGGGTTACTTTCCGAAATCCCTTATTTCCTTTTGTCACCCCACCCTCTAGTTTAAATGCCTAGAAACATATTGTCTGAATTTCTCTCCAAGGATCCTTTTTCCCATCACAGAAAATATAGCCCATCATTACAGTACAGCCTGTTATTTTTCCACGTATTACCCCATGTTCCTATGTATCTAAAACCTTCTTGAGTTTGTTGATCTCTTCTTTTAAGGCTGACATTTGGAGACAGATAGGACAAGCTCTAAGGTTCCGGATAGTTTGCCTTAGGATTAAAGCAGAACATGTATTGCACTGAATGAAGGTCATAATGATGTGATTCATAAGTGAGAAAAGGTGAAGTATGACAGTAGTATGAAGGTAGTAACAAGAATTAGGATTGACCAACTAAGTGTAATGAAGATACTTGTCCCTTGATTGCTCTATATAAAGGGGGCTTATTACCTAGGCATGGGTGGGAGAGGGGTGGGAGGGTGAGACTAGGACACAGGTAACCTCAGTTACAAATCAAACCAAGTGTGAAAATGCCCAGGGTAGCTCACAAGATAAACTTAAGCTCTGTGTTTTTTCTTTTACCAAAACAGATCTATACAAACTGCCCCTCCTCCAGAGCTATGAGTCACCAGATGCTATCTAACCAAATTGATTGAATTAAGTCTCTGGCAATGTAGATTCCACACACAATTCTAAAGAATGCACTTTTAAAACAGACAGCAGAGTCACCAGATTCTATAGGTTTAAAACACTTGGCACAGGTTGAAACACAGTTCCAATGAAAACACCTTCAAGACAATTCCAGCATAAAAAGATGAAATCACAGTGCAATAAAGGCAATAGGATGGAGACAGATAAGGAACTTAAAGAGGTCAGACTCTCTGCAAGTTAAAGGACAGGTTGTTTTTTTTTTTTGTTAATAAGATAGAATAAAAAGCGAGTGAAATAGAACAAAGGAGTCAATGGTTTATCAGGAAGATATTAAGAGATATTAAGGCAGATATTAAGAGCAGGACCCAGGCAACCTCAGTTACCAATCAATTTCTATTTCCTTCCTAATAATTCATAAAATTCTCTTTACATTTTTAGCCACTGCAAACTGAACATAAGATTTCAACTTATTATCTATAATGATCCCTAATGTGGAACGGTTAGAGATATTCATTATAAGCAACTACTCAAATCTATGTTTTTCCAAGCTACTTATGTCTGGAACACTATACCAAGTACTATCATGATAGTTCCAAATTACTTACTCTTTTGAAAGTGATTGAAAACATTTTTATTTGATTAAAAATAATATTTTGATTATTTAATTTTGTTGCTGTAACTGTATACTGTTGTTACCCATTATTGTTTGGGTTTTTTCTTATTTTGTAAGTTGCATCAGACCTTTTTAGGGATTTTTGTGACTAATGAAGTTCTGTATTAGATCAGATTAGATTACTTTATTCATTGTTCCCATTTCCAGATCATTTATAAAAATGTTAAAAAGGTACTGATCCCAGGACAGATTCCTATGGTACTTCACTATTTACCATCTTACACTGAGAAAATTAGCCATTTATTCCTGCTTTCTGTTTACTATTTATTAACCAGCTTCCAATCAACCATAGGACACTAATTAATTTCTTCAGAAGTATCTCATGAGGAACTTTGTCAAATGCTTCCTGGAAATCCAAATATAGTATATCAAACTGGCTCTTCTTTATCCACATGTTTATTCATGCCTTCCAGAAAAAAAAAGTAGATTAGTGAGGTAAGACTTTTCTTGGCTAAATCCATGATGATTCTATCCTTTATAAAAGTGTCTACTATTTTACAGGCACTGATCACATGCTTACCCATCGTAGTTTTCTGCATCATCCCTGAAACTTTTTTGAATAATCGACAATATATTGGCCACCTTCCAATCTTCAGATAAAACAAATTATTTTAAGGATAGGTTACTAATATTAGACCTACAATTTCATTTTTGAGTTCTTTCAATATGTCGGGTATATACTATCCAGTCCAGGTGATTTGTTTCTATTGAGTTCACTGAGATTTGTTTCAGTTCTTTTGAATTATCACAATTAAATACCATTTTGTTAATGGAGAGCTCCCTTATACCTACTTTACTAAAGACTGAAGCAAAGAATTGAGTCCCATCAAACCTCCCACAAGCTAATGAGAATATTCTCTCCTCCTCAACATGCATGGCCTTCTGGAATTCATTGAATCAGGTCATAGAGGAGGCTCTTGGAAAACTCTTGAAATGTCTATGGCCAACATCAACCCTCTTGATCCCTGCCCAGAAAAGATAGTTCAGCTAGCAAGCATAAGCTTCATTGAAGAGGGCACTAAAATTATTATTCCTTCTCTTGTGGAAGAGCAGTTGCCAATGATACTAAAGAGGGCTGTAGTGTGCCCTTTAACTGAAAAAGAGCTCCCTTGACCAGGACAAGCTCAACTACCAACCATTTCTAATATTCCAATATCCTGTTCTTGGCAAAAGGTATAGAACACTCTGCATTCAACTCAGTGATTGGCTAGAGCTGTGCCAATTCACCTTCAGACCATTGTATGGAACAGAGACAGTTCTTATGTCTTTTCTTCATGATCTCCTCAGAAACTGTGACAGGGGATCAGCCTTGATACTAGTTTTTCTGGATTTATCAGCAGCCTTTGACACTGTGGATCATAATATCATGCTTTACATGGCTGTCAGAAATAAGTTTATATTTAGTACCTATCATTTTGACAATGTTTCTCCATTGTACATGAAATTGCATTGGCTGCCAGTAGAGGCTTGAGTTAGATTTAATATTTCTGTTTGTATATTTAAAATTTTATATGGAACAGCTCCCGATTATTTAATGTCTTTAATCATTTTACCGTCTATTTTCAGCTCAGATGCAATTAAATTTTCCTTCTGTCAAGTATGTCAAATAGCAAATAAACTTTAGTTCTTCTTTTTTTTACCAAGCTCCTTCTATTTGGAACTCCTTACCCTTGTCCAGGAGATCAGACTGATTATTTGGGTTTTTGAAAGAAACTGAAGACACCAGTGGAGGCCTTTTTCAAAGCTGCGCTAGCGTTTTTAGCTTGCGGTAAAAATCAGTTGGAGTATAATGAGCATCTCAGCGTTTACCCCCAGCTGATTTTTACCGCAAGCTAAAAACACTAGTGCAGCTTTCTAAAAGACCCCCTAGTGTTTCTGGATTCAATTAGGGAATAAGTAAGTAAGCTATAACCATTGTGAACTGAAATATATATTGGGAATTTTGTTTCCATATTCTTCTAGTTGTTATCCATATCAAACTGGTCAGGTGTTCGCAGAACAAAAGCCATGTAATGTAATATAATGTTACGTGGAGGGACATAATCGAACGTCGCTGGCCAAATAGATCGCCGTTGATCTATGTTGGCGGTGGCGCTACAGCTGGCCAGAACCGTATTATCAAAAAAGATGGCCGGCCATCTTTTTTTTCGATAATACGGTTTAGCCCGGCCAAATGCCTTGGAGTTCGCCGAGTTTGAGATGGCCGGGTTTGTTTTTCAGCGATAATGGAAAGTTATGTCGGCCATCTCTAACCCCGGCCAAATTCAAGGCATTTGGCCGTGGGAGGAGCCAGCATTTTTAGTGCATTGGCCCCCCTGACATGCCAGGACACCAACCAGCCACCCTAGGGGTCACTGCGGTGGACTTCAGAGAAGCTCCCACATGCATAGCTCCCTTACTTTGAGAGCTGAGCCCCCCAAACCCACTACCCACAAATGTACTGCACCCACTAAAATTGCTCCAGGGACCTGCATACAGCCTCTAGGACTTATTGCTGCTGTTTAACTTTGGCACACCAGTTCACACCTGAAGACTAATCTCTCTGAAAAAGTCCTTTCTTGAAATAACCACGATTACTCACAGTTAACTGCAGATCAGAGGTTGTGCCCCACTGGCAAAGAGTCCCCTGGTACTAAGATTAGCAGTAGGTCAGAGCTGGCACAATGGTGTACAATGCCCTCTTTCAGCACCATTCAAGGTAAGAACTACGTTCTCTAACGTGGGTAACACAAACACAGGAAAGGGAACTAAAACTGGCTTACAAAAATGGCCACTACCGCATGGACTACAACAGGAAACAAAACAGGGCACACTCTGACCCAGTTAGCAGGGGAGAAAAACACCATGGGAGTAGAACCCAGTACCCTACACCCACCACAATGCATAGCTAATGTGACTCTGCAGGGCACCTAACAGAAAAGGTGTCACACTCACCCGAGAGCCACATCACAACCAGCGAAAGGCTGTGAGAGGATACAACACATTCTGCTGTCATGGAGGTGGGTATGGCATTTGAGGCTGGCATACAGGCTGGCAAAAAAGGTTTTTAGTTTTATTTTTTTAGTATGGAATGGGGTTGGTGACCACTGGAGGAGTATGGAGAGGTCATCCCCCATTCCCTCCAGTGGTCATCTGGTCAGTTGGGGCACCTTTTTGAGGCTTGTTCGTGAAAATAAAAGGACCAAGTAAACCCAGCGAAATACTGCTTAACGCTGCTTTTTTTTTTCCATTATCAGCGAAAGCCGACCATCTGGTAGCCAGCCCATGCCCGCCCATGTCCCGCCTTCACTAATCTACCGACACGCCCCTTGAACTTTCGCCGGCGAAGCGACGGGAAAGCGGCGATGCTGTCTAAAATGCCACTTTCGATTATACCGATTTCACTGCTTTTAAGAAATCGCCGGCCATCTCCCGATTTGTGTTGGAAGATAGCCAGCGATCACTTTCGATTATAAGCTGGATAGTAACATAGTAAATGACAGCAGATAAAGACCTGTACAGTCCATCCAGTCTGCCCAACAAGATAAACTCATTTTACATGGTATGTGATACTTTATACCCGAGTTTGATTTGTCCTTGCCATTCTCAGGGCACAGACCATAGAAGTCTGCCCAGCACTGTTCTTGTACTAAGCTCTGAAGCTATTGTCAAAACCCCTGAAAATTTACATTCCAGTTCATCCATATCTATTCAGTAATGATCAGGGCGTAGACCGTAGAAGTCTGCTCAGCACCGGTTTTGCTTCTCAATTACCAGCGTCACCACCTAATCTCCGCTAAGATTCCGTGAATCCAGTATCAGTGGCACAGTATTTACATGGTTCAAATCTAATTTGACAGACAGCTAACAATAAGTTCTGCTCAGCAACAGTACATCATCACCTTGGATGCTGAAGTGCAGGGTGTTACAAGGATCTATACTGTTTTTTATTTAATGTCTACCTCAAGCCATTAGCTGAGCTGCTTTGGTCAATGAAAACAAAATTCTACATCTATATCAATGATGTGCATCTACTCATAATCATTGAACCAGCTTTAAGTAAACTGATAACATCTCAGTAATGGGCAAAAAGCAACAAACGCTGCCCAAACCCAAGCAAAACAGAGGTTATGTGGGTTTCTAATACAAGGAGACAAATACCTAACTTCAAAATACCTTTTGGGATATATGAACGTTCTCTAAAATCACAGGTCAGGAATCTTGGGATGCTGTTAGACTCATCACTTACTTCCATCCCACAAATTCAAATAACCTTTAAAAAGTGTTTCTACCATTTGCAGCAACTACAAGATCTCTCTCTATATACTAGGTTTCAAAAAGGGTTAGACAAGTTCCTGGAGGAAATGTCCGTAGCCTGCTATTGTGGTAGACATGGGGAAAGACATGGGATTGGTAGCACAGAATTTTGCTACAATTTGGGATTCTGTCAGGTACTTGTGACCTGAATTGGCCACTGTTGGAAGTAGGATACAAGGATAGATGGATAACTGCTCTGACCCAGTATGGCTATTCTTAAGTTATTTTATAACACAGGCATCAGTACAAGGAGAGCCACGGGTGCTGAGGCACCCCCCCAAAATCTCGAGGGAGCAGGAGTCACACAACAGGCTCTCCCCACTCCCATCCAATACCCCCCTCCCCCCCCCCCTCCCGCCACAGCCACCACTGCTGTTACTGCTGTTTCAGCAGTGGCGGCAAAAACAGAGAAAAAGATCACAGGGCTGCACTGCTGCCGCTTGCGGCTGCTGGTCCCGCTTTCCATTCTTGTTCTGGGGCAGATCCGGTCAGCCGTGAGCAGGAACAGTGCAGACACTGAACGTAGGGAGAAGAAGAGAGCCAGATACAGTTTGAGGGGGAGAGGGGGGATCAGATGCCGGATGAAAAGGGGAACAGAGGTGGAAAACGCTGGATGTACGGAGGAGAGCCAGATGCTGGATGGTGGGGGAGAGATGGCAGATGCTAGATGTAGTGGGGAGAGGAGAGACTGATACTGGATAAGGGGGAGAAAAGGGACATATGCCAGATAGTAAGGGGGAAAGGAGGGACAGAGACTGGATGGGGGGAGAGGGGATAGATGCCGGATGAAATTGGTCTAGTTGGTTACCCATTTCGTGAGTTGCTTGGCCTGGTGGGCTATGGAGATTTAGGGATTCAAGGAAGGTATACAAATGAGATTAGACTCATGAGACAAGAGCTAAGGACAAATGAGCATGAATAGAGAAAATATCCTTCTAGGGTTACTCAGTAATTCTGTCTGGAATTCTGTTCTGGAGCAACTGAAGTGAACATAAATGTAATGGCAGTTTCTTGAGAAGTATTTCCCATCTTTGACTGATTGGCATATCCATCAGCAAAGGAGGAAAGCCGTGTGCTAATTACTGGAAAGTTCAATAAATGAATATCATTACCCAGTCTTCCAGAGGTGTACCTAGTTATTTTTTCCAAAAGTATACAGCAGTGGCATTCCGAGGGGCGCTGACACCCGGGGCGGATCGCCAATGCACCCCGCCCCCCATGCAGTACGACCCCCCCCCACCCCGGCAAAAGAAACCCCCCCCCCCGGTGCAAGCCGCTGGGGGGGTGTCGCGCGCCGGTCAGCGTCGTTGGTTTCCATGCTCCCTCTGCCCCGGAACAGGTTACTTCCTGTTCCGGGGCAGAGGGAGCATGGAAACAAACGACACTGATCGGCGCGTGACACCCCCCCAGCGGCATGCACCTGGGGCGGACCGCCCCCACCGCCCCCCCCTTGGTATGCCACTGGTATACAGACATTTCAAATAAAGTTTCTTTGCTTCTATGTACAATATGCTCAGCAGTTGACAGTGATCATCTGTAATTTTTCAACTCTGTCTGCTGTTTACTTAAAGTACCTGGGCTACGTTTGTCTGTACTGCAACCTCTCTTGTTTATGTTGGTGTACCTCAGAAATGAGGTATATCGAGACGCTAATGATCCTCTCTTTCAGGATGTCCTAACTTCTCTGTTTTGATAATATATTTCAAAGATACAATACTCCAAATCACGTGCTGCCTTTCTTCCAGGATCCAGTTTAAGCATTAGTGTCAGCAGCCTGGTTTCATCCTGGTTAAAATTAAGCCTATCTTTTTAGAATAGTCGACCCCTTCCTTCGAATTTTGCCTAGTCCCTAACAAATCCAAATCCTCCCTGCAAGCCCAATGTCCTGTTCTAACAGTGGAAAATCCAGATCACAAGTGCCAAGCGGGATGCCAAATATTGCTAGATTACATGTCACTTACCTCTAAGGATAAGCAATGGCTTCCCCCAAATCTATCTTAATGGAGGTTTATGGATTTTCGCTCTAGCAACTGATGCAAGTCTTGTTGTGAATTCTGCTATGCAAACTGCTTCCACCACATCTTCTAGCAATGATTTTGAGTATAATTGTGTATTGTGTCCACTAGGTGTCCTTTTACCAAGCTGCAGTAAAACATGGCCTTAGTGTGTCCATACGTGGGTTATTCTTATGCACTAAGGGCCAAATTCTATAAATGGCACCTTTAAAATCGGCGCCATAAAACCAGTTAGTGCGATTCTATAAACTATGCCCAAAGTTACGCGTAGTTTATAGAATATGCACATGCGCCGTTCTTGTGTCTAAAATTTAGGTGCACCCATTTAGGCCACTTAAAAATGAGCCTAAATACCTGCACCTAAGATAGGCAGATTGGGTGTATTCCATAATAGTGCACATAGTTTTTTTTTAAACTCCCACAACCCGCCCATTCCACACCCATGGCCATGCTCCCTTTCATAAAATTGTATGTGCACTACATTATAGAATACACCTAGAAAGTTGTGCACGTAAATTCTAATTAAAGCCAATTAGTGCCGCTAATTGGTTAAGTACCAATTATCAGCACTGATTGGCTAATTAATCAATTAAGTTGTGCACACAATTTGACCATGTGACCAAATTAACGTACACAACTTAAGGCACCATATATAGAATTTAAGGCTAAGTCCATTTATACCACAGGGCTAAAATGACTGATTTTTTTTCTATGTTCACTATTAATGGCCATGTGCTAATGTTCCCATTACTCTATGGCCATTAGCGTTTGAGCTTCTCTGCCATCTATTTTGTAGGCGTTAAGGGTTTACATGCTAACCATACATTAATCACTTAAAACATGGCAATGTAGCTGCGCTGATTAGTGCAGAGCATGCCCCAGACTTTTCCCCAGCACTGCAAAATAAATTTAGGGCCCTGTTTACTAAACTGCGCTATAGGCACGCTTGCATTTTTAGCACATGCTAAAGAAACCGATAGGAATATATAGGTGTCTCTAGCATTTATTGTGCGCTAATTGTAGCACACACTAAAATCGCTAGTGCACCTTAGTAAACAGGGGCCTTATTTTTTAGCACATTGGTAGCATGTGCCAATCCTGAAATTACTGTGGGATGTCTGAGCACACCCTGCGGTATGTCATTTTTAGCTGCAGAAAGCACGTGTTAGTGCAGCTTAGTAAAAGGACCCCTTGTCTTTGTACTTTTTGAAAGTGTAAAGAGCTGGTTTCCATTTACCTTTACCACTCATTCATATTTGTATAGACCTGTCATATTTCCACTCAGACATCGCTTCTTGAAGCTTATGAGATGTAGTTATAAATCAAGTAGCATGAATTGAAAAAAAATATAAATAGCATACAGATGACCCAAAAATTATAAAGAATTCCTCATTTCCAACTGACATACTAGTCTTGCTTTGGAAATAAGTAGCAAACATAAACATATTAATAAAATATTTTTGTGCCTTACAACACTGAAAAAAATAATTTTATTTGTTTTTTTCTTTTACAAAATCGGTACAACACATTAAGGAACCCTTAATTAACTCTTATGTTCCATTTTGCCCAAATGCCAGATGGTTCAGCTTTGCAGTTTGGAATAAATCAGTCAATAAATAAATTGCTAAACAAATAAAATGTTTGTTTAATCAGGATCTGTATTCAATCTAAATCCGAGATAATTGGTTGGCAGTCACTATAAATGATCTTCGCCATATGTTTGGCCCTGTTTCAGGCATTCATATGGAGATGCTGATTTGGAATGGCAATGAGTATCAGTATGTAATGCGATTCCCAGATGAAGACCAATAAACAATTTCTGAGAATAGAAAATCTCACTTATGTCTAAATGACATGCAAACCTATGTGCAATTTACCACAAAGATTTTGGGATGTTATAATGCACTTCAAAATTATTTTGCTTATCTTGGGTGCTTTAATATTTTTTAGATCTGGCACATACAAAAACAAAGTATTTCCCTTTTTTTCAGTTTCAGCCTCTTGTTTCTATAGCCTCCCCTTCCTTTTCCTGTTTTCTTGGGTTTATATTTCATGTTAAAAGTTACATAAGAACATAAGAGTAGCCCCGTATCCTGTTTCCAACAGTGGCCAAGCCAGGTCACAAGTACCTGACAGAAACTCAAATCGTGGTAACACTCCATACTACAAATCCCAGGGCAAGCAGTTGCTTCCCATATCTGTCTCAATAGCAGACTATGGACATTTCCTCCAGGAACTTGTCCAAACCTTTTTTAAACCCAGTTATGTTAACCGCTGTTACCAAATTTCCTTTGCCATTATACTATCATTATACTACTCACTGTATAATTTTCTTTGTTGTTTGATAAGAAATATTTTTCTGTTTCAAGAGGTTTTCTTGAGATAATATTGTAAATTTATAAATATAAAATAAAAAAAGAATATGACCCTAAAATGTAATAGATAGTGATTAGTCCATGACAAAGGAACTCCGAGAGGAATGTGGTCCATAAGAGACAGATCCCAGCCTGCAACAAGATGCAGGCAGTGACCGCCTGTGTGAATAGGGGCTGAAGAAAGAATTGAAAAGCTCAACTCAGCTGAGAGAAAGAAATCTAGATTCCAGACATGATGAAGGGTTGCTCACATGAATATTAAGGACACCTAGAAGTAATAAAGTGTCAGAATTAAGGCTAAACTCAGCTACTAGTGAGCTAAGATCCTAAAAGGAAGCTGCAGAATCAAAGGGGGAGTGATAGATCAGGAGACGAATCAAAGGGAAAGAGCCACCTAATTGTACCAGAAGACAGACATAGAAAAGTGAAGATCAACAAAGAATTCCCTTGCAGATTCCTGGGGGCATAGAGAGTAATACCACTCTTACATCTTGCAGCATGAAGTTAGGAAGACAGACTTGGATGAGATAAAAGACTTACCATCTTTCAGGCAGGTTTCAGTAATGGCTAATTTCATAGAGTGATAAAAAGCAAATAAATACAAAATCAAAGAAACTTTAGTTTTCATAGACTGGATGTTTAATACGCTTACCTGCAATGGATGAAGAAAAAACCAAGGGGCCCTTTTACTAAGCCGCGTAAGCGTCCACATGCGCCCAATGCGCGCCAAAATGAAGTTACTGCACGGCTACCGCATGGCTCTTGTGGTAAATTCATTTTTGCTGCGCGGCCGAAAAATATTTTTTATTTTCTGCCATGCGTATTGGACGCACGCCAACTGGCTTTTGGTGTGCGTAGGTCATTACCGCCTGGTTGCCGTGTGCGACTTTACCGCTAGGTCAATGGCTGACGGTAAGGTCTCAGACCCAAAATGGACATGTGGCAGTTTTTGCTGCACAACCATTTTCAGCAAAAATGAAAAAAGGCCTTTTCTACAGGTAGGCTAAAAAATGATTCTGCACGTGCCCAAAACTGGCACCTACACTACCACATGCCATTTTTCAGCGCACCTTAGTAAAAGGACCCCAAGTTAGAAAGCAGCTCTGTGGTCATGTGCTGCAGGATAGATGTAAGGTAGCTTACTCGAGGTGGCAATTGAGAGCACTTTGCTTTGTTACTGATGGTTCTTTGCAGCACCGGTAGTATTGTCTCTCAGTGTGCATTCTTCACACATGCACTCATTGAAAACGTCTTTGCCTACACAAGAATTTGATACCTTCTTGTCTAGATCATGAGATGCCTGAGGAAGGCTTTAATAGCCAAAACACAGATCTGTGTCCAGTCTGGATGTACAGATTTACCCTCCCCCCTTTACTAAGCTGCGCTAGGGGCTGTGCCGATGCAAGTGCGGCATAGTAAACAGGGGGTTAGTTTGATGTTACACCTATTTTTATGATATACTGCAAGAGTCTAGACCCACTAAACTTACTATTTTATTGTTATTGATGATTATATATTGCATTAAATTATTAAGTTGGAATTGAATTGGTCTTCCCCTACTTTTTTTTTCCATTTGATATATTTTTACTCATAGGAGAGTGTTTTCCTATATCCTAATGGATAGCATGTAATAGTGGGAGGTGGCCTAAGCCAGATGAACTGACATAGCAAACACAAAAAAAAGGCTTCCTTAGGAGGTGCGCAAAGCACTCTAAGGAGCAATGCAATAAAAACTCAAAAAACAAATCAACCATTTTTAAAGGCAGACATAATTAATACTGGAATGCCACCAAGTGAACCACTTCCCATCTCTCTTTCCCTCCCTCCTCTCAAGCCTTCTGTTCTTACTTGCTGGTCTTCTTGCCTCATAATATTCTATCCCATTCCTCTTCTTAGAAAACAGAGCTGCAGTTGCAAAGGGCTTGCTTAGTCTGACTGTCTTAGGTTACAAGCATGGCAAAATAGATGCCTAATGTATACGGTTTCTGCATTAAAGGAGTAATTTTGTAAGTGACTTGTGCTTGTTGAACAATATTTCACATGTGAAATCAACTAAGAGGCACATATAAAATTTCCCAGGGACATTAATATATAAAAGTAGGAAAATATAAAGGATGGAGAATGAGTGAACCATTAGCACGTACTTATGAGTATATCGAATACAATACGTTACATATATGTTGATTTCTACTGGCACATTCACATGTAAACATATACCTGCCAGGTGCAACTGTTTTCATGGGGAGGTCCAAGTCAGAATGTTTGAAATGAGCGCCCATCTCGCAAGTATTTTTGAACAGGAAATATGTTGAGATAGATGTCCGTATGCTGGAAACATTCAGCATGAACAGACATTTTACAAACTGGAATGCCCAAATTATGAATGGGGGGGGGGGGGGGCAGTAAGGGACAGGGTTGCCTGTATGGCAACATTCTCAGAAAATGACCACACTGACTTCTATGCAGAGCAGAGGGACAGTCTAATGGTTAGTGCAGTGGACTATGACCTGAGGGACCTAGGTTCAAACCCCACTTTAGATTTTTTATGTTGTAATTGTGAGCACTCCAGGAACAGAAAAATACCTGAATGTACACCACTTCAATAGCCTTCAGGCTTGCAGGTTGGCTTATATATTTAGGTATAGTAAGTATTGTTATGTTTCTATCTATCTATCTATCTATCTATCTATCTATCTATCTATCTATCTATCTAAGAGTTAAAGTGAGATTTGAACCTGGGTCCCTTGGTTTACACTCCGTTACACTAACCACTAGATTACACTGTAGACGTGCTTCTTGGTTTGTTAAAAATGCCCATAATATCTGAATCTGTCCTGAACCCTGGTATCCTATTTTAGTTTCACTTTCAAGGGAGAGGGAGGGGGATTAAGGAAGTGTCATGCCTTATTTCCTCCAGTGGACACTGCTCAATCAGAGCACCTTTTTGTTCTCTGATCGTTCCTGAAACAGGTCTATATAAGGATGTCTTTCTTTTAAGACTTGGATGTTTCTTCCCCTTTGGTAATCGCTATTTGATGTCCTGATGTCCTTGCTGTTTGGATGTATGGCAATTGCAAAACTGGGATTTGGACATTTCAAGCACACGGTCATATGCTTTGAAAATAAGCACCAATAGGCATATATTTTGCACAAATGTGCCTTCCCTCACTAGGCGCCCTATAATAAATTTAGTTTCTAAATTCTACCAGGTTCTTCACAAAATATCCATGACCTTATATTTGCACAGTTTATTTAACAAACCTGCTTGCCCAAGCTTGATTCCCTATAGTTATTTGCCTTTGTCTTCTTTATTCTTACATAGGTGCATTGTAAAATAGAGACTGATAAAAGATTTGTCTGGGAAACACTGGCAACTTTGTAAGTCTAAGTGCTTTGAAAATACACCTCCTCAGGAGTTAACCAGACAAGGTTTTGATTTTTAGTTCGTCCCTCTTTGACTTGTTAAATTTGTTGACTGCAGGAAATAAGAGCAGCAGGGAAGCCAATAGACTCAGCCAAATTTATTATTATTAATCTATATAAAATGGTGGCTCAAGGCATATGTATGTCCAGACTTTACATGCAATCTTTCAACCAGCCCAACATGTTTTGGCATCACAGTACCTACATCAGGAGCAATTTCAAATTTTGCTGCACAGTCAGACTCACACATATATCCACCTTATAAGTTGTATCATTACCTTATTGGTAATGCTTAAAAGCAACCTTCTCAACAAGTTTCAAGTTTATTCAAAGTCTTGATATTCCACTCAGGGGCAAACCCATCAAAATGGCTTACAAAGCAAAATTATTCATTGAAATAGAAAGAAACTACAATTGAGAGAGAAAAGTAAAAGAAAACAGAAGGCATGTGAAAAAGCAACAAGGAGCCAAAAGCCCAAGTAACAAGGTGAGCTTTAAGCTGAGCTTTAAACACTGGCAGTAATGTGCCAAATTGATTTACGTGAAGAAAATGTGGCATTATGGCCTCCAACACCCAAATTTGGGTTTTAGCAGGCATCATTTATAGGATGCACTCTTCTGAAAGAGTGTGTACTTTTTGCAAAGCATGCACACTATTTGAAGAGTAAGCTATCTTTCCTAAAGAATGAACACCCTTTCCCAATAGTGTGGCATGCGAACATATTGGGGAAGAGGGCATACGTTTTCTGAAAGAGTGTGCACTGCTAATGATATTGCTCCCATAACAAAAACACTTTTTTTTTTTTTCAAAACATCAACAAAATGAAAATTCTCATTAGTGACTTGGGAAATGATATAAAACAAAAATTTTGGGCCGGAACCCCTAGCAGACAGAGGATCCCTGGAACTTGTTCTAATCGAGTACATTTTCATTGTTCCCAAAAAATCACAAGCAGAAAACCTAGGATACATTTCCCCTCCAGAGGAATATTTCCAATCCTCCCTGGACTGGCCCAAGCTTCAATCCCTCTTTTGCAGTTTCTGTGCTCCGAGTTTTATCACATCAAATCTACTGGAGAGTTGTCTGAATACTACCAATTCCTTCTCTAGGGCCTCATTGTCTCTGTGTAGACATGAATTACCAGTAAGAGACCTTTATACTGCTGTTCATCTACTTACCACTTTTCCTTTTGAAGTGAAGGATAGATTACTTGCAGTACTGCAACCTCTCATTTATCTTCCTCTATCCTCTATCCTCCCCCACCTCTGCAGATCTGTTATGCCAGGCATCCACCATCTTCTTTGCAAGAAAACTTTTTTTCTCATCTTCCTTTTGAACCTTCCTCTCTCTAGTTTTCTTTCATTAATCCTTATTCTTGTAATTCTTTTCAGATGTGAAGTGCTTTGCATTTGTCTGGGGGTCTTTAACATTGCTGTAGCTGGCTGTTTGATCCTTAGTGCAGCTTTTTCTTAGAACAGGTAGTTGTATCCTGGATTACTGAACTCTCCTATATTTATACTTGTATATTTGCTCACATAATAGCACAGATAATAATAAGAAATACATTAAACAGCTGAAGATAAAACCCAATAATTACATTAAAATATATTCTACCTCCTCTTGTCACTCATAATCTAAATCAGCCAAGTTTTGATAGGAGAACTTAGTTAAATGCTCATGCTTAATCACTATAGGGTTTTTCTTTTCACTAAAGTGCACTATGTATTTGCATTTGGCGCAGCTTAACAACAAAAATTAAAATGCACTGTGGGCAGGGGTGACCCAAAGCAAGATGCCGATTCCCCCCAAGGCAAAGTTCTGGCATATTCATCCTTCCTTCCTCCATCTCATTCCTTGAGTTTGCCTTCTTTTTTTCATGTTCCAAAAGCCGGCAGTGGCAGCGATTCCCATACACTGCCCTGCCGCCTCTTCTCTACTGTAGCCACCTCTGAGGAAACAGGAAGTTACATCAGAGAGGCAGTCGCAGTAAAGAGAAGAGGTGAGTGCCGGTGGCAGGGCAGCGTATGAGAATCGCACCTGCCGCCACCGGCTTTTGGAACGTGAAGAAAGAAGGTAAACTCGGGAAGTGGGGTGGAGGAAGGAAGGGGGAGATGCTCCTCCTGAAAGAGTGCTGCCTGAGGCCCCTGCCTCAGGTGGCCTAATAGTCAAACCGCCCCTGACTATGGGCCTCTTTTACTAAACCACACTAGCGATCCTTGGCATGAGCTTTGTCGACATTACCATGTGGGAATCACTAGAACGGCTTGGTAAAAGAGGCCCTACATGCGGTAATTGTTAGGAGTGTGTCCACCATGTCCTGTGTAATTACTGCACTGAGAACTGCACTAGCGTATGTAAAATGCATCAGAGAATGTAAACCTGGTTGTAATTTGCACCTCCTATTGAGAAGGGGCTAAATGAACCTGTGATAACTACAAAAATGATGGTTACTGTGTAGTAAGCACAGCACACTTAGGGGTACTTTTACAAAGGCATGCTGAAATGTGGCTTGCGGTAGTGTAGGCGAGGGTTTTGGGCACTCACAGAATCATTTTTCAGTGCGCTTGTAAAAAAGGCCTCTTTTTTCCCTGAAAATGGAAATGTGGCAAAATCATAATTGCCACGCGTCCATTTTGGGTCTCTGACCTTACCGCCAGCCATAGACCTAGTGGTAAAGAATTTGGGCGGAAAGGACCTACACATGTCAGATGCCACTTGGCGCGCATCTGCTATGTGCATCTGAAAATAAAAATTATTTTTCAGACGTGCGTAGCAGACGCGTGCCAAAAATGAAATTACTGCAAGAGCCATGCGGTTGTTGGGTGGTAAGTCCATTTTGGCACACGTAGAGGGGCATAATAGAACAGGGACGCCCATCTCTAAGGGCGCTCATCTCTAAGGACGTCCCAGTGACGGGATGGGGAAACTCATATTATCGAAACAAGATGGGTGTCCATCTTTCGTTTCGATAATACAGTCAGGACGCCCAAATCTCAACATTTAGGTCAACCTTAGAGATGGTCGACCTAAATGTTGAGATGGTTGACCTTAGAGATGGTCGTCCCTGGTTTTCAGCCATAATGGAAACTGAGAACGCCCATCTCAAAAACGACCAAATCCAAGCCCTTTGGTCATGGGAGGAGCCAGCATTCGTAGTGCACTGGTCCCCCTGACATGCCAGGACACCAACTGGGCAACTTAGGGGGCACTGCAGTGGATTTCACAAATTGCTCCCAGGTGCATAGTTCCCTTACCTTGGGTGCTGAGCCCCCCAAACCCCCTCAAACCCCACTCCCCACAACTGTACACCACTACCATAGCCCTAAGGTGTGAAGGGGGCACCTACAGGTGGGTACAGTGGGTTTCGGGTGGGTTTTGAAGGGTTCACATTTACCACCACAAGTGTAACAGGTAGGGGGGGATGGGCCTGGGTCCACCTGCCTGAAGTGCACACGCACCCACGAAAAACTGCTCCAGGGACCTGCATGCTGCTGTGATGGAGCTGGGTATGACATTTGAGGCTGGCATAGAGGCTGGCAAAAAATGTTTAAATTTTTTTTGTGTGTGTATGTGGGAGGGGGTTGGTGACCACTGGGGGAGTAAGAGGAGGTCATCCCCGATTCCCTCCAGTGGTCATCTGGTTAGTTCGGGCACCTTTTCGAGGCTTGGCTGTGAAAAAAAATGGACCAAGTAAAGTCGGCCAAATGCTCGTCAGGGACGCCCTTCTTTTTCCATTATTGGCAGAGGACACCCATCTCTTAATCATGCCCCAGTCCCGCTTTCGGTACGGTGCCAACATGCCCATGGGAACTTCGGTGATCCCCATGATGGAAAGCAGTTGAAGGCGCCCAAAATCGGTTTTCGATTATGTCGATTTTGGGCGACCCTGAGGGAAGGACGCCCATCTCCCGATTTGTGTCGGAAGATGGGCGCCCTTCTGTTTTGAAAATTCCCCTGATAAGCACCTACACGGCTTAGTAAAAGGGGCTCTTAGGGAGTCTTTTACTAAGGTGTGCTAGTGTTTTTAGTTCACCCTAAAAATCAGCTGGCGCTAAACGCTGTACAATATCATATCATAATAACTTACGGAAAGCAATAAACACTCTATACAAAGTTTTCCGCTGGACCAGAAAAAAACACCTCTCTTTCCCCCTCCCTCCGGGAACTATATCTAATTATCATCATATGTCAAACTGCAGTAATATCCCAGAATGCAGTATTTATGCAAAGCTGAAAACAATCTCTTATAGCAGGAAAAATATTGCAGAATAGAAGAAACATTGATATTCAGTGGAGAGGTTACCTTCTGTTGGAGGAATCATCTAAGACCTTAGTCCATTGAGAAGCAGACTCATATGCATAGACAGAGTGTTTATGGGCATTAAATATTGGCCTCTGAGTGGATTTGTTCAAGCCACTGGCTCTTAGGTGGGTTTTGGCCAATATTTAAACCAGGAGCAACATAAGAGATTTATGTTGGTTCTGGCTAAATACTAGCCAGAGCCCACATAAGTAGTATGTTTGTCATTCCCTCCCCCCCCCCCCTTACACAATCTTGGACCATCCTCCCCTCCGTCAGTTAACAGGTCCCTCAGGCCTACCTTAATCCCTGGTAGTCCAGTGGGGCAGTAAAGGCAGGAGTGTACTCCACTCGGTCCAGCACCTAGTGGTTCCATTTTAAAAATGGCCACTGCAACCTCCAACAGTAGTCTTGTCTCAAAGTACTGTTAGTACCTTAAGACCTTTAAAAAAACATAAAGCTTTATGTTTATCTGATATGAATTATAAAAACAAAACACTTGGGGTCAGCCCTACCACTGGCCACATAAGTGCCTGTGATTGTGAATGCTGACTTGCAAGTGTTTCTAGCCATTCCAGTCAGGGATGTAGATTTTGATACAGGAGTGTGTGAGTTCCCTACAGAGGAATAATGGAGGGGAAAGTAAAAGCAGATATTTTCCTTTCCTCACAACTTCCTATGCCCTAACATTGAGGACAAATAAGAGTAAGTAGTATCCCAAGGACTGCAAGAACAACCTTGCTCTAAAAGTGCAATGGGAGGAAGAAGATCTTATCCTGGAAGAGTTCTAGCCAGATTGTCCTGAAGTGAGTTTTTTGCCTCGTGATTCTGCTCTCCCCCCCCCCCCCCCCCCTTTCCCTCTATAGATGGTCATCCTCTCCTCTACAAGGAATCCATCAAAACTGTAGGTGTTCACTTTGACTCAAAGCTTACTTTCAAGTCCAAATAGAATCTGTTATTTGTTTATCATTTTTTGCACATCATTGTGTTTGTTTATTTATTTAGAAATTTATATTCCACCTACAACTAAGTGGATTACAATATATCACATACATAATCAAAATAAAAAGAGATAAAATTTAAATCAAAACATACAAATAGTAACATATTAGCCCTATGATAAGTCATGCAAAAGTAGTCTCAACAACGTCAAATAAAACATTTTGTTGTGTCAAGGTAAAGAGTTTAAACACATTAGCTCCATGCCTGCACACATAAGTGTGTCTTCAATAGTTTATGAAAAGATGTCATATTACTGTACAATCTAAGAACTCCTGGTAGTGCATTCCAAATCTGTGGACCAGCAAGTGAAAATATTCAATTTAAAGTATAAATGGAGGAGTGGCCTAGTGGTTAGGGTGGTGGATTTGGATCCTGAAGAACTGAGTTCAATTCCCACTTCAGGCACAGCCAACTCCTTGTGACTCTGGGCAAGTCACTTAACCCTCCATTGCCCTGTGTAAGCCACATTGAGCCTGCCATGAGTGGGAAAGCGCAGGGTACAAATGTAACAAAAAAAAAACATATCTGAGAGAATGTAAATCTCCAGTTACCAGTAACATCCCATGATCAGACCTCAGGGCCCTCAATGGCCTATACACAATAGAATTTTTTAAATACCAAGGATCAAAAACTGCATACAGTGCCTGATGAATTAGGTATGCAATTTTAAACAGAACTCTAAACTGAATGTTACATGTTGAAAACGAGAAACACCACTCAAGAAGTGAACTGCAGCATTCTGTATCATTTGAAGCGCTTGTATTCTAGATTTTGCAATACCCATACACAGCATTGCAATAATCAATGTGAGAAATCACTATGCTATGTATCACAGACTTAAAATCATTCAATGATAACATAGATTTCAACCTATTCAAAAGATGAAGTTGAAGAAAAGCAGTTTTAACAACTTTGCATCGTCCATCTTTTCCTTCCCATTAAGCTTCTCTGCCCACTCATTCTGGCCCTCGTCATATCTCACCTATTGTGATGCTGGTATTTCTCTTTGCTCGTTTGAGTGCTTAAACTTGATTCAATCTACTGCAGTCAAATTAATTCACAATGCCTATCGGTTTGATCATGTTACCCCTCTCCTTTGCTCAGAGCACTGGCTTCCTGTCATTTCACGGGTCAAATACAAAATAATTCTCCTGGTTTTTAAGTCTCATAAACTTACAGCCCCCTCTCATCTCCACAATCTCCTTATCCCTTATACTCCCCTACGTTGCCTCCATTCAGCTGACCAGAACCTTTTGACTATTCCTCTGGCTTCCTCTCTATACTTCAACACCTCATGAAATTCTGTAGTTAGAGATGCTGGCACCAAATTAGGAGATGACCTTCCCCTCTGTATTAGCCTTCTCAAGACCCACCTTTTCCCTGAGTCCTTTCCCATCTATGACTAAATGACCTTTTCTCTTTACTATGTGAATTCTTCTTTCTCTTCTTACATTGTCCTGATTTTAGCTTTCTGAACTGCCTAGATGCCTATGTGCAGGCCTTGCATGGTGTATTAAGTGGAATAAATAAATAATCAGATAAATAAGGATGAGTTATGCCATGCACACAGTCTTTATGCTGCCGGCCAAGTTTCCCCAGCACCACTGCATTGGCATGTGACTAGTGGTGCCACACAGTATAAATCGATACTAAAGACTACCCAGATCAGACAGTGTGTCAGGTGAGCAGGAGAACACTGACACAAGGTGGGTAAGGTTTGAAGGCAGGTAGTATTGCTGGAAAGAGACAGGATATTTGAACCAAGATGGACTGGAAGGATGGGAGGGGTGAAAAAAAGCACCAGAACCTCAGAGGGATTGAACAAGAAAAAAATACAACCACTGAACATGTTGAGGGTAATTTTGAAATCATTTTGGTAGGTGGATTGGCATGTTATATATGGAAATTGATTTGATTAACTGATGTCAAGTTGAAGTCAAATCCTGGCGACTATATAGATTGACTTTATCCAGAATACACTGTCTTCTGTTTGTGTGCAGAAGCTAGTTAATGAAGCATTCATTGTTGTGATTGTGTCAATCCATCTTCCTGCTGGTCTTCCACACCCTCTTTTTCCCTCAACCTTTCCTAGCATGATTGCCTTTTCCAGGGATTCTAGCCATCGCATAATATGAATGAAACATGATAGTTTCAGTTTTGTCGTGTGAGCTTCTAGTGAGAATTTGAGTTTTATTTGGTCAAGGAGCATTTGTTCGATTTCTTGGCTGTTCTTGATATTTGTAACAGTTAAACTGTTCACCTGCTTTCAATTAGTTTTCACTTCTCACGATGTACAATTTTGTCAGTTTTCACAATTCTACTTCATTATGTCTATTCACAGATCGTTATTTATTTGTAACTTAATTTACATTTTTAATGGTTTTAATTTTATATTAAAAAAATTAATTTGTTATTAGACATTTTATTTACTGTACATTGTATTAATTTATGTTTGTATTCTATTCTTTTTTATCTAGATCCATTTGATCCCTGAGGCAGGCCCATTGTGCCAAAACACAGCCGTGTCAGGTTGTTTTAAGTTTCTTAAGAATTAAAGACCTTTAGACATCCTCCTTGAGTCTACCTCACTTGTTTGGTGCTCACGCTTGCGTGAGGGACTTTTCCTCCTCCTTTCTTTGCTTGTAAATTCTAAGTTGCATAATTGAAAAGAGGGCATGGCCATAGGCATGGAATGGGCAGGTTATGGGCATTTCTAAAATCTAAGCACGTTGTTATAGAATACACTTGGAGGGGCATAATCGAAAAGTATGCCCAAGTTTTGCTGAGGACGTCCTTGCAAAACGTCCCGATGGAGGGGCAGGGAAACCCGTATTATCGAAACAAAATGAACGTCCATCTTTCATTTCGATAATACAGATGGGGACGCCCAAATCTTGAAATTTTGGTCATCCTTAGAGATGGTTGTCCCTAGACTTGGTCGTTTCTGATTTTCGGTGATAATGGAAACCAAGGACGCCCATCTCAGAAATGACCAAATGCAACCCCTTTGGTCGTGGGAGGAGCCAGTATTTGTAGTGCACTGGTCCCCCTGACATACCAGGACACTAACTGTGCATTCTAGGGGGCACTGCAGTGGACTTCATAAAATGTGCCCAGCTCCCTTACCTTGTGTACTGAACCCCTCAAACCCCCCATAAACTCCACTACCCCCAACTGTACACCACTACTATAGCCCATATGAGTGAAGGGGGCACCTAGATGGGGGTACAGTGTGTTTCTGGTGGGTTTTGGAGGACTCGCTGTTTCCTCCATAAACGTAACAGGTGTGGGGGGGATGGGCCTGGGTCCACCTGCCTGAAGTGCACTGCAGGCACTAAAACTGTTCCAGGGACCTGCATACTGCTATGATGGAGCTAAGTATGACATCTGAGGCTGGCATAGAGGCTGGCAAAAAATATTTTTAAACATATTTTTTGAGGGTGGCAGGGGGTTAGTGACTTTCCGGTGGTCATCTGGTCATTTCAGCCACCTTTTTGCGCCTTGGTCGTAAGAAAAACAGGACCAGGTAAAGTCGTCCAAGTGCTAATCAGGGACCAGTGGCATTCCTAGGCTGGCTGACACCCGGGGCGGATCGCAGATGTGCCTCCCCTGCGAAATTACACCCCCCCCCCCCGGGTGCAGCGCATCCCCCTGGGTGCATTTCTACCTGCTGGGGGGGGGGGGGGTGCCGTGCGCCTGTCGGCTCCGAGTCCGCTCGTTCCCTGCTGCTCCCTCTGCCCCGGAACAGGAAGTAACCTGTTCCGCGCAGAGGGAGCAGCAGGGAGGGAACGAGCGGACTCGGCCAACAGGCGCGCGGCACCCCCCAGTGGAGTGCACCGAGGGCGGACTGCCCCTGCTTGGTACGCCACTGTCAGGGACGCCCTTTTTTTTCCATTATGGGTCGAGGACATCCATGTGTTAGGCACACCCAAGTCCCGCCTTCGCTATGCCTCCGATATGCCCCCTTGAACTTTGGCCGTGCCTGCGATGGAAAGCAGTTGGGGACGTCCAAAATCAGCTTTCGATTATACCGATTTGGACGACCCTGGGAGAAGGACGCCCATCTTCCGATTTGTGTTGAAAGATGGGCATCCTTCTCTTTCGAAAATGAGCCTGTTGGTCTGCTTGTAATTTGTACTTGGTGTAACTTCCCACCACTAAACTTAGTCACACAGGCAGGCGCTCAGAGTATTCTATAAACTGTGTGGAAATTTAGGCTTATTCTATAAATTTAGGCATACTTTATAGAATATGTCTATGTGTATTTAATTTTGGTGCCAATTTTTTTAAATGTGATATATAGAATTTAGGCTTAAGTGACTACAGGGAATATTTTGAATAGATCTTTTTCTTGAAGCACATGGTTATAAAACAACCTCTAGAGAAGAGAAGGAGATATAGGGAGAGGCAGTGTACTGGGAAGGAGTGGGAAGTCATTAGGAACGAGTATGGATGTTAGTGACCTGATCCAGCTCACTCTTGGAATATTGAGCTGAGCCATTGCCAGAGGCTTAAATCAAACTGAGGCTTGTACAATTGTGAAAGAAAGTAGAGAAGCAGCACCTATACTGACCCAGGCCTGAGTGCACCGAATCAAACATTTCCTAATAAACTTTCCTGCATTTCTAATCTCACTTTCAATTCAATTGCTTATTGTGTATTAAAAGCAGTAAAGCTACATTTACAAGTTAATTTCAAAGGTGCGAGGGCTGAAAAGGAAAGTAAACTGGGGGAACAGCTGTACTGATTGCTGCTAATTCTGTAATTTGGTTTTCTATGAACATCAGCAGGTGCAATGTGCTTAAATATTCGCTTTGCACTTTCCATGCAATTTTTTTCTAAGAGAAAAAAAAAGTCCAGTATTATATTGCATCTTATTTTAATTGTAACATTTATTTTGAACTTTATCATATCAGGTTTTGTATTGGTACTAGAATATAAACATCTGTTCTTTGCCTTTAGGATCTTCATCAGAGTTTGAATTCATGCCATGGACAAATTGCATTGTTTCCCAAAGAGCTACCATGCTGGAACAAAGCAAGAAGCACCATAACAAAAGAAAATGAGAAGAATCTAGCTCCAAAACTACTTTATATTGTTCTGCTATATAAGATGGATGTGTGTGTTCATTAGGAAAACTCATTATGAGACGTCCAAATCTATGTTTTCATCCTTCACTTGGGACACTAATATGTATTTTTTTTTCACATAATATGACTACACATTATATTAGTATCAGGTGTATTGAAGAGTATTTGTTGAATATACTGATTTAGGGCACCTTTTACAAAGTGGCGGTAAGCCCAACACGGGCTTACTGCTCGCAAAACAGGAAATACTGCTAGGCTACCGCAGCACCCAATGGTACTTCCTACCCCCCAGCGCTCCGTCATATCTGGTACTACAAAAATATATTTATTTTTGTAGCGCCAGGGTGTAACTGGCGGTAATCGGGCAGTGCTGTGTGCTGCTTGGTTACTACCGGGTTAGCGCTGGAGCCCTTACCACCACCTCAATGGGTGGTGGTAAGGGCTCCCCCCTGAAATGGCCATAAGCCAAGTGCTTTACCTGTCGAATGGCCATTTCCTGCAGAAAAGAAAGATCCTTTTATCAGCTGCGGTAAAAGGGGGCCTTGGCGAACATCAAAACACTTGCCCACAACAGCGCAGGCCCCCTTTTGCTGCAGCTTGGTAAAATGGGCCCTTAGTTCTTTTCATCCCCAAAATTTGGATTTAGCAAACTCAAATATGAGCCCCCACATTATAAAGCACCACTTTGGTATGTATATATTTAGTCTGCTTCTTTCCACTCATCCAAGAGGATCAGACCATCTTAAAGGATAATAAAAGCATTAAATAAAAAAAACATCAATAAGTATCTATAATCATAGCACAAAATAAAACAAGCACTGAACAGTAAAATAACAGGCAGTTCCTTGAGCCTATTTTACTGTTGCTTTTCAATTGTGGGTATTAGAGGTGCACAAGCAAACAATTTTGGTTCATAGTTACATTTTTTCCAAATTTTCAGACTTCTTTTTCTGTTCATTTCACACATTCAGTTAAAAAAAAAAAAACTTAATCAGCTTTATGTGCATTAATTACCATGGGGCTCTTTTACTAAGGTGCAGAAGGCCTGACGTTGGCCTACTGCAAGATAAAAGGGCACTACCGCGGGATGTGCTGAGGTGTTTCACCATAGTCTGGCCAGCAGAGCACACTATTCCTGCGGTAAAAAATATTTTGTATTTGTGGCTGCAGGAGATGAGTCTGGAGGTGGAGAGTAGATGTAACTGCGCTAATCGGGTATACAGGTACATGATTAGTGCAGGAGTAGCACGGGAGCCCTTACTGCCTCCTAAATAGGTGGTGGTTAGGGCTCCGGGTAGTAATGGCCACACGCTAATAGCAAGAGGCCATTTTAAAAAAAAAACCCTGACTGAGGCTATTTTTCAGCCACTCTAGAAAGTGATCGAAGTACATGGCAAACTCATGTGCTATTCGCAGCACTGACCACTTCCTAGTGCACCTTAGTAAAAAGCCCTCCAAGTGCAGAAATTCAAAGGAGATATACCTGATAGGAGGAGAGAAATTGATAAGTACAGCTCAAGAGAGGGACCTTAGGGTGATGGTTTTTGAGGATCTCAAGGTAATGAAACAATGTAATGAGGTGGTGGCCAAGGCCAGAAGGATGCTAGGCTGCATAGAGAGGGATATAACTAGCAGAAGAAAGGAGGGGTTGATGCCCGTGTACAAGTCGTTGGTGAGGCCCCACTTTGAGTATTGTGTTCAGTTTTGGAGGCCGTATCTTGCTAAGGACGTAAAAAGACTTGAATCAGTTCAGGGAAAAGCATCAAAAATGGTATGGAGTTTGCGACATAAGACGTGTGAGGAGAGACTTGAGGACCTGAACATATACACCCTGGAGGAAAGGAGAGATGGGGGAGGGGGTGATATGATACAGACATTAACATATTTGAAAGGTATTAATTTACAAACTTTTCCAGAGATGGGAAGGTGGTAGAACCAGAGGCCATGAATTGAGGTGTGGGGTGGGGGGGGGGGGGGGACGACTCAGGAATAATATCAGGAAGTACTTTTTCATGGAGAGTGTAATAGATACCTGGAATGCCCTGCCTTGGGAGGTGGTGGAGATGAAAATTGTAACGTAATTCTAAAATACGTGGCATAAACACAAAGGAATCCTGTATAGAAGGCATGGAACCAAACCATCTTAGCAGTGATTAGATGGAAACATCGGTAACTGGGAAGCAAGGTCACTGCTAGGCAGACTTCTACGCTTTATGCCCTGATCATGGCTGGACAGATTGAGCTTCAGTAACTGGAGAACAAGGCCAGTGCCGGGCAGACTTCTATGGTTTGTGTCCTGAAAATGGCAAGGACAAATCAAGATCAAGTATAATTATGTAGTGTCTCATCATACCTTATACTATGAGTTTATCTTATTGGGCAGATTGGATGGACCGTCATCTACTACATTACTATGTTAGTATGTAAGTGTTAAATTGATTTAGCATGTATTAAATTGTAAAGATTTTCTAATGAATCAAATACAAGTTAATGAATGCATATCCCTAGTGGGTATTACTGGAATCTGGATAGCAGTAGCAGTATTGTAGCCTACCATCACCCTCGTGGGCAATCATATCTAATTGCTATGATTATGTTCTGAGTGTCACCCTGATTACTCAGTTATTTTGACCAAGGGGTGCATTTTTGAATCCAGATGATTGCATTTTACCATCTTAATTTTGAGATGGAGGGGGGGGGGGGGGTTGTTACTCATGTGCAGTAAAAGTTGGCCTTTTACTGCATGTTCACTATGAGAGTTTCTATGCTGAGGTATTGCAGGTTACTGACTCCTATGGTACATGAGTAATGCAACTTGCGATCAACCTCACAAACTGGGACATTAGATTGTCTTTCTACTGATACTTGTAAGCTTATTTCTTGCCTACCATTTTTGGCTTATAATCAATTGTTTGACTATATTAACTCAAATAATATCCTGGATGATCACCAGTTTGGTTTTCGGGTCCATCATAATACTGAATTTTTTATTAATCTCTACTTTGGATGTCATCAGAACTGGTTTTAATAAGGGGGCTTCTTTCCTTTTAGTCACACTTGATATCTCTGCTGCTTTTGATTCTGTTAATCTTGAGTCTTTAGGTATAAATGGTACTGTACTCTCCTGGTTGTCATCATATCTAGCAGATATATTTTTCTATACAGTAAATGGTAAACAATATTCTTCTCATTTTAAAATAACTTATGGTGTGCCTCAGGGCTATGCTCTTTTAGCAATGTTATTCAATTTGTTTATGCTTTCTCTGTGTAAATTGATGGGCTGTCTGGGGCTGCAATACAAACTTTATATAGATGATATCTGATCTAAAAAACATTTCTTTTTGAAGGCGCTTTTGTTCAAACTTGAGGCTATTGTTGGTGTGGGTCTGCACGAGTTATTTTTCCCAATGTGCATCACTTTGCATTTGCCCACAATAAATTTCATCTGCCATTTGGATGCCCAGTCTTCCTAAGATCTTCCTGCAATTTTTCACAACCATCATGCATTTTGACAACTTTAAATAGTTGTGTGTCATCTGCAAATTTAATTACCTCACTCATTCTGATTTCCAGATCATTTATAAATATGTTAAATAGCATTGGTCCAAGTACAGATCCCTGAAGGACTCCACTATTCACCTTCATCTATTTAGAAAAATGGCCATTTAACCCTATCCTCTGTTTTCTGTCCAGTAATCAATTCTTAATCCACAGAAGGACATTGTCTCCTATCCCATGACTCCTTAATTTTCTCAGAAGACGCTCATGAGGTACTTTGTCAAAATATCTCTGAAAATCTAGATACATTACATCAACTGGCTGTCACGGTCTCAGGCTTTAAGCAAATTCTCACGGACTCAGGAACAATGTGAACTCTTGGGCTGCTGTCAACGAATGGTAGTAGCAGGCAAAACCCTCCTACCAGGACTGGACTAAACAAGCAGGAATGGAGCAGACTAGAAGTGCAATAAGCATACAAGCAGAAACAGACTAGAAGTGCACAGAACACACAGGCTGTACTAAGATACAAACCAGGACTGGACTAGGCAGGGAATACAAGGACAGAACTAAGTAAAGCTAGAAGAAAAACCACTCAAACAGGCTGCAAGCCCGACCTGGAACCGATTCACACAGAGCTCTCTCATGTGGGCCACAAGGCCGAACGGGAACCCAAATACAACTGCAGAAGGAAGAAGAAACTAGGCAGAGATCTAGGTAAGGCAGACTAGGCAGAGTTCAAGGCTGAGCCACATGGTTACACAAACAAACAACAGATCAAACAGGCAAAAACCAAGACAGAAGTGCTAACACTAGCATACAGACAAACAGAAGAAATAAAGCAGAAGTGCTAACCCTGGCACACAGACAGAAAGAACCAAGGCAGAAGTGCCACAGAGGCACACTAACTAGGAAAAAAGACAGAAGTGTTGTACAAGCACACCAACTAGGAAACAGGGCAGAAGTGCTATACATGCACACAAACAAACCTGGAGACCCTTGGCTTTGCAAAGGCCCTGAATGAATGTCCTCACCTTCCTTATGAGGGCCTTCTCTGATGATGTCACGACTACAGGAAATAGGCTAAAAACATACTGAGTGAGGCTTGGAACACACAAGAAGTGGTAGCAGAAGCAGCAATGCAAAGAAAAGAACAGACTGAAGCCACCTCTGAACATAGGCGCCGACTCCGTGGGTGCTCGAGCACCCCCAATATTTTGATACCCATCAGTCATCCGAAGTTGCGGTTCCAACATCCCCAGCCCGACCTACCCGCCCTCTTCTCCCTCAACAGCCCTCCTTGTTTTCCTGCTGCCCAGCCAGCGCTTAAAACTCATTTTACCTGACTGAAGTTGTGACGTCAGTGAAAGAAGCAGAGCAGGCTGGCCTTCAGCCTTCCCCTTCCCTCTCAGCGTCTCGCCCTTGCAGAAACAGGAAATGAAGGCGGGACGCTGAGAAGGAAGGGAAGGCTGAAGGTGTGCCTGCTCTACTCTGCTTCCTTCATTGCCGTCACGACTTCAGTCAGGTAAAATGAGTTTTAAGCGCTGGCTGGGCAGCCGGTAGGCAAGGAGGGCTGCTGAGGGAGAAGAGGGTGGGCAGGTCGGGCAGAGGGGGGGGGGGTTGAAACTGGAACTCAGGGGGCAGGTGGGGTTTGGGGCATCACTGGACATGGAGGGGAGGGCAGGGGAGAGAGAGGAGAAATCGCTGGACATAGATGGGATGGGAGGGGAGGGCAGAGGAGAATCGCTGGACATGGAATGGGAGGGAGGGGAGAGAGGAGAAATTGCTAGACATGAAGGAGAGGGCACAGGAGAGAGAAGAGTTGCTGGACATGAATGGATAGAGGGGAGGGCAGGGGAGAGAGGAGAGTTGCTGGACATGGATGGAGGGGAGGGCAGGGGAGAGAGGAGAGTTGCTGGACATGGTTGGGGATGAGGGCAGGAGAAATGCTGGACATGAATGGAGGAGAGGTAAGACAGGAAGGAGATGCACATGGATGGAGGGGAGAGAGGAGAAATGCTGGACATGGAGTGGAGGAAAGACAGATGAAGTAGATGCACATGGGGGGGAGAGGAGAAATGCTGGACATGGATTGAGGGTAGAGAAGAGAAGAAAAGTGATGAACATGGATGGAGGGGCGGAGAGAGAGGAAAAATGATGAACATGGAAGGAGGAGAGGGAAGAGAGAGAGGAAGGAGATGCATATGGATGGAAGGGAGATGCACACTGACAGAGATAGGGAAAGGGAAAAGAGGAGAAAAACTACACATGGATGGAGAAAATAGACGCTGGATGGAAAGGGGAGAGAGCGGGGGTAGACGCTGGATGGAAAGGGGGAAGAGAGGGGGCAGATGCTGGAAGGAAAGGGGAGAGAGAGGGGGTAGATGCTGGATGGAAAGGGGGGAGAGTTAAGATCGAGGAAAGAAGAAACAAGAGACTGAGACCAGCACAATTAGAAACAGTAAACGGCCAGACCACAAAGGTAGGAAAAAATGAATTTTATTTTTAGTTTAAGATAAAGTAGTGTGGTAGCTGTGTTAATAAATACAGAAAATGGAAGTAAGGTGATATCTTTATTGGAATAACTTTAATACATTTTTGATTAATGTTTGGAGACCAAACCCTCCTTTCCCATGTCAGAACAGAATACCATAACAGCAGTATACTTTCCTGATCTAAGGAAAGAGGTTTTGGCTTTTGAAAGCTAATTGAAAAACGTATTTAGTCTAATAAAATGATATTATCATATTTTCTATTTTTTGTTTAATTTGTATTTGTTAACCTATAGTATATAGTACAGTAACTAGTGATAAGTCATTTGGACTACTGCAATGCCCTGTATGCAGGTTGTAAAGAACAGACCATTAAAAAACTCCAAACAGCCCAGAACACCGCAGCCCAACTCATTTTTGGAAAAACTAAATACGAAGTGTGAAGCCCCTAAGAGAGAAACTGCACTGGCTCCCACTCAAGGAACGAATTGAGTTCAAGATCTGCACGACCGTACACAAAATCATTCATGCAGATGCCCCACTCTACATGTTAAACTTAGTGGACCTACCGCCCAGAAACGTCAAAAGATCAGCCCGCAAATTCCTCCATTTGAACTTCCCCAGCTATAAAGAAATTAAATACAAACAGGCATACGCGACTACCTTTGTGTACAAGAGCACAAAGATATGGAACGCACCCATGGCCCTAAAAACCGTGGACAACTTAACCAGCTTTCGCAAATCTCTGAAGACACATCTCTTCAACAAGGCCTACAAAAGACATCCTTAACGAAACAAATCACTCCTCATACCACCCAAGTGCCTCAAAAAACACTTCTCACTCGACCTTACCTAACACCTTTCCATCTAAATCCTCATCTACCTTCAGCTTATTATTGACTGTATTTAAGATCATGTATTGACTATATCATTATAACACTTTGTAAGCCACATTGAGCCTGCAAAAAGGTGGGATAATGTGGGGTACAAATGCAATAAATAATAATAAATATGTCAGAGTTTGAATTTGCATCTCTTTATATTTGCACAGTACAAGGGGACTGAGGGGTGGGACTGTTCGGGGAAGAAGTCCTGGTGCAGGTTGCAGGCAGCCTATGAGTGGCGCTGCCACTGCCCACGTGAAGACTGCAGCAGACAGGATGTTAAGGTACGGGGGGGGGGGGGGGGGGGGAGAGGGAATGCAGCCTGTAAAAAAAAATTCACCACTCCCAATCATTTTGAAAAGTTGGCTCCTATGCCTCTGAAGCTGACCACCAGACCACAAGGGCGACCGAATGTGGGGTCACGATCACGGTCGTGACACTGGCTCACCTTTATCGACATGTTTAGTCATGTCTTCAATAAGCAAATTGGTGAGGCAAGACCTCCCTTGGCTGAATCCATGCTGACTCTGTCCCATTAAACCATGTTTGTCTACGTGTTTGGTAATTTTATTCTTTATAATAGTTTCCACTATTTTGCACAGCACTGAAGTCAGGCTTCAGTGCCGGGCATGGTCCAACTGCCTTTTGCATGGTCCAACTTACATAACTTATATAGGCAACAGTTCAGTTATCACAGCTACTTGTATAAATTTTGGCCCCATACCCAGAATGTCTCTGGCCCCATCTATTTTTGTTCATAAACCTTTTGCCAGTATATCAACATAGTTGAGATCCATGTGAGAGACAGATGTAAGTACGGAAGTGAAGAAGATACAAAGACAGAAGAGAAATTGTACATGGAAAGGAAATTTGGAAAATACCTTAGGAAAAAAATCAAAAAGAGAAAATTGGAAATGAGAGATGGAGGCCAAAAGCGGGTCATGCAGCAAGACAATGCAGCAAAACAATGGCCCTAAATATTTTCTACCTTTTTGTCTGGACTTTTCATTTTTCTAATTATGATTAGAAAAATGAAAAGTCCAGACAAAAAGGTAGAAATTATTTAGGGCCATTGTCTTGCTGTGTGACCCACTTTTGCTTCAAGTTCAGCTCGTGAACACATGACTTGACATTTGCTTCATGAGCTTTCTAATCTATAACAAAGTTCATCATTCCTTCAGTGATGGCAAGCTGTCCAGATCTGAATGCAGCAAAGTAGACCCACCGCAACACCATGCTTGTCAGCCTAGATGAAATTATTATCACAAAGAAGTGCTAAAACACTTTACCAAATTGCAGAAACATTTTGCACTTCCTGAACATAAGGATTAAAAACTCGTGTGCAATAAGTGCAAAGCCTGTGTGGTAAATTCAGGGGGCGCACCTAGCATTGGCCCTGCATTTACTACATAGGGCAGACACTGTACCCCTAATTCTATAAAAGTCGCCAAAAGTTTTGTGTGCAATTTAATTGAATAACAAGTCAAATTAGTGCAAATAATTGGCTTTTTAACAAGTCACTATTGGCACTAATTGGATTTAATTGGAACTTATGCATGCAAATTTAGGCATGGGATCTGCGCTTACATTTTATTCACGAGTTAAAAAGGGACATGGAAATGGGAGGGGCATGGATAGAATGGGGATGTTCCTAGCATTTACACATGTTGTTGTAGAATAACAGGGATATGCACCTAATTTAGATGCGTACATTTGCGCCAAGTTTCAGTTGGTGCAAATGGTCACACCTAATGTAAATTGCATGTTCCGGGCATAAGTGTTATTCTATAAACCGTGTCTAACGTTAAGCTTGGCTTATAGAATAGTGCTTTTTCCACCACTGATTTTTTTAGGCACCGTATATAGAATCCTAGTATGGGCCCTGCAGTACATGCAATGGCAGCTATCTACTGCAGCATACAACTCAGTGCCAGACCACCTAAAAATAAATGAATAATTAATGTACTGCCAAAAATGCAACAATATAAATATTGTAATAAAACATTAAGACAAAACATTAAAATACACAATCCATAAAACCCTACATGTCCATGTTTTGGCTTCTGTTTGCCTCGGGGATAAAATATACAGAAGTAAAACCAATAATGACTTTTTTATCAGCAAGAGATCTCATAAGTCTATCTTGACAAAAAGATTTTGCAATCTGTCTCTTCAATCTGCTTTAAGTACAATTCATATATCTGCCAAAAAATTGAAACATTGCAGAGACTGTTGTCAATTATTCTATCTATAGATATAGAACATGCCCTGTTTATTAGAAAGTCACATGAGCTCTGCAGCTCAGAAATCAGGAAAAATGACAAGAATTCATGTCATTAAAAGACTGAAAGTACTTCCTTGCTCACAGAAAACGGTAGCTGGGAAGGAACTGGAGAATTCCCTTTTATGGGAGAGCTGTTATCTATGAAGGTACTGCTGCAAGAAAACCAACATGCAATAGCAAAGCTGAATGCTAAGATAACAGATGAAGCAGTAAACAATTTGTAAATGTTTAAAACTGAATGACTGTGGAGCAAAGAAGAAATAAAATTAAAGTAAAGTTGCAAAAAACAATTCAAAAGTGTAAGTATTTTGAGAGAAAGTACAAGTATATTAATAGGAGTAGAGATCAACTATTGCTCCAACTTCAAAGTAAAAATATTCACAGTGTCTATTGTGAGTCAAGCACAAGAGAGAGCATTTCTTTGGCCATGAGAGAATGGCTACACAGTATAAAAGGCTAATATGGTTTATTCTATACAGCATAGATGAGGGAAATTATTTATAGCAAATCAACGAATTTTGAGGACCAGATGAGCTGTAGAATTTTCTGGAAAGACACTGAATGGAACTGAAATAAGACTGAAATGTGAAGATGTTTTTCTAGGTGATCTCATGGAAATGTTGACTCATAACATTGCTTTTGAGTCGTAACCACTTGTAACCACTCGCCTCCACCTACCCTCCTCTCCTCCTTCCTGTACACATTAATTGATTTGATTTGCTTACTTTATTTTTTGTCTATTAGATTGTAAGCTCTTTGAGCAGGGACTGTCTTTCTTCTATGTTTGTGCAGCGCTACATACGCCTTGTAGCGCTATAGAAATGCTAAATAGTAGTAGTAGTAATAGTGACAGCAGTAGTGTTCAAATCTCCATGTTCATACTCTGTCCTCAAAAGACATTGGTGGTGTTGATAAAGTATATACATGCAGTGAGATTAGTGTCTACAGGGGCTCAGGCCTCTCCCGTGTATGGCATGATTCTTTGAGATGCTCTCCTTTTAAGGGTAATAAGTGAAAGCCCTGTTGTTTATGGAGGCTTATAATGCAGTTTAAATAGTGAGATGGGGTTCATTGAGTGTGAGATGGGTGGTGGTGTAGGTTTTATGTTGTATTGATAATTATTGTTTGTGTTTTGTATGCTGCCATGAGTGGTTCTCTCCAAATTGGCAACTTTTTTTTTCAATTTTACAGATCAATAAATGAATGTTTTCAGTTGATAGAGAGTGGGTGTGACCATCCTAGATGTGGTTCTACTTAGTAGAGGAAAGGGGGATGAAAGGTGGGGCAATAAAATAAGGACACATGGATTGACTAAAAGGATAAAATTTATGTATGTTTTACTATGTGAAAACAAAGCTAGGATCAATAAGGCTCAACACCGACATTCTCAGAAATGAAAGACAGCACTTTCCTAACAAACTAATGTAAACAGAACCCATGAATGTGTTCTTCTAATAAACAAGGACTTTCCTTGTTAAATTGCACAGATGGTCAGGAAGATAAAGGATTGGTATCTGATGTATTTAGGGAGTAGATAATGTAAGTTTTCATTATGTAATATTGTAAGCATTAAGACAAACCTGAGAACTGTCTGGCCGATATTCAGAGCAACTTAACTGGCCAAGAATGGCCACCGACTTGTTAACTCACTTGCTAGTGGCTAACTGATCGTTTTCAGTGGCATTTAAGCAGTCATTTTTGCTGAAAATGACTCGGCACCAAACTGCAAGTCGCCTATATCAGGGGTGTTCTGGGGGTACAGTCCTGTTAGGTCCTGCTATTCAGACCTAACCGGACAGCTTTAACGCATAAATAGGACTGTATAAATAGATGTCTTATCTTTATGTGCCAGTCCATGGTCAGTTAAGTCTGAATATTGACTTAAACCGGTCATGTGCTAGCTGACTTTAAAAAAAAAAAGGAAATTCAATGCCCACAAAGGGAAAGAACCAGGCACACCCATTAAAGGGGGGCCGACCACAACCGGGCTGAAGGCCAGCGAAGACAGAAGTGTGGGGGAGGGTACAGGGAGGGCCTAGCTAGAGAGCAGAGGTAGTAGTGGGAGGGAAACAAGGGGTAGCAAGGGGAGGGGGCAGGAAAGAAGGGGAGGAGCAAGGGAGGAGGAGAGAGGAATTTGAACTGCACAGGAAGTCCTTTTGAATTTGGAAGCAGGAGAAGAGCAACCCTGGGCAGCAGCTCCTGAAATTTTTACAGGCACATGTTTTGTGTCTGCCCTGGGCAGAGCTTGTGCAGAGTACAGCCAAAGAAGCTCTTACAGCAGAGCACGATATTCCAGCAAATTGAGAACAAATTTTACGGTATGTAGACATTTAAAACTTTGTGCAGCTGCAAGGCATTTTAGCTTTCTCCTGCCGACCCCCATTTAGCTTTTCCAGGATGGCCGGCCATCTCGGGTTAGCTGCCTATCTCACGGCATTATGCGCACTAGGCTAGAGTCCCACATATGCTGCCCATGGCGCATGGCAGATGGGTTTGCCACAGCGCGGTTGCCGTTTTTGGCCGACCATGCAGTGCTCACAATCCGCAGTGCATAGCACGGCACTGAGGCACGACTCAGAAGACCTTGTGCACAGTACTGAACCGAGGCGCAAACGATCTCAGGGAGACGAAAACACCTTTAATGGTACGTCATTCTTGCTCTTCTCCTGCCTCAGCGGCACACCGCACGTTAAGATGCGGTGATGGCCGGCCACTTATACTTGGCCGACAGTTACGCACTATACGGCAACGGACCTTCGAGCCCCATTGTGGCCGGCCACGCCGTGTTATCTAATTCGAAAAATTAATGCGTTATAAGCTGTCCATGCCAATACGGCGACAGACCTTAAAACCCGTTATGGCCGTTGATTGTTCTACAAGCACACGTGTCTAGGCCCATTTCGGTTGATCCGGCAGACCTAGTGCATAGCACGGCACTGAGGCACGACTTGGAAGACCTTGTGCACAGCACTGAACCGAAACGCAAACGATCTCAGGGAGACAAAAACATCTTTAATGGTACGTCATTTTTGCTCTTCTCCTGCCTCAGCGGCACACCGCATGTTAAGATGCGGTGATGGCCGGCCAATAATACTTGGCCGACAGTTACGCGCTATACGGCAACGAACCTTTGAGCCCCGTTGTGGCTGGCCACGCCGTGTTATCAAATTCGATAAATTAATGCGGTATAAACCGTCCATGCCATTACGGCGACGGACCTTAAGCCCCGTTATGGCCGGCCACACCAGATTTTCGATGTAATGCAGCAAAAATGAGTGCAGTATAAGTCGCTCATGCTGTATAAGCTGCCCAGGCCACGTAGAGCTATACAAGCCCCATTGTGGTCGGCCACGCTGTGTTATCTAATTCGGTAAAATTTAGTGCGGTATAAGTCGCCCATGTTGTATAAGCTGCCCATGTCACGCAGCACTACGGCCATGCCGTGTTTTCTACTCGGTCGACTATGCTTCATCCTAAACGTTACTTACCGGCGCCATGTCTGTATGATTGGCCTGCCATGCGATATTTGAGATGCGGGTTTTTGCAGAAACGTCCACATTGCGATCCTCGCTAGTCAGGGTCTTCTCTTGCGGGCCACTTAGGGGGAGTCCCAAATTGGCGGGACATGCGCTTCGCTACGCGTTGTAATTGCCCGTCCATACAGTCGGCCATTAACCTACAGAGGCACGTACGGCAGCGGTGAATTTCGATAGGGTGGCCATTTGCATGAGTGCTGATTGTAAAAACGGTGGCCACTTTCAATACACCACCCATTCCGACTAGCAGTAAAATTTGGAAAAGGCAGCCAGTTTTATGGCGCTAAAATTCACTAGAATGGACATTCCAAATACAAATTTAACCGCAGCGGCCACCTTGGATACCGCATGCATGTGTCTTTGACACACGGCATAGGCTGGAACAATTGATATCATACCGTTTGGTGCCATAGCGGGACACAGTACTTAGGGGCATCAGACAAACATATCGGTTACAGTATGCTACTCTCAGCTGCCGTTAGGACCAGGTCCACGGGGGGAAGGGTTGGTACAACAGTGTTAGTCCTAGAGGGCCATGTGCACTTAGCGGCCATTTGACTAGAGCGGCCACGTGGACTAAAGCAGCTAATTTGAAAACGGTGGCCATTTTGATAGAAGGACCACCGGTCTTACTGATTTATCTGCCGGATTTACAGGGGCCCGGCCATTTTAATTTTAGCGGCCCATTTTGCATACGGCAGCCGTTTTGACTACCAGGCCAAATTTGAATGTAACAGCCATCGCCCGTGGGGCTTTAGGCCGGCCATTTAAGGAAGGGCGCACTGCGCAGACAGCACGCAGTCGGATATGTAGCTGTGAGCAAGGAGGGTACAGTTTACACAGGCACCATAGGATGCACGCAGCGATTGGGGAAGCCGGCGTCACCACAATCAGTTATTATGAGGTCATTTTGCTTTAAATTGTCTTCTTTTAGTCTCTCCATTGCAGTAATGTCATTGTAGTGTGCGAAGGAGACATATGCACCAGCAAGGCCAGCCAAGCGGCCCACCAAAACTCCGCCAGCTAAGACGCGGAGTGCTGCGGCCCCAGACCTTAGAAATCACAGTGGACCTACACCACAAGCACAGATGGTGCGGGGGCCTGCAAGGGAGGTAGCAGCACCGCAGACTCCACCTCCATAGTTGCGGGGCTACCGCCAGTACCGGCAAGGGGTAAGTCTAATGAGAGCACCACACTCCTTCCAGCGCAGACGCATGACATAACTAGATATGCAGTACGGGACGATAAGAATGGGTAACAGAGCCCAATAAGGCAGGACAGAATGCAGTTGTGGCACCGGTCGGTGCACAGGGGACCAGTCAGGATTTGGGAGTACTTAATCACAGGAGCGATGCATTAGGTACCATTCTCACAATACAGGTGGATCGATATCTTCTCCCTCCTTGTGTGGGAGTTGCATGAGGAGGGTACCGTAGGCAGGGATAGTGTAACAGATAAGAAGCCCAAGATATTCGGGTCCTTCATGGACTGGTCGTAGGCTGTTCACATACTTAGGACACTCAGCTGTTCACATACTCAGGACACTCACTATAGTGAAGGAAACGGAAAGGGGCCCGGACTTGGTGTGGGATATGGAATATAATTTTAAAAGCGCATGAGATATTTAGGGGACAGGCATGGCTTAACTAAGATATTAAATTTACAAGAAAGCAGTGCAGACAATCCATTCATATCGGGTCAGCACCAGTGGTAGTCCTGTCAGGCAATGCCGTCAGGACAAAGGCAGGACGGAGGCAGCGGACATTGCACCTAGCACCTGACACGCCCGCGCGGGCAGGCATGCTGCAGGGCAAGGCAGGCTCCCCAGAGACAGGGAACAGCAATCTAGTAACACGGGACAGGGTACTGAGGGAGCTAGCGCTCCCCCTATCAAGCTTATGAGACAGGAGAAAGCAACCTATTAACTCAGGACGGGGTCCGGAAGCCATCAAGCTTCAAGGTTAGCCCGTTACCCTGACAGAACGGGTGCATCACCACAGGTTTCCAATCAGGTTGCATGATTCCATATTAGAGGACAACACCACAGTGACAACACTACCCCAACAATGCATCCTTGATTCACATGCATCGACAGATAGCTGCAGGCAAGATTACCAAAGAACTATTGCTAGGCTGCATAGCGGGGCTGTTTGAGGACCCGCCCTTCAAGGCAACAACAGTGTCTCCGCTAGGCATAATACCAAGGAAGGAGCTGGGGAAGGTAGGCCCAGTCGTAATTTGTCCCGCCACATAGGAACATCAGTAAATGACTACATTGACCATAGCAGCTGTACAGTACAATATGCATCTGTAGACAATGCCATTCAAATAATTCGGCGGCAAGGCAACTAGGCACATTGGGCTAAGGTGGACGGAGATTCGGCTTTTCGCACCTTGCCTTTACACCCACAGCCCTTTCCCTTGTTAGGTGTCAGGTTCCAGGAGAGGTTTTATTGCGATAAATGTGTCCCCATGTGTGGCCACATCTAGTGCGCATACTTCAAAGAGCTTAGCATGTTTGTGCACGGGGTAGTGGAGCAACTAGCCCCCGCTAGGTCTCTGGTCCTCATCTGAAGGACTTCCTGTTCAAAGACCGGGAATCACAAGAGTGGACGGATGTGTTACAGGTCTTTATCCACTTGGCACAGAAATTGGACATCCCATTAGCCGTTGAAAAAACAGTAGGCCCACGGCGAATTCTTACGTTATAGGTATTGAATTGGAACTAGATGTTCCAGACTGCCGGCTGACAAAATTGATAAGCTTGCCAGAGCGGTGAATATGAGGTGGCACTGTAAAAAAGCAAGGCTGAAGCAGGTACAGGGACTCCTGGGTCCAGTAGGCTTCGCAATAAGGGTGATTCCCAATAGCTTTAGCAACATCGGGAACAAACAAAGCGCATTTTCATCTCAGACGTACACAGGACATCAAGCGAGATTTAGCAGGTTCTTGGCCCATGGGATTTCATTTTGGCACGATTCATCCACTCTCACGGAAGCCCTACATTTTCTTTACAGATGCGGCAGATTTACTTCCAGGGAGCGTGGTGCGCAGCAAGCTCGGGTTTCAGCAGGGACCACGTAGGATATCATGTTTCCAGGGGGGACCTGGCATATCTCACAAGTCAATTGTAATTCCCTCAGACAATATGGCAGTAGTTGTCCGCCATGCACTTCCCACAAGTTATGTGCGCAGACAGATAGTTCCGCAGTGATTACAGCTAAACATATACCAGGCAGGGAGAATGGTTATAGTGGATGCTCTTTCTCGTTTTTAGAGCGCAGACCCGGAAATGGGACCCGATGCTGCGATAGTTAACAGATACCTCGCGGACAAGATACACAACCGCACATATAGTCAACACTTAGAAGAGAAGGGTGGTACTGATATATTCCCGGCCCCCGGCATGTATGAAGGGAATTAGCAGAAACCAGGTCTCAATCATGTTCGCAGCCATCAGTTTTCTCGCCAAAGCGGTGGCTGTCCAAAATCCATCTAGGTCATTTGTTGTCACGAGACTGATGAAAGGATGGGGCAGGCCGGGAGTACCCTCCCCAGGTAAAAGAAAACCCAGTACCGGTAGGGAAATGGGCCGTCTCTTTGCATCATTAGAGGAGATAAGTGACACTGAGTTTGAGGGCCGTCAAGTCAAATGCGCATTCTCATTAGCTTTGCATGGTGCTCTGCGAGTCAGTGAGTTGGTGGCTACGTACAAGCATGCCCACCATGGCATGTCCCTCTTAATACGTGACGCGGCCATTACAGCCGCGGCAACTGACCTACTTATTCGCAAATCAAAATGGATCGGAATGGACATGCCCTGTCCTGAACCTTCAAGCCGACTTAAAACAAAGACCAAAGACCAGCCTGCTGATTCATACACTATGTACAGTACCCACTCATTTAGGATTAGGGCAGCTACGGCAGTGGCAGTTCTAGAAGTGTCCATAGAGGCCATCAAAAGACTGGGCCGATGGCGACCTAATGTATACAAGCGCTACATCAGACCCATCTAGTGTATACAAGCGGTACATTGGACCCATTAAGGCATCCACAGCAAAGTGATAATGGTTGCTTGCACTGTGCTAACATGTCGCTTCCCATTATATTCTATTACAGGTATCCATATCCAGAATGAGCTGCAGCGGATTTGGATATGCGGTCACTCATCACTTGTATGTACATTGGGCACAGGGAAAGGCGGTGGGCGCATAGAAGGGCGGCAGTGAGACCGAACAGTTAGAGCCTGGGTTGTCAGGGCGATAGAGGAGCCAGGGCGATAGAGTAGCCATAACAGGGTATAGGTAAGGGAGGGATGCTTCAGGCATTAATGTGTGCATTAAAAGTCATACGATCCCACATGACTTGCGAATAGATACAAGCCATAGCGTTAGGGCATGACCGCAGCCAGGAGGGGTGGGGGACCACGGCAAACGAGGTGTCGTTGCCGTGGCCTGTGGCGTTAGACTACAATGTTTACGCACAGCCAGCAATGGGTACACAGCAGCTTGACACATAACAGTTACAAGTTTGGGGTAACTACTGCTGCAGAAAGAGTTGTGTGGAAAATTATCAAGTTGATGCAAATGGTAGGCTTGCATGTGAGCAGCCTTGTTATAAGGAAACAACGTGTATACAGCTTGTCTCCTGGCTTGGGCGGCCGGGAGGCCTAGAACGTCATTTTGTAAATGTGGTAGGTGCCTCCTTCAATGGGAAACAACGTGTATACAGCTTGTCTCCTGGCTTGGGCGGCCGGGAGGCCTAGAACGTCATTTTGTAAATGTGGTAGGTGCCTCCTTCAACGGGAGACACCAAGTGACGTCGGGTGCTTGGAAAACAGCACAGGGGGCCACAGGGGCTTGGTACGGCTTGGCCTGTGGCCCAGAATATGCAACTACGTGTAGAAGCTGTGTACCCGGGTAGAAATGCATGCTGGCATAATGATTAGTAGAAGATGTAATGTAATTTGTTTAAGTTGTAACAATTTTGATGTTCCTGGCTGCGGCCAAAATAAATCCAATTCTATCGAAGATACGGCTTGTAGTGTGGTATTGAAGGGGGCGGGGGTTGATACGTCTGAGTGTGTGCCGAATGCCCGAGTTGTGTCATTGTCATTGAATTTTTGGTTAGTGCCGGCAGTGGACAAGAAAACATTGTCTGACACCGGTTGAATAATCGACAGGTATGTGTTTAAGCAAATGTTGAAAATGGAGATGGAAAAGAGACTGTGTGGTTAGTTTAGTATAGTTTAGTCTGAAGAAATTTGAAGATGCAATGGTTCACCTAGAGGGGCATAATTGAACGGGGCGCCCAAGTTTTCCTGGGGCTGTCCTTGCCGGATAGCTCCATAAAGTGGCAGGGAAACCCCTATTATCAAAACAAGATAGGCGTCCATCTTTAATTTTGATAATACGGTCGGGGACGCCCAAATCTCAACATTTAGGTCGACCTTAGAGATGGTCGACATAAATGTTGAGATGGTCGACCTTACAGATGGTCGTCCCCGGTTTTCGGCGATAATGGAAACCGAGGGTGCCCATCTCAAAAATGACCAAATCCAACTCATTTGGTTATTGGAGGAGCCAGCATTCATAGTGTACTGGCCCCCCTGACATGCCATGACACCAACTGGGCACCCTAGGGGGCACTGCAGTGGACTAACTGATGCACTAACTGAACGAGAAAGCCCTTACCTTACCGATCCCTTAGCAATTCGGAAAGGAACGGGCATGCATGAAGGAAATCGCATGCAAATGAGCTGCTCGCTGTTAGCTCATTTGCAAATGATTTCCTTCCTAAGGAGGGGAAGCCAGTGCAGAGCAGCCAAGTGTTATTCGTGGCTTCTCTGCACATGCCAAAGATGGCTTCATACACGCAGATAAGCTATGTGTATAATAGCTGTCTACAACCTTAAATAAATTGCTGTCTACAACCTTAAAAAAAAAACACATGTCCAGGTGAAAACGTCCAAGTGCTCATCAGAGATGTCTTAGTATGGGTGAAGGACGTCCAAGTGTTAGGTGCCTTCGCTATGCCTCCGTCCCTGTGACGGGCAGTTGAGGATGTCCATAATGTGGATGTTTCTGTGAGAAGGACATCCATGCCTTTGCTATGCCTCTGACAATGCCTTTATTTATTTATTTGGATTTTGGCTCACAAATAGCAGCAGTGGGATTTAAATCGGCCACCTCCGGATTGCAAGACCATTGCTCTAACCACTAGGCCACACCTCCACTCCACTTCACTATCTTAAAATTTGGCCATCCCTGTGGGAGGGATGCAGTTCAGGACGTCCAAAATGTTTGAAAGAAGGATGTCCATGCCTTTGCTATGCCTCCACTGACACACACACCCCCCCCCCCCCCCCCCCCCCGGGACCTGCATACTGCTGCGATGGACCTGAGTATGATATTTGAGGCTGGCAAAAAAAGTTTTTTAAGTTGTTTTTTTCAGGGTAGGAGGGGTTAGTCACCACTGGGGGAGTCAGGGGAGGTCATCCCTGATTCCCTCCGATAGTCATCTGGTGAGTTCAGGCACCTTTTTGAGGCTTGGTCGTAAGAAAAAATGGACCAAGTAAAGTCGGCCAAGTGCTCGTCAGGGACGCCCTTCTTTTTTTCATTATTGTTCAAGGACGCCCATCTGTTAGGCACACCCAAGTCCCACCTTTGCTATGCCTCTGACACGCCCCCCCGGGAACTTTGGTCGTCCCTGCGACGGGACGCCCCATATCGGCTTTCAATTATGCCGATTTGGGCGACCCTGAGAGAAGGACGCCCATCTCCCGATTTGTGTCGAAAGATGGGCGCCCTTCTCTTTCAAAAATAGGCCTGCTAGTGTTCAAAACAATCCCTAAGCAAAGTATAGTCAAATATAATGCATCAAAATACAGTACAAATTAAAATAACATTAAAAATAATTAGAAAATAGCCATGTTTCAACCCCTTTATATAGGCCTCATAATCTTTTCCACCCTAAGAGTAGCTGCTAATATTCAAAACACAGCTGCCAGACTAATATTCAGATTGAATAGATATTCTAATGTATCATCTTACCTTATTCAACTTCACTGGCTTCCCATATCAGAAAGAATAAGGTTTAAAGCTGCCTGCTTAGTTTTTCAAATCTTACAGGGTTTTACATCAGAACTGCTAGCGAGAGTTGTTTCACTATCACTTCTGGTCCAGTCCAACAGACTAAAAGAACAAATGATGCTAGCGACACCGTTTCATTTAAGCAACTAAGTTGGACATCATTGGCAAAGACATTAAAAATAAATCCAGTTTCTACAATCAGAGAAGCTAAAAGAAGCAAATAAATGTTAAAATAGGCGATAAGACCACTCCCTGGCATTTTCCTGGCACTGTATGTAACATTGGGTGTTCTTATTACAAAAGCACTTCTGTAAAGAAAAGACTCGAACCATCTCAAAACTGTTCCACCAAACTCTAACTCCCAAAGATGCTGCAATAAAAAATGTATGATGTAAAGTATCAAATGCAGCAGCAGTAAGCTCTATGAATATCAACAAGCAATCATTACCCTGATCCTTTTCTAATTTCATATGACTATGAAGTGTCATCAAGATAGTTTTAATTCTACAATGGGCATAAAGACCTGACTGATAAATATGAAGGATCCTACGTTCTTTCAAATACTCATCCAACTGGAAATAAACACATTTTTCTAATAACATCCCTAGAAAAGGCCAATAAGCTACTGGGTGATAATTTTGCATATTTCTTCTGAATGGAAATAAGTGCACTTCTTTGAGAGAACTTGGAAAAATGCCATCACACAATGAGAGATCTACCAAATGAATCAAAACAAGGATAAATACTTCCTGTACTGATTTAACCCAAATAGAGGGAATTGAGACGAGAGGTTCTCATGCTCTAAACTAGTCACTGGCTGAAACTCTGTCTATTCTCTAATAACACCTCACTCACCCCTCCACAATCAAACTGAGGTTCCAAATCTTCCAAATCATTATAAAAATGTACAATCTTATCAACAAAATAATTCCCCTAATCATCTACTGAAAGGTCTCTAAAAACTCTACTGAACTTCCCTGCAAGAACCTCTCAGCTGCTGGATCAACCCATAAAGCTCCTTAGGTCTTTGCAAAGATTTTACTAACAAAGAGATAGAATAATGCTTTCCCAGCTTAATTACTTGACAGAAAAATGTATTTAATAACAAGGCCTCCACTAAATGTTTTGTCTGCCATCTATGTTCCTTATGATGAACCTTCAACCTAGGATGGTGCCAGGTTGAAGCAGTACTGGAAGAAACCTTACACAATTTAGGAAGAGCTAGAGTATCAAAAATGTCTTTCAATACTGTGTTTATGATACATTGGAAACTGCAAAGTTGCTAAGATACGAATCAATATTTCTTTGTGCATGTTCTGATAAATATAGGTAATATCCTCCATGAAAAAACCACCAGAGGGAGCTCCCTCAAAATGAAAGGCCGGTGTAATGACCTGAAAGGGGACCCTAGAGGAAGCTCCACCTTACAGATGACAGCCAAAAGCTAGAAGGCTGGAGGGAAGTGGTCAGATACTTGTAGGATTAAGGGTAGAAGGGTCCATCACAGAATGGAAGAGAGCATTTCCCTTTTAAGTAGTAGACCATTGAGAAAGTTCTGGACCCTTCTAGAAGCAGGAGGAAAGGTCCGGAAAGGGTGGGGTGGGCTATTAACAGCCCCATAAAAGATACTTCCTTGGAGGAGGTATTCCAGAGGGGAAGGAGGGATGAAGTCCTGCGGTTAACCGGAGAAACTGGAATGGTCTGAGAATCCCAGGGCATGGACCCCAAAGAATAAGCCCAGAAAGCTGAACCAGAGATGCTGACCGGGGGCGAACTGAGAATCCTGGCGCATGAACCCCCAAAGGAAGAACCAAGGGAACCAGACTTACAACAATAAGGTACTTAACTGAAAGACTCAAAAGAAAGGGAGTTTTAAAAATATGCTCTCTTTTAAATTCCAGGGGTGGAGGATAGGACCATATGGTTATGGTGAAAGTTAAAGTCCTGGTGAAAGTTAAAGTCCTGTCCAAGGGGTGGTGACTGCTTAACTGAGGACCCCAAATCTCTTGAAGGAGGGCTCAGTTGGAAGATTGTTTGATGAACTATCTGTTTTGAAGGAGAATCCCCCCACAGAGTGCTTGATGAAGGCTAGATGGAGCTAATTTGCATAATAGCAGAGCTGAAAGCTGCCTAATTTTCATATCATCTGAAGCCTACTAATCCAGTATGTTCATTCATGGGAAAGGTGCCAGAGGTGTATAAGAAGTATCAGAACTGTTTCTTGACCTAGGGAAACCTTCCCAGAGGTGGGAGGCCTTAATGATCAGGGGTGGACAAGTCACTCTAAGTGCAAAAAAGTCCCCTATCCATGACACTGTGAGTACCAGTTGCTGTATAAGGGAGATGTCTCTGAGTAACTTCTTAGATACAAAGCTCTGGTTGGCTCTCCAGAACTGTTTGCGGAGGGTAGGTCATAACTAGGAGGCTGGCATTGCTGTTGGGCCTAAGATCCAGTGAATAAAGGACTGGAAATACTGTTTGACCCCCAAGAAACCCATCATATAATAGTGTCAGAAATGGGATCTTAAGAGTCAACACACAGAAGACCAGCTACAGTCAAGTCCACAGAGAGCCAGGAGATTCACCAAGGGAACAGCTGTCTAAGGAGAAGTCAGAATCCAGAGTAACCAGTAAGAGAGAAGAGTTGAAAGGGTTCCTGACTAGACCAGATGGAGAGGCTGAGCCAGAGAGTCAAAGGGGCCAATGCTGAGAAAGCCGCGTTACTCACCTACCCCAGGTAATAGGTACCTAGGGAGGAGGTGGTGGGAGGATCCAATGAACTGGGAAGTAGCAGTTGACCGAAAAGTTTGGGAATCCTGTTCTGTTGTTTTTGTTTTCTGGTATGAATTATTATGAAGAAGTAGAGCAAGTGTAGGACTGGGGAAAACAAGCAGTCTGCACTTGGATTTTTTTCTTCTGTTTTGCAGGCAGCATTCCATCAGATGACGTCAGAGTCAAGGGAAAGCAGAGACAGCCCAAGCCAGGGACCTCAAAAGTCCAGAGACCAGAGGAGCCGGAGCGCTAGACAAGCTCAGAAGACATGGACATGGCGTGACTGGAAGGGATGGAATCCATGATCCAGGTTCTGGGACTTGGGTGGGGACTTTGCAAAGGGACTGTTGGGACTACACATGTGCCTAAAGGGGTGTTTGGGTAAGACAGGATCCCGGGGAGGAGGAAAAGGGAAACGCCCTCTTCCATTCTGTGATGGGCTCTCCTTAATCCTACAAGGGTCCGACCACTTCCCTCCAGCTTTCTGGCTTTTGGCTGTCATCTGTAAGGTGGAACTCCCTCTAGTGGCCCCTTGTATATCATTACCCTGGTCTTTCACTGGGAGAGCTCCCTCCGGTGGCCTCTTCATGGTGGGGCATTACCTATACTTATCACAATGTTAGTTTTAGAAGGAATGCAGTTTTTCAGTTTTGTCTAATTATCATCAATTATGTTTAGCAAGTTCCTTACATGTTACAAAGATTAGATTGGCAAGAAATGAGACAATTTTCAATGCTTTAACAGTAAATATTCTCTTAGGAGACATTGCTGTATAATATTTGTTAGACCATGACTATTTTTGTGGGATTAGTTAAGATGGATTTTCTTGGAAATGTATAAATTGAAAATTAGGAGATAGCAAAATACATTCATTACTATTTATAAAGTATCCACGGTCCTGGATAGACAACTCTATGCAGTATCTTTTTCCATTAAATTGATGGACATGGATATTGAATATAATATTTCATTCTGTTAATTGGAGAAAGGATGGGATCTTTAAAATAAAAATAGTGTTGCTTAATTTAAAAGGACTCAGCAATCTGATCAAAAGGAAAGAGGTCTTGATCTATCTTAACAGGGAAAAAAGTGGATATTATGTTACTTCAAGATTCAGTAATACTGACAAGTAATTGGACAGTGGATTGAATTCTTTCCCTAGCTATAACCAAGCAAAATGGAGCAGTTATCCTTTTTTAAAAATCTGTGAAATATTTGTTGAGGCTCTATCCATGTACTGTGTATATATGACTGAGCTACAGTATTCTGCTGATATGTAGTGTCTGTGTAGAAAATCTTGTTTGTTATGTTTTCCCATTAAGAGATCTGTTGGTATTCTAGGGACTAGTGTAATATTCTTAGTAATGCTTTTTTATATGATCCATGCCTGGTAAAAGGGGTGTGGCTACTTTGACTCTGCCCCTAAGGTTGCACTGTATGAGTACCGGTACCTTTTTTCCTACAAAAAAAGCACTGAGTCACAGCAGACGTTACTAATAGTGATCTCCTTTAAACACATTAATCTGAAAACTATTCATGACTTTATCTTTAAAGTTACTGGCCTGGATCTGTGGAACTATTTACCCAATCCTTTATGACTAGAATTTTCCTATGCTATTACTCAGAAAAATGTTAAAGGCATTCTTGTTTCAGGATAATGATGGATCACAATGAGCAGCAGCATGAATCATATAGTTATTTCCTTTATTCTGTGATTTAAATGCAACTTACTTTTCTTTCTATATCTGTTTCTATTTATTTTTATTTGATTTGATTATAATACTGTGCAAACCACTATCCACCTTATAATCGAAAGAGAAAAACGCCTATATTCCGACCTAAATCGGGAGATGGACGTCTTTCTCTCACGGGTGCCCAAATCGGTATAATCGAAAGCCGATTTTGGGCGTCTTCAACTGCACTCTGTCGCGGGAATGAATAAAGTTGATGGGGGTGTGTCGGAGGCGTGGTGAAGGCGGGACTGGGGCGTGGTTATCAGCCAAGCAGAGATGGGCGTCTTTAGGTGATAATGGGAAAAAAAAGGCGTTTTTATCACGACTTTGGGTCACTTTTTTTGGACCCTTTTTTTTTTTACAAACAAGTCCCAAAAAAGTGCCCCAACTGACCAGATGACCACTGGAGGGAATCGGGGATCACCTGCCCTGACTCCCCCAGTGGTCACTAACCCCCTCCCACCAAAAGAAACCCACTTTACAAACTTTTTTTGCCAGCCTGTATGCCAGCCTCAAATTCCGTACCCACCTCAGTGACAGCAGAATGTGTTCTATCCTCTGACAGCCTTTCCCTGGTTCTGATGTGGGTCTTGGGTGAGTGTGACACCTTTTCTGTTAAGGGCACTGCAGAATCACATCAGCAATGCATTGTGGTGGGTGTAGGGTATTGGGCTCCGTGATTTCACTAGCTTGTGTTATATGCTCACGATGTTGGTAGTTGGTAGGCTCTACTCCCATGGTACTTTTCCCTCTGCTTACTGGGTCAGAGTGTGCCCTGTTGTGTTTCTGGTAGTCCATGAGGTAGTGGCCATTTTTGTAAGCCAGTTTTAGATCCCGGTCATGTGTTAGCCATGTTACAGCACTTAGTTCTTACCTTGAATGTTGCTGAAAGAGGGCATTGTACACCATTCTGCCAGCTGGGACCTACTGCTAATCTCAGTACTAGCGAGACTCGTTGCCAGTGGGGCACAACCTGTGATCTGCAGTTAACTGTGAGTAAAGATGCTTATTCAATTAAAGGACGTTTTCAGCGAGATTAGTCTTCAGGTATCAACTGCTGTGCCAAGGTTATACAACAGCAACAAGTCCTGTCCCTGGAGCATTTTTAGTAGGTACTGCAGTGCACTTCATGCAGGCAGACCCAGGCCCATACCCCCTCCACCTGTACCACTTGTAGTGGTAAATGGGAGGCCTCTGAAACCCACTGTACCCATATGTAGTTGCCCCCTTCACCCCTAAGAGCTATGGCAGTGTTGTACATTTGTCCCTCCCACGACCAAATGGCTTGGATTAGGACGTTTCTGAGCTGGGCGTTTTTATTTTCCATTATCGCAAAAAAAAAAAAAAAAAACGCCCAGCTGAGAAAGGACCAAATCCATGGGCATTTAGTCCGTTCAAACCGTATTTTCGAAACAAAAGATGGACGCCCATTTTTTTTGAAAATACGGTCTGTCCCACTTCTTCACGTACCCGTTTTCAGAAGTAGACGCCCATGGAGATGGGCGTTCGCGTTCGATTATGCCCCTCCACGTCAGCCTCATCTGCTGGCAGTAGATCAAATTTTAAATAAACTGTAAATCTAAAGCCCTCTTCTGTGCGCCACCATCTTATCCATACATTGAGACGCCAGAGCTCAGCCTTCTTCTGGTATCCTGCATGTGGAGTTGGTAACCTTTCTTAGAATACGATCCTGGGCATTCTAGATTTCATTTTTCTACTTAAAAGACAATATTTGGCTTACAGAACTTCCCTTTTGCACCTTCTTATATTGGCAGCCATATGCAGTATAAAAGCCAGCTCCTACCTAACTCCCTCTAAAATCCTATTTATAACTTACTACCCTGCCCATCGGTAGTGACATCTGGGTAACTTAAAGGCTAAAGGATAATGAAAGCATTGTAGAAAGACAGACATAATGAAAGTGGGAACACAGGAGAACTACAATGTTTTGTGATAGGACAGAGGGGAGAGGAAAGCACACAAGGGATGCAAGCCCACTGGAAGTAAAGTAGGAGCTCAGCAGAATGCATCTGTAAAGAGAAACGTTTTTAGGTCAACCTTAAACCAATCTAGGGAAATCAAGGGGATGCCCTTCTTCTAAGAGATCTTGTTTTTCCAAGGCAGCACAAGTTCTGTCACACTGGAGGTGGTGCCACTTGAAGATCTCTATATACCTCTCTGTCTCATCTCTTCCAGGTCTGCATTCCTTTTTCCAGAAATTATATTAATTTCACCCATTGCTAAGAACATTTATGCCAAGTATACAGACAACTTATAACCAACAAGATGATAGTCATACATGTGGTACTCCATATAAAAGAATGGATAGCTTTCATTCCCCTAACGGACTGTTGTCTGTATCCTAATGTTGTTGAGTTGTTAAACTTATTTAATGTTGTTTATGAAGAAGGGAAGCTTAATCCTATTTTCAGTCACTTAAAGTTATTAGGTGTGTTTTATTTAAGCTTGTTATGATTGCAAAATGACTACAATTTATCTATTGCTATAGTTAGGGTTAACTCCTTACTTGTTGACTTGAATCCCTACTTGACACTTGTCATGAAAAATATACTTTCTAACCTATTTGGGATAAAAGCCTACATATCAAAAATGGGTCTGGGATGGGTGAGTAGATAGGAAAAATGAAGCACCATTGATGACTGGACTTTTCATAATATATAGCAAAAACAGTACCTGTTTGCAATATCTTTTCTTCAGACTTATTTTTCACAGAGAAAACAAATTATTATTCTATAAGCCTCATGTAGTAAAACTAATTTGAAAATCAGAGTTCAATGATTATTGTATTTTTGGATAATTTTTAAAACCTTATTCTACATGTAATAAGCTACTTGTAAGCAATAAGTTGCAAAATAAAATTTGAACCAAATCAGAAGTAAAATAAATAGCAGTAAACTAGAAGAAATACATTAAAATTGAAGTTACAATAAGTTTATCTCTAAAATTGACATTCATACATAGTCAGATACCTTTCTTACAGTCAATCTAATTTTATCAAATAGCACCACATCTCTTTATTGGAATTAAATTTGGACGTAGCTTTATTAACCATTGTGAAGAGGAGGGCGAGGGGGTGGATAAAATGGAAGTGGAAGAGGAAGAAGTGAGGAGGGTCAAGAGAAAAGGGAGACAGAAGAGAGCCTTGCCCTTGCTACTTCCCCAGAGAGAGAAAAGAAAAGGGTTTCCCCCCATGGGAAAATGGAGGGGGGAGAAAGACTACACTACCCAGCAGCCCCGGGGAAAACCCTGGTACAGAAACTATCTCCCCCAGCAGCCTCCAGGGAAGAGCCTAGACAAGGCTAGGGAGTTGTCTCCAGAGAGTAATCAGGAAAAGGAGGAACAGCTGAAGAGTGGGTGGGACGAGGAACCCATGGAGTGGCAAGAGGCCGAGGAGAGAGTGAGAGAGGAGAACCTGGAGGAGCCAATGGACATAGCAGCATGGGCCCAATCATTGGGGAAAAAGCTGAGAAAGCAGGTAACCTCGTGGTATGGCAGCTGGGCTAAAAGGGGAAAGAAGAAGGGTCATGCGGGAGAAGAGTCAGTGATAGTGAAGGTGTGACCCAGAAAGGGTGGGACCCTTTGCATCTCCCCAGAGAGAGTCAGGCTGTTTTTTGAACTGTGGGTTACTGAACTGTTCAGAGTAAAAAAGTGTGTTGTTTTGAGGAGTGATTATTGCTTCCCTCTGTGTGAACTGCTCACAGCAAAAAGGAAGCTGTTTTTTTTAACTGTTTGCCAGTGCACCTGGAGAAGACAGGTAGCAGTTGTGTCTGTCTTTGTGTTTTTTTTTTTACTGCAGCCTGCAGATGCGCTCCTCCCAGAGGGGGGAGGGGAGCACTGAACTGTAGGACTTTTTAAGGTGGAACAAACTGAGTTCTGGAAGCAGTGGGGTTTATGTTGCTTTCATCCCTGCTGTGCTTATGCCCTGAGAAGGGAAAACAGTGGGGCTGTGTTTTGGATTCCTGTTTTGTTTGGAACTGCTGAACTGTGAACTCCAAGGAAATAAAAACTTGCTGATTGTCTTTTGGAGCTTTGATTACCTGAAGTCCGGCCCTGTGGATTACAATGGGGCTATGAGGCTGGACATGAATACTGGTCTCTAGCTGGAGTCTCCAAGGTAGAAGTGGCACATATCTTTCACACCATACATAATTCATTTATATTACTTAATATTGGCATTTGCATCGCTACCAATCCTGACACATACATGAACAAAAAATACTATGACAACCTTATAAATTGGAAAAATAATTTTGGCCGCAGCTTTATTAACCACTCAAAAATTCATAACCAACACAAATAAAAATGTTGTTATCAATATTTCAATGCAATCTTCACTTTTCTTATTACCTTTTATAAAGCTAGTCGGTGCCAACCTAGCTACACATATTTATCCCATCAAATGTATTAATACTCCATGAACCACCTTGTAAAGTGAGACCTGCGGTGACTTCAAGACCTCACTTCTGCTTCTGGCGATTTTGCACACAAGTAGATTACACTGTAAAATGAAGGCTGCTTTAAAAATTCTCATTTAAATTACCGCAGCTGCGACTTAAACTCCCCCGTTTAACATTCCTAAATATCACTATCCTAACTACAAAATTACCCAAGATCCCAATCCCATCCCTCACTCGTCTAAATTTTGGGAGGGATTGGGTGGGATGAAATTTCCTGCTTTAGTTCCCTCAACTAGCTTTCCTCCTTGCTGCCCATCAATTCTCCTCAGCCCGGAGCCCATCAGTTTTCCAGACGCTCTCGTGCTCTTTTTGCTCTGCCCCCAACCTTAACCCCCCCATAAAAAATTTACATTCCCTTTGAAGTCACCATTCTTTCTGCTCTAATTTGAATGCCTTACTAAACTTCAACATCTTTTCCCAGTAATCCCTTCTTATTTTTACCCCCTTTTTTGTATGAAGTCTTTATTAAACAATTGCTAATTAATTTGTTAATTAATTTAATTACATCAAAATTTCATTAATTTTAATTTTAGTTCCTAAGTCTTTATAAGACTCCCATTGCAAAATAATTAAATTATCTTCTTATTGAGTATATATGTCCCCCGCCACCACCCATTTTTCTTTTATCCCTTCACCATAACAAAATATATTTAGGCACTTCTGCAGCAATGCCAATATTATCCACCCATAATTGATATTATAGGTTTTCTTTAACTTTTCACCCAATACATTACATTCAAACACAATGTTGGCATCCCCAGAGTGATTTTAAACAAACTGGAGCCATTTGGTAAAGAAACTATCTTCCTACCTTAGCCAAAATTGCCCCCCTTCGGTCCATGTGAATCACAGTGCCACCAAGCCACAGTTCACTCGTGGTGGTTCCGTCTACAAGTTACTCTTCTCAATCAAACATCTTTTAAGCAAATATTAACTTAACTACATCTGGTGCCTATTTATCCCCACATATCCTGCCGACTATCAAGGCTGCAACCGACCCCCCCCCCCCCTTCCCCACCTTATACCAGGAAATCCAACACCACCCTCCCACCAATCCAAACCACACAATTCCCAGCAATATGACCTACAATAAGAAACCAAAACAAAACGCACACCGGACAAAAAAGGATGGGTAGGGAGAGGCACAAAATTTCCTAACACCTAAGGCATCATCACTTGCTTCTACCCCACCCAATAATATTTTTAACCATCAAAACCTCTCTGTTTAACCCTAGTCGTTCCCATGCCCACAACCAATCCTTGACTCTATTATGTCTCCAATCAAACTTCAACTCCTGTTGCTACCCTTCAATCACAAAACATCTAACCCTTTCATTCCCTTCCCTCATTCCCGCTGTCTCTTTTTTTCAACCCACCCTTCCCATCTCCCCACTCATACTAATTATTCTCCAATTCCCTTCCTTCTGACTCAGTCAATGTTATTGGCCATGACAGCCTAAACTGTGGGGTCTCCTTCTTTCACTCTGGAGGCACTTTGGTTGAGGGATCAAGAAGGCCTTGGACCATAAACACCTAACCATCTGTCCCCACACTGAAGGACCATCACTACTTCCCTGATCTCAGGCCAGCACCCTCCATTGTACCTCTTCTTTGACTGCTGTCGTTAAAAACTTTCAGTTTGGCTAATATCAATAACAGCAGCTGTATTTAAGTTGAAATCATTGATACCCTGGGCCTGGTTCAAATGTTCCATAGTGCCCATTCTGGGGCACTCAGGCTAGGGATACCCTCACCTGGAGTAATCAGGTCAGGTGTGTTCTGGGCCAGGATTACTTGCTTGAATGGTGGCTCCAGTTTAGAGTGCCCTACCTTGATTGCCTGACCAGAGAACCCCAGACCACAGTATCTCAAACCTGAGGTGCCAGTAGATGTGGGGGCTTGTGGATCTGATGCTGAATTTTTAACTCCTCATTGACTTCCATTAAAGTCAATGGGAAAATAAAACTTCACTTCTGGAGTTTTTACTCCACCTTCAATGATGAAGCAAAGATGTAGTACTACTGGGGAAGAAAAAAATCTGCACTAATTTTTAGCACAGTCTTTTTCTTCATGGGAAGTAATTCTATATGCAGCTCAGTAGCCCTTATACAGCAGCTTGAGCCCATAACAGTAGTTCCCTAAGTCCATTACAGTCCCAAGCATTAGCCAGGTACATCTGAGTGGGGTGGGGTGGGGTGGGGAGTTGGGGGAAGAGGGGCTTGGAATTGGGAGAGCCAGTGGGTGGAGGGGAGAGTACTATTGCAGGCCCCTTTAAGAAACATCCTGGGAGTATTGTAATGAGCTGTTTTGCTTGTATCACATACTTTACTTCTCATTACTGTGTAACACAAGGTACCTCATATTGATATCTGTTACAGAAATTTAATGCAAGTTAATGTTCTTTAATATGTGTTATATGGCAAATAACTCTGACCTCTACCCGGTGTTCCTGTATGGAGTATGTTCAGAGAGTTAAATCTTGGGCTGCTTATTACCAAAGAAGAAACTCCAATCCTGAATTCAATTCTTCGTTCAATACAGTTGATGAAAAAATAAACAAATCAATCACTTGCAGTGATTAAGCTAGATTGGGGATTCTGTACATACAGAGTAAGTCCATGTTTGTGATTAGCCCCTCTCCCAGAGAGGAAGAACAGTCAGTGGCTGGTAATATGAAATACTAAAAGAAACAACAATAACAGTAGCAGCCACAACAGCAACTGCAGCAGGTGAAAAACCACTATGGATTACTAACTCTGAGAGGAAAAAATAAGTAGCTGTTTACTGCCTCAGCATGGAGAGTTCAAGCTCTCTTCATGCTGGATCTATGACCTAGGCACAGCACTCTAACAGGTTACCATATCTTTCTGTTTACCTCGGAAGCAATTGGAGGGAGTGGAAATCTGCTCCTCCCAGCATGCCCAGTGGCAGGCAGTAACAACAAATCTCCAAAAGGTACTGAGAAAAGAACACAGGTGTTCATAAAGGCTAATTACAAAGGATTTCAAAAATGCAGGGACCTGGTCCATTATACACAGCTTAATAAATATATAGATGTGTAATCTGTTACACACAGACAACACTAGTTGCCCCATGTAATAAGGGCAGAACAAACATCAAAAACTGGAAACAACATGGGAAATAAAACAAAATTAAGTTTTGATGCCTGCACAACCCTAAAAAAGCTGAATGTAATGTAATCAAAGAACCAGTACAATACAGGGCCAAATTTAAAACTCTATCTTTGACCTTCAAGGCCCTTAAAGGAAATGGCCCAGAGTATTTGAAGAATAGGATCTCCCTCTACACACCTTCAAGTTCACTAAAGTCCTCCCAAGGATTATCCCTAACCACATCCTCTCCAAAGGACATCACACGATATGGTACCCGCAAGCAAGCCTTCTCCAGAGAAGCTCCCACATTCTGGAATGCTCTCCCTGAAAGGCTCTGCTTATCTTTACTTCAGTAAGCAGATGAAAGCTTGGCTCTTCAACCAGGAGTAACATGGGCTGCATATACTTCAGCAGGACGTGTTTATCCACTCCTACCCTAGCTAAGATAATGTTCAATCACCTTTCTGACCTCATTTGCAACTTTCTTTAAATTAATCCCCTTATTTTCTTACTCCTGTTAGTCTATCTTATCTATATATATGTTCCATCTTTGTTTATACTCTAGGCTGTCTATGAAAATGTTTTATTACGTATTGTGTTGACATTGTAATGTAGCATTCTATGCCATACTTTGTATTGTTACTTGAATAATTTTACTGCTGTAATTGTCTATTGTTTATGTTTGACTTATACTTGCTGTACACTGCCTTGAGTGAATTCCTTCAAAAAGGCAGTAAACAAATTCTAATAAATAAATACATTTAAAAATGGAACTTAGGGGCCCTTTACCAAGCGGTTGTAAAAGGTGGGCCATGGTGGCATCGGCACATGGGATTGCCATGTGCTGAGGCCAGTGGCGATCCTAGGTCGGCTGTCACCATGGGGCGGATCGCCGCTGCACCCCCCCCCCCCGGGTGCAGCACGACCCCCCCCCCGGCACATCAACACCCCCTTGCCGCATCAAACACCCCCCCTCCAGTGCATCAACACTCCCCCCCCCAGGTGCTTTCTTGGCTGCTGGGAGCAGCTGCGCACCTGTCGGGTCTGCTGGCTCCCTGCTCCCTCTGCCCCTGAACAGGAAGTAACCTGTTCCGGGGCAGAGAGAGCAGGGAACCAGCGGAGCCAACAGGCACGTAGCATCCCCCCCCCCCCCCCCAGCAGCATGCACCCGGGGCGGACCACCCCCACGCCCCCCCTTGGTACGCCACTGGCTGAGGCCACCTTTTACCATAGCAGGTAAAAGGTTTTTTTTTTTTTTAAAGAAGGCAGTAAGTGGCCATGCGGTACATGAAAAATAAATATTTTCTAGTGCCGGAAATGCCATGTGGCAGACTTGGAACTACTTCTGGGCTCCTGGGCGAGCCTGGAAGTAGGGCCAATTCACCCTGAACACTGCCTCTTCGTAAAAGGACCCCTTAGTGATTGAAGTTTATTGTTTTCCCATCCAGCAGAACTAGTGTAATCTTACTCCTTTTCTGCATTTCCATCTGCTAGAGAGAGAGAGAGAGAGAGAGAGAGAGAGAGAGAGAGAACAAAGCAAAGTGCCAGCAGGAATAGCATTTCTGTCCCAAGATCATATTGTCTACAGAAAGAAATAATAATTCTCGTATCTTGGCACATTTCATTTAAAGACAATGCCTCTTGTGCTCTGCCAATAGCATAACACTAAAGGAAATTAAAAGGCAGTGCCTGTGTGGCAGTATTAAGTGGGATTTAAAGCCTGCCTTTCAGCTGAAACTGGGCTCAGCTGACAGAGCGAAAGCCATGTGAAGGCAAACAGCTCAAAGATTTCTCCCTTCTATGTGCTATAAGCTTCAAGTTAATCTATTACATCTATGCATATTCTAGTGCTTAGTATCTCGCCTTTCGCAGTATCAACAAAGTGGTTTACAGAACAAATATAAAGATAAAACCTAGAAATAGGACAATAAACTCGGTTAGTTAAGGGCAGAAAAGGATGGAAACACATACAAGCAGATGTTAGAGAGGTAGATAACTCTAAGGTAAGTATTTAAGTTTAGATATTCAGAACTGGCCCTCTGCCAGGCCAGGTGACCCATGTGTATCCATGTCACTGTATAAGTGGGTTTTAAAGATCTCTTTACACTTTTTTTTTTTTAATAAGGATTCTAGTGCTAGTTGTTTGGCTTTTCAAAGATGGCTGAGGTTTCAGATTTTCCTTTTCTTTATTTGTTTTTAAGAGTGAATGGGGGTGCAATTTGTTTTAAAACGGAAAAATGTAATTTTACGGGGAGATTTTCAGCCATTTAAAACTTGCTTCTTATTGGAAAGGATTTACATCGAAGCCACAACAGGCAATGTGCTGCTAATGCCTGGATGTCATTATGTCTCATACTTCCATACCTTTATTGTCTTTTTCTTTTGATTTTCTTCCTATTTCATTCGTTTTGTTTGCCATGTTTATAGAATGTGTCTATAAAGTAGGTACTTTTAGCAAATAACATGTGTTAAATCATTTGAGTTCAAACTGAGGCACATTTTCAATATGATGTCTAAATCCAATTTTGGACGTTTTGCAGAAAATGTCCAAAAGTCCAGTAGCAAACATGGCCATTTTCAAACCAGAAAAATATCCATGGCCATTTGCAAGGGAGTCAGTGACCACTGAGAGTAAGGAGGTTATGCCTTAATCCTTCCAGTGGTCATTTGCAGACTTATTTTCGAAAGAGAAGGGCGCCCATCTTTCGACACAAATCAGGAGATGGGTGTCCTTCTTTCAGGGTCGCCTAAATCGGCATAATCGAATGCCGATTATGGGCATCCCCAACTGCTTCCCGTTGCGGGGACGACCAAAGCTCCCGGGGGCGTGTCGGAGGCGGGGCTAGGGTGTGCCTAACAGATGGGTGTCCTCGAGCGATAATGGAAGAAAGAAGGGCGTCCCTGACGTGCACTTGGCTGACTTTACTTGGTCCATTTTTTCTTACGACCAAGACTCAAAAAGGTGCCCAAACTGACCAGATGACCACCGGAGGGAATCAGGGATGACCTCCCCTGACTCCCCGAGTGGTGACTAACCCCCTCCCACCCTGAAAAAAACAACTTTAAAAACTTTTTCGCCAGCCTGAAATGTCATACTCAGGTCCATCGCAGCAGTATGCAGGTCCCTGGGAGGGGAGGTATGTGTGTGTCAGCGGAGGCATAGCGAAGGCGTGGACATCCTTCTTTCAAACATTTTGGATGTCCTGAACTGCCCCCCACAGAGACGGCCAAATTTCAAGGGAGTGGAGGAGTGGCCTAGTGGTTATAGCACTGATCTTGCAATCCAGAGGTGGCCAGCTCAAATCCCACTGCTGCTACTTGTGATCCAAAATCCAAATAAATAAAGGGGGTGTTGGAGGCATAGCAGGCATGTACATCCTTCTCACAAAAACATCCACATTTTGGACGTCCTCAACTGCCATCACAGGACAGAGGCACAGCAAAGGACATCCTCAACTGCCGTTGCAGGGACAGAGACATAGCAAAGGACGTCCTTGACGTCCTTCAACCATACTAAAAAAAAAAAATCCTTGAGGAACACTTGGACGTTTTCACCTGGATTTGTATTTTTCTAAGGTTGTAGATGGTAATTTATTTAAGGTTGTAGACGGCTATTATAAACGCAGCTTGTCTGCATGTATGAAGCCGTCTTTGGCATGTGCAGAGCAGCCACGCATAATGCTCGGCTGCTCTACACTGGCTTCCCCTCCTTAGAAAGGAAATCATGTGCAAATGATCTAACAGCAAGCAGCTCATTTGCACGCGATTTCCTTCATGCATGCCCATTCCTTTCTGAATCGCTAAGGGATCGGTAAGGGAAGGGCTTTTTCCGTTCAGTTAGTGCATCAGTTAGTCCACTGCAGTGCCCCCTAGGGTGCCCGGTTGGTGTCCTGGCATGTCAGGGGGGGCAGTACACTATGAATGCTGGCTCCTCCCATGACCAAATGAGTTGGATTTGGTCATTTTTTAGATGGGCGTCCTCGGTTTCCATTATAGCCGAAAACCGGGGACGACCATCTCAACATTTATGTCTACTATCTCTAAGGTCGACCTAAATGTTGAGATTTGGGCATCCCCGACTGTATTATCAAAATGAAAGATGGACGCCCCTCTTGTTTCAATAATACGGGTTTCCCTGCCCCTTCACAAGGATGCCCTCAGGAAAACATGGGCGCCCCGTTAGATTATGCCCCTCTTGGTCATTTAAAGCACCTTTTTGTGACTTAGTCATGAAACAGGTCTAGACCAAAACGTCTGACTTTTAGCCCTGGATGTTTTTACATTGTTTTATTATGGCAGAAAAACACCCAAGTTTTGGGAATGTCCAAATCCTGCCTCTGACATACCCCTGACAAGCCCCATTGTGATTTCAATGCACTGCGTAGGAACTGCATAGAAAACCATCTTAAAATGGAATTTGAAAATAGCAATTTGGATTGTTTGGCAAAAACTGTCCATCTGCTGCTTTGTACTGCTATTTGGATGGTTTTCTGTTTTGAAAAACTATATGCAAAAGTCTAAACATTTCAAGAATAACTTGAACAAACTAAGTTGATATTTTGTTCATTTTTTAAGTTGTTTCAGATAGGAAATAGTACAAAACAGCATAACAAACTCTTTTATGCTTTTATATATTTCTGATGTGACAGCACATCCCTAACAGAGGTGCATGAAGATTTTGTTTCCTTCATTATATACCTCAGTTCCTTCTTCAGGACTCTTTTTTGTAAGAGTCATTGCATTCATCCCTTAATATTGGAAGATGCATTTCTGTCACATCTTGACTACTATCTTCTTGACTTTTCAATTCTCCACCTGCAACTAAGAATTTGGGCAGTTGCTTTTGTAAAGAAATCTTCTTTTTTAACCAGGTCTCACATTCAATGATATTTTTTCACTGACTTCCAAGACATTTCTGCTGTGTTTAAATTTTTGATTTTTCATTTACAAATGTATATACCATCTGTTGCCAACATCTCTCAGCTTTGTTGTATTGTTACTAAGGGTGTGCATTATTTAGTATGCCTTTGGTTCATTAAAGTACCTTAAAGAATTTAGAATGTTCAAAATTGATTTGACATGCATTACGCTTTAAATTAATATATGTATGATATATTTGTGTACATTAAAACAATAAAAAGTTTTTAATGTGTATAAAAATGTTTTATTATACTGAATATTTGAATGCATTGGAACAACCACAAATCAAGAAAATTCAGAAAATCCTGTAAATGAACTGAAAAATTTTAGCCATGCATAGCCCTGAAAGCTATTTGCAATATGGCCTGTTTTCTTCCACTCCCAGAAGCATAATTTCCTTGGTGTCTCACTGTGAGGCAGTGCCTATCCAAAGGTCCTTTTGGGGTTGGATGGCTGTTTGATGTTCTCCTGCTGACTTACGGTTGATGTGCCTGGAATCTTGAACTCACACAATAGAGGTGTTATCAACTGTGACATAGGCTTCCCCAAACACTGTGTCCAACTCTCCCTCTTGACTTAAGATCCTATACTTCTTTGTCTTCTCCAGGAAAAAATAACCCTGTGGGGAGGTGGAAACGTACTTAGCTTGCATCAACATCAACATCTGAGACCACAATCCTCATGAAAGCTTTGTTAAAAAAAACAACCCAAAACAAAGTAAAACCTTCCAAAGCAATCACAGGAAAAAGAAGGAGAAGGAGAGCATGAGAGGTAAGATGGCACCCTTGAGTAAAGATGCCAGCACCTCAGCTCCTATTTCCTCCCTAATGCCTAAGAAATGTCACAGGAAATTTAGTGCCTCAGTGGTTCCAGTGGCTGTTTTCTCCATTTCATTCAGACAAATATGGAGGTGCTTATAGTGCTGCTATTGACTGCAGCTCCACATAGAGCAAAGGTAAACCATTTCCCTTCTTGTTTCTGGACAGCAGTGTTTCACTGTCCCTCGATGTGCAAAAGATGAAGGCCAATCCAGCTGAGAAGCAGGAGAAAGGTGCCATAGGAGCAACGACACACTCTAATGATCTCAATACTACTGCTGTGCAAGGGATGGCTGTAACTGCTACAGGGGTTGTGGCTGGTTCAAAGATTGGCCAAGTACCAAGGAATCAACCTAGCGAAGTTTCTTCCAGTAAAAAAGACAGTGTGGAGGTAGGTGAGATCTCTGGGACTGAACCGGGGAGGTCCTTTAATATTTTCACCAGTAAGACCTTCTGTTTTCAGATATGGAAGGTAATAATAGTGTCGGGTCAATCTATTACCTCTCAAGTGGCAGCAGAAGGGAGTAGCATTAACAATTTGGAGCAATGAATAGATAAACAGGATTCTCAGATGACGATTGTAGAAGATGGTCATAAATCCTTGGAAAATTTGTCATCTTCCTTAGTTAAAGGTAATTCTAATTTTGAAGTTAAATGTGAGAACTTGGAATATATTATCCATCAAAGGAATCTCCATCTGATAAATTTTCCACAGGTACCAAGAATCTCAGCTCAAGACTATCTGGCCAATATTTAGCACTATTTAACCAGCTAGAAATGGCTCTTGGCCTGTTAAATAGCATCTAACTGGCTAAGCGCCAATATTCAGCACAAGATAGCTGGTTATCTTTGGTGAATATTAGTGCTTAGTGCATAGTGGTTAAACGGCTATATCACGTGATATAACCAATGCCAGTTACTGGAAACGGCCCGGCCTTGAATATCTGGTCTCAGCACTGACACGGGACTTAGCTGGCCCACCTCCCATGGGCTGGTATATATTGCAAATATTAAAATTCCTGCTCAGTCTTTTGTCTCCTGTTTCTAGAGTGTTATGGTTGCCATCTTATACAAAAAAAAACTGGCGGAGAAGGGGTTGATGTGCTGTACCCTATCTTTCTCAGGATAGCTTGGATCTGACCGTGTTTCTAGAATCTTTTAAAGAAGAAGTTGTTGTTCCATCCACTCTTCTAGTTACAATGACTTCACACTATGATAGAGATTGATTATTAACACTTTATTTCAGATACTGCCAGTGGTGTACCAAGGAGGGGATGGTGGGGGCGGTCCGCCCTGGGTGCACGCCGCTGGGGGGGTGCCGCGTGCCTGTTGGCCGAGTCTGCTCGTTCCCTCCCTGCTGCTCCCTCTGTGTGGAACAGGTTACTTCCTGTTCCGGGGCAGAGGGAGCAGCAGGGAACGAGCGGACTCGGAGCCAACAGGCGCGCGGCACCCCCCCCCCCCCAGCAGATAAAAATGCACCCGGGGGGTTGCGGGGGGGGGGGGGTTCTGCACCTGGGGGGGGGGGTAATTTCGCCGGGGGGGGGGGGGCGCGCTGCACCCAGGGGGGGGGGCGGCACATCGGCGATCCGCCCCGGGTGTCAGCCAGCCTAGGAACGCCACTGGATACTGCAATTCTACTTTTTGTACTTTAAAGGTAAATGTTTTTCTGATGTAGCAAAGGCCATGAAAAAACGTCATAACTTCATAAGCAGATTTTGTTAATGTGTCCTATGAGTCTATCCTTAGTTACTTTATTTTTTCTTAAGTTTCTTTGCAAATGCATAAAGGACCAGTCTGAATCATGTTATTTTTTTGACCCTTCACAGTTAATGTTTTTGAGTAATAACATAGTTTCAGCTAGTCAGAGTAGTCCAACCTGGGTAGATACAGTTCAGCCAAAATAAACTATTTCCTCCTCATGTAAAAATATATAAGTCCTTAGATAAATTTTCTGTTTTCCTTATTATTTATTTGATCTTTTGTCATTTTTCAATATAGTGGACTTGAATCAGTTATGTTACTGTATATTTTTCTTCACTAATTATGATATTTGTCTTTAGTCTGCTTATTGTTATAACAACTGATATCTATTCAGTTGCTTATCTTGAACATTTTGTGGAAAATTTAATAAATAGTAACGTTTTTACAAAAGAAAAAGAAAAGCCAGCTTTGCTAGCCTGCCTGCTGCTACGCTTATATCTCCTGGAATCTAACCCTCATTCTAGGGATACATCCCACTGGCAGGTTAATTAGTAAAACAAAGTAAAAAGAAGTTTCAGTTTAGACCAACTATAACTCCCTATAAATGCAACAGTCTCAAGATAGAAAAATACAAAGACAGTTCTGTACCTTGTGGTGCTTGTTTGTTATCCAGCCAGAAGCTTTGCACTCTTCTGTCTCTCAGCAGAGACTGAGCTCTGCTTCTGTCTTCTCTCTTTTTTTTTACTTACAATTATTTCTTTATTGTTTTACTAGTAAAAAAGGCCCGTTTCTGACACAAATGAAACGGGTGCTAGCAAGGTTTTCCTTAGAGTGTGTATGTTTGAGAGAGTGTGTGTGAGAGTGACTGTGTGAGAGAGAGAGTGAATGTGCGAGTGTGTGTGTATGACAGAGAGAGAGTGAGACTGGGTGCGAGTGTGTCTGTGAGAGAGAGAGAGAGATAGTGCGTGTGAGCATGAGAGTGTGTGCCAGGGCCCCCCTCCTGCCCTCTGAGTTCCAGGGTTGTCCCCTCCCTGCCTCCCTCAGAGTTTCAGGGTCCCCTCCCTCCCCTGCATTATGTTCTCTCCCCTGCATTCATCCATATGCAGGCAACATCCTCTGTGCCCTGCCCCCTCCATCCATCCATATGCAGCATCTCTCCCCTGCCCCCTCCCTCCCCCTCCGAGTTCCAGTGTCCCCCTCTCTCCCTCCCTCCCATTTCCAGGGTCCCCCTCCCTCCCTCCCAGTTCCAGGGTCCCATGGAACTGGGAAGGAGGGGGGACGGAGAACGTTGGAGGAGTGACGTCAGCAGGTGGTTACAATCCCAGTGACACACATTGGAACGTTGGAGGAGAATGTTGGAGGAGCAAATTATTATATTAGATTATTATACAGCTCAAAACAATATAATATTGGAAACTGAAATAAATGTTAAATTAATCAAAATACTTTTAACAAAGTCTAAATATATCTTAATCCTTTTCATCCTAAATTATTATGAAATATTGATCTAAGAAAGGAAAAAGAAAAATACTTTTAAATACATTTAAATCAAGTTGGGAGTGCTGCTGACCCATAATCTTCCTCCTAGCTATCTTATACAGTGTTTCGTTCTGTTACTGGACTATCACATTTACATTCTCTACAACTTTAGAAATCAGGAAATCTTCTGTTTAGGTTCAAGGAATATATAATTTTTGATTGATATAGAGGGGCATAATCGAACGAAAACGTCTATCTCTATGGGCGTTTATCTCCAAGAACGGGTCCGTGAAGGGGCAGACCGAACAGTATTTTGGGAAAAAATAGACGTCCATGTTTTATTCGACAATTTGTGAGCTGGGCGTTTTGTTTTTCAGCAATAATGGAAAATGAAAGCGCCCAGCTCAAAAACGAATAAATCCAAGGCATTTGTTCGTGGGAGGGGCCAGGAGTCGTAGTGCACTGGTCCCCCTCACATGCCAGGACACCAACCGGGCACCCTAGGGGGCACCCTTCCCTTGTGTGTTGAGCCCCCCAAATCCCCCTCAAAACCCACCACCCACAAGTCTACACCATTACTATAGTCCTAAGGGGTGAAGGGGGGCACCTACATGTGGGTACAGTGGGTTTGGGGGGCAGTGTGGAGGTCTCTCATTTACCAGCACAAGTGTAACAGGTGGGGGGGGGGGGGTGGGCCTGGGTCTACCTGCCTGACTTCCACTGCACCCCCTAATAACTGCTCCAGTGACCTGCATACTGCTGCCAGGGAGGTGGGTATGACATTTGAGGGTGAACATAAAAAGTTGTGAAACGGCATATTTTTGTGGTGGGAGGGGGTTTGTGACCACTGGGGAGTCAGGGGAGGTCATCCCCGACTCCCTCCAGTGGTCATCTGGTCATTTAGGGCACTTTTTGGGGCCCTATTCGTGGAAAAATAGGGTCCAGGAAAAGTGCCCTAAATTCTCGCTAAAAACGCATATTTTTTCCATTATCGGCGAAAGGCGCCTATCTCTGATCGTCCGATAACCACGCTCCAGTTCCGCCTTCACCGCGCCTTTGACATGCCCCCATCAACTTTGTCCGCATCCGCGACGGAGTGCAGTTGAAAACGTCCAAATTCGGCTTTCGATTATACCGCTTTATTCATTTTTGTGAGATAAACGTCTAACTCCCAATTTGGGTCGCAATATAGGCGTTTTTCTTTTTCAATTATAAGCTGGATAGTATTCGACATATACATGGAAATTTGAGCTCAAAATTGGCTCCTAAGCTCAAAGTCCTTTGGTGCAATCCTAAAAAGGCTTTGCGTCTTTTCTGAGTTTCTCTAACGAGATCTGGATATATTCTTATCTTTGATCCTAAAAACAGTGAATCTAAATGTCTGAAGAAAAGTCTCAGAACTGTGTGGCGAGTTGTCTTCTCTCTTTTATAGGACTTTTGACTCCTCCTCCCCCCACCCCCAGTTCCATCTTTTCTAATTGGCTAGGAATTTGTCCCCACTCAGTTCTCCCTGCTGAAGCTTTAATTCCGTGGTTTCTGCCTCCCTCTTGATTAAATTCTCTGGTTAACGCTTCCTCTCTCCTGGGCTTCCTGGGTCTTAGCAATGGGATATGCACCCCCAACACACACACAGACACACCAGACTACTTTCTATTTCCAATTTTTCCACCTTCTGACACTGTCAGTTTGAGGCCCACAATGTTTCCTCACTGTTTTCCATTCAGGATCGAAAACCTACTTCTTTCACCCATACCTATCCCTACATTTAATTTCCCAGTTTAATTCTTTTACCCTTGCCTCATAACAATGTCTAACTTGTTCGTTGTGGTTTTCTTTATTGTATTAATTGGCAAGGCATCATATAAAAACTGAAATTAAATACATAAATAAGCATGTAAACAAGGTTTTTCATAACAAGGCAACATTTCAGATCTAAATACTCATTTTCATTCCCACAGAGCCAAGGCCTAAAACAAATGAAGCAGAGCCAAAAATACTACAAACCAATTATTACTTGCTACAAACCAATTAGTAGTTGAATCAAAAAATATAATTATTACGAAAAGAAAAAAGCACCGTCTACAAAATATGAATAATATCAAAAGGTCATAACAGGCAGTGTGGGAATTAAGATACTTTTTTTTATCTAAGCCACATTGAGCCTGCAAATAGGTGGGAAAATGTGGGGTACAAATGCAATAAATAAATAAATAAATTGGCGCACATTGAAGCTAGAGATGGCAAGTTGTAAACTGAAGAATCTCTTTTTACACATATGCAGGTGATATTTAGTTGTTGATGGTCATGGAAGGGGATTTGTCTGAGATCTTCCAGCATTTGGATAAGATGAAGAACTGGTAGGAGAGAGTAGGTTGGTTTTGAATGTAAAGAAAGCTGTAGGGTTGCACATTTGTTTGAAACACAATCAAATAGCTCTCCGATTTCCAAATGTGATGAACGGAGGTAAAACTGCTATCTAAACTACAAGTGTCCCACCATCTATCTCTATCAGAATCAAATATAATCACCTTATCTAGGCAAGGCTGTCCTGGGAGGTGAACCACTTCCACATCAGCAACAGACCATCATACCGTCTCTGGAGGTTGCTGTTAACGCCTCCTCCAGAACAATTGTTTTACTTTTTTCCTGCAGTTCCTGGTACAGAGTTTTTAGAGACTAAGCCACAGAAGCCCAAATGTCCACACTATTCATGCAAGACTCTGACACTTATTTTCAAAGCATATGGACATCTCAAAAGGCGGCAGCAAAAAAGAAGCACAAATGGGCCTTAAAGATTAGAACAAAAGAGAGTCCATTTATTAATAGACCCAGTACGGGCCAAGTTTCGACGTTACGCCTGCCTCAGGGGTCAAACATGAACGAACGCTCTCAGCAAAAGCATAGAAAATGCAACAAGATCCTTCAAACAGAACTGTTAACAGGGTGGAAAAACTCTAAAGGGGTTTTTTACAAAGGCATACTAGCATTTTTAGCGCACGCTAAACACTAGAGACTCCCATAGGAATATATGAGCATCTCTAGCATTTAGCGGATGCTTATTTTTATTTTTTAATTTTTTATTTATAACCATTTAAATTTTTACAAGCGATAAAACAACTTGCCGGAAATACAGAGAAAGTAATATTTAGGAATTATTTCAGTCAGGTAATTCTATTCTCTTCCTTAGACCACTAAATAGGGAGAGTGAAACAAGACAAGGAGATCAATTAAACAGTAAACAGAAAACAAAAACGTGGTATTAACCTGATTAACGGACGCTTATTTTTAGCGTGCACTAAAAATGCTAGCGTGCCTTTATAAAAGCACCCCTAAGAGTGACAGAGCACATATATTCTGAATGTCTGCTCCAACACAGAAAATTGTTCCATACTTGATGGTCCGCAATAAGACAAGTCAAACTGTGCCTGTAAACTTCCATGGCTTCTGACAAACAGCTTGGTAGTTTACGGACGCAGTTTGACTTGTCTTGTCGCAGACTATCGTGTTTGGAACAACTTTCCATGTCAGAGCAGATGTTTGGAATATATATGCAGTGTGCCACTCTTACAGTTTTCCCACCCTGCGAGCAGTGTTATTTGAAGGATCTTGTCGCATTTTCTATGCTTTTGCTGAGAGTGCTCATTCATGTTTGACTCCTGAGGTAGAGGTAGTCATGCCGAAACACGACCTGTGTTGGGTCTATTGTTTCAGTCTTGAAAGCCCATTTGTGCATCTTTTTTGCTGTTTGTGTTTGTGTATTTTTGGACCCTCTCTTTTGCTACACTTGTGGCTACAACCTCCCACTAGCAGGAAATAACCCAATTTGTTTTTTCCAAAACATATTAAAAAACAAGGCACCTTGTGGAGAACTAAAAATTCAACAGAAATAAACCCCCCACAGATAAAACAAATGAGAGAATCCCCCTGAAGTGACAAAATCCATTTTCTCTTGGGATGATGGATCTAATGGGATTTGCCAATATCCTTACACTATGGGGCTAGACCATTCCTGCTTCAACTGTATTTTCTCAGATGTTTTTTGTAATTGTAATTTTTCATGTTTTTGTGTTTTGTTATTTGATTTTATGCATGTATGTTTGTACTCCACCCTAGATAAGGGCAGACTAAAAATAATAAATTCAAATTCATTCACTTATAGATTCCTCAATAACCCCTAGGTGTAGCATCTCTGCCACCTCCTTCTCTACCTCCTGTTGCTTTGCCTCTAAAAGATGGTATGGTTTCCATCTCACCACCTTCCTGGGTTGAGTGATAATTTTGTGTACCTCCAGGTGAGCATGACCTAGGAGAGGCAAGAATACATCTTGAAAGCTGTATAAGAGTTGCTCTAACTGGGTTTTCTGCTTTGAGGATAGGTCCTCCTCTATCTTTATTTGAGGTTCGGCCTTCAGATCCCCTAGTTCAGATCCCAAATCTCTTTTTCCTCCTTTATGCAATTTGCCCCTAGGGCTTCATGGTCCACCCAAGGCTTAATTAAATTATCTTGGAATACTTGATTCTGGTTACTCCCTTGCCTAACCTCATAATCCACTGGACCTACTCGGCGTTTTATCGGAAAGGGTACTTTCCACCCAGCCAGCAGCTTGAGGCACTGCATAATAACACTAATACTTGGTCCTGTGGTTGAAATTTCCATTGCATAACTTTCTTACCTTAATAAGTTTTCTGTTGTCACTGGGCCTTCTCTATATTTTCGCAGGCATATTTAAATGTACTCCCTATTGTCTCTCGCAGCTGGTGTATATAGTCAAGTATCAAGTTAATTGGTCTGTCCTCTCCAACCCAGGCTTCCTGGACTACCTCCATTAAGAACCAGGGTTGTCTCCCAAATATTAACTCAAATGGAGAAAATCCCAGTAATGGCTGGTGTACCTCTCTAAAAGCAAACAAATTATACGGAAGCATTAAGTCCAAATCCTTAATATTTCCCCCCTAAGCATTTCTTGACCATCTGTAGCAGGCTCTGGTTAAATTGTTCAACTAAACCATCTATTTGAGGATAACAAGCTGCAGTTTTTGTATATATAATCCCAAATATTCACCATACCTCTTATAGCAGGCTAAATGTAAAATTAGTTCCCTCTGGGAATCCTATCTGGCAGAAGATTCCCAGTAATTCTCAGACTATCACCTTTCCTGTTATCTTCTTAAGGGAAATATACCAGAGAAACCTGGTGGCGTAATCCATCAGTATATACTGGTGGCCCCAAGTACAATAGACCAGGGGCACAATGGTATCCACCCCTACATGATCTATGGGTCATGCTACCATAGGCAGGGGAATTAAGGGACTTTTCTCAAGGAGCCGCTGGGATACTTTCTGGAACTCTGGACACAACCTATAGTACTCCCTAACCTCCTGGTAAATTTGAAGTTAAAAGAATCACTGGGTAATAGAAGTGGTAGTATTGGGTTTTCCTAGATGTCTTGCCAAAGGATGGTCATGGGCCAGTGTCATTAAGGTCCTCCTAAATGCCTTGGGAATCATCAACTGTTTGTGCTTTCTTTGCTCCCCTTTCTTCTCTACCCAGTATAACAAGTCGTTTTGTTCAGTAACGTAGAGAATAAACTCTTCCCTCTCATCCTTTTCCTTCACCGCCCGGTCGCATTATATTTTAACAGTTGGGTCCTCTGAGTGTTCTCTAGAGAGATGCTGAAACCTATCATAGCTTGACTAAGGGCATTTATGTTCATTGGGTGCAACAGTCCTTTTCATTTTTTGACTCGTGGAGGGGCATAATCGAACGGGCGCCCAAGTTTCCCTGAGAACGTCCTCGCAGGATGTCCTCGCAAAGGGGTGGCCATCTTTCATTTTGATAATACGGTCGGAGATGCCCAAATCTCAACATTTAGGTCGACCTTAGAGATGGTCGACATAAATGTTGAGATGGTCGACCTTAGAGATGGTCGTCCCCAGTTTTCGGCGAAAATGGAAACCGAGGACGCCCATCTCAAAAATGACCAAATTCAACTCAGTTGGTCATGGGAGGAGTCAGCATTCATAGTGCACTGGTCCCCCTGACATGCCAGGACACCAACCAGGCACCCTAGGGGGCACTGCAGTGGACTAACTGATGCACTAATTGAACGAAAAAGCCCTTTCCTTACCGATCCCTTAGCGATTCAGAAAGGAATGGGCATGCATGAAGGAAATTGCATGCAAATGAGCTGCTTGCTGTTAGCTCATTTGCACATGATTTCCTTCCCAAGGAGGGGAAGCCAGTGCAGAGCAGCCAAGCATTATGTGTGGCGGCTCTGTGCATGCCAAAGATGGCTTCATACACGCAGACAAGCTGCATGTATAATAGCTGTCTACAACCTTAAATAAATTGCCGTCTACAACCTTAAAAAAGCACAAGTCCAGGTGAAAATGTCCAAGTGCTTGTTAGGGAGGTCTTTTTTTTTTTTTTTTAGTATGGGTGAAGGACGTCCAAGTGTTAGGTGCCTGCCTCCATCCCTGTAATGGGCAGTTGAGGATGTCCAAAATGGGGATTTTCTGTGAGAAGGATGTCTATGGCTTTGCTATGCTTCTGACACTCCCTTTATTTATTTGGATCACAAGTAGCAGCAGTGGGATTTGAACTGGCCACCTCTGGATTGCAAGACCAGTGCTCTAACCACTAGGCCACACCTCCACCCCATGCCTTTGAAATTTGGCCGTCCCTGTGGGCCAAAATGTTTGAAAGAAGGACGTTCACGCCTTCGCTATGCCTCCGCTGACACACACACACACACACACCCCTCCCCCCTCCCCCCCCCCCCAGGGACCTGCATACTGCTGCGATGGACCTGAGTATGATATTTGAGGCTGGCAAAAAAAGTTTTTAAAGTTATTTTTTTCAGGGTGGGAGGGGGTTAGTCACCACTGGGGGAGTCATGGGAGGTCATCCTCGATTCCCTCCGGTGGTCATCTGGTTAGTTCGGGCACCTTTTTGAGACTTGGTCGTAAGAAAAAATAGATCAAGTAAAGTCAGCCAAGTGCTCGTCAGGGACGCCCTTATTTTTTCCATTATCGCTCAAGGACGCCCATCTGTTAGGCACACCCCAGTCCCGCCTTTGCTAAGCCTCTGACACGCCCCCGGGAACTTTGGTCATCCCCTCGATGGGAAGCAGTTGGGCACCCAAAATCGTCTTTCGATTATGCCGATTTGGGCGACCCTGAGAGAAGGACGCCTATCTCCCCATTTGTGTCAAAAGATGGGCACCCTTCTTTTTTGAAAATAAGCATGTTAGTGACTTTACTCTTCCTGGTTTTCCCAGGTTTTCCAAGGACATCTTGGGTGGCAAAAGGAACAATGTCTCCCAAGTTCTAAGTCTTTGTCCTCAGATTTGGAATAATGTTTGGTTCAGATACAGCTTTCATCTGCAGTCCCCAGTCACTGCTGCCCATGCCACTCCAGGTTCAAAATTGTGGCTGTAACCACTATCAGTAGATATATAGGATTACTGCTAGAGGTTGCAGCTTCCATTCTGAACCCAGAGGAGGCATAGGCAGCAGCAACTGGGGGTTGCTGCTGTCCACCTTACCCTAAACCACCAGGGCATTAGGTAGGCCCAGGGGACCTATGGGAAGTTGAGGGAGGGTCTTTGAAAGGGGTGATGCTCTTTGGGGTGGACAGTATTCATAAAGAGAGTTCTTTTTTTGGGGGGGGGATTTCAAGAGGGATCATACACTTGGGGGGTGTAGGGGTGGTCTTTCACCCCTGCTTTTACTAGCAGTGTTAGCATTGTTAGGGTTTAAGGCAGTAGAATACCCCCAGATTCCCTCTGTTAAGCTAAGAGCAACAAGAACTTGCCTCAGCAGAAGCTGCCAAAGTGACATAAAGACTGACACCCATGTGCAGGCAGCCATGGTAAGAGATGCTGCATATAAACCACTACTAAATGGACTTGGGGAAAAATCCACAATTCCAGGAATAACATGTATAGAATGTTTGTACGTTTGGGAGCTTGCCAGGTGCCCTTGGCCTGGATTGGATTAGATCCTGGGCTCAATGGACCCTTGGTCTTTTCCCAGTGTGGCATTACTTATGTACTTATGTTTTGCAATCTATGAGCAGTTCAGAGAAAAGCAACAAAAAAGATATGGGGGTTTTGGCCAAAAATTGTATGAGAAGCGACTTGATAACCTGAATATGCATACTCCAGAGGAAAGGAGGGATAGGGATGATATGATTCAGAGGTTTGAAAGGTATTAATATGCAAACAAACCTTTTCAGAGCAGGGAAGTGATAAAACTAGATGACATGAATTGGATTTACAGAGGGATTGACTTAGAAGTAATGTCAGAAAGTAATTTTTCACAGAGAGGGTGGTAGATGCCATTATTGCCCTTCCATGGGAAGGGGTGAAGATGAAAACATTAACGGAATTCAAGAATGCGTGGGATAAACACAAAGGATTCCTATATGGGAAGAGAATGGAATCAAAATAACAGCCATGATTAAGCGTCAAATCCAGTAGTTGAGAAGTAAGGCTTGTGTCGGGCAGAATTCTACAGTCTGTGTCCCAATTATGGCTAGAGAAACCTGGTTGGGTAGGAGCAGGCTTTACAGCAACTCCAGATGTTGAAAATTAAGCCAGTGCTGGGTATACCTCTGTGGTCTGTGCCCTGAAAATGGCAAGGACAGTATGTATATGCTATCATATGCTATCATATCATATTGGGCAGACTGGATGGACCATGTAGATCTTTATCAGCTGTCATCTATTATGGTACTATTAGCATTTCTACCTGTTCTCTGTTGAAAGTGTTCATGCCTCAAATATGAGCATCTTTTGGCCACTTACACTAGTATTCTATAAAGAAAAGTAGGCACCTACTTTCCTTTATAGAATAGGCTTCAAAAAAGTGCTTTCCTAGTGCCCCATTTAAAGAATTACCCTCATATTTATTTAGATTTTGCTCACACCTTTTTCAGTAGTAGCTTAAGGTGAGTTACATTCAGGTACTCTGGATATTTCTCTGTCCCAGGAGGGCTCACAATCTAAGTTTGCACTTGAGGAAATGTAGAGTTAAGTGACTTGCCCAAGATCACAAAAACCAGTAGTGGGATTTGAACTGGCCATCTCTGGATTGCAAGCCAGGTGCTCTAACCACTAGGCCAGTACTGCAAGCCAAAATATGTCCACAACACACCTCTTTCAAAGCTATCTGTGCTGCAAATCTACCCCTATAAGAATAGCTTTTCTAAAATCACTCTTTATGCGCCTAGAGTATTTATGCATGCAAACCTTCTAAAGAGATCTTTTTAGCCTACTCATGAATGAAAACTAGCTGCAGAAACATGGGGAAAGTTGATAAATGTTTTCCCATATGTAGAGCCTGTTTTACATGCTGAAAAGGCATATAATATAATTGTGCAGGGATATATGTGCCTCTATTTATGCATGATAACAAGATGACAAGTATACAAATCAAAATCAAAAAGGGTAACAGATAAACCAACCAGCTTCTTCAATTCAAATCTGCAGTATACCATAGTGTCTCAATTGGATATATAGACACCAAAAATCTTGTTTGATTTAAAATCAAAATTTTAAATCAAACAAGTAGCAAGGAGCCTCAGTGCTAAACACCCCAACATGGAACACCACTAGACCAAGTTAAGTTCCCTCGGTATTGCTCTCTATTTACATTATGGACTATTCCATAGTGAGGAAACACCACAGTGGAGGAGAAGAAGAAAGCAGAGGTGACTTTATTCAAAATCTTCAGTTGACTCGATATGGCCGTGTTTCAGCTATAGGGCCTGTGTCAGGAGTCTCAACATATATTCTGATATCAACACTGGATAAATGTACAATGCAATAATAAAACAACACCAAGTTATAACAGCAATACCGTCGTCCAATAGCAATATGAGCATGAGCAATGTTGCAAACTATCTTAACTTCTGCTGACCACCAAAACTGTGAATGGTAACACCGAATTTTAAAAGTGGAGGTTTTTTTGTGCCTGTAAATGATTATTTATGCTGTAGCCCTTCGGTAGGAACTGGTGTTCGTGATGGGGTGTTTAGTACTGAGGCTTCTTGTTTGATTTAAAATTTGGTATCCAGACATTCAATAGGAGCACAGTAGGTTTGAACTGAATAAGACTGTACATTTGTCCTTTAGATTGTAAGCTCCTTTGAGCAGGGACTGTCCTTCTATGTTAAATTGTACAGTGCTGCATAACCCTAGTAGTGCTTTAGAAATGTCAAGTAGTAGTAGTAGATGCATTTATATAGGTCTGTAGGTGTCCTTAAGGGGGATGGGACTTGATTACCACCTTTTTGTGGTATTTTGCAACTACATTCAAAGCAATTTACATGCATTCAGGTATTTATTTTGTACCTGGGGCAATGGAGGGTTAAGTGACTTGCCCACAGTCACAAAGAGCTGTATTGGGAATTGAACCCAGTTCCCCAGGAGCAAAAGCAGCTGCACTAACCACTAGGCTACTCCTCCACCCTACTACTATTGAAGTCTGTAATTTAGAGAGCAGGTATAAATGTGTGCTGGCATTTGCACACTACAGGGGCTGGTTCTGGGTGCATATCCTATAAAGGCATAGAGGTACCGATATTACCTCATTAAAGTAGGATTAAATAAGGTACCTTTTAGGACTTCTCACATAGACATCCTGTTATATAATGAGATCCATAAAGTGAGGCAGGGGGCCAGCAAAGAACTACCTCAGTGTGCTCAGATCAGTCTGAGCTGGTCTTGGTTTGATTCCATTATTTGTATAAACTGTATTTCTGATTTCCTTAAGCAAACAGAGCCTGAATAAATACATTTGCATTATCTCTTCCAGCTGGTGCAGCTGCAGCTTTTTGGTGAAGCTTAAATAACCTTTCAGGTAAATGTAACATTAAGAGATTCAGAAAGCAGAATTTAATGAGCATCCTCTAGAAGCCAACATAATATCTTATTGTGCTGTGAATGCCAAATACTATGAAATTAGGCCACTGCCTATTATCTAACTTCCATTAGAGTTGCATATTTAGGATTGATTTTGCATCCTATTGAAGGGAGGAATGGCCATGCCCCCCCCCCCCCCCCCCCCCCCAGGTATGGTGCTGTGAACACTGTATGCGCTTAGAAAATTATAGGATTTTCTTATATATATTGAAATGTTTTGGAGAGGTATAAAGATGTAGATAAAATAGAAAACAACAATGATTTCTTGAAAATCCTAGCAAATAACCTAACTAATGGATGTGCCGGAGTTCTGCAGGGTAAAATGCAAGCTTTCAGAATTCTATCATTCTGCCTGAAATGTACATCTCAGGGGTAATTTTCAGATCTTTGTATGTGGATAAACAGATGCTTACCTGTATAAAATGTCCCACTGAAAGTTTCTTCCTCCTCCCTCCATAGGTAAAAATATCTGTGCTGTTCAGAGGAGCCCTTTTACTAAACTGAAGTAAAATTTATACCCCCTAATATTCAAAGCTATTTAACTGGCTTGACACTGCCACTGATCAGTGGAGTGGAGGAGTGGCCTAGTGGTTAAAGCACCAGTCTTGACCTTCTGAGGTGGCTGGTTTAAATCCCACTGTTACAAGTCACTTAACCCTTCATTGCCTCAGGCACAATCCACCTTGAATTACTAGTGAAAAAAAGGTGTGAGCAAAATCTAAATAAACAGCATATCAGCACCTAACTGTGGTTATTCAGCAGAGATAAATAGCAGGCCTATCTGGTTAGCAATGAATATCAACATAACTGGTTAACTCTTTAGTGGTTAAATATCTGGGACTAACTCAGGCAGTGGACAGTAAAAACACTGCCTGCTGCTGGCTGAATATTGGGTCTATGGTTACCGTAGCTTAATGCAGGAATATACCATATGGTGGCTGATGAAAAAGGGCAACCTTCAAAAACTAATCAAGAAATGTATTAAGTTATGTCCAATAAAAAAAGTATCATCTTAATTTCTTTTCCATGTTTTATTTTGTTTTATTTCTATCGATTATCTTTAAAAGTGGACTAACACGGCTACCACACATCTTAACACATAACTGGAATCCATGCTCATGCTTTGCCCCGAAACCCCTATGAACTTGCCATTTCTGCACCTCCTTTTCAGGAATTCCATAAAATTTATGTGTGGATCGTGTTTCTAAATTAATGCGCATCAAATATTCTATATGAAAAATGCTACTATTTAATAATCTAATAAACATCTAATTATGCAAATGGATCTTCAGAGATGATCTTCCACTGAACCTTTGGCTTTGGAAAACATGGAAATAGATGTATCACCTTATATCTTCATCAATCTGAATTCTTTTTTCACTCTTTTACTTTTTTATATTATCTTATGATGTTTTTATGTCAAACAAAGTAATGTATATCAGTGGCGTAGCCACAGGTGGACCTGGGTGGGCCGGGGCCCATCCACTTAGGGCTCAGGCCCACCCAACAGCAGCACATATTTAGTGCTAGCTAGTGGAGATCCCAAGCTTCGCCAGCTGAAGACCTCCCCCTGATGGTGCTGAAAACACTGCTTTCCACTTCAGCAGTCTAAGCTTCCTAAGCTGCTGATACTGGCCTCATCGCATTTGGGGGGGAGGGGGGGGAGGAGAACACTTGGTGCCCACTCACTTCTTGACATGGCCCACCCAAAATCTGCTGTTTGGCTATGCCCCTGATGTATATTTCTTTAAGGCAACCAATATATATATGTAGGAGGTTAACACACACTTTAATGTGCAGTAGTTGCTAAATTACAATAAAACTCTTCACACAGATCCTGCATTAGTTTACCGATTGTTAAGTGTTTATTGTAGTTTAGTAAAAGGGCCCCATAGTATGGATACTTTTTTTTTTCTTGATAAAAAAGGGGTGTGGTTAGGCCAGAAGAGGGAAAGTATGAACATGGCTTTCATTTTCAAAATCCTGCCGGTACATTCAGTGGGTAGATTTGCACCAACCTAAAATTATGTGGTCAGTGGCCTGGAATTTTCAAAGCTAAGGGCTCAATATTCGGAATGATTTAATTGGGCAGGAGAGGCTCCTGCTCAATTATATCACACTGAGTGGGTCAAGAGGGGATATTCAATAGCACTTAATTGGCCAGTGGCACTGAATATTCTCTCTGAGCGTGACGGCACTGTCCAGGCAGTGACGGAGTGGTCCGGGAGTGGAGTCTGGACGGAGCTGGGAGTTATGCCTTGTTAGCTATATGAGTACACCACTGAATATTGGCTGTACCTTCATAACTTCAGGTGGTGCCGCTGAGCTGGATATTTGTGTGGGTGCCCAGATATAGCCTAGCACTAAGTATCTATGTCTAAATTAGCTAGCAGTAGTCAGCATTTATAAAAATGTTGACCACCATGTTTCATATTGACCCATAATAATATATACAATTAACTTTTTAGTTAATTTCATGAATAGTTTTGAGTTTTGGCTCTTGCTTTTCTTATACTTTCTAACCTTCTAGTTTTGGTTTTCACTTGACCAACATCTCCACTTTTTCACCCTCCTTTCTAACATCTTTTATATTGGAGGCTGCAGTTTCCCCTACTATTTAGATTAAAGCTACAGTTTTACTTTTTTAGAGATTTCTTGCATTTGAAAACCACTAGAGGGATCACTAGTATGTCTTGAGCTGCATCTGGAATGCCTAATTTGTTACAAGTTAATGACATCATCTTCTAGCATTTTGTAACATTTACCAGGAGATGTACCAGATAGAAGGAGAGAGATTGATAAGCAAAGCTCAGGAGAGGGACCTTGGGGTGATGGTATCTGAGGCTTTCAAGGTGATGAAACAATGCGACAAGGCGGTAGCCTCGCCCAGAAGGATGCTAGGTTGCAGAGAGAGGGGTATAACTAGCAGGAGAAAAAAGGTGTTGATGCCCCTGTACAGGTCATTGGTGAGGCCCCACTTAGAGTCCTATCTTGCTAAGGACATAAAAAGGCTTGAAGTGGTTCCGAGAAAAGCAACGGAAATAGTATGGGGTTTGTATCACAAGATGTTTGAGGAGAAACTTGAGGATCTAAACTTATATACCTTGGAGGAAAGGAAAGACAGGGATGATATGATACAGATGTTCAAATATTTGAAAGGTATTAATTTTCAAATAAACCTTTTCCAGAGACAGGAAGGTATTAGAACTAGAGGACATGAATTGAGGTTGTGGGGGAGGGGGGCAACTCTGCCATTTGGAGAGATGTGTGAAGGGTAGTAACATTCTGGTAAACTGCATGTTTTCCTGAAATTCTTTCATTTCTGTTAAAGTATATTAACAAGTGAAATGTTGATTTATCTGACTTTCAAGCCGATGTACTCATTGGAACAAACATTTTGTGCAATATCCCCAGGATTCTATATAGCATGACTTAAGTTGCACGCACAAATCCAGTCATATTCTGGATTTACGTGCAGAAATTAATTAGTTAACAAGCCAATCAGTGCTGATAATTGCCACTGAATAAGCAATTATTGACACTAATTGGCATTATTTAGAATTTAGGGGCAGAACTGTCTAAGCGTATTCTATAATGTCACATAGTTGAAAAGAGGGCGTGGAATGGGCAGGTCATGGGCATTTCTAAAATGTATGTGTGTTGTTATAGAATACACCCGGTCTGCATCTAATTTAGGTGTTGACATTTATACCAAGTTTTATTTGACGTAACTGCCCGTGACTTAGTTGCATAGATGGGTGCTTGGTGTATTCTATACACCATGTGTAAATTTAGGCTTATTCTATAAAGTACACCTAAATTTAGGCGTACTTTATAGAAAATGCCTAGGCGTATTTCATTTTGGCACTGATTTTTTAGGTATGATATATAGCAGTGATGGCGAACCTTTTAGAGACCGAGTGCCCAAACAGCAACCCAAAATCAAATTATTTATCGCAAAGTGCCGGTACTCATTATGGGCGGGGTCACCACATGACTCCACCCCTATGATAGCCACACCCCTTACACCAGCCATGGCGCATATAAACAGACATCATTGAAAATATTATACTAGTATAGGAGAAAAAAATAACATGATTTTCTTCCATTATAAATCATTTCTGTAAGCTGTTACAGCTCCAGTATACCCAATGCAAAATAAGACAGCAGATGTAAATTCTCCAATTCGACATATTCCAAACACTAAAATGAAAATAAAATGATTTTTCATACCTTTGTTGTCTGGTGATTTTGTTTTTCTATCCATATTGGTTCTAGTCGCTGATTCTGCTGCTCTCTATCTGTTCTCTTAACTCCGTTTCCAGGGCTTCCTTTCCATTAATTTCTTTACTTTTCTCCTTTCTTCTTCATTTCTTGCCCTCCATCCATGTCCAGCAACCCTCCTCTCCCCTCCAGCCACAAATGTCCAGCAACCCTCCTCTCCCCTCCAGCCACAAATGTCCAGCCACCCTCCTCTCCCCCCTGCCCTCCCTCCCAGCACCTGGCAGCACCCAGCACCAGGCCTCCTTCCCACCCAACACCAGGCCTCCCTCCCACCCAGCACCCACCATCAGACCTCCCTTCCACCCAGCACCCACCATCATGCAGGCCTCCCTCCCTCCCTCCTTCCCTCCCAGCCAGCACCCAACACCAGGCCTCCCTCCCACCCTCCCTCCCGGGACCAGAGCTTGAGAGACAGGGAAGGCCGAAGGCGCGTCGAGCGAAGCACACGCGCTTCGCTGCCACTACGGACGCACGCCGCCTAAACCCCAACTCCGAGCCGAGGAGGTACGCTTTTTAAATTTTAGGAGGAGGGGGGTTCCTGGTGCTGGGAGGGAGGGAGGACGGGCGGGCGGCCTGTTGCTCATTGGGTTGGAGGGAGGGCGGGAGGAAGGCCGAAGTGGGAGGGAGAGTGGGCGGACCAGTGATGGCGACGACGCGTGCCAAGGAAGAGGGCTCTGTGTGCCCTCTCTGACACACGTGCCATAGGTTCGCCATCACTGATTTATAGAATCTAGTCCTATTTGCAGAAAATATGCTTATATGCAAATAAACCCAGTAGAAAAATAATGTGCACTAAGCTTTAGTAAAAGGGCTTTGTAAAGACTTTTTCTTGGATATACTTTGGTAAACCTGAATACATATAACAGAGTAGATATTCAAAGGGGTTTAAGCCTGCCTTTTACCATACCTCAATAACTTGCCCCCTAACTATTCTAATGTATTATAAATAAAAAAAAAAATTTCTGTTAAAATGAATATGTGAAATGAACCAAAAAATACCTAATAATTGGGAAAAAGTCTAAAAATTCTGAAAACGAACTGAATATTTTTACTTGTTTGTATCCCAAATCTTTATCAATTTGGGTTTTCAAGATACAGGCCATGGGTCTAAAATAGGCAATGGGAACAAATTTATACATTACTGGGGTGGCAGTAATTTTCCTGTACTTATCCAACCAACCATTGTTTAGTTTTCTTTTGTTTGTTTTATACATTTTATTGTTTCTATTTCCATTTACACCTAAAAACAGAAGCCCCTGTATATACTGTTAGTGTAATAATATCTCACAAAATTGTTTACATTGTTTGAAAGTAAGATGACTTTTGAGCTTGAAATATTGGCTAAACATGACAGAATCAAAGCCTTGGGCCCCATTTGGTAATTAACTTTATTGGCCCATAAACAGATTTATTGAAAAATCAGTAACATCAGAGAAGCTAAATGAATGCTGCAATATAACAGCTGCGTGAATACTGTTTTCATTAGCAAAATTTACATACTACAATATTGTGGTGTACTGTGAGAATGATTTTATTTCTATGCATGGCATTTTTTAAAAATTAGATTTACAATAGAGTTAACTTAAGTGGAAACCTGTACAGTAGAGTGTTCTATTGCAAATCAATTTCCATGGCCTAGCTAGATGTTTTGCTGACTGAAGTGTTTAAGGGGTTCTTTTACTAAGTCTTGTTAAAATGTGACCATTGCTGCTGTCAGCGTGTGGGTTTACTGTGCACTGCAGCCACTTTTACCACATCAGTAAAACAGCTGCATTTGCTATAACCCTCATTAATAGCCACATGCTAATTTCCCAATTAGCACATGGCTATTACCATGGGAGCCCTTACACCACCTATTTACTTGGGGGTAAGGCTCCCGAAGTGATTGGGCAGCACTCAGCTATGTGCCCACTCTACCTGATTACTGCAGGGTATGCCTACTGTCTGCCCATGGGAATGCCTCCCATACTCCCCTTGCATTATCCCTATGGAATTACTCTCATTGGTGACTTAGAGGTGAGCTTTCATATACAAAATTTAAGGTGGCTCTAAAAACATATTTATTTTGCTAAGAACTGCTTCCGTTCACATGCGCTAAGCTTCGGTAAAAGGGCCCCTGTGTTTTTATTCATGTTGGACTAAAATACTGGAAAGAGCCACGGATTTCCTTTTTCACTGTCATTTTGGTATTTTGTCTTATCATTTCATCTGCTGTTGCATAACCACAGGAAACTGAAAATTACTAGAACTTCAAAGTACTCTTTGTGAAAAACTTTGGGCCCTGTTTATAAAGCTGTGCTGTAGGCACGCTAATGTTTTTAGATCACGCAAAAAATTAGCATGCACTGATGCTAGGGGCACCCATATATTCCTATGGGTGTCTCTACCACTAGCATGCGCTAAAAACATTAGTGCAGCTTAGTAAATAAGGCCCATAGTAATATAGGACCTAATATTCAGCCAGCAAAGAGCAGTGTTTTTGCTGTCCACCACTGGTGTTAAACCCAGATATTCAATGCCAGGTTGTTTCTGGCAACCAGCACTGAATATCCTTTTTTGCCTGCGTGCATTAGAAATTTGGCACACATCTTTTCAGAATATGCTTAGTCTTCTGCACCTATATTCTAATCAGTGCCTACATCCACTGGAATAAGCCCATAATTTTTTAGTGTGACTCCATCATTATAGTTGTTAAACAGCAAACCTGTAGGTAAGCTATTTGTCTTCCCTTTCTGTGGAAGAGTAGCCTAGTGGTTAGTGCAATGAACTAAGAACCTTGGGAGCTGGGTTCAATTTATACTGCAGCTCCTTCTGACTCTGGACAAGTCACTAAACCCTCCATTGTCCCAAGTACAAAATAAGTACCTATATATAATACGTAAACCACTATGAATGTAACCACAGAAAGGTGATATATCAAATCCCCTCCCCTATTCTTTTCTTCAATACTGTTATTACTTTCTTCATTACAAAGGGGCCTATCTTTATATTCTTTTTCTTCTCTACTCACATGCACAAAAGACTTTTGAAATATGGATTTCATTTTATTTTGTTTAATACAAACAATATAATGTAGTAGATTTTTCAGCATTATAGGAGTATACAAAAGCACATATGAAGTCATTTTGTAGTACCAGAAAGGTGCAGAAATGCCATAATAAGAAAATTGTAAACACACAAGATACTATCAGGTTCATTTTCAAAAGAGAAGGACGCCCATCTTTCGACACAAATTGGAAGGTGGGCGTCCTTCTCATAGGGTCGTCCAACTCAGTATAATCGAAAGCCAACTTTGGACGTCCCCAACTGCTTTCCGTCGCAGGGACAGCCAAAGTTCAAGGGGGTGTATCGGAGGCATAGCAAATGTGGGACTTGGGCGTGCCTAACACATGGACGTCCTCGACCCATAATGGGAAAAAAGGGCGTCACTGACGAGCATTTGGATGACTTTACCTGGTCGTGTTTTTCTTACTACCAAGGCACAAAAAGGTGGCCGAAATGACCAGATGACCACCAGATAGAATTGGGGATGACCTCCCCTTACTACCCCAGCAGTCACTAACCCCTCTCACCCTCAAATAATATCTTTCAAAATATTTTTTGCCAGCATCTATGCCAGCCTCAGATGTCATACTCAGGTCCATCACAGCAGTATGCAGGTACCTTGAGCAGTTTTAGTGGGTGCAGTGCACTTCAGGCAGGCAGACCCAGGCCCATCCCTCCTACCTGTTACATTTGTGGAGGAAACAGCGAGCCCTCCAAAACCCACCAGAAACCCACTGTGCCCACATCTAGGTGCCCCCCTTCACCCATAAGAGCAATGGTAATGGTACACAGTTGTGGGTAGTGGGTTTGGGGGGCCCGGCACACAAGGTAAGGGAGCTATGTACCTGGGAGCAATTTATGAAGTCCACTGCAGTACCCCCAAGGGTGCCCGGTTGGTGTCCTGGAATGTCAGGGTGACCAGTACACTACGAATGCTGGCTCCTCCCATGACCAAAGTGCTTACATTTGGTTGTTTCTGAGATGGGCATCCTTGGTTTCCATTATTGCCAAAAATCAGAAACAACCAAGTCTAGGGACGGCCATCTCTAAGGACGACCAAAATTTCAAGATTTGGGCGTCCCCGACCATATTATCAAAACGAAAGATGGACATCCATTTTGTTTCGATAATACGGGTTTTCCTGCCCCTCCATCAAGACGTTTTGCGAGGATGTCCTCAACAAAACTTTGGCGTCCCTTTCGATTATGCCCCTCTATGTAAGTCAATATTTGATTGGGACCATAAAGAGGTAAGAGATTTCTCTCTTCCACTCCCTTTCATCCTTTTTCTAAATAATACAGGTACATGAGTGAACATTTTCTCTGTTTATTTCCACACTTTCTTTAAATAATATTAATTTAGACTCACAAGATTTATTTTACTTTTAAAGAGTTTTCCCTTCTCTACAAATCTTATTAAAGACTCTCACAGGTCTAGTTTCCATATACACCTCTGCCAGCTCTGTTTATGTACCTATCAGACCTGATTTACTAAGCTCATTTCCCATAGAGAGCGATTAAGGGGGGAAAATGCATTAGTAAACAGGCACGAATTTGTGTAAAACTCCTTCACCGATGTCTCTTTGTATTGTTTCATCTACCTTCTGCTCTTTCTTTTTCACTGCAATAATCCTCTCTTTATTCCTCTGGAGTTTCTGGGCGTAATCACTGAGCATTCTACCGACTTGAAAAGCTCCTTGGAAGAGAATCTAAGGAGTTCATTCAGTTCTGATCAACTCCACTCTGTGGCAAACAATGTAGCTGATCACAAGAGGGAGTTTGCTTGTCATGAATACTAGCACAAAAGAGAATAGGTTTCAACTAGGATTTTTTTTTCCTGAAAGATATTTTAATTTGAAAAGAAAATGAAAAGTATAATGTTCAGTGGAGAAATATTTCTGCTTCTATATTCACAAAGCTACTTTATCAGGTGTGCCTGGTATATATGTCATAAGCTCCACTCTTCTCTTGAATAGATACATTGGGAATGTGTTTTTTCTCTGTTCTGTGAAATCCTGAGTGCATCAATCGAAGTGTCATTGTATTTTAGAGTTAATTTCACAGCTCAACCAGTATGTGAGGAAGCTGTGAACATGATTTCCATGTTTCTATATATTGAATGGGTTATAATGAAGGTACACTATCAAATAAGAAGTTCAATATTAAATTCATGTTTTATCTAATATACAATGAGGGGCATCTAAATTCAGTTTTGAATGTTTTGCGGAAAATATCCAAAAATCCAGTAGTGTATATGACCGTTTTCAAACCAGACAAACGTCCAACGGTTTGTTTCTAAAATGGCCATTTGCTTGATGGTTTTGTGCTCAGTGCGTCTATCTTTTAGGACCATTAAAAAAAAGTCTAAGGGAAAAATGCACAAAAACAAGCCATTGGGATGTATGGTGGAGGGGGGGGGGGGGGTCAACATTCATAGTAGACTGGCCACTCAGACATCCCAGAGCAGTGGGGCACCCTAGAGGGGCACTGCAGTAGACTTCACATTAAAGATTCCAGGTATACATCTCACCATTACTCCTTTATATTATATGCTGAGTCCTCCAAAACCCACCAAAAACCTACTGTACACCACCATGATAGCCTTTATGGCTGCAAGTGTCACCTCTATGTAGGTACAGAAGGTTTTTGGTGGGGTTTGGAGGACTCACACTTTCCACCACAAGTGTAACTTTTAGAGTGGGATATAGGCTCTCTACAGTACACCGCACTGACCACTAGGCCATTCCAGGGACCTGCTTGATGCTCCAATAGGACTGGCCATAACATCTGAAGCTGTCATAGAGACTGGTATGTAGTGTTTCTTTCACATATTTGGGGGTGGGATGTGAGAGGTGGGTCAGTGACCACTGTAGGAGTAAGGGGGGTCATGCCTTAATTCCTCCAGTGGTCATCTGGTCATTTAAGGCACCTTTTTATGACTTTGGGGCCCTTTTACTAAGCCATGTAGGTGCCTACGCACATTCAACGAGCACCAATTTGGACCTACCACCTGGCTACCGCGTGGTCCAGGCAGTAATTCCATTTTTTACATGCGTCCGATGCGCGTGCCAGAAAATATTTTTTATTTTCCAACGCGCAGCACTAGCCAGGCGGTAATCAGCAGTGTATGTGTGCTGATGATTACTGCCCGGTTAATACGTGTGACCTTACCACTAAGTCAATGGGTAGCGGTAAGGTCTCAGACCCCCAAATGGACGTGTGCTAATATTTTTGGCCAAAAAAAGCCTTTTTTACAGGCACACTGAAAAATGGATCTGCACACATCCAATACATGCACCTACACTAGTGCAGACCATTTTTCAATGCACCTTAGTAAAAGGACCCCTTAGATTGAAACAGGTCTTGACGAAAATGGCTAACATTTAGTCCTGGACTTTTTTGCTCTGTTCCATTATGGCAGAAAAACCTCCAAGTTTTGGAAACACCCAAATCCCACCCCCAACAGTCCTCCAACATGCCCCCTTATGATTTGGGCACACTGCAGACAAACTGCATAGAAAAATGTCCTACAATGGATTTCAAAAATAGCAATTCGGATGTTTTGGACAAAAAAATGTTCATCTGCTGCATTGTGCCACTTTTTGGATGTTTTTCTGTAAGAGCGATGAATATTTTTTCTATCTGGTTAACTTTTAGCCACTCCCCAAGCATACCACTCACAGTTCCTTCTCTTAAGCATCTAGATTTCAATCAGACAAGCTGTTTGGATAAGTACCTCAATTAACTGGATAATTTCTCTGATTACTGACTCCACTATCACTTGCAATCTTGAAGTCAGCCATTGTGACATCCATGACCCTTATCGTAATACCTTATATGGTACACTGTTAGTGGTGCCCCCTCTGTTGCAGTAACAGTCATAAAATCTGGACCTTGTTCAAGAAACATAGGAAATGAATCAAATAGTGGAACATTTGAGAGGTCTCTTCTGTTAGTGCCACTCTCACAAACAATATGAGGCCTCTACTATTATTACTGTCAAGAATTAGGTAAAGATGTGGTTTGATGCCAATTCTGATTATGAGGATCTCTAACTGAACTAATTAATTGAGTTTGCTTTCTACTGCTGAAACGTAGTTCCATTAAAAATAATAATAATGACAAAAAAACTGTTGTGTGAATCTTTTAAGGAATGTCCACTGGTACAACAGTGGACTATGTTTGATGAAGCAATAAATATGCCAACTCAATCATAGATGGCAAAGACATAACAACATAACGGTTGATGCAAAACCTATGCAAAAAGAGAAGCAAGTAGTTAGAGAAAGAAATTTACAGCAAATCTATGAACAATAGTGGATAACTAGAGGAGAGAACTTTCCAAATACCGAATGATATATAGTGCTGAGAAAAAGTAAGTGAACTCAAGAATGTCCTACCATGATACCCTTGTTTAATTGAAACTAGTCTTTTCTTATGCAGTAAAAACGGGTAAGAATAAACAAAGTTGAACAAATAAAAGAAATTCAGGATCACCATATGAAATAATAAGAAAGAACCTCTAACTTCCTCTTGGGTAATTGGAATCAGTTGTTGAAATGATTAGGCATGTTTTTCACCATAGTAGTTAGTGAGAACTCATCATGCCATGATCAAAAGAAATTCAGAGGACCTATTGAAAACACTAGTTCATTCTCATCTGACTAACGTGGAGGGGCATTTTCGAACGGGGATGCCCATCTCTAAGGGTGTCCATGTCTGAGGATGGCGCTGTGAAGGGGCAAGGCATCCCGTATTATCAAAACATGAGCATCCATCTTTTGTTTCGATAATACGGTCAGGAACGTCCAAATCTCAACATTTAGGTTGTCCTAAGAGATGGTCGACCTAAATGTTGAGATGGTCGACCTTAGAGATGGTTGTCCCCAGTTTTCAGCCGTAAGGGAAATCGAGGATGCCCATCTGTTAACCATGCCCCTGTCCTGCCTTCAGTACACTGCCGACACGCCCCCATGAACTTTGGTTGTCCCCGCGACGGAAAGCAGTGGAGGGTGCCCAAAATCGGCTTTCGATTATGCCGATTTGGGCGACCCTGAGAGAAGGACACCCATCTCCCAATTTGTGTCGGAAGATGGGCGTCCTTCTCTTTTGACTATACCCCTGATAGTAACATAGTAGATGAAAGCAAATAAAGACCCATACTGTCCATCCAGTTTGGCCAACAAGATAAACTCGTAGTATAAAGGTATGATACATATACTTGATCTTGATTTGTCCTTGCCATTTTCAGGGCACAGGCCATAGAAGCCTGCCTGACACTGGCCTTGTTCTCCAGTTATAGAAGCTGAATCTGTCCAGCCACAATCACAGCACAGACCGTAGAGCAGGGGCGTAGCTAAGTGGGGCCACGGGGGCATGGGCCCCCCACAGATTATGCCCTGGCCCCCTCTAAATTTGACCCCCCTCCACCGTCGCCACCTGCCCCGTCTCCGTGTCAGGTACCTTGTTTGCTGGCAGGGGTCCCCAATCCCCGCTAGCTGAAGAATTTTCTTCAGCGCCGGTCAACTCCGGCGCCTTCGTTGTGGGATCATCTGTTTCTGACACCTTACATCCTGCACCGTGCATGTAGCCCCGTGCAGGATGTAAGGCGTCAAAAACAGATGATCCCACAAGGAAGGCGCCGGAGTCGACAGGCGCTTAAGAAGACTCTTCAGCTGGCGGGGATTGGGGACCCGTGCCAGCAAACAAGGTACCTGATGCGGCAGCGGGGCAGGGGGTGGGCGGCAGTGGGGGTTTGTGGTTGCAGCGGCGGTCCAAAGTGGCAGGGGGGGGGGGCGGCGGCGGTGAGGGGGGGCGGTGGCAGGGGAGGCAGCTAAACAGTGCCCCCCACCTCGGACTCTGGTCCCCCCTCCCGCCGAGGTCTGGCTACGCCCCTGCGTAGAAGTCTGCCCAGCACTGGCTTTGCTTCCTAGTTACTGGTGTTCCCATTTAATCACTGCTAAGCTTGTTTGGTTTCATGCCTTCTATACATGATTCCTTTGTGTTTATCCCACTCATTTTAAAATTATTTTACCATTTTCATCTCCACCACCTCCCACGGGAGGGCATTCCAGGTATCTACCACTTTTCTGTGAAAAAGTACGTCCTGACATTATTCCTAAACCTCTCCCCCCTCCTACACACACAACCCCAATTCATGTCCTCTAGTTCTACCACCTTTCTGTCTCTGTAAAAGGTTTGTTTGTAAACTAATACCTTTCAAATATTTGAACATCTGTATCATATCACCCCGTCTCTCCTTTCCTCCAGGGTGTACATGTTCAGGTCCTCAAGTCTCTCCTCATACTGTACATCTTGTGATGCAAACCCTATACCATTTTGGTCGCTTTTCTCTGAAACGCTTCAAGTCTTTTTACATCTTTAGCAAGATATGGCCTCCAAAACTGAACACAATACTCCAAGTTGGGCCTCACCAATGACTTGTACAGGGGCATCAACACTTCCTTTCATCTGCTGGTTATACCCCTCTGTATGCAGCCTAGCATCCTTCTGGTCATGGCCACCACCTTGTTACATTGCTTCATCACCTTGAGAATTTTAGACACCATCATCCCGAGGTCCCTCTCCTTAGTCAAGCTTATCAATCTCTCTCCTCCTATGTGGTACATCTCCTTTGGATTTCTGCACCCCAAGTGCATTAATCTGCACTTCTTGGCATTACATTTTAACACTCCCTCTGGGGTATACACTCTATTGGTTATCTTCATGTCATGTGCAAAAATGCAAACTTTTCCCTCTAACCTTTCAGCGATGTCTCTGACAGATATATTAAACAGAATAAGCTCCAGTACCGACCCCTGAGGCACGCCACTATTCACCTTCCTTTCCTCCAACCGGATTCCATTTACCACCACCATCTGCCACCTGTCGGTCAACCAGTTTCCAATCCAGTTCACCACTATGGGTCCTAAGTTGAGCCTTCTCAGCTTATTCAGGAGTCTTCTTTGAGGACCTATATCAAAGGCTTTGCTGAAATCCAAATACATTACATCTAGTGCATGTCCTTCAGCAAGTTCCTTGGTCACTCGGTCAAATAAATCAATCAGATTTGTTTGTTAGGATTTTCCTTTGGTAAAGCCATGTTGCCTCAGATCCTGCAACCCTTTGAATTCTAGAAAGTTAACTATATTTTTATTCTGCATTGAATCCATTATTTTTCCAACTACCAACATGAGGTTTACCAGCCTGTAGTTTCCCACCTCTTAACAAATGTGCTTGGTGGTGTGGAGATAGGAACAAATTCTAAATACAAATACTTCCGCTCAGTACAAAACTACAATAGTAATGGGGAAAATCCTCAAAGAGCTCCCAGATCAAATATCCATCTGTCGGAGCTAAAGCAGACCAACTAGTCTTCTCTTCATCATAGGCAAAAACCCCGTATATGCAGCCCCAGAAATTCTTAGTGGGCCGCAATTGTCTGATAAATTCTGTTAATATAGATTTTTTGAAATAAAGAATTCTTTGAAAATAACGTGTTAATTTCTAGAACATACTCAATATCTAATACAATACACTTAGCTTATTGCTTGGCGTTCTATATTACTGCTGCTTCATGCTGCGCTGTTCCCTGCTTTGTTACCCTGAGCCGAAGTTGGCCAGCGTTTCGCTGCTTCTTCAGGGTCTCAGGTAATTATCAGAAGCAGCGAAACGCTGGCCAACGTCGGCTCAGGGTAACAAAGCAGGGAACAGCGCAGCATGAAGCAGCAGTAATATAGAACGCCAAGCAATAAGCTAAGTGTATTGTATTAGATATTGAGTATGTTCTAGAAATTACCACGTTATTTTCAAAGAATTCTTTATTTCAAAAAATCTATATTAACAGAATTTATCAGACAATTGCGGTCCACTAAGAATTTCTGGGGCTGCATATACGGGGTTTTTGCCTATGATGAAGACCAGTTGGTCTACTTTAGCTCCGACAGATGAATATTTGATCTGGGAGCTCTTTGAGGCTTTTCCCCATTACTATTGTAGTTTTGTACTGAGCGGAAGTATTTGTATTTAGAGTTTCTCACCTCTTCCCTGTCCCTGCTTTTATGAAGAGGGACCACATCCACTTTTTGCCAATCCCATGGAACCTCTCCCATCTCTAAAGATCTATTAAATAGATCCTTAAGAGGTACCACCAGGATTTTTCTCAGTTCTTCCAGTATCCTGGGATGTATCCCATCTGGCCCCATAGCTTTGTTCAATTTCAGATTTTCCAGTTGTTTATAAATGCTTGCTTTTGTGAACAGTGCAATATCCTTCCCATTTCCAGATATTCCCTTGGCAGCTGACTGCGATCCTTCTCCAGAATTTTCTTCCATGAACACCAAAGAGAAGTAGTAGTTTAGCATGTTTTCTTTATCCACATCACTCCGCACATAGCTATTCTCAGCGTCTTTTAGTCTACCAATTCCATTCCTAGCTTTTCCCCTTTCCCAATATATCTGAAAATGGTCTAGACAAGCATATAAGATCATGCTAAATATTTGGGGCTCAGCCATCCCCTGTCATGTATTCTATGAATGAAAGAATTTGAAGGACCACAGGAGTTGTTCTGTTATGAGCAATCTAGAAAATCTTCCACTATGTCACAAAGAATCTTAGACTAACATTTTATTTATATACCACCTAGACCTAAGCGGTTTACAGAGGTTTTTTTTTTTTTTCTGGCACTGTCCCTAAGGGGCTCACTATCTATTATTAAATTGTACCTGGGTAAATGACAGGTTATGTGACTTGCCCAGGGTCATAGAGCTGCAGCAGGAATTGAACCCAGTTCCCCGGGTCCACAACCTGCTGCACTAACCATTAGGCCACTCCTCCACTAACATCTGAAGATCTGCAGGTCTCATTGTCTGCAACTGATGTGAGAGTTCATACATCAGATGTTAGGAAGAGCATCTGGATGAGCCACAAGATTCTGGAAATGTGCTCTCTTGATCGATGAATAAAACTTGCACATTTTTTTTTACGATAAACTTTAGACACACTCAAATACCAGTGAAGCAGACTGTTATACTTATTCTCACAGTAATCTATTTGTAAAGATAAACAGTCCCACTTACAGTTATGGCAAGTGGCACCAGAATATCCTGTTCCTTCACAGTTGCATTTGAAGCTGTCCCATGTTTGGGTGCATTTGCCACCATGCTCACAGTGATTGGGCACGCATCTGTAGGAACCAAAAATAAACAATAGAAAATGAATAAACATTGTAACAGACATTGTTGGCAAATAATGTGCTCTTATCTCCCGCAGGGGTCCTTTTACTAAGGCGCACTAACAGATTTGGCATGTGCTAAATGATAAGACGCCCATTATATTCCTATAGGCATCTTATCATTTAGTGTGCCCTAAATCTGTTAAAGAGCCTTATTATAAGGAACCCTCAATGTGTCTAGTTCCCCTTCTCTACTGTGTTTTTGCACAGCTTACTCAATTTTTGACCTTGTGTCTCTCTCACCCTCACCATCACCCTCTGTAATTCTCCCATGCATTCTTGAAATCTGTTGGTGTTTTGGCTCATTTTGCCACTACTAGTAGACTATTTGTAGAGCCAGCCCTATCAGTGAGTATCTGTGTTTTTTTGCACATGGCCCTGCTTTTCATCCCCTACCTGTAAATGAGGCACTGTATCCCTCTATATCCCCTCAGGCCACTACTGACTATTTCTCAATAAAAGATTTGCCAAATTGTGTGTCGTCCATGCAATATATCATGCTATCACCAATTTGCTTCACATGGTAATTAATCCTTCTTAGTATCAATTGATTAATTTGAATTGTGATAGAATATGTCAAGTACACATAGGATTATATATTGTAGGGCTGGTGTAACCTATTTTCAGACAAATTGCACATGAAGGACAATAATGAGATAAATCACCTTATCATAAATTCAGGTTTTTTTTTAAAGAGAGTTGAACACCTAACTTCAGAATGTTCAAATGAAAACCTCCCAAGCCATGTATTCTATTTTTCCTTAGCATGTTTAGTGTTATAGATTTGTCTCACACACTATGGTGCCGAATCTTACAGTATAAACAAAAGAACAACACTGGATTTCTTCCTTTCAGCCTTGCCAGTAGCACATGGTAATGAGTTGGCACTTTGCCTGCTGTCTGGAGAAGAAATTAACCAGCCTACAATGGCAAGCAGATGCTCCTTTCTCCAGAGGAGATATTAACAAGCACTTCATATAAAGAGCCTGCAACTATTTCTCCATTGTCCTACAGTCTGGAAGCACAGCTACTTTTGGAATACAAGAAGGAAAATAGATAGCTAGGATGAAGTAAGAGAAAGAGTGGCACATTATTCAGACTACAGTGACCTGTCTCCAGTAGAATTCAGAAAGAGTAGGCCATACTATCAGTTATGTACCACACAACAATTCTCAAAAATGGATAGACTATCCTAAGGGACTAGCAGAAGCCAATTACCTTTGTCTGAAGGACTTTTGGCATCAAAAAATAAATAAAAAATAACCTAACCAAAAACCATGCATTTTATAAGACAAAATAACCGTGCAAAACAGTTTTTGTTACTATGAAAATATTTTATTTCATTTTTTATTTGTGACATTTATATCCCACATTATCCCAAAAAAGTTTGAGTTCAATGTGGCTTACAATAAACGATATAGGATACTTAACAAAGAATAATGCATAAGAAAGTAATTTGTTGTAAGAATCCAATTTTAGAGTATCATAAACATACTGGGATAGCTATGGATGTTAAACATATAGAAAATCTATTATGAATGAGAAATTGTACATGAAGCAAAGAGAAAGTTAATGGTAAATAGAATAATAACCAATTCAGATAAAAATTAATTGTTTGAGATATGGTTGTTCTTTGTGAGGGTTTGTTTGAATGGGAATGAGGATTTTGCGGAATCTAGTATATTCCTGTCTGAGTCTGCCTGTCTCTCTGATTCTGTGTTGTGTGAATGAGAGTTTGTCCTTTTGTTGGGGCTGAAGGGAGGGTGTGTGTGTGTGTGTGTGTGTGTGTGTGTGTGTGTGTGTGTGTGTGTGTGTGTGTGTGTGTGTATGGAATGGCTTTCTCAGAAAAAAGGTCTGCAGGTATGAGGGGGTGGTTTGTGTGTGTGCTTAAGTCCTGGGAGGGGGAGGAATGTGTCCTTTTATATCTCTGATCTCCCTTTTTTCCGGCATATTCCTGTGTAATAATTTAGTTTGTTTGAGCTGATGTCTTCTGATTATCCAAGAGGTATGGATTCCTGTGAAGGTCCACTAGTTGGAGTCAGTTCGTTTGGCCTCCTTTATATACCTATCTGTACTGGGACTCAACTCCATTACTAGACTCACTTCAATCCTAAACAAAAAGGTCACTTAGCTGTTGTGTCACAAATTGGATGAACATTTTATTTAGGACTGAAGGAGTTTGAGTTTTTTTTTTTTCATTTCCATTTGATTAAAAAACTGTATTAGAAATAAAAAAGGTATTTTTGCACATTAACCCCCTGATTCTATAAAGGCACCAAAAATGATATGCGCAAAGTTGATCGTATGTCTATTTTGTGCATGCAATTTCATTGAATAATGAGCCAATTAATGCCAATAATTGACTTTTTTTAACAGGCAATTATTAGCATGAATTGAAATCCAATTAACAGAACCATGACTAAATGTTATATGTGTCCCAGAAAAGGGGCATGGAAATAGGATGGTCATGGATATTTTGGGGTGGAACATGGGCGTGGATTCCAGTTATGTATACAATTATAGAATAAAGGGATTCTGCTTGTAACTTTAGGCAGGGCCATTTGCACCACATTTTTATTGGGGCAAATAGACACATATAAATTTATGCGCGATTCCTGCACTTAAGCATTATTCTATAAATTGGGCCTAACTTTAGGTGTGGCTTATAGAATAGTGCTTAAGTGGGTTATTTCCACAATGATTTTTTAGGTATGATTTGTAGAATTCACCCCTAAAAGTTAATTTGATAGAATATTGAATTTAACTTGATTTTTATTGTTTTTAACATTTGGTGGTGATATAACACTGTCTGTTCTATCTGGTCAGTGAAGCTGATTGGTTTTTAATATCCACTGGTATCCTATCCAAACACAGATGCCATTTTGCATCATGAACAATGTGAGAAGCAGTCTCAAGAAACTGTACGCTGTTAAGTTTAGATGTTTAAACTTTCTATGGACATTTTACTGTGATTGTAATGCTGTTGTATTTCTTTTCAGAACTGGAGTAGCTGTTGAGTGCAAGAATAGCTATTTTGTAAGATCCCGAAGAAGCCACAAGGTGAAATGATGGCTCCATTGGACTTGAAATTTAAGTGCTCAGTCAGTCCATATTGATTCAGATTAATTGTAAAAATGGCATCTTGAATGACAGGAGCATTATAGATTAAATAAAAAGAAAAACATTTAAAAAGAAAAAAAATATTTTTAATAATTAAAAAGGAGCAATAATAACTAACATCAGCACCGGAGTCCAGAGACAAAAACAAGAACTGCTTCCATCTGCTCCTCTCCATCATCAGTGCTCAGTTCCAGCTTGCCTATTTCCATCTACCTGCATCTACGGTTAGTGACATCAGCATCAGGTGTCTGTATCAGTAAGCCTGCCTTTGAGGCCATACCAGCACAGGAGCCCATAGAGAAAACAAGAACTATTTCCATCTGCTCCTCTCCATCATCGGGATTCAGTTCCAGCTAAACTAGTTTCATCTACCTGCACCACTAATCCTGTGCGCATGAACAGTTAGTGACATCAACAACATTGGATGCCTGTATCAGTAAGCCCACCTCTGAGGTGTCACGCCTCAGGCATCATGGCAAAGGAGTGTACGAAAGGGGCACACCTCTTTGTGCAACGTTTGGGAGTTATATGTTGATCTTTTTCTAATATACATCTGTGTCCTATCATTCTCTAATAGAAGTATGTATCCTATCATTCTTAATTGCTTGATATTTAACTTGTAACATTTATACAATTGACTCATGATCAACATACCCTTTAGTGTGTTGATGTCTGGTTCAGTTTATAATTGCTGACAGATATGTTTGCTGTGTTTTTGAATGCATTAACGAAAGAATTGTAAATTTTAATTTAGGTTTTTATTAAGATGTCTGTTTTGATATAATTATGTTTCCTGTAATTATGTATTATGTTTATGGTTACAATATCATGTTGTTGTACCATTTTGATCCCTGGGAGATAGGTACCATGTAAATATTGTTAAATAAATAATTAAGTCTGATCTGGTAATGGAGTGTCTGGCAGCTAGAATTAGATCTTATTTTAACTACAAGGGTGGGGTTGTGTGGCCGACAACCTATAAGGGGATCAATATTCAAAGTGATTTAAACAGCCAAAAATAGCTCCTGGCCATTTAAATCTCTTGTCCAGGGCTAACTGGGCATCTTTAGTGGCACTTAACCAAATAGTGCCACTGAAATACCTGAATATCACACTCAACTGGCTATGTTTTAGCTAGCTGCATATGACCGAATGTTCAATGCTGGTACCCAGACATGGCCTGACATTGAATATCCAAGAATAAAGCCAGTAGCTGACAATATAACACTGAATGTAGGGGCAGCCTGCAGTGCCATAGCGAGGGCGGCTGACACCCGGGGAAGGTCGCCGCTGTGCACCCCCCCCCCCCCGGAGCGCATTCTTACTAGCATAGGAAAGCGGGGAGCGGGCACGTCGCTGGGAGCTGCATTGGCTCCGCTGGTTCCCTGCTCTTTCTGCCCTGGAACAGGAAGTAACCTGTTCCGGGGCAGAGAGAGCAGGGAACCAGCGGAGCCGACACCCCCTCAGCGGCGTGCACCCGGGGTGGACCACCCCACCGCCCCCCCCCCCCATGCCACTGGCAGACTGACAGTGGTCAGGGCCCCCAGGCAGTAAAGGTCATTGCGGCCCCCCTGGCCACTGCCTGCCTCCCCACCGCCCCCTCCCACACCGCCACACTTACTGCTCCCCTCCCATACACCCTGAGCAAGTGGGCCCTCCCTGGCTCTCTGGTTCTATCTTAAAGGGCCCTGGTGGTCTAGTGGCTTCTTGGGAGAGGTAGGAAAGAACTCCACTCTTTTCTGTCCGCTATTGCTACTGTGTCCGGTGCTGCTGTTTTTTTCAGAATGGCTGCCGATACTTACCACGGTAGTCTCGCGGATCTCGGCAGTCTCGGCAGTGCCAGTGCTGCCAGGCAGAGTAGCAGCAGCAGGCAGGAAAGAGTGGGATTCTTTCCTGGCCCCATAGAGAACCCACTAGACCACCAGAGTCCTTCAAGGTAGGACCGGGGAGAGCTGTAATGTGCGGTGGTGGCGGGCAACTGGGCCCCCTAGAGCCTCTGGGCCCTTGGGTACTGCCTGGTTGCCAGTATGGTGATGATATATATTTGTTACTTTCCTACTGTTTAACATGTCTACCTTATATTATACAGGAACTTCAAAGTTATGGGAAGGTTTTAGGCTTTAAGAGAAATACAGGGAAACCAGAAGCCCTAAACCTAAATCTATCTCTGTAGGACTGTGGATCTAATGTTCCAGTTAAGTGAACTAGGTTACATTTGCTCTGTAAGCGGGTAAAGATTACCACTGAATGAGAGAACCTTTAATTCACTGATTTTCCACAGTTTATATCTTCCACAAATAGGAGTCTGGCATGTGATGCAGCACCAATGCATCCTGATTAGGTTGGAAGGCTATTATATGGTTCGTCTTGGGTTTGCTACCTTTTCCAAACCTCCCCAATACAAATTTTTAATTTCTTTGTATATTTTTAATTTTCTTGTATATTTGGAAAGGCAAAACGTCCTCCTGTATCAAAGGTTATTCTACATCAGCCTAATGCTGTAGGGGCCTGGTGGTCCCAAACCTCAACAGCATTTCAATTGTAAGTGAGTAGCAGAACTTTTTAGAAGGATTCCTGTTTATTGTTGTAATATGGCTATCTGAAAACTGAGCTTGATCATAAAGGTTGATATGGTCATTTTTATTCTACTTTGTTTTATCTAAAAGAAATTCTAATAATAAATTAGAAATCTTGACTAAATCTCTTCTTGTCAATATTGTAAGAGGCATATTAGCAGAGGTGTGCATGGGAACAATTTTGATGTTAAATTTATTGTGTGACAAGATACATAAATTTTGGAGGATATAATGAATTCACATCACATTGCATTTGTTTCAACATACCACGCTTTCCAGTATTAAATAGAGAACTGAGGAACATTCTCATACAGTCATTCATACTTTTACAATCCTTTCTTGGATACATGCATTTGCTTATCATCAAGCATCTCTTCAAAGGCACAGATTCCCCCTAATCCCTACTCATAGTCACCCACAGAAAGTAATCTATCAAGTGATAGCCATATGCAGAAACATACAATATCCCTTGTCCTAAAAAGCAGGGCCGTATTTTGGCACAGGACACAGACATATACTTGTGATTATGAAGGTGAACAACAGTTGGGATACCCCCCTCTCCCCTGCTGTCTGATCCCTAATGAGTCACTGCCCATGGGCAGAGGAAGAAAGAGTGCAGATTAGTAGATGGTATAGAGAGGCAGACTGAGTCAGCCATTCCTTTATCTGCTGTCTGTGGCAAAACAGTGGGTTTTAAGCCTGTAAACTGTATTGATTTTTTTAAGTGTATTTCTCTAGTTTGGCCAGCAGGTGGTGCATGTTTATGTTTAAAGTTGTTCCTTTTAGTTAGCACACAGAGAAGACTTTAGCCTGTGGCTACTTTTAAAATGTTCTATTCTGGGCTCTGATTGGCCCAGGAGCTCAAATTTAGCCAGGTTGTACTGGATGTTTCTCTAGTCTTAGCCAGGGAGAAGTGAGAGAAAGATCTCTTTGCTAAGGCCCTGTGAACAGTTATATTTGATCACCTGTGAGCAACTATATGTCCTGATATCCCCAGGTACTATTTAGATAGTATACAAATGTTTAGAAAGTTTTATGTGTATTCCTATTTCAGTTACCTGTTATTTGTTTGCTGATTGCACCTTTTCTGTTCATTGTTGCACCAGTAACCTAGGAATCACTGGGGAAAATTTGAGAGCAGGAGACTCGCCCAGAGGCAGTTGGGGTGGGAGGAGGGTGCTAGTGTAGAGCACAAGTGGCAGGTGCTTGTGGACCTGAGCAGTGTTGATGGCAGATCCTCTAAGTGGCCACGGGGTAGCCCCAGGCGGGTGGCTATGCATTTCATGACACTGAGGGGCATAATCGAATGAAAACGTCTATCTCCATGGGCGTTTATCTCCGAGAACGGGTCCATGAAGGGGTGGACCGAACCGTATTTTCAAAAAAAATAGATGTCCATGTTTTATTCAACAATTTGTGAGCTGGGCGTTTTTGTTTTTCAGCGATAATGGAAAATGAAAGCGCCCAGCTCAAAAACGAATAAATCCAAGGCATTTGTTCGTGGGAGGGGCCAGGATTCGTAGTGCACTGGTCCCCCTCACATGCCAGGACACCAACCGGGCACCCTAGGGGGCACATTTACAAAAAGCACCCTTCCCTTGTGTGTTCAGCCCCCCAAATCCCCCTCAAAACCCACTGCCCACAAGTCTACACCATTACTATAGCCCTAAGGGGTGAAGGGGGGCACCTACATGTGGGTACAGTGGGTTTGGGGGGGTTGGACGACTAAGCATTAAGCAGCACAATTGTAACAGGTAGGGGGGATGGGCCTGGGTCCACCTGCCTGAAGTCCACTGCACCCCTAACAACTGCTCCAGGGACCTGCATACTGCTGCCAGGGAGGTGGGTATGACATTTGAGGGTGAAAATAAAAAGTTGTGAAACATCATTTTTTGTGGTGGGAGGGGGTTAGTGACCACTGGGGGAGTCAGGGGAGGTCATCCCCGATTCCCTCTGGTGGTAATCTGGTCATTTAGGTCACTTTTTGGGGCCTTATTCGTGTAAAAACAGGGTCCAGGAAAAGTGCCCTAAATTCGAGCTACAAACGCATACTTTTTTTCCATTATCGGCGAAAGGCGCCCATCTCTGTTCGGGTGATAACCATGCCCCAGTCCCGCCTTCACCATGCCTCCGACACGCCCCCGTCAACTTTGTACGCTTCCGCGATGGAGTGCAGTTGAAAACGTCCAAGTTCGGCTTTCGATTATACTGCGTTATTCGTTTTTGTGAGATAAACGTCCATCTCCCGATTTAGGTCGGAACTTGGGCGTTTTTCTCGTTCGATTATAAGCAGGACTGTCACTTTATCTGTTTCTCTGCATAACCTTCAATCCAACCTTGCTCTCTACCTTAAAATTACCTATAGGCAAGACTTTTTTTTCCCCAAGGTGAATTTTTATGCAGAGGCCAAGGGAAGCACAACAATAGGAAGATAAATCTGAGCACCTGTCCTGCACAGAAAGAAACAATGAAGTCATAGTTTAGAGGTAGGCAATCTTCTCAAGGAACTAATGCCCAAAGTAAGTGATATTCTATGCTATAAAGAAAAGTAGGCATCTTCTTTTTCTGGTACAACAGTAGTATAGATACTGATGTATGTGCTTAGTCGTGAGCACTTATGCCAACCACATTGCTGACATAAGTGCATGTTCTTATGTTCCAGAGATATACTCATAAACTATAGACTTCTATGACACTGCATAGAAATATTAGTTTGCAGGATACATAGCAACCAATAAGAGAGTTGTAACATTTAGTCAGTGTATTTCACAAATAACAATCAAGAAAATGAAATAAGTGCAGTTTGGGGAGTGTTGGGGTAGTATGGGGGTAATTTTAGAAATGGGGAAGTTTGGGGTGAAAGGGTAGATTAGGGAGGTTGGGGCAGTTGGGCAGTTCTAAGGAGGCAGTTTTGGGGATGGGGTAGTTGTAAGGAGTAGATTTGATGCTGGGTACGTTCGAATGGTAATATGGAAATTGGAAGAGAATAGTTTGGGGGATTAGGGACATATTATGGGGTAAAAATTTTAGAAAGGGGTCTGTTTAAGGGGTGGCAGAGTGGTTGTAAGAGAACAATTTTGTGGAATGGTAGGACAGTTGGAACAGAGTAGTTTTAGGTGGTGGGGCACTATGGGGGTGGTAGAGTATTTGCATGGGGTAATTTTGGGGAATTAAGGCAGTTTTGAGGAGGTAGTTTTGTGGAGGGAGTAGTCTAGCAGTAGAGGGAGAGTTGCAGGGATAGTTTTCGGGTGAGAGCAGTTTGGGGAACTATGGGGTAGTTATAAGAGGGATAGATTTGAGGGCGTAGGGAAGTTTTGGTAGTTTGGGGGTGGGGCAGCTGCAGGGGTTAGTTTTGAGGTTTAGGGGCTCATTTTGAAGCTCATTTTGAGAGCAGTTTTGAGGTTTGAGAGTGAGGATAGTAGAGAATGGGGAGAAGCAGTTTGAAAGGAGCAAATACCTCATTACTATACCTCGCTTTATCTTACTTTGTATGATGCAGAATCTGGAGCTGCTTTTCACATAGAAATGCATTGAACCTTTTTTGGGGGGAAGGATAGGGGAGGGGACAGAGAGAGGGAGTTGCATACGTGGCAACAGGGGGGCAAGCTAAGTATGTGGGGAAGGGGAGCCAACATGACATTTCCATATATAACCCCCTTTCTCCCTCCATTTTTAAAATAGCAATCTTCTATACATAAAAGAACCCCCTCCCCTTCAGCCTGTTTAAACTATCTGTAAAACCATCATTATATAATTGATAGCATCATTCAACAAATTCTTCTATTTGGACTTGAAGTTTGGATTCTCTACAAGATTAGTCAGAATCAGTGGCGTTCCTAGGGGGGCTGACACCCGGGGCGGATCGCCGATACACCGAGCCGCCCGGTGCGGCGCGACCCCCCCCAGCGAAAAGACCCCACCAGCGAAAGAACCCCCTCCCACGGGTGCACGCCGCTGGGGGATTGCCGCGCACTGATCAGCTTCGTTCGTTTCCATGCTCCCTCTGCCCCGCAACAGGTTACTTCCTGTTCCGGGGCAGAGGGAGCATGGAAACGAACAAAGCTGACCGGCGCACGGCACCCCCCCAGCGGCGTGCCCCTGGGGCGGACCGCCCCAGCGCCCCCCCCCCCCCCTTGGTACGCCACTGGTCAGAATCTCAGTATAAACCTTGAAACTCCAGTTCTGTATGACAAACTCATATTCCCCAACAATGAAGCTACCCACTTACAACTGGCCACATAAGAAATATTCAGATTATGATAATCAACTCAGGAACAGCACATGCTCCTTTCACTGCCAGATACTTTGTTTAAAGCAAATGGGTTGTTGTTTGTATAGTGACTACTACAGTGCTTCTAAATCTAGTCCTTTGGGCACAGCTGGCCAGTTGGGCTTTTGGGATATCTACAATGAAGATACATGAGATAAGTCTGTATACCAAGAAGGCATTGTATGAAAAAACTCTCTCATGCCTCACCATTGTGGATATCCTGAAAATGCAACTGGCTGGGTGTGCCCAGAACTGTTGTTCCAGAAGTGGAGACCCCATTGATCGTAAGCATTTTATTTACAAACAGGCCAGACAATTTGAAAAATAATACAAAACCCCTACAAAAAGCACTCAAAACCTATATAGAAAGCTTACCAAACCATAATAGCCCTAACCATCTATGAAGACAGGCCCTAGAGCACCAAAATAACCTGCTACTGGGAAACTGGAACAAGATGAACTGTTACATAATCCTACACAGACACCACATGCCAGCAGAATCCTTTACCTCAGTTGCAGATGCAGAACATGACTCTCACCCGATACAAAATAGGGAATCGCAAAAAAACATGCAGACAAAAACTGAAATGGAGATAAAAACTGAAAGCAGAGCTACCAGACTCTGCATGTTGTGCAACACCAGAGAAATAGAAAGAAATGCATGTCCTCCTCTACTATGCAAAATAAAGCCGACAAATGTAAACTCTCAACACCCACATAATTCAATCACTAAACTGAAAATAAAATTATTTTTCCTACCTTTGTAGTCTGATAATTTTATTATTCTCATCATTTTGTTCTGCTTTCCTCTGTCTGTGCTCTTAACTCTGCTTCCAGGGCCTCCTTTCTATTTCATTTGTTATTTCTTTTCTCACCTCCTTTTTTCTTCACTTCCCGCCTTATGTCTGCATTGATCTTTAATATTCAGCTTCCTACAATTTTTCTGCCTCCTTCTCAAATCTATCTAGCTTTCCCTCTTCCCTTCCCTTCATGTGCAGCTCCTCTTCCCTTCCCTTCATGTCCAGCACGTCTTCCCTCTTCCCTTTCCTATATGTGCAGCTACTACTACTACTACTACTTATCATTTCTATAGTGCTACTAGATGTACGCAACGCTGTACACTTGAACATGAAGAGACAGTCCCTGCTCGATAGAGCTTACAATCTAATTAGGACAGACAAACAGGACAAACAAGAGATAAGGGAATATTAAAGTGAGGATGATAAAATAAGGGTTCTGAACAAGTGAATAGGGGTTAGGAGTTAAAAAGAAGAATCAAAAAGGTGGGCTTTTAGCTTAGATTTGAAGACGGCCAGAGATGGAGCTTGACGTACCGGCTCAGGAAGTTTATTCCAGACATATGGTGCAGCAAGATAAAAGGAATGGAGTTTGGAGTTAGCTGTGGAGGACAAAGGTGCAGATAAGAGCGATTTACCCAGTGAACGAAGTTCCCGGGGAGGAATGTAGGGAGAGATGAGAGTGGAGAGGAACTGAGGAGCTGCAGTGCGAATGTACTTATAAGTCAATAAGAGGAGTTTGAACTGTATGCAGAAATGGATAGGAATCCAGTGAAGTGACTTGAGAAGAGGGCTAATATGAAAATAACGACACTGGTGGAATATTAGTCATGCAGCGGAAGTTTGAACAGATTGAAGAGGAGAGAGATAGCTAAGTGGGAGACCTGTGAGAAGCAAGTTGCAATAGTCTAAGCGAGACACATCTCCCCTCTTCCCTTCATATGCAGCCTTTCATACTCTCCCTTCCTTTCCATTTCATCCATGTGCATTTCCCCTCTCCTTGCCCTCCTGTCCAAGTGCAGCATTTCCCCCTCTCCCTTCCCTTCTTGTGCAGGATTCACCGTCTCCCTGCCCTCCTATCTAAGTGCAACATTATCCCCTCTCCCTTCCCATCCATCCATGTGCATTCATTTCATTCCATTCATGTGCAGACTTTTCCCCTTCCATCCCTTCCATCCCATCCATGTGCATTTTCCTCCTTTCCCTTCCATTCATATGCAGCTTTTCCCCCTCTCCCTTCCCTGCTGTCCTATCCAAGTGCAGCATTCCTTTCCTCCCTTCCATTCCATTCATGTGCAGCCTTTCTTCTTCTCCCTTCCATTCATGTGCATTTCCCCCACTCTTTTCCCTGCTCTCCTATCCAAGTGCAGCCTTTCCCCCTCTCCTTTCTCTCCTATACAAGTGCAGACTTTCCCTCCCGCCCCCTTCCCTGCCCTTGTATCCAAGTGCAACCTTGGATTTCTGACAGAATGTCTGTCAAGGCACGTGTAGAATACCGTGCCAGGGTCTGGAACCTTGAAGGCTGAGGGTACCCTTAATCATGGGGGAAGATAAGGGTGATGTTTATCAAGATAAGTACAGGACTGTTTAATGTTTTCCTTAATTTGGAGTAACTCCAACATACACCAAAAACCATCTGGGTTGTTGAAGAGGTCCAAAGGAAAAGGAAACGCTGTAGTTTCTGCTCTTGCATGGGCACAGAAATAACAGTTGGAAATGTTCAAACTAGCAGTGGTATAATGGGCCCATTCAAGCCAAAAGTTTGTATCACCAAATCCTGTTTCAAGTTCAATCAAATCTTTGGCATTGGTAATTCGTATAACTTGATAAGGAATTTTGACTTCTCGGGCCTTAGTTGGCATCAGGGGGTTGCTCTGCTCAGTTTTGGGAGAAGCAACTATGCGGAAGGTGGCAATAGGATCCCTTCCTGTAGCATCTATTCCAAGTGAATAGGCTCTATAGGTGGCTGACGTTACACCTCTGAATGTGATGGCAACAGGATTGCATTTACTCATTTGACAGTTAGAATTACCTCGCGGTTTCGTAAGTGAGATACTCTTTACAAGAGGATCTTGGTGGGATGGATTCCAGTAACCTGCATACCACCATACCATTAACCAACTTCCACATTTGGAGAAAGGACACATGTAATTGTTAAATGCAGAATAATATCTCTGATAAGGTAAGTCTCCACATATGGTGTAAACACACACATCAAGGGTGATAGTAACTGTCTCATTAGTAGTAGCCAACATCACCTGGTCGGAAATTAGCCTTCTCGAGGTTCTCTCTGGTACTAGACAGTTGAACCGCAGTACCAGGCAGAACCTAGGGGATAATTAACCCCAAATTAATTCACTCCCCTCTCCCTTCCCATCAAGCAGCATCTCCCCCTCCTTGCCTCTGCTGTGTATGCTAGCCCCAAGGATCAAAATGGCAGTTGAGACCTCTTGTAGTAGGCTCGCATAGGTTTGTGGCCACCATTTAGAACCTCAGAGCCGGCACAAAAAGCAGTGATTGGGGGATCACTGCTGCCCGATAACACACCAAAGCCCCGAGTCCCCAGATCTACCTGAACCATTTAGGTAGGTCCGAGAACTCATGGCTTTCACATGCGGCTTTCACTGCGGGTGCAACAAAGATTTGGGAGATGTATTTGCACTCCCTTGCACCCCCCATAGCAACACCTATGCTCTTCACCCATGCCAAGTTTCATCTCATTAAATTTTCAGAGAAATTCTGCCCATAGACAGACATTCTTATCTCCCTTTGTGTAATTCTTTCCAACTTCCACTGAGTTGGAAAGAATACTAAAACCGCATCCTCTGACCAGCTAAAATGTTTTTAACCAAGTAATTTAAACAGACAAAAACTTTTTCACTTGATGCTGATGCAGTCCAAGACTTTGTTTTTTGCTTTTCAAAACTGAAATGTTTTAAAATGAAGCAAACTTGACAGCACAACACACAGATGAATAAAGCCATCTCTCAGGGGGCTCAGAATGTAACAAAACACAGTAGATTTACTGACTAAAAATGTTCAAACAAAGTTTAGACCAATCAGGCAAACAGCAGAGACTTATAAAGAAAAGCAGCTTCGTCTCATGTCTGTGTGCTTCACCCTGCACATATTCACCAGGAAAACTGCTTCTCAGGATCTAATTTTAATGGTGTTGTTAAGGTTCAAGACCGCATCTTATACCTTAAGTTCTATCAAAAATACATTTAAATTCAAATAAATCTGATCACCAGATAGAGAAAAAAGTATGTTTTTTTTTTCTCTCCAGTAAACAGGAGGCTTTGTTTTGGTCTGAGAAGTTTATAATACAGACTGAAGAAAAGAAGTCTGGAAGTGAAGCCACAGCAGTTAAAGCACAGAGCTGTGAAAATGAAGAAAAGAGTGTGTCCTTAAGTGAGTGCCCCAAAGCAGTCATTCTAATGTCCCCATCCTCAAACCTCAAGTATTTGGAGCAGAGACTTAGTACTCATGGGCTCAATTCAACTTTTTTTTTTCTTTTAATGCGCTGTATACATGGCTGCATATGGAGGCTTCATTTACATGAAAATCAGACTCCACTGTTCTTGCACACGTGTCTGCTGAACAAGTAAGTTTAATAAAACTGTGGGTCCCCCACCCCCTTTCTCTTTCTTTAATGCCAACATGATTAGAAGACTGCAGTTTTTACCACTGCTAGATATGCGCAGCTAATTTACCAGACAATGCATTCTCATTTGATTTTACTACTGCAATCATGAAATTAAATGCTGCATGAAATTCTTGTTTCACAAATTAATTCAAGTACACAAGTCAGATCAACCAGTGCTAGCTGTTTCTTTTCTTCTCCTATATAGTACAAATAGAATGATGTTCTCTTATGGCATCCGGTTTGATACCAAAAGAAAGACCTTAGTGCAGTAGGGGGGCGATGATCAAATTTCCTGCTCTGTTCTGAACAGCGTTGAAAAATAAGCACCAGAACAGTGCGGGGAATTAAAGCCCCAATGATCAAAACTAATAGCATGAAAATTTAAGCACACTATTAGTTTTGGATCATGGGGGTACTTCTGCGGGAGGATTGTGCCTGGGCATGCACCCAAGGCACAGTCCTTCTACAAAAGTTGTTTGACAGGTCCAGGCTATCAAAAAAAAAAAAAGCCCGGACCTGTCAGACCAGGCTAGAGGTTCCCCTTATTTATTTATTTATTTATTTATTTATTTATTTATTTATGGCATTTATATCCCACATTATTCCCACCCACGGGCAGGCTCAATGTGGCATACAATAGTCTATTAAGCAACATTAATACAAAATACAGTAATGAGTGTCAGAGGAGGGAAAGAGGAACAACAGGAGGGAGAGGGAGAGAGGGGAAGGTGACAATTTGTCACTATGGCAGCCGTGGTTCAGAAGGGTGTAACACCAGGAGGGCTCATGGCATATGCTCTACCGAAAAGGAAGGTCTTGAGCCGTTTCTTAAAGGTCGGGTGATCAGGGGTGAATTTGACCACTTGGGGCAGTCCATTCCAGAACTGAGTGCTAAGATAAGAAAAAGAGGAAGCATAGACAGTCTTATATTTTAGGCCACTGAAAGCTGGATAGTGGAGATTGAGATACGAGCGAGCTGCATAGGCACCCGGTATAAGAGGCTTGGGGAGGCTAAGCCTCCCCAGCCACAAGTGCAGTAAGGGCGGGGCAGTGGGGGCGGACCGCCCCGGGTGCAGCTCGTCAGGGGGTGCTGCCTTGAACATCTCCCCCCCCCTGACTGGTCCATGCGGACCGTGCGATGCTGCCGTCTTTACCTCCCCTTCCCGGGGCTATCCTTCCCGTCCCCCGACTAGTGAGGTATTGCTCTCCTCCGCTCCTGTCACGTCTTTCAACTTTGAAGCTTCCGGTAGCAGCAGCGATGTAAGCGCTGCTTTCAGCTTACCCTGGAAGCCTTCTCTGGACAGCGTCCCGCCTACGCGGGAAGCTGTACAGAGAGTGCTTCCGGGGCAGGCTGAAAGCACCGCTTACATCGCTGCTGCTGCTGCTGCTACGGGTCGCTGTACCGTGGATTCAGCTGTTATTAATGGACTTCAGGTGTGCGCCCGCGCGGCTTTTCCCTCTCTGCCATAGGCTCTCGAGTTCTTCAGCGCTATGAGCGTGAGTACCGTCTGCAGCTTCAACTGTTTCCTATTTTGTACTCACCGAACACGTGTTGTTCACCCAAGCTCTACTACACTCTGGGCTTTATGTAGAACTGGCTTCAGAGAAGCAGGTTTTGGGGTGGATAGATTATGAGAATCAGAAATATTGAGAGGTAAATACAGTTAGTTATTTTCTATAGCAGCATTAAAATTGACTTTTGCTATGGTTGAAGTGGTGTCCAGATTAAGAAAAATTTTGCATTCAAATCTTGGAATTTATAAATACGGTTTGACAAACTGTTTTAGGGTTTTCTTTTAAAATAAATTGGCACCCATAGTTCTCCTTTCTGTTTTAGGAGAGCAGCAATGGTAATGAGGATCGTAATAAATGCTGTCCTATCTGTAACATGACTTTTTCATTGCCTGTTGTGGCACAGTCTCACTATGAGGGCAAAACCCATGCTAGGAACCTGAAGATAAAGGAACAAGGTCCCTATGTAGAAGGTACTGTTGCTATTTACAGTTTTTGAGCATCGTTTCTTCCCTAATTTCTCCTTTGAAAGGCCTTGTTTCCATAGACAGTAATGCCTTTTACCAGTCATTGGCTGAAAACACATGAAATGTAGGTGCAGTGTCGTGCTGGCCCTTTGGGCCAAATCTTAGAGGCAGAGTGGTCTTTTATTGTGGTATCTGCTGGTTTCCTTTCTTTTAGTCCCTCTAGACCAAAACAGAGCCCTCTCTTTTTGGCCTTTGTCTTCTGTGTTCCTCTTACTGTTGCACTTTTTTCAGGGTTGAGCGAGACACTGCGAGGAGGTTTTCTGTGTTAGGATGAACAGTTAGTAACATAGTAGATGACGGCAGAAAAAGACCTGCATGGTCCATCCAGTCTGCCCATGACAAACTCATATGTGTATACCTTACCTTGAATTTGTACCTGTCCTTTTCAGGGCACAGACCATATAAGTCTGCCCAGCAGTATTTCCCGCCTCCAACCACCAGTCCTGCCTCCCATCACCGGCTCTGTTACAGACCGTATAAGTCTGCCCTCCCCTATCCTCACCTCCCAACCACCACCCCCTCTTCCCCCCAACTGCTCCGCCACCCAATTTCAGCTAAGTTTGTCTTTACTTGTACATTGGAGGATATGATTAACAAGATGGCACATGGCCATCATGCCAGACCATATGATTGCAAAAGTAAAAAAAAAAAAAAAGCTAGTCTCCTGAGCTGCACTGTATTTATTTATTTTTGTGCAGGAGCGTTCGATCTTTAGCTGCATGAGCATATTCGTAAGCGAGGAGTTCAGGCGGAATATATGAGGAAAGGCAAGGACGGTCTGCATTTTCTATATGGGTGGTATATTGGTGTATTAGGGTCTGCCTAGTATTATGGTACAGTATGGTTCTGAGTGTGTTTTTGCACAAATTTGTGCATAGTGTTTAACAGTTGAGCAATTGTGGTTAGTATAAGCTTTGAGCAACCACTTTATTCTTTGACATATGATACATATCTAATATCTAAATTTAATAAAAGGTATTAATTGTGACTATTTTATGTTTACTTATTTTTTTTCTGTGTTAATTGTGGCTATAAGCTCTGCCCCTGGCTCCACCCCTAGCCCCACCCCCTTTAGCCTCCCCAAACAGTTGGGCCACCGACCGCCTATGGCGAGCTGACTTGCGGGAGTTCCTGGGCGGCAAGTTAATGAGAGTGCCCATGTAAGCAGGAGCATCTCCATAGATGATTTTGTGCACCAATGCGCAGATCTTGAAAACGATACGGCCCTTCACAGGAAGCCAGTGCAAACTCTCACGTAGTGGGCTCGAACTTTCAAATCTCAATTTACCGAAGATGAGTCGAGCTGCTGTATTCTGAGCAGTTTGCAATTTTTTTAGTAGCGTGGATGTGCATCCCCCATAGATACTGTTGCAGTAATCGAGACGACTTATAACTAGGGACTGAACTAGGTTGCAGAATACCTCTTTAGGGAAATAAGGCTGGATACGCTTAAGCTTCCAAAGAGTGAAGACCATTTGCTTGACTACAGAGTTCACACTAACCTCCCCGGATAAGTTTCCCTGGGGACCCAATGGGCTACGTTCCACCTCCTAGCCCTCACCAACACAAAAAACTTTCCCTGGTGTCCCAGTGGTCAATCTCACCCCCGCCCGCCCCTGTCCTGGTGGTCTAGTGCCCCCAAAACACATTTTCTACATTTAGAAGTGGAGGAAGGAGTAGCACTCCCTCCTCCTGGGGTGCCGACTTCAAAACAGTGGTGCCCTACCCTGCCTGGTGCATCCTGGGATACACTGGACAGGACTTCAATACCATATAAGGGAAAAACTCCCTTATATGATATAGAATCCCCACCTAGTGCATCCCAAGATGCACTCGGCATGCAAGGCACCACCATTTTGAAGGTGGCACCCCAAGAGGAGGGAGTGCTATATCCTCCTCTGCTTCTAAAGGTATGAGGGAATGTTGGGGGCACTAGACCACCAGGGCAAGGGTGGGTGGGTGAGGGATAGGGTTGCCCACTGGGCCACCAGGGAAAATTTTCTGATATCGGGGGAGAGTAGAAGGGGTAGCCCACCGGGCAATCAGGTAAACTTGTCCAAGCAGGGTTAGGGAGGCTAGAGGCCCACTGGACCTCCAGCTCCATGTGTCAGGTGGGTAGAGTGGCTTGTGGGAGGGGGGCTTCTGTGTCCAGGGTGGGAGGGGGAGGCCTGCTAGCATGCAGATGCATGCTGGACAGAGCTCTCCATTCCTCCCCAATGCTTTGAAAACCTTAATGCCAGCTCCAAGCTGGCATAGATTTTGCCACAGCAGCAGAACCCTTATTTAGCATGCTGCCCGCTGAGCATTGGGAGAAATAGTTAATGCCTTGTTTAGCATTCATTTGCATGCTACTTGCAGTCAGAGCCAGTGAGTGCATTGTTTCACATTCTCACCAACTCTGATCATGTGGTGGGAGCAAATGTGGGCACAAGTATGGCACCAATAGCTCTAGCACCTGTGTTTGCTTCTGATCGACCTGCAGATTTTTTGGAGCATGGTCAAATATTTGAAATGCTATCCAAATAGTAGCAAATTGGCTGTTAACAAGTATATAATGAGGCACTTGAGGTTGACCTGGGTCTGAGTTTCATAGTGCGTTATTGTTCTCATTAATTTATGGCAAATCTTAACCCTTTTCAGCAATGCTAGTGTAAGGAACTTTCCAGGAACCTCGCTAGGGGGGCGATGCAGAAAGGCTCATGGAAGCGCCAGCTCAGTGTGCTGGTTCCACCATGAAACTGAAGCAGGGGCGTAGCTAGGTGGGACCACGGGGGCATGGGCCCCCACAGATTTAGTCCGGGCCTCTGGTTTTGCTGGCGGGGGTCCCCAACCCCCACCAGCTGAAGCCTTTTTCAGCGCCGTCTCCAGCACACCGTGTTCGCTGATCTGTGCTGCTTTCTTGAGTCCTGATGTCCTGCACATTCCTTTAAGTGAAAATGAGCATGCTCAGTTTCACTTAAAGTAACGTGCAGAGGCGCCATGTTCGCTGATCTGTGCTTTCTTCCTCCTGACGTAAGGACTCAAGAAAGCAGCACAGATCAGCGAACGTGGTGCGCCGGAGACTGGTGCTGAAGAAGGCTTCGGCTGGTGGGGGTTGGGGACCCCCCACCAGCAAAGGTACCTTGTGGAGGTGGCAGGGAGGGCATAAGTGGCGGGGGAGGGGCAGTAGCTGGGGCAGGTGGACTAAAATGTGCCCCCCCCCCCCACACTTTGGGCTCTGGACAACCTCCTGCCGATGTCTGGCTACGCCCCTGAATTGAAGTGAAAAAAATTCCATTGGCATGTTATATGCAATGAGCATGCAAATTAAAATCTGCAGCTCATTACGAAATGTTACCCTTCCTGTCAGGGTGTGAGCGATGATTGGCTCACACACTGACTGGGAGGGTGACATTTAAAAGAAAGAAACAAGTCACCAGCACCCCAACCCAGTATTCTGCACTGGTCCCTTTGGTAGTCTAGTGGTCTCCCTTCTTCCCTCTCCCTCACCCAGCTGAACCAGATCCTAACCCCCATCTCTGAAAATTAAAACATAAAATACCTGGTGGTCTAGTGGGCCCCCACCCATCTTTTGTCTGTCTGCCCCCAACAGCAACATAGAAAACATCCCCAATGTTCTAGTGGTGGCCCGTGTAGTGCATTCTGGGATGCACTGGGCAGGGCCAGTCTACCATATAAGTGATGCACTGCGTGGGGCAGGGTGACACCATTTAGTAGATGATGATGCTGGAGGCAGAAGCGAGTGGGCATTGCTCTTGCATCTTCCAGGTATGGAGGTCTGGGGGGGGGAGAGAGAGGCTTGGAAAAGGGGTTTGGAGAGTTGGGGGATGGTAATGGACACCAGGGAGGTTTTATTTTACATTTAGGAGCAGGTGGTTTGGGGTGGGGAAGGGAGGAGGCCCATTAGGATCTAGTTGGGCCAGTTCAAGAAGATGGAGGGAAGGAGGAAGGCCAGTGTAGAAAGCAATCTGGGGCAGGGTGGTCAGGTTGAAGTGAGAGAGGGTGTGCCGTTATACACTGGCTTCTCTCATCTAACCCTTCTACACTGACCCATATCTGGTGAAAAGCTTCCAGCATAAACATGTGGGTAAAACTTTCCTTTATTATTATTATTATTATTTTATTGCATGGCTGCAAAATCTAAATACTGTATTACCACACATTTTAATGCAGTCTATGGTAAGGGTTCCTGCACGAATTAACACCTGCTCTGAAACCCTTCCTATATTCTCGGACAGGGCCGCCGAGAGACTGGGCCAGGCCTAGTCTACCATGTCTCAAAGCTAAACGATGGTATACTTGTGAAGACAGTACAGACAGTACTGACCACATGAAATGACACAATGCCCAGGAATCAGGAACCCATGCTCAGTGGCGTTCCAACGCTGGCTGACACCCGGGTTGGATTGCCGATGCGCCCTCCCCCCGGGTGCAGCGTGCCCCCCCCCCCCAGCGAAATGACACCTCCCCCCCGGGTGCACGCCGCTGGGGGGGGTGCCGTGGCACGCGCCTGTCGCCCTGTCGGCTCCAAGTTCGCATGTGTTTCACGGAGAGAGTAGTGGATGCTTGGAATGCCCTCCCGCGGGAGGTGGTGGAAATGAAAACGGTAACGGAATTCAAACATGCGTGGGATAAGCATAAAGGAATCCTGTGCCGAAGGAATGGATCCTCAGGAACTTAGTCAAGATCGGGAGGCGGGGCTGGTGGTTGGGAGGCGGGGACAGGGCTGGGCAGACTTATACGGTCTGTGCCAGAGCCGGTGGTGGGAAGCGGGACTGGTGGTTGGGAGGCGGGAATAGTGCTGGACAGACTTGTATGGTCTGTGCCAGAGCCGGTGGTTGGGAGGCAGGGCTGGTGGTGGGGAGGTGAGGATAGTGCTGGGCAGACTTATACGGTCTGTGCCTGTGCCAGGGCCGGTGGTTGGGAGGTGGGGCTGGTGGTTGGGAGGCGGGGATAGTGCCGGGCAGACTTATATGGTCTGTGCCCTGAAGAGCACAGGTACAAATCAAAGTAGGGTATACACAAAAAGCAGCAAATATGAGTTATCTTGTTGGGCAGACTGGATGGACCGTGCAGGTCTTTTTCTGCCGTCATCTACTATGTTACTATGTGTTCACTGCTCCCTCTGCCCCGGAACAGAAAGTAACCTGTTCCGGGGAATAGGGAGCAGTGAACACATGTGAACTCGGAGACAGGGCGACAGGCGCGCGCCACAGCACCCCCCAGCGGCGTGCACCCGGGGGGAGGTGTCATTTCACCGGGGGGGGTGGGGCACCGCCCCCCCCTTGGTACACCACTGCCCATGCTGACAATTCATAACACCAATATGACAATTTGGAGTGGAGGTACAAAAAATGAATATAAGCCCCCCCCCCCCCCCCGATATTCAAAACTATTTAACCAGCCAGGAACAGCTCCTGGCTGGTTAAATAGAGTTTAAGTGCCTAACCGCGGTTATTCAGCGGAAGATAACTGGTTATCATGTTAGAGAATGACACGGGGACAAGTTTGTCCCTGTCCTTACCCTGTGGGTTCTGTCTATGTCCCCACCCCATCCCCGCAGGATCTGTCTCCATCCCTGCCCCGTCCCCATGGGCCCTATCTCTGTCCCTGCCCCATCCCCACAGGTTCTGTCCCCGTCCTCGCCCCGTCCCCATGGGCTCCGTCCTCATCTGCAGAAACCTCGAACAATTATGATTTTATAATTAAATCTTTTTATTAAAGTATAAAAAGGAACAATATGCTGTGCAACTGTTGTATATAAATTACAAATAGAAAGCAATAATAACAGCGAGCAGCTATAATAACCCTCCTTGCCACCACCCTCTACCCTTCCAACCCCAACAACAGCTGATTTCTATTACCCCAAGGAATCCTAATCCACCCTGTTAAAATGTCCAGAGTTATCAAATACCTGTTCTGTATGTCCTAGAGGGGAGAAATATGCACTATGAAGCACTGTTATGGTTTTATAATCTGTGGATGAATAAGAAGTCATCAACAATCTCAGGATTCAGTCTAGCTCTCCTGACTTCCATAGTCCTTCCTGCAATAGAAGATGTCTTCATAGAAGATGTGCTGGTAGCAGAATGTACAGGATCCTCCATGCAAAGTTTGCTAGTTGTGGCCAGCATGTTTGCTTGTTTTTCCAAAAAAATCAAAATATTGTTGTCTGCATCATTAACAGGCTTCAAAGTAGAAAATGACACAGGGACAAGTTTGTCCCTATCCCTGTGGGCTCTGTCCCTATCCCTGCCCCGTCCCTGCCCCAATCCCAAGGGATCTGTCCCCGCCCTGTCCCCGCAAGCTCTGTCCCCGTTCCCATCCCCACGGTTACTGCGGGTCCTCGTGCCCATGTCATTCTCTATATCATGTGACATAGCCGGTTAGGTACGGATATTCAGTGCCTAAAGTCAAAATAGGCAGCTTAAAAATTAGATCTATCTTTGACTGCTAAAAAGTTAACCGGTTAACACTGAATATCAGTATAACCGGTTAACTTTATAGCAGCCAATCTAAACCCAGATATTCAATGCTGGCTGCCAGATGCAGCCTGGCATTGACTATCCGGGTTTAACAAGTGCTGACTGTAGCCAGCTGAATATTGAGTCCAAGGTCCACAGAAGAGGTAGCAAGATATTGTTTGTGATAAAAATAGCTTTCTTTGCATCACTATAAGCTTTTAACAGCAGGACCAACAAAACTACAAATAAACAGTGAGCCTTCTATCCTGCCTCTTGCTGTAAATGCATTTCTAATTGATTTCAATGTTCAATATTATTCTGGCACTTATATTCTCCTTTACTCTATTTTAAGAGAGATGAAGAGAGGATAAATCTTAAATCTTAAAGCTTGTCAAAGATAAATTTAGTCCAATAAACGGTACTACTACTACTTAACATTTCTAGAGCGCTACTAGGGTTACGCAGCGCTGTACAGATTAACATAAATTGACATAGAGGACAGTCCCTGCTCCAAGGAGCTTACAATCTAAAGGGCGAAATGTCAAGTAGGGGCAGTCCAGGTTTCCTGAATAAAGGTATGATGGTTAGGTGCCGAAGGCGACATTGAAAAGGTGGGCTTTGAGCAAGGCTTTGAAGGTGGGCAGGGAGGGGGCCTGGCGTATGGGCTCAGGGAGTTTATTCCAGGAATGGGGTGAGGCAGGGCAGAAAGGGCGGAGCCCGGAGTTGGCGGTGGTGGAGAAGGGTACTGACAGGAGGGATTTGTCTTGAGAACGGAGGGTACGGGTAGGAATGTAAGGGGAGATGAGGGAAGAGAGGTAGGGAGGGGCTGTAGATCGAGTGCATTTGCAGGTTAAAAAGGTGTCATATACAACTTGATTGTTGACCCTCCTTTGACAAGGCAGTCATAATTATCTGCTTATCATGAAATAAAATCAGATCCTCAGTTAAAACTGTTTAACTAAATACATAATAATTACAAAAGAAATTCCTAACACAATACTAAAAACAGGAAAATGCAGGCATATAAATTGCAGGCCTTCTTTCTTGACGTCTTGCATTCATTTCTTGTTTCTGTTCTTCCTCATATTCCGGATTCATTGAACCTTCATAGTCAAAGAAGGCTCTGCATTATTTTTCACACATATTCTTAGCAGTAAGGATGCATTTCTATTTATTTCAATCTGAAGGTATGTTACCTTGAATTTCAACATGATAAAATTATGTTTCTAGTCTGTATATATTTTTATAGCTGATCTACACTACATAACACTGCCTAAGAACAATTTCATTTGCTTTTATGACTACATAACTTACTCTGGTATAATCAATAGAGAAAAACTCGAGTAGTTTTTGCATTGCAAGTTAAAATATGCTCAACTTATGAGCAGATGAAAAGCAATAAGGATATTTATAAACACCATCTACATGCAAGAAATGTAGGAAATGGCTGCTTCTACTGTGTTTACATTTTCACAATGAAAAAGGAAAACAAATCTTTTGGTCATAACTCTTTACAGAAACAGACTTCCCATTATTTATTTCTCTATTTTTCCATTATTTATTTCTCTCTTTTCAATAAACAAATGAAATCCATGGCCCTGAAATGAATCACTGTATGGGTCTTTACATAAAAGCTGTAGGAATACGGCCCCATCTTTACATCAGCCTTTTATATGTGTCCAGTGTGTTTTTTTTTCCTAGCAATTGTCATCCTTTAGGGGTGGGGTGTTTACTGAGAGACCCCTGCAACCAGCCACAGAATCTATGCAAAACCTGGGATCTTTCATTAATTCTTGAGGACAATGGGTCAGTTTTAGCATGCTGTGTAAAGGCACCAGTACTCAGCACTCCCTGAAAAAAAGCCCCGTGTCTGTGTAGAAGGATGCACAGAGACAGATTATAGAAAGGATGCATAGAAGGGAATTCAAATGTCCAAGTCAGGACATGTGGAATTTCTATACTGTTTTATATGAGGCTCTGCCATACATAAAACCTCTTGCATAATAGAAGCAGGGCTGTATATCCAGAGGGAGCAACAATTTTTAGTAAACTGGACATGGGAAAAGAATCATATTATACCCCCCCCCCCCCCACACACACACACATAGATATGGGAACAACTTGCTAAAATAGCCGCTCCTCTGCAAAGGGCCCCAATTAGCATCTCTCCTCTTTGGTGGCCCATATACCTATGCTTCTCCAACCTCCCTCTAACAGTACCAAATCTCATCTCCCCAAATGCATACCTAGCCCTCCCAAGAGTAACCCCAACCAGCAGCACTGAAACCCCCCAACAGACCTTGACTTCAACCAGCGGCACAGCCCCCCCCAACAGACCCTGGCCCCAACTGGCAGCACTGAACCCCCTTCCCCTGAAACAGACCTCAACCCCAACAGGTAGCATTGAAACTCCTTAATAGATATTAACCCCACAGGCAGCACGACCCCTCCCCTCCAGAGCTCCTCCTGCAAGGGAGGCCCCCCCATGTGTGGGAAGGATCTCGATATGTGGCAACCTCCCCATCCTAACTTTCAACCCTTACCTAGTCCCCACTGGGGGTCCCTGTTGTGTAGTGGCGTGGGTGCAATGTCTACTCTGCCTCATAGATGTCAGGTCTCCAAAATGGCTGTTATATAGAAACCTGACTCCTAGTGTTAATACCACAATATTACTACTAAAGGTTTCTGCGGCTATTATTCAGTGGTATTTTTCCTAAAGAGATTAATTTTAAAACATTACCGATAACAATGCAGACACTGAAGGCTAAATTGAACAAATTATATGATATTCCAGAATCTACAAATAATGTGGTGAATGTCCAGAAGACAAAATTGATAATGATTTGATAGTATAACAGAATGGTTTGAAAAATCTGGAAGGTCAGGAAGGGGACCTTCTAATATTTAACAAGTACACATGAGGTAAAACTAAATATACAGGGCGAGTTAAACATTGCAGAAAAGTAGTCAGAAGGGTGACAGGAGCTCAGCATCACTCTATTTGCATATTTTATATATTTTATGCATGCCCTATCAGGATAAGACGAAGGTACAAGTAAACCAAGGGGTCCATTTACAAAGCCACAGTAAAAAGTGGCCTGCGGTATTGTGGGTGTATTTTTTTGGTACACGCTGGGCCACATTTTACCACAACTGGTAAAAAGGCCATTTTTTAATGGGCCAGGAAATGGGTGTGTGCAAAAATTAAAACTAGCGCATACCTATTTACGGCCTGAGCCCTTACCACCAGCCATTAACCTAGTGGTGAGAACTCACAGGCTAACTATGTGGTAACCATACAGCACCAGTCAACATGGCCACGCTGCCAATTACCTCCTGGAACATCCCTGCGGTAGAAAATAGAAAAACATTTGCTACTGCGGGGATTCAGCGCACGCCACACTCAGAATTACCATTGGGTGCACACGCTATCTCGGTGGTAGTGCTGAATTGGCGTGCACTTCCTGCATGTTAGCCCTCCCCTGGCTTTGTAAAAGAGCCCCCAAATGTTTACAAGGGGCCTTCTCTGATGTGCTAATTCTGTGGCTCTTAATTCAGATTTCTGCATTGACAACTCACCTGCTGGGGGAGGAGCAGAATCACCTCTGCCCAAAGAGATCTGCCTATTCATCCCAGTCCCTCTTCATGGAGCCCTTTTACAAAGGCGTATAAGGGCCTAGGTGTGTGCAGCATGCGTCTAATCGGCATTACCGCCCCGCTAGCGTGTGCGCCTGGTGGTAATTTCGAGTTTGGCATGCACCGAAAACACGCAGTAGAAAATCATTTTCTATTTTCTACCGCGGGGGCGTTTCCAATGGTAATCAGCAGTTGGCGTGCACTGGACTGTACATACAAATGTCAAAAAAAGTACAAGACGCCTTCAAGTTTGAGGCATCTCAGCTTGAATTTATTAATCAGACCCAACTTGGTCCGTGTTTCAGATGAACCAACCTGTGTCAGGGGGTGTATAGGTGCTGTCAATGTCCAAAGATATCAGTTATCCTCCATAAGAAAATTGTTGTCTTGAAAAAGACAATTATTCTTGAATGAAAGATGCCCAACTGGCAATGCGGGAACGTGTTTGATTTTCAAGCTAAAGTGTCCCGCACTAAGCAGTGCAACCATATCATAAAATCAAGCTGAGACACCCCTAACTTGAAGGTTCCTTGTGCTTTTTTTACCATTTGCTTCTGTGCTTTTGGATTCCCTCTCCTTTTGTATTCTGTACATACAGGCATATCTTACACATCTAGCACAGTTTTATTTATTTATTTATTTAGTTGTTACATTTATATTCCATATTTTCCCACCTATTTGTAGGCTCAATGTGGCTTACATAGTACCGGAGAGACGTTACAGACTCCAGTGTAAACAAATACAAAGTGATGTTGTGGTAAGATAAAGTTCATGTGGCACAGCCACACTAGGGAATCGTACAATGTAAGAGTTGTGTTATGTCCATTACGTTTTTTAGTTTTGTTGTATTGCAGAGATCAGATATTTATGTTGGATCGGTAGGGTATGCCTTTTTAAACAGGTTAGTTTTTAGTGTTTTCCGGAAGTTTAGGTGGTCGTTCATAGTTTCCAATGCTTTTGGTAATGCGTTCCACAGTTGTGTGCTTATGTAGGAAAAACTGAATGCGTAAGTTGATTTGTATTTGAGTCCTTTGCAGCTTGGGTAGTGCAGATTTAGGTACGTTCGTGTTGATTCGGATGTGTTTCTAGTTGGTAGGTCGATCAAGTCTGTCATGTATCCTGGAGCTTCACCGTAGAGAATTTTGTGAACCAGAGTGCAGATTTTGAAAGCAATGCATTCTTTGATTGGGAGCCAGTTATAGAATTAACCCCACAGTGACCCTTACTTTGCATCTAGTACTATGCAGAGACAATAGTACAGTACATTCCATTTGCACACATTATTTTCCTGTTCTGGCATAAACACATCCTAGAAACACCTCTTTTTAACCCAGCTAGATGTATGCATGTGTATTGAAATCTTCAAAAACTTGTAGCCACATAGAATGGAACAGTTTTCAGTGCAGAATTTTATCTGAGTACATCAGAAATCTCCCAGGCAAACTGCTTTGCAGATTACCTTCTATGAATCCATTATTCTTAGATAAGGTTTTTTTTCTGACTATGAAAATTATATACTCAATAGATCATGATATAGACAGTTAGAGAAACCTAATTTTCACTCACCAACAAAGCCTGCAAGTAATGCTACAAGACAGAGAAAAGAAAGCTTTGATCGCTAAAGCCAGCAAAATGATGGCAATGCACCTGTGTTAATGAGTGACAGAAAGAAAATTAGTAGTCCAACATATAAAGTGACAGGACATTCCTCATGGTTAAAGCTGTCAAGCACGTGTCAGAGGCAATTAGTAGGAAAGACATGGAGAAAGTTATCCATTTGTGGCACTAATACGTAAAAAATAAAATCCCCGAAAAAAGTTTAGCTCTTTCTTTTCACTTGAAATTTTTTCTCAGTTTCAATTCAAGTTTAATAAATTATACTGCCTTCTAGCATACCTTCTTGGCAGTTTACAATATAATATAAATAGGGGGGAAGAGAAATCTACATGATCATTACTATCATAAAATATACAAGAGGTACTATAAATTAGTACATTATCTCCTTTCCATCTCTTACTGAAGATCCATCACACACACACACACCATAAAATCATTTTCATTATCTCATTTATCTTCTCAGTTGTATATTAGTGATACACCATTGTGTCATTCTATATAATGGGAAAGGAGGATGCAACCCTGTCAACCGCTGTGGCACCAGGATTTTATTCAACAAATCACACAAAATGAATCTCAGATCCACATAAAAACACACACATAAAAACAATGTCCCATGACAGGGTATGGAGCAAGAGTTCAACAAATTTTGAGTTAGCTGCTCTGTTATGTGGGAAGGGCCTGAATGCCAAACCTCTATCCTAAACCAGTGGCTTGGGTGGGGTCTTAGAGGCAACTGAAAGGGAAATTAGGCAGAAAATAAACCCTTCAGATCAGTGTCTTTTACGTCTCTCTGGCTACAGTCAACAACACAGTGGCGCTCCAGACTGCAGAAGATGGCACAACTTCATTGATAAAAGCAGAGAAGTTTTCATCTCATCAAGGCAGTAAGAGGTGGCCTGGGAAATCAAAAATGAGTCTATACAGCTGGGGAACAGCTAGTAAAGTTTATTCCTTTTGACTGGCTGCCCTGAACCTGACTGTGAATAGAAGGAAAGGAAAATCAGACAAATAATATTCAACATATACCCATGTATGTCCCTGTATAGCAGTACACACAAAGAAAATCTGGTCAAGAGCTCTTAAACATAATCTGTGTATGATGCAATTGTAGACTACAGCAGAAGAAAGACTCCATAGTGAAAGAAGAGGCCTGCAAAAAGTGGGAAAGGAAAAGTAGGGCAAAGGGTAGAGACATTCTAGACCAAATGTTCTCAACCCAGTTCTCAAGACACAGCTAGCCAGTCTGGTTTTCAGGATAGTCACAATAAATATGCACGCACTACCTCCATTGTATGCAAATCTGGCTCATGAAAATCTGGCTGGCTAGGTGTGTCCCATGGGCTGGGTTGAGAACCCCTGTTCTAGACTTATGTAATAAGCAGTGCTATCTTTTAGCGTGGTGATTTACTCTCGATTTGCAGCATGAAAATGAGATTTTAAAAAAATGGTTCAAGAGGTTTATTATAGACAAAGAAGTATACAGTATAACAGATACATTTCTGAGGACTCATGATATTGAAGTCTGATACAGTAATGGTTTTAAGGGTGCTTTTACTAAATCGAGTTAAGCGCTAACACACGTTTAATGTGGGGAAAAAGACCTACTACATGTGTTAAAGTTTTTGTGGTAGTTTACCTCTTAGTGCCCGCTAATCATGCGCTATTTTTTAAAAACTATTTTGGGGGGAGGGGGCATGATATGGGCATGGAAGAGTTATCCAGATATCGTGATCTAATTAGTGTGTGTTAACTGGATAACACAGACTTAATATGCAAGCAATAAATAGGTGGCAGTAAGTGCTACCGCATTATGAGGCCCTTTCACTAGCCGTGTAAGCGTCTACGCACACCCAATGCATACCAAAATGGAGATACTGCACAGTTACTGCGTGGCCTTTGTGGTAATTTCAGTTTTGGTGTGCGTCCGCTATGCACACCTGAAAATATTTTTTATTGGGAACTTGGCAAGCATAGGTTATTACCGCCTGGTTACCATGTGGGACTTTACCGCTAGGTCAGTGGCTGGCATTAAGGTCTCAGACCCAAAATGGATGTGGCAGAAATTTAAAAAAAAGCATATTTTGCAGGTGTGCTGACAAATGATTCTGCGTGCGCCCAAAACACGTGTCTGCACTACTGTAGGCAATTTTTCAGCGCACCTTAGTAAAAGGACCCCTATTTTTTTGCAGGTGTCATGCGCTAATGCAAACTTTAGCACAAAACCTGCAAAATAAAAAAAAATAGAAAAAGCTTGAAAAATAGGCAATGGTCAATCTACGCTTAGCGCATGAGAAAGTCCTATGTTAGCATGCACTAAGCCCAGATTTTGCTGAGGCTTAGTAGTGGGAGGAGTGGCCTAGTGGTTAGGGTGGTGGACTTTGGTCCTGGGGAACTGAGGACCTGAGTTCAATTCCCACTTCAAGCACAGACAGCTCCTTGTGACTCTGGGCAAGTCACTTAACCCTCCTATGCCCCCTGTAAGCCACATGGAGCCTGCCATGAGTGGGAAAGCACAGGGTACAAATGTAACAAAAAAAAAAGACCCCTCAGTGTGGATAAATGTGCTGTAAAGCCACCAAACCAAGCACAGCACAGTTGGCATGCAAATGCATACAGATAAAAATGGATAGGAAATTCCTCCCAATGTAAACAATCAAGCTTTTTTTTTACTTCCACCTTAGTGCTGAATCTCTCCTATAACATTTGAGTTCTAGTAGAGAGGCTAACATGGGGTATAAATGGTCATCTAAGGTGAAGTACAGTATTTTACCTCGGATCATTGTAAAAAAAAAAAAAAGGCCTTAAAAGTTCCAGTTAAGTTTAACAGGGGACACAAAAATGATCCCCATGTTATTAAAAAAAAACACAATAACAACCTGAACACTACCTCCCCCAGTGGCGTAGCCACAGGTGGGCCTGGGTGGGCCGGGGCCCACCCATTTAGGGCTCAGGCCCACCCAACAGTAGCACAAGTTTAGCAGTAGCTGGTGGGGATCCCAAGCTTGGCCAGCTGAAGACTTACCCCCTGATGATAAAAAAAAGTGCTACTCTCCACGATACCGGCACCTGAGCATGCTAATTTTTCAGCACATGCCTGCTGCAGCTTGCCAAGGTGGAAAGAAGCATTTTCCCGTCAGTTGAGATATTATTTTGGTGGTGGTTGGGGGGGGGGGGGGGGGAGAACACTTGGTGCCCACCCACTTCTTGCCTAGGCCCACCCAAAATCTGTTGTCTGGCTACGCCCCTGCCTCCCCCCCTCTATAAACAACATTTGGTGGCAGAATCGGGCTCCAAGGATCCTTTTTCCCTCCATTGAGACAATCCTTGGTGATTCAAATAGACCCCAAAGCCTCTCTTCTTCTTGATAATCCCTGGGGGCCAAAGTAGGCTCTGATCACTCATTTCCTCCTTTAAGACAAATCCTGGTGGTCAATATGGGGTCCATATACACCCATCTCAAATTCACCTAAAGTCAGAAGACAAGAACAATGCCCACTTGTTCCTGTCCCCAACATCACCACATAGGAAACTGGTAACTTCAAACCCCAAGCAGAATGTTAGAACCATGAAGGGTCATCCTGTCAAATAAAGAAATGATTCCCTATTGGGCAAGTTTACCATTAATAGTATGTTTACACTACAGCTAGGAGTTTAGTGCCACCATAGGCGGTCAGTGGCCCAACTGTTTGAGGATGCTAAAGAGGGTGGGCTTAGGGGTGGGGCTTACATCCATAAATACCTTATTTACTTGTGCATCACCATAAATCTACTCTAGGGGAGCGAAGGGTGTTCCCATCCCAAATGTGAAAAGTTATAAGTACCACTCTAATTAGTGAGATTGAAGGTTAGCAAGTAAAAGTTTTCTTGCAGTGTATTTGGTATATAAATTTGTCATGGTGGAGTAGAGACTGAGTCCCAAGGAAGAGCTGCTAGTTATTGACAAATAATACTTCTATGTGCATGTAAAAATGGATTTATATATCATAAATGACATATTTTAAACTCAATTATTTCAAGCACTTAACCAACACTAAACCACATACACATCTATGGAACAATTCAACACCAGATCCTCCAAAATATTCTAAAACCAAACCATGTCTGGTGTTATGACAAGCTAAAATGAAATTAAAGTGTTGATGTTTTGTCACTCAGAACCTTACTGTACCATAAATATTACACTGGGCAGATCCTAATACACCAATATACCACCCATATGGACATCACATACCGTCAACAATATGAAACAAGGGATCATATCACAATTCTCATGTACAGCCACAAAATATCATTTTAGGGTGGATAGTATTCACAATGAGCTCCTTTTATTAACGACCAGATAGAGATAAGAGTTTTCAAATTTCAATTTTTGGACAGTATAAGTCATCACAAACAAAATATAAGAAAACCAATGGACTGCATTAGGGGTTTATAGCCCATTTAGTTATGTTTAAACAAAAGAGATCTGCATGCAACAAAATATTTATTTTGCTGTGTCTTTGGACATATTTGTATGTTTTGATTGTGGGGTTAGGAATATCGGTGTCACTGAATGTGCATGTACCTCCATATATATTTACAACAATTAAATTACTGACATGTGCTGGATCTAGAGTCTAGCACTTCACCATGTAGGATACAACCGGTAGCGTCAGAAATGTTGGGCAATGTTTTTTAATATATAGTATAATTTGATTGCTACATTGTAATATTGCATTATTGTATTATCTTACACATGGTGAAGGCCTTAGGTTTAGTCCAGGTGTATGTACATACATATAAGGAGGCAGAACATCGAATGTGCAATGATGATTCCTCTGTAACACGACCACGTATTCTTCCTGGGGATATAATGGTCGCACTAGGCACGGACTGAGCACATTTAATCACATATAAAATTTGTTTGTATATTAAAAAAAAATCTTTAATTGCATTAAGAAAAAAGTTTAAAAAACAGTTGCTTTTGTCCAAGTTGTTGTGCGAGGCGGTTTAAGAAAGTTGTGTCAGCATCCTACCAAGCATGCGCAGATGCCTTCATGCCTGACGCATGAGTGCAGGTACCTCAGTGTGATGGCATAGCTGAAGAAGACAACTCCAAGGAGAGGTGGAAGGGTATGTGAGACTACTGGACCTGCTGTACTCAGAAAACACCTGCTACAGGTGAGCAACTTCGCTTTCTCCGAGGACAACAGGCAAGGATAGGACACTAGGGAATCAAAATGTCAAGGACTCAAAGCCTTTTCACCTGAAAATATAGCCAATTATTTTTGAAGGTGCAGCCTGGAACAAAAAAAAAAGTCTAGGAGGGTGGAGTTAGAGAAGTAGCTTAATGGTTATTACAACAGCCTGAGAACCAAGGAAATTAGGTTCAATTCCGACTGTAGCTCCTTGTGACCCTGGGTAAGTCACTTAACCATCCATATATAATATGTAAATCACTTTGATTGTAACCACAGAAAGGCGATATATCAAATCCCATCCCCTTTCTCCTTACCAAACAAATTCTACAGGACTGTCTGATTGAACTGGCTGTCACATTGGGTATGCTGCTCAAGGCAGTAGTGAGATATGAAGGTGCTGACTGAAGACCATGTTGCAGCCTTGCATATCTCCTCGATGGAGGCTGATCTCAAGTGGGCTACCAATGTAGCCATGGCTCTGTAGCCATGGCTCTGACATTGTGAGCTGTGACATGACCCTCAAGAATCAGCCCAGCCTTAGCATAAGTGAAGGAGATGCAATTTGCTATAATATTGGAAAGAGTGTGTTTTGCTGATGGCTACTCCCATCCTGTTTGGGTCAAAAGAAACAAATAGCTGGGTGGACTGTCTATGGACTTTTGTCCACTCCAAATAGAAGACCAAGGTCTGCTTGTAGTCTAAGATGTGCAGTGCATTATTGCCAGGATGGGCATGAGGTTTGGGGAAAAATGTTGGCAGAACAATTGACTGGTTAAGATGGAAATCTGACACCACCTTACGAAGGAACTTAAGGGTGCATGTGAAGACCTACTCTGTTGTGATGAAACTTAAGAATAAGATGGGCCTGAAGCTCACTGACTCTGCGAGCTGAAGTGACTGCCTCAAAAAATGCAACTTTCCAGGTCAGATACTTCAGATGATAGGAGTCCAGTGGCTCAAATGGAGCTTTCATCAGCTTGGTGAGAATGATGTTGAGATCTCATAACACTGTAAGAGGTTTGACCAGGGGCTTTATCAACTGTAAGCCTCTGATGAATTGAACAACTGGAGGCTGTACAGAGATGGGCTTACCCCCCACTTGTAGATGGTAAGCAACAATTACACTGAGGTGTATTCTTACAGAATTGGTTTTCAGACCAGACTCAGTGAGGTGCAGAAGGTATTCAAGCAGTTTTTGTGTAGGGCAAGTAAGAGGATCTAGGGCCTTGCCCCCTCATCAGATGGTACACTTACTCCATTTAAAAGAATAGCTTCTCTTAGTAGAATATTTCCTGAAAGCAAACAAGACTTTGGAGACACCCTAAGGCAGGTTTAAGGAGTGAAATTCTATGCTTTCAACATCCAGGCCGTAAGGGCCAGTGACTGGAGGTTGGAGTGCAGAAGAGACACCTCGTTCTGTGTGATGATAGTTGGAAAACACTCCAATCTCCATGGTTCTTCAGAGGACAACTTTGGAAGAAGTTATCTTCTGAAGAACCAGAAAGGAGCAATTAGGATCATCATGCCTCGATCTTGCTTCAGCAAAATTTTCTTTATAGGCCACTTTTACCAAGCTGCAGCAAAAGGGGGCCTGTGCTAGTGTGGCATGTGTTTTTGACAAGCCGAGGCCCCTTTTTACTGCAGTGGGTAAAGGGTAGGTCTTTCATTTTTTCAGTAAATGGCCATGTAGTAAGTGAAGCACTTGCTGCATAGCCATTTCGGGGGGAGCCCTTACCACCACCCATTGAGGTGACGGTAAGGGATCCCACACTAACCTGGTGGTAACCAATCAGTGCATGGAACTGCCTGACACACCAGTACTACAAAAATAACAATATATTTATAGCACTGAATATGATGGCGTGAACTAGCTCTGGAGGAACTCAGACAATATCTGCAAGGTTCCCCATAACTTGAGACCACTGGGAAGACAGAGTCCATTGGGTTCCTCTAAAATGGAGGTGAGCCATGGGATGATATACACTAGGCCATGCGGCTTAGCAATCTCAACATCTCTTGAGCTATAACCTGCTTGTTTCTATGGACTTGCGAGGTGAGCGTTACCAAGGCATCTGCTCTTGCTTGCAGTAGGAATGCTCAAGCTTACACTGTATCTAGCAGGGTTTCTATGGATTCCAATATCTGTACAAGTTGGAGGTGGGACTTGGGGTAACTCCAGCACCCAGATAGTTCTTTGCATGGATGATTGCATGGATGATTGCATCCCTTCGTGTGATGTGCTCTTGACCACCCAATCATCCAGGTAGGGAAACATAGATTCCCAGTGTGCGTAGTGACACTGCAACTACAGAAGAGCATCTATTGGTTGGAGGGGCCAAATAATCCAATTTCTAGTCCTGCCTCAAGCTCTCTAGTTGCTGATATTGTGTTAGGCAAAATATTGGTGGGGTCATGGTCCCTGTGGTCCACTCCATTCTGCTGTCGATGGAGCAATTGACATAGAGGGGCCTAATTACTAAGGAGTCCTTTTACTAAGCCGCGGTAAAAAGTGGCTTGTGATAGTGTAGGTGCGGGGTTTGGGCGCGCGCTGAAATATTTTTCAGCAAATGTACCAAAAATGACTTTTTAAAAATTTTCCTGAAAATGGATGTATGGCAAAATCAAAATTTCTGCATGTCCATTTTGGGTGTCTGACCTTACCGCCAACCATAGACCTAGCGGTAAGGAATCTGCATGGAAATTACTGACGGGCATCAGATGGCACTTGGTGCGCCTTTGCTATGTGTGACAGAAAATAAAAAATATTTTTCAGATGCGCGTAGCGGACGTGCACCAAAAATGAAATTATTGCAAGAGGTACACGGTAGTCGGCCGGTACGTTTATTTTAGCATGTGTTGGGCGCGCATAGAGCCTTATGCGGCTTAGTAAAAAGGGCCCTTAGTCACTTTAGCTTTTAATGCAGCAGTAAACAAATGCTGATTGTACACCGCCCACATGGTTTGTTCTATTGGGCGGGATAGAAATTCTTTAATAAACTTGAAATTTGATTATCAGTTAAGAAGGTACCATAGCAGATGGTTAATTTGGAAATTTGTGTGAAAAAACCCACAGAAAGTCATGGGGACTATGCCTTAGAGTTAATGCAGATAGTTAAAATGCATTAACTGTTAACATGGCAGATAACTTAGTGCAGTTAATGCTGCCTCAATATCTGTGACAAAAAGCACTGCATTGCAATGGCATTAGCAAATGTTTCTCTGCCCCTAACATTTAACACAGAGCTTTTGCAATTAACACCAATTTAAGCCAAAATAGTCTAACTCCAATTAACAGCCAATTTTTAATTTAATTTACCTGCACAACTGCCTTATTCTATAAATTGGGCACCCAACTTTGCATGCTAAGCATAAAGTTACATGCTAAGCATAAAGTTGCATGCTCAATTTATAGAATTAGGGGGATCTATTTCAGAAAGAGGGCACACTCTTTTCCTGAGATTTTCCATGCATATCAGTTTGTGCATGCACAATGGTTCGTGCATGCGTGGTGGTTCCACTATCAAAAAATAGTCAACACCATTATTTATTTATTTGTTACATTTGTATCCCACATTTTCCCACCTATTTGCAGGCTCAATGTGGCTTACATAGTACCGTAATGGCGTGCGCCACTTCGGGTGTTAACAAATACAAGGTGTTAATGTGGTAGAATAAGGTTCATGTATGGCAGATGTGTTGGGGAACTAAGGGGGGAAGAGAGAAGTTGGGGTATGTCCATTACGATCTTTGGATTTGTTGTGTTGCAGGTATTCAGGCTTTTATGTTGGGTCGGTGAGATATGCCTTCCTGGACAGATTTGTTTTTAGTTCTTTCTGGAAATTTAGGTGGTCGTACGTTGTTTTTACTATTTTTGGTAGTGCGTTCCATATTTGTGCGCTTAAATAGGAAAAGTTGGATGCATACGTTGATTTGTATTTGAGTCCTTTGCTGTTTCGGTAGTGAAGATTTAGGTATATTCGTGCTGTTCTTGTTGTGTTTCTGGTTGGCAAAACATGAAAGAGGGTTGAGATTTAGGGAGAAGCAGAGGAATGCAAAACTTATCAATGAGAAAATCACATATGATTCTTGTAATCATAAAATTATTATTTGTTCATCAAAAAATCTCTGGCTGCCATATTGCTTTTGAAGAAATATGAAGTCTTTGTAAGTTGTGTTACCTTTTAAAGGACCAAGAAGACTTACAAGTTCTTGCAAACTACAAGGGCATAAGGGAACAACTGTATCTTTTAACAATGAAGGTGCTAACAAAATAAGAATGCAATATTAATTGTATTTATTTATGAATGGAATTGGCACTACATAAAGCACTGATTGGCTTGTTAACTAATGAAGTTGCATGCACAAATCCAGAATACGACTAGATTTGCATGCACCACTTAAGTCACGCTATATAGAATCCTGGGGATAACACCAATTCTATAATGGCTCAAGGGTACACCTAAGCTTTTATAGAATATGAACGCAAATCTACATTGGAGTGCCAAAAGTTAGGTGTGTCTACTTATAACAGATCAATGGCTATCCTAAGTGCATCATGCAATGCGTGCAACTAATATCAGCCAATATTCAAAACCATTTAACTGGCCAGGAATGGCAGCTGGCTAGTTAAATGGTGCTTAGCCATCTATCCAGTGATTATTTAGTGGGAGATAGCCAGCTGTCCCGGTTAGTGCTTAGTGGACAGCTGGTTGTATCGTGTGATACAACCGGTTATCTGCCGATTTTCAGCACATCGCTGGCTAAGTTTTGTGGCCAAATCTGGTCATGTCAATAGCAGGTTTATCTTTGGCACTTATGGTCCGACACTGAATATCCAGGCTCAGTGCTGACTATGAGAGGCAGCCTGGCTACCTCCCGCAGTCTGAATATTGGGCCCATATTATTCTATAAGTTACTCACATCGCTTGGTGATACGCCTATGACATGCCTATGCTCCGCCCACATATATTTCCCCCTGACAGTTGCAGACCAAGGGGTTCTTTTATTAAGCTGTAATAAGTGCTAGCACATGCTTATCACAGTTTACAAGGGTTTACCCTGGGACACATTGAGGTGTTGTGTGATAAAAGCTCAATGTGCATGCACAAACAATGTGCTAAAAAAAATGTTTCTTTATTTTTCTCCAAGGGGGCAAGGAGTGGGTGTGACAGTGCCAATCAGCGCAGCCATGTTACCGCATGCTAACTGATCAGCATGTGAGTCCTCTATGCTTACAAAATAGGTGGCAGTAAGGGCTCACGTGTTAAGTTTTGTTAATGGCTGTGTGCTAATTTCAACATTAGCATACAACCATTAATTCAGAAAATGGAAAATTGGACTTTTTCCAGCTGTGTTAAATATGGCCTTAGTGAACGGGATAGACCCATGTAAGGATACTCTAAAGTCACGTTTTACTGAAGTTTAGTAAAGGGACCCCTAAGTCACTTAGGCACACTGTTTATAGAATAGCACCTAGCACTTCCACACTGAACTGCCAATCATTGCCGCCTGTAACACACCTAAGTAGTGGTGTTAGCTACTCCACTGTGGTACACAAATAAAACTCTTACCTTAGAAACACAAGGTTGTAAGTTCAAAACCAGTGAAAACTACATTCAATTCTAATTGGGAAGAAAGGATAAAATCCAGTACTAGTAGACTTTTAACTGATAGAAAATATTCAAAAGATTGGTATGAATGGGGAGGTGCTACTGTTGGGAGATTTCAACTTGTCTGATGTGGATTGGAACGTCCCGTCTGCAAAATCAGAAAGAGGTAGGGAGATTGTGGATGCCTGTCAAAGTGCCTTGCTCAGACAAATGGTGACAGAACCCATGAGGGAAGGGTCGATGCTGGATCTAGTGCTCACGAATAGAGGAAGTGTTTCCAATATCCGGGTGGGTGCCCACCTATCTAATAGTGATCATCACACTGTATGGTTTGATATAAGGTTGAAGGCAGAGTGTGGACACACAAAACTCAAAGTACTGAATTTCAGACATACTGATCTTGATAAAATGGGGAAATACCTGATGAAGGAGCTGTTGGAGTGGGAAGGCGTAGGAGAAGTGGAAAATCAGTGGTCAAATATAAAGGCCGCTATAAATATGGAAAAGTTTTGTCCACAATGAACGCAAAATGTGGTTCCGATTTTTGTCCGTGTTAAGCGGTTCAGTAAGTCTGAAGGTGAAGCTGCATCCAAATCTAGCTAATAAGCATAAAGTTATAATTCCAATTCCTTTCCTTTTAAGATCGTAAAAGCAACTCAATCAGAGCAATTCCCCTTTAGGGGTATGGACTTTGAACTTTGATGCCCGTCAGGGCCGATGAATCTGCAAAATTTAAAGCAGTATGAGCTATAGTAATGTATACTTATTACTCTATGGAACTGGAAGTTTATTAACTGTTTGAAAGTAGAGTGGAAGCGTGTTTGAGTGGCAGGTAGACTGAATGGGTGGGCTCTGCAGATCCAATTTGAGAAAGTTATTATATGTGCATGTATTAGTAAATTAAAATTTGATTTAAAATAAATTTAGAGTACTTTGGTATAAATTGAGTTAAAATTTAATGCCAAGAGTGATGCATTTGGGGTGCAGAAACCTAAAAGAGAGATACCGGATAGGACGAGGTTGTTTAGTAAGCTCGACTCAGGAGAGAGACCTTGGGGTGTTGGTGTCTGAGGATCTGAAGGTGAAGAAACAATGTAACAAGGTGATGGCCATGGTCAGAAGGATGCTAGGCTGCATAGAGAGAGGTATAACCAGCAGAAGAAAGGAGGTGTTGATGCCCCTCTACAAGTCATTGGTGAGGCCCCACTTGGAATATTGTGTTCAGTTTTGGAGGCCGTATCTTGCTAAAGATGTAAAAATACTGGAAGCGGTGAAAAGAAAAACTACAAAAATGGTATGGGATTTACGTTGCAAACAGTACGAGGACAGACTTGCAGACCTGAACATGTATACCTTGGAGGAAAGGAGAAATAGGGGTAACATGATATAGATGTTCAAACACTTGAAAGGTATTAATCCGCAAACGAACCTTTTTTGGAGACGGGAAGGTGGTCAAACTAAAGGACATGAATTGAGGTTGAAGGGGGACAGACTCAGGAGTAATGTCAGGAAGTATTTTTTCATGGAGAGGGTGGTAGATACGTGGAATGTCCTCCCACGGGAGGTGGTGGAGATGAAAACGGTAATGGAATGTGCGGGGTAAACTCAAAGGAATCCTGTGTAGAAGGAATGGATCTACAGAATCTTAGCGGAGATTGGGTGGTGACGCTGGTAATTGGAGAGTAAAACCAATGCTGGGCGGACTTCTACGGTCTGCACCCTGATCGTGGTTGAATAGATAGGGATGGGCTGGAGTGTAAATTTTAAGGGGTTTCGACATTAGCTTCAGAATATTTAGTACAGGAACAGTGCTGGGTGAACGTTTACAGTCTGTGCCCCGAGAATGGCGAGGACAAATCAAACTTGGGTATACATTTAAAGTAGCACATACCATGTAAAATGAGTTTATCTTGTTGGGCAGACTGGATGGACCGTTCAGGTCTTTATCTGCCGTCATTTACTATGTTACTATTTAAGCACTACTATTCTATAAACTAGGCACCAGCTTATTAAATCGCCTTTTGTTTCACAAATACAATAGTACTTTTGTAGCATGCTGATTCTTCCTCAGCAGTGTCCATGATGTTCCTGCACTGTAGGTGTCATTAATGCACTGTGGTCATGACTACTTTGCAGCAGAGTTTCCTCATTTTGCATTTTTAATACAGTTTGTTTTTATTGATTACATGACATGACAAGCGTTCCGCCTCAATTGTAATGCTTCCAGTCAAGGATGCTCCAATGAATTAGCATCTGTGGTATACTGCGGCCCCCCTGTGATAAATACACACTTACAGATCTGGTATTCACTGCTTATTCTTCAAGTCATTTTCAGTGCACTGAAAACTGATCTCTGTGTAGAGACTTATAAACAACTCATTTGTTAACTAGTGCCTCTGCAAATAATTGCTTTTAAGCCTGCATGCTCTGTACCATAAACTACTTTTTCTTCTTGGATGTAAAAGTAATTAATTTCTGGACCAGCAACAGAAATATCCTTTCTTACACAGTTGCAAAATCAGATTGCAGTATATATTTGCAGATTTATCAAATCCATTTAACATTTTTGGGGAGGGCTTCTCAACCCTTGTCCTGGAGGCACATTTAGAGGGGAAGTTATCAAGGTGTGTTAGAGTTTTAAGTTATATTATTTGCTCTTTAATGTGTGGTAAAGGGCACTAATGTGACTACCATGGTAAAGGGCTACCAATAGGGGCGCCATTTTGAGAAGCAGTGCCAGAAAAGTGCTGGAGCAACTAGGGATCACTCCTACACATTGACCCACTAGACCAACAGGTATGGGCCAGTAAGCCCCCAGGAGTAAGGTGAGTTTGCGATTCGTGTGGGGGAATATAGGTGCTGCATGGGCGGGGTGGGGGAACAACACTGTGGCCCTTTTAAGAAGCAGTCTGGGAGCTTTGGGCCATGCATTGAGGCCCGATGTTCTGGGCCTATGGACTAACACTGAGTGCAAGGTGGCTCTCTTTACCATGGGAGTCAGCAAACTGAGGCACAGAGATACCACAGGTTGGTGGCTCCCATGAGAAGTCAAGGTGTGGAAATGCTCACTCCCCCTTCTTAGCCAGTTGAGCTTCCAGGATTTATAGGAGATAAATCTACATTTATTGGAGACTCATTGTCTGCATATATACCTCATGCATATTTATTGTATTAATCTTGAAAATCCAACTGGATAGGTGAGCATCCAGGAGAGGGTTGATAAGCACTGAGTAACAGAGACATTTTATAATGGCTGTTTGGCATATATATATGAATATTTATGTACATAAAATACATCTTCTATTACCCTCATTAAAAAGCTACATATGATGACCTGAACACATACACTTTTATGAGACATAAGTTTAGGTATGTTTGGGAGTGGGTTTTAGACTGAGCATGAGAATAGTCATGATTTGCATGTATCCTTTATAACGTATGAGCTGATATAAATACCTTCTGTTTCATTTTAACTGTGATTTTGCCCAGGATTGGTCTTTATATTTTATAATGACACGTACATAGCCTGCTATGCATCTTTATAGACTGCAAATAGACAACTTCTTGTCCTTTCCATGTAGGCAATCTATTATAAAATTGTCCTTTTACTTTACAGATGAACTTAAATGTGATTTTCTTCCAGGTTTAAAGACACTATTTAAAAGGGCCAGCACCTTATTCACATATGTAACAGCACTATCAGTTTAACAAGCATCGTTGAATATGTGCACGTATACTCATACTATAAGTTAAGCCTGATAAAGAGCATAGCTTTTTCATTCACTCTCTAAATATCACAATTAAACATACAGTGTAAATACCAGTACTGCCTGAATGTGAAAGAACACTGCCAAAGATGGATTTAAGGCAGAAATTAAAGAAGAATGGAGGAGAGAGAAGAACTAGCAAATGGACAGGAGGCCCTGGAAACAGAATTCAGAGCACAGATAGAGGGCATCAGAATCAGAGACTGGGAACATGATTAGAAAAATAAAATCACCAGACAACAAAGGCAGGAATAATTTTTTTTCTGTTTAGTGCTTGAAATATGTCAGTTTTGAGAATTACATCTGCTGTCTTTATGGTTTGAACTGTACTGGAGGAAAAGGACAGTGACCCAGCATTAGGCGGTCACAAGCACAAACAGGCGGTGGCCCAGCATAGCAGGAATGGGAGGTAGGGGGAGGGGGAGTCATGACGAGCTGCGAGTCACACGGCAGCAGCCTAACAGGGGGCAAGCAGTGAGTTGGATGCAGTAATGCGCATAGTTTGGACAGATCAGTGCAAGATCTAGCGAGGCTCTACCAGGGAATTATTTGCAGTCCAGCCATAAGTGTCAGAGTGAATATGGCCCCAGATAGGATGGATTATGGTGGGGGACCGCGACAAGCGAGATTTTGCTGTCCCAGTCTGTGGCAGTGGGTCCTAGCCTGAAAGAGTACACAGCACTATGTTTCAGACCAAAGCAAGGTCAAAGGTCATGTGGTTGTTGTCCCATGCTAGCAGTGGCATGGATGATGTCTAAAATCACGGGCAGTTCCCCTCTTGTATGGAGGGGGGCCAGTGCCAGATTAGCAGATGATCAGCGGAGCCTACCTCAGACTTGGACGGAATGGGGAGGCTGAAGGCTTCAAGAAAGAGAGTCAACGGGTATGAGAGGAAAGATATTTTTACGGCAATCCCTTGAGAAAAGCTATGATGTTAGCAACTGGGCATGTCGGCGGTATATACCCCAGGTGGAGCAAAAAGCTACTGCATGATTATGGCAGAAAGAGAGAGAACTGTGTGACTCAAAAAGGCTAGGCCACATGCCTCAAATGCTCTAGATAGGAATTGAGTCATATATTTCATTGTTTATTACTGTAAAATGTATACATGATTGGAAATTGCTTGCTATTGTTAATAATTCATACATGTAAATTGTAGAATGCTGCGGCCACAATAAATTCCACTCTTTATCTGATAACTGGTCAAGTGTGAATATATACTGTGTATGGTCTGGACCGAAAGGAGAGTGCTGAAGTGCCACCTGCCTGATTTGTGCATTTCTTTCTATTTCTCCGATGTTGCATTACATTCAGAGTCTTGTATCTTAGAGTCTTAGCTATCTTTTGTCTACATTAGTACTTCTAGTTGGTGGCCACTTATCCTGTATCTGAAGAGGAGCAATCTACATGTGTGACTGAGGCTAAGTATTTTGGTAGGGATGGATGTCGGCACTTTTTATACCCAAAACGGCCCCGACTTAAAGATTAGCAAAGACCACTGGACTATAGGAACTCATTCTACATTGTCATTCATCCAGCAGTTAAAAGACTATTCATACTAAAGAGATTTGAAGTGTTTGCTCCATTTCTATATTCTAGTAGTACTATTGACCTTTGAAGTGTATTGCATAAGATGAATAGCCTTACCTCTTCACAAGATCTCATGTTTCACTTTTCAATTTTCTCTGTTCAACAGTCTGCTGTGGTAGGTGCTTTACATATCAGCACTGGAATTGTCATATGGTGTGTTTCTGTCTCTCACAGCTCTTGATCTGTGGCTGGTAGCTGGTACAGGCTCTTTGTTTTCTTCCATTGTACCTAGCTGTGTTATGCAGTTTAACCTCTTTACAGCCAAACTAACTAGTCCTACTGATATTCCACGTTCCACGCTAGTTGAAAGCACCATATATATATACAGATAAAAATACAAATATAGGTATAGACACTGAAGGTCTATGGTGTTAAAATGGGTCCCCCACCCTTGCAGACCTTCCTACCCTCCCAACCCAGTCTCAAGGCTTTCGATAGATCATTGAGGTCTAGTGGGGCAGAAGTGATTTCCATTTGTGCTTGCCTCAATGATCAGGCCATCTAAAATGGTGAATGGATCGGGAGGGGGGTGAGACTCTCTAAGAGAATGACAGTCAATGAAGGCTAAAAGCTTAGAGGTAATATGCTCATAGACAGCTCCTAGTTAGAAGACATTCTGCTGTATTCTTGACTGCGGCCCCACCTCTGTGGCTGCTGCTGACTCCATCCACTGCTTCCCAGATGTTCCTACCCATCAGGTGACATCATCCTTCTGCTCTTACTTAACCCAACTGCCCTCCCTGTGGTGTGAGCTGTCAGCACCCGAACAAGGAGTATGTCATGCTCCTTTGTGCAACTCTCCTAAGTACGTCCGAAGGATTTCTATTTCCTGTGTGTTTCTTTTCTTTCTTTCTTTATTTCTTTCATTGCTACTCTGGAGTCTTCGTGTTCTATCCATGTGATCTGGGGCCACAGAATGGATAATTCTCACCTCTCCTCTGGCCTGGAGGTAAGGTATCTTTTGTCTATGCACTACTACTACTACTACTACTACTACTTTTCATTTCTATAGTGCTACTAGACATACACAGCATTATACACTATATTGTACAATTAAATGTCCACTCTTTGTGTTCTAAATCACACTTGAGCTATGATTGCTTCATGATTGTCCTGATATACTTGCATTGAGGAGGTTTGGTTATCTCCTGAAGAGGTTGTCTTTCTCCACCAATGCTGTCCTCCTGGTTATAGTTTTACTTGCTCTCATTGTCCCCACAGGAATAGTGGAGGCTTGGCTATCTTATTCTCCTCCCCCCTTTTCATTCTTTTCTCATAGTTCCTATATATCTTCTTCTCTTGAGTTTCTTACTGTGAGCTTCTCTTTCTTTGGATGTTCTTTTGGTTTATCATCCCCATCCTATTACTCAGTCCTCTCTCTTATTATTCTATAATTTGGTTTCTACTTATCCCCTTTCTGTGTATCCACTTGTTTTACTCGGTGACCTTAACCATCATTTAGATGATTCTACTGATCTCTTGGCCAATGACTTTGTGTCATTTTTGGGTACTACTGATTTTGTACATTTAGTTTTTTTTCCCCACTCATAACGCTGGTCATACTCATGATGTGATTGTGGCTCATCAGTCCTCTGTCCCTGATATTTCACATATTTCTGTTCTTTTGTTCCCCTGATCTGACCATGCTTTGATTACTTTTACCTTTGCTTTTTCCATTGTTCCTTCCCTTTCTCTTCCATCCGATCCTCCCCTAACAAGTAAGCTCTGTCCTTTAACTTTGGATGATTTTCTAGCTCACTAGAATGATTTTCCACAAGATTTCACTTCCTTGCCTATTGATAAACAGGTCTCTTTCTGGAATGATACTCCATGTATGGCTATGGACAAGTCTGTGCCTTTGTGTCCTCTTTCTACTTGGCATGCTTCCTCTTGCCCCTGGTTTCATTCAGGACTCCAGCTCCTACACCATCAATTACATAGGGCAGAAAGCATTTGGTTTAAGTCACCCTCTCCTGTTACTCTTGCTGCATTTCAGAGTGTTTCACATTGTTATTCTGCTGGTTTGTGGTCAGCAAAAATAACACCTAACTCCAAGCTCTACCAATTGCATAATGTACATAAGTACATAAGTATTGCCATACTGGGACAGACCAAAGGTCCTTCAAGCCTAACATCCTGTTTCTAACAGTGGCCAATCCAGGTTACAAGTACCTGGCAAGATCCCAAATCAGTACAATACATTTTATGCTGCTTATCCTAGATATAAGAAGTGGATTTTCCCCAAGTCCATTATAATAATGGCTTATGGACTTTTCTTTTAGGAAGCTATCCAAACCTTTTTAAACCCCGCTAAGCTAACTGCTTTTACTACATTCTCTGGCAACGAATTCCAGAGTTTAATTACATGTTAAGTGAAGAAATATTTTCTCCAATTCGTTTTAAACTTACTACTTTGTAGCTTCATTGCGTGCCCCCTACTCCTAGTATTTTTGGAAAGAGTAAATAAGCTGTTCACATCTACCCATTCTACTCCACTTATCATTTTACAGATCTCTATCTTCTCTCCCCTCAGCCGTCTTTTCTCTAAGCTGAAGAGCCCTAGCTGCTTTAGCCTTTCCTCATAAGGAATTTGTCCCATCCCTTTTATCATTTTAGTCGCACTTCTCTGTACCTTTTCTAATTCCACTATATCTTTTTTGAGATGCAGTGACCAGAATTACACACAATATTCGAGGTGCAGTCGCACCATGGAGCAATACAAAGGCATTATAACATCCTCATTTTTGTTTTCCATTCCTTTCCTAATAACATCTAGCATTTTATTTGCTTTCTTAGCCGTTTCTAAACACTGAGCAGAGCGTTTCAACATATCATCAACGATGATACCTAGATCCCTTTCCTGGTCGGGACTCCTAATGTGGAACCTTGCATTATGTAGTTATAGTTTGGGTTCCTTTTTCCCTACAAGTATCACTTTGCACTTTTCAAATGAAATGTCATCTGCCATTTCAATGCCCAGTCTTGTAAGTTCCTCTTCTAATTTTTCACAATCCTCCCGCGATGTAACAACTTTGAATAACTTTGTAATTATCAGCAAACTTAATTACCTCACTAGTTACTCCAGTCTCTAGATCATTTATGTTAAAAATCAGCAGTCCCAGCACAGACCCCTGGGGAACCCCGCTATCTACCCTTCTCTACTGAGAATACTGACCATTTAACCCAACTCTCTGTTTTCTATCTTTTAACCAGTTTTTAATCCACAATAGAATACTACCTCCTATTCCATGACTCTCCAATTTCCTCTGGAGTCTTTCATGAGGTACTTTGTCAAATGCCTTTTGAAAATCCAGATACACAATATTGACTGGCTCACCTTTATCCACATGTTTGTTCACCACTTCAAAGAAATGTAACAGATTGGTGAGTCAAGATTTCCCTTCACTAAATCCATGTTGTCTTTGTCTCATTAATCCATGCTTTTGAATATGCTCTGTAATTTTGTTCTTTATAATAGTCTCTACCATTTTGCCCAGAACCAACGTCAGGCTCACCGGTGTATAATTTCCCAGATCTCCTCTGGAAACTTTATTAAAAATCGGCGTAACATTGGCCACCCTCCAATCTTCTCGTTCCATGCTCGATTTTAAAGATAAATTACATACTATTAACAATAGTTCTGCAAGTTCATTTTTCAATTCTATCAGTACTCTGGGATGAATACCATCAAGTCCAGGTAATTTGCTACTCGTCTTGCTTTTAATATACCTAAAAAAAACTTTTACTATATGTTTTTCACTCCAATGCAATCTTTTTTTCTAAGTCCCTTTTGTCTTCCTTATCAGCACTTTGCATTTGACTTGCCATCCTTATGTTGTTTTTTTTTATTTTCAGTCTGATCCTTCTTCCATTTTCTGATGGATTTACTTTTAGCTCTAATAGCTTTCTACACATCACTTTTTAACCATGCTGGATGTCGTTTGGTCTTCCTTCCTCTTTTTTTAATACATGGAATATAAGTATATAAGTACATAAGCACCGCCATACTGGGAAAGACCAAGGATCCATCAAGCCCAGTATCCTGTCTCCGACAGCGGCCAATCCAGGCTTCAAAAACCCGGCAACCCCACCCCCCCAAAAAAAAAATTAGTAATCTTCAATGGACTTTTCCCTCAGGAATCTGTCCAAACCCCCTTTAAATTCCGTAAGGCCAGCTGTTGTCACTACATTCTCCAACGAGTTCCAGAGTCTAACTACATGCTGAGTAAAGAAAAACTTTCTCCTATTTGTTTTAAATCTACCATATTCTAGCTTCATCTTGTGTCCCCTGGTTTTGTTGTTGTTTGAAAGTGTAAACAATTGCTTCACATCTGTCCGCTCTACTCTGCACATCATCTTGTAGACTTCTATCATATCACCCCTCAGCCGCCTTTTCTCCAAGCTGAAGAGCCCTAACCTTCTCAGCCTTTCCTCATAGGGAAGTCGTTCCATTCCCTTTATCATTTTCGTCGCCCTTCTCTGGAAGCCCAGGCCAAATATATTTGACCTGGGCTTCCAGGATGGTGTTTTTGAACAGCATCCATGCCTGATGTAAAATTTGACCCTCACAACCGCTCCTCTAAGTTTTTTTTTTCAACGTTCTTCTCATTTTATCATAGTCTCCTTTTTTAAAGTGAAACACTAACGTATTGGATTTCCTGTGTATACTTACTTCAAAGCTAATATCAAATCTGATCATATTATTATCACTGTTATTAAGCGACCCCAGCATCATTACCTCCTGCACCAGATCATGTGCTCCACTAAGGACTAGGTCTATAATTTTTCCTTCTCTCGGTTTCTATACCAGCTGCTCCTTAAAGCAGACTTTGATTTCATCAATGATTTTTATCTCCCTAGCATGCCCTGATGTTACATTTACCCAGTCTATATTGGGCTAATTGAAATAACCCATTATTATTGTGTTGCCCAGGTTGTTAGCTTCCCTAATTTCTGCATCTGTCTGTTCATCCTGGTCAGGTGAACAGTAGTGCACTCCTATCGCTGTCCTTTTCCCCTTTACACATGAAATTTCAATCCATAGGGATTCCAAGATGTGTTTTTTTTCCTGCAGAATTTTCAATCTATTTGATTTAAGATCCTCCTTAACATACAATGCTACCCCTCTACCATTTCGACCCACCCTATCACTATGATATAATTTGTACCCTGGTATGAGAATGTCCCACTGGTTATCCTCCCTCCACCAGGTCTCAGAGATGCCTATTATATCTAATTTTTCATTTAGTGCAATATATTCTAATTCTCCCATCTTATTTCTTACGCTTCTGCTTTTCTGGCACATTAAAAATGTCACTTTTTTCCAGGCGCACTCAGGAAATGGACCAGCGCGCATCCAAAACATACACCTCCACCAGTGCAGGCCAGTTTTGGGGGCGCCTTAGTAAAAGGGCCCCTAAAAGTGTTGAAGAATTTAGATCCTCCAGGCATTTCTTGTATGCTTTCAGATACAGACTTCACATTATTTAAGTCTTTCATCTAGACCACCTCTAGCTTCCTTGTATGCTCACTGAGATATGGCCTCCAAAACTGAATATAGTATTCTAGATGAGTTCTCACCAATGATCTATACAGGGGCATAATCACCTTTTTCTGCTGGTTATGGCTCTCTTTATGCAACTTCAGCATTCCTCTAGCTTTGGCTGTTGCTTAGCTACCTTGAGATCAGACAATATCACCCAAATGACTCTCTCTCTGTCCTGGTCAACGCACAATTTATCAGTTTTTCTTTTAACCATTTCTATTAACATTACAAAATTCCTAGGATCTTCAGCAGCAACATTCCCAAAACTACACAAATGCCATTCACCTTGCACTTCTAAAACCCATTCAGGCTAAAATCTGGTAGCAACGACACACCGAGGCTTTAGAACGGTAGGTGTAGTGGCAATAAAAGATCACTTTTCCTACCAATTAAACTTTTGAAAACTATTCACTTAAACTGTATTCAGTCTTGCAGACATGGACGTGTTTAGATTTTGTTTTGAAATATTATGACAAAAGAAATCTCAGTTACAACAGGATGAATTTCTTAGAAGCAAGAGTGAAATTGCATTGCAAATTACTGTACTAGGCAGGTATATTATTCTCTGCAATCCTTTAGAAATTGGTCTTCTATACAGTAAATTGTTTCCTGGATGAACTGGAAAGAAAAGAAAATGTTGAACATTCCAGTGGAAAAAAAATGAAGGATCGTTTACAAGATATAACAGATTCTACAGCTAGACAAATCCTTGGTTGCCGGTTGTCATCAAGATTGTAATTTAGCTCATCGGGTTGTCTGACAAAAATGATTACTGACATTTTTGGGTAAAGAGATTTTAAAAGTCACACAAGAAAAATATTAGTTATTGCTACTTTGGAAGTTGGAATATATGGCAGAAGAAGAAAGCTTTATCATGCATGAGATGAAGGGGAAAATATTATTAAATGCTCAACACAGATAACAGCAAAGTTTAATGTGGAAGTCTACAAAGAAGTAATTTTCTTTTTATTGCATGCACTGTATTCAGATTTAAAACTCAATTTTAAAGTTGTTTTCTTTCATGTTGGTAAATAAATATGTATTTTTCCTCAATTTATTCAAGAAAGGGAAGCAGAACAGTATCAAATGAGAAAATGATTTTTTTTTCTATTTCACAGTCTCTTATGTAATAATGAGTCAAATGCCATGTGCCATCTAGATGTAACCCCTAGTTATGAGCGTTTTCATTGAATTCAACAAGACTACTCATTGTGGTTTCGATTTGCTAGTACTGTGAGGTGTACAGTATTTAGGGGTCCTTTTAATAAGGTGCACTGAAAAATGGCCTGAGGTAGTGTAGGCATGTGTTTTGGGCGCGCACAGAATCATTTTTCAGCGCACCTGCAAAAAATGCCTTTTAAAATTTTTGCTGAAAATGGACGTGTGGCAAAATGAAAATTGCCGCGTGTCCATTTTGGGTCTGAGACCTTACTGCCAGCCATTGACCTATTGGTAAAGTCTAATGCAGTAACCAGGTGGTAATGACCTATGCACGTCAAATGCCACTTGGCGCGCCCAATACACGTGTCCAAAACATTTTTTCTGCACACATGTATGGGACGCGCACCAAAAATGAAATTACCGCAAGAGCCATGTGGTAGCTGGGTGATAACTCCATTTTGGTACATGTTGGGTGTTTGTAGACAATTGTGTGATTTAGTAAAAGGGCCCCTTAATAACTACTCAAAAAAAAAAGCTGCAACTCACAACCATAGAAGATAACCCACATATAAAAGATTTGCTGATCCCTGTTACATGGAGTATTTTAGTAGAGATAGCACTAGATCCGTAAAATCCAAGAGCTCTTTGACACTTCTTAGTTTGGTACCTGATATTCCCTCCTCTTTCTTTCCTTAATATATTTTTATTTTTGTTACATTTGTACCCTGTGCTTTCCCACTCATGGCAGGCTCAATGTGGCTTACATATTGTATACAGGTACTTATTTGTACTTGGGGCAATGGAGGGTTAAGTGACTTGCCCAGAGTCACAAGGAGCTGCCTGTACCTGCAGTGGGAATTGAACCCTGTTCCCCAGGACCAGAGTCCACCACCCTAACCACTAGGCCACTCCTCCACAGGTTCATTTTCAAAGTACGCAGACTTACAAAGTTACATAGGTTACTCACAGGACTCATTTTCAAAGGAGAAAAACATCAAAAAAAAGTGCAATAAACATCATTTGGATTGATTTCTTCTTAAAGCATCCAAATTGGTATTTTCAAAACCTGTTTTGTAGATGTCTATCTACGCATTTCATCTGCACTGCATCCAAATCACAAGGGGGCATGTCAGGGGCATTTTGAAGGTGGGGTGAAAACTTCAATGTTTTGGTCTAGCCCTGATTTTCTAATAAATAAGACACAAAAAGATGTACAAAAATAGTACTCACCAGCTTCTATGCCAGCCTCTTATGTTATACTCAAGTTCATTAAAGCAGCATGCAGGTCCCTGGAGTTGTCAAGTGGTTGGGTGCAGTGCACTGTAGACAGGTGGATCCAGGCCCATACCTCCCCCTACCTGTTACACTTGTAATAGAAACTGTGAGCCCTCCAAAACTGAACAGAAACCCACTGTATCCACAGATAGGTTCCCCTTCACCCATAAGGGCTATTGTAGTGGTGTACAGTTGGGGGTAGTGGGTTTTTGGTTGGGTTTTGGAGGGCTCAGCAAACAAGATAAGGAAGCAACGGTGAGATGAGTACCAGGGATCATATATATGAAGTCCCCAGCAGTGCCCCCTAGGATGCCCCATTGCTTTCCTGGGATGTCTGGGGGACCAGTCTGCTAAAAATGCTGGCCCATCCTAAGTGTTTCAGATGTGTGTGTGTGTTTTTTTCCCCCCAAAATGGCCTGAAAAGATAAATGTGCAGAGCAGAAAACCTTATTACAAATGGTATTTAAAAAAAAAAAAAATGCAGACATTTTGTTTTTTTTCAGAAATGGTTACATTTGCTATTTGGATTTGGGATGTTTAGCACAAAATGTCCAAAGTACGATTTAGACGTCATGTCAAAAAAGCCCTTCCAAGTAACTGTAAGTCTATGTGCTTTGAAAATGAACATCAAATTGTGGAAGAAAATGTTCAAGATATGTCATATTGGGGGGAGGTACATTTATAATAGGACATCTATTTTACAATTGCAACAATGACACTTATGTAGGCACCCAGATCATAAGAACATAAGCATTGCCGTACTGGGACAGACTGAAGGTCCATCAAGCCCAATATCCTGTTTCCAACAGTGGCCAATCCAGGTCACAAGTACCTGAATTGGCCACTGTTAGAAACTCTGGCCAACTGTTGGAAACTGTTTTGGTCACAAGATCCCAAAACAGTACAATACATTTTATTCTGCTTATCCTAGTAATAAGCAGTGGATTTTCCCCAAGTCCATTTTAATAATGGCTTATGGACTTTTCTTGTAGGAAAATAGCCAAATCTTTTTAAAACCCTGCTAAGCTAACTGCATTTAACACATTCTCTGGCAACAAATTCCAAAGTTGAATTGCACTTTGAGTAAAGAAATATTTTGTCCCATTTTAAAAAAATTTTACTACTTTGTAGCTGAATTGCATGGCCCTTAGTTCTAGTATTTTTGGAAAGAGTAAACAAGCGATTCACATCTAACCGTTCCACTCCACTCATTATTTTACAAACCTCTATCATATCTCCCCTCAGCCGTCTTTTCTCCAAGCTGAAGAGCCTTAGCCACTTTAGACTTTCCTCATTGGGAAGCCATCCCCATCCCCTTTGTCATTTTTGTCACTCTTCTCTGTACCTTCTCTGTAGCAGTTGTTAACATGGGCATGTCTCCCAGTTAAGCATGTACTTTATAGAATGCTATAAAATTATGTAAGTCACTTGATATACTTAGGCGTGACATTATGCTTGCCGTGGCATGGCATAAGATGGCGAGCCTAGACATGAGCATGCCAATGCCAACATAATGCTACTATTCTATAATGATATTGTGGCACCAAGATGCTGTTATAAAATTGGGGCATGACACTGGGGCACCTAAGATGAGGTGCTAATTTATAGACCTGGTGCCATACTGATATTCAGCTGTTATCCATATAACTTATAGGCTTGATATTCAACTGGTGCTGATCAGGGTTTTGTTGACCACCAGTGGCATTAAAACCAGAAATTCAATGCCGAGTGATGTCCGAGTACTGGCATTTAATTTCTGGCTGTCTAACACATAGGTAGTTAAGTGTGATATTAAGAACGTAGCCAGCTATGGGCTTACCACATAAAGATAGGAATGACCTTTATGCAGTCCTAATTATGCAGTTGTAACCAACTTATTCAGGTCACTGTGCTGACTGAATATTGGTCCCAGAGTTAATTTATTTGCAAATGCTTGAATTTTCAAAAGTATGTATGAAAGTACAATCTTCTTCCAGACAAACTCAGGTCTTCTTTCTACTGTTAGCTGAAATTGCCTCAGGACCCCAACAAGTAGTGTCATGACAGAATGGCACATCTAACCTGTCAGCTTTATTCTGTTGCTGTGATTCTTCCCTCTCTCCTCCCCTCTGAGACCAGCATAGTGGAAAACAGTCCTGTTTGAACCCTGGAGAACTTTGTTTCTACAGAGCCATGTATGGTCCAAACATCAGATGTCTGAACTATGCGGTCCTGTTCAATGTCTGAATTGCATAGAGCACAACATATAAACAGCAGTCCGTTGTTCAAACAGTGATTATATCCAGGGCTGCATTAACCACTCATGGGGCCCTGGTAAACTTTTGTACTCCACCCTCTCAGTCCAGGGTCTCTCTACCCTAGTCCAGTAGCTCCCTGTCCCTTCCCAAGGTCTAGCAGCACTGTTTTCCTCCCACTTCCTTGTCGAGCTGTGCTGCTTACCTTGCTTCCCAGGGATAAACAGTGGTATAAAGATGTGGAACCACCATAGGTTTGTGCCACAGTTGACTCTGCTAATCCTGCCCCTCAGAAACAGGAAGTGATGTCAGAAGGAGCAGGACCAGCAGAGCCATCAGTGACATGGACTGATGGTGGCTCTGTGCCTTTGTGCTACCTTTTATCTATGGGAAGCAGCTGCACCAAGAGAGGGGAAGGAGAAGAAGGATGATGTTGGACCAGACTGGGCCCTGTGCTCAAGGCCACTTTTATTTATGGGCCCCCTGTTAAGCTGGGCCCAAGGCAGTTGCCCCTTTTGCCCATTCGTTAAATGCAGCCCTGGTTGTATCCATCATGCAGGCCTTAGGAGAGAGAAGAGAGGGAGGAAATGGAAGCAGAAGCAGTAATGGCACAGTTTAGAAGTGACAGCCCGAGGAAGAAGCACCAAGGTGAGAAACCAAGAGGGACAGGGGAAAACAGAGAAAGATCGGGACTTTGAGATATCAGGAAGAGTAGAGATCCAGGCTGGTTGAAATAGTGGCATAGCCAGACAGCCAGTTTTGGGTGGGCCTGAGCCCAAAGTGGGTGGGCACAAACATTTCACTGCTCCTTCCTACCTCCACCTCAAAATATAAATACTTTAGCTAATGAGGATCCTCAAGCTCAGTCAGCTGTATACTTTCTCTGAAGGTGGGCAGAACTCTCTTTCACCAAGCTTGGCAGGCAGCAGCAATGACCCTAAGCCACTAATGCCAGCACCCCACACATGCTTAGCTGTCGATGGCTCAAGGATGCTGTTGCCAGAGCTTGGTAGAAGGGAGTCTTGCCACCTTTGGAGGAGGTCCTTAGCTGGGGATGCCTGGGAATCCTCACCAGCTATACAGCAAGGGTTAGGGCTGGTGTTAGACCTGCTTGGGCCCAGGTCAGAAAATAAAAGAGGGCTCCCCTCCCCAATTCCATCTCCTCTTTGCCTCCCCTCCAATTTCCCACCTGCCATTACTATCACACCAACAGACCTTCACCAAATACAGAACAAGGGATCACAAATTAGAAATAAAAATATTTAGACAAAAATTGAAAGGGAACCCCAAGAAGTTAAACATAGCATTACTGCAACACTGGAGACATAAAACAGAGATGCATTTCCTTTTCTACAGCACACAATACAAAGACATTTGCTATGCACATTTCCCAAAAGCTAACATATTCCATTTAAAACATTCAAAATAAAATGCTTTGTTTCTACCTTTGTTGTCTGGACATTTTATTTTTCCATCTTACTGGTTCCAATTTCTCTTTTCTGCTTTCCTGTCTGTCGTCTGCTAATTCTTCTTCAAGCGGCTGCAGTCCATTTGTCTTTTCTCCTCTCTTCTGTCTGTTCCCTCACTATTCTTGCCTCTGACATATTGATCATTCCTTTTTTAGCTGTTTTCTGCCTCTCTCTCACCCTTATTTCTCTCCTTTTACTTTTCAACTACCTATCAAATTTCCATCTTCTTCTTTCACCCACTAGCTCTCCCATTCCCCATCTTACTCCTCCCCATCCCTACTTTCTCTTTTATCTTTAATCTACTCCCCATTACCATATTTCTACCCTCTGTAATCACTATCTCTCATTCATTTTCTTGCCACCCCCTCCTCCCCCTCTTGGCCTCCCCCACAGGGTTCCACCATTCCCATCATCTTCCTCCCTCCACCCTTCTAACTAGCATCTGATCCCCACCCCACCCCACCCTGGTAGCCTCATATTTTCCTGCCCCTTCTCTCTTCATTCCTGTCCTCTCCCCCATGGCCCAGCATTTTCCTCCCTCACCACCTACTGTGTACCTATCCCTCCCTCTCACCCACCCCCATGTCTATCTCCCTCTCTCATTCCCACTGTCCACCATCTCTCTCTCCCTCTCCTTTGTGTCCTGGGTCCAACATCTCTCTCCCCTTCCCATACAGCATCTCTACCTTCCTCCCCTCTACCTTCATGTCCAACATTTCTCTCTCCCTCTCCCTTGTGTTCGGGTCCAACATCTCTCTCCCCTTCCCATGCAGCATCTCTCCCTTCCTCCCCTCTACCATCATGTCTAACATTTCTCCCTTCCCTCCACCTCTATGCCCAACATTTCTCCCTCCTTTCCACCCCTATATTCAACATTTCTCCCCCTCTCACCACCTATCCCCTCTCTATGCAGCATGTCTCCCTCCCCTCCACCTCATATGCAGCCAAGACTTCTCCCTTGCTCACCCCTCCTCCCCTTTGCTGCATCTCTCCCTTCTTCCCCGTGCAGCATCTCCTCCACCCACCATGCCTCATCTTTCCATCTTCCCTCCCCCCTGTGCAGCATCTTTCCTTCATCTTCCCTCCCCCCTGTGAAGCTGCTGTCTCCTGTTTTCCCTCCCCCAAGCAACATCTTTTCCCCATCATCCCTTCCCCTGTGCAGCAACTTTCACCCCATCTTCCCTCACCTCCCTTGCAGGCCCGCCCAGCCTCTCCTCTGCCACAACTTCCAGTCAAGATGCAGCAGAGGAGAGGCTTCTGGGTTAGCGCTTAGTAGCTGCAAGGAGATAGTTGAGCGGCAGCCGGCAGGCAGCGTGTGGGATTCGCTGCAAGCCGAGCCTGCGACCAAAATCACTGTGCAGGAACACTGCTACTGGGCGGGCCTGACCCCAAATTGGGTGGGCCCAGGCCCACCCAGGCCCACCCATGGCTATGCCCCTGGGTTGAAACTGCCCGTGTTAGTGCAAACTCTGTAGTACTTTTTACCCACAGGCTTTACACTAATAAACAAAGCAAATAAAGGCTTTTGCTTTGATTATTGCTCTTGGAATAATTATGCACATGGTTGCATCTACTTTTTTGGCATACAATTGATCAATCAGAAAATACAAACAAGTCTGACTATCCAAAAATAGACACATCTCCAAGTTCCACCCTCTCCTACAACAAGTAAAACACATTTATTCACATATGGGGCCAAATTCTATACATGCCCCCAGATTCTATATAGCGTTCCTAGTGATCCGTGCCGAAATCCAAGTGTATTCTGTAACAGAGCATATAACTTAATTGGCTTAACAAGGTAATTAACATAATAATGAGCACTAATTTCCAATAATTAGAATTTTCGCACACAACTCGCTACATGTATTCTGTAACGTACTGCCCCTAACTTCTAATGCACACAGACAAAAGGGGGCATGGCTATGGGTGAAGAAATGGGCGTTCTGAAATTTACACATGCAGTTATATAATATGGCCCTCTGCGCCTAAATCTACACACTAGGATTTATGACATGTTTTCATTGGTGTAAATGGACATGTGTAGATTTAGGCACTACAAGCGCGGATTATAGAATACACGTAGGCAAAAATGTTTTCTACATGGATTTTTTAGGTGCCATATATAGAATCCTCCCCATGGCAACTAAAATCTAGATGCATACAATTTACACTCCTAGTGGTATTCTATGAGCCTATCTACATTCAGATGTGGTTTATAGAAAAGCGCATAGGCCAGGTGGATGCCCCTAGATTTAGGTGCAGCCATTTATGCCAGTGAAAACCTAGTGTAAATGCCTGCACCTAAATCTATGTGCGCTGAATTCCAGAACCACATGCGTAGACTTGATTGATGGCCCCAACATTCCCACACTCTTCCCATTGCCACACCCCCTTTTTGGCTATGCATGTTGGTATTTACGCACACCTCTGTTTAGAATACACCTAAAAAGATACATGCATAAATTCCAATTAGTGTTGATAATTGGTCATTATCAGCCAATTTTCAACACTAATTGGCTCGGTAACTATTTGGATAGTACACGCACAAATTTACGCACATTACTTGGCACATCATATATAGAATCCGTGGATGATGGGCAATTTTATAAAAGTCGACCTCCATGGGTAAAACACTGTTTACCTCTGGAAATAACTGCAAAACTTACACCCTTATGTATAGTTCAAATGTCTGCTAGATAATAACACAAAAAAAGCTGTTCTGCGCATGCGTGGCATGTCGGTCACAGCTCATTTATATAGTAGGATGTTTAGCTCCCAGACCCATGACTAAATTTAGGTGCCAACTAAAACCTGGTAGAAATTATCATGCCTAACTTAGGCATGGATCAGGCATATTCCATAACAGTGCATGTCAGTGGTTCCCAAACCTTGTCCTGGAGGCACCCCAGCTAGTCAGGTTTTCAGGACATCCACAATGAATATTCATGAGAGAGATTTGCATGTCCTGTCTTCACTGCATTTAAATCCCTCTCATGACTATTCATTGTGGATATCCTAAAAACCTGACGGGCTGGGGTGCCTCCAGGACCAGGTTTGGGAACCACTGGTGCATGTAATTTCACCCATGCCCCTCCCATGGCCCACCCCCTTTTGAGATCCATGCATTAGAATTTACATGCACCACTTTACAGAATACACTTAGAAATTTGCACAATAAATTCTAATTAGTGCCAATTAGTGCCAATAATTGCTTGTTATTGGCCAATTATCAACACCGATTGACTTGTTAAAAAATTAAGTTGCGTCTACTTTTTGGCCACACTGCCAAATTTGTGCACGCAAGTTTAGTCGCCATATATAGAATCTGAGAGAAAATGTATAATACTATTGAAGAATGATAATAATAGTTGAGGATTGTAATTCTTTTTAATCTTCATAAATATGCGATTGGAAAATACTGCTAGAGCAGGTGTTCTCAACCCAGTCCTCAGAACACATCTAGCCAGTCAGGTTTTCAGGATACCCACAATGAATATGCATAAGATAGATTTGGCAGTGCAAGCAAACTTACCTCCTGCATATTCATTGTGGATATCCTGAAAACTAGACTGGCCTGGTGTTTCCCAAGGACTGAGTTGAGAACCCCTGTGTTAAAGTAATGACATGGCACTGAGAAAATTTTTTTTTTCTAGAGGCAGGCTATTGAAGACACAGTAAGAAAGAAACAAGTATAAAGTTCAAAATCATCTTTCCCCTAAAACAGAACACAATTCAAAATGCTGGCTGTGTCAGGAAGAGAAGTAGAAGAGTCCTTTGTCTTCACTCAATGTTGGAAGAGAAGTAGAAGAGTCCTTTGTCTTCACTCAATGTTGGTGTCTTTTCTTATGCACATATCTAATGGAATATAAACTGTTGAATGTAAAGATATATGCACAACTTACACTTTGGACACGATAAATGATAGGGTATTAGGGACCATCTGATGACTGTTTAGAAGACGAAATACCATCGAAAGATCTTCAGTATGATTTGGTAACCCTAATCCTTCCACTGATGTTCCCTCTTGATGAATTCATAAATTAACTGTCAGCTTTTTGATATTGTGAGAAGTTAGCTGTTCAGTTAACAGGATTTGTATTGCAAAAAAAAAAAAAGACTACAATTACTACAGTCTTATCTCACATCTTCTCTGTTGAAAATGTTCTATAGAAATTGATAGTTATAAAAAATCTACCAGGAAGCTTTTGCACCTGAACAATACTCATTGTACTCAGGGACACGAGATGAAGGTATTTGTTCCTAGTCTTGCTCACTCTTTGAATACAATAATCTAATATCCTGCAGGTTCAGAACAGTAGGTACAGTATTACTCTGCATCAGCCGAATTGAAATAACATATTGTGCTCTGTTATAAAAAAAAACACAAAAATAAAACAAAACATTCATGCCCTTCCTAGACACAGAGAGTGATAACATTTTGAGTACATTCACTCTATTAACATTGCTTCAGTTTGGTGCTATTTTTAAATTGCTATACTATATTAGTGTCATAGCAGCAAAACAAGCACCTTGTGACTGATACTGTTTGAATTTGATAGATAGAGACTAATATTTCACATTCAGAGACTCCTAAGCTGTACAGCTCCAAATACAACACATATACAGGAAACCTAAGAAATGTTATGTCATTGCATAAAATGGAAGTGATAAATTACTTAAGCTCTGCTCTTGGTTTATAGAGCTGCTTCTTCACAGAAATATATCCTTGTACTGAGCAGGCCACTGTGTTGCTACATATGAATTACACTGCTTTTGTGTTTTTGGGTTATTCTCTAATGCTGTCAGTGAGCATTGATCCCCACGTTTTCCCAGTCTCGTACTTCAGAAACAGACGAGGGTGGTAGCTGATGCATTTCCTTCTTGTTTCTGCAATTGGACAATGTACCTTTTAAAATATGGAGCAGTGCTGGGAAAACACAAATAATAGCTGACTAGAGACCTTCAACGGGTGACTGATGCCCTTGCCTGAGGCATAATTTTTTTTTAAGTGGTAAGCGTGGACAAAGAACACTTGCTGACTGATGAAGGTAGCCTTTTGTAAGGATGCAAATTGACTTGTACACAAAAGACAATAAAGAGCCTAAGTGAGACAAGGACAGTCGATGTTACACATGCTGCGGGTGAAACTTATTGCCATTTAATGGGAGGTGTTTCATTAACTGATTCGCAGTTTAACATTTGGATCAATGGCATGACATATTAAGCTATGACAGCCTGTAGGGTGGACTAAATATTGTTATGTATCAATGTTCTGAATAGAGGACAGACATTAAGATTGCCTTCCTGCATATCATGTGTACTGTACAGCTCTGATTTCTTTAGCTTACAAGACGTACGAGGAAAGACTTGCTGACCTGAACATGTATACCCTGGAGGAAAGTAGAAACAGGGGTGATATGATACAGACATTCAAATATTTGAAAGGTATTAATCCGCAAACGAACCTTTTCTGGAGATATGAAGGCGGTAGAACGAGAGGACATGAAATGAGATTGAAGGGGGGCAGACTCAAGAAAAATGTCAGGAAGTATTTTTTCACGGAGAGAGTGGTGGATGCTTGGAGAATTCCTTTATTAAATAAAACGGAAAAAACCAATATTCAAGACATTACATCATGCCGTTGTAAAACCAGCCCCACTACACTTTTATACAAAAAATACAAACCCGATAAAACCCGTCCCCCCCAAATCCCCCCCACACCATACATTCAAATCAACTTCAAGCGGACATGCTTCCACCAAACCCCAAAATTATGTACCCCCCCCTCCACCTTTTCCCAGCGTGCCAATTCCTGGACGGCTCGGACAATGTCCCAGGAAACCTGCTCAGCCGACCTGCACTCCTGGCGCATAGACACCCCGCATCGAGCCACCCACAGGCAGTACCTGATAATGACTGATATGAGGAAGGCGGTACCTGGTTCCAGCCGCCCCGTCCCCTGCTGCCTCCCGTACACCCAGTCTGCATAGGTGTAGGACGTGAAGCTGGGGATGGCCAACAAGGCGGCCACTCTTCCACAAACTGCTCTGGAGAATGGACACACCATAAGGAAGTGGTCCATCGTCTCCAGCTGACCAGCACACTCCCCCTCGGGCAGTTTCGGTCCTGCATGCTTCGGTGCATATTTGCCCTAACATATAATTTACCGTGAAGGGACAGCCAGGCAATGTCCCTGTACTTGTTCGGGAGTCGTCTAGATGAAATAAAGCGCAGGCCCTGCCTCAGCACGGGCCCTGGAGCATCCCTAAGAGTCAGGGGAGATGAGAAATGCTGGGAGCGAACCCGCTCCACCCAGCTCTCCCTCTGCCCCGCCCTTATTTCCTCCCATGTAATGTCCCACAACCGGACCAGCTTTACTAAGGATTTGTAGTAGCCTACCCCCTCCGGGAAACCCTTCCGCAACCTCCCCACCTTCCCCCCTCCCCACCAAGGGCCCCAAAATCCCTCCCACCACTGCACAACACTTTGTGCCCACCCTGGGGCCTCCGGCCCTCCCCCCCGCCCAAGGTTAAACTGGATGAACAGGGAGGAGAATAGCAGGACAGGGTTTACCATCCCCACCCCCCCTTCCTCCCGTGACCGGTAAGTAATATTGCGTTTTACCGGGTTCATCCTGTTGCCCCACAAAAGTTGAAAAAACACGCTGTACAATGAAGTGAAACAGCATTCCGGCAAAAGGCAGATGTAACTCAAGAAGAGAAACATGGGGACTATCTGGGTCTTCAACAACCGGACCCTGTCTGCCATGGACATCCGCCACCCCTTCCAACGATCCACCTTTTCCCTTGCCTCCGATATCTTTTGCTCCCAACTCTCCCGCCCGTAATCCCCCCCCCCAAAATACACTCCCAACACCCGCATTCTTTCAATCCCTGCAGGAAACCCGCCCCCTAGGTTAAATCGCCGTTCCTCTGGACCCACCCACAAGCTAGTACACTTACCCAGGTTTACCCGTGACCCCGATGCCTTGGAATATTCTTCAAGGGTCTCCCGCAGCATCCTCCCCTCCCTCTGGTCTGCCACCCAAACGGTGACATCGTCTGCATAAGCGATGACTCTCAATACGTTCCCTTTGCCAACCTCTACCCCTCTGAGCCCTCCCTCCCCCCCCCCTCCCAGCCTCCGCACCAGGGGATCTATGGCAAAAGCGTACAGCAGGGGGCTCAATGGGCACCCCTGCCGTACCCCTGCCGTGACCCCCACCTCCGCCCCCCTCCATCCATTCACCAGGGGAAAAAATCGCGCCCCAGCATACAACAGTTGCAGTTGTGCGATCCACTCCCCCGGGAAGCCATAGTGATCCAGGACCTTCCACAAGAACTCCCACTGCACTCGGTCGAAAGCCTTGTCCTGGTCCAAGGCCACGACCAACCTACCATCTCCCACCCGGCTATGTTCCAAGCCCTCCCTCACCCAGGCTACTGCCTCCAGCACCCCCCTTCCTGGGACCCCACACCTCTGCGGGACTGCTAGCACTTCACCGGAGACCTTCCTCATGTGAGCATGAAGCATGTGGGCGAAGATCTTCCGGTCGCTGTTCAATAGTGCTATTGGTCGCCAGTTCGCCACGTCTTGAGGATCCTTGCCTTTGCTAAGGAGGACCAATGCTGATCCTCCCATAGACTCTGGCAAGGATCCTCCTGTTCGCGCCTCCTCCCAGAGTTCCAGCAAGAGCGGCGCCAGCTGGTCCCTGAACCGTTGGTAAAACTCCGCCGGAAGTCCATCCGGCCCCGGCGCTGTTCTGCGCCGCAAGGCCCCAATGGCCTCCTCCACCTCACCCAGCGTCCACGGCTGCGTTAAGACCTGAAGATGGGGCCCCCAGTTACCCACCCCCGGGGTCCCCTCAATATATCTTCCCATGGCCTCTGTCCCCAACTGTAGGTCCGAGAAAACCCGCCCAAATGCGTCCCCACCACCCGCAAAATACCTTCCCTGGATTCTTGGAGCACCCCCCCCTCATCCCTAAACCCCACCACCACCCTCCTCTCCCTTCGTTCCTTGCAGCAGTCATACGGGTCCGGACCAAGCAGCTTCCCGAAGTCCCGCTCGTAGACGAGGGAAGAGTAGCGGTTGTACTGTACTCTTTCAACCTCCTGCTGCAGTACCTCAATATCCTCCCTCCTCCCCCCCCGGGAAATTAGATTATCCCGTCGCTTTCTCAGGGCGATCCCCAACCGGGTGGCCTCCCTTCCCTCCCGCCTTGCCTGACGGAGAAAAAACCCTCTGGTGCGGTGTTTCAGTACTTCCCACCAGTCCCTGAGGGAAGGGAAGACACCCTGAATGGACACCTGGTCTGCTAGGAATTCCAGGTACTCCTGGTGCAACACCCCCTCCTTCAACCATTTGAGATTCAATCTCCACAACCCTTTCCCTAGCTTGCACGCCCCCCCTCCCCCCAACTCTATCATCACCATCCTGTGGTCAGAGAAATCTACTTCCACCACCCTAGGTGCCTGCCTACATGCCCCTTCCCGAACTAGAAACCGGTCAATTCTGCTCCTACAGGTGCCCCGTGAAAAGGTGAAACCCTGATTCCCACCACCAAGTGCAATATGTACATCCACCAGCCCTGCTCCTTTCATAATCCCCGCTAGTCGAACCCCATCATAACGTACTTGTGGTGCCCGCCCCCCACTATCCTCTTTCCGTAAGATAGTGTTGAAGTCTCCTCCCCACACCAACTGCCTTGAAGTGTATAGGTAAGGCTTAATTTTGTTGAACAGTGCAGACCTTCCCTGTTTGCTTTGCGGTCCATACACATTAATCACCCGCAAGGCCACCCCCCGCAATATTACGTCCAACACCAAACACCTACCAATACCCAGCTCCACCACCCTCTGAATCTCTACTTTATTGGTTTTAAAGAGGACGCCTATCCCCCCATACCTCTCCCCGGCCAGACCCCAAATAGAGGGTCCCCATCTCCAGGCCCTCTTTGCCCGCCGGATGTCCTCTAGCGTCTGCAACCGGGTCTCCTGGAGGAGGAAACAGTCCGCCTCCACAGCAGAGAGGCCATCAAATGCCAAGCTTCTTGCCCTCTGGGAGGCGACACTAGCCACATTAAGTGTGGCGAACACCAATAGCAGTCCCGCCATCAGTCCTCGCTACCACACCCCCCCGCCTTCCTGGCTGCCTTCCCTTCTCTCCACACCATCATCCGTGGTCCCTTCCCCTCCACCCTCTTCTTCCTCCTCCGCCCAATCCCGGACCCCTAGCTTAAACATCCCTTCCCCCACCCTTGCTTTCTTCCTCCCTATCTTCTTTTTGTCTTCACCCACCTCCCTCCCTCCCTGGGGATCATCAAGCGACCTGCCCCCCTCCTCTCCTCCCTCTTCCACCCCTACTACCTCCTCTTCTTCCACCCTTCCCATCAATCCCGCCTCCGACCCTTCCTCCCTCCCCTCACGGGCCTGCATTACTACATCCTTTCTTACCTTCCTTTCCTCTCCCGCCCTCCCTGCATCAGCCGTCACCTCCCCCGATCCACCCACCTCCCCCCCTACCCTTCCCCCCTCTTTGTCCCTCAAAACCCTCCCCTCCCGTTTCTCTTTCCTCTTACCCGCTGTTCCCTTCACTCCTTCTCCCCTACCTCCCAACCCGTCCTGCCGGCTACCCCCATCCTCTACCTCCTCACCAGCCAGTTCCTCAACCCCCCCCCCTCTTCCAAACCCCTGAATCTATTCCCTACTTCTATCCCCATTCCCACCCCCCTTCCCACCCTTCCTCTCCGCTGTTTCTTGGACACCCGCGTCCAGCCCTCATCCTCCCCTTCCTGCCGCTTCCGACCCTCCCCCAAGCCCCCCCCCCTCTACCTGTCCCTGTCCTTCCCTGGACCCTTTCCCTCCCGCCCCGGGAACCTGATCATGGTCTGCTTCCCCTCCCCCCTCCCCCTGACCTGAACCATCCCTATCTATCTCCTCCTCACCCCCATTATGGGAGGCCCAAGGGCAGGCTCGAAATGCATGCCCCAGACCCCCACACAAGTTGCACCGAATAGACATACAGGACTCCGTGGGATGCTCCTTAGACCCGCACTTTCCACACTGCACAACCGGGCATGACATACTAAAATGTCTAAACGACCCGCACTTGTGACACTGCCGTGGCTGCCCCTTATAAAAGCAGAGAATCCGATCCCTGCCGATGAACGCCGAGGAGGGAATGTGCTGGGTGACATGCCCTGCCTGCCTCAGCCTAACCTGCGCACCCCAACCTCCAGCCCACACCCTACTGGGGTCCGGGAGTTTGGACAAGGGGGTACGCAATTCTGCGTACCGTTGTAGCCAGAAGGCCAGGTCCGCCCCTGATAGAGACTCATTTCGAACAAGAAGGGTTACTTGCACCAGGTCGGGTCTGCTGATCGGTACGGCCCGGTAGTTCTTCCAGTCCCCTCTCCCCCGTACCCCTTCGTATCTCTCCCAGAAGACCTCCATGCCTCGCTGGGTTAGAAAGCTGACATCGTATTCTGGTATATTCACCGGATGAATACAGGCATAGAGGTCCTCTGGGAGGAATCCTAGACCAAGGACTAATCTCAGGACCGCATCCCTGCTTGGCATCCCCCCCTCCCCCACCCATCTCAATTGTACCACATTCCTCCTTTTGGGAACCTGGCCTCCCCCCCCCCCCCCCCTCCCCATCCTTCCCCGCTGCCCCCTACCCCCCTAGTTCCCCTGCGGCCACCTCCTCCACCCACCACCGCCGCAAAGGACGGACCCCCACCCCACCGTCCCCCCCCTTCTGCAGCGCGGGGACCCCCCCGCTCCTGATGCACCATATCCTCCTTCTCTTGCCTTCCCCGTTTCTCAGCCTCCCTCCCCTCCCTCCCTATCCCTCCCCCCAACATGCCTTGTACCCCTTCAACCAGCAAACCTTGGTCCCCTGCACCCCTCACCCCCCGAGCACTCGTATCCCCTGTAGTCACAGTGTCCATCAGTTCAATGCCTCCTGCAACAGAAACCCTGCCTGTCTCCCTATCGATAGGAACTTTGAGAGCAGGTTCCCCTATATAACTGGTCCCCTCCCAGTGCCCCTGCCCCCCTCCCGTCGAATCAACCCCTCCCCCCAGAGCCAACCACCCCGCTGCCTGGCCGGAATCAGAATCCCTAGTACCACCAGTTAAGTTTACTTCTGGTGCGCATGGCAAGGCAAGCACCCCTCCCTCCCGCCCAAAACCTGCTCTCTGGACCGGGTCCCTTTTTCCTCCAACGTTCTGCTCCTTCGGATCCTCCAGCCCCGCTGTTTCGCCAAGCGGATGAGGCTTCCCACACTCCAGAAGTGCCTGCCCTCTCACACATGGGGAATCTTCTGGCGCTGCCGCTATTTCCCCTGCCAGCCTTTGTAGCTGTTCTGCAGTCTTTCCTGCTCCCACAGCCCGATTGGCTGGAGCCTCTGCTGCCAGGCTGGTTTGTTGCAAACACTCCTGATCCTCCAGTGCTTTCTTTATCGAGAACCCCTCCTTTTCACCTGCTGTTTGTCCAGCTGCAGCACTCTCTGTCACCAGGTTTTCCTCTGCTAAAACCTCACCATTCTCAGTCTTTGGCAGTGCTGCAGCCTGCCTGGCCGTGACCTCCAGCCCCTCAGTGCTGCGTGGGCGGGGCCTCCCCAGCTGCAATGGAGTCAGTGTTTGTTTGCTGCTCTCAACTCCTGCTGCAGGCAATGGGCACAAAACCTGTGGCTGCAACTGCCTCTGCTGACCTCTTGCTTCTTGCTCAAGTAAGTTTTTCATTTCTGCTTCCACCATCACTGGTGTAGAAAAGAGTCTCTCTCCTGAACTTCCAGCCCCTGTTTCTACAAGATGAAAAGTCTGGGTTTTAAAACTTTTTTCCTGTTCAGTTTTTCCAACCTCAGGTTCCCTTAACGAGCATGCCTCTCCAGCCCCACCTCCAGTCCTGCTTGCTTCAGAAGCTGCCAGAGACTGACTAGCAAGGTACTGCATATACTGTAATGTCTTTTGGGTACTGGGCCCAGGAAGCTCCTTTGGCCCCTGGGTGTTCTGGGGTCCAAGGTCTGAGCTCCTACTCTCCTTCTCTGTTTGCTGTTGTGACTTTTTGAAGGTTGTCAGGGCTTTTCCCCCCAAGGCCATTCTTTCTCTGTTGATGTAAACTTCTCTCAGAGGGTTCCCAGGGCCCTTTTTCAATGCCCCCAGCAAATGTTCTTTCTTTTGAAGAAGCTTGAGTAAACGGGTTACCTCCTTTGTATAAGTCTTGCGGTGCTCCACTGGGGCTAGTTTGCACAGGGCTTTTGCCATTTTAACCCGTTTCCCCAACTCTACCACCTCTTTTTCTGTGCTTTTTATTTTTCTCACCATTTGAATCAGGCCACTGGTCGGGTCCTCTGGATCCTGACTATAGTCTGTGAAATCTTCCTCCTCTGAGGAGTCACTGTCCTCCTCCTCTGACACCGGTAGGGCCTCCCGGCAGATCTCCATTACCTCTGCTCTCTCCTCTCTCTCCTCCGATCTGCTGTTCTCTGGGGCCTCCCCCAGCTCTCTCCCCCCCTCACCTGCTAGATGGCGTGCCACTGTGAGGGGGGTACCGGTCTGGGTTCCTCCCATGGAAGCCTGCACTCTTCGATCCACAGGGCTCCTTTCCCTCCTCTCTGGAGTCCTGCCAGAGAGGGAACTACTTCTCCTGGCCTTCTGGTCCCTGGCCCCAGGAGACCCCCTGGCCTGGGGCTTTCCTGAGGACTGCTCCCCAGGGACCTTCCTCATTTCTGGGGAAGGAGCTAGGCCTCACTCCCTTCCCCCTGGAAGCCTGCAGAGCCTCTGGCAGCACTTCCTCCTCCTTCCAAGTCTCAACAGCAACTAACTTGGAATGCCCTCCCGCGGGAGGTGGTGGAAATGAAAACGGTAACGGAATTCAAACATGCATGGGATAAACATAAAGGAATCCTGTTCAGAAGAAATGGATCCTCAGAAGCTTAGCTGAGATTGGATAACAGTAGTGGGAGGCGGGGATAGTGCTGGGCAGACTTATACGGTCTGTGCCAGAGCCGATGGTGAGAGGCGGGGATAGTGCTGGGCAGACTTGTACGGTCTGTGCCCTGAAAAAGACAGGTACAAATCAAGGTAAGGTATACACAAAAAAGTGGCACATTTCTTGAGCAGACTGGATGGACCGTGCAGGTCTTTTTCTGCCATCATCTACTATGTTACTATTCACATCTTTGGGGGGGGGGGGGGCTGGGAGGATGTCAGTGACCATTGGAGGTCTACACCAAAACTTATTCATTTATTTTTGTTTATTTATTTAAACATTTCTATTCCGTAACAGCTAGGCAGATTACTAATCAACATCCTATATAATAATTCTCACCAACAACATTCTAAAGTAGCTGCCTGTGTCCGTGGCAGGGGCGTACCTGGACTTCAGCGGTAGGGGGGGGCCAGAGCTGAGGTGAGGGGGCACATTTTAGCCCCCCCCCCGGCGCCATCGACTCCCCCCTCGGCGCCATTGCTGACACCCCCCCCCCCCACCGCCATCGCCGACACCCCCTGCCGCCGCCAGCACCACCTCCAACAAGTTTGACCCCCCCCTCGACCCGCCCGCCATCCGTCACCGTCTATACCTTTGCTGGCAGGGGACCCAACCCCCGCCAGCCAAAGTCTTCTTCCTCCATTTGGTTTCTTCTGAGTCTGACGTCCTGCTGCACATACAACATGCAGGACGTCAGACTCCCAGAAACAGAACGAAGCCTTGCGATCTGCAGGGCTTCATTCTGTTTCTGAGAGTCTGACGTCCTGCACGTTGTACGTGCAGCAGGACATCAGACTAAGAAGAAACCAAACGGAGGAAGAAGACTTTGGCTGGCAGGGATTGGGTCCCCTGCCAGCAAAGGTACAGACGGTGACGGCGGGTTAGCGGGGGGGAGGGGTTGAGGGGGCATCGGCAGGGGGGTCCAGCAGCTATGCCCCTGGTCCGTGGCTCCTGAAGTTGCTGAGCTAGGTTCCGTAGCCAGGCTGACATCACTCACAGCTGATTCCCAGGCAGGGGGAGGAGTAGGGAAACATGTGGAACAACTTGCTCCACGTGTTTCCCTACTCCTCCCCCTGCCTGGGAATCAGCTGTGAGTTAGCCGCTCAAACACCCCCTCGGCACATCACCCAAGCCCCCCCCCCCCCCAGCACATCAAACACCCCCTCCTCCCCAAGGCACATCAACACCCCCCCCCCCCGAAGCACATCAACACCCCCCCCCCAAAGCACATCAACCTCCCCCCCCCCCCCCGAAGCACATCAACCCCCCTCGCCACCCGCAGTTGCCACTGGTAATGCTATCCGGCCACTGCTGCTTCTCCTGTTGAGCAGCTGCGGCCGCTACAAAAAGAAAAAAAAGCCATAAATGTTTTAAACATCAAGCGCGGCACCGCAGACAGCCATCAGGCATTGGCTGTCGGCTCTGCAGTCGCTCCTCCTCTCGCCTCCACGTCACTGCCCCTGGAGTAAGACCCCGGAGGAGCGCAGCGACATGAGAGGAGAGAGGAGGAGTGGCTGCAGAGCCGACAGCCAATGCCTGATAGCTGTCTGCGGTGCCGCGCTTGATGTTTAAAAACATTTATTGCTTTTTTTCTTTTTGTAGTAGCTGCTGCTGCTCAACAGGAGAAGTAGCAGCGGCCGGACAGCGATACCAGTGGCAGCTGCGGGTGGCAAGGGGGTTTGATGCGCGGGGGGGAGGGAAGGGTCGCTGAACATGGGTGGCTGGAGGGGGGGCAGGGGGAGGAGGGGAGGGTCGCTGGACATGGGTGGCTGGAGGGGGGCAGGGGGAGAGGAGAGTTGCTGGACATGGATGGCTGGAGGGGGGCAGGGGGTCCTGAGACCAGAGAGGTGGGAGTGGGGAGGGGGGCCCTGCGAGAGGGGGGACACGCACTCACTGTCTCTCACATACAATCTGTCTGACACACTCTCTATCACACTCTATCTCTCTGTCACACACACAAACAGTCTCACACACACAGACACTCTGTCTCTCACACACTCTTTGACACACACACTCCATCTCTCACACACACTCTCTCTCAGACATACACACTCTGAGGAAAACCTTGCTAGCGCCTGTTTCATTTCTGTCAGAAACGGGCCTTTTTTACTAGTACACAATAAAACAGACAAATATTCAAAAACAGTTCCAAACTTATTTCTTGTAAAACAGTCAGAAGTATCAACTCCATGCGTGTTCAAATAAATGCGTCTTCAAAATTTACAAAATTGAGCCCTGCTTCTACAATATCTCAAGTAACCAGGCAAATAATTCCAAATTTATGAGCCTGCTATTGAAAAGGTGGTATCCCAGGTGTCAGCATATCATACTAAATGCAATTTAGTATTAACTATCAATTTTAAATTTTCTGACCGCAATGATCTTGACGGCTGATACACCTGAATCACATCCTTCAGATACAATGGGACACAATCTGAGTATAATACCTGGTGAATCAACCCTTGTACTGCACTTGAGAGTGTATTGGCTGCCAGTGCAATAGACAAAGGATCGGGGGATACATGTTCAAACCGAGATGTACCTGCTAACAATCCAGCCAAGGCATTTTGTATTATCTGCAATGCCTGCATCTTAGATTTAGACAACCCTGGATACAACGCATTGCAAAAATCAACATGAGAAATCACCATACTCTGTACCACTGACCAAAAACTACATTTCAATAACATCGGTTTCAATCTAGACAGTAAATGAAGCTGGAAAAAAAGCAGATCTAACCATACACATTACTTGATCCTGCATGGACTTTTAGCCCTGGACATTTTTGTTTTGTTCCATTATGGCAGAAAAGCATCTAAGTGTTAGGAATGCCCAAATTCCACCCTTAATATGCTCCCAACATGCTCCCTTTGTGATTTGGATGAACTGCAGACGAACAGCATAGAACAAACATCTAAAAAATGGATTCCAAAAATAGCAATTTAGACATTTTTGCAAGAAAAATGTCTATCTGCTGGTCTATGCCACTTTTTGGATGTTTTTCTCTTTTGAAAACGAGCCCTTATATAGGAACCTATCCTGCTTATTTTCGAAGAAGAAGGGCGGCCATCTTCTGACACAAATCGGGAGATGGCCGGCCTTCTCCTAATGCCGGCCAGATCGGTATAATCGAAAGCTGATTTTGGCCGGCTTCAACTGCTTTCCGTCGCAGGGCTGGCCAAAGTTCACAGGGGCGTGTCGGCAGTGTACCGAAGGCGGGACAGGGGCATGGTTAAGAGATGGCCGGCCTCGGCCGATAATGGAAAAAAAAGGCCGGCCCTGACGAGCATTTGGCCGACTTTACTTGGTCCCTTTTTGTTCACGACCAAGCCTTGAAAAGGTGCCCGTACAGACCACATGACCACCGGAGGGAATCGGGGATGACCCCATACTCCCCCAGTGATCACTAACCTCCTCCACCCTAAAAAAAACTTTTAAAATATTTTCCAGCCTCTATGCCAGCCTCAAATGTCATACCCAGCTCCATCACACCATTATGCAGGTCCCTGGAGCAGTTTATAGTGGGTGCAGTGCACGTCAGGCAGGAGGACCCAGGCCCATCCCCCCCTACCTGTTACACTTGTGGTGGTAAATGTTCCAAACCCCCCAAAACCTACTGTACCCATATGTAGGTGCCCCCCTTCACCCCTTAGGGCTATGGTAGTGGTGTACAGTTGTGGGGAGTGGGGTTTGGGGGGGTTTGGGGGCTCAGCACCCAAGGTAAGGGAGCTATGCACATGGGAGCAATTTCTGAAGTCCACTGCAGTGCCCCCTAGGGTGCCCGGTTGATGTCCTGGTGTGTGAGGGGGACCAGTGCACTACAAATGCTGGCTCCTCCCATGACCAAAGGGCTTGGATTTGGCTGGGTTTGAGATGGCCGCCATTAGTTTTAATTATCGGTGAAAACCAATGGCGGCCATCTCTATCACAGGCGATCTCTAAGGGCGACCCAAATGTTGAGATTTGGGCGTCCCCGACCGTATTATTGATATGAAAGATTGGCAGCCATCTTATTTCGATAATACAGTTGGGTACGCCACTTTACGGGGCCGTCATTATACATAGCCGCCCTTATAGATGGCTGGCCCCATTCAATTATGCCCCTCCACGTGACCTTTTAAGTCTATGTGCGTTGAAAATGAGCTTCCATATGTTTAGATTGATAGCATATATGGGCATAGGTGCTCACTTATCATGTGCTCATGCCAGTTTGCCACCTATGTGCTATTTTGTAAATATTTTCAAGGGGAGTGTACATATGGGCAGAGTCAGGGCATTATATAAGCAGGGTTCCTACTTACAAAATACTGTAAGTCATGCGTGTACTTGCAGGAAAATAAAGTGGGAAGTGGACCAATGACTTCAGGACATCGAGACTGAGATAATATTCACAAAACAAACTTTATTGTAGACTCGACACAGTACTGGGTTTCGGCCACAGGCCTGCCTCAGGAGTCTTTAATAGTGTAAAAATGTTGTTTGAATGGTTGTCCATCTTGGGTAATGTACCAAGAGGATTAACACAGAAATGTCCAATGCTTTTTTGTCTCCAAAACACCTTAAAGATCATGAAGATCAAATCTAGTGTAATGACAAACAGCCTCTTTCTTCGATAACGTGTACTTGCTGCATGTGGGTATCCATACTTACGTCAGCTTGATAGCTGGTATAAGTGCACACTCCTACATGGTAGGTGCATCAATGCCAGGTTGGAGTGGCGGAGCGGCCTAGTGGATAGAGCACTAGTCTTGCAATCCAGAGGTGGCCAGTTCAAATCCCACTGTTGCTTCTTATGATCTTGGGCAAGTCACTTAACCCTCCATTGCTTCAGGTACAAACTTAGATTGTGAGCCCTCCTGGGACAGAGAAATATCCAGAGTACCTGAATGTAACTCACCTTGAGCTACTACTGAAAAAGGTGTGAGCAAAATCTAAATAAATAATGGAACATAGGCACCTGCATTCTATTATAGAATTTGCTTCTACTGCCCATCCTTGGGGCACCTAAATGAAGGAAGCCAGTCATAAAATTTCCCCGTTTGTCCTTTCCACAGCCACCACTTCATACTTTCACATAATACAAGTTTAAAATTCTACCAGCTAGCCACTTTTGAAAAGAAGTCCTTGTTATTTAATATTAATTTGCCTGCTAGAGTTAGCAGGAGGTCCAGAAGCTTTTGTTTCAATAGTAAAAGATTATAAATCAAAGTTCTGGACTTTCAGATAATAAGTTTACAGCTTAGTTGCTCTGTATACTTTAGGATAGTACATATTTTCCATCAAATGCTACTCCAGTGTGGCTGTAAGTTGGAACAATAGAAAAGTATATGAGAGAGAGAACCCATATCAAGTTGAGAAGACCAATATTTGCCAGTCCTTTGTACATGTTTGGCTATCTTTTAAGTCTATCTGTAGTGCATTGATTGTACAAAGGCAACTGAAAGTGACACCTGTAGAGATTTATCCCAGAACCACAGCCAGTCTCACTCCTCCAGTCATTAATTCATTCTCTCACACTTTCTTAGTGCTTCTAGAACATGGTTTATATGTGTGTTCTATGGATGTCTATAGAAGTGGCACTATCCGCAGTAGGGTAATTATATTGTAAAAAAAACAAATGCTTTCAGTCAATCAAGGAAATTAAATCAATCAAGGAAATTAAATGCATATTTGGGTGAGAGAGATAATGCTTTAGCTAAAGCCATGAAGGATATGCAACTCTTGCAATGCCTCATACTGACTAACCAATATAAGGTGTCCAATAGATCAAATACCTCTATTTTTCCAGATTTTCCACATTGATAGTATTATGCTGGATTTCAAATACTGTGTAATGCTTTACAAACCACAGATAAGCACCAAAAGCTAGACTAGAATTTACCTACTTTTGATTCAGGCATATGTAGCATTAATAGATTTACCTGGAAAATGGTCTGTGCCAACTACCCATGTAAAATATTCATTGTGGGAAGCAGAGCTGTTAGATACAGGGGCGTAGCCAGCCTTCCGTGGGAGAGGGGTCAGAGCCCGGGGGGAGGGGGCACATTTTAGCCCTCCCCCCGGCGCCGCCCCCCCCACCGCCGACATTGCCGCCCCCCCTCCCGCCGCCGCTGCAGCCTACCTTTACTTTTGCTGGCGGGGGATCCCACTCCCCGCCAGCCGACGTCTTCTTCAGGGTTGCCAGGTGGAAAATATTTTTCCAGCCTAAAGGAGCCCAAAATCCAGCCCAAAACCCGCCCAAACTCAAACCCCGCCCCTGACACCCCCGCCCCCGCGTCATCACCCCGCCCCCGCCGTCATCAACCCCGCCCCCGCCGTCATCAGCCCCGCCTTCCCCGTCACTAACCCCACCTCCCACGTCACTAACCCCGCCTCCCACGTCACTAACCCCGCCTCCCACGTCACTAACCCCGCCCAAAAACGTCACTAACCCCGCCCACCGCGGCCGAAAAAGCCACCTAAAAAAACCGCCCGAAGCACAAAAACCAGCCCAAAAAACCGCAACCCGCCGCGGGCAAAAATTTCCCGCGGCGGGTCGCGGAAAACCGCCCAATTGGGCGGTAAAACCGCCCACCTGGCAACACTGGTCTTCTTCTTAGTCGCTTTCCGCTCTTCAATTTGTTTGCTGACGTCCTGCACGTTGTTCTCTGAGTCTGACGTCCTGCACGTATAATTACGTGCAAGACGTCAGCAAACAAATTGAAGTGCAGGAAGGACTGAGAAGACGTCGGCTGGCGGGGAGTGGGATCCCCCGCCAGCAAAAGTAAAGGTAGGCGGCGGCGGGGGCGGGTTCGCCGGGAGGGGGGTCCTGGGGTGAATCTACGGGGGCCCCGGCCCCCTCAGGCCCCACGTAGCTACGCCACTGGTTAGATATCGTAAACATTTCTCATATTCTAAGATGAGACAAGCAGGTATCAAACTGATATCCTCTGTGAATAATATGAAAGACAACCCAGGAAAATTAACCCCTCCCAACTCTTTACCCATCTTCACCTTGTGTAATGCTATTCAAGCTCTCTTGCTTTTCTATAGAAAGGAAGGAAGTACTGTGTCAAATTTCTTTTGAAAGTTCCCAGTAGAAGTACATGCAATATATTGCATGGATTTTGTGTGGAAGTCTGTGTTATGGAGGTGACCATGTCAGAATAAAGTTTTGTATGGCTTGCTGGAGTCTGTGAAAATTAGATGTCATTTTTACTTCTTTTACCTCTAAGGTTATCAATAGAAATAAAACAAAAGAAAATACGGAAAAGAAAATAAGATGATACCTTTTTTATTGGACATAACTTAATAAATGTTTTGATTAGCTTTCGAAGGTAGCCCTTTTTCGTCAGATTGGAAATAAGCAAATGTTGGTAGATGACAGTATATACTACTCCCTGCACTCTTGCCCAGTCTCTACCTACTTATTTCTTTTATTAATCTGATATACTTAACTTATATTTTGTTTCTTCATCAATACTCTGTAATCCCTGTTACTATGTAAGCTGCATTGAACCTGCTCTGAGTAGGAAAGCGCGGGGTACAAATGTAATAATAAATATAAGTGAAACATCAAAGCATTTCAGTGACAGTCTAACAGGATGAGGGGGGGGGGGGGGGGGGTCAGGTGAGATATAGGGAGAGCCCGGTGGATGAGGGACAGGGAGATATGCATGGAGATAAGAAGGTGACAAAGCAGTACAATTTTATGGTTTATAATGGGCTAGAAAACCCAGATCTTTGTTAAGTCCTGTCTGGTGGGTGTCAAAATACTTAATCATTCTGACTTCAAAGGTCTTACGTTCCTGTATTGTTTTAAAATTCTCTTTTAGGACTCCCCCTCATCCTGTTAGAATGTCACTGAAATGATTTGATGTTTCACTTATATATACTGTCATCTACCAACATTTGCTTATTTCCGATCTGACGAAGAAGGGCTACCTTCGAAAACTAATAAAAAAATGTATTAAGTTATGTCCAATAAAAAAGGTATCATCTTATTTTCTTTTCCATTTTTTATTTTGTTTTATTTCTATTGATTACCTTTAAAAGTGGACTAACACGGCTACCACATCTCTTTACCTCTAAGGTTGAGTTTATCTGAGCTCCCAAGTATTTGATACCTTTTATCATCCAATTTTTTAGTACTGCATTTATTCGGAGGGAGTACTTCTGATTGGGTGTATTTAATTTTATATCCCGATAGGCAAGATACATTTTCTATTATCTGTAGAACTAGTGGTAAAGGGGATAATTCTATAAGGAGCTGCCTAGTTTTAGGTGCCAAGATGACACATCAATGCCAGTATTCTAGTCATTTAGGTGCTGACGTGATCATATACATGTATAAATGAGAAGTTTCTGGCTATGTGGTACTTAGATGCAATAACGTACTTTGCAGGTCAGTATTCATATGGGTGGAGTTTGGGCAGAGTATGGGCAAGATACACATGTGCAAATATAGATTATAAAATATTATAACATACCCATGGTCTCGTGCAATATTGGCATGGGGATTTATTCCAGCTCTAGAGCTGGTATACATGTTCACACCTTGAATATAGGCACATTTTCAGCCACTTACACTAGCATTCTACAAAGAAAATTAGGAACCTACTTTTCCTTTTTTATTTTTAGAATAGATTTCAAAGCACCTGAATCTAGGTGTCCCTTTATAGAATTACATTCAAAGAGTCTATACTTGCATAAATTAAAATATCAACATATAGCGAGGATTCTTAACCCAGTCCTTGGGACACACACAGCCAGTCAGGATTTCAGGATAGCCACAATGAATATGCATGAGATAAACTTGCATACAATGGAGGTCATGGTTGTAAATTTCTCTCATACAGATTCACTGTTGGTATTAAAACCTGACTGACTGGCCTGCTTATTTTCGAAAGAGAAAAACATCTATAGTGCAACCTAAATCGGGAGATAGATGTTTATCTCGCAAAGGCGCCCAAATCGGTATAATCGAAAGCCAATTTTGGGCGTTTCCAACTGCACTCCATCACGGAAACGAATAAAGTTGACCGGGGCATGTCGGAGGCGTGGTGGAGGAGGAACTGGGGCGTGGTTATCAGCCAAGAAGAGATGGGCGTCTTTAGCTGATAATAAAAAAAAAGGCATTTTGACTGCGATTTTGGGTCACGTTTTTTGGAACCATTTTTTCACGAACAAGTCCCAAAAAAGTGCTCCAACTGCCCAGATGACCACTGGAGGGAATCGGGGATGACCTCCCTGGACTCCCCCAGTGGTCACTAACCCTCTCCCACCAAAAAAAACCCCTCTTTATAAACTTTTTTTCCAGTTTGTATGCCAGCCTCAAATGCCATACCCACCTCCATGACAGCAGAATGTGTTCTATCCTGTGACAGCCTTTACCTGGGTCAGATGTGGTTCTTGGGTGCACTACAGGGTCACATCAGTATTGCATTGTGGTGGATGTAGGGTATTGGGCTCTGTGATTTCATTAGCTTGTGTTATAGTCTCACGATGTTGGTAGTTGGTAGGCTCTTCTCCCATGGTGCTTTTCTCCCTGCCTACTGGGTCAGAGTGTGCCCTGTTTTGTTTCCGGTAGTCCATGAGGTAGTGGCCATTTTGTAAGCCAGTTTTAGATCCCTTTCACGTGTTAGCCACGTTACAGAACTTTATTCTTACCTTGAATGTGGCTGAAAGAGGGCATTGTACAGCATTCTGCCAGCTCGGACCTACTGCTCATCTCAGTACCAGGGAGACTCGTTGCCAGTGGGGCACAACCTCTGATCTGCAGTTAACTGTGAGTAAACGCGGTTATTCCAATAAAGGACGTTTTCGGAGAGATTAGTCTTCAGGTGTCAACTGGTGTGCCAATGTTATACAGCAGCAACAAGTCCTAGAGGTCTGCATGTATGCAGGTCCCTGGAGCACTTTTAGTGGGTACCACCGTACACTTCAGCCAGGTGGCCCCAGGCCCATCCCCCCCACCTGTAACACTTGTGCTGGTAAATGGGAGGCCTCCAAAACCCACTGTACCCACATGTAGGTTCCCCCTTCACCCCTAAGAGCTATGGTAGTGTTGTACATTTGTGGGTAGTGGGTTTTGGAGGAGGGGGGTTGGGTGCTCAGCACCCGTGGTAAGGGAGCTATGCATGTGGGAGTGTTGTCTGAAGTCCACTGCACTGACCTCTAGGGTGCCCAGTTGGTGTCCTGGCATGTCAGGGGGGTGAGTGTACTACGAATGGTGGCCCCCCCACAACCAGATGGCTCGGATTAGGACGTTTTTGAGCTGGGCGTTTTTAGTTTCCATTATCGCTAAAAAAAACAAATGCCCAGCTGAAAAACGTCCATTTTTTCAAAAATAAGGTTCGGCCCGCCCCTTCACGGACCCGTTCTCGGAGATAAATGCCCATGGAGATAGGCGTTTCCATTCGATTAGGCCCCTCTGGGTGTCCCAAGGACTGGGTTGAGAATGCCTGACATATAGGGATAACTGTAATACAAGTGAATTTTAAAGATTGTTTTTCAACTCTGTCTTGACCGACCAATGCACTCGGGGTCTGTATTGTTGGTTAGAAGTAATTCTGTTTAAAAATGATTTTTTAACTTTGATTGTGTGAAAATAAGTTGGAATACAGAAGATAAGACACAGCTCTAATTAATTTGGTATGTGAAGGGGAGGATGGTGCTTGTTTTTGGAAGTTCAGCTTGGCCACCTAAACTTGGAAAACATGTGACCACGTTCCCACAGTATGGCTTGTTTACCTAAACAGAGAAACATTTTGTAATTTTCCTTAGCTCTGAACATGAGCGCTAAGCCTAATAAAAAAGGGGGGCTTGTTACAACAGAGTGGGGGCTCATCTGTGAGTGGACGCACTGTGCAGAGGACATGTTCCTGGTCAAAGAAGCTCCTGGCTCTTGCTGTGAACTGGGCCCCCCCAGCTGATGTTAAGAGCCTGGATGATGTAAGGACCAGTGATGTTGTATGTATAGTGTATTATTGCTTCTTTTCCTGGTCTAATAACTCTTAGCATTGCTTAGATGTATAGACCAGTGATGTAATGATTGTTTATATAGCTAATCATTGTGTGTATATAGCTAACCATTGTATATATCTTAATCATTGTAGATTTTAGCACCTCTAATAAAGGTTTCATTTATCTAAAACGAATCCAAAAGAATCCACGGTAATTATTGAGTAGTCTGTGTGAGTGAGACAGGCTGTAAATCCATAGCAGTACAATAACCTACCCTTCAAAGTTTTATACTTTAAGCTTACTGTATTTGGGTTCTGTCTACTAGCCAGTATCAGGGGCTCTAATGTAATATCAAATGGTGAGGAGAGGGGATATCCCTGTCTGCTCTCCCTATCCAGGACAAAGCTTGGGACAGGAGACCATTCATGAAGAATCTGCCATGGGGAGTGCAAAGTGAAGCAATTTCAAGATAGTAAACAGATATGTCCACTCTGCTCTGTCAATTGCCGTTTAGGCATCCAACCAGATAGTAAAGGCACCACTGATTCTTTGGCGAGATGAAAATATTGCAAAGAAATCTAGCATTGTCTGCCAACACCCTAATTCTCATGACTCCTACTTGGCCTGAGTGAATAATCATAGCTAATACTCTGTTCAGTTGAGAGGCCAAAATGTTTGCAAAAACCTTGCAATTGGCTTTTAATGAAGAAATAGGTCTGTGGTTCTGAATGAGGGATCACTGCCCAGTTTTTCAAATATGAATAGTATAGCTTCAACATCCATACTCTAAATGATCATATTTTTAATATTTCACCAAAGATTAAGCAAGCCTAAGTGTCAGAAGATCACAAAATGCTTGATAAGATTTTGCAGAGAGACCATCATGTCTAGGGAACTTTCATAGTGCCAGGGGCATAACATCTTGTTTTATTTCTTTCTCTGTGATCTCTTTATCTAAATTAGATCTAACCTCAACATTCAGTCTGGGATGCACCAGTCTGTAAAAAAGATTTGTGGCATATGACTTAGTACCAGTAACTTCAGCTTTGTAGTGATGAGCATAATAATAACAAAACAAGATCCAGGAGTTTGCTGTCTATATATACCCTTTTCATTAGACTGTTTGCAGAATTTGTACCTATTCTTTATGCTAATTGACCACCTAGATGCAGTGCTAATTAAACGCCCTGCTTTATTGCATCCAAATAATCAGTTTTTTTGTTTGTTTTTTTCTGGAGCACATTCAAACCAGACTGTTGGCTAAGTACAGCATTATAAATATATTTTTAAAAAGTTGTGGATGCAGCATATAGATATTTAAAAAAATAACATCTAGAGCCTGTGACATACTTTACAAACCCAGGACTAAATTTAGAAGCCTAATGTAAAATCAACATATCTCCGCCTGCAACCAAAGATTCCTAAAAGCATTCAAAAATGTCAGACCTGATAGACTTACCACCCAGGAATGCCAAGTGATCATCTTGTACATTCCTCAATCTGCACTTCCCTAACTGCAAAGGTCTAAAATACAAATTAATGCACGCATCAAACTTTACCTACTTGAGCACACAGTTATGGAATGCATTGCCGCGCAACCTAAAAACGATTTACGAACTAACGAACTTTCGCAAACTGCTGAAGACCCATTTCTTCAACAAGGCATACCACAAAAATCAACCAATGTGAACATACATAACTCATACACATATATATTCAGAACTGTCTTACAAAATCTGTTTGTTAAACTACTAAGATGTTTCTTCTTTATCATGTTGCCCAAGATCCTACTGTAACACTAAATGTGTATTTTCTGATACATTTCCACTATTCATGATTATTGTAAGCCACATTGAGCCTGCAAAGAGGTGGGAAAATGTGGATACAAATACAATAAATAAATAAATAATAAATAAATAAATAAATAAAATAAATAAATAACTCGTTGATGTTGATGTCTTTAAATGCGGTATTGTAAAATGCACAGAAAAATAAGCTGAAAACAGCCCACATGAACTAACACCATTAAGCCCTACCCCTATAGGACAAGCACATCCCTTGTGTTTATTCAGTACCTGCAGATGAAAACATCTAGCACCACCTGTACATAAGTACATAAGTACATAAGTAGTGCCATACTGGGAAAGACCAAAGGTCCATCTAGCCCAGCATCCTGTCACCGACAGTGGCCAATCCAGGTCAAGGGCACCTGGCACGCTCCCCAAACGTAAAAACATTCCAGACAAGTTATACCTAAAAATGAGGAATTTTTCCAGTCCATTTAATAGCGGTCTATGGACTTGTCCTTTAGGAATCTATCTAACCCCTTTTTAAACTCCGTCAAGCTAACCGCCCGTACCACGTTCTCCGGCAATGAATTCCAGAGTCTAATTACACGTTGGGTGAAGAAAACTTTTCTCCGATTCGTTTTAAATTTACCACACTGTAGCTTCAACTCATGCCCTCTAGTCCTAGTATTTTTGGATAGCGTGAACAGTCGCTTCACATCCACCCGATCCATTCCACTCATTATTTTATACACTTCTATCATATCTCCCCTCAGCCGTCTCTTCTCCAAGCTGAAAAGCCCTAGCCTTCTCAGCCTCTCTTCATAGGAAAGTCGTCCCATCCCCACTATCATTTTCGTCGCCCTTCGCTGTACCTTTTCTAATTCTACTATATCTTTTTTGAGATACGGAGACCAGTACTGAACACAATACTCCAGGTGCGGTCGCACCATGGAGCGATACAACGGCATTATAACATCCGCACACCTGGACTCCATACCCTTCTTAATAACACCCAACATTCTATTCGCTTTCCTAGCCGCAGCAGCACACTGAGCAGAAGGTTTCAGCGTATCATCGACGACGACACCCAGATCCCTTTCTTGATCCGTAACTCCTAACGCGGAACCTTGCAAGACGTAGCTATAATTCGGGTTCCTCTTACCCACATGCATCACTTTGCACTTGTCAACATTGAACTTCATCTGCCACTTGCACGCCCATTCTCCCAGTCTCGCAAGGTCCTCCTGTAATCGTTCACATTCCTCCTGCGACTTGACGACCCTGAATAATTTTGTGTCATCGGCGAATTTAATTACCTCACTAGTTATTCCCATCTCTAGGTCATTTATAAATACATTAAAAAGCAACGGACCCAGCACAGACCCCTGCGGGACCCCACTAACTACCCTCCTCCACTGAGAATACTGGCCACGCAATCCTACTCTCTGCTTCCTATCTTTCAACCAGTTCTTAATCCATAATAATACCCTACCTCCGATTCCATGACTCTGCAATTTCTTCAGGAGTCTTTCGTGCGGCACTTTGTCAAACGCCTTCTGAAAATCCAGATATACAATATCAACCGGCTCCCCATTGTCCACATGTTTGCTTACCCCCTCAAAAAAATGCATTAGATTGGTGAGGCAAGACTTCCCTTCACTAAATCCGTGCTGACTTTGTCTCATCAGTCCATGTTTTTGTATATGCTCTGCAATTTTATTCTTAATAATAGCCTCCACCATCTTGCCCGGCACCGACGTCAGACTCACCGGTCTATAATTTCCCGGATCTCCTCTGGAACCTTTCTTAAAAATCGGAGTAACATTGGCTACCCTCCAGTCTTCCGGTATTACACTCGATTTTAGGGACAGATTGCATATTTCTAACAGTAGCTCCGCAAGTTCATTTTTTAGTTCTATTAATACTCTGGGATGAATACCATCAGGTCCCGGTGATTTACTACTCTTCAGCTTGCTGAACTGACCCATTACATCCTCCAAGGTTACAGAGAATTTGTTTAGTTTCTCCGACTCCCCCGCTTCAAATATTCTTTCCGGCACCGGTGTCCCCCCCAAATCCTCCTCGGTGAAGACCGAAGCAAAGAATTCATTTAATTTCTCCGCTACGGCTTTGTCCTCCTTGATCGCCCCTTTAACACCATTTTCGTCCAGCGGCCCAACCGACTCTTTGGCCGGTTTCCTGCTTTTAATGTATCTAAAAAAGTTTTTACTATGTAATGACGGTACAAAACGTATAGTGCATGCAAAACATTTTGCATTGCCCTAGGGTACAAAATATTTATTTATTTGGATTTTGCTCACATCTTTTTCAGCAGCAGCTCAACATGAGTTTTACATTCAGGCACACTAGGTTTAGTGAAGAGAAGACGGAGAGTGGGAGAAGAATCAGGCTCTTCAGAAACAGACCAAAGACACTGAGTATGAATTACAAATTTAATAAAAGATGACTCAACACGGTACCATGTTTCGACACTGAAAGTGCCTTCTTTGGGAGTCTTGGTAAACACAGGGCTTTTTTTGAAGGGGTACTTGGGGGTACTGAGTACCAGCACCTTTTACATTGTCTGCTAAAATTGACCCATGGTCCCCAAGTTTTAATGAAAGTTCAGGCTCTACAGACCAATTCTGCCTTGTCATAGATTCTGTGACTGGTTGCAGGGGGCCTGGCTATTATGGGGTGGGTTTCCCAGTGATCACCCCACCCCTGAAGGGTGGCCTGGCATTTGAGTACTGGCAATTTTTTCACTAGAAAAAATGAACTGGGTAAACGTATTTGACAATCTTTCTCTTCAAAATAAAATCTTTGAAAAGTAGAACATTGTGGTCTTTATAAAGACCATTATGAGGTGTTAGGAGGGATATCACTCTAGACATTGCTTTAAGGTTTGACAAAAGGTTTAGTGACATGCACAAGATCACAAGGAGCAGCAGTGGAGTTAACTGGGCTCCTACTTCTCCACTCCATTCTGAGCTGCAAAATGTTAACACTACTGTGAGCTGCAAAACATTTTGTCCTGCTCTGAGTGTCTTTATGTATCTTGTTCCATTTCTGTGCCATTCCCTGGGGTGCAAAGTGTTTATTTATTTGAATTTTGCTCAAACCTTTTCAGCAGTAGCTCAACTTCTGCTAAACTCACAATCTAATCTTGCAACCAAGACAACAGAGGGTTAATTGACACGCCTAGGATCACAAGGAGCAGCAGTGGGATTTGAACTAGGCCATCCTGGCCTGGTGTTGAAACTGCTAAGCTACATTTCCACTCCAGTCTGTGCTGCAAATTGTTTTTTCCTGCTCTGACGTGCAATACATTTTGCACCTGGGAGCAGGCCAAAGCATATTGAACCTCAGAACAGGACTACACATTTTGCATCTTGGAGCTGAGTGGAGGAGTAGTTTAGTGGTTATAGTGGTTAGCACACTGGGTTTGACATTCTAGGGTGCCTGAGTCAAATTTCCAGCACAGCAATACAAAACATTTAGTGGTGTTATTTTTTCAACCTTTATTTACTCAGAACTGCACAGAAATAGAACAAGGTACATACACCATTAGCGAATACAGTAACAAGTGCATCAAATCACAAAAAGCAATTGAAATTAATATTTCAATACTAAGCCAGAGAAGTTTCTGGCTTTGTAAAATGGCAATATAACAAAACAGTGGGTAAAAAACCAGGAGTTCCAGAGTAAAGATGAACCAAACTTTATTAATCAGTATATTGTGGCTTCTCTACTGGTTTGTTTCCCGGAACTATCCGTGGGATTTCGTTGAGTTCTCCACGTTTGTGGATTCTCTACTGGTTTGTAAAATGGCAGGCATAGACATTTTGTAGCACTAAACCTTTAGAGCTGCTGGCAATTACAGAGACAGGAATTTCAGGAAACAATCATATATTATAAAGGGAGATTGGAAAGTTTTAGTTTTCTTTCCTTTGCACCATTATTGACTATCCAGCATTAAATCAAGGTAATGATTACAATCTCCCTTTATAATACATGATTGTTTCCTGTCTCTGCAACCACTTAATCTATCTCTTCTATAAATGTAGAGATATCTACATTCTTTACAAAAATATTACGAAGTAGGGTCTAACCATTGCAGTGTACATGTATTTGTGTAAAGACTCATCATCCCAAACAGATAATTGCAATAAGAATTAAACGCTACTACCTTTAGGAGCCACCCCATTTTCTTGGTGTACAACAATCAAAAAGGTAAGATACCTAATCCATTGTGTCTTTCTGTTAGATTCCTTAGAGTCAATACAGTACAGCAATATCAGGGTGATCCTTACTAAGGTATTTGAGAATTTTCCTCCGCTTAACAAAGTCACTCAATTCCTTGACATTCAAGGACAATATCTTGCATTTATGACTCAAGGTAAAGAATATTATAACTCAAATATAAAATAGTCATGTGGATTTTCCCACAAAGACTAGACGGAAGAATACTCAAGCACCTATTAGTCAATGCTAGTAACCTTCCACTAGAATGGTTATAATTCTAACATGAGTTGCATGGCTCAAAAAATCTACAAACATTAACTAACCTGGGCTATAGAGTTATATGAAGAGTTCTAGCTGAAGGAAGAACAAACATTGAGTGAACAATGATACTCAAACTAGAAAAAGAGATGAATTTACCACACTGCACTAAAAGGATCACAAAACCTTACAGGAAAAGTCTCAGACATATTGATGCTTGACTCGACATAGGCATTATAATACAGTGTCAGAGCAAAACATGATTCCCAAAATAATAACTATAAATTTGCAGACAGTTCTCACACAACTAACACACATCATATATACCCATGCACAGCCTCAAGGAAATCTGAGAATGTACTGCATATTTCCCTTTGGTCACTGGCAACTTTAATATTACTCTGGCTCCCAGGACACATAGACATTCCTGTGTTGACATTATAAGTAGTATACTAGGAGATACTTTGTATTGTTATTTGAATATTTTTACTGTTGTAATTGTCTATTGCTTATGTTTCATTTATTCTTACTGTACACCGCCTTAAGTGCATTCTTCCAAAATAAATAAATCCTAATAAATAGATTAATTAACATAGACGCACTCCTAAGCAGCCTAGACTGTCATATTGACCACTCGAGCACTCTTACCAATAATCATTCCTACCTTGAAGCTGCAGGGACAGCAACAACAATGCCAGGTATAGGACATCATAAACAAACTCCCAGCTATGTCCAGTTGCTAATTTCTTTCAACCTCAGTTCATAAAACTGAGGTTAGTTTTGATCTTTTATCTTATCTTATAATGTAAAAGATACACTCTATGGTTTTATATTGTGCATATTTAATATACATGTTACTCGTATTACATATTACACTTTGTAGATACCACGATTTTAGACATGCAACATTTGTGGTTCTCTGTAGCAGTTTAATGGTTGCTGCTTCAACTTCTGGAGTCTCCTTGCTACATAAGTTTTCCGCTGTTTTGTGGTTATTTTACAACATATATTTTACACTTTTATTTAGTGCATAGTGGGCACACAATATGATGTATGTTGTTGAAATTGGATTTTTAAAGTTGTCATATTAGTGCGGACCTCTTTGACTTCTGGCTTGTTAAAACTGCATTTTATTTCTGGGATATTGTGACTTGTTTTAAACATTTGGATGACCATTTTTGGGGCTGGTACACTAATCCATGTTTATGCTTACTCAGCAGCATGATCGCCATCATGTTGTTTTAATTACATAGTATGCTTTTCCATATTAAGCACTTTGCTTAAAAAATATAGGAACCACTGCTTGTTTTTCTTTATTTCATGTTAATTTGTTATACCAACTTCCTTTGGTCTATAATTCATCTTGAATCCACTACAGTTATTTGTGGACTATAAATCCATTTTCAGTATAAAATTTCTGTATAGATTATTTCTTTTTGAATGTGTCGTTTGAAATGGATGTATCTATTCAAAGAGGTTTATCTTTGTTTAATATGAAGTTAATAAAGAAATTTAAATATAAGCACTTTGCTTACTCAGGAGCGAGATTGCTATTTGTTGTTCTAATTATTTAGCAACTCTCTTGTATTTTTAACCCTGGGAGAAGTTACAGTGTTTCAGATAGGCAATATACATCGGGAAATTGAGTCACATTGCGTGGAGTATAATATTAGATGTGAAGTCTATAATTGTTGTGCCTTTTAATCTTATTTAAATAGCGTGAGGCCTGAGGGTATAGATTCTTGCCTGTAACTATATGGAAATAATTTTAACAACAACATAATTATTCTGATGGTTATTTTGTGATGTTTTAAGTACCTTAACTCTCAAAAGTCAAAATAATCATCAGAGTACATTGTATATGCAGGATGGGTCATATAATAATATAACACATTTATTGATAGTGGCTTGTCTATAATTATATTTTTATTATATTGTATATTGCACTAATTTATTATTTTTACTTTTTTATTTGTAGTTCTTAAATAAGCTGATTTTTTCTGTATCCATGTTTATGAATATTTTGCTGGCTTAAAAGTAATGCCATTTGTACATATGTTTCATCACTTTTATCCTCCGCTTATGAGTTTTTTATCTGGATTTTGAATTTTGTATGTTTGAATTTTGTATATTTGAATTTTGTATCTTTTATATATCTCATATGTTATATTTGATTATTTATGTTATTATATTTTCTTTTAAAGAATCTCTGACGAAGGCTTTGGATGTCGAAACATGGCCCGTGTTGGGTTCAGTCTGTCAGCTTCAGTACACAAGTATAACATGAAAATTAAAAAGGGGGAATATTTACAGTAAAGGAAAGCATTTGTAACCAGTGGAATACCTAAAGCTATGATAAACACACCCTTCATGAACACCATGTTGCAAGGAGATGTTGGCTTCAACTTAGAGCATTTTAGTCCCTGAGTAGCTCCAGGAAACAGTTCTACTGTAACTGATTTATTGACAGACATAATTATATCCCAAGCACAACTTTTAAAGATAAGTCACTTGTCATTTTGAAGATTTGTAAATATATGGATATTTGTATAAAATAAGAAATCATAATGAATTAACTACACCTAAGGATGGCATAAACAAGAAGAAAAAGACCTTTTTAGGTTGGTGTTTGTCCTCAAACGATATGAGCACACTTACATAAAACAATATTTTATTTTTGAGTTAATTACTGAAGATAATGGAATAGCTCTGTGGGATTGATTGATAACAATAACTATATCCTTAGCAGTGAAAGAATAAGTAGTAGCAGGATGACCAATGTGGGTTTAAACCTAACATAAGAACATAGGAATAGCAATACTGGGACAGACCAATGATCCATCTAGCCTAGTATCCTGCTTCCAACAGTGGCCAATCCAGGTCACAAGTACCTGGCAGAAACCCAAATAGCAGCAACATTCCATGCTACCAATACCAGGGCAAGCAGTGACTTCCCCCATGTCTATCTCAATAACAGACTATGGACTTTTCCTCCAGGAACTTCTCCAAACCTTTTTTAAACCCAGATAATGCTAATCTCTGTTACCACATCCTCCAGCAGCAAGTTCCAGAGCTTAATTATTCTTTGAGTGAAAAAAATATTTCCTCCTATTTGTTAAGACATCTACTCTGCTTGGGCTCATTATTTCCCCTCACAGCTCTTTTTTCTAATATCAAACTCCCTTGATTTCTCACTAAAGTAATGAATGTTCTTGAAATAACTACCACCAGGTCCTAATTGACAAACTGTTGTCAACTCAGATTTGTTTGGGGATCTTGACAGCTGAAGCAGTAAATCAAGGAGGTGACAGCATCAACTTTAATAAACTCTGAAAAATGAATGTTGCAGATTGTTCATAAGAAGAAGATTCAGTAGCAATCAGAGGGAAATGCAATATCCTAATACCAACTTCTAAAGCTAGCACTTTCTTCTGGGCCAAATTTGGCAACATTTGAAGATCAAATACCATGCCCAGGCTTTAGGAAGATCTTCTGGGACATGCTTCATCCAGGGTTGCCAACTCTGCGGTTTTCCCATGGAGTGGGGCAGCTTTTGAAAACTTCTGTGGGCACTTTTCCACAATCACAGGTTGCAACTTTTTGGGCGGGTTTTGGGTGTCCACGTAGGCCGTGCCAGTTGGTTCCAGCTCTGCCTGTAGTGCTCACCTTATTGGTCAAATTTGGAGCCAGAATGAGGCTTGGTGCTTCAAATTTGACCAATAGGTAAAGGGGGGGGGGGGGGGGGGGGGGGGGGGGGGGGGGGGGAGGAAAATGGGACTTGATATACCACCTTTCTGAGGTTTTTGCAACTACATTCAAAGTGGTTTACATATATTCAGGTACTTATTTTGTACCAGGGGCAGTGGAGGGTTAAGTGACATGCCCACAGTCACAAGGAGCTACAGTGGAAATCAAACTCAGTTCCCCAGGATCAAAGTCCACTGCACTAACCACTAGCCTACTCTTCAGCAATCAGACCCCCCCCCCCCCCCCCCTTGCTCCTTGGATAGCCCATTGGACAGCTCTGGCAATTTTTGGGCTCCCTTTTGGGTGCAGATTGGGCTGAGAATTTTTTTTTTCCATCTGGTAACCCTGGTTTCATCCTTCAGAAAGGGTGATGTGGAAAAGCACAGAGAAAGAAGTTGTGGCAAGTGTCTGATTTGCAGCTGTAGTTGGCACCGGAGAAGGTAAACACCAGTTTAGAAAAGTTTACAGATTCTTAGGATGTTGCCAGATGAAACATTTGTGTAGATTCTACATGCTAGGGTTCTTTGCACACTGTCCATCAAAGTCTGTTTCACTTATGGATGAGACTAGGTAAGTAGCTTTTTCTCAGTCTGCAGTGTGATGGATATTTATACAGTTGCAAAAAATGTTGAAGCTGATCTTTGGAAGCATAACCAAAATTTAGTCCCTTGTTAGTTCACTAGTTGTTACCATCCTTGTTATTCATGACAATAAGAAGACTGTATGTGTACAGGTCATAGCAACTGTGTCGTCTTGAATATCTAAAGGGCAATTCTGTAACAAGGCACCTAAACTTGCATGTGTAAATGTACAGAATACTAGCACTCTTGCAGATAATTGTACAGTTAAATGCCTAAATGGCAGAAGCGGCTAAGCACTATTCTGTAAGAGCGCACGTCAGTGGCATAGTATGTGACTAACAGGGGGCATTCACAAAGGCGGAGCATGGACAGCACATGGGTGAGGCTCCCACTTACATGCATAACTCAATGAACACATTATCTCCCTAATTCTGTAAAAGTCACCAAAACTTGTGTACGCCCAATTTGTGCATGCAATTTAATTAAATAGCAAGATAATAAGTGCCAATAATTTTCTTTTTATCAAGCAATTATTAGCACTAACTAAATTTAATTGAACTTTAGATGCAGAATCCATGCCTACATTTTATGCATGATGTGAAAAAGGGGATGTGGAAATCGGGGGGGGGGGGGGGGTCATGGACAGAACGGGGGCATTTCTAAAATTAATGCACTTTGTTATAGAATAACAGGGCTATATGCTTACAGCTAGATTCTGTAAATGGTGCTTAGTGCTATTCTATAAACTATGCCTAAAGTTAGGCCCGGTTTATAGAATAGCATATAAGGCTGGAGATCATGCCTATTTTATGCCACTGAAAACCTGGTGTAAGTACCCACACCAACATGTAGGCACGTTCCCCTGAATTCTATAACAATGTGTGTAAGTTAGTACATAAGTAATGTGAGAGAAGATCCGCCAGTGAGCGGAAAACTCGAGCATCCCACGGTAGAAACAATAATGTATAAAAAGTGGGAGTACGACCAAGGATACCAGAAACTGGAAGATGTTCTTAAATAAAAACTTTATTGAAGGTTTGAAGACTCAAACCTTCAATAAAGTTTTTATTTAAGAACATCTTCCAGTTTCTGGTATCCTTGGTCGTACTCCCACTTTTTATACATTAGTACATAAGTAATGCCATACTGGGAAAAGACCAAAGGTCCATCAAGTCCAGCATCCAGTCCCCGACAGCGGCCACTCCAGGTCAAGGGCACCTGGCAAGCTACCCAAATGTACAAACATTTTATACAAGTTATTCCCGAAATTGTGGATTTTCCCCAAGTCCATTTAGTAGCAGTCTATGGACTTGTCCTTTAGGAAACCGTCCAACCCCTTTTTAAACTCTGCCAAGCTAACCTCCTTCACTACGTTCTCCGGCAACAAATTCCAGAGTTTAATTATGCGCTGCGTGAAGAAATATTTTCTCCTATTTGTTTTAAATTTACTACACTGTAGTTTCATCGCATGCCCCCTAGTCCTAGTATTTTTGGAAAGCATGAACAGACGCTTCACATCCACCTGTTCCACTCCACTCATTATTTTATATACCTCTATCATGTCTCCCCTCAGCCGTCTTTCCTCATAGGGAAGTCATCCCATCCCCGCTATCATTTTTGTCGCCCTTCGCTGCACCTTTTCCAGTTCTACTATATCTTTCTTGAGATGCGACGACCAGAATTGAACACAATACTTAAGGTGCGGTCGCAACATGGAGCGATACAATGGCATTATAGCATCCTCACATCCGTTCTCTATACCTTTCCTACTTTCCTAATAATACCTAACATTCTATTCGCTTTCATAGCCGCAGCAGCACTCTGAGCAGAAGGTTTCAGTGTATTATCAACGATGACAGCCAGATCTCTTTCTTGGTCCATAAATCCTAATTCGGGTTCTTTTTTCCCACATGCATCACCTTGCACTTGTTCACATTAAACGGCATCTGCCATTTAGCCACTCAGTCTCCCAGTCTCCCAGTCTCGTAAGGTCCTTCTGTAATTTTTCACAATCCTCTTGAGTAACACCCCTGACATGTCCACACTCCTCCCATGGCTGCAACCCTTTTTCAGCTCTGTGTATTGGGATTTACCCGTGCCTCTTTTTAGAATATGCGCATATAAATTCCAATTATTGCCAATTAGTGATGATAATTGGTTGTTATCAGCCAATTATCACCACGGGCTTGTTACTCATTTAAGATTCACACATAAATAACGTGCGCTACTCGCTACATCTTATATAGAATCTGAGGGCTAATGGTTCCAGGTCAGTTCCCACCTGGACAGTTCCCACCAGACAGTTCTCACTCACAAATTCCCATCTAGACAATTTCCATCTAGGACAATTCTCACTGAACCAGTTCCTACCCCACCAGAGAGGATAATTCCCACCCATAACCCAAAAAATACAAGTAATCTCCCTCCCTTTTCTCTTCCAGATCGTACCCCCTCACCTCCTCCCACAACAGTATCTTTTACACATCCCTTTCCCCTTCTAGACATGCAATTCATGTGGAGGGGCAAATGCCCCCCACACCCCCCAAACTAGGTTTCAACCTAATTCATGTTTAATTTGGGATCTAAATATCATAAATAAATAAATACATCAAAACTGCAGTTCATGTGGGGGGACAATGCCCCCCACACCCCTCCAAACCAGTGGCGTAGCCACAGGTGGGCCTGAGTGGGCTGGGGCCCATCCACTTAGGGCTCAGGCCCACTCAACAGCAGCACATATTTAATGCTAGCTAGTGGGGATCCCAAGCTTCGCCAGCTGTAGACCTCCCCCTGATGATGCTGAAAACACTGCTTTCCACTTCAGCAGTCTAAGCTTCCTAAGCTGCTGCTGATACTGGCTTCATCGCATTGGGGGGGGGGGGTGAGGAGGAGGAGAACACTTGGTGCCCACCCACTTCTTGACTAGGCCCACCCAAAATCTGCTGTCTGGCTATGCCCCTGCTCCAAACTAAGTTTCAACCTAAAATGACACTGATTACGATTTATAACACCTAGGTAGGAATTGTCTTGGGGGGGAATTGGTGGGTGGGAACTGTGCGGGTGGGAACTCACCTGATACCGCTGTACCTAAAGTTAGATGTGATTCCTTGGCATAAGCGCTATTCTATAAACCAAGCCTAATTTTAAGCGTGGCTTATATAATAGCACTTTTTGGGGGCACCACATATAGAATCTAGCTCTATGTGCACCCTTACTGCATTTACATGCCCGCAGTTATGCCAGATCAATAGCTGGTGTAAGTACAGGAGTGTACCAATAAAGCATGCTGATGCTAGGTTACACTAGCATTCTATAACAGAAGCAGGAGGCTCAGATATTTTATAGAATAGTCTTTAATCAAGCAACATCAGGGTGTTTAAATGAAGGTTTTTAGTTAAATAAGGTTGCTAATTAGATCCAGGTTGGCCTAACAGGGTTCACCCAGTCTTGGGTTTGTCCCATTACATGCAGGGACTTGTAGTTTTGCTTTTCTTAGGGACTGCAATGGAGAAATCAGAACTAGAGGTCTCTGCATGCAATGAGGAAAACTCAGGGCTCAATTAACCCTGTCCGGCAAATCTGGATTTAGGTGGTAAAGAATTCCACCCCTACCCCCATCATCATCATCTACACCTGAACTTGAACAGATCTTTTTTTTTTCAGCACTTCATATACTGCAAATATCCCTGAGGTGACAATATGCTTTACAATTTCTATAACAGGTACTTTAAACTGCACTAGTGGTTAAATATTGTACCTGGGGCAATGGAGGCTAAGTGACTTTTCCAAGGTCACACAGAGTTGCAAAGGGAATTGAACCTGGCTTCCCAGAATCTCAACCCACTGCTGATGGTCAGGCAGTGGCAGGAATCAAACCCAGTTTCCCAGGTCTGTAACCCACTGCACTAACCATTAGGCCACTACTCAACTCCATTTTGATTCAGGCCAAACTGAAATGAGGGCAAAACAAACAGTAAAAGGAATGGTGTTTATCCTTTATGAAATAGAAATGACGCTGTGACACAGAAAGAATTTCATTCACACTGACAGTGTCTTGAGAACTTTTCTCATACGCCCTCAGGTGTGTATATTGACTTCAGACTTGTAAATTCCTGATTTATGCACAGTTAATTTTAAAATGTCACTGGAATACAAATGTGATATACAAATGCTGCATGCAAAAAGGCTGAATCTATTTTAACTAAGGAGATGTAACTTATCAGTTTAGTAATGGGAGGGCAAGTTCAAAGGCTTTAACCTGAGTAAATATGTATTTCAAATGCTTGACTGAAATTTGCCCCTTTAAATGCAGCTGAAAGTACATACAACTTTCACTGCATTGGAAAAAGAGCTGGGGTTTTATTTAGTCAGGAAATTGTCCATTCATTTGTATCAAGCATTCATTTGCAAATGAATGGGCAATAATTTGGGGGATGCAATGTCAACATTCAGCCTTTGAATTCAGCTGATCAATGTTGATTCACAACCAATTAAACTGATGGGATAACAAGGGGGGAGGGGGGTTTCTGATTAAATTTAGAAATTCAATCCAAAAATGTGCAGCCCTAATAGTTATATAAACGGCAATTCTATAAATGGTTGTCCACTTTTATGAAAGCTTGTCCACTTTTATGATAGCTTTGTGATTGTAAATTTACAGAATACCAGCACTTTCATGAGTAAGGGTATACTTACATGTATAAGTGGCTGCTAAGCGGTTTATTGCTATTCTGTAAGACCATGCGTGTTCTAGGGCCGGATTCAGTAAATGGTGTTAAAAAGTATGCACCACAAACAATTCACACTCAGCGCTAGTCTATAAAGGGTGCTTCAGGTTGAGTACTCCTTATAGATAGCAATTAGCATGTCTTCCGGCACCCAACTTCGGGCCTGAAGACGTACACCAACTGAAATCTGGTGTAAATCCTGGCACACAACTTGGGCATGCAGCCCTCAAATTCTGTGACACTGTGCGTGATTCTTTGGAACACCCCTGACCCACCCATATTTCTCCTATAGCTATGCCCTCATTTGGGTTACACGCAAAAGATTTGGGTGTGAATCTTTAAAGAATTGCATGCAGCCAGATCCATGTGCAAATCCAAATTACAGCCAATTAACATCAATAATTGATTGTTAATGGCTCATTTACTAATTTATTTCCATATGGATCTCAGGATCACATACAATTTTGGCCACCTAAATTTGGGCATCATTTATGAATCTGGCGGATAGTGTGTAAATTCAGGGGGGGGGGGGCATTCACAGGGACAGAGCATAGGAGGGGATTCTAACATGCTGTAACTTATAGGCGTGGAGGCGTGGCCTAGTGGTTAGAGTGGTGAACTTTGCTCCTGGGGAACTGAGGAACTGAGTTCAATTCCCACTTCAGGCACAGGCAGCTCCTTGTGACTCTGGGCAAGTCACTTAACCTTCCATTGCCCCATGTAAGCTGCATTGAGTCTGCCATGAGTGGGAAAGCGTGGGGTATGTTGTAGGAGGTAGAAGGCCTCCAAATATTTAATATACAGAATTAATTTTCTCATATTGGACAGAGAGGAATGAAGGCTTCTCTCCTTCCAAATCATGAGAAACAGAGCTTGCTGGAATAGCAATTACACTTTACCTCCCCCCTCTTGCCAAGCCAGGTGAATTGTAAAGCTGAATTGCCCCCAATCTCACCCATTAAGTGTGACTGGTCTCAGGGAAATTCAGGTGACAGAATTCTTTTCCCATGCCCCTTGGAAGTAAGGCTTCTTCAATCCAGGAGAGAATTACCTTCTTTTCAACTATGTGGAGACATAGCAGGTAAACACCTTGCAGAAGAGATCAAACACTGTGTCTTTCTCTGAGAAACAAACACTGTGGAACCAAATGGTAGTGGTTTTATGACAGGGAGCAACATGACATAAATTGACAAGAGAAACCTAACACCTCTATAGCAACTGGAAGCAGTAAACTTTTGTCTCCTCTTTTAGAATAGGGGAGATATTAAATTAAAGGTTTAAGAAAGGTATGTCCAAGACACGTGGACAGCAGACCAAATGCATCTTCAAAAAGGAAATAGAAACAGATGCTATATATGTCTTTATTGTCAGGAGATCCTGCCTGACTATGGTATGCTAATTAAGGGGGGTGTGACAACCCCTCCCCCTTGTGCTCCCTTTCTGTCTTGTAAGGGAAAGAAAGTTCTATATATTATGTCTTTGCCAGATAAGAAGTTGGTCAGTGTCTAGTGCACTCTGCCCCATGCCAGGGGATGGAGAGCCGGACCTGATCATTTCCATTGTCCTTTCATGTTTTTTCTCCTCTTTTCTATACTAGACTATACTTGAATATTTTCTTATTTTTTAATCCTAATCTCTGGATAATTAAATAAACCTGTGTTAACCCCAGGAAGTGCTTCCTTGGTCTCTTTTTGTCTTTGTTGCAGTCTAAATAGTGCTACCAGTTGTCTGGTTCTTTTAAGGTGCCGTGGTCGAGGGGATTGCATTTGTGTGAGTAGTGCCCAGCCGTGATTAGACTCTGGAGGCGTGGCACAAAATGCACAAACAGGTACAAATGTAACAAAAAAAAAAAGAATACTTATAAGTAACACACATCCCTGCCTCATATATAGAACTGCAATTACACCAGCTCTATGGCCACTGTTCCCTCTAAGCTGAGCAGGAGTCTTCCAATCCAACTGCCTTGCTGCCATTAGGGGGTAGTGCCTCAATATTGCGTTTTCAATTGCTAGGGAGAGGCAGGTTCCCTGTAGTCTTCCAGAGCTTGCCTATTCTCACTATTAAAAATGTGATAGTGAAACAGCACCCTCTACTGGCAGAATTGTAGGTGGAGGACTGCCGCTCAGCTTAAAGGGTGCAGTGTTCATGGCTGCCAGTATTCTATAATGGAATCTGAGCACATCAATGCCGTAATAGAATAGGTTCTCACTGGGCATCCCCAGGGTGCATAAATGTAGGTACCCAGTAAGAGAATTGCCCCCATAACTTTCAAGGGTCCTTTGTATAATGAGTTTTCATCACTGAAGTTTTTTGAAAGCTAAGTTACATCCCAGGCTCCAGAGCAGTTTTTAAAAACCTTAGATCATAGGGGGCCATTTACTTAATACTTTAAATCTGATATAGAATAGAATATTTATTTATACACCAACTTTATCCGTTACAGAAAATACAAAAAAAACCCCATACATAATAAAATTAGAAACAAAGGCAAATTCAGACAGTGCAAGAACCATATACACTAGCAAAGTCTCAGATTAAAGTGAATCCATAAGTTCATAGGACAAAATCAGGAAGGTACAAAAAATGCCAAATAAAATAAATAATCACTCAATATCATCTTAAAATAAATAATCTGAGATTCAACCTTCAAACGCAAAGGCAACTTATTCCACTTCACTGGTGCTATATCAGAAAATGCACCAGATCTAGTTAAGTCCAAATGAAAATGTTGTAAAGCAGGTACTACAAGGTTGTGCTGTTCCTGTGACCGCAATGCACGCATCAGCACGTACCATTTCACAGCTTGCTTCAAATAAACAGACAATGCATGATGTGTAAGCAATAACAGCTTATACAAAAGACGAAACGTAGCAGGCAGCTATTTCAAATGTCTGAGATTGTCACATGCTCTGTTCTGGAAAATCCAAACAATAATTCTATATCACTTCTTGTTTTACCCTGAAGTAGTTTGCAATAATTATACAGCCTGAGTTGAAATTACAAATAAAATACTTCTGATCTCTAGGCCTCATCTTATCCCAACCTATGCATAATAAAACAGTCCGGTAAATGATCTTCAAAAGTCCTATAGTTCAATGCCTATAACCGTGAACTAGTGAGGAAAATCTTGTGATAGCAGCCAGGAGGAACAAAATGCTCCTGTCAGCAGCTGTGCCCTAATTCAGCTAAATGAAAGTTCTTGCAGAAGAGTCACGTTTGCTTTACACTCTCTGAAGAACACCAGGGAAGCAGCTGGCATGAGATTCAGCAGCATTTCAATCAGTTTTCTTGAGTTTCAGATTGACCAGGTCATTTTAATGTCCACTCCAGAGAATACATGACTATCTCTAGATAATTATTATACAAGCATTACCTTTGAGACAACACGAGGACTATTTTTTTTCTGTTCTTCTCCCATCCCATTTCACTAATGAACCAGTGGGCTGCCTTTCTACCTAGTGTTTTATGCTGTATGATCGGATGGCTATGGTGCCTTATGAATTACATGATTCCAAATGCGGTGGCTCTAAGTAACCTTTCATTGTCTATGTGTACATACATTCCCTCCAATTATTATTTGCCAATTATCAGAGTCCTGTGTTTTTAGAGAAACTTCATGCCCTTAGTCTTTACATGAGTATCTCAAAAGCCTTTGCTGTACTACTTCTAAATCTAAGGGGGATGGTGGGTGCGGAGGGTATCATTTATCAAGATGTTGCTCTAATGTGCAAACTGCTTTAGATGTATCAATGGAAATATTATGTTTCCTGTAAAGAAAAACTTAGAGAACCCTAAAGCATTTTCTGTGCTGATGCTACCTTTGAAAAAACCCTCACTTTTATTATCTACCCACACTTCCACCGCATCAGTACTTTGGGTTTTGCTAAACTTCATGTGCAAGGATAACAGTTAATGGTTTTCCTCTCTCACTGTTTTTACAGAATTGTTTCTAATAGCTTGATTGTTGCTAATTGAACAAAATGGGGGAAAAAAAATCCTGCTTTTAAACCTCTTTTATGAAAGGAACTGCATCTTCAGTTGGGGCTACTTAACAGTTTCTAGATCCAGGTTAAGTATAGAACAGTTATTGGAAAGAGTAGTGACTGAACCAAAGAATTGTTTTGCTTTTGCTTTGGTGGTAGTGATGGTGATAGGGTTCTTTCTCCCTGTTTTACAATCTTTGAGCATCTATCCCTGAACAGCATTTCTTTATTCAAATTTATGAACTGCCTCAACATAAATACTTATGAACAATAAAGTCAAACTGAGCATTGTTAATATGAAAACATTAATACAAAAATCATATCCTGAATTATGAAATCCCTCCAGAAAAAAAGAACACCCTAGAAGGGGGTGATAAATGCAGCTGAGCAGTTGGTACTAACAATCTGGTAACATGGCCACAGTCTATGATAACTACCCCTTCAACTCACCCCCAAACAAGCCCAGCCTTCAATTTGTTTCCCTCAACACAAGCACCCCCTTGTATCTGACCCTGGCCTTTTCTAACCGCTACATCCAAACCTCTTCTAAGATCTCGTACCCCAAAGAAGTCCTCCATGAGCAATCCACCCCCAACAGGTTCTGAGTAGGAATCTATAGCAGTCTAGCTTGTTCTCTTTTATTAACTGGAGGTGTATTGGTATCATAGAATATTTGCAGCGCTGACTCCTCATATGTAGGGCTGGTGAAGATTGAGTTTCTGAACTTGGAAGCTTATATTATAAGCTTCCAAGTGTTGCTTCATACAATGTCTGTGGCCAGAAAAGTGGAGAGTCTGTGTTGCTGCCACTGATGTGACATTAGAATTAAAACAGTATATTTTACATTGAGTTGTAATGTGAAATATCCTATTTCTTTTTGGGGGTGTTTTATTGGTTGGTCTAGGAATGTTTCATGTGAATGAATAAATATATTCTACATGAGACATAAGAAAAATGTATGTTAGACTGGCATTAAATCATGAAGGGTAGATGAAATTGACTGGGGCTGGAATAATTAGAAGTGGACAATTAAAACAGTGAACTCAGTGGCCAATTGGAGCTGGATTTGTGTTTACACTTCAGGAACTGTCTAATGCCTTGTGCTGCTTTCTCTCTTCCTATTAGCTGTGGTTGGAGCTTGCTGGGCACTGCTGCTGGTCTATCTGAAGTAGTAAAGAGAACTTGGGAAGGAGGGTACAGAGTTTGCATATGCCCAAATAAGGAGACGGAACATGGTAGCAGCAATGGAAGCTGAGAACATGCTTGTTTTTGGAGGAAGATGATCTCTTAGATCTAAGCGGGTAATTCAATATTAGTGCACCTATATTTAGGAGCCAAGAGGATGTCTATTTGGAGCTTATTCTATGAAGAAGATTGCATGGCTATTTTTCTGTACAGAATACTAGTGTAACAGAACAAATATGCACATGTATTTTAGCAGAGCAAATATATACAGATATTTGCTCTGCTATGCCAAAACAATACTGGCATAGCAGAACAAATATCTGCATATATTTTAAGCACAAACACTTACACCAGCCATACAGTCAGCTTAAATTGCCATATAGAATGGCATTTTCAAAAGGACAACCAAGTCAGAATAGAGACATCCAGCTCATAACATCCAAAATGAATATCTATCTTACATGTATCTTCCAACAGGAAATATGTCAGAATTTCCTGTTGAAAAATGCGTAAGATGAATGTCCGTGTGCTGAGGACACACAGCATGAACAGCCATTTTACAATCTAGAATGTCCAACATATAGATGGCAAAAAATCAGAGACAAGGATGTCTGGCAGCATTCTTAGAAGAATGGCCACAAAGAATGGCCTGAAGAGCAGAGGGGCAGTGTAGTGGTGAGTGCAGTGGACTTTAAACCAAGGGACTGAGGTTCAAAACCCACTTTAACTCTTTTATTTTGTAATTGTCAGCCCTCCAAGAACAGAAAAATACCTACTGTAACTGAATATACACCACTTCAGGCTTGCAGGTGGCGTATATATTTAGGTACAATAGGTTTTTTTTTTCCTGTTTCTGGAGGTCTTATAATGAATTTTTAAAAAAAGAGCTAAAGTGAAAAATTGCAGGGAGACCTGAGGAAATTGGAAAACTGGGCACCCAAATGGCAGATGAAATTTAATGTGGACAAATGCAAAGTGATGCACATTGGGAAGAATAATCCAAGTCATAGTTACTTGATACTAGAGTCCACCTTGGGAGTCAGCTTCCAAAAAAAATATCTCGGTGTCATTGTAGACAATATGCTGAAATCCTCTGCCCAATGTGTGGTGGCAGCCAAAAAAGCAAACAAGATGCTAGGAATTATTAGGAAAGGCATGCTAAATAAGACCAAGAATATTACAATGTCTCTGTATTGCTCTGTGGTGCGACATCACCTTGAATATTGTGTTCAATTCTGGTCGCCATATCTCAACAAAGATATAGCAGAATTAGAAAAGGACATACTGCAGTGTTGGAATCCCTTTTCTGCCTTTGCAAAATGGGGATTTGGATATTTCAAGCATATAAATGTCCATTCGGGTATTCTGAGACGTCCATATGCTTCGTAAATAAGCTCCAACGTCTGTGTAATACATTTTTATTAATTTACATGTGTAACTGTGTGACCCACCCATGTGTACACCCACCTTAAAAGCATATGAAATTGAATTTAGGTGCCAGTTAATAGAAAAGCATGTAACTGGAATGTTGACATTTATGCATATATGTGCACATATACATGCATATTTAGTGGTATTCTGGTTATGATATGTTCTTGGTACCTAATCATAGGTGTGTTTTAATAGAATTGTACTCCACGAGCATGCAATACTTTTTAAGTACAAAGATAGGCAGTCAATGATATTTAAACAACAACACCAGTGTCACCACTAGGGGCATCCTAGTGGGTGTTTATCCTAGTCCAAACTTTTCCAGTGGTGCTAAGGACTACTTGAATGGAGCCTACTTGCTTTAGTGGAAAGAACTGGCCCTGAGGGGCTTCCCCTTTCTACTGGGGAAGAGCTATCCTGCCTGCCCATTTCTTTAACCCCTCAGGTATCAGTCACTATCCCTGGCCTAGGCAACTGCCTAACCAATAACCAGGGCTTCACAAGGTTTTAAAATAAACAAAGCATTCTTTATTCTGGACAATACAAATTTCATTCCACTAAACAATACTGGGTGAGTGTTTACTAATTTTAGCCAGTTCTTCAACAGCTGATGATAAAATAGCAAGTTGTACCCCCTCTTGTGAAGTAGCGGAGTTCATCTCAGCTCCTATTGCAGGTATCCCCATTTCTACCAAGGGCAAAATATTTCTGCAGCTCTCTTCCACCTGTCCAATGTCCTAGACAGAGGCCTCAGGGATTTCTCTGAGCATCACCTCCTGATGGACCTCAACCTCATTCTGCAGAGAACCTGAGGTTCTAAGGTCACCGGCAACCAATTCCACTGAATAATGGTGAACTCTCACCCTCTCCTCCGGGGACAGCGTAACTTTGAGTTCAGGACAGGAGGGGATCCCTTCCCCCACAACATCAAAGAGCTCACCTATGGAGGATCCAGCTGCGTCGACAAATTGCTTCGCTATCGTAGTTTGTCGGGTACTCACAGAAGGGCCAGGAAATAAGCCCTTTTCTTTCCCCTTCCTTTTAGGCATCGCAAAACGTGGAAAATCCAACAAAGCAACAGAAAAGAAAAAGCCAAAGTTCAGGCATGTAGCAGAGTTCCTGCACACTCCTTCCTATAAGGTCTCCTTTTTAATTCTTTTCAAAAGTCATCATAAAAGATATTTATGCATTGTAATAAACATACATACTAGCCTTCTTTTAATTTTATTTGCATTGTATGAGAGAAACTATATTATCCCACCTTAGTTGTTTGGCCTCATTAACCTCTTTGATGGTTAAGTTCTCACAGTTTCCTATTTGCCTCTACCTTCCTTTTTAATCATCTGTTCCTTTTGTTCTGCTCAATTAACAAAGAAACAGAGAAAATTAAAACAGATAAGGACCACAAAGTCCATCTAATTAGTACATTCCTCATGCAGTGCTGCAGAGTCTACCCACAGTCAAGACATTAATCTACATAGAAATATTAAAAATGCTGGCAGATAAAGATTATGTACTGAATTCTATAAATAGTGCTGAAAATATTGGTGCCAAAAAGATCACTAAGCTTTATTCTATAAATGGCACTCAAAGTTAGGCTCTGTTTATAGAATTGTGCTTTTTGTTGGGATTCGTGACTACTTTTAGGCACGACCATTTACACCAATGAAACCTTGGTGTATATCCTAATGCCTAAATTAGGCACAAATCCCCCTTATTCTATAACAATATGCCTAAATTGAAGGAATGCTCCTGATCCATCCATGACCCTGCCATGGCCGTGCCCTGAAGTAGCCCAGAGGTCAATGCAGTGCACTGTAAAGAAAGGGATTCAGGCTCAAATCCCACTAGTGGTACACATGTGAGCCCTCCAAAATCCACCAAAACCCACTGTATCCCCATATGCTTTATGATGGAGAGCACTGACCATTATAGTAGCCGTTCTCTAGACATACTCCATCCTCACTATATCTTTTAGAAGTTGCGATCTCCACAATTCTACACAGTATTCTAAATGAGGTCTCACCAGAGTCTTATACAGGAGCATCACCACCTCCTTTTTCCTTGTGGCCAGTCCTCTCCCTATCCACCCAAACATTCTTCTAGTTTTCTACCTGTTTGACTAGATATAATTATATCAAGTCCTGTTCCTCTTTTGTGAACAGAAGTTCTTCATCCCCTAAACTGTACCACTCCCTCGGGTTTTTGCAGCCCAAATGCATTACCCTGCATTAAATCTTAGCTGCCGATATTCAGCACTTAACCACAGGTTAACAGAATAAATAGGACTACACAAAAGTCAGCCTATCTTTTTAATTTCATTTAGATTTTGCTCATACCTTTTTCAGTAGTAGCTCAAGGTTAATTACATTCAGGTACAGTAGATACTTCCCTGTGACTGAACAGCTCACAATCTAAGGGGTCCTTTTACTAAGGAGTGCTCAAAAATGGCCTGCACTGGTGTAGACACATGTATTGGATGCGTGCAGGTCCATTTTTCAGCTCACCTACAAAAAGGGCCTTTTTTGGCTGAAAATGGGTATGCGGCAAAATAAAAATTGGCGCGTGTCCATTTTGGGTCTGAGACCTTACCGCCACCCATTGACTTAGCGGTAAGGTCTCACGCATTAACCAGGCAGTAATTGTCAGTGTGCGTACACTGCCGATTACCGCCCGCTTAGTGCCGCATGCCAGAAATTTTCCGGCGTACATAGTGGACGTGTGTAAAAAATGAAATTACCACCTGGGCCGCACAGTAGCCAGGTGGTAGTTCTGAATAGTCATGCGTTGGGTGCACATAGGCACATAGGGCCCTTAAGTGTGTACCCGAGGAAATGGAGAGTTGAGTGAGTTTCCCAACATCACAAGATGCAGCAGTGGAATTTGAACTGGACATCACTGGATGTCAAACCCAGTGCCCTAGCCACTAGTCTACTCCTCCACTCCATGATACCATCTTTATGTGGTAACCCATAGCCGTTTAAGTACTGACTATTGTATTTAACCAGCTATGCATTAGCTGGCTCCTGAAACATGTAAATTTAATGCCGGTACCCAGACATGGCCACGGTCAGCAAAACGTTGATCTCTGCTGGCTGAATATAGGGCCCAAAATTTTTATCAATCACTCTATAACAAAACTTAGCTAATATTTAGAACACATGGAGGCATATTTCAAAGCACTTAGACTTACAAAGTTCCATAGGTTACTATCAGGTGAATATTCAAAAGAGAAGGACGCCCATCTTCCGACACAAATTGGGAGATGGGCGTCCTTCTCTCAGGGTCACCCAAATCGTCATAATCAAAAGCCGATTTTGGGCATCCTCAACTGCTTTCCGTCACGGGGACAACCAAAATTCACGGGGGGGGGGGGGGGGGGGTCATCACCGTACCGAAGGCGGGACTGGGGCGTGATTTAGAGATGGACGACCTCGGCCGATAATGGAAAAAAGAAGGGCGTCCCTGATGACCATTTTTTTCCAGCCTCTAATGCCAGCCTCAAATATTATACTCAGCTCCATCACAGCAGTATACAGGTCCCTGGAACAGTTTTAGTGGGTGCAGTGCACTTCAGGCAGGTGGACCCAGGCCCATGCCCCCCCTACCTGTTACACTTGTGGTGGTAAATGTTGAGCCCTCCACCCCCCCCAAACCCACTGTACCCACATGTAAGTGCCCCCCCCTTCACGCCTTAGGGCTATGGTAGTGGTGTACAATTGTGGGAGTGAGTTTTGGGGGGGGAGGGTTTGGAGGGCTCAGCACCGAAGGTAAGGAAGCTATGCAGGTGGGATAATTTGTGAAGTCCACTGCAGTGCCCCCTAGGGTGCCCGGTTGGTGTCCTGGCATGTGAGGGGACCAGTGCACTAAGAATGGTGGCTCCTCCCACAACCAAATAGCTTGGATTTGGATGTTTTTGAGATGGGCGTCCTCGGTTTCCATTATCGCCGAAAACCGGGGACGACCATCTCAAAACCGACCTATGAACGACCATCTCTAAGGTCGACCTAAATTTCATGATTTGGGAGTCCTCGACAGTATTATCGAAATGAAAGACGGACACCCATCTTGTTTTGATAATATGTGTTGCCCCGCCCCTTTACAGGGCCGTCCTGCGAGGACGCCCTCATGACAACTTGGGTGCCCCGTTCGATTATACCCCTCCATAGGGCCATTTTACTAAGCTGCGCTAAAAAGTGGCTAGTGCTATTGTCAGCATGTGGGTTTTCAATGTGCTGCAGCCACTTTTAGCATGGTGGTAAAATGGCCGCATATCCATATATTTATTTAATGGCCAAGTGCTAATTACCTAAGTAACGCCTGACCATTACCGCAGGAGCCCTAACTGACACCTATATTGTTGATGCTAAGGGCTCCCATGCTAACCCCAAAGTCAGTGGCGTAGCTAGGGTAGTTGACACCTGGGGCCGGTCATTTTTTAACACCCCCCTCCAAAATCTAGTACTAGACATGCTGAGAATACAAATCACTCAGGACCTATAGAGCAATTCTACCATACCATAAGCAGTAATTTCTACGAGTCACACAAGGAAAAGGAAAGCATCTTAAACACTACAATGAGCACTAGAACATCAATTCACCTATTGTAAAAAGAAACCAGGCAGAATAATACAGATCGTCGATCCTGCACAGTCAATGCCAACTGAAAGCCATGTCTTTTTCACAAACACAGATACACCCTAATCCACTATAGAATAAGTAATCATAAACTTTCTATTTAGACAAAAATTAAACTGAACCCCCGATGCCAGACTCTGCATACAATGCAACACCACAGAAACAGAAAATGTCCCCTAGTACTGTGCAAAATATAAAGACAGTATATGTAAATTTGAAAAAACTAACAAGTACCAACCACCACTTTATAAATAGAAATAAAACAAATATAGAAAATAAAATAATACCATGTTATTGGACTAATACATTTAGCTTTCAGAGGCCAAAACATCCTTCCTCAGGTCAATACAGTATAGTACTGTTACAGTATCCTATCCTGACCTGAGGAAGGGGGTTTTGTTCTCCGAAAGCTAGCCAATGTATTAAAACTAGTCCAATAAAAAGATTACCTTGTTTACAGGATCCAAGATGGCGACGGTTTGACTCACGCCGACGGACGTGCTACCAATCTGTGCTCAAGCAGAACCTGGAAAGAGCTCCTTTACCTGTCGAGAAGATGGGAAAGCGACGAGGAAAAGTCAGGGATGTTCCCTCCGACCCTGGCGGGAAACCTCAGCTCTCACAGCCGACGCTTGAACATTTTGGAATTGCGTCCGGTTCTGGTCTCACTTCTACTCCCGCAGCTGGTGCCAGCGTCTCGGCGCTGACCGACAGTGGCGACGGGGCTTCCCTAAGCCCTGTTTTATGTATAGCGCCCCCTCAACCAGGAAGAGAGAGCTCCCAGACGAGTCCTGCCGCTTCCAACCTAAGTGGTGAAGGGAGCAAGCAGGGAGGGAACTTGCAGGCAGCAGGAACATCAATTGAACGATTGACTGAACCAGAGAAGAAAACAACTCCGTTTGTGGCATCTACAATCGTGAGTACCCTGGAACAAGTTGTTCAAGCACCTCCCCTGGTTTTTATTGAAGGGAACATTGAAAAACCTGCTATAGTGACTTTGGAGTCACTTTGGGACCTGAATTCCACAACTCTCTCTGCTTTGCAGTTATCTATTTCAAAGAATTCTGAAACTATTAAAGCTTTAGCTGAGACTGCACTTAAACAATTGCAAATTAATGAGGTCCAAGCGGTTGAAGTAAAAAGCCTCTCTGAAAAGGTTGAAAAAATTGAACTTGTGGAAAAATCATTGATTAAAGAAAGGAATTTTGCTTCTAGACGCATGGAATATTTGGAAAATCAATCTAAGAGACTTTTTTAAAAGTTTTATAAACTTTCCAAAATCACCATTACTTTCCCCGGTACAAATGATTAAGAAATATTTTGTCACCAATTACAAGAGCTTATTATATTCAATTCCTGGGCAAGCTCCAGAAAATTTAAATCCTCAGAATGCAATGAATCTGACGGCTTTCCTGGAATCATCTTTGGAGGTGGTCACGCAAAGAACTACTTTGTTAGTGACTTTTGCACTAGAATTAGATAGAGATGCAGTGCTCAGATTATCTCTAAGACATTTAAATTCTTTATTTATGGGTTCAAAAGTAAGGGTTTTCCCGGATTTGTCCAGGGAAACCCAAAAGAGACGTAAGTTATTTCTAGATTTGCGTCCTAGGGCAGTGGCCCTGGGAGCAAATTTTCTTTTGAAATTTCCTTGTGTGTGTAGGATTCTCTTTCACACAAAACAATATCAATTTTTTTAACCCAAACAGTTGGATGATTTTTTGAAAGGTAAAGAGAGTATTATTGTGAAAATTTAGACTCGAATGTAACACTGTAAAGCAGCTTCGAGTAAGTCGGCAGAATATGACGCAGTCTTGGTTTAACAGAATTGATTATAAGCTGGGTACTAAATAGCTTGTTTAATATTTCTTAATTCTTGGATCATTTACCTTATTTGTGGACGATAACACTTCGTTAATTTTGTATTACCTTTTTCCTTATGCTTTTTCAGTATTGTGTATTATTATTCTTGATTGAATATTATTATGTATATTAAAATGTTATAAAGAAATAAAAAAAAAAGATTACCTTGTTTACATGTTCTATTATAAACATTTATTAACACAGCTACAATACTACTTTATCTTAAAGCAAAAAAATAAAAATATATATTTTATTTACAGTTGTCTCTGGTTTCTGCTTTCCTCATCTTCTTTTCACTGTCTTCCTTCCATCCAGCATCTGTCTTTGTTCTCTCTCTGCCATCCAGTGTCTGCCCTCTCTGCTGTCCCCTCCATCCAATGTCTGCCCTCTCTCCCTGCGCCTTCCATCTACATCTGCCCTCTATCTCTGCCCCTTCCATCCACCATCTGCCCCTGTCTGCCCTCTCTCTCTCCCCCTTCCATTCACTGTTTGCCCTTTCTATCCCTTCCATCCACTGTCTGCCCTTTCTCTCTGCCCCTTCAATCCACCATTTGCCCTCCCTCTCCCATCCATCCATCCATCCAGGATCTGTCCCCTCTCTCTGCCCCTTTTTTTCAGCCCCCAGTTCCAGCCCCACTATCCCACCAGTCCCCAGTTTCAGCCCCAGCCCTTTTCTCCCACCAGTCCCGAGCTTCAGCCCTCAGCCACTTCTCCCTGTCCCCTTTTTAGCCCCCAGTTTCAACCCCCAGCCCTTTTCTCTTACCAGTCCTGAGCATCAGCCCCAACCACTTTTTCCTGTTTCCTTTTCAGCCCCCAGTCCCCACAGTTTCAGCCCCTGCCCCTTTTCAACCCCCAGTCCCAGTACTAGCCCCCTTATCCCACCTACCCTCCTTGTCAGCCCCCAGTTTTAGCCCCCTTCATTCACAGACCCATTCTCCCACCTGACCCAGGCATGCCCCATTTTCCCTCATGACCCCTTCTCAGACCCCCCTTTCCACCCCCTTCTCCTATCTGAGAACCCCCACCTCACCCACCCCTTCTCCCATCTGAGAATCCCCCCTTCTCCCATCTGACAACCCCTTCCCCTCCCCATCTGAGAACCCCCAAAACACCCCTCCTCATCCCACCCCAGTCCCCTTCTCCCATCTGAGAACCCTCTCCCCATCTGAGAACCCCCACAACACCCCTCTCCGATCTGAGAACCCCCTCCCCACCCTGACCTGACTCGACGACAGCCCTCTTCTCCTGCCACCACCCTACCTTAAAAAAAAATTTGTGAAGCGGAGTTGCAGGAAGCGCCTCATGTCTGCCCTGCTTGTAAAAGTAAATCTCTTCTCCTCCTCGTCGTCGGGCCTCACTGTGTCCCGCCCTCACGGAAATAGGAAGTTACCTCAGAGGAGGGCGGGACACAGTGAGGCCCGACGACGAGGAGGAGAAGAGATTTACTTCTTTTACAAGCAAGGCAGACGCGAGGCGCTGCCTGCAACTCCACTTCACAAAATATTTTTTAAAGGAGGGTGGGAGCAGCGGGAGCGGAGCACCCCCCCCCCCCCCCCCACCTGCTGACACCCGGGGCAGACCGCCCCCACTGCCCCATCCTTGCTACACCAGTGCCCAAAGTAATTGGGCAGCACATGCCAGTGTGCCCATGCTACTCAATTTGCACAGGGCACCCCTATTGTCCACCCATAATCACGCCTCCTGGGCTGAAAATAATTTTCAATATGGGATTAACGCACACTGATGCGCACATTATCACAGGACACCTGAGCGCATCCTGTGACAGTGCTTTGTGCCGAGCAGTAGGCACGCATTAGTGCTTACCACGGCTTAGTAAAAGGACCCCTGTGTAACTTTTTAAGTCTAAGGGGTCCTTTTTACAAAGCAGCAATATGGGCTTACCACTCACTGAAAGGGAAGTACCACTGGGCTGCTGCAGTAGCCCAGCGGTAGTTCCCAACTCCAGCGTGCATCATATCTGGCACTATAAAAATATTGTTATTTTTGTAGCGCCGGTGTGTACCCAGCAGCAATCTGTCAGTGCAACGTGCTGCCCGGTTACTGCCAGTTTAGCGCAGGAGCCCTTACCACCACCTCAATGGGTGACGGTAAGTGCTCCCATTTCCTGGAAAAAAAACAAAGAACTGCCTTTTACCCATTGTGGTAAAAGAGGGCCTCAGCGCGCATCAAAAACACGCACTGATGCAAGTGTAGGGCCCTTTTGCCGCAGCTTGGTAAAAGAGGCCCTAAGTTCTTTGAAAATGAGCCCCATAATCATATTAAGCTACTAAAACTGTAATTCAGTGTGATAATAAGTCAGAATGAACTCATTGACCATCTTTAAGATTTATCTGTAATTTTATGGGAATGGCAGACATTGTACTATCACTTTACAGAGGACATTAATAAATCACATTGCTCAGTCAGTCAACTCAAAGTGAAAGAATCTCAATGCATTTCTTCAAAGAGATCTAGATATACTACAAAAGTTGACAGAAAATTGGTATTTAATATAGAAATTATGTGGCATAGTGGGGAATCTGGGATTAAAAATAATACAGTCCTAATGCAGGGATATGGCAAAACATTTGAGAAAATAGTAATTTGGAAGTTGCCATACAATCAACAAAATACTATGCATAGAACTGATGAAACTATAGTTACAATTTTTGTTTCCCATAGGGTCTCTCCTAATATATCAGAGAATGTGAGCATCAGCAAAAGAGAAATCAAAATGAATTTAGCCTGAGGGGCTAGGCAAACATTTTAAGAATAATGGATGCTGCAAAACCGCTTAAGGCCAAACACAGGCATAGTGAAAAGAGGCTTTTACAAAATGAGAAGGCAACTTGACTACATTTATTTTGCACAATTTTCATCTTACTAAGGGGCCCTTTTACAAAGCTGTGGTAAAAAGTGGCCTGCGGTATTATGAGCGGGTGAAAATTGCTGTGTGCCGAGACCACTTTTAACACAGCAGGAATTTCCATTATTTTAAATGGAAATCATAAATGGCCGTGTGCTAATAAAAATATTGGCTTGTAGCGATTTACTGGCTGAGCCTATACTGCCTCCTATTTAGAAGGCGGTAAGGGCTCACGCATAACCTGGCAGTAACTGATCAGCATGCACCAATGGCCGATTACCTCTGGGCATGCCTACTCCCCACCTCCTGCGCTAGAAAATAGAAACATATTTTCTGGTTTGGGAAACTCCACACGGCAAACACAGAATTATCACAGGGTGCAGCGGTGAGCCATGTGGTAGTGCTGTTTTGTCGTACGTTAACTGCTCGATAGCCCTACTGCGCCTTTGTAAAAGGGCCCCTAAAGCAGTTAGCACATTATGAACCGATTTATAAAAGACAATAAACAATTATTGTTACAGTTGTGCTGGAAATCCCTTGCCAACAACTGGTAGATAGTTACTATATGTCCTTGTCATACAGCTTTGCCAGAATCAACCCACTGTGGGTTTTCTTAGGTTGTTGAGCAGGGAGATCAAGTTTCACAGAGACTACCATGGACTACCTTCATTGATACCTAGTTATTCTGTTCCATTTTCTTTCCTGCTTCAGAACAGTCCTTTGGGAAATCTCTGATGGAGGCAATACTAAAAGTTCAGTGAACTCACCCTGTTTGCTAATTACCTACAAATACAGATACATCCTTCTCCTTTGGGACTCCTGAGGAATCCAGGAGTAACATTCAGCTCAACTTTGTACATTTGCAGCAGGAAATATGGAGAACTGAGACACACATCTGCCACATATGTGACTTTTTCGCTACAAATTTGGATTGATACAAGTAGTTCAGTACATCACCTAACCCAATGTATCTCATCCCAGACCTAAACAGTTTAGTTTTTCAAAACTGACAAAATCCATTTACATGAGAAATATTTGCATACCTTCTACCGTAAATCAAAATTAAATACTATACCACTTGCTATATTCATCAAGAAGTATTATGAATGTGAATATACATAGGAACCAGCTCTGTGGGTACAGTGGGTGCTGAGCACATCCAATATTAAGGAAACGCTTCACTATGTCCATATCTATCTATCTATCTACATTATATCTGCACCTCTCTCTTTTTTTTCTCTCTCTCTAAATCAATCTATCTATCTATCTACACCCCCCTCTCTCTCTACAGTATATCTACACCTCTGTCTCTCTAAATAAATAAATATCTGTCTATCTTTCTTGCAAGATGGACAACTATGGTCCTCATTGGCAATATCCCATCCAGCGTTTCAAGATTTCTACAATGAATGGAAGCAGTACATGATAATCAATCTCAATGTACAAACATGAAAACCCACCTGGGTTGTGGCCCTTGAGGACCCTGTATGCCCACCCCTGAGAAATGGATAAATATAGATCTATAGAGATAGACATACTGTAAATAAATATGTGTCCATGTAGTCCTCAGAGTTCATACTTTATACTATGGATACGACTTGCTATTTTTCAATGGGCAGAAATCCAAGGAATATTTTGAATGTGTGAAATGGTGAGATGTGCTTCAGTAATTCAGCACAATATGTGGTACAATCTATTGTGCCACACTAAATTTGATTCCTGTAAACTAGAGATTTCATTTTTGTGGGGAAGATAGCTTCTGGCTAATATGTTGTACTGCGACAAAATGAAATATAATCAAAAGACAAGTTTAAGATTTAGACAATATAACACACATTCACTGGCACGCAAGCCCTCCAATTGTCTGAAGCATTCCAACATGTATCAAAGAAACAGAAATGATGAGCAGATATTTCAAAGAAGCATGTGTGGCTCAGTGTCTTGCCAGGGAATGAAGACACTTTTATATTGCTGTCTGGATTCTTAATTCACATTGGTATTGATAAAGATGTCAACATAGTTGAACCTAATTTTAATGGTATAAACCTATTTAAGTTATATTAACATTCACCTTTTTTAAGAACCTACCGTATTTTAAAGAAATTTTCTAAATATCAGTAGGCATCTACTTGTCATTCTAAAACAATAAGTTAAGTGGTAGACACAGACATTTATACTATCCCTAGATAAATATTTGAAGCCTTCACAAATTATTTGTTTGTTCCAGTGTTGAATAAGTTACTTTGTAAAAATAATATACATGGAGGGGCATTTTCAATGGCATGTCTATGTCAGACTTTGGATGTTTTGCGCTAAGGGGAGATTCTATATATGGTGCCTAAAAATTTTGACTGAGGAGGAGCGGACCTCAGACCAGTGACACTTTTTTAATCGATAAGATTATATCAATGTGGCCATGAAAATGTAATCACTGGTCCTCTGCCAACCTCCTACCTCAATGTTCATTTGCGTGCTTCCAATGTCCGTTAGTGCTAAATAATACAACCATATTCAAAAATATCAATCATCACAGCTCCAAGCAGGGGCTCCCCAACGGTCCTGTTTTGTCACTGGGGCTTTGTCAGGAGAAGAGCACCCTGCAACGCCAAGCTGTGGTAAGTATACCCAGCGGATCAATGAAACCACCGACAAAATGTGCTCCAACCAGGGAGCCCCTGGTTGGAGCAGCAACAAGCTAAGTAGCTGTGATGATTGATATTTTTGAATATGTTGTGTTATTTAGCATTAATGGACATTGGAAGCACACAAATGAACATTGAGGTAGGAGGTTGGCTGAGGACCAGTGATTACATTTTCGTAGCCACATTGATATAATCTTATCGATTAAAAAAGTGTCACTGGTCTGAGGTCCTCTCCTCCTCAGTCATTTATTCACAACTGATATAGAATGCCCGCTGTTTTTTGGTTTGTCATGATTTATGATCCAGTAGAGTGATCTCTATTTTTGTTTTGTTACTTGGCCTAAAAAATTTGCACAGAAAACATTTGCACCTAAGCGTATTCTATAAGTGGTGCCTAGATTTAGGTGTGGTGTATAGAATACACTTAGTTGATATCCCAGTGCCTAAAACTATGTGCCTCCATTTACACCAGCGAAAACATGGAGTAAATCCCAGTGCGTAGATTTAGGCCGGAGGGCCATATTCTATAACTAACTGTGTAAATTTCAGAATACCCATAAAATGCCTATTTCCCCACCCATAACCACCCCCTTTCTTTCTGCATGGGTTAGAAGTTAGGCACAGTGCATTACAGAATATGCATAACGAGTTATGCACGTCAATCCTAATTATTACCAATTAGTGCTTATTCAGTGCTGTTATCAATACTAATTAGCTTGTTAAGCCAATTAACTTACGCACATTGTTAGAGAATCTGCCTGGATTTCAGCACGGATCTCCAGGAGTGCTATATAGAATCTGGGGGGTAAATGTCCCAAATCTCAATACATAACATAACCATTTTTGAAACCACAAAATGTCTTTTTTGTGATCTGTGCATTTATCTTTTCAGGCCATTTTTGAGAAAAAAATGTATAAGTGAAAAACGTAGAAAAATCAAACCATTGGGATGTAGGAGGGGGCCAGCATTTTTAGCAGACTGGTCCCCCAGACATCCCAGGAGAGCAATGAGGCACCCTAGGGGGGGGGGGGGTTCATATAAATGTTCCCCCATCTCACCATTTTTCCCTTATCTTGTCTGCTGAGCCTTCCAAAACCCCACCCAAAACCCACTACCTCAACTGTACACCACTACAACAGGGCGGCACCTATATGTGGGTACAGTGGGTTTCTGTTGAATTTTGGAGGGCTCATAATTTCCACCACAAGTGTAACATTTAGGAGGAGGTATGGGCCTGGTTCTACCTGTCTACAGTGCACTGCACCCACCACCAGACTAGTCCAGGGACCTTCATGCTGCTCTAATTGACGTGGCTATAACTGAGGCTTTCATAAAGGCTGATAAGAAATACTTGTATTCACATTTTATGGTGGTGGGATGGGGGTCAATGACCACTAGGGGAGTAAGGGGGTCATCCCTGAATCTCTTCAGTGATTATTTGGTCACTTTGGCCCATTTGTGTGCCTTATTCATTATAAAAACAGGTCTAGATCAAAACGAAGTTTTTGCCATAGACGTTTTTGCTTTGTTCCATTATAGTTGTAAAACATCCAAGTGAAGGCACACCCTGAGCCCACCCTAATCTGAAGCTGTTATACAGGCTTGTATATACTGTTTCTTTCACATTTTTGAGGGGTGGGAGTGGGGAAATAAAGAGGGGGTCATGCTTTAATCCCTCCAGTGGTCATCTGGTTGTTTAGGGTACATTTTTGTGAATTGGTCGTGATTGAAAAAAGTCTAGACCAAAAGGTCTAACTTTTAGCCCTGGACATTTTTGCCTTGTTCCATTATGGCAGAAAGTGTTCAAGTTTTGGGAATGCCAAAATCCCACCCGGACATGCCTTCTTGTGATTTGGACACTGCAGATGAACTACATAGAAAAACATCTTTAAAATGTGTTTTGAAAATAGCAATTTGAACGTTTTGGACAAAAAAAAAAAAGTCCATCTGCTGCTTTGTGCTGCTTTTTGGATGTTTTCTGTTTCAAAAATGAGCCCCTTAAGCTACTGGTTACTGCAAAGAAAAAGTAATATATTACAGTTACTTGTTACTGAAAGTAATATTTTAAGTTACTGTGAAAGCAATATGTTACTTTTAGTTACTTTCGGCAGCCTGGGAGCATTGGGCATCAAAGCTATGAAGTTCATTTAGTCGATCTATAGTGTGAAGCATATATACATATTTGTACAGTAGATCCTTGTAAGTACCCCTTAATAATCCCCTTGTGATATAAATGCAGCATCAACTTGTGGTAGTTGTTTGACTGTGTGACTTGATGAAAAAGTACTGTAGTATAGCAGTATGGAAAGGAGAACTAACAAGCAAAGGTGAAGCAAGAAGCTGGGCAAAATTACTGTACACACAAATGACTAAGAGCTTAGCTTTACTCCAATGATGCAGTCATTGGTTTGAGGCCTAAGTATTGCACTGAGAACCTCAATTGCAAAAATGAGCTGAAGTAGTGAGGAGTGTTACACTATATGTGGAGTGCTATTATACTGTTTCAGAAGTGCAAAATAGGTAATCTTGGACTAAATATGAATACATTTAGAAAACAGAGCTCCCGGTGCATGATTTCAGATTGCATCAGTTCCTTGAATTGACGAGCTATAAAATCTGAGCTTAAGTGAAAGTGTATTAAGATCTATTCATGAACCTGTAAGCAAGAGCCTGGAGGTCAGTTTTGAGGCAGTACAAAGGGCACAGCAGTGGGACAGATATGGAAGACAGCATTAGAGAAAATAGAATTGAGAAGTGGTTTAAGAAAGATACAGAACACGAGTAAACTAAAGAATGAACAGTACTGGGCTTCAGTCTGTGCAGGAAGTAATTTTATTTACTGATTTAATGATTCTGCGAAGGTCAGACTGTGGAACACTACAGAGTTAATCAAGTGCTGGCATTTTAGAGAAAAGACAGTGAAAGAATAATCAGCCAAGGCTAAAGTTTATGGAAGCCTTAATTGCAGAGAGCTTAGTACTAAATGGCTGGCTGAAGCCTCCGAGCTGAAAGAGGAAGCAGAAGCTGAGATTGCCTTTTGCATTAACTTTGGAAGATGAATGCTAGAAGCTAAATATTGTTTTTCCTAAAAAATGCCAGCAGAATAGTACAGACAGGTTGTGCAGGAAGTTCCAGTTGTTGTTATTAAACCTGACATTCAATTCTTAAGTTTAACTTGTGGAAGTCAAAGTTAAATCAAATCTGTCGTAGACTGCCACTGCTAGAGTAACACAGAGGGGCATAATTGAAAGGGGTGCCCAAGTTTTCCTGAGGACGTCCTCGCAGGATGTCCCCGTGAAGGGGCGGGGAAACCAGTATTATTGAAACAAGAAGGACGATAATGGAAACCGAGGACGCCCATCTCAGAAATGACCAAATCCAAGCCATTTGGTCATGGGAGGAGCGAGCATTCGTAGTGCACTGGTCCCTATGACATGCCAAGACACCAACCGGCACCCTAGGGGGCACTGCAATGAACTTCAGAAATTGCTTCCAGGTGCATTGTTCCCTTACCTTGTGTGCTGAGCTACCTAACCAGTGGCGTAGCTAGGGTAGTTGACACCCGGGGCCGGTCATTTTTTAACACCCTACCCCCAAATCCAGTACTAGGCATACCGAGAATGCAAAACACTCAGGGCCTATAGAGCAATTCTACCATACCATAAGCAATAATTTGTATGAGTCACACAAGGAAAAGGAAAGCATCTTAAACACTACAGTGAGCACTAGAACATCAGTTCACCTATTGTAAAACGAAAACAGACAGATTAGTACAGATTGTCAATCCTGCACAGTCAATGCAAACCAAAAGCCATGTCTTTTTCACAAACACAGATACACCCTAATCCACTATAGAATAAGTAATCATAAACTTTCTATTTAGACAAAAATTAAACTGAACCCCCGATGCCAGACTCTGCATACAATGCAACACCACAGAAACAGAAAATGTCCCCTAGTACTGTGCAAAATATAAAGACAGTAGATGTAAATTTGAAAAAACTAATACCAATCACCACTTTACAAATTAACAAATAGAAATAAAACAAATACAGAAAATAAAATAATACCATTTTATTGGACTAATACATTTAGCTTCCAGAGACCAAAATCTCCTTCCTCAGGTCAATACAGTATTGCACTGTTACAGTATCCTATCCTGACCTGAGGAAGGGGGTTTTGTTCTCTGAAAGTTAAGTCAAATGTATTAAAATTAGTCCAATAAAAAGATTACCTTATTTACATGTTCTATTTATAAACATTTATTAACACAGCTACAATAATTTATCCTAAAGCAAAAAAAAAATAAAAATATATATTTTATTTACAGTTTGTTGTCTCTGGTTTCTGCTTTCCTCATCTTCTTTTCACTGTCTTCCTTCCATCCATCATCTGTCTTCGCTCTCTTTCTCTCTGTCATCCATCTCTGCCATCCAGTGTCTGCCCTCTCTAATGTCCCTTCCATCCACTGTCTGCCCTCTCTCTCTCTCTGCACCTTCCATCCACTGTCTGCCCTCTCTCTCCCTTCCATCCACTGTCTGCCCCTCTCTCTCCCTTCCATCCACATCTGCCCTCTATTTCTGCCCCTTCCATCCACCATCTGCCCCAGTCTGCCATCTCTCCCTCCCTCTTCCATCAACATTTGCCCTGTCTCTTTCCCTTCCATCCACATCTGCCCTCTATCTCTGCCCCTCTCATCCACATTTGCCCTTTCTCTCTGCCCCTTCCACCCACCATCTGCCCTTTCTCTCTGCCCCTTCAATCCGTCTGCCCTCCCTCTCCCATCCATCCAGGGTCTGCCCTCCCTCACATGCCCCCCTTCCATCCAGGGTCTGTCCCCTCTCTCTCTGCCCCCTCTTTTCAGCCCCCAGGTCCAGCCCCCTTCATTCACCACATGCCTTGCACCCCCCCCCCTTTTCAGCCCCAGACCCATTCTCCCACCTGCCCCAGGCATGGACCCATTTTCTCTCCTGCCCCCTTGTCAGACCCCAGTTCCAGCTTCAGACACCTTCTCCCATCTGAGCACTCCCCCACCCCTCCCCAATCCCCTCTGAGCACCCCTCTGTGCTCCCCACCCCTCCCCAATCCCCTTCTGCCCTCTGAGCACCCCTATGAGCTCCCCCACCCTCCCCAATCCCCTTCTGCCCTCTGAGCACCCCTCTGAGCTCCCCCACCCTCCCCAATCCCCTTCTGCCCTCTGAGCACCCCTCTGAGCTCCCCCATCCTCCCCAATCCCCTTCTGCCCTCTGAGCACCCCTCTGAGCTCCCCACCCTCCCCAATCCCCTTCTCCCCTCTGAGCACTCCTCTGAGCTCCCCCACCCCTCCCCAATCCCCTTCTCCCCTTCTCCCCTCTGAGCTCCCCCCCCCCCCGAGCCGGTACCGTCCCCCCTCCTCCCCCTCTGTTTAGACCTGACAGAGCCCTCTTCTCCTGCCACCAGCCTGCCTTTTTTTTTAATCCATGTAGCGACGCAGGCAGCGCCTCGCGTCTGCCCTGCATGTGCTGTGAAGAAGAAATTCGCATCGCAGGCGTCGGGCCTTCCCTCACTTTGTCCCGCCCTCAAGGAAATAGGAAGTTACCTCAGAAGAGGGTGGGACACAACGAGGGAAGGCCCGATGCCAGCGATGTGATTTTCTTCTTCACAGCACACACAGGGCAGACGCGAGGCGCTGCCTGCGTCGCTGCATGGATTAAAAAAAAAAAGGTAGGGTGGTGGCAGGAGATGACGGAGCATCCCCCACCCACTGACACCCGGGGCGGACCGCCCCCACCGCCCCGCCCTTGCTACGCCACTGCCCCCAACCCCCCCCCAAAACCTCTCCCCACAACTGTACACCACTACCATAGCCCTAAGGGGTGAAAGGGGGCACCTAGATGTGGGTACAGTGGGTTTCTGGTGAGTTTTGAAGGGCTCACATTTACCACCACAGGTGTAACAGGTGGGGGGGGGATGGGACTGGGTCCGCCTGCCTGAAGTGTACTGCACCCACTAAAACTGCTCCAGGGCCCTGCATACTGCTGTCACGGAGCTGGGGTATGATATCTGAGGCTGGCGTAGAGGCTGGAAAAATATTTAAAAAAATGTTTTTGAGGGTGGGAGGGAGGGTAAGGGGAGGTCATCCCCGATTCCCTCTGGTGGTCATCTGGTCATTTAGGGCACATTTTTGTGGCTTGGTCGCAAGAAAAAAAGGACCAGGAGGTAAAGTCGTCCAAGTGTTTGTCAGGGATGCCCTTTTTTTTTCATTATCGGTCGAGGACGCCCATGTGTTAGGCACGCCCCAGTCCCGCCTTCGCTACTCCTTCGACATGCCCCCATGAACTTTGGTTGTCCCCGCGACAGAAAGCAGTTGAGGACACCCAAAATTGGCTTTCGATTATGACAATTTGGCCGACCCTGTGAGAAGGACGCCCATCTTGCGATTTGTGTTGAAAGATGGGCGTCCTTCTCTTTTAAAAATAAGCCTGACAGTCACCAGAAGAATGCTATTTCTTTGTCTACTTTTTAAATAAAGCTATAATGGTATTTTGTAAATATAATAGATGACATTAATTGACCCCTAGAAGTACAAGCTTTGTGAAGTCACAGATCTTGAACTTCCGCTGCCTGATAGAAAAGAATTCAGTTCTAACTATCTCATAAAGAAATTTAAACAAATCTGTACTTGAGAGTTAGTGAGCTGGCCAAAATGGCAGATACATAATTATGTTCCTTTTGCTCCAGTGTACTATCAAAAGTTATTGTATATATTTATCCTTAATTGTACTTTTTCTCTTTTTCTGAACAAACCATTCTGTCAGAAAAGCTTTTTAAATGTTTGATTCAACAAGAGGTACATAAAGGACTTTGACTCAATGGCATGTTTCGTGGGAGACAACACCAGGAGACCCAAAACTCTTGAATATGCTCTTGCAACAATTTAAAACTGAAAAACATTCTTATTTTAAGATGACTATACCTAACTTCCTTTCAGAACAAATGGGATGCAAGACCTGACCACAGAATGAATCCCTATTGTACTTCTCCACTCCCTCTGTCCTATCAGATGTTGTAGTTCTACCGCCCCCCCCCCCCCCCTATTCACACTGATATTGTTGTCTATACACTTCCCCCATTCCATGATTAGAATGTAAGCCACTCAGACATGCTATTGATGGGTGGGACAGAAAGTCCTTTAATAAACTTGGAAACCTTGAGTTCCTTTTACAAAGTTGGGAAAGAAAGTGGCCTTAGTGTGCCCTTATGCGGGTCTTTCAACGTGCTAAGGCCATTTTTACTGAAGCCAAAAAATGGCCATTTTCCATTTTCCAAATTAATGGCCATGTGCTAATGTTGCCCTAAGTGTGTGGCCATTAATAAAAATCAGTGCATGGGCCCTTACCACCACCTATTTTGTGGATGGTAAGGGCTCTAGTGCTAATCTTGTGCTAATCAGTTAGCACATGACAAATGCTGACATTCTGATTAGTGCAAAAAATAAAAATATTTTTAAATGCATGGGTAGTGCTCACACATTTGAAGCTTACTGCATGACGCCTCAGTGTGCCCTGTGGTAAGCCTTTTTAAACTGTGATAAGCACTCAGGGCTCAATGCAGGTTAGTAAAAGCACTCCATGTGTTGAATTACTGAGCGGTCTTGAACGAAAAAATATAGGGACAGGCTTATGAACCTCAACAGCTGGAAGAGAGGCGGGAGAGAGGAGACATGATAGAGACGTTTAAATATCTCAAGGTCATTTATGTACAGGAAGAGAGAGCCTTTTTCAACAAGGAGAGCTCTGGAATGAGGGGGCATATGATGAAGTTAAGAGGGAATAGGCTTAGGAGTAATCTAAGGAAGTACTATTTCACAGACAGGGTGGTGGAGGCATGGAATGGCCTCCTGGTGGAGGTTGGGAGTCGAGGACTGTTTCAGAATTTAAAAAGGTATGGGATAAGCATGTGGGATCACTTAGGAAAAGGACGAGTTAGGGGTTACAGAGGATGAGCAGACTGGATGGTCATATGGCCTTTATCTGCCGTCATGTTTATCTGTTTGTATATCTTTTCTTACAATATACAAAAAAGAGAGAAGTAGGGGTAGACCAATGTATATCCAAACCACAGGTTTATTCTCATATAAAAAAAAACAAAAGACTCGACGCAGTATTGCGTTTCGGAGCTTACCGTACCTGCCTCAGGAGTCAATGTCAATTGTCTCAGCTACTGACGATAATAACACAGAAATGGGCTTAAGAATCCAATAATAGAGCATTCAATGAAGACACAAAAAAGTATTGTCACAGAAACAGATTCAAGAAAAAAATGCGCATTTATTCTTATACTTTTCGCTTTTTTGTATATTGTGTGATTTGTACTTAGGGGGTCACTTCTTTTTGTTGTTTTGATATCTTTTATTTGCATTTACTTCTGTACTATGAAAAGTGATGGCATCAAGGATCCTTCCCCTCTACTTTTCTCTTTATTTTTTATCAGTGTGAGAGATTGCTGAGATAGTCTGGGCATGGGAGGTATTGCTCCCTGTGCTCTGCCAGTATCATGTTTCCTCACAACTCATGGTGGCTGCACCTTGTGAAAAAGTCCCATAAATTACAGCATACTACTACTACTTAACATTTCTAGAGTGCTACTAGGGTTACGCAGCGCTGTACAAGTTAACAAAGAAGGATGGTCCCTGCTCAAAGGAGCTTACAATCTAAAGAATCAATATTAGATCTACTGTACATGAAGACCTTCACATTCTTGCTGAACTGAGTATTTTCAAGTTTTGAAAATGTTGGCTTTCTGTATAATATTTTACAAGCATTGTAGCATGTAGTGATTTTATTGGTACCTCTTTGTTGAATTTCTTTTTTAAATTACTTTTGCATAAACCACAACAGTAATAAACCTCATTCCTAATGATCTCAGTTTCTCAAATTTACTGAGAACGCTCACTGTAGTAATTGCATAATGCCATAAAGATCTTCCTTCTGGAATTCATAAAATGTAACTTGCATAGACAACCTATCAAGGTGTGCCTGAAAATTCCTTTTAATCAGGCCTGGCTGCCCATCTCTGCCTATGTCAAATTCAAACTCTTCACATTAGTTTTCAAATGTAATCTCCTAGCACCGCCTGACTATATCAATTTTCTGCACACTCCATATATACCTTCCCGCATACTCTATTCTGCTAATGTAGACCAGCTAGCTCTTCCCCTTATTTCCATCATCCACCTTGATACCACCCGTGCCTCTACTTTTAGTTATGTAGGTCCTAACCTTTGGAATTATCTTCTCTCTATAGTTTGTTTTGAATCATCATATCTCAGGTTCAAACCAGCCGTCAAAACTCACCTGTTCATGCTTATTTACCCATCCAACCACCTTATAGTCTCTTAGCATACATCATGATCCTTTTCCTCTCCCCCTCCATTTTTTAGACTGTTTGTAAATGACATTGAAGTCTCTTAGACACTTGCAGTATATTTATTTATTTGTTGCATTTGTACCCTACATTTTCCCACCTATTTGCAGGCTCAATGTGGCTTACATAGTACCGTAATGGCATTTGCCAAGTCGGTTGATAACAGATACAAAGTTATATTGTGGTCTGATGAGGTAGGTGTGTGTCAGGCACCATGAGGGTCGAAGGGAATGTAAATAGTTTATTGTCTTGTACGATCATTGGTTATGCAGTGTTGCTGGGTATGATGATTTACGGTGGATCGGTGGGGTAAGCCTTTTTGAAGAGGTTGTTTTTTTAGTGATTTCCTGAAGTTTAAATGTTCATGGATTGTTTTCACAGCTTTTGGGAGTCCATTCCTTAGTTGGGCGCTTATGTAGGAGAAGCAGGATGCGTAAGTTGTTTTGTATTTAAGTCCTTTGCAATTTGGGTAATGTAGGTTTAGATATGATCATGATAATCCGATTCTGTTTCTGGCTGGTAGATCTATGAGGTCTGCCATGTATGCTGGGACTATGCCGTAGTTAATTTTGTGGGTCAGGGTGCAGATTTTGAAGATGATCCTTTCTTTGATTGGGAGTCAGTGCAGTGCAGTGTCACTGCTTCTCATCCTTCGAAACTCATGCCATCCGGCTATTCTACCCGACACCACTCAGAGTTGCAGTCATCTACCGCCCCCCTGATAAGCCCCTCTCTTCCTTCCTTACTGACTTCGACGCTTGGCTCACCGTCTTTCTTGATCCCTCATCTCCATCCCTCATTCTTGGTGATTTTAATATTCACGTTGACGACCCATCCAACTCCTACGCTTCTAAATTCCTCACTCTGACATCCTCCTTTAACCTCCGACTATGCTGTACCACCCCTACTCACCGTAATGGTCATTGTCTCGACCTCGTTCTCTTCTCTTCCTACTCACCTTCCAATTTCTGCACCTCAGTCCTTCCTATCTCAGATCATCACCTAATCACCCTCACACTTCATCACCCTCCCCCTCAACCTCGCCCAACTATAGCCACTGCCTTCAGGAATCTCCAGGCCGTCGACCCCCCTACCCTATCCTCTCACATCTCCAATCTCTTCCCTTCCATCTCGTCTTCCGAATCTGTCGACATAGCTGTCTCTGCCTATAATGAAATTCTCTCCACTGCTCTGGATACCCTAGCACCATCTGTCTCTCGACCCACCAAGCGCATTAATCCTCAGCCCTGGTTAACCCCTTGCATCCGTTACCTTCGCTCCTGCACCCGATCTGCTGAACGACTCTGGAGGAAATCTCGCACCCTGTCAGACTTCACCCATTACAAATTCATGCTATCCTCCTTCCAGTCCTCCCTATTCCTTGCCAAACAGGAATATTATTCTCAATTAACTAATTCTCTTGGCTCCAACCCTCGTTGCCTCTTCGCCACCCTCAACTCCCTACTTAAAGTGCCCTCCGCTCCCACCCCCCCTCACTCTCTCCTCAAACACTAGCTGACTACTTCCACGATAAGGTGCAGAAGATAAACCTTAAATTCACTTCCAAGCCTTCTTCTCCCTGTGACTTCTTAACCCACTCCCCCAACCAACCTAGCCTGGCCTCCTCCTCCTTCTCCTCCTTCCCTGAGATCACCGAAGAGGAAACTGCTCGCCTTCTCTCTTCCTCTAAGTGCACCACCTGTTCCTCTGATCCCATTCCCACCAATCTGCTTAACAACATCTCTCCTACAGTCAGCCCCTCAATCTGTCACATCCTCAACCTCTCTCCACTGCTACTGTCCCTGACACCTTCAAGCACGCTGTAGTCACACCACTTCTCAAAAAACCATCACTTGACCCCACCTGTCCCTCCAACTACCGCCCCATCTCTCTTCTACCCTTCCTCTCCAAATTACTTGAATGCGCTGTCCACAGCCGCTGCCTTGATTTCCTCTCCTCTCAGGCCGTCCTCGATCCGCTCCAATCCGGCTTTCGCCCACTGCACTCGACAGAAACAGCACTCTCTAAAGTCTGTAATGACTTGTTCCTCACCAAATCCAAAGGTCACTATTCCATCCTCATCCTCCTCGACCTATCTGCCGCCTTTGATACCGTCAATCATAATTTACTTCTTGACACACTGTCCTCATATGGGTTCCAGGGCTCCGTCCTCTCCTGGTTCTCTTCGTATCTTTCCCATCACACCTTCAGAGTATATTCTAATGGCTCTTCTTCCACCCCCATCCCGCTCTCTGTTGGGGTTCCTCAAGGTTCTGTCCTTGGACCGCTTCTTTTCTCAATCTACACCTCTTCCCTGGGCTCGCTGATCTCATTACATGGTTTCCAGTACCATCTCTATGCTGATGACACCCAGCTTTATCTCTCCACTCCTGACATCACGGTTGAAACCCAGGCCAAAGTTTCGGCCTACCTTTCAGACATCGCTGCCTGGATGTCCAACCGGCATCTGAAACTAAACATGGCTAAGACTGAGCTCCTTGTCTTACCACCCAAACCCTCTTCTCCTCTTCCCCCACTGTCCATCTCTGTTGACAACGCCCTCATCCTCCCCGTCGCTTCAGCCCGCAATCATGGAGTCATCTTCGACTCCTCCCTCTCCTTCTCTGCCCATATCCAGCAGACAGCTAAGACCTGTTGCTTCTTCCTCTATAATATTAGCAAAATTCGCCCATTCCTCTCTGAACAGACCACCCGAACCCTCGTCCACTCGCTCGTCACCTCTCGTCTTGACTATTGCAACCTTCTTCTCACTGGCCTCCCGCTTAACCATCTATCCCCCCCTTCAATCTGTCCAAAATTCTGCCGCATGTCTTATCTACCGCGTGAACCGATACTCTCATATCACCCCTCTCCTCAAGTCACTTCACTGGCTCCCGATCTGCTACCGTATACAGTTCAAGCTTCTCCTTTTAACCTTCAAATGCACTCAACCCCTGGTAAGCCTTTCCTCAGCTGAGAGGTGCCCACCTCTACCACCGGCTGCCTTTCAGGTGCTGTGGAGGACTTGCAGCTCATCTGCATATCCTTACAGCCTTCTCCGGGGTGACACCCAGGTCCACCCCGATCCACTCAGGGCCTCCGCTCTAGGTGCCCAGCGCTCCCACCAGGTGCTGTGGAGGACTTGCAGCCCTTCTGCATTTCCTCACAGCTGTATCCGGGGTGACTCCAGTTCCACCCCGATCTTCCCAGGGCCTTCTCTCCAAGTGCACAGAGTTTCCAGGTGCTTTTTGGCTAGGATCAGGCGACCCTCAGGGGGAGGAATGCTGGCTTTGGCCTAACCCCTGGTAAGCCTTTCCTCAGCTGAGAGGTGCCCACCTCTACCACCGGCTGCCTTTCAGGTGCTGTGGAGGACTTGCAGCTCATCTGCATATCCTTACAGCCTTCTCCGGGGTGACACCCAGGTCCACCCCGATCCACTCAGGGCCTCCGCTCTAGGTGCCGCGCGCCGTTAGGCATTTTTCTCTTTGTATCTAATCTTTTTACAGTTGCTAAAGTACCTTAATCGTTTATGGCCCCTATTCACATTCTCTTCCTAGCTCTGTCCCTTCCTAATCTTTTCCCTCACCCCCTACCTCTCTCCGCTACAGGAACTCACTTCCCATCCATTGACTTCATCACCTCACCTTCTCTCCTACCCTCTTCCTCCCTCTTGGCTTTTAATCTCCGTCTCTTTCTTCCCTCCATCTTGCCTTCCCCATTCCACCTAAATACCTCATGCCTTTCGACGCCTTCGTGGCCACACCTCTCCTACTCTCCTCCGCTCTCTTTTACTCCTTCTCTTACTCTCAGCTGGTGACATCAATCCCAATCTTGGCCCTCCTCACCAACTATTATCCAAACTCTACAGATCTCACCGTGACCTCCCTAACCTCATCTCTATTCCTCTACTCCCCTCCTCTTCTCTGCCCTTCTCTTGCGCCCTATGGAATGCTCGCTCTATCTGTAACAAACTCCCCTATATCCAGGACCTCTTTATCTCGCGTCACCTCCATCTGCTCGCCATAACAGAAACCTGGCTCTGCCCTGATGACTCTGCTTCAGTCGCAGCCCTGTGCCATGGCGGTTATCTATTTTCACATACTTCTCGCCCTGCTGGCCGTGGGGGCGGTGTTGGACTACTTCTCTCTCCTCCTCCAGATTTCAACCCCTTCTTCCACCTGAATCTCACTGTTTTTCCTCCTTTGAAGCCCACTCTATCCGCCTTTTCTCTCCTCTGCCTCTTCGAATAGCGGTCATTTATCGTCCCCCTGATAAGTCCCTTTCATCCTTTCTCAGTGACTTTGACGCCTGGCTTGCCTTCTTCCATGATCCTTCCTCCCCCTCTCTCATCCTTGGTGACTTTAATATTCCTGCTAATGATCCTTCCAACTCTTATATTTCCAAGTTACTCGCTTAACGTCGTCCTTTAATCTCCAACTATGCTCCACCTCCCCCACTCATCAAAATGGTCACTGTCTGATCTCATCTTCTCCTCCAACTGTTCACCTTCTAGTTTCCTTGCCTCTGATCATCCCTCCTCTGATCACCATCTTATAACTTTCACACTTAAATCTCCTCCCTCCCAGTCCCGTCCTATCCTATCTAATTTATCTAGGAATCTTCACGATATTGACCCTTCATCTCTATCCTCCCATGTTTCAAACCTCCTCTCTACTGTGGCACCATCCACGTCTGTCAACGAGGCTGTTTCTTCTTACAACAATACTCTATCCTCTGCCTTAGACACTCTTGCACCTTTGATGACCCGCCCTGTAAGGTGTACAAAACCCCAACCTTGGCTGACTTCTAATATCCGCTACCTACGTTCCTGTACCCGCTCCGCCCGAACGCCTCTGGCGGAAATCTCGGGCCCTTGCTGATTTCTTACACTTTAAGTTCATGCTGACCTCCTTCCAATCTGCTCTTTTAAGTGCCAAACAGGATTATTATATCCAACTGACCAACTCTCTTGGCTCTAATCCTCGACTTCTCTTCACCACATTGAACTCTCTCCTCAAGGTGCCCCCTCCTCCAACTCCCCCTCATTATCTCCTCAGACCATTGCTCAATTCTTTCACAACAAGGTTCAAAAGATAAACCTTGCTTTCTCTACCTCACCAGCTCTCCCTACACTAGTCCGTTCCCCTCTCTCTTTTTCCCCTCATTCCCTTTCCTCCTTTCCTGAAGTTACTATTGAGGAAACTACACTTCTCCTTTCTTCCTCAAAATGTACCACCTGTTCCTCTGATCCCATTCCCACCCACCTTCTTAATGCCATCTCTCCTACTCTTATTCCTTTTATCTGTCACATTCTCAACCTCTCACTTTCCACTGCAACTGTCCCTGCTGCCTTTAACATGCTGTGGTCACACCTCTCCTAAGAAGCCTTCACTTGACCCTACTTGTCCCTCTAATTACCGACCCATCTCCCTCCTTCCTTTTCTCTCCAAATTACTTGAGCGTGCTGTTCACCGCCGCTGCCTTGATTTTCTCTCCTCACATGCTATTCTTGACCCACTATAATCTGGTTTTCGCCCTCTCCACTCAACCGAAACTGCGCTTACTAAAGTCTCCAATGACCTATTACTGGCTAAATCCAGAGGTCAATATTCCATCCTCATTCTTCTTGATCTTTCCGCTGCTTTTGACACTGTCGATCACAGCATACTTCTCGATACCCTGTCCTCACTTGGATTCCAGGGCTCTGTCCTTTCCTGGTTCTCTTCCTACCTCTCCCTCCGCACCTTTAGTGTTCACTCTGGTGGATCCTCTTCTACCTCTATCCCTCTGCCTGTCGGCGTACCTCAGGGTTCTGTTCTTGGTCCCCTCCTCTTTTCTATCTACACTTCTTCCCTTGGTTCATTAATCTCATCCCATGGCTTTTCCTACCACCTCTATGCTGATGACTCCCAAATCTACCTTTCTACCCCTGATATCTCACCTTGCATCCAAACCAAAGTTTCAGCGCTGCTTGTCTGACATTGCTGCCTGGATGTCTCAACGCCACCTGAAATTAAATATGACCCAAAACCGAGCTTCTCATTTTCCCCCCCAAACCCACCTCCCCGCTCCCCCGTTTTCTATTTCTGTTGATGGCTCTCTCATTCTCCCTGTATCCTCAGCTCGAAACCTTGGGGTATCTTTGACTCTTCTCTCTCCTTCTCTGCTCATATCCAGCAGGACCGCCAAGACCTGTCGTTTCTTTCTTTACAACATCCGTAAATCCGCCCCTTCTTTCCGAGCACTCTACAAAACCCTCATCCACACCCTTGTCACCTCTCGTTAGACTACTGCAATCTGCTTCTTGCTGGCCTCCCACTTAGTCACCTCTCCCCTCTCCAGTCGGTTTCAAAACTCTGCTGCCCGTCTCATCTTCCGCCAGGGTCGCTTTACTCATACTACCCCTCTCCTCAAGACCCTTCACTGGCTCCCTATCCATTTTCGCATCCTGTTCAAACTTCTTCTACTAACCTATAAATGTATTCACTCTGCTGCTCCCAGTATCTCTCCACACTCGTCCTTCCCTACACCCCTTCCCGTGCACTCCGCTCCATGGATAAATCCTTCTTATCTGTTCCCTTCTCCACTACTGCCAACTCCAGACTTCGCGCCTTCTGTCTCGCTGCACCCTACGCCTGGAATAAACTTCCTGAGCCCCTACGTCTTGCCCCATCCTTGGCCACCTTTAAATCTAGACTGAAAGCCCACCTCTTTAACATTGCTTTTGACTCGTAACCACTCGCCTCCACCTACCCTCCTCTCTTCCTTCCCGATCACATTAATTGATTTGATTTGCTTACTTATTTATTTTTTGTCTATTAGATTGTAAGCTCTTTGAGCAGGGACTGTCTTTCTTCTATGTTTGTGCAGCGCTGCGTATGCCTTGTAGCGCTATAGAAATGCTAAATAGTAGTAGTAGTAGTAGTAGTCAATCTGCAGCCCCCCATTACCTCTCTACCCTCCTCTCCCTGTATGTTCCCACCCGTAACCTCCGCTCTCAGGACAAATCACTCCTATCTGTACCCTTCTCCACCACTGCTAACTCCAGACTCCGCCCATTCTGCCTCGCATCACCATATGCCTGGAACAGCCTTCCCGAGCCCATACGTCATGCGCCCTCCCTGCCCATCTTCAAGTCCTTACTCAAAACCCATCTCTTCTCCCTTGCTTTTGGCGCATAACCACCTTCCCCACTCATGATACCTACACTGACTATATAGTTTGTAACCTTTAGATTGTAAGCTCTTTTGAGCATGGACGGTCCTTCCCCATGTTAAACTTGTACAGCGCTGCGTAACCCTGGCAGCGCTTTAGAAATGTTAAGTAGTAGTAGTAGTAGTAGTAGTTTTTCTCTGAGGGGTTTGGCACTTACGAATCGTGTTTTGGGCGGTCTGGAGTTTTTTTGTGAGTTGTTCTTTGCATCCCGCGTAGATTCCGTTACAGTAATCTGCATGGCTTAGGACCATTGATTGTATTAGGTTTTGAAAAATTGCTCTCAGGAAGAAAGGCTTTAATCGTTTGAGTTTCCACATTGCGTAGAACATTTTCTTTATTACGGAGTTTACTTGGCTCTCAAGGGTAAGGTTGTGGTCGATTGTGACTCCGAGTATTTTTTAGGCTGTCTGAGATAGGGAGGGTATGGCCTGGGGTGAGAGGGGATGAGAGGATGAGGCAGTGTGTTTTTTCCAGTGTTCAGTTTCAGTTGGAATGAGTTTGCCCAATAGTCCATGATGTTCAGGCTGTCATTGATCTCTTTGGTTATTTCTGTTAGGTCATGTCTGAAGGGAATGTAGATTGTTACGTCATCTGCATAGATGTACGGGTTAAGTCCGCGATTGGATAGGGACTTTGCCAGTGGGATCATCATTATGTTAAGAGTATTGGTGATAGTGGTGATCCTTGGGGTACTCTGCAGGCTGCTGATTTTACTTGGTATGTTCTGGTGATTAGAAAACCCTTAATCCAATTAAGTACGTTTCCATCGATTCCAAAGTGACCAAGGATTCTTAGTAGTATGTTGTGGTTTACCATGTCGAATACGCTCGACGTGTCGAATTGGAGGAGAAGTATGCTTTTACCTGTGGCTATTTCCTGTTTGAATTTCACCAGGAGAGTGACTAGGACAGTTCAGTACTGTGTGGGGGCGGAATCCTGATTGTGAGTCGTGTAGTATTGAGAACTTGTCCATGTATTCTGTGAGCTGTTTGGTTACCAAACTTTCCGTCAGTTTGACTACTAGTGGGATAGATGCCACTGGGCGGTAATTGGTGAGGTCATTTGTGTTTTTCTTAGTATCTTTTGGTATTGGGGTGAGTATATCAAATATATGTAAATATATATCAAACATATGTAAATAAATAAAAACAATATGCAAATGTAAATAAATAAAAACAATATAAAATGTCTGTCTTCATACTTCAGATGGTGAACTTGATGTTAGCTATTTGAGCCAAAACTGGGCATTTCATCTAGGCCAGGGTTCTTCCAATCCAGAGCTCTTCTTAACCTGCTTTCTAATTCTTTTGCTTTCTCAGGTCATTCAAAGTTTTGATGTTTGCCTGTTCCAAATTGTCTTGTATTCTGGGTAACCATTCTGTTTCTTAGCCATCATCTATAGGATTCTTATATAAATTTCTCCTAAACCTTTCTCTTTCGGTTTTGGTTGGTGGTACTTTCAGTGTACTAATGTTTTTTCCAAGTTCTCAGTACATCTGTTTTGTGTTATCTGTAAGTAATTTATTTTAATAGTTCATTTCTGTTTTATCTTCATATCTCTCCTGTTTTTGCCAGGGGCGTAGCCAAACAGCAGATTTTGGGTGAGCCTAGACAAGAAGTGGGTGGGCACGTGTTCTTCCCCCCTCCCCCACCAACTTAAAAAAATATCTCAGCTGGCAGGAAAACACTGTTCATTACCTTGGCAGCCTGCAGCAGGCATGTGCTGAAAACTGAGCATGTGCAGTTGCCAGTATCGGCAGCTTAGGAAGCTCAAACTTCTGGAGAGCAATGTTTTCAACACCATCAGGAGGAGGTCTTCAGCTGGCGGAGCTTGGGATCCCCACCAGCTACCACTAAATGTGTGCTGCTGTTGGGTGGGCCTGAGCCCTAAGTGGGTGGGCCCCAGTCCACCCAGGCCCACCTGTGGCTACGCCACTGGTTTTTGCACTTCTGCTGCTATTTTCAATTTATTATTCAAGTCGTTGAATTTAAGGTCTTCTGTTAATACAACATATTTGATGTTTTCAATCTTTCTCATAATCTTTGGTTATCTTAATCCTTTGAGATGCCCATCTAACCCACAGAGATTTTATTTTTCCTTCAGTATATGTTTTCCAATGACCTATCATTCTTAATGCAGATCAGGTGCTCCAAGCCATATCCTCAATAAAGCTGATGAACATGTGATAAATCGTTTAAGATATATGTCGTCTTCTTATGAGGATTTACATATTATTTAACATTAATTGAGATGGCACAGGTAATATATCTCCCATATATAAAAAAACCAACAAGAGATGTTCCAAGAAATTATGTTGCAGTCTTTTTTCAGTCCATATATTAGAAGAACATAATTATTCTTTCAGATTCATATCATGTGTATATATCTTATCCTGAGGGATTTATTTGGAAAACAAATGACCCATCTGAATCACTAAAATTGTAAATTTGTCTTAACATAAGACATATATTTTAAACAATTTACCATATATTCATCAGCTTTATGATTTATATTAGCCAATGTCTTTGTAACAGATTTTATGCTGGCAAAATGTCAACTTTTAGGCAGAGGATATCAGAACACAGGCATAATTTAAAGCATCAGAGTTGAAATTTCCTCAGTTTATCCCACTCTTAATTCATTAAGGGGCCCTTAAGTCCACCATTCTTACCAAGCGGTAATCCGGAACTACTGCCAGCACAACACAGGCATTGGAAGTAGTTCCACTCCCAGAATGTACCATTTCTGGTGCTAGGGATAATAGGTCCTTATTTTTTCCACAGCAGTTACCCGGTAGTAATTGGGCAGCGTATGTTATCGCCGGTTTAGCGTGGGAGCCCTTACCACCACCTCAATGGGTGGAGATACGTTCGCCCCTCCCAGCATGGCCACGCAGTAAATGCAATCTTACTGCATGTCCATTTCTTTTTTTTTTTCGTCCTTTTTACCAGCTGCAGTAAATAGGGCCACAGTGTGAGGCCAAAATAGCTGCCACCAATAGCACAGGGCCACTTTTTTTGCAGCTTAGTAAAAGTGCTCCTAAATTCCCAATTTGGACAGAGGTGGCAAATGGGATCTATTGTTATATCAAAGAAAACTGAGATATACAGGTTAAACACAATGCAACCAATAGGATTGCAATTCTGTAAAGGTTAGGCACCAATATCACACCCAAAATCAACATTCTAACAGCCAAAAAGCAGGGAACACACTAAACAGTATCGTATGAAGTCGAAATAGGCAGGCACAAATGCAATATTTCATGTATATGTGCAAGATGAAAAGCAGTTGCTTGGGGTGGAGAATGGGTATGTGCTGAGCAAAATCAGAAACCATGTGTGTAGGATATATTGTATACATGTCAGGTATACTGATGGTGCAAAAAACAGGTGACCAAATGTACACCTGCTACAAACACTGACTAAATGGCAAAGATTCTCTTTTGAACTGGAACATTGTTTGATGAATTGTGCTGTTGAGGGCATCTCAGTGCTTGGTTAGTCTCACTCATCCATTAAGTAGCTAGCTCTGTGTCCTCAACTAACTTTCTACAGCCTGATCAATATCCACTCTGCTCCATTTTGCCTTTTTTTTTTTAATCAAACACCCTCTCCGACCCTCTAAACTCCTGCTCCCCTTTTTATCCCCATCTCAGGCCCTCCATCCCCATCTCTCTGTGCAACAACCAGAGTGTGTGTTTGAGCATTTTGGTGCATCTATCTAACCACTGTCTGTCTTTTTCTGCATCTGTCTGTGTCTGTTTACCCATGTGTTTGTGTATTTGTGTGTATGTGATTGTGTAGTGCATTACCACAACTGGTGGTGGGTACTGAGTGCTAGTGGTGGTGGGTAAGAAGCATAACTGGTTATGGGTTTATGGAAGAACAGAGGCAAGGTATGATTTCTAGGGGCTTTTGCTTTCAAGACAGAGAGGCAACAGAGAAGGAGGAAGGTCCCCTCTGCAGAGGGTATGAAGGCCCTGAATACAGTTCATGGACATGATAAAGGAAAAGCATATGCACAGGTTTAGATTTGATAAGGAGGCTATAACATGATCATACTTAGACATCATGTTTCTCCATTGTTGATAGAGTTTCACTGGTTGCCTTTTGAGGCTCAAATTATGTTTAAGCTCTGTTTAACTTTTAGAATTTTACATGGGTTTTTGCCAGAGCGTTTTTTAACATTGATTCATGCTAATAGCTGGTGAAATGCTGATTGCTTTCTTCTAACATTTCCTTCCATGAAAGGAGTGATATTTAAATTTGTTCATGATAAATCCATTAGTTATCTTTCAGTGAAAGTATAGAACTTTTTTGCCTTTAATATTCAGCTGTTTCTAGTTATACTAATTTTTGAAAGCTGCAGAAATTTTATTTATATTACATATCCCATTTTTTGTAATAATTTTGTACTGTAATATTGTATGCTTATACTTTTTTTGATGCTGTATTTAGTTGCTTTGATTGTTACACTCCTTGAACATGCTTCATCAGGGATATGCCAGGATCTAAGTACTGAAAATAAAATAACATAGCCGGGCAAGAGAGGCTGCTGCCCACTTAGATTACTACTACTACTTAGATCTCTCTGAACATCAGCCTGACTATGAATAACTCCATCACTGTCTTCACTCTGTAAAGAAGTTCTTTGTTTTATGGATTTGCTCTTGGGATGGACAGCCTATTTGTATCTGCTTAAAGCTTATCTTCATAATAAAGTTGGACTACATTGCTTCATTATATGTTAATTATCGCACAGTTTGCTGACAATCGGTCTCTTGCACAGCTTCTGCTTTGAACTGGGATTTTCTTTTTTTTTTACATGCCGACCTTTCCACCTATTCTCATGCTTCTCTTATGATTCTTTCTGCAAATTCTATCAGGTTTTGATTGCTTTTGGAAGCAGAAAGAAGCCCGTTCAAGCCCTTGAGCGCTACTTGTGAAAAACAGCAGACCCAAACGCGAAGCACACATTGGCGTTTTTGTCCTCCGTCTAAATTTGAAGTGGCCATGCCTAAAGAAAAATTCCAAAGCACATATTGGTATGTGTTACTTGTGTCTAAATATAAGCATCCGGAAAAAAAAATTCAAATGCTTATATTTAGCTGTAGAAACAGCCGCTGAACTCTTCTGCACGTGCACCAAGGACAATCCTCCCACCAAACTCCCTAATGCACAAAGTCATGAGCGCGCCTATAATTGCATTTCATTAGTTTTGAGCATTAGCGCGTTGTTCTTCTGCGCTATTCCGGTGGTATTTTTAAAGCGCTATTCAGAATAGCATCAGAGTTTTGATTATCGGCCCCTAAGTGCTGTCCTATAAAGGGCACTTAGCCTGGAGTGTCTTTATTAGAATGACGCTTAGCATGGATTTTTCCCGGTGTCTAAATTCACTGAATCTAGGACTATGTACTTCAGCTAGCTTAGCACATGTGTATAAACATATTTTATTATCTATAATCAAATTTATTCAGAGCTTCACACCATTGCTTTATATATAACTACTTTTTGATCCTGTTCATTTAAATGGATAGAACATGAACAGCAGGAGGAGTTGTTGCATTGTGAAAGAATAAAGGGTTTCTACTGTGACTTTAAAATCAGTTACCAGCACAATCACTTACACCTCCTGAAACCTGGTGTAAATGCTGGCACTCAACCAATGGCAGTTGGGTGCAGAAATGACCCTATTCTATAACATTGTGCCTACATTTTTGGAACACCCCTGGCCCGCCCATGCCCCTCCCCTGGTCATGCCCCCTTTTGAGTTATGCATGAGACAATTTAGAGAACAGTGTTATACAATAGTGCATAGTCAAATCAATGCATAAATCCTAATTAGTGTCAATGTAAATAATTAACAGCTAATTAACTAATTAGTTTGCGTGTTGATCTGGGATCCGTACCCAAATTTGGGCGACCTTTATAGAGTCCAGGGGCAACAGCAAAGAATGAATCAGAACAAGCTCAGAATCAAATGTACAAATAAATGTTTTGCATTTGATATGTTTCTTATTTTATCTAGTATATTAGTATGCTCCGGGTACTTGCTTATTTGTGCAGCTTGTATTACATTTGTGTTCAATTAATATTATTTCATTCTCATACTCCTTTTTCGGGAAACATGACTAGTCAGTAAACATAAGTGACAGAATGCTTCCAGCAGCTCAAATTCTTTCTTTGACATGAAATCCTACACTCCCATAGGAGCAGGATGAAAGGTAGCCTCATGATCACATTTCCAAAACAATGGATCATGAAAGTGAGATAATGGTGTTCTTTGCTGACCTTTTTCTTCTAAACCTATTCAGTTGCATACTGACTTTGCGAATACAGGCATTTTGGTGGAAATGCATTCTAGAGTCAGGTCAATGGCAACCTACCAAGTAAAAGAACTATTTGAATAGAATTGATGGCCTTTGGGGTCTTGGACTGCCATGACACTGAGAAGTGACATAGCAAATGCTAATAAATTAAGGTGCTTATTTTAGAGCATTATTTGGGGTTTAGATGAGTATATATTGGAATTAAGACATTTATGCAACATAAACATCTAAATCCTGATTTTACAAAGCTGAGATATGTACGTCTAAAACTGAAAAATGTGTATATGGCAAGGAAGCATGGTCTGGGCATGTTCTGGGTGGGCCTAAGGTGCAATGAAAACACGTATTTCTCATTTCAGCAGAGGAATGCACATCTATGTTGAAAAAGATCAACATCTGGATTTACTCTTGCAGGTGGGGTTCTGAAAGTAAGGGATTTGTTCCATCTTGAATTGCCCTCTTTTCTTGGCATGCAGGTCTTCTAGTTATCTCTCCTTTAGAAAGCAGTTAAAGACCTATCTGTTTAAACGGCTTCTGTCATAATTTGTGAAATTAGAAAAGATTATCTTTGCTATTCTGAAAAATCAAAATCCCTTCAAGGTTACTGCCTGAAGAAATGCATATTAAGAGGGGCATAATCGAAAGGGGCACCCAGGTTTTCATGAGGGCATCCTCGCAGAACGGCTCTGAAAAGGAGCGGGGCAACCCGTATTATCAAAAAAAGATGGGCGTCAATCTTTCGTTTCGATAATACGGTCGGGAACGCCCAAATCATGAAATTTAGGTCGACCTTAGAGATGGTCATCCTTAGGTCGTTTTAGAGATGGTTGTTCCCGGTTTTCGGCGATAATGGAAACCGAGGACAGCCATCTCAAAAGCGACCAAATCCAGGCCATTTGGTCGTGGGAGGAGCCAGCATTTGTAGTGCACTGGTCCCCCTCATATGTCAGGACATCAACCGGGCACCCTAAAGGGCACTGCAGTGGACTTCAGAAAAAAGTCCCAGGTGTATAGCTCCCTTACCTTGGGTGCTGAGCCCCCCAAATCCTCCCAAAAGCCAAAACCCACAACCGTACACCACTACCATAGCCCTTAGCGATGAAGGAGGGCACCTAGATGTTGATACAGTGGGTTTGTGGTGGGTTTTGGAGGGCTCACATTGCCACCAAAAGTGTAACGGGGGGGGGGGGGGTTGGGCCTAGGTCCATCTGCCTGAAGTACACTGCACCCACTACAACTGTTCCAGGTACTGGCATACTGCTGTGATGGACCTGAGTATGGCATTTGAGGCTGGCATAGAGGCTGGCAACAAAAGTATTTTAAAACTTTTTTATGATGGGAAGGGGTTAGTGACTACTGGGGGAGTAAGGGGACATGATCCTCAATTTCCTCCGGTGGTCATCTGGTCAGTTCGGACCTTTTTGATGCTTGGTCATGAAAACAAATGGACCAAGTAAAGTCGGCCAAGTGTTCGTCAGGGACGCCCTTCTTTTTTCCATTATCGGCCAAGGACACCCATCTGCTAAACACGCCCCAGTCCTGCCTTCGCTGCACTGCCGGACACGCCCCATGAACTTTGGTTGTCCCCGCAACGGAAATCAGTTGAGGGCGCCCAAATCGACTTTTGATTATGCCGATTTGGGCAACCTTGCGAGAAGGATGCCCATCTCCCGATTTGTGTCGATAGATGGGCGCCCTTCTCTTTCGAAATTTCACCTGAAAGCATACTGATTCCTCAAGTCCTCTATATGAGATCCAAGCTTTCTAAACAAGAGGTCATTGAGTAAGCAAGCAAATAAATAAATAAAGAAAGAAAATAACCAGAAAAACCTCAGAGAGTCATTATAGCAATATGCTCCTCAAAGGTATAATAATGTCACGATCTGTTTAGTTGCCAGAAATGCAGTAAGCTGGGATGGTTCAAAAAATACATATTTACAAGACTGAAACCTGACTACACACTTACATTGATACCTCAAAAAGAAAGTGGCTTTGATCTGAAGTCCCCCCAGTCTCATCATTATAAATTGTTTCCTCTGTCTCTGGGTATCCCAAGAGACATCGGGGAAAACTCTAATTTTCATACCAAGAAACAATTCATCTCTATGGCTCAAGAACATATTCAATAGCCATTGTTTAACAGGTGATAAAGCAAGATCTGCAATCAGAGTAGAACTGGTAACCATCTCTATAGGAGATGAGTCTATTGTAGCTGGAACATTCAATTGTTCATTATGGTCTTGTGGTGCTTACAGCTTCTTTTCAGAACTTTTCATCTCAGGTATGTGGAGGGGCATTTTCGATATGACATCTAAGTCCGATTTTGGATGTTTTGCACAAAACGTCCAAAATCCGAATAGGACAAAAGGTCATTTTCGGAAAAGAAAAACATCTATCTTTTTTTCTTCTGAATGTACTGTTTTGAACAAGGTTTTGTGATTTGGGCGTTTTGTTTTTTGGTCCATTTTCTAAAAAAAAAACCCAAACAAAAAAACCCGAATAGGTGCAAAATGTAGAGATTCATGTCATTGGGATGTAGGAGGAGCCAGAAGTTTTAGTAGACTGGTCCCCCAGACATCCCAGGAGAGCAATGGGGCATCCTAGGAGGCACTTCTGTGCATTTATAAAAATGCTCTCAGGTACACATCTCACCTATGCTCCCTTATCTTGGCCTCTGAGCCCTCCAAAACCCACCCAAAAGCCATTGTCCCCCACTCTACACTACTGTAATAGCCCTTATAGATGAAGGGGGCACCTATATGTGGATACAGTAGGGTTTTGGTGACCTTGGGAGGGGGTCACAGTTTCCATCACAAGTGTGACAGGTAGAGGGAGATAAGGACCTGGGTACCCCACTGTGTACTGCACCGACCACTACACTACTCCAGGGACCTACATGCTGCTGTAATAGATCTGACTTTAACATCTGCAGCTGTCATACAGGCTGGTAAGTCATATTTGTATTCACAATTTTGGGGGGTGGGAGGGGCTGAGCTAAGGGTTTGACTATTTTCCTCTGTTGGAGTAGCTTTAGATAGTTCAGACCTAATTTGAACGATCTTATTGGTGAAATGATCAGCTAGGTCTTGGGCAGTGGGACATGTTTTCTATGAATGTTCATCATCATTAGTGGAAGCTAGTTTTTTTTTTAACTAAGGAGAAAAGGTTTTTTGCTGCCAAAATCATCTTGACCTATTAAGCTGCTATAGTACTGACGTTTTGGATCAGCTACCTTCTTTCTGTAGCATCGGAAGGCTGACTTCTATTTGGATTTATCAGTTGTATCTTTGTTCTTTCTCCATTGCTTTTCAAGATGTCAACATTCCCTTTTTAGGATGGATAGTTCCTCTGTAAACCATGGTGAATTTCTAGACATCTTGACCTTTTTAGTGTTAAATGGAGCAATTTTGTCTAGTATGGCTTTCACCTTGGTATTCAAGCGGGATTTGATCGAACCATGTGTAAGAGATGAGGTAGCTCAGACCAGAAAGTAACCTCATTGATTTTACCTCTGGTGGAGATATGTTTGGAGGACTTGTGCCTGGTTAAGATTGATATACAGATATCAATGGTGAAATCCAGTTGGAAGTGATCAGACCATGGTACTGGCTTTCACTTAAGTGAACTAATCAAGCTATTAAGATAGGAAGTCATGGCCTTTTTCATGAGTTGCACCCTCAGAGAATGTAGCTAGTTTGCAGTCCTTCAGGAATGATTTGAAGTTGTGGACATTGGTATCCGCATCATATTCCAAGTGTAGGTTTATGTCTCCCAGGAAGATAATCCTAGAAAATTGGGTCATGGTAGAGGAAGTAATCTCTACAAGTCGAGGTTCTGCCTTGGACCAAGCTCCCGGAGGATGGTAAATGAGGAGTAGACTGATTTGATTTGCCTCTTTTGAATCATCGCAGAATTTGTACAGCATGTATTCCAGTTCAGAGAAAACCCCAGAACTAACTAAAGACACATGCAAAAAACTGTTATATATAAGAGCAAGCCCTCCACCTTTATAACCTTGTCTTGGAAAGTGAAGAATATCATAACCGGGTGGATAGATGTGACGCAATAGAAATGAAAATACCGATGAATGTACATTGAAGCAAGAGAAGTGAAGTTTATAGAGATCATGACTTGTAGTATTGCATCTGTGGGAGTTAGCCATCAGTCTCAATGGACTACCTACAAAGCTACATTAGTAGCTGGATTTCTGATTACTTTTGTCATGTTAAATGTGTATAATTTGGAAAAGCTTTTAGCTACACTCATCTGGTACTTGCAAAAGAGCATTAGGAGAATTGTCTGTGTAGAACCCACTGCAAACAGAAAGCTGGACAAGCCCTCAACACTTACCACAGAGCCTTTGGCCTTAAAGCACCTTACCTTTTGACAGTGGCGTTCCTAAGGGGGCTGACACCCGGGGCGGATCGCCGATGTGCCCCGCCCCCTGGGAGCAGTGCAGACCCCCCCCCCCGGCGAAGGAACCCCCCCGGGTGCACGCCGCTGGGGGGGTGCCGCGTGCGCCTGTCCTCTGTTGTTCCATGCTTCTTCTCTGCCCCGGAACAGGAAGTAACCTGTTCCGGGGCAGAGAAGAAGCCTGGAACAACGGAGGACAGGCACGCGCGGCACCCCCCCCCCCCCCCCCAGCGGCGGGCACCCGGGGCGGACCGCACCTACCACCCCCCCTAGGAACGCCACTGCCTTTTGACTGTTGCCCACACTAAGTGCAAACACCTAAGACTTTTTTGCCCCTAATTGCATTCCATTTAAGGATGCAATTAGCTACATCTATTCAGTGTAGTTAGCATGTAGAAACTACTTCTGCTTTAACTATTTTCTGCTCATATCCAGCCTCATTCCATGTTAATTGTTAATATTGGCAATTAGCATGCCTTAGCAATTAATGCAGAGACCATGCTGTTAGCATGTGCCAACTGCTGTACTAACAGCTAACAGCAGCTTTGGAAATAGGCCTTGAAATATTCCTGTCACTAGTCTAAGGTTCTTTTGATGCTGACAGCAACATTGGAAGATGAATACTTCATGGTTAGCAGTTGAAGTTACATGTTTAGCACTATGTTTTCTCAATCTGTTCCGTTTGTCATTTTAATTCATACCTTGGAAGTAAAACATTTCAGGTACCTGAATGAAATGTAACTAACTTTAGTTTGCATGCATGCAAGTTCAGAAATACTACTAAGCTATAATTGTTTTCAGGGGACACTGAAGCAATTTGACATGCTAGGCTGAGAAATATACAAATAATTAACCACCCAGCTGTGATTATTTCAGTCTATTTATAACATCATTCAAATCCAGATTTCTTTGAATTCCAACCATCTTGAAACTTTATTCATAGAAAATACTTTTCCTCTTTCATGAGAATTCTTAAAACACACTTTACAGTTTCAATTTATATTACTTGCATGTCATCCAATCAAATTTACGTAAAGTGCAGTACACAGACGCCTCCACCTACATGCGGCACGTTTCACAATTCGCTGCCCCAGGGTATGGTCCGAAATTCAGCTTAAGTACAGAACAGTTTTTCTCCACATTGTATCGGTGTCTGCCTTCTTAGAAAAAGTGTTCTGTACTTAAGCTAAATTTTGGACCATACCCTGAGGCAGCGAATTGCGAAACATGCCGCATGTAGGTGGAGGCATCCGTGAACTGCACTTTACGTAAATTTGATTGGATGATATGCAAGTGATATAAATTGAAGCTGTAAAGCACGCTTTAAGAATTCTCATGAAAGAGGAAAAGTATTTTCTATGAATAAAATTTCAAGATGGTTGGAATACAAAGAAGTCTGGATTTGAATGATGTTATAAATAGACTGAAATAATCACAGCTGGGTGGTTGATTATTTGTATATAGAGATGCCTTTGCTGATTTGAGAGACCGATTAAGGAGAAGCAGAGAAAAGTAGTCACATGCCTAAATGTTCACAGTTCTGATCTACAATGTTTTTATGTAAATGTTATTAAAGCCACACAACTCCCTAAATCAAGGTCTCTCTGGCCTGGGGAGCTCACTCCCTGGAGTCTCAGCTCTTTTCTTGAACCGTAACACTCACTAGGAAGGACCCATTCCTTACTCGTACACTCATACCAGAGAAACAGAGAAAAATGAAGGCAGATAAAGACTATATGGCTATTCAGTCTGCCCATTTATGCTGTGAGGCTATTCCACACATTCACCACCCTTTCTGTGAAGAAGTATTTTCTCGGTTTACTCCTGAGTCTATCCCCTTTAACCTTCATCCTATGGCCCCTCATTCCAGAGCTTCTTTCAATTGAAATAGACTTGCCTCCTTTTCATTTATTGCACACAGGTATTTAAATATCTTTATCATATCTTCCTTCTCCTGCCTTTATTCCAAAGTATATGTATTGAGATCTGTAAATCTGTCCCTATGCGCTTTCCCCTGGGTTCTGTACAGGTCACCCAAAGTTGGGTGCGTAATTTAGAGAATAGATCACAGATCTGCATGCAAAACTAATTAGCTAATTAGATGATAACAAGCATTCACAAGCATTTAATCAGAAGTAATTAGGAGTTACACATGTTTCTGCCTTACACCCTGTTCTATAACATGCTAAATTTTAAAGTGCGCAATTTCAAAGGGGACATGGTCATGGGAGGGGCATGGGTGGGCCAGGGGCATTTCCATAAATTAGGTACAATGATATGGAATACTTGCATTTGTGTGCAAACTGCCATCAGTTGGGCACAAAGATACCATTCTTTGGCAGGTGTAAATGCTCATGCCCTAAGTTAGACATGACATGTGCACTAAGACAGTCTTCTGCAAAGGTCATTCTGTACAAATTGCCATTTAAAGAATACTAGCTTAGCACACATCATTTCGGCACATATCTTTGGGTGCCATTTACAGGTTCTGGTCCTTACGACGAAGACCGCTGACCTATTTAGTAGTTTCCCTCTGGGTCGACTCCATTCTGTTTATATCTTTTTGAAGGTGAGGTCTCCAGAATTATGAACAGTATTGTACTTGCTCCTAGGCACTTTCCACTGTGGACACCATCGTTAAAATGTCCTTCCTCCATTGTGAAGCCTCTGAAGCCAACCACCAGCAAGAGGAATTTATTGCTCCCTTACATGGGATTAGGATTTGGAATTGCGATTATATATGCATTTTGTATATAATCTGTTATTTTATCATATATACTGTTTTGTTTATTGAAAAGAAAGATAAGCAAATGTGAGCTGAACCAGGGAAAGTCCATGAGAAGTAACTAATAAAGAGGCTCCATTACTAAGCTGCGTTAGGCGTTAATGAACACCTAATGTAGCAAAAATGGCCTAACTCAGGATGTGCTAAAGCGCCCTGCTTTACTGTTGTCATTTGTGTGTGCTAAAAGCATCATATTTATTTTTTGTAATTTTTTTCAAGGAGCTTATTGGGGAGGACAATGGGCAGACAGTGTGCATGAAACGGTAACCAGTTATCGAATGTACATTAGAGTGCACTAAGGGGAAAATTCTATAAATGGCGCTCACAATTTAGCACCCCCAAAAATTGGCCCTGAATGGTATCCTATGATGGATGTTCCAGGATTGGTATCCTTTATAGAATAGCGCATAGCGCCAGGATTCATGCTCAACTTTGGGCACGAGGAGTTACACCAGTTGAAACCAGGTGTAAATCCTGACATTTAAGATGGATGCAGGTCCCCAAAATTTTATAACACTTACACATTTTAAGGGAATGCCTTTGACCTGTCTGTGCCCCACCCCATGACCACTATAAATAGGTGTGTAAGTGAGTTTTCAGGTGGATCTGCCATTTTTGCACTATTTCAACACCTTGTATCCATTATAACGGGTTTACACATTGAAAATCTGGTGCAGAAGAAGTGCCTAACGTTCAGTGCTGTATATAGAACTTTCCTTTCACTGGTTACCACAGGGTTAATGCAGGAGCCCTTACCGCCTTCCTAGTAAAATTAGCACACGGTCATAAATGAAACAAATATTAAAAAGGCTTTTTTATGGCCTTGCAAAAAAAGGGCTTAACATGTGAGAAAGACCCAAATGCCAATGCACTAAAACCCATTTCTTAGTGCAGATTTGTAAAAGAGTCCCAAAGAAAGGGGTCCTTTTACCAAGCTGCAATAAAAATGGCCCTGTGCTAGGGTATCCCCCTCAACCCAACCCCCCATGTACCTTTAGTTGGAGGAGGAGGGACTAGTGCTCCATCCTCTGCCGAGCGTCACTTCAAAATAGCAGCACCCTGCCCTGCCTGGTGCATCCTGGGATTCACTGGGCGGGGCTTAACTTCCATATAAGTAGGTGGGATGCTACAGAAAGGCTTCAGGTGGATGAGAGAAGCAGCCTGCCTTCAGTGCTTCAGAAGATAAGAGAAGCAGCAGGTAATTTATGGTTAGGAGGGAAACAGAGCAATGCTGGGTGAGGGTGAGATATTTATTTATTTATTTATTTATTTGTTGCATTTGTATCCCACATTTTCCCACCTATTTGCAGGCTCAATGTGGCTGTTAACCTACTGTTAACTTGCATTAATTTTTTTTTTTTTTAGGATTTTTTTTATTTAATGATTAGCTGCCAAATACAGAGTATGAATTATTCTTCCATGCACCTTGGTGGAAGCCGTAACACAACACACAGGATGATGGACACACAATTATACTGCGGGATGGTGGAGAAAGACACACAAAGATTGCCTCTCTTCCCAGGCTAAGGATAGAAAGGGGGAAAGTATAGGGGAAGAGCCATATGCTTGAAGTACAAGGCATTTTTCAACAAATAAAAGAGAATGCATTTGGAAATACAATTTTGAGGATACCCCCCCATGAAGTTTGAAGGTAGGCTGGTGGGAATGGATGTTATTAATATACTGGTCAGTAGTGTCATAATAGTTGGTGGCTCTCCTTTAGCTCATTAGAATCCAAAGTGGCCCCAGCTTAAAAATTAATGAGGACCCCTGATATAAGGGGAACCTCAGATACTCTGGCATGTCATACTCTTAAAGAGACAGCAGATCTACCAGGTTATCTCCTGCTGACTTGGTGATCCCTGGATTTTCAATGGCACATAACAGGATCATGTCGCTGAAAATCCAAGGAGGCTACTGCAGCACTATCCAATTAGTGCTGGGGTGGTCTGGGGCAGGAGTCGGGGTGGACCTAGAAGGTATCCAGGCATGTCCAAGGTTCATTGCTGGTGCCTGGATAACTATCTAGGCAAGTAGGACTATACTTTTACTAAGGTGTGCTAACAGATTAAGCATGTGCTACTTAGTGTGCACTAACCCCTGGATTCTATATATCACGTTGAGATTTCTGTGCAGAAATTGAAGCGTATTCTATAATAATGTATATAATCTAATTGGTTAACAAGCCAATTAACAAGCATTATTGACACTAATTGGCCTTAATTAGAATTTACATGCAGAACTGTCTAGTCATATTCTATAAGTGCTGCATGTAAATTCTAAGTCGCATTGTTGAAAAGTGGGCGTAGAATGGGTGGGTCATGGATATTTCTAAAATCTATGTGCATTGTTACAGAATACACCTAATCTGTGCCTAATTTAGGCGTCAGCATTTACACCAGGTATTACTTGGTGTAACTGCCCATGACTAAACTTAGTCACGCATACGGGCACTTGGCATATTCTATATACTGCACGGAAATTTAGGCTTATTCTATAAAGTACAACTAAATTGAGGCACACTTTATAGAATGCGCTTAGAAGAAGTTCATTTTGGTGTCAAATGTTTAAGCGTGGTATGTAGAATCTAGTTCTAAATCCGTTAGTGCACCTTAGTAAAAGGACCCCCCAATTTTTTATTTTTGCTCACACCTTTTTCAGGAGTAGCTCAAGGTGAGTTACATTCAGGTACACTGGATATTTCTCTGTCGTAGGAGGGCTCACAATCTAAGTTAGTACCTGAGGTAATGGAGAGTTAAGTGACTTGCCCAAGATCACAAGAAGCAGCAGTAGGATTTGAACTGGCCACCTCTGGATTGCAAGACTGGTGCTCTAACCACTAGGCCACTCCTCCACTCCATGGTTATCACATTAACTGCTAGCGCCAGTAGGAGTCCGTTGATATCGAAGTTTGTAAAGGACATTAATGAGTGCCTGATATTGAGGCTATATTCTTTAGCAATGCTCTATTTTCTGAGGGCTGACTACAACTGAGGACCCCTACACCTATCACAATATTTATAACAATTTGAGGGGGTCTTTTACTAAAGCTTAGCTTGACTAATCTGCAGCAGGACCCATTTTATTCCTATAGGCCCTGCTGCAAATAACTTGAACTAAGCTTTAGCAAAAGACCCCCCTGAGAAATTGACACATGTACCACATTTGATAGTTTTAAGGGGTGTTTGAAGAGTCTCATAGATTAGATATTCATAGGAGAAAAATTATTTTGGAGTCTAGTGTTTTCTTGCATTGGGTTTTCCTTGATAAAAATTCTTTCAACTCATACATTAAAGAGCAGCTAGAATAAAAGCAGCAGAACACCATAGTTTGTAATATCTAAGATACTGTTACCACGAATATAGAATCACATAATGCATAGCAGATTTTGTAAAATTATTATAATCATTTGCCATCCCCATGTAGCTGTGAAATTACTGTGACAAATCGATGTAGGCCAATGCAATTCAAATCATAGCACTTAGCATTTCATTTCCGTGTCAGAAGAGAAAGACTGTTGTGATTAATATCTTTTATTTTGCTTTCCACCTTTGCTAAAAGTTAAATTTACAGTTATGCCATCTGGATTATAATGGCAAGCTTTGTTACTGACAAAAAAAAAAAGAAATTTTAGAAGAGGAAGCAGTGCTAAGTCAAGTTTTGTGGTTGGGAAATCAAGTTCCAGTGAACTTGGCCTACTGAGAGACTAAGCAGATGGAGGGGAGAGGACAGTGGTAAAGTAATGGAGAAGAAAGAGTGATGAATAGACTTGCTCAAGAGGAACAATCTGTTATTGCTATTGCTTTCAAAAAATCAAGGTTACAACTGGAAAACATCTTATCTGGGCAGTCCAAGACAGATGTATTAAGAACTTAAGAGTTGCCCTACTGGGTCAGGTCAAGAGTCCATCTAGCTATGCTACTTAATGCCAGGAATAAACAGTGGCTTTCCCCAAGTCTAGCTTAATAATGGTTTACGGACTTTTCTTCCAGGAATTTGTCCAAATCTGTTTAAAACCCAGCTATGCTAACTGCTTTTACCACTTGCTTACACTGAGTGAGAAATAGTTTCTCCTACTTGTTTAAAATATGCTGCTTTGTAGCTATGTATTAGAGCAACTTAGATAACGTTTTGCTACACAAGGTAGTAGAAGGGAAAAGTATAAACATGTCATCTGCCTGATGGGTCTCAAATAATTGCAGAGTGCAGTCCCTTCAAAATGGGATATGTTTATACTTTTCCCATTTACTACCTTGTGACAAAACTCTATCTAAAGGGCTCTTTTACTAAGCTGCAGTAAAAGGGGCTCAGCGCTAGTGGTGCTGGCTGTTTTTGCCGTGAGCTGAGGCCCTTTTTACCTCAGTAGGTAAAAAAACCTGAAAACCCCATGGCCAATTTGAGGGGGGAGCATTTACCACCAACCATTGATGTTGCGGTAAGGGCTTCCATGCTAACACAGCAGTAACCGGGAAGCGCAGTGCTACAAGATTACTGCTGGGTGACCCCACACGGTAATATATTTCTGGAATTTCCGTTAGCGCCGGACATGCCACGCGCTGGGGCAGAATTACCACCAGAGGCTGTGTTAGGCCTGTGGGAGTTCCAATTTATCACGTGGCAAGCCTGTTACCATTCAGCAACCCCTCTGTAAAAGGGCCCTTCTATCAACTGAATTCATTGAGGGCTCTTTTTACCAAGCAGCAGTATAAAGGAGCCCTGCAGTGGCATTGGCATGTGAGTTTGCCACATGTCAAGGTCACTTTTTACCGCCAGGGGTAAAAGGCTTTTTTCCTTGAAGGGAAGGAAATGGCCAAGCGCTAAGCAAAGGCATTGGTGTGCAGCCATTTCCTGGGTGACCCCTTACTGCCTCCTATTTAGGAGAAGGTAATGGTTCTGGCGGTAGCCCAGTGGTAACCGGGCAGTACATGGTGCTGCCCAATTACCACTGGGCACACCCTCAGCACTAGAAAATACAAAACTATTTTCTAGCACCAGAAATGGCACATGCTGGGAGCTGAATCGCCACGCAGCAAGCCGGCAGAAGACTCACCGCACTTTTGTAAAAGGATCCCTGAAATTGTTGAAAAATGGTCCAATTCTCATGGTTTGAAATCAAATAAATATAAGACCAAATTACTATAGCTGAACAACCCCACAAATCAATTCCTCAGTCTTTGACCCTTTCAATGGGTCTATCTTTACAGGTGGATAAATCAACTACAGTTCTTGGTTTCATTTCAGATACCAACCTTACTCTGAAACCTCAGGTTAATAAACTTATCAAGACATTATTTTTTTTTTAGGTTATGACAGCTTCAAACTATTAGATCTTTATTTTTAGAAGAACATTATTCTGTATTAGTACCGGCTTTAATTCTTTCGCACCTAGATTACTGTAATGGTCTATACTGTGGTATTTCTAATAAACTGGTTAAGAAACTTCAGACACTACAAAATGTTTCAGTACATATGATCTTTAAGTGCCATAGAACCAGTGGCGTAGGAAGGGGGGGCGGGAGGGGCGGTCCGCCCTGGGTGCACGCGCTCGGGGGGTGCCGGCCCCGCTGGTTCCCTGCTCTCTCTGCCCCGGAACAGGCAGAGAGAGCAGGGAACCAGCGGGGCCGACGCAGCTCCGAGTGACATGCACTCGGGGCGGATCGGCCCTCCCGCAGGTAACAATGCGGTCCGGGGGGGGTGCGCCGCAGAGGGGGGGGGGTCGCGCCGTGCTGCACCCGGGTGGGGGGTGCGCAGCGGCGACCCGCCCCGGGTGCTGTTAGCCCTCGCTACGGCACTACATAGAACTGCTGGTACCACCCTCTTGTTGTTTAAATTGCATTGGCTTCCCATACGAGCGCAAGTTTATTTTTAAATGGCTTGTATTATTTTTAAATTTTTTAGGGAGTTGGATCAGAATATATGATTCAATTATTCTCTTTTCTGGAAAATGTTAAATCTCTATGGTCTTCTGTTTCATCTGTTATTTACTTTCCTTCACCAAAAGGAAAGTTATGCATTATTTCTGGATCTTTAAAAGTTCCTTCAGCTTTCAAGCTATTCATTGTTGGAATTCTACTATTACTACTATTTATCACTTCTATAGCGCTACAAGGCATACGCAGCGCTGTACACCATACACAAAAAGACAGTCCCTGCTCAAATAGCTCACAATCTAAATAAGACAGGCAAACAGACAGAACAAGGCAAGGGAATTAAAGAGGTGGGGTACAGGGCAAGTGAATAAAGGTTAGGAGTCAAAAGCAGTGTCAAATAGGTGGGCTTCTAGGAAGTATTGAGAAATTTGAATTCGTATCCTCTTTTTGAATACTCCCTTAAAACGTTTTCAGAAAATTTATTATAAGTGTTATTTTAAATTGTATTGGTCAGTTAATTTGCTGGTCTCTTTGTAGTATAAAACTACTATGTAATCCATTTTGAACCAGGATAAATTCAGATTAGATAGATTAGATTTAGACCTCAAACGTGTCTTTTTATATCTGTGTAATATGCAAGTTTAGAGACAACCTGTGCTTTGCACCATTGAGGAAAACAGAAATCTCTAGTGTCTACTAAAGTACTGGATTTTGACTTGTAAATGACCCCACAGCTTCGGGTACAAGGGGAGGGTTTTCCTGACCAGAGATGTAATTGTGGGAGGAGACTCCTCTTGGAGGAAAACTGTGGCTGGTATAAAACTCCACCCCTATTTGAATTCCTTTGTCTTTGACTCCTGCTTCCCCAGCCATTGTACCACACTGTAAGGGAAACAGGGTCCTTCGCACCTGGAGAAGCAAGGAGTAGAAGGTATTAACAGAGCTCCTAAGGCTGTTGCACTGGGAAAACAGCCCACTACCATACCCTTCAAAGGAGGATCAAGGGGAAACAGTAAGAGAACTGAAATAGTACAGCAGTTTGAAACCTGAGAAATAGGAAAGGACAATCAGAAGTCATTGAGAGCCATAACAAACAAGAAACTTATAGCAGAGTTCATCTGGGGAAGAAACCATTAGATGAAAAAAAAAAAAACTACCAGGAGCCTTCAAAAGAGTGGAAAGCCCTGAAGACACAGAAGAGATTGCAAGTGTTGGAATCTATTTTCATTTTGCCTTTGTTGATTCAAAACCCAGCTTCTGGTCTGGATTGAATTATTGAGTGCCAATGAAGAATGGAAAATGTGGATTCTGTGTCAATGACCTCCAAGTAAATGCTGGTCTGGTCCTGACCCATGGACAAACTTTAAACATTTTCACCTGAATTATAAATATTACTAAAGGTTGTGATAATGAACCAATTAGCACCAATACTTGAATGTTAACAATCAATTACTGTTGCTAATTGGCCACAGTGGCCTGCCTCAGGAGTCTTCAAAATGAATGTGTTCAACACTCTAGCTCTCAAATATAGTACCAGATTTCAATACACCTTGAAACATGTAGTGCTGTCGCTCAGACTATCGTAACTGCTAATTTGCTCATGAATTCGCTGCATGTTTCAAGGTGTATTGAAATCTGGTGCTATATTTGAGAGCTAGAGTGTTGAACACATCCATTTTGAAGACTCCTGAGATGGCTGCTTTTGCCGAAACATGATTCATGTCGAGTCTATTGGATGTTTGAATAAAATCCCTGTATAATTACTACTACTACTTATCATTTCTATAGCGCTACTAGGCGTACACATCATCTAGCTCTATTTTCTTTGGTGTCACCTTTGCTGTGTTTGCTTGACTTGTAGTTTGTGAAGGACTTTGTTCTTCTGTTTTTTTTTGTCAGCCTAACTTTGAGCGCCATTTATAGAATAACACTAAGTGCTATTTTTTTCGGCACTGATTTTTTTCAGCACCATTTAGCCCTTTACAAAAAATCATAACCCTCCCAAACTATCTAGATAAGAAAATGGTTGCACGCGTTTCAGGGTATGCTTTCTCTTTCTATCTCCTCTTCATAAGTACATTAGTACATAAGTATTTCCACACTGGGACAGATCAAAGGTCCATCAAGCCCAGCATTCTGTTTTCAACAGTGGCCAATCTATGTCACAAATACCTGGCAAGGTCTCAAAAAAGCTCAATACATTTTATGCTGCTTATCCCAGAAATACAAATCAAAAAAGAATGGCTAAGCTCTACCTTAATGTTATTGTAGAATACGCAAATCAATGAAAGGAGAGCACATTGACACAACAGAGGTAGATTATATATATGTAGGGGACGTCTCATACAGTCACTGGGACACTTATATGTGTCTGGCTTATATTGAGCCAATGTGTTTGTGACAACGTATAATCATTGACTGCCCCCAGCCTCCAATAATGCACAGTATTTGCTCTTTGTGAAATTGCTTGTGTTCAATTTATAAATATACGTGCCTAAATATCACACTGTGACCATATCACTTTTTTTTATATAATTGTTTTTATATGCATTCATGGAGTTCTAAATCAGATCCTGCCTATACTGAGCACCATTAAAATATATGCCTATCACCCTTGACAAAGCAAACAATTGCGAAACAGGCTTCTGTCGGGTGGGCATTGATTTTGGAGATCTGAACAAGACTTGATAAATGAAGTCCAAGAAGCACGAGGGACATACTAACTGCTGGATTTAAAGCAACACAAAGCAACTCGTAGCCTCTAAGAAGATTGAGATAAGTTATATATATATTCATTTTTGCCTGCATTGCTTTGCATTGCTGTAGTTGACTACAACAGAGCTAAACGTTTTGAAGATTTAGAACTCCATGAATGCATATAAAAACAATTATATAAAAAAGTGATATGGTCACAGTGTGATAGTTAGGCACGTATATTTATAAACTGAACACAAGCAATTTCACAAAGAGCAAATACTGTGCATTATTGGAGGCTGGGGGCAGTCAATGATTATACGTTGTCACAAACACATTGGCTCAATATAAGCCAGACACATATAAGTGTCCCAGTGACTGTATGAGACGTCCCCTACATATATATAATCTACCTCTGTTGTGTCAATGTTCTCTCCTTTCATTGATTTGTGTATCCCAGAAATAAGCAGTGGATTTTCCCCAAGTCAATTTAATAATGGTTTATGGACTTTTCCTTTAGGAAGTCGTCCAGACCCTTTTTAAACTCCACTAAGCTAACCACCTTTACCACATTCTCTGGCAATGAATACCAGAGTTTAATTACATGTTGAGTGAAGAAATATTTTCTCCGATTTGTATTAAATTTACTACTTTGTAGCTTCATCGCATGCCCCCTAGTCCTAGTATTTTTGGAAAGAGTAAACAAACAATTCACGTCTATCTGTTCCACTCCACTCATTTTTAAAGACCTCTATCATATCTCCCCTCAGTCATCTCTTCTCCAAGCTGAAGAGCCCTAGACGCTTCAGCCTTTCCTCATAGGAATGTCATTGCCCTTCTCTATACCTTTTCTAATTCCACTATATCTTTTTTGAGATGCGGCGACCAGAATTTAACACAATATTTGAGGTGCGGTCGCACCATGGACCGATACAAAGGCAATATAACATACTCACTTTTGTTTTCCATTCCTTTCCTAATAATACCTAACATTCTATTTGCTTTCTTAGCTGCCACAGCACACTGTGCAGAGGATTTCAACATGTCATCAACAACGACACCAAGATCCCTTTTTTGGTCAGTGACTCCTAATGTGGAACCTTGCATTACGTAGCTATAGTTCAGGTTCCTCTTTCCCACATGCATCACTTTGCACTTGCTCACATTAAACGTCATCTGCCATTTAGACACCCAGTCTAGTAAGGTCCTCTTGTAATTTTTCACTATCCTCACAAGAGATTCTCTACCAAACTCAGCATCTCCTCAATTTAAGATACTGGTTAGGAGGAAGTTTGTTCTTTAAAGCCCCCATGATGATTTAAATAATGCAACAGTTTATTCCAATCCATTGGTTTCCCATACATTGTTTCCCCAAATCATGCACTGTCTTAATCACTACTACTACTACTTAACATTTCTAAAGCACTACTAGGGTTACGCAGCGCTGTACAATTTAACATGGAAGGACAGTCCCTGCTCAAGGAGCTTATAATCTAAAAGAGAATATCAGAAAAATCAGAATACGAGTGATTTGGAGATTAAGCAGTTAAATTCCCAGTTGCACAATTCCACCTGCTCTCCCTTTTTGAAGACTAATGTCACCAATGAGGTCCATAACCAAGCAGACTGATCAAGAGCAGACATGGCAAAATGGGATATTTCACTAGATCCCAGACCTGATACCAGAAATTCTGATGAGAGGCAGACCATACAATCTTTTTAATGTTCTTCAGTGGTAAGAAATACAACTTTGGTGGATGGATATAAGAAATGAAAACATGCCAGGAAGTTAAAATTGTAGACTGTGTTGCACCATCATTTTAGTTTTTATCATGTGCACTCTTTTTTTAGGGACCATGATTCAGCTTTGTAAACTGTCCCTAAAATTAACTACCTCCATTTTTCAGCACAGCAGTTCACTTATGTTGCATTATTTAAATCATCATGGGGCATTAATTTATTGAAAAATAAAATTGCAAATATTATTTTGAACTTGTCTTATAGTGAACAGGCACACATGTTAAAGTCAGTCACACATAGGGGCATAGTTTTCAATGTGGGCTGCCGTTTAGATGTGTTATTTTACCACTAAAGCAGCATACAATGGAAAGGATCAAAGTACACAGCGCCAGCAATCCAAAACAGAAGCACAAGGAGCTCTCAAGAATGGTACAAGTGTGCTTTATTTATGACCCAACATGGGCCGTGTTTCAGCGTGAAACCATGCCTTCCTCTGGGGTGAATTCAACAAATCAACACTAATCACATGAGTTGTTGCTCAAAATATAATGCTCAATGTTTTCACAATCTACTCTGGGGATGGAAATTTCAGAAACATGGAATGAAGAAACTGCCATAAAAATGCGCCACCCCCCCCCCCCCCCCAAAAAAAAAGAAGTTTTCAAAGCGATTTAAACAGCCAGAAGTGGATTGCGGTCATTTAAAATACGTGTTTCGAGTTAACCGGGTATATTCAGTGGCATTTGACCAGACAATACTGCTGAAAATGCCCTGTTAGTGCCTAAGTTGAAACTAAATATTTTGTGGGCATTCCTGGAGTGGAATTAGCATTTAGCTGGTTAAATGCTAATATTCAGCAGTTAAGTGGCTAAGATAACCACATAAAACACAGTCTTATCTTTATGTGGTTCACTATAGCCACTTAAGTGCTTAATATCACACTTAACTGGTTATGTTTTGTCTGGCTGTGTATGCCCAGACAGTCAGAGGCCCTTTTACTAAAGGGTTGATGTGTGGCAACAGGCTAGCCGCGCACCAATCCAGGAGCCCAGCAGTAGTTCCCACCCCCAGTGCGTGCCATTTCTGGCACTACAAAAATAGGTGGTAAGAGCTTCCCCTGAAATGGCCACTATATCTTTTCCAGCAAAAAAGACAGCCTTTTACCCATTGTGGCAAAAGGGGGCCTCAGCACGCATCAAGAACACATGCTGATGCTAGTGCAGGCCGCCCTTTTATCACAGCTTAGAAAAAAGGACCCCTCAATGCCAGAGCCCTAGACATGGCCTGGCATTGAATATCTAGGTATAAAACCAGTGGTGGTCAGCAAAGCACTGAGTACTGACAGCTGAGTATCTATTCTCCAGTTACTAATAACTGGGGTTAACAGTAAAATAACATGTCTTAATGGTAGTCCACATTGATAACTATTCCCCTTATTCTCCTATTATCAGTTTTTTCTAATAGCAAAATAAATAAATACAACTGGATAGATCAAGCAAAACTGCTTCCTGGCTCTAAGGATAGACACTTCTTAACACTATGCCAAGTTTTATACAATATCAATAGGATTCTTATTAACTGCTATTAGACATAAGGGTCTAATACAGATTAAAGGCAACCACAAAACATCTTAATAACATTGAAAAACCAACAGTATTCTTAACAATTATAATCTACCAAACAAATGAGTTTTCAACTTTCTTCAAAATACATAATTTTATTTATTTATTTAAAAATTTCTAACCCACCTACAATTAGGCGGGTAACAAAATCAACATACACAATTAAAATAAAACAAATACATAGATAAACAAAATAATACAGTATTCCAGCCAATCATCCAAAAATATCAATTTCATGTGTGTTCAAATGGGTAAGTTTTCAGTAATTTAACAAATTCAACCCTACTATTACATAGTCTTAGGTAACCTGGCAGTCTGTTCCAAAATTGCAGTCCTGCTATTGAAAAAGTTGATTTCCATGCATTGACATATTATCAAGAGTGCTCTATGACACATGCCAAAAATTTCACTTTCTCAGATCGCAAAGGTCTGGAAGACCACTCCTGAATCACATGTTTTAAATATTGAGGAATACAGCTTGAATACAATGCCTGGTGAATTAAACATATAACTTTGTACTGAACCCTGGAGTGAATGGATAACCAGTGCACGGAACGGAGAATGGAAGATACATGATCATATCGAGACACACCCGCTAATAACCTGGTAGAGGTATTCTGTATTATTTGCAATGCATGCATCTTGGATTTGGACAAACCCAAGTACAACGCATTGCAAAAATCAATGCAAGAAATCACCAAACTCTAGATTACCAACTGAAAATCATATTGTGACAACATAGGTTTTAACTTTGTCAACAAATCAAGTTGGGAAAACGCTGACTTAACCACATGTAGAATTTGGTCTTTCATAGACAGTAATGAGTCCAAAATTACACCCAATACACACATTTTCTTTTGCACATGCAATACATGACCTTCCAAGTTCACAGAACAACATTGTAATAGTTCTTCATCCTTCCCCAGTAACATCAATTCAGTTTTACTATAATTCAGAACTAACTCATTTAGACAAATCCATCTCTTAACCTCTATCATACATTTAGTCAACTTTTCAGTCAGCCCATTCACACCTTTGTGCACTGGAAAGAAAAATTGCACATCATCAGCATATATCTTGCATTCCACTTGCAAATCTCGAAAAACACATCCCAATGAAACCATATAGATGTTAAATAATAGCGTAGAAAGGACAGAACCTTGAGGTACCCCCTGGCTAAACTATAGAAATATTTCCCTTATTAATAACCTGTATTTGATGTTCCTTCAAAAAAAGAAGCAAAACCATCTCAACACCACTCCTCTAATTCCTAGACCCTGACGCTTGTTCAATAATAGATCAATATCAACTGTGTCAAATGCTGAGGACACGTCCAGAGAGACTAAACAAAAAGTGATGCCTCTATCAATACCCTGCTTCATAACATCCAGGGATGATAGTAAGATAATCTCAACACTATGTCTTTACCTGAACCTATACTGGTTATCATCCAAACATCCACAAACTCCAACTGTTGAAACAGTAGAGATCTTACACTGCCTTGGAACTTCCCCAGAAGATAATGATTTATCCACAATCAATGACAAAGCTTGAGCCACTGATGTAGCCAGTCTAATAATCACTGCAGAGCAAAGGTCAACTAAAGATTTAGTAGGTGATAAAGACACCACTATTCTAGTGACCTCCCACTCTACAGGCAAAGCAAAGTCCATTCATACCTCACTAACTGTATCAACATCATTCACATGTAAATCATCAATAATTTCCAGTAACATGTCTGACCATTTTTTGTATCAGATAGGACAAAAAAGCATCTGGGTCTGGTCCTTCATGAACTATACTAGCCTTATGGTCATGCACTATCTGTCTCACTGTACTAAACAATCCTTTAGGCCTTCGCAAAGCAGTTTGGATTTTAAGCTTATAAAACGTATTTTTCTCATCCTCACATAAAGACAAGTATTCCCTCAATCGTAACTTGTAACTTTCAAAATCTTCTATGTCCCTCGTTTTGTGCCATACACGTTCACTTTTACGTAACTGCCTTCACACTTGCTATACTGCAGAAGTCATCCAAGGATTTGGCTTATAGCCATTCCTAAGATAAACCGTTCACTGGAGCAACCACATCTAACTCCAAAGAAGGATACCAATCTTCTACCAGCTCATCCAAAGTAGACTATTATCCAAGCGTAAAGAAGATATCCATACCTTCTTTAAGTCACTAAGTTCAAAATTACTTCTAATCCTACTTCTACGAGGATAAACCGTATTTCCTACCACACCATCATTTACACAAAAGGAAAAAGAAATTACTGCATGGTCTGACAATCCAACAAATGTAATAACTGGAGACTGCCTGAGTTCTTGCCGTAATGCAGGAGATAAAAAAAAAAATTCAAATCCAACACACTACCCACAGAATGAGTCAAAGCTTATACAATCTGGCAAAAAGATAGTGCTTCCAAAGTTTGTAGCAATACTGGACCACTCCCCTGAGACTTCTCATTTAATATCTGAATAGGTAAATTAAAATCACCCAGAATACAAAGTCTATTCAAATTAATGGACAGACGTCTCAAAAATTCTATGAAAAATGAACAATCAATTCTCATCGGGCCACTTCAGATCTAGATCCTTTTAAAAAATAATCAAAACACCACCACCTCTCCTGTATTTCCTGCAAGCTCACTCCCACCGATAACTTGCAGGGCAGCATTGATCACAACCAACTTATCAGTGGAAAACAACCATGACTCTGTTATACATAATACATCAAACCTCGTATCTTGAATCCTATCACAAATCGCCACCAACTTGTTTTTAACTGACCTTGCATTCATCAGACCAATCTGTAAAATAACAGATTTCAACATTTGATCATGCACTAACTCAACTATCTGTGCAGATTCCCCATGTTCCTTCCAATCCCTGTTTTTCCTTTAATCAGATAGGCCATAATTTTATTTATTTGTTGCATTTGTACCCCACATTTTCCCACCTATTTGCAGGCTCAATGTGGCTTACATATCACCGTGAGGCGTAAGCCGCCTCCGGTGATGAAACAAATACAATAATAATTTATTGCCATCCTAATACCAGATGGAAAAGAATTAGAAAAAGGAATTACAAGAAATAAGAATAGGGTATTTGCCATCTTGAAGATGTGCACACCTTTAAAAGGAAGACAACTATGCAGTCATACAAAAACTGAGTTAATAGTGCAACAACCAAGTTTATCAATAATTCTGACGCAAATCCATGAGAATCTGAAACATCAGACAAGCCGATTTATATAAAATTCTTTCCTGAACTGGAAGCCAATGTAAAGTGTCAGAAGAGACACTGTCAAACTTTCGGAGTTCCATTAAATTCTTCTTACCTGTCTATAATGGCACACATATCAATGCTGATATTTGCAAAGCTTCCTATCTTGCCTTGTTCCACACCATGCAAGTCCACCAGCTTATCATCCACATGAATAAACTGCATACATCCTTGGAAGGGGAGCTGAAGCATGGAGCGATCTGAGCCATTCACTTGAGGGCGAAAACCTGTGAAATAGAACACGTGCCTTGTTAATTCCATTGTATCAGACATAGATTAGAGAGAGATTATATCAAAATGGCCCTCCCATGCACTACACAGGCCCATACGTTTACAACACAGAAACTGGAAATTCAATAGAAATTAATGGAGTCAGGCCAACACATTACAATCAACTGCAGTAAGCCCATGGAGCTCTTATGGACTGTCGCTGGCTTATGTTAGATAGCACTGCAGAAAGCAATAGCTCAGGTAAATCAGGCCTACAATAACATTTAATACCTGGCATTATAAAGTTCCTCTTTGTCTTGGAACTTTCAATAAAACAGAAGCCCATTTTGTTTTAATCATATGTACAATAATAAGTGACATTTCAAATACAAACCCAGATTACGGACTAGGTTTCATTCACTTAGGAAAAAAATTCTAGCAGAAAAGGCATCTATTCCCAGCAGCATTTGGGATCTGTAGGCAGAGTGGGAATGGTATCTGACTCATTGGCTGGATTTTTGAGCTATATGAAGAAAATACTGATAGAAGTTTATTGTGCTGAGCATGAGGAACAGTTATGTCTATTTAGTGTATGTGTTTTATTATGTTAGGTTATGATGATTCTGATATGTTTTTTCATGGTTTAAGTAGACCGTAATATTCTGTTTTTATTTACAATGATGATGCTTGTTCTGGTACTAGTCTGCTTTAGTAGTAAGACAGAATATAAATTAATGGATAATTGAGAGGCCCTGTGAGGGAGTGAATAGTATAGCGGCAGGTTCCCTAGGATTACTCCCTCACTGAGGTTGCAATTTAGCCACATTACAACAGGTGCTAAATCATTGAGGGGCCCTTTTACTAAGATGCACAAAGAAATGGGCTTAGCGTGTTTTAACCCAGGGACTTTCCCGTGTACTGAGGACTAAATTCTATTAATGGTGCCAAAAGATTGGTGCTGAAAGAAATAGCACTTAGTGCTATTCTATAAATGGCACTCAAAGTTAGACACTATAGAGGGGCATAATTGAACGTCGCCGGACAAATAGTTCACTGGCGATCTATTGTGGCGGTGGCGCTACAGCTGGCCGGAACCGTATTATCAAAAAAGATGGCCGGCCATTTTTTTTTCAATAATACGGTTTAGCCCGGCCAAATGGCTTGGATTTCGCCGGGTTTGAGATGGCCGGTTTTGTTTTTCAGCGATAATGGAAAAAAAATGCCGGACATCTCCAACCCGGCGAAATCCAAGCCATTTGGTCATGGGAGGAGCCAGCACTTGTAGTACACTGGTCCCCCTGACATGCCAGGACACCAACTGGGCACCCTAGACATGTGGGTACAGTGGGTTTTGGAGGGCTCCCATTACCAGTACAAGTGTTACAGGTAGGGGGGGGGGGGGGTCTGGGTCCGCCTGCCTTAAGTGCACTGCAGTACCCACTAAAAGTGCTCCGGGGCATAGGCGCCCGGTATAAGAGGCTTGGAGAGGCTAAGCCTCCCCCCTGCTGCAGCAGAATGGATCAGCTGTGGAGTCCAGTTGCTCTGAGGGGATTAAATTGTTGATTTACCTCCATCCTCACAGCAGGAGCTGCAGTGAATGCCCTCTAGCAGTTGTAGAAATTGGTTTATGGTTTGTTTATCTTACTGCTGGGAAAGCAGGGGGGGGGGGGTTGGCTGGAGGTGTCCTGGGTTGCCAGGGAGATATTTAACAAGGATGACTTCCTGACCTGCACTGAGGACAGATAGCAGCAGAACGGATACTGGGCCAGCATGATCAGAAAAAGTCACTAGACAACAAAGGTAAAAAAGATCATTTTATTTTCATTATTGTGTTTGGAATATGTCCACTTTGAGAATCAGGTGCTCAACATTAAAAGTTTATATGTATTTACTTATTTATGGCATTTTGTCCCACATTAAACATGAATTAGGGTGTTTTGTGGCTCTACATGAGAATTGTGATGATATGATCCCTTGTTTCATATTGTTGACGGTCTGCATTTTCCGTATGGGTGGTATATTGGTGTATTAGGTCTGCCCAGTGTAATATTTATGGTACAGTAAGGTTCTGAGTGTGTTTTTGCACAAAGTTGTGCGTGGAGGGGCATAATTGAATGAAAACGTCTATCTCCATGGGCGTTTATCTCCGAGAACGGGTCCGTGAAGGGGCGGACCGAACCGTATTTTCGAAAAAAATAGACGTCCATGTTTTATTCGACAATTTGTGAGCTGGGCGTTTTTGTTTTTCAGTGATAATGGAAAATGAAAGTGCCCAGCTCAAAAACGAATAAATCCAAGGCATTTGTTTGTGGGAGGGGCCAGGAGTCGTAGTGCACTGGTCCCCCTCACATGCCAGGACACCAATCGGGCACCCTAGGGGGCACTTTTACAAAAACAAAAAAAAAGGTAAAAGAGCTCCCAGGTGCATAGCACCCTTCCCTTGTGTGTAGAGCCCCCCAAATCCCCCTCAAAACCCACTGCCCACAAGTCTACACCATTACTATAGCCCTAAGGGGTGAAGGGGGGCACCTACATGTGGGTACAGTGGGTTTGGGGGGGTTGGACGACTAAGCATTAAGCAGCACAATTGTAACAGGTAGGGGGGGAATGGGCCTGGGTCCACCTGCCTGAAGTCCACTGCACCCCCTAACAACTGCTCCAGGGACCTGCATACTGCTGCCAGGGAGGTGGGTATGACATTTGAGGGTGAAAATAAAAAGTTGTGAAACATCATTTTTTTGTGGTGGTAGGGGGTTAGTGACCACTGGGGGAGTCAGGGGAGGTCATCCCCGATTCCCTCTGGTGGTAATCTGGTCATTTAGGGCACTTTTTGGGGCCTTATTCGAGAAAAAACAGGGTCCAGGAAAAGTGCCCTAAATTCTAGCTACTTTTTTTCCATTATCGGCGAAAGGCGCCCATCTCTCCTCGGCTGATGACCACGCCCCAGTTCCACCTTCGCCACGCCTCCGACACGCCCCCGTCAACTTTGTAAGCTTCCGCGATGGAGTGCAGTTGAAAACGTCCAAAATCGGCTTTCCATTATACTGATTTATTCGTTTTTGTGAGATAAACATCTATCTCCCGATTTGGGTCGAAATCTAGGCGTTTTTCTCTTTCGATTATAAGGTGGATAGTGTTTTGCAGTTGAGCGATTGTGGTTAGAATATGCTTTGAGCAACCACTTTATTCTTTGACATATGATACTACATATCTAATATCTAAATTTAATAAAAGGTATTAATTATGACTTTTATTTTTATTTATTTATTTTTTCTGCGTGTTATCAGACAATTATGGATTTAAGCTCCACCCCTGGCCCCACCCCTAACCCTGCCCCCTTTAGCCTCCCCAAACAGTTGGGCCACCGACCGCCTATGCTCCAGGGACAGGACTTGTTGCTGTATAAGCTTGGCACACCAGTTGACACCTGAAGACTAATCTCTTTGAAAATGTCCTTTATATAAGCACGTTTACTCACAGTTAACTGCAGATCAGAGGTTGTGCCCCATTGGCAACGAATCTCCCTGGTACTGAGATTAGCAGTAGGTCAGAAATGGCAGAATGCTGTACAATACCCTCTTTCAGCCACATTCAACACATGAAAGGGATCTAAAACTGGCTTACAAAAATGGCTACTACCTCATGGACTAACGGAAGTAAAAGAGGCACACTCTGACCCAGTTAGCAGGGGGAAAAGCAGCATGGGAGTACAGCCCAGTACCCTACACCCACCACAATGCATTGCTGATTTGACTCTGCAGTGCACCTAACAGAAAAGGTGTCACACTCACAAACAGGGAAAGGCTGTCGGAGGATAGAACACATTCTGCTGTCATGGAGGTGGGTACAGCATTTGAGGCTGGCATACAGCCTGGCAAAAAAGGGTTTAAATTTATTTTTTTAGTGTGGGAGGGGGTTGATGACCACTGGGGGAGTATGGGGAGGTCATCCCCCATTCCCTCCAGTGGTCATCTGGTGAGTTGGGGCACCTTTTTGAGGCTTGGTCGTGAAAATAAAAGGACCAAGTAAACCCGGCGAAATACTGCTTAACACCGTTTTTTCCCCCATTATCGGCGAAAGCCGGCTATCTGGTAGCCACGCCCATACCTGCCCATGTCCCGCCTTCGCTTCGCCGCTGACACGCCCCTTTGAACTTTCACCGGCGAGGCGACGGGAAAGCGGCGATACTGTCATTAAAGCGGCTTTCGATTATACCGATTTTGCCGCTTTTCTGAGCTCGCCGGCCATCTTCCAATTTTTGTCAGGAAATGGCCGGCGATCACTTTCGAAAATAAGCTGGATGGGTTTTTTTTTACTAAGGTGCGGTCACATTTTTAGCCCATTCTCTTCCAGTCCCTCTGCTTGCTGATACATTCTTTAATTATTTCCTGCCTTGACTACTGTAACTCAGGGGCCCATTTATAAAGGCGCAATAGTCTCTATGTGCGAACAGTGCGCACCAAAATGAGAATTCTGCCAGGCTAGTACGCCCCCTGGTGATAATTTTAGATTTGGCATGCACCCATACCACTGGGACAAATTCATTTTTTGTTTCCCACCGTGCACGGTGTTTTTGGCGCATACTGACCGGTCACCAAATGTGTAGCGTGTCAGCCCTTACCACTAGAACAATGGGTGGAGTTAAGGTTTCAGGCTGTAAATAGGCATGCACTGGTTTCAATTTTACTGCGGACCCTTTTCCCAGGCATGGTAAAAACTGGCCCGGTGCGCACCAAAACACATGCCCACCCTACTGCAGGCCACTTTTTGCTTTGGCTTAGTAAAAGGACCCCTCATTTTTTTCTGGTCTTCCTCAATCCGTCGGCTTCAGTTAATTCAGAATACTAGAGCTAAGCTCATTCATGGCACATGCAAGTATAATAGTGTCAGCCCTCCCCCTTCTGAAATCAGAAAGTTAGCTCCCTATTCGTCACTGTATTTCTTTTAAAGTATTGTAACTAACCCACCAAATTATGCATATGGAGATCCCTCAGTTTTTGTTTTGTTCAGTTATTCCATATACACCAGTTTTGTGAAATGTTCCTAGGATTGCCCAGCTTCTTGTATTGTGAGTCACACTAAAGTCGGGAAATGTGGAATACACATGTCTTATAATGTACCCTGCATTCTGTGGTTCAATACCTACTTGTTATCCCATCACACCTACAGTGGTGGAAATAAGTATTTGATCCCTTGCTGATTTTGTAAGTTTGCCCACTGACAAAGACTTGAGCAGCCCATAATTGAAGGGTAGGTTATTGGTAACAGTGAGAGATAGAACATCACAAATTAAATCCGGAAAATCACATTGTGGAAAGTATATGAATTTATTTGCATTCTGCAGAGGGAAATAAGTATTTAATCCCTCTGGCAAACAAGACCTAATACTTGGTGGCAAAACCCTTGTTGGCAAGCACAGCGGTCAGACGTCTTCTGTAGTTGATGATGAGGTTTGCACACATGTCAGGAGGAATTTTGGTCCACTCCTCTTTGCAGATCATCTCTAAATCATTAAGAGTTCTGGGCTGTCGCTTGGCAACTCGCAGCTTCAGCTCCCTCCATAAGTTTTCAATGGGATTAAGGTCTGGTGACTGGCTAGGCCACTCCATGACCCTAATGTGCTTCTTCCTGAGCCACTCCTTTGTTGCCTTGGCTGTATGTTTTGGGTCATTGTCGTGCTGGAAGACCCAGCCACGACCCATTTTTAAGGCCCTGGCGGAGGGAAGCAGGTTGTCACTCAGAATTGTACGGTACATGGCCCCATCCATTCTCCCATTGATGCGGTGAAGTAGTCCTGTGCCCTTAGCAGAGAAACACCCCCAAAACATAACATTTCCACCTCCATGCTTGACAGTGGGGACGGTGTTCTTTGGGTCATAGGCAGCATTTCTCTTCCTCCAAACACGGCGAGTTGAGTTCATGCCAAAGAGCTCAATTTTTGTCTCATCTGACCACAGCACCTTCTCCCAATCACTCTCGGCATCATCCAGGTGTTCACTGGCAAACTTCAGACGGGCCGTCACATGTGCCTTCCGGAGCAGGGGGACCTTGCGGGCACTGCAGGATTGCAATCCGTTATGTCGTAATGTGTTACCAATGGTTTTCGTGGTGATAGTGGTCCCAGCTGCCTTGAGATCATTGACAAGTTCCCCCCTTGTAGTTGTAGGCTGATTTCTAACCTTCCTCATGATCAAGGATACCCCACGAGGTGAGATTTTGCGTGGAGCCCCAGATCTTTGTCGATTGACAGTCATTTTGTACTTCTTCCATTTTCTTACTATGGCACCAACAGTTGTCTCCTTCTCGCCCAGCGTCTTACTGATGGTTTTGTAGCCCATTCCAGCCTTGTGCAGGTGTATGATCTTGTCCCTGACATCCTTAGACAGCTCCTTGCTCTTGGCCATTTTGTAGAGGTTAGAGTCTGACTGATTCACTGAGTCTGTGGACAGGTGTCTTTCATACAGGTGACCATTGCCGACAGCTGTCTGTCATGCAGGTAACGAGTTGATTTGGAGCATCTACCTGGTCTGTAGGGGCCAGATCTCTTACTGGTTGGTGGGGGATCAAATACTTATTTCCCTCTGCAGAATGCAAATAAATTCATATACTTTCCACAATGTGATTTTCCAGATTTAATTTGTGATGTGCTATCTCTCACTGTTACCAATAACCTACCCTTCAATTATGGGCTGCTCATGTCTTTGTCAGTGGGCAAACTTACAAAATCAGCAAGGGATCAAATACTTATTTCCACCACTGTATGTATTCATTCCCACCGAGCTCGAACCACATGCTTTTCCATAGTTGCTCCTACACTTTGAAACTCTGTACCCCTCGGTTTCTGGTTAGAACTTTTTTTTTGTTTTACTTTTTATTGATCAATGTTTGTCATTTACAATGAAGCAAAAACACTTTGCAAAAAAGTAAGATTCCAAGATAATAATATGGAAAATTATACATTGGAAATCAAACTCGTCCACATTATAGGGCCCTTGTACTAAGCCACACCAAAAAGTCGACTGTGGCAGTGCAAGCTCATCTTTCGGGTTTGTACGTGGCCATTTTTTGCCACATCCTAGGAAAGGGCTTTTTTTAAGGGGCCGGAAAATGGAACTTGCGGCAAAATATAATCCAGTGCGCGTCTATTTTTGGTCTGAGACCTTATTGCCACCCTTGACTTAGCAGTAAGGTCTCATGTGCTACCCAGGTTGTAGGCATGTAGCAAGTACACACTGCCATTCACTGCCAGGTAAGCGCCATGCAGTAGAAAATAGAAAATATTTTCTACTATGTGTTTTTGGCGCACGCCAAATTCAGAATTACTGGACGGGGCACGTGGTAGATGGGCGGTAATGCTGATTTGGCACATGTTGGACGCATGTAGGCCTTTATGTGCCTTTGTAAAAGGGCCCCAATGTGATCCTAGATTATAAACAATGGAGAATCTAAATTAACAGGAAAAAGATAGAAAAAAGGCAAAAATATCTGACATAACAGAATTTCCATATTTACAAAAATGAGAGCCAATCACAAGGTATTAAACCTCCATGATACATTTGTTTTAGCAATAAAAATCGCTGATGCCTGAGTATCTATGGAAACTTCAGGAAAAATCTGAATGTTGATGTCCAAAAAGTATTTTCTTTATTTTTAAAATACAATCTCATCAAACAGTTTTTATTAGGCGTCAACACTACGGTAGCCACCAAGGTTGACGCTGTAGCTAAGTCTATATCTAAGGACTCCAAAGCAGCAGAAACATCCAGCGGTGAAACATTCTGATCTATATTTTGCTGACTAGCCACAGATTTAGTTGGCAAGTAATATACTTGAGGAAAAGGTGGAAAAATTTTGTCAGCAACCTTTAGATTTTCTTTTATGTGTCTTCTAAGCATGTCATGAAGAGTAACAGCAAATACTAGGAAAATTCAAAAAGCAGAGATTATTACTTCTTATGAAGTTTTCAAATGATTCAGCTTTCCTCCTCAGGCTAGACAAGTCCTTCACTATATTAATTTGAAGGTTTTGAACATTCACCAGATCTTTCTCTTGTTTGTTTACTTGCTCAAATATTTTAGTCCGGTATCAGTTTTCTTCAGATTCCCTTCCAAGCTAGTCAAGCCCTGGTCCAATTTTTGAACCTGGGGGCAGATGCTTTACCCAGATCTGCTATCCAAAGTCACTTCAGATGGTTTAACAAAGGAAAAAGTAGGTTGCAATCAGGGTTGCCAGGTGGAAAATTTTTTTCTAGCCCAATCCAGCCCAAAAAACAGCCCAAAACCCGCCCAAACACAAACCCCACCCCTGACACCCCCACCCCCGCGTCATCACCCCCGCCCCCGCCGTCATCGGCCCCGCCCCCGCTGTCACCGGCCCCGCCTCCCCCGTCACCTACCCCACCTCCCCGTCATCGGCCCCGCCTCCCACGTCATCGGCCCCACCTCCCCATCATCGGCCCCGCCTCCCACGTCATCGGCCCCGCCCAAAACGTCACTAACCCCGCCCAAGAACGTCACTAACCCCGCCCCCCGCGGCCGAAAAAGGCAAAAAGCCGCCCAAAAAACCGCCCTGAAGCCCGAAAAGCAGCCCAAAAAACCACAACCCGCCGCGGGCAAAAATTTCCCGCGGCGGGTCGCGGAAAACCGCCCAATTGGGCGGTAAAACCGCCCACCTGGCAACACTGGTTGCAATATCGATCTTTGATTCCATCATTGAGGAGGATTCCCTCTCATTTCTCATAGCCTCTTACTCCCCTGAGATAGAAAGTGAAACTGCTGCAGCCTCTGCTGGTAAACCCTGTGTCTCCAAGGTTTCCAGAACTGCCATGGGATGACCTTGTGCCTCTCATTGCTCAGCCTCTGCAGTGCTTCACAGATGCAGGGTTGGTGATGCCAACAACGGGGAACTGCTGCCACTCAGCTGGGGGGGGGGGGGGAAGGCTCTCGTGTCAGGGCTACAGAGCCTCCATTTGCTCCGTGCTGTTCCAGTAGGCTACTCACTGACCCAACTGGAATCCCAGTTCTCTGCACAAAGAAATCCAGCAATAGGAATAAGACTTGGGGCCAGATGCACTAAACTTAACGAGCCATTAACGAGCAAGTAGTAAACCCTGGCATGCACTAAAGGCTTCCCCCAGCCATTTTCCGATCACGGTAGCAGCTAACGAAAATGGAATGCAGATGAGCAAATTAGTATTATAATGTGTAGAAACCGTATTGTAATGAGATGCACTACCATTTTCCCTTCCCTTACCGTGGAAACCCCTAACGGGAGGTCTGCACCTCTCGTTGGGGCTGCTGTGAGGGAATCGGAAAGGAAAAAGAAAAAAAAACGTCCAACAAGTGCTCAGAAGAGCAAGAGGGAAGGGGAAAAAAAAGCCAAGTGCTCGTCAGGAACGTCCTTCTAAAGTGCCTAACATGGACATCCTTCAAGGACGTCCCTGACAAGCACTTTGCTTTCTTTTTTTTTTTCCCTTCCGCTGCCCCCCCCCCCCCCCCCCGAGGTCGCCGTCACTGCTCCCCTCTCCCTTGAAATCACAGCTTCCTGCAGCCCTGGCCTCCCTGCCATCCTCTGCACCCCGGGGCCCCACCCCCTCCACCCCCTCCACCCCCCAGAGGTAGAGGTCGTCGCCGCCGCCGCCGCTGCCGCTCCCCCCTCCACCCGCCCCCCCTCCGTCTGCCACTGGGCCGGTCCCTCACAGTGCCTCTCACCTGTGAAGGTGCTGCAGCAGGCAACAGCAGATCGCTTCCCTTCGGGCCTCCCTCCTTCCCTCCCTGGCCCACCCTTGTCTGATGTAAGTTATGCGAGGGCGGGACACAGGGAGGGAAGGAGGGAAGCCCGAAGGAAAGCGATCTACTGGTGCCTGGTGCAGTGCCTTCACACGGAGGTAAGAGGCGCTGTGAGGGCCCGGGCCTGTGGCAGACGGAGGGGCGGCGAGTGGAGGGGGAGCGGCGGCGATGACGGGAGCGGGGCCCCAGGGCGCGGAGGATGGTGGGGAGGCCGGGGCTGCAGGAAGCTGTAATTTCAATGCAGGGGGGAGCAGTGACGGCGACCTCGGGGGGGGGGGGGGCAGCGGAAGGGAAAAAAAAGAAAACCAATTGCTTGTCAGGGACATCCATAAAGAACGTCCTCCCCCTCTCCACAATAATAAAAATGTTTTTTTTGGACATCCTTCACTCAGCTGAGAAACCTGGAAGTCTCAGAGCCAACCACAGCGCGCTTAGCTCAGCTAAACGCATTGTGATTGGCTCAAAGACTTCAAGGTCTCTTAGCTGAGTGAAGCACGTCCAAAAAGGACGTTTTTATTTTTTTTTGGGGGGGGACGTCCAAAAAGGACGTCCTTTTGGATGGACGTCCTCAACTGCACTCTCCTGCTACGATCGAGCCGCATCAGAGAGGCATATTTGGCATGCGCAGAGCAGCCAGCATACTGCTCTGCGCATGCTCGACCGGCTGACTGGCCGACTGTTTACCGATGGAATAGAGAATACAAGTGAGCTACAATGAGCAGCTCATTTGCATTCCTTTTCCTTGATGCATGCCCATTCCTTACCGATTCGCTAAGGGAATCGGTAAGGGAAGGGCTTTAAGGATTTTTTAGTGCATCTTAGCCTTCGTCGCTGAGAGGCTCCAGCAGCAGGCCGGCCCCTTCTGTTCAGCATTGCAGAGGAAAACAAGAGACAGTATAGATGGGGATGGGGGAATGGGATTGTGAGTTGCACACGTTAGCCCTGGGATGTGCTACATGTGTGCTATATTTGTCTGTCTGTCCGTCCTCCTTTTTGTATCTTTAGGGTTAATTTTGTCTCCTTCCCCCTAATCCCTTATTAAGCAAAAATTGTAACTTGGCATCCCTCTTGTGTTTCTCCTTTCCCCTATTCTTTTAGTCTTTGTTTCTGTATTCTCTTATTTTTTTGTTTGTAAACCACTTAGATTTTCACTGATTTGTGGTATATTAAATAAAGTTGAACCTTGAATGTGAATGCACTAGCTGGATAATACTTCCACGCTCATTCCCTGCCATGGCATGTCCCCTGCCCCCCCCCCCCCCCAAAAAAAAAATAGTGCACATGCTGACAGAAAAATAACTATAAAACACGTTAACATGTTTTTCAGTATAAGTTTTTTTCCTGCATTAAGTATGCATTAGCACTTAACATCTATATATATAAAAGGCACCATCTATATATATAAAAGGCACCAACGTTCTAATGAAGCCTCCAGCCGGAACTGTGAAGCGCCAGAGATATCCGGTTTCCCCATGAGTGAAGGAAAACAGCACAGCACGAAATCCATCTCTCTGTAACAGTAAAGGACTCAGAGGGGGGAGGGGAGAGAGACTCACTCTCTGGGTAACACAAACACAGCACAGCAGGAAACGTAACACTGAAGGAGTGGACTGGGAGTGGGGAGGGGACAGACAAGCACAGGGGAAGGGAGAGAGGGCAGAGGGCAGGGACATCACACTCCCACCTGCACACTCTGAAGAAAACCTTGCTAGCCCCCCCCCCCCCCCCCCCCCCCGTTTCATTTGCATCAGAAACGGGGCTTTTTTTTTACTAGTGGTTTAATAAAAGGCCCCTGTATTGTTAACTAATTAATGCATATCCTTTCTGTTCTGAGTATCCTATCTTTCCATTCTTTTCTCAGTTATCAGATGTATAAACTGTGACCTTCTTGTATCTGACTTTGTTCCTCAGTACTGTCTCTAAAGGCCCAGTGCCTTTCATTTCAGACATGCAATCTTTGCCTGGGGTTTGGGGTTTGCTCTTGTAAGAGAAAACATAAAGGCCCCAAATTTTAAAGAATATGTGAGTAGTGGCAGCACATTGCATAATGTTTTTGAATAGTCAGTTGCAGGTTCAGAGTGTACAGGGGGCAATGTCACATAGATATATAGAAGATAATTTTATAAACCTCTTTCACACGTTAAAGGCCTCATATAAAATGAGGTCATGCCTAAAAGTGCAGGCAGCTCAAATAGTAATTTAGACTATAAAGATTGTTTGTTATTAAAAACCTAAACTTACATAGTAAATATCTGGAGGGGATGGGAGCACAACGGGGGCAGGACATAGGTGGGGCTCATAGTTTTACACATCCCTGCCATTCTTAGGTCTATACACTTACACTATCTCTATGGCTGGCATAAGTAGCGGGTTATGCTAGTATTCTATAGCAGATCTTGGTGCCTGGTTCCTTTATAGAATAGGTTCCTGCCAAGTGCCTTTGAGACCCCTAAGGTGTCCAGTTATACAATTGCCCCCATAATGCTGTAGTAGTTAAAAAAAAACTTTTTCAGTGGCACTGTCTGGGTAATGCCTCAAAATTAACAATATGGAGTATAGCCAGACCTCAGCATTTGGGGGGGGGGGGGGGGGGGGCTGGAGTCCAAAGTGGGGGGCATAGTTTGGCCCGCCTCCCTGCTGCAACCCCTGCCCCACCACAACCCCACATACCTTGCCTGGCACAACCCTGCCAGCTGAAGCCTTTCTCCAGTGCTGTTCTCTGCGCATTGCCTGCCCTGCTTCCCCTCACGTTGCTTGCATGTGATGTGAGAGGAAGCAGGACAGGCAATCCTCAGAGAACAGCACTGGAGAAAGGCTTCAGCTCATGGGGGTTGGGGACCCCCACCAGCCAAACCAGGGGCCCTGGATTCAATTTGGGGGGCCCAGACCCCCAAGGCCCCCTGTAGCTACGCCACTGACTTATATATTTAGGAATAAATTCTATAAATGGCACCTAAAAAAATCATTGCTGAAAAAAACCTGCTTAAGTGGTATTCTATAAGCTACAGCTAAAGTTTGGCATGGTTTATAGAATACATAAACAGAAAGTCACATGTAAATTTAGGAGTGACCATTTGCACCAACGAAAATGTGGTGCAAATGCCCAAGCCTAAATTTATATGCAGAGCACCATAATTCTGTAATTACACACATAACTCAAAGTCACACCCCATTCCATTCCAAAACTCCCCTGACCCTCCCTTTCCCATGCCCCTTTTTTTGAACACATGTAAATTTTAGGTGCAGATCCCACACCTAACTTTACACATGTTGGTCCCAATTAGATCTAATTAGTGCCATTAATTGCCTATTAAAAAGCTAGTTATTGACACTAATTTGCATGCCATTTAATTAAATTGCACGTGCAAATAGGGAACATGCCTAAATCTGCATACACAATTCTTGTGACCTTTACAGAATCAGGGGGTTAGTGGTACTCACTAAATGAACAAGTCCTTTCAAATACTTACCCAATAATTTATGTCTAAGCAGAAATACTCTGCTGTTAGAGGTTTAAGTGTTCTTTTTACTAAAGTGTGTTAAATGTTGCAATTACCATTCCTTAATACAAAAAATTAATGTGTAAGTGTAAATTTAATACGTGGAGGGGCATTTTTAAATGTGGACGACCATCTCTAAGGGTGCCCATCTGTAAGGACAGTGCCACGAAGGGGCGGGGAAACCCGTATTATCGAAACAAGATGGGCGTCCATCTTTTGTTTCGATAATACGGTCAGGGACGCCCAAATCTCAACATTTAGGTTGACCTTAGAGATTGTCGACCTAAATGTTGAGATCGTTGACCTTAGAAATGGTTGTCCCTAGTTTTTGGTGATAATGGAAACCGAGGATGGCCATCCCAAAAACGACCAAATCCAAGCCCTATGGTCATGGGAGGAGCCAGCATTTGTACTGCACTGGTCCCCCTCACATGCCAGGACACCAACCGGGCTCCCTAGGGGGCACTGCAATGGACTTCATAAATTGCTCCCAGGTACATGGCTCCCTTACCTTGTTTGCTGAGCCCCCCAAACCCCACTACCCACAACTGTACACCACTACCATAGCCCTTAGGGATGAAGGGGGACACTTACATGTGGGTACAGTGGGTTTGTGGCGGGTTTTGGAGGGCTCACGTTTACCACCACAAGTGTAACAGGTGGGGGGGGGGGGGTGGGCCTGGGTCCGCCTGCCTGAAGTGCACTGCACCCACTAAAAACTGCTCCAGGGACCTGCATACTGCTGTCATGGAGCTGGGTTTGACATTTGAGGCTGGCATAGAGGCTGGAAAAAATGTTTGGTTTTTTTTGAGTGGGAGGGGGTTGGTGACCACTGGGGGAGTAAGGGGAGGTCATCCCCGATTCCCTCCGATGGTCATCTGTTCAGTTTGGGCACCTTCGAGGCTTGGTTGTGAAAAAAAGGGATCAAGAAAAGTCAACCAAATGCTTGTGAGGGACGCCCTTCTTTTTTCCATTATCGGCCGAGGACGCCCATCTCTTAACCACGCCCCCGTCCCGCCTTCGGTACACTGCCGACACGCCCCTGGGAACTTTGGTCGTCCCCATTACGGAAAGCAGTTGAGGATGCCCAAAATCGGCTTTCGATTATGCTGATTTGGGCGACCCTGAGAGAAGAACGCCCATCTCCCGATTTGTGCAGAACATGGGCGTCCTTCCCTTTCAAAAATAAGCCTGATAGTAACATAGTAAATGATGGCAGATAAAGACCTGTACGGTCCATCCAGTTTGCCCAACAAGATAAACTCTTTTTACATGGTATGTGATACTTCATATGTATACCTAAGTTTGATTTGTCGTTGCCTTTCTCAGGGCACAAACCGTAGAAGTCTGCCCAGCACTGTTCTTGTACTAAGTTCTGAAGCTAACATTGATGCCCCTTAAAATTTACACTCCAGCCCATCCCTATCAATTCAGTCACAATCAGGGCATAAACCGTAGAAGTCTGCCCAGCTCCCTTTTTGTTTCCCAATTACCGGCGTCACCACCCAATCTCCGCTAATATTCCACAGAACCATTCCTTTGTGTTTATCCCAAGCATGTTTGAATTCCATTACCGTTTTCATCTCCACCACCTCTCGCGGGAGGGTATTCCAAGTATCCACCACTCTCTCCGTGAAAACATACTTCCTGACATTAGTCCTGAGTCTGTCCCACTTCAACCTCTAGTTCTATCGCCTTCCCGTCTCCGGAAAAGGTTCATTTGCGGATTAATACCTTTCAAATATTTGAACATCTGTATCATGTCACCCCTGTTTCTGCTTTCCTCCAAGGTATACATGTTCAGGTCAGCAAGTTTCTCCTCGTACGGTTTGCAACACAAATCCCATACCATTTTTGTAGCTAAAAATACGGCACCTATTAGGGGCATGTCCAGCAGTTGTTTTGCAGGTCACTCATTAAAATGTCCTGGTTGCAGCTAGCACACATGCACTCAGTGTCTCCTATTTAGGATGTGATAAGTGGACCTTGCTAATTGCAAAATTATCAGCCTTGGAAGTTACCACACAGTAACTGCAATACACTCTCCCTGCCCTGCCTAGTTACTCCCCCTAACACACAATGGGCCCAATTCTACATATGGTGCATAAAATGAATGCGTGTTAGACAATCACACCTAAGCATATTCTAAATACAATGCTTAAATCTATGAACAGTATTTAGAATATGATTAGGCATAGTTCATGTGATTAAATCTACACACGTCCATTTATGCCAGTGAAAGGCTTGTGTAAATTCCTGCATGTAGATTTATGCTCACTGGCCCCAGGGGCGTAGCTACGGGTGGGCCTGGGTGGGCCCAGGCCCACCCAATCTCAGTTCAGGCCCACCTAATTTTACGCGCCGAAAAGTGCAGACACCAGCTCAGCAGCCGCTGCCAAAGCCTTCGTTTTTTCAGCCGCAGCAACCCACTCAACCACCACCTACCTGCTTTTTTTTGGCCGTCGGCACTCTCACTGGCAGGCGGCAGCTCTTTGGACAGTCCCAGTCCTCCCCTCTTCATCCCTCCGACGCTGCATGCCTGCATTACCGCTATCAACCAAGCGGCGCCGCTCTTCAATCTCGTGGCGCACTAAAGTCTAGCAGCCGCTCTGGGGTTGCACGCGCCATGCTGCTATACTACTGCCTGCTCCCCCCCCTGGCCTGGGTGGCCCGCAGCGCACAGCACGATGGCGCCACATGCAGTGCCGCATTGGAAAGCTGCCGGCCTGAATGTGTTGCAGCACGGGTGCGGCTCCTTAGTCCACACTGTGCCTGCCAGTCTGTGCTTGCAGTGGGGTCTATGATTTTCAGTGGGTCAATCACAGCAACAGCAGTAGAACTTCCCCCGCGGCCCCACAACACTGCTACAAGAGCCAGGTAAAAAATACATGTATTTTTAAAATATGTAATTGTACTCATAAATGCTGGCTGGTGGTGGTGGGCTTCTGGGTGGGTTAAGCACTTCATTGCCTAGGGCAAAAATGTATATTTAATGATTAAAATATACCTTTTTTGCTGTAGGCAGTGAAGAGCCCACTCCCACCCAGAAGCCCTCCACCAGCCAGCATTTTGATTACTCTTGATTACCCTAGCATTTTGCCTTGGGCAAAAAAGGTATATTTTAATCATTAAATATACCTTTGTAATCAAAATAATGGCTCTGGTGGTGGGCTTCTGGGTGGGGGTGGACTCTTCACTGACTAGGGCAAAAAAAAAAAGGTATATTTAATCATTAAACATATCTCTTTTGCCCTAGGCAATGGAGCCCATCCCCACCCAGAAATTCACCAATAATACATTTTAATAGTGCCCAGGTTAATTTTAAAAAAGTTGTCTATTTCTCTCATTTTGGTGGGTTTTTGGGTGGGGATTGTCTCTACAGTGCCTAAGGTAAAATAAGAAAAAAAAGTGTAGGTGGTTTGATATGGCATAATGTAACTATATTTTAAAATGATGTTTTTTTCACATTAAGGGTATATTTACTAAGGTGCGTTAGCGTTTTTAACGTGCCTGTAAATTTAAGCCACGTTAAATGCTAACACGCCTATACATTTCTATGGGCACATTAGTGTTTAACACGTGTAAAACATTTAAGTGCGTTGAAAACACTAACGTGCTCATAGCACTGCTTAGTAAACCTAGCCCTAAGTATGTATGTGGTTTATGTTGGTGCAGGCAAGAAACACTACTCATATATAGTGCCTACCCATATTAGCTCTGGGCCCACCCAACATGTCAGGTCTGGCTACGCCACTGACTGGCCCGTTTTTTTATAACAACGTGCGTAGATTTTGTAACACCCACGAGACACCCAATTCCATGCCCCTAAGAATGCCCCTTTTTGCCTGTGCACATTCAAATTTGGGCGCAGTACATTACAGAATACGTATAGCAATGTATCCATGTAAATTCAAATTTTTGCCAATTAGTGCTCTTTATTGCTTATTAAGGGCTATTAACAGCACTTAACAGCTTGTTAAAACAATTAATCTACATGCATAGTTATAGAATACACCTAGATTTATGCATGTAACCATGCGTAACTCTAGGTGCGCTATATAGAAACCAGGGAAATGCCTTTAACACATGAACTAGCCCACACTAATTGTAAAATAACTCAAAAGCAGTTACCATGTTTGTGCAGTAGAAGTTAATATGCTCTAATTCACACATTAACCCCGGATTCTATAAATGGCAGCCAAATTTGTGTGTGACTCTGAGATCTGCTTGCAAATAAATTAGATACGGAGCCATTAACAATCAATAATTTGCTGTTAACAATAAATTATTGCCATTAAATTGGCACTAATTCGGATTGGCGTGCATATTTGGTCGTGTGTGATTCTACAAAGATCTGCACCCAGATTTTCTCTCAAGCAACCCAAAAGGGGCGTGACCATGGGAGGGGCATGGGTGGGTTAGGGGCGTTCACAAAAGATGTGTGCAGTGTTACAGAATTCTGGGGATCTGCGACCAGCTTGCACGCCAGTATTTATATGAGGTCTCAGTTGGTGTAAGACCTCGTGCCCAAAGCTGGGCCCACAAATCACCGCCAGGTGCTATTCTCTATAAAAGCATTGACTTTTCCTGGAGCCTATTTTTCAGTACCATTTATTGAATCTGACCCTTACATTACAAGTCTAGGTGGGCCACATAAATAGCAGGCATAACATGAAATGTCTAATTTGAATGTTCTAAGCTTATTTATATTATTTCTTTAATTATTTAATAAAATTAAGAGGGGAAGTTATCAACGTGAACTACCATTAAGATGTGTTATTTTACTACTAATTCCTGCTATTTTAGCATAGGTCCCATTTAACGCAATGAGACCTATTCACTAATGACTGGGGTTAACAGTAAAATTATCTATCTTAACTATAGTCCACATTGATATTTCCCCCTAAATGTCAAAGCAATTTAAAATAAGGTAAAAAAATGAACATAAAGTCAAATAAAACAAGTTATAAATTCACATTCAGTGACTCTGCCTCAGCAAAGCCATGCTGAAGCCATTTAATAATTAATAATTTGAAGCCATTTAAGTTAGAAGTCTCAAATTATATGTTGATTGCACAGCTCGGTATTGACCCTGACTTTTCCAAATAGATATTCACCATATGCTTCTTTCTCCTCTCAAACAAGGTAAATCAATTTCACTCAGCATTAACAATACATAGAGTTACTCTTTTAAAGTCACCAACATCTTGAAGTGAACAGTAGAATCCACTAAGCTTGTTTATACCTTATGAATTCTAAATTTACAGGTCAATATTTATCTGGCAGCGGTCTGCATTTCTTTAAACACCGATCACTTCTGGCTAAACTTAGACCTAGATAATCAGAGCTGGCCCTATCCGGGTATTTGGCAGTGCCAGGAAGCTACCTGGGAACAGCTGATATTCTGTACCATATTCACGCAACTAACTAAGCATATTTAGGCCTCCTTTTTATGCAGTCCAACCAAGGATGTTTGATTAACAGTAGACTGTGTGACATCATAAGGCTGAAGCCACTCCACCCAAGGAGGTTTTCATTCTCCCTAATACAGCCGCTGCCGTCTTGGTACACCCAAAACAATGTAATTCATATGGCACCAAGGTCCGCATAATGGGCCAAGCACGCTCCTGCCAGCTCCTATTAATCAAACCTCCTTGAGTCCAACATATCCGATTATCATTCTGGGCACCAGCACTTAGTATTGGTGGTACTTAGATAACTCCCAGCTTCCGACTCCACCCATGGACCACCCTGACATTTATTTATTTTATTTTGTTGCATTTGTATCCCATATTTTCTCACCTTTTTGCAGGCTCAATGTGGCTTACATAGTATCGTAAACGGCGTTAGCCGATTCCAATATGAAAAGATACATGGTATGAACAGTTACAGATAATATTATGGTAGAATGAATTACATATATTGTAAATATATTTGGGGCTTAATGAGGGAGAGAGAGAGTTAGGATATGTCCATCACGGTGTTTGGTTACATTGTGTCGCAGGTGCTAGGTTTTTTATGTTGGGTCGGTGGGGTATGCCCTTTTGAACAGATATGTTTTTAGTGCTTTCCGAAAATTCAGGTAGTCGAGCATAGTTTTTACTACTTTAGGTAGTGAGTTCCATAGTTGTGCACTCAAGTAGGAGAAGCTGGATGCATATGTAGATTTGAATTTGAGTCCCCTGTTGTTTGGGTAGTGGAGGTTTAGGTATCGTGCTGAATTTATAGTATTTCTGATTGGCAGGTCGATGAGGTCTGTCATATATCCTGGTGCCTCGCCGTAGATAATTTTGTGAACTGTCGTGCAGATTTTGAAAGTAATACGTTCCTTAATTGGAAGGCAGTACAGTTTTTCTCGGAGTGGTTTGGCGCTGTCAAAGCGTGTTTTTCCGTATATAAGTCTTGCAGCTGTGTTTTGGGCGGTCTGAAGTTTCTTTATAATTTGTTCTCTGCATCCTGCGTAGATGTCATTACAGTAATCTGCATGGCTTAGTACCATTGACTGTACCAGGTTACAAAATATTTATCTCGGGAAGAATGGTTTCACGCTTTTGAGTTTCCACATTGAGAGAAACATTTTATTTATGGTGGTTTTCGCTTGGGTCTCTAGTGAGAGGTTTTGGTCGATTGTTACTCTGAGAATTTTCAGGTTGTCTGAGATAGGGAGGGTATGTTCTGGGTTGTTGATATTTGTGGGTTTGTATGTATTATATTGGGATGTGATGATAAGGCAGTGTGTTTTTTTCTGTATTAAGTTTTAGTTGGAATGCGTTTGCCCATGAGTTCATGATGCTTAAGCTGAGCTTGATTTTGTTGGTGATTTCTGCCAGATCATGTTTGTAGGGGTTGTATAATGTAACATCATCAGCGTAAATAAATGGGTTAAGGCCTTGGGTGGATAAGTCCTTTGCTAGTGGGACCATCATGAGGTTGAAAAGGATCGGTGATAGTGGTGATCCTTGCGGTACTCCGCAGTCTGGTGACCAGGGTGGCAATGTGTTTGTGCTTGATTTCACTTGGTATGTTCTGGTGCTTATCAATAGAAATCAAACAAAATAAAACATGGAAAAGAAATAAGATGATACCTTTTTTATTGGACATAACTTAATACATTTCTTGATTAGCTTTCGAAGGTTGCCCTTCTTCGTCAGATCGGAAATAAGCAAATGTGTTAGCAGATAGTATATATGAGAAACATCAAAGCATTACTTTGACAGTCTGACAGAGTGGGAGGGTGGGGGTATGCATGGGGATATCAAAGCGTTTCATTGATATTCTAACAGGATGGGTGTTGGTAGGTGAGAGGAGGGCAAGAAACAGAGAAATAAACAGAGAAATACAGCTTTATGGTTTATAATGGGTTAGAAAACCCAGATCCTTATTAAGTCCTGTGTGTTGGGTCTCAAAATATTCAATCATTCTTATTTCAAAGGTCTTACGTTCCTGTATTGTTTTAAAATTACCTTTCAGTATTCTTACTGTGAAATCACTGATAGTTGGTGATATCTTTTGTTTTTTTCTTGGTGTCATGGAGAGTGCTGCAGCAGTCATAGCAGATATAAAGCAACACTGTCTGGTTAAGTGACAGTGTTCTGGGGTTAGCCAGCATGATTTACTGAAGCAGGAGCCTCTCCTGCCTGGTTAGAGGTCCCTTTACTAAGCTGTGCTAATAAACTGCCATAGCATGCCCATAAGTGAATCTTTCTTGTACTCTATGCCCATTTCTAGTGTAGCCATCATAATGTTTTTAAAAAAAATTCTTTCATTAATGGCCTTGCACTATAGCACGTAGTCATTTTTAAAAATTACCACATGAGCACTTACTACCGACTCTTTTGGTGGCATTAACTCTCGCATTATGGACATGCAAACCAGTTAGTACAGCGGTAATGAACATGCAATAGCTGATTAACACATCCATGCCCATTCTCTGCTCTGACACACCCCACCAAAAAAATACAAAAAAACAATTACTTTGCAGTTAGCTCATGCAGATGGCAAAACTAACAATGAACGCTTTACTGTATCTCATGTTGGGTCATTTTTGCAACGTTAGATACACGTTAGTGCCTAACACAGCTCAGTAAAAGAAGTCTTAGATCACTTTGGCCCTACCGTACAAAGCCACACTAGTGGCTGTAACACAGCAGTTCAGACACAGCCCAGCTGTCTTGATTTGCCTTGTAAAAGTTTGAGCAGGCCTTTTGCAGCAAACAGTCAAGGCGTAAATGAGCTTAAGTTCATCGTCATTTTTATTGTCATAAATTTTGGTTCATGAGTACTTGTGGCCTAGTGGTTAGGGTGGTGGACTTTGGTCCTGAGGAACTGAGTTCAATTCCTGGCACAGGCAGCTTCTTGTGATTCTGGGCAAGTCACTTAACCCTCCATTGCCTGCCACCATGAGTGGGAAAAAGTGTGGGGTACAAATGTAACAAAAAAAAAAAATTCCTATTTCTAGTAGTGTGATATTTAAACAAACAGCTATATCACTTAATATCCATTTACAGTACCATTTTATTCAACCTTACAAGAAAAGAGAGACAGCATAATTGCATTCTTTTTTTTTTTTTAACATTATTTGCATTTGAAATATTAAGTGAAGATGTGCTTAAAACTAAACATATTTCCTAGGAGGCAACACAGTCCTGAACTGGCCCTACTTAAAAAGGAATACGGGGTTCTGGGATGGGACCAGCGAAGGGCTGTGAGGCCATATAGACCCCTGGGATCATTCACTCTGCCACTTGCATCCACTTCCACAGATTCACAGTCCAGTCCAGGTTTTGTTCTGAACCCAATAAAGTTTGCTGAAAGTCTTCAAGTATTCAAGATAAAAAGGAATCGCTCAAGATGCAGAGTATAAAACAATAAAGAAAATACTGTTCACCTTTTCTCTTCTTCATCTTCACTTACTGGGATTCTCTTTAGGACATGTTGAATCTGGACTTTTTCCACTTCTCGCTATACTTCTTCTTTGAAGACTTGACTCAGGAATAGACTTCAGGTGTTTCTTCCTTTGAACTCTGGCCTTGCTTGATCTGACTCTTTGGGCAGTCTTCTCAGTCCTCTCCTTCTTATCTAGGATCTGCAGCTACCCTCGATTCTCCTTCTTTCAGAGACCTCTTCCATCCCCGACTCCTTAATATAGTTAGATAATAATAGTGTGTTGGCTTAGCCAGCCAAGACTCAAAGCATTATATGGTCCAGTGCATTTCTGACCAAAGGTATTGGATACATATGTATATCATTGTTTTTCCTCTAATAGGAGATTTCCTTCTAAAATTACCTCCCTAGTAAGTAGAACGCTCCTAATTTTGGAATATACTGCATGGTATACAAAGTCAGCTACTCCCTGGTAAAGCACTTAGGGATATGTACATCCAGGGCTTTTTTTTTTAGGGGATACTTGGGGGGTACTGAGTACCGGCACCTTTTCCATTGCCTGCTAGAATTGCCCCATGGACCCCAAGTTTTAATGAAAGATCTCAGGCTCTACACACTAATTCTGCCTTGTCATAGATTCTGTGACTGGTTGCAGGGGGCCTGGCTATTGTGGGGGTGGTCCCTCAGTGATTACCCCACCCCAGAAGGGTGGCCTAGCATTTGAGTGACCTTTTTTGCTAGAAAAATGCACTGTGCACATCCATATATTATATTATATTTCTATATAGATAGATATAAAGGGGTATATATTCAAAGTGATTTAAGGAGTCAGAAGAGGTTCCTGACTGTTTACTTTGTGCTCTGTGAGCCAGCCACTGTTATTTAATGGTATTAAACCAGGTAGTGCCACTACCTGGCCATTTCCAAGTGAGCTGGAGAGGGGCGTTCCAAGGGCAGAGTGGGAAAAGATCTGGCAGCTATGCAGGTGATGGCAATAATCAGTGCCAATACCCACATAGCTAAGTGACCAAATGGGACTGCATAAATTGCAACCCTATGCAATCATTAGCTATTCAAGTACCAGCACTGAATATCAGGCGGCTTCTGCATAGCTTCCGGATTGCAGCCAAAGTTGTTGGATGCATTCCCCTCCTGGACCCTCTAAATGAGAGGACTGTAGATTGGATGGATGGGCAGACTGTATAGGCTATATGGTCTTTATCTGTCTTTATTTTTCTCTGTTTCTATGTCAAGATTTATACCTGCTTTCCAGGACAACTAGATTTTAGACAAGTGCTCATTTTGTGCAGCACTCCACTGGAAAGATTAGGGGAGTCAACCCTCTTAGACCCCCCAATGTTTATTGCTCCCCACCCAAAAGTAATACCCCACCCCCGATATTCAGTGCTATTTAACCAGTCAGAACAGCTGCTGACTGGTTAAATAGCACTTAACTGGTTATCCGCCGATATTCAGCAGGGGATAACCAGTTATCCTCCGCTGAATATCCATGGTTAATGGTTAGCGGATAGCCGGTTATATTGTCCAATATAGCCATCTATCTGCCAATTATTTAAACTGGATTTTGCAGCCATATTTGGCCATGTGAAAACCTGGTATATCTTTGGGCAGTTTAAAGGTAACTGGCTAAGTTTGAATATTGACTTAGCCAGTTATATTTAAACTGCCCAAAAATAAACCGGATAGTCAATGCCGGTCACCAGAAACGGTCTGACATTGAATATCCGGGCTTAGCACCAACTGCGGGAATTAGCCAGTCTAATTCCCATGGTTTGAATATCACCCCAATACTGACCAAGGATAATGGGCTTTGTAACAGCATTGGAAAACAGACGTATGTTTTGTATATGCCGGCACATAAACGTGTATGCCCTGAAATACCAGCACCCACAGGCTTATGTTCTCATGTCGTGCCCATTAATATTTTAGATGTTTATTAATCTAAAATGGATGTTGCTCTCACACATAAACAATTCATAAACATTTATTTCTCTACTTCGGCAGATCCAGTTCAAAAACACTAGTAGAACTTGAGACGTCTTGACCCAAATGCCTCACTTCCAATTTGCACATCATTTCTAGAATGCCGCTCAATGTGCTTATGTTCAAGATAAGGGTAAGACCACACTAATGGATATGTGCAGTGCAATTAGTGTAGATGTGTGATAGTGAAGCCTGTCATAGGATACAGTGAGACAATGAGTCACAGAGCTCTAGTCTGGAAAAGAAAAATTCTACTAGTATTCTGTCTTCCTGTCTGGAGTAGGACCAGGGATTTGTTTCATTAAGCACTTGAACACTACCTGAGTCTCCCTGGCTTACCACTCCTATAGTGTGTATAGGACTGTGCCTCAGTGGCATAGCGTGTGTTGTGAATGCACCCCCTGTCAGTGTGTCCATCCCTTCTCTATCCTGCCTTCTGCTCATGGTCCGGCATCTCTCCCTCCCCTTCCAAGCCCCGCAATGCTCTTGTAATTCTATCCCTTCCCCACTCCCTCCATGCCTTAAAATCACCTCCAATCTTCGATCAGGCTACGCCAGTGGCAGCAGCACTTATAGGCTGTCTGCGGCCTGCACCGGAGCTTTCTCTTCTGATGCAACTTCCTGTTTTCTGAAGGACAGGATTGTTCAAAGGAGAAGCTGTTCAAAGGAGAAGCTGCAGACAGCCAATGAGTGCCTCTGCCAATGGCCAGAGGAGTGGCCTAGTGGTTAGGGTGGTGGACTTGGTCCTGGGGAACTGAGGAACTGAGTTCGATTCCCAGCACAGGCAGCTCCTTGTGACTCTGGGCAAGTCACTTAACCCTCCATTGCCCCATGTAAGCCGCATTGAGCCTGCCATGAGTGGGAAAGCGTGGGGTACAAATGTAACAACAACAACAACTGGAGGTGATTTTAAGGTACAGGGGAGTGAGGGGGGACTCACTCCCTGTTAAAAATTTCTGTCTACAATGTTGCAGTGCCTGTTAGCATATTTGCCACTCAGTATTGTGTGTGCCCATAGACACACACCCCTGATACTGACACAGGTACTTCAATATGCTAAGGTAGGCTTAACACACAGAGAAAGAGTGGGTCTCTTAGTGAAAGCTTGAAGTCATACTGACTGCCTCTTCTGCCAGTCAGTCACAGAGCTCTTTCTCTCCATAACTATATCTGTCTTCACAACTAGTATGCTTGCTATTCTTTCCGCTAAAAAATTGAGTGCAGTAGCCTGCCAGAACTCCCTTACATAGTGTTTGGATTTCAAGTTGAAAAAAATAAAACCTACACACAGATTGACAGGTTCAGTTAGGAAGCAGACATGGCCAAACTCTTCCCTTGGAAACAAAATTCTCATTTCAAAGGATTGGCAGCTTCAGCAAACCATACATGGCCAACCTCCTCCTTTTTAAAAAACATAGTACAGGATTAGGCAAACACAAGCTATGATGTCCCCTTTTCTTCCCCATCCCCTTTTGGTCACTCTTTGATGTGGAAGAAAGAACCACATCAGTATAGCAACAGCAGCCAATGAAGAAGCAAAGAAAGCAAAGTACCCTGCCAGTGACTCACAGTTTTCAATATTGTGCACTATTTGAGAACACTGTGCACAATTGAGAAATAGTGCTCTCTATTTTCCAAAGATGACATACAATGACATTTTTTTTCTGTAGTTATCATTTGAAAATGACATAGGAAATGTCATTGACATTTTTATGTCATTTCAAAAGACCGCACAATCCTAATAAAAATCCTATTAAAATTTCTAAATAACTCAAAGGATGATAAATAGAGCAAGATACACAGACTGAAGACAGTAATAGCTGACTCACACTAACCCCAGGATTCCATAACAGGGCGCCTAAATTTAAACGTCATCTCTCTAATTCTATAAAAGTTGCCAAAAATTGCATGAACAAATTTGGGCATGCCCCCAATTTGCACAAACAATTTAATTGAATAACAAGCTAATTAGCACCAACTGGCTTTCTAACAAGCAATTATTGGCAGTAATTAGATTTAACTGGGACATAAATTTAGGCATGAGTTCAAAAAAAGGAGCACAGAAATGGGAGGGTCATGGGCGGAATTTTATAGAATAACGGGGATGCATACCTAATTTAGGTGCATTCATTTGCAATGGTTGCACCTAAAGTTAGGCACAATTCCCGGGCCTAAGCACTATTCTATAAACTGCATCTAACTTTAAGTGCGGCTTACAGAATAGCATGTTTAATATTGCCATTACACCGTTTTCTGAGGGAGCTCAGCTCTACTCTACCTGATGTTAGTAGTCATGGCAGATATTGCAAGCTGAGTTTCAGAAAAAAGGTAAGCAATATAAACTAACCACGTCCTCACAGCTCAAAGTTTCGAGGAAAAAAAATCTTAAAGTTTAGCATTTGACTTTAGGTTGGCAAGTAAGCCACAAAAAAAGATAAGTTGTCAATAAATAATATTTTTATTCATAGCTATAGTTGGAATGTAACAATTTAAACATCCAAAAGTAAAAATGCAGTTCTAGTTCAGCTGAACTTTACAAAGGAGTTTTTTCATCATTTACAGAAATTTGCATCCTCTGAACCCTTGAACTCAGCAGAATATCAGATAAGTATTGGTATGTACTTCTCTACAGCTTTCAATTTTAACCAAATTTATATTAGAATTCCAACCCTTTCTTGATCATAAGAATTGGTCCTTTGTGTAAATGTATTTTGTTTTAGGTCCCTTTACTTCCCACTCTGCAGAGGTAAGTTTATCACTCTAGCGTCCTTCTCTTGTTTTTTTTTTAAATTCTTTATTTATTAATTTTTTACATCTATATCTATAAAACATAAATGAAGCGGAAAATTGGAAATTAAACACTGTTAGGTAGTACATATTACCCAAAATTCTTAAAGGAAAATTTTTTTATAACATTTGTCCACAATATTTGAATCAAGATCTAAGAAATTATAACATAAGTAAAATTTTTATAATACTGATCAGCGGAAGGGTGAAACATATATCCACAGCCAAATATTAACAGCATTCTTTTAATTACGGGTTCACCTCCAGAGGCGAAACACTTTTTTCTTTTGATTCAATAAAATCTAACAACTTCGTAGGGTTAAAGAAAAGGTAGTTAACCAAGTTAAAGGTTATACAACACCTACAAGGAAATTCATCCTTCTCTTGTTTTAAACTTGTTACTAGTGCTTGTGTTGGTACATGATTCACTTAGCTGCTATCTTTCTTGGCTGGAGTACTTTGGTCTTTCTTGTACATTGGAGCTCAGAATCAGTAGTGACAATCTTTGCACAACTGTGATGATTCCTTTGCCCAGCTGGGCTGCAGAGCTCACCTGACTTAAACAACTCAAAAGGAACACAACCTTGTCTCACCTGTTTAAGTTGGGTACCTCATAGGGACTTACAATTAAAATAACTGTGGCCCATCTAGCTATAGACAAACAAAATAATAATTTTTATAGTCCTAAACTTCCAGGACCTTGACACTTTTTTCTGTCACTAATGAAGAGTTGTGTGTGTTCTTTTCCTGGTTTCCTCCTGAACACACACACAACTTTAAACTCCAGTCACTTTCACCACATCAACATTAGTGGCATACCTATACTTGGACTCCAGATACCCTGTACCAATTATTTATCTCAGCACATAATAACAAACACACTATTAAAAAACAAACAATTACTCTTGTATAGGCTGTATCTCTGTTTTCCCACAAAAGAACTGATAGTTTTATTCACTTCTATCAAATACCATCCAAAAGCACTCTTTCACCACTAATGTCATGTCACACCATTTAAGACCAATTTCTTTCCCACAGTCACCAAACACACTGAAGGATCATGCACCTCGTAGCACGTCTGCTTTTTCAACTTATTATAGAAACCCTGGTTTGGCTGTACCACCTGACCAACATTAACCAATCAGATAGCTTCTAGAGCTAAACATTTTTCTCCTGTTCCTCATGGAACCCTGCCTAAGCCTTCCAATCTCCATTTTGGATTTAAAACTTTCCATAGGAAATAATGAGAAAATGACGTTTTTACAAACTTTATAGGTAAATCAAAGTCAAACAAGTTCAAATTTACTTAAATTATATATATATATATAATATATATATTTTAAAACACCCCACTATTTCACCTAAAGAGGCTCTCAGGAACCCATAACTACAAATAAAGCTAACAAAACAAAAAAAAACCCTTACGTGCCAGTGTACCTGAGACAAAAACAAAACAACAATTTCTTGGGCCACCAGAACTCTTACCTGGTCCCCAGAAGGGTCCTCACTCGATCTCCACCTCCAATCTATGTCCATGGTGGCCCTCTGTGGCAGTGGCAAGCCACCATGATTTACAGGGGTAACTGCAGTATTCAGCCAGGGCACGTAAAAACTCGAGGCCTCAGCTTCAATTTGGGCCTAGTGCTGGCCTGGGAGTGTTACCGCACATGCACAAAAAGGCACGCATGCTCAGAGCCTCATCCTGCAGGCCAAATCCGGTCACCTGGCCAGGAAACAGTGCTCATTGGTCAGGCAGTGCTGCAGCAAGCTGCGTACAGCGCAGCTCCACTCTGGAGGCTCCAAACTTCCACTGGAATCAAAATAGGACACTGAGCTGGCCACCAATAACTCCAGGAAGCCCAGCGAGATCCCCTCGTACCCAAGATAAAGAAATAAACCCACTGGGTTACATTAAAAGTATAGATTACTTGTAATTTTGAATGTACAGTTATATGTGTTAAGAACACTCAGTGGTATTCTATTAAGTATTCAAACAAATGCCTTAGCATGTAACCGCAAGGGGGGCATTCAGTGAGGAGGACCATGGGCAGGGCATAGCCAGGGCTCCCACTTGCACACATAAATTACAGACTACTGGAAGGTACATGTTAAAGTGCTGTATTTAGGGATACACATTTATATCAGTCATAGATCAGGTGTAAGTGGGAGTGCCAACTTATGATAAGTATTCTATCAAAACATCTATGTATGTAGCTGGGCTCACTACCCATGTTAGTTTGGCACCTGAATTGTAGCACCCAGTTGTTGAATGGCCCTTTCAATGCCTGATTCAAACGTCAAGTTTTAAAACCTGAATGTTGCTCTTCTCCTGCTTCCAAATTCAAAAGGACTTCCTGTGCAGTTCAAATTCCTCTCTCCTCCTCCCTTGCTCCTCCCCTTCTTTCCTGCCCCCTCCCCTTGCTACTCCTTGTTTCCCTCCCACTACTACCTCTGCTCTCTAGCTAGGCCCTCCCTGTACCCTCCCCCACACTTCTGTCTTCGCTGGCCTTCAGCCCGGTTGTGGTCGGCCCCCCCTTTAATGGGTGTGCCTGGTTCTTTCAATGCCTGATTCAAACGTCAAGTTTTAAAACTTGAATGTTGAAAGATTATGCGCTCAGCAGGCAGCAAGCCTGTTGAAAGATTCCCTGCAACTGATTAACAGTCATAACCATATGCAAATTAATTTTGAATTAATATTTGCAAAATATAATACATGGGCAGAAATTGTTATCTCTGTAAAATTAAGAAGCTTCTGATATAAGAAATGAAAAAGCTTCCTTAAGATCACCTTATGTCTAGTTGTAATAGCATGGAATTAATTTGTACAAGAACCTTTAAACTAAAAATATGAAAGATTTTTTTTCATATATTAAGCTGTCAGGCATAAAGAAATATTCAAAGCTTTCAAGCAATCTCTTTGGCTTTCTGCCTTGTTCTTCCTTGAAAGTGTATAACTTCGTCTTGTTCTGAACCACTATCTCTCAAGCTGATTTCTGAAGACAGGTGAGGGATTAAAGGTTTTAAACTTGAGCCTATAAACGTCCTGTGGTATAAACTGGCCTGGCATATGCCCAAAACACGTGTCTACACTACTGCAGGGTACTTTTTACCATGGCTTAGTAAAAGGACCCCCTAGTAAAGAATAACATACTGCAAATCAGAAACAAATAAGCGGACAAAATATGAAATGGAAAACCCAAGGATCCAGCATCTGTGAGCATTGGAATACTGAAGAAAGAAACAGAAATGTAATTTCTCCAGTACAGAACAAAATAGAAGAAATGTACAGTTCCGAAGCTCACATATTCCATTTTCTAAAAACTAAAAATAATATTTTGTGTTTTCTTTGTCTAATCATTTTATTTTGTTCTAGTTGGGTTGGTCCTGGTTTCTATTTATCACTTCCTATTCTTGGCTTTCTCCTAAGTCCTTTTTTCAAGATCTTATTTCCATTTTGTTTCTTCATTCCCCCTGTCTCCTTTACTTCCTCCCCTTTGTCTATCTCTGACATTGATCTTTCTGTTTCATTTTTTCTCTGTTTCTATCATCTGCCTTTTTATACCTCCTCCAGTTCTCAGCCTCCCTCCACTTACCTCTCTAGTCCTTCCATTTTCATGACTCTCATTCTTTGATAGCCTCCTATTCCCTTGTTTTCAGCTATTAGTCCCCAGTTTCTATCCTTTGTGCTCATCCTCTTCCTAGACTCATTCTCATTCATCTGCCTCTCATCCCTTCACCAACCAGTTTCATCCCTGTCACTCATCCCCTCGCCACCTCCAGTTCCTGACTTACATCTTACCCCTTATCTACACTCCCCACTTCCCCATTTGTAACCTCTCTCACCTCCTTCAATTACGTCTCACCCTCTTAATAGTCCTCTGACTCTTACTTCCCATCCCTCTGTAACCAGAGGTTTAAAAAAAAAGGAAAAAAAAACGTACCTGAGGGTGGCTAGCATGAGAGAGAATCCTGGGAGCATAAGTACATAAGTATTGCCATACTGGGAAAGACCAAAGGTCCATCAAGCTCAGCATCCTGTTTCCAACAGTGGCCAATCCAGGTCACAAATACCTGGCAAGATCCCCCCAAAAAGTATAAAATATTTTATACTGCTTATCCCAGAAATAGTGGATTTTCCCCCAAGCCCATTTAATAACGGTCTGAATAAATTGGGTCATCTTTTTTTGACTGGCACCCAAGACAGACAGTCGCTCCATATGAAGTAAATGATACATTTGACTTCTCCATATTTGTAAAGATGTGGGATCAGGTTGTATCCACTGTAATACTATGCTGTGTTTTGCCATTAAAGATTATTTCAGTTCCAAATCATCATCTAAATCCAATAAATACAGGTTCTCTGAGCGGGGCATTGTCTGGTTGAGAAGTCGCTCCAAATGGTTCCACAAATCTACCCAAAACTGTGCAATTTGTGGGCAGACCCACCAGCAGTGAATGCAAGTAAATTCCTGTCTACATTTGGGGCACTCTGAGGCTCATTTTCAAAGCACTTAGCCTCCCAAAGTTCCATAGAAACCTATGGAACTTAGCCTCCCAAAGTGCTTTGAAAATATGCCTCTCTGTAGACCTAGTAGTCCATATTTTATGCACCCTGCTAGGGCTCATATAAATGTGATGTATTTCTTTAAACAATAACCATTCAGTCAAGTCAACTGTCCCCAACTCTCCCTCCTGAAATTCTCCAGGAGTCTGCTCAGTATTTATATTTCTTGCCCAGTTCTGTATAGTATGTTGGAAATGGTTATTCTGACATTTTTCCATGTATGTTGTATAATATACACTAATAAGGCCTTTTCAGCTGTCTCTTGGGGCCAATATTGCTGGAATGTAGTATTTGTCCATGTTGGAGAATCTATGAACTAGACTGCTGATATAGTGGGAGGCCTGCAAATATAGATAGCAATCCAGGGGACTTAATTAGTGACCAATTGTATTCTGCCTATAAGTGACAGTAGCACATCTTTCCAACGCACCAGCAACGTTTTATCTCCTCCAACAAAGATTTGATATTTTAATCATATAATCTGTTGAGTTGTCTAGAAAGTATAATTCCCAAATATTTAAATTGTCCCTTAGCCCACTGCAAGGGAAAGGGGCTCAGCCATTGACCTTCCTTGTCAGCCTGCAGTTTCAACATTTTAGCAAGATTTATTCTCAGGCCAGTAAATTGACTAAAGGCATAAAAATGTTCTAAATCCCTGGGCAGAGTACGAATAGGATGACTTAAAAAGAGGAGAAGGTCTGCAAAAAGTATAGTTTTAAGTTCATAGGACCCTATATGGATACCTTCAACATCCATTAAAAAGAAAAGATATAAGAATTAACAGCAGCAGACCACAGACTCTATACACCTACAAATTCTCCATGAAAGGAGCAGGCACAACCCATATTTCAAGTGTTCCAAAATGTCATCCTTTCAATCTCCAACAGTTTGCCTGGTCAGCTGCCATCCTCGCTGTCACATATTAGGCTTCTAGCGTTGTGGTGTTGGTGGCGCCTCTGCCTACATTTCTGATAGTACAGTAAGACCAGCCTTTCTAAGGGCCTGTCTGCCCTCCTCCATAGATTTGACCTTATACAAATTTCCATGTATTGTAAACTGAAAACCAAACGGTAATAGTCACCAATACTTCACTGATTCTTTCAAAAGCACTTGCGTCACTGCTCGGAGTTCCTGGCAACATTGCAAAATCGTAGCAGAGATATAAACTTCAATGGGTTTCCCCTTCCATTTAATTTGGTCCATCTTTCTGGCCTTCCACATAATCAACTCCTTGACAGCATATGAGTGCAAGCAGGCCAAAACATGACGAGACAAGTTGGGTCTAAGGAGGCCTAAAGTGCAGTGCGCCCTGCGCCCACTTAATTTTCATGGGTCAAGTCACTGTTATGCCATGCCATCTCTGCCAAAGGGAAGAATAGAGGTGCAAGTTTCCTTCACCAATTCCATGCAATCTTCATCTCCTTCCTAAATTATTTCTTCTGGATGTTTCCAGAAAGGTTGCCGCTTGCACTTCCAGCTGGTCTGTTCAGGTCACTATTCTCTCAATATAAGTTTGGTGTTCATGCAGCATCTTCCACTCAATGACCAATATCCTGTAAGTCTGATCTCAGGTTATTACATTCAGACATACTCACTCCAAGCTCTTGTTTTAAATCATGTTTAAAGTCTGCAACTTGGCCTTTGCTGATCAGCTAATTTATTTACATTTTGCTCACACCTTTTTCAGTAATAGCTCAAGGTGAGTTACATTCAGGCACTCTGGATATTTCTCTGTCCCAGGAGGGCTCACAATCTAAGTTTGTACCTGAGGCAATGGAGGGTTAAGTGACTTGCCCAAGATCACAAGGAGTAGCAGTGGGATTTGAACCGGCCATCTCTGGATTGCAAGACCGGTGCTCTAACCGCTAGGCCACTCCTAGCACTACAGATGCAGCTTGTTCTTCCTATGTGCATATTCTCACTCTCCTGTTGTCAGCATAGTATTGAAGTAGCCTAATGGTTAGTGCAGTGACATCAGAACAGGGTTCAAGTCCCACTATAACTTCTTATGACCCTGGGCAAGTCACTTAGCCCACCATTGCCACTTTGATTGTAACTACAGAAAGATGGTACATCAAATCCCATCCCCTTTCCCTTACTGAAATGTGAGTTTTAGCAGAAAAAATATACTACTTAAAATGTCCATACAATATGCAATAAAACATTTTAATACAGTAGACAGCTTAGTGTATAAACAGAGGTGGATCATATAGACGGATAAGAGTGAGTAACAAGAATTAGAAAATAAGGGGACTAACTTAAAGAAAGTTGCACATGAAATCAGAAAGGTGCATGAATACGATCTTAGCAAGTGTAGGAGTAGATAAACAAGTCCTGATACAATATGTGCAACCTGTGATAGTCCTTGTGTATGTCTGAGGTGCAAAGAAATAGAAGAGCAAATTCAATATCTGATCTTCTAATGAAGGGGCAGTGGGACCCGAAAAAAAAAAGTGGTGTAGGGGGAAGACAAGAAAGAAGAAAGAACATCATAAAGTTAAGGTGAAGAAAGGGACAGGACAAGAGAACAGGGAAAGGATCAGAAGAAGTGGTGTAAGTTTCACCCAAGGAGCCTGATTGGAGCAAGGGGGGAGAGGGCAGGGAAGGATGTAGCCACTCCTAACTTCTGAGGTTTAGTTTAGTTTAATATAACTTGCTAGACCACTCTAGCTGACAAAGAAGTACAGAGTGGTGTACAGACTAAAAATAAAAGAAACTGGAAAAGAACTCCATTGTTTTAATAGGAAAGTTCAAAAGCCACACCAGAAAAGAAAGGAATAGAGGGAGACAGAATGGGGGAGGGGGAGCTGAAGGAGGGGTTAAGGGCTCCTGCTGAGAGTGCCCACTAGCTGATCAGTCTAGTCGCTCAAAAACCTGCTTCAATAGCCAAGCCTTCAAGGAAGATTTAAATGTCTTAAAGGAGGGTTCAGAGTGGAGGGACAGAGGAAGTTTGTTCTATACATGGGGGACAAGAAAGAAAAATGCAATGTTCCTGATGGTTTCATAGGACCCATTTTAGGACCAGGAAGGACCAAGCAATGATTGTTTAGGGAACAATGAAGGTAGAAGGGGAATAGAGGATCGTGAGGTGAGCTGGAGAGCATGAAACATTAGAATTGCTATTTTGTAAGTAATGTGTTGCTAGGTAGGTAACCAGTGGTACTGCTTCAACAGAGGGGTGGTGTATATGGACGTCGGACGTGACATAATCTAATCGCAGTGTTTTGTAGCGTTTGTAATTTTTTCAATGATGATTGCACTATACCTGCATATACAATGTTACAGCAGTCTAATTGGGAACTGAAGAAAGAGAGTAGTAGTGAATGATAATCTTTAAAACGGAAGTAGTGATGAACAGTTTGAAGCTGCTGCAAAAGGAAAAAGAGATGTCTTGGACAGTTCTGCTAAGAGAGGGCAGAGTCCCATATAATTTCCAAATATCTGAAGCTTGTGACAGTGGTAATTTGTGTGCCAAATAGGTTAAGAGGCTGAGATAGAGGCATGGAGAAAAAAGTGAACCAACAGGCTACCGTTTTGTCCAGGTTGAGGTGAGTCCTCCTGCTCTTGGGATCCTTTTGGATATTTTGCTTGGGTCCCTTCATTTGATCTTCTGCTTCTGATCAAAAGGGTTTATAGAATATGAAGCAGGAAAAAAATTATGAAAGGGGTGGGGTGGGACAGGTTTGAGGGAAGGAGGAAGATAGGTGAAAGGGACAGGAGTAACCTGGAGAGGGTAGAATAGTGAGTCATAGGAGAAGTGAGAATATTAGAGGACAATCAGCATAGGGGGAAAAAAAAAGAAAGGAATGATATAGAATGATCAAACTGAAAAAAAAAAAAGATGAAAAAAATGCAAGTATGAGGGAGGGTCTGAGACATGGGAAAAGGAAAGTATGAAGAAGAGAGGAGGAAGAAGAAAATATCCCAGCCAGTTAGAAAGCAGAATATGGTGTTGAGTCTCAAATATTTTAATTAAAAACATAAAAGGAGAAAGTCTATTGAAATAATTCCAGATCAGCACATATGGAGAAAAATAGATTACAAGCCTGTGTTAGCGTACAGCAAGGGGGAAAATCTTTATAGAGCACCCAAAGATTGGTACCGGCATGATGTGTGCTAAGCACAAATTCTATAAAGGCACTTCCACATGGAATACCAGCTGGAGGCGTTTTCACACCTAATTTCAGGTGACCAAAAAAGAAGAGGAATACTACAAAAAAAAAAAAAAAATCATCTGGAAGCAAACTCACTGAAAACAATGCACAAAAATCCCACAGAGTAAAAAAAAAAAAAATTAACAGTTCAAAGCTTTGTATATTCATGCTCCAAACAACAATAAAAACATTCCTTGATAAAGTATTAAGCAGTTTGCTCATACCCCTTACCAGGACCACCACCAACTCACCATCTATGCTAACAGCTACTGTGTGCTAAAACCAGCCAGTGCTGTAAAAATCCCAAGTTAACTCTTTTACATGGGTAAGGGCAAGATCTGGGTTGGTCATGTGCAGAAATGGGGTGTGGGAAGCATTGACAGCTGACACATGAGATGTTACCTGATATCAGGGTGCACTTAACACCACCTCAAGAGGCTCCTTATTTGGTACATTGACCTCTAGTGGTAGTATCACAGGACAACTGCTAGGAGTCAAAGCAACCATTTGAACTGAGCAGCAATGGAGCAGGAGCAGGAGCTATGGGAGATTCCTCATTCCCCATCCACTAATCATCCAGGGTTACCCCATTACCAACTGGGATCTCCCTATTTTTAGATGACTCTAACACCTGACATAGTCTTTGCTGTCCCAGGCAGTGACCAATCTGGTATAAGATTTGTTTTTAGTGTTCACATCATGTCGTGATGGGTATGAAACACTCTTAAGGGGAATTCTGTATAGTCACCCAAAGTTAGGCACTCAATTTTACATGCAGATTGAATTGTAAACTGGTGATAGAAATCAATAATTGGCATTAACAAGCACTTAATTGACAGTCATTAGGAGTTATGTATGCATCTGCCCTATTCTACAACTTGCAAACCTAATTTTCATAGTGCATCACTCCAAAGGGGGCGTGGCCATGGAAGGAGCATGGGCGGGTCATGGGCATTCTTAGGATTTAGGCACAGAGTTATAGAATATTTCTATTTCCATGCCTGAAGTAGTTAGACACAAGCATTTACACCAGCCTTTGGTAGGCATAAATGTTGGCACCTAAATTTATTCCTTGATAAGGTGTATGTAGTGTGCTCATTCCCACTGCAGCTCCTTGTGACTCTGGGCAATTCACTTAACCCTCCATTGCCCCAGCTACAAAATAAGTACCTGTATATAATATGTAAACCATTTTGATTATAACCACAGAAAGGTGTTATATCAAGTCCCCTTCCCATTCCCTTAACGAGACCACCACCAACCCTAAACGGATCAACTAGTCATCCCAACTCAAGTTTTAATCACTGCACACTATAAGAAGTTGAAATCCTTAATAAATATACTCCCCCCCCCCCCCCCCCCCCCCCCAATATCTAAAGCATTTAACCGGCCAGGATCAGCATCTGGCCAGTTAAATGCCCCATAACTGGCTATCTGGCGATATTCAATGAGGGATAACCAGCTATCTCCCACTAAATATCACTGGTTAGTGCCTAGCAGATAGCCGGTTATTTTCTCTTGTTGGGTCCCACTCTTTGAAACAAACTTCCCCTACATCTGCAACACAAGAATTTTTACAGGAAATTCAAGAAAAGCTTATAAAACCTATTTTTTAGGAAAACTTTCACTGATTAAAGTTGCTTCTCACTGGAGCAGTGATGGTGGCAGCGGCGCAGGGACACTGGTGTGCAGGACCCGTTTTTTTTCTACTCTTTCTTTTCTTTTTTTGGTGCTCCTTTCACACTATATTATTGTTTCAATTTGTAAACTGCACAGATGTGTTCTCAATATGCAGCATATCAAATGAAATAAAACTTGAAACTTGAAAATTTGAAGAGGCCAAGGAAACAAAGAGGGACCTCATTCTGGGCCAAACTTGAAGCAGGGCATCCAAACTGCTGACCCCCCTTTCCTTCCTCTGGCTGAACCAAAGAATATTGGCATTTTGCTTGTCACCATTAAATCTATAGCCAGAGTCCTCCACTGACTCCTATTCAAGCAAAAAGCTTCCTTTCATAGCTGCTATTCATCCTAATCTAGACTGTGCCCACTAAGGAAGTCCACCTGAATTTTTCATGGCTAGCAATGTGGACAGCCAACAAGGCCTTCACATGGGGCTTGGTCCAGTGCAATAGAAGGGTGGCCTCTTACACAACCATCACACTTCTCTTTCTCCCTGCTGGCTGACATAACTTATTGCTGTTGCACTGTTAGAGAATATCCTGACAGACATGTCGTGCACAAGATGCATGAAGGCCTCAACAGCCCTCTATATAGCTCTTGTTGATAGATCAGGATGACTCAGTGTCCAGCCATCTTCCATGCATCAACTGCTCTTAACAATGTGTCCTCAGCCAATTAAGACTGGTGTCTGTTGTCAAAATAAACCTGTTTAGTTTGTTGACTTTGCTGTCTGGACTGATAAAGAATCCTGGTAGTTTCTGTGTTGGGTCTGTGAGTGCTTTCTGGTACCTGTGGAAACACTGGGAGTGTGCCCCAGTAACCTAGAAATCATTGAGGATAATGTGAGAGCGGGAGACTCACCCAGAGGCAGTTGTGACCCAGTAGGAGGGAGGAAGGTGCTAGTGTAGAGCACCAGCAGCAGATGCAAGCGGACCTGAGCTGTGCTGGGTATAGACCCTCTAAGTGGCCGTGGGGTAATCCCAAGCGAGTGGCTAGGCATTTCGTGACAGGGGTCCTTTTACTAAGGTGCGCTAACAGATTTAGGGCGCAGTAATGATTAGCTGCACTAAATTATAAGATGCCCATTATATTCCTATGGGCATCTTATCATTTAGTGCATGCTAACCATTAGCATACATTAAGGGCCTCTTTTATCAAGCTGTGCTAGCAGTTCCTACATGGTAATGTCGATGGAGCCCATTCAAAATGAACAGACTTTGTGAGCATTACCGCACCGGGAGCCGCTAGCATGGCTTCATAAGAGGTCCTAAATCTGTTAGTACACCTGAGTAAAAGGACCCCTGAACTTGACACTATTAGAAATTACATTTTACAGTTAAAATAATCCTGAATATCTCAAGGCTTTCTTCTTACCTTCCATAGACGCTACAGTATGTGAGATTTTATATTGGATTATTTATCAATTATAACTTTGTCGGTTTGGAGTTAGATCATTTGAAATCTAATTTTCTGGTGAAGAATACATATTTTTATTTGGAGTGTTCCTTTTGCAGTACAGTGCCTGCTAAGAAAAATGTGCCATTCTGATAAAACACACAATTACATTTTCCAGGAACACATGAGAAAGGAGTGCAATTACTATGATAGAGTAGAGTCATACCTTAATGGTGAGGAACAGTGGAACAAACTGACAACTCAAGGTCAACATTTGGACAGCTAAATGAATGCTCATAATTTAAAACTCTAAGGCCGCCACTAATACGACTATAATAGGTCTAGAAAATCTTTAAAAACAAAATAACCTTTCAGTGATTGCAGTTACAGTATATTTTATGTTTTTTTCTTTTGCAATTTGGGTTTAATGCAAGTTTAGACCTTTACAGCTGAAATTTTATAAAATGACTCCTATAGTACTTCATTTTGAGCTCTGTACAGTTTTTGGCAGCTCTCTCCATTCATTAGCAATTTCAACCAGTGCACTGTGGGTTCTCTTTGTAAAAATGTATCAAAGCCCTCAATGATGGAATGATGGCATCTTCCCTGCAAACTCGCTTCTGTTAACTGAGACTCTAGCAGACTGAAGCCCGCTGACAGCGGATTGGACTAGTAGGTTGCAGACTGGACTGATCACAGGATTTAGTTTTCTCTTTACCACCCATTGGTTGCAGGTAAAGCAATTGCACTCAGAGGCACTTTTTCTCTTTGTCAGGATACAAGCATGTGGAGAATGAACCAGGAAGTTTAAAGGGGATTGGCTGTGAGAAACTTGCCCAGAGTAACTGTATCAACAGCAAAAGTACTTCCTTGGCTGAACTACTTCCCGTCTTGTGTGTGAGTGAAAAACCCACACCCAGGACACATTTTAGTTCCTATTCTTATCTCTCCAAAGGAATATTACAAAAAAAAAAAAAAAATCCTCTGGAAGTAAACTCACTGAAAATAATCCACAAAAATCTCACAGAGTAAGAAAACCCCACTCCAAACAGTTCAAAGCTTTGTATACTCATGCTCCAAACAACAATAAAAACATTCCTTGATACGGTAGGAAGCAGAAAAATGTTGTATTTTTCTGCTTCCTACCCTGTGACCATTGCCTGTTCCCAATAGGCTGACTTCCTGGTTATAACCTTAGCTTGACCCTAGCAATGTGAGATGGACTTACTCACTGGTGACCTTCAGATACTTTCTTTTATGGAGCTGCAGTTCTATTCATTGCCTGCTCTCAGCAGATACCTACCAAGTGTTGCTTCATATTAGAAATGAGATATATAATAAATTCTTTGACACTCCAACAGATTAGAAATTCAAGTACAAACCAGGAAAGTAAGGGGTCCACGCACTAATAGATTTAGCATGCACTAACAAATTAGTGTGCATTAAGTGCCATACAGCTCATAGGCATACAGGGCTAGAGTCTATATATCACACCTAAAAAAACTGGCACCACAACAAAATACGCATAGGCGTATTCTGTAAAGTACGCCTAAATTTAGGCGTACTTTATAGAATAAACCAAAATTTTTGCACAGTTTATGGAATATGCTGAGCACCCGTCCACATGACTAAATTTAGTCGCAGGCAGTTATGCCAAGTAAATTAGGCACAGACAAGGTGTATTCTATAACAGCACACACACAGATTTTGGAAATGCCTATGACCTGCCCATTCCATGTCCATGGCCACGCCCCCTTTTCAACATGTGACTTAGAATTTATGTGCACCATGTTATAGAATTCTGCACGTAAGTTCTAATTAATGCCAATTAGTGTCAATAATTGCTTGTTAAAGTGGCAATTATTGGTGCTGATTGACTTCTTAAGTAATTAAATTGCTTGCACAAATCCAGAATACAGCTGGATTTACACATGCAATTTAAGTAGCACTATATAGAATCCAGGGGACAATGCTCTGTGAGGCATTTAGTGTATGCTAAAACCATTAATGCACCTCAGTAAAATGACCCCTAAAGGACCTATAAGCTACTGCCCATTCCTGCTGCTCTTTGCTTGGTTCTCCAGGTTCGTACTGGGGAGAGACCCCTTGGTGAGCTATGATAGAAGGGTAACTGCTATTGGGGGGACAAAAAAAAGGACACTGGTGCTGAGTAGAGTGCATTTCAGGAGTAGAAAACTATGTGAAAGGCTGTAGAATATGTAAAGTAAAAATCAAATACATTAAATAAACAAAAAAACCTCAAAATTTCAAAAAGGCAAAATAAATACATAAATAACTCTATCTATCTATCCCTAAAATTTAAAAAAGGCAAAACAGTAACAACTAAGCCCCAAATATCTTTTCCTAGCTCACAAAAACATTTTTAAGGGGGCGGGAGAAGACTCCTGGCTCATGAAACAGCTAAGGAGGCCCCCTTTAAAGGTCTTATGATTGCTGAGGTAACCCTGCAAAGAGAAAATTGTTCCCCATCTCTGCTATAGGGCATAGATAAGTAGCTTTAAAAAAAAAAAAGCAAGTGGTTTCTCAGTTTATTATCGTCTTCAAATTACCTTTCCTATTCCTTCTTCATGTTCACAAAACCTTGACATCATGATTCTAAAGAAATTAATGATCCTGCTGTGCATGACTGCTACAAATTACAAGCATTACAAGCACATAGGACAGTATTGCTAAACTATACATTTTTTATAGACAAGCATTGGGGACTTCTGTGTATTGGAATTAGAAAAGGTTCAACGAAGAGCAACCAGAATGATAAAGGGGTTGGAACTCTTCTCATTTAAAGAAAGGTTAAAGAGTTTAGGGCTCTTCAGCTTGGAAAAGAGATGGATGAGAGGTAGATATGTTTGAGATCTACAAAATCCTGAGTGGTGTAGAACAAGTAGAAATAAATCAATTTTTTACTTGTTCCAAAACTAAAAAGACTAGGGGACACTCAAGAAAGTTACATGGAAGTACTTTAAAAACAAATAGGAGGAAATATTTTTTTACTCAATGAATACTTAAGCTGTGGAACTCTTTGCTGGAGGATGTGGTAACAGCAGTTACCGTATCTGAGTTTTGAAAAAATTTGGACAAGTTCCTGGTGGAAAAGTCCATAGTTTGCTATTGAGACAGACATGGGCTAGCAACTGCTTGCCCTGGGATTTGTAGTATGGAGTGTTGCCATGATTTGGGTTTCTGTCAGGTATTTGTGACCTGGCTTGGCCACTGTTGGAAACAGGATACTGGGCTAGATGAACCTTTGGTCTGACTCGATATGGCTACTCTTCTGTTCTTATGACTTTTTACTAAAGTTCATTAGGTACTTAACATGTGAATTGTCATGTGTTAGCTACTACTGCATAAACATGGTAGCTGCTTTATTTTTACAATTAGCATGCACTAATTCACATGATCAAAACATTTTGTGCAGGGGTGTAACTAAGTGAGGCATGGGTGAAGAACGGGCATAGACAGTAAACTGTATTGATGTGGAGCAACTACTACATTCTAACCAACATTTTTGCAGTTAGTTCTAGTCCACGTGGAGGGGCATAATAGAACGCGAACGCCCAACTCCATGGGCGTCTATCTCCGAGAATGGGTACATGAAGGGGCGGGACAGACCGTATTTTCGAGTCCATCTTTTTTTACGATAATACAGTTTGTGCCAGGCTAATGCATCAGATTTGTGTGGATTTGAGCTGGGCGGTATCGCTTTTCAGTGATAATGGAAACCAAAGGTGCCCAGCTCAAAAATGACCAAATCCAAGGCATTGGGTTGTGGGAGGGGCCAGGATTCATAGTGCACTGGTCCCCCCTGACATGCCAGGACACTAACCGGGCACCCTAGGGAGCACTTGTAACAATTAAAAAAACAAAGCAAACTACCTCTAACGTCCATAGCTCCCTTCCCGTGGGCGCTGAGCCCCCCAAATCCCCCCAAATCCCCCCAAAACCCACTCCCCACAACTCCACACCATTACCATAGCACTTATGGCTGAAGGGGGGCACCTAGATGTGAGTACAGTGGGTTTTGGGGGCAGTTTGGAGGGCTCCCATTTACCACCACAAGTGTAACAGGTAGGGGGGGATGGGCCTCAGTCCACCTGCCCGAAGTCCACTGCACCCACTAACAACTGCTCCAGGGATCTGCATACTGCTGTGATGGAGCTGGGTGTGACATTTGAGGCTGGCATACAGGCTGGAAAAAAAGTTTTCAAAGTTGTGTTTTTTGGGTGGGAGGGGGTTAGTGACCACTGGGGGAGTCAGGGGTGGTCATCCCCGAGTCCCTCCAGTGGTCATCTGGTCATTTAGGGCACTTTTTGGGACTTGTTCGTGAAAAAAAAGGTCCAAAAAAGTGACCCAAATTTGCGCTAAAAACGCCTTTCTTTTTTCGATTATCAGCAGAAGACAACCATCTCTCCTCGGCCGATAAACACGCCACAGTCCCGCCTTCACCACCTTCACCATGCCTCCGACACACCCCCCGTCAACTTTGGCCATTTCCGCGACAGATTGCAGTTGAAGACACCCACAATCACCTTTCGATTATACCGATTTGGACGCCCATGGGAGAAAGACGCCATCTCCTGATTTGGGTCAAAATATGGGCATCTTTCTTTTTCGAAAATAAGCTGGTTAGTGCCTCCTACTGTATACTAATTGACAATTTAACATGTGACCTGCAAAAGTAATGCTGGACATGCCCCTTAATAATCACCATGTTAAATTTGAAATTACTACACATTAATTTCTTATGTTAAGGTATGGAGGGGCATAATCGAAAGGGATGCTCAAGTTTTGCTGAGGACATCCTCACAAAACGTCCTAATGGAGGGGCGGGGAAACCCGTATTATCGAAACAAGACGGATGTCCATCTTTCGTTTCAATAATACAGTCGGGGATGCCCAAATCTTGAATTTTTGGGCATCCTTACAGATGGTCATCCCTAGACATGGTCGTTTCAGATTTTCGGCAATAATGGAAACCAAGGACACCCTCTCAGAAACGACCAAATGCAAGCCCTTTGGTCATGGGAGAAGCCAGCATTCGTAGTGCATTGGTCTCCCTGACATGCCAGGACACCAGTAGGGCACCCTAGGGGGCACTGCAGTGGACTTCATAAATTGCTCCCAGGTACATAGCTTCCTTACCTTGTGTGCTGAGCCCGCCCCCCCCCCCCCCCCCAAAAAAACCCCACTACACACAACTGTACACCACTACCATAGCCCTTATGGGTAAAGGGGGCACCTAGATGTGGGTTCAGTGGGTTTGTGGTGGGTTTTGGAGGGCTCACATTTACCATCACAAATGTAACAGGTAGGGGAGGATGGGTCTGGGTCTGCCAACCTGAAGTGCACTGCACCCACTAAAACTGCTCCAGGGACCTGCATACTGCTGTGATGGACCTGAGTATGACATTTGAGGCTGGCAAAGAGGCTGGCACAAAATATTTTTAAAGAGTATTTTTGAGGGTGGGAGGGGGTTAGTGACTACTGGGGGAGTAAGGGGAGGTCATCCCCGAGTCTCTCCGGTAGTCATCTGGTCAGTTCGGGCACCTTTTTGTGCCTTGGTCGTAAGAAAAACAGGACCAGGCAAAGTCATCCAAGTGCTCATCAGGAATGCCCTTTTTTTTCCATTATGGGTCGAAGATTCAGCTGTGTGATTGTTAATGGGATTTTCCCGTTCAGATCATGTCTCTCCTTGAAGTGGTTGCCTGTGTAATGGAGGATACTGTATAAGTTGTTGCTTTTGGTTCATCAGGCTATGTATCAAGATACAGCTTTTTATTTGAAAAGTGCATTAAAGTGGTATATACCGTCTCCATCACTGTGATCTGAACATAGCAGTTGCTTGTGGTTCCTGCATCACAACATATACATTTGGAGCTCACGAAGATGGAAACTTTCTCTATCTGTGGACCATTGGAGGAGTGGCCTAGTGGTTAGGGTGGTGGACTTTAATCCTGGGGAACTGAGGAACTGAGTTCAATTCCCACTTCAGGCATAGGCAGCTCCTTGTGATTCTGGGCAAGTCACTTAACCCTCCCCATTGCCCCATGTAAGCTGCATTGAGCCTGCCATGAGTGGGAAAGTGCAGAGTACAAATATAATGAATGGAACAATCTGCCACTGCAACTCAATTGTGAGACCAGTGGGCCTGCAGCTCAGAGACTTCCTTTTGTTTACGGCTTTTTTTTTCTGATTGATTGCTATAGCTATTATATGTTTGTTTTTTTCTCTTGTGTTTTTGCTTGTTGATTATTGTATTGATGTTTTTATTGTAATCCGCCCTGGATAAGGCAGACTAGAAAAAAACAATAAGTAAACTACTTTGATTGTAACCACAGAAAGGCAGAATATCAAATCAAGCATGGATGTACTATGAGATGTGAGCAGTGGACCAAACCCTGATGCAGCAAGAATACGAAACATGATGCATGTCAGCGAGTGGTCCAACAACTGATACAAACACTTTAAGCTAAGTACAGTTAACTATAATTAAGCAATTTTACTCAACAAAAAATTATTTAAAAATATAGATTTATGAAGTACTAAATGTTAGAATATTAAAGCTGATATTGACTGATGAATAGGCAGGTGAATCATGAGCATGCTAGCTCTTGTGAAGCAACTTGCTGCTGAGGTGTTAAATTAAGTGAAGTTTGACAAGCCTGCTTTGTTGTAAAATATTTATTTGAAATTACTTCAAGTGCAGGGTGTTATGTGCATTGGTTATTTTAAACATTTACATGTATAATCTCCCAAATTCTATATAGGTCACTCAAAGTTAGGCATCCAAGTTTGAGCATGGATCACAGATGAGCAAGTAAAGTAATTGACTAAATTGGTTATAACAATCAATAATTAGCCTTAACAAGCGCTTATTGACACTAATATGGACTTTGCTCCATCCCTACTCTATAACCCAGGGGTTTTCAACCTCCAGCCAGTCAGGGTTTTCAAGGTATTACCACTGAATTCAGTGGGGATATCCTGAAAACCTCGATTGGTTCTATATTTTATAAAGCATGTGTGGACCTCATAGCTGAGCACGTGCTCTGTCCAAACTGTGTAATTTTATAATAGCAATTTTCCATATGTTTATATTAGACTGATTAAAGTTTTGTACAATACAAATGCCTATGATTGCACTGGGATCACTATTGCAACTTGTATTACAAAAGGGCTCATTTTAAAGCACTTAGATTTACAAAGTTACATTGTGTTATTTATATCTACACTGCTAAGATGTTGACGTAAAAGGAAATGTGGCCAGTGGCTCCATGTATTTATCAAAGTATTCCAGAGTGTTAGAATCTGGCCCAATACGTTATTTTTGGAAGGCTTTTAATCAGAGACAATATACCTTAATGTAAACTGCAAAACAGAAGGTGGCCTAGTAGGCTATGAAAAAAAGATGGTAATCACTTGAGAGTTTTCAAATCAAATAAAATTAAGAAAGAGGTGCGTTATAAATTGCTTTTGAAGAATGAGAAAAAATGAGTGTATTAAAAAAAAGGGAACTATGGGGAAATCAGTGACGAAAAATGAAAGCAAGAAATTGAAATGAAGACATTAGAAAGAAAAAAGAATGGAAGGGAGTATGTGGCTGAGGGTGAAATGGATGATTATTGTGGTACAAGTTTTTCTTTATTGAGAATTCTTAATTTTTAACAATTTCAGTTGAAGCTAACATGAGAGAGAATAGATGGGGTAAATAGGAGTAAGATGAGAGGACTGAAAAATGAAGTGGACAACTGAACTACAAACCTTTCATTACCAGTGACTAGAAATGTCAAACTTCCTTTTACAGCTTATTGATTTTAAAGGACCTATGAAGAAGCTTACTTTTCTGGCAGATACAAAATATGTAAACCGTTTTCGTAGCTCAGGCCTTAATTGATTGCAGTTGACTGTTTTGTAGTATTGCACATACCTCAGCAACAAAATTTAGGGGAAACTAAGGAGTGGCCTAGTGGTTAAAGCACTGGTCTTGCAATCCAGAGGTGGCTAATTCAAACCCCACTGCTGCTCCTTGTGACCTTAGGCAAGTTGCTTAACCCTCCATTGCCTCAGGTACAAACTTAGATTGTGAGCCATCCTGGGACAGAGAAATATCCAGTGTACCTGAATGTAACTCACCTTGAGCCAGGGGCGTATCTGGAATCCGGCGGTAGGGGGGGCCAGAGCCAGAGAGGGGGGGCACATTTTTGCCTCCCTCCCCCCCCCCCCCCGCCGCCGCCGCCTCCTCTCTCCATCCCCTCCCCGCCGTCAACCCTCACCCGTTGCTTACTTTTGCTGGCGGGGGGCCCCAACCCCCGCCAGCCGAGGTCGACCCGCAATCTCCATATTTCGTCTTCCTCCGTGGCCATGTGCTTCAAGGAAGTAACGCTGCAGTGCTGATTGGTTGAATCCAGTTCGGCGTCTGACGTCGCAGCGCTGCGACGTCAGACGCCGAACTGGATTCAACCAATCAGCACTGCAGCGTTACTTCCTTGAAGCACATGGCCACGGAGGAAGACGAAATATGGAGATTGCGGGTCGACCTCGGCTGGCGGGGGTTGGGGCCCCCCGCCAGCAAAAGTAAGCAGCGGGGGAGGGTTGACGGCGGGGAGGGGGGCCAGGGCGAAATCTGCGGGGGCCCAGGCCCCTGTGGCCCCACGCAGATACGCCCCTGCCTTGAGCTACTACTGAAAAAGGTGTGAGCAAAATCTAAATAAATAAATGTACAGCTGTGCACTCAACATATAACTGGAACCATTCAACCCAAAGGAGCTATTACAAAATATGACATTTTACCACAGCAATATTTATCATGTGAATCACTAATCCACAGTACATCAGCATCACAGGTATGTAGCTTGCATGATGCAAATAAATTTGCTGTGCAGCAGTCAAGAACACTGCCAGTGATGTAACAAACTCTCTTCTAACCTCCCTAAAAAGACACATCTGAGAAGCACATCTTTCCCATGCACCCTGGAATTTCCTGGAGCACTACCTAGTGTGTGGGAGGTGGGAGGGGGCAGAAACAGTACCTAATTGTTTCTGCTCCATCAGTGAAAGTATGCACTCTTATTTGGCTGTTTGACTCTGAGCTGTAGTACCACTTTTTTTTTTTTTTGTATTATTGATATCATAGATGAGCTTTGCTGCTATGGCATTCTGCAGCCCAGAGTTTTTTCATTTTACAGAAGCCACACAGCTACACCACTCTTGGTTAAGCCAACCAGCCACAACACAAGAGATCCAATTGACCCCTGATGCAGGCCTTGGTGCTGAAACACAGCCATGTCGGGTCATTTTTAAGCTGTTTATATTAAAGACTTCCTGATATCCTCTTCGAGCTGTCCTCACTTTTTTGTCCATTCCGTGGCATCAATTTAAACACGGCTGTAGGTGCCAGGAAGAATGGGACTGCAGGAGTAGTTCTGTTCAGGAAGGCTCTATCCAGGGGATCCTGTCTGGAATGGATTGTTTGTGGTGGGTCTGAATTCTGGGAACTATTTAGATGGGGGTCAGTCCAGGAGGGCCTGTTCAGGGAGCTTGGAGATAAGCAGGATCTTGCCTATACCACTGGCCCATTTAAGAGGATCCTTGGGAGCACTAGGTTATGCCTCAGTGGCCTGATGCTCTCAGGGGGAAAGATAATGCCAGTTCAAAGCTGATGTCATCTGTCCATGTAGAATGCAGCATGCAAAGTTCACTGCAAGACACATTGTTCATTTTGCATAATTTTAATTTTTTTTCTTATACTGTATACTGTCTGCAAGCCCAAAAACACTCAGGTATTTTTCTGTCCCTGGAAAGTAGAGAATGACACAGTTACCATTACCATGGATATAACACAGTAAACTGCGGTAAATCTGCAGTAATGGCAATACTCTAAAAAATATTACAGAGGAAGCAGGAACAAAACATTTTACTGCCTCATGGGAATGGTTAAAAGCCTTGGTCCCAGAGTAAAAAAGAAAAAAAAAAATCCTCTCCTCCCCACGGGTATCACTCAAGGAGGTATTGGAGTCCCTTATACTTTCCTGCAGCCAGCTGTCTGTGCTTCATACAGGCCGGCTCCACTGCAACTTCCTGTTTAGCTTCAAACAGGAAGTCACAATAGAAAGGGCAGGACTTGGCAGGAGGAAGGTCATGGAGACAGCCTGTATGAATCACTGCCAGCTGGCTGCAGAAAAGTGTAAGTGACACCAAAACCTCCTCGATTGACAGCCACGAGGGGAGGGGGCAGGAGAAAAGTGCTGGCTGGACCCTCGGGGGAAGGAAGAAGAGCTGGCTTGACCAATGGGAGGAGGTGGGGGCTAGATCATGGGAAGAGAAGGGGGGCTGGACCCATGAGAAGAGGGGGGGCTGGAGGGAAATGAGAGAGGTGAGGACTGGACCCATGAGAAGAGTAGGAAGGGAAAGGAAAGAGGTGGGGGGCTGGACCTATGGGAAGAGATGGGGGCTGGACCATGGGAAGAGAGGGGCTGTGGGAAAGGAGAGAGGTAGGGGCTGGTCCCATGGGAGGAGGGGGGCTGGAGGGAAGGAAAAGAGATGCCGGACCAAAGGAAAGAAGAAAGAGGGAGTCAAATACCGAACTCACAGAAGGAAGAAGAAAGGAAAGAGGGCAGGCAGGTGAACCAGATGCAGGAATGGATGGGGGAAGAGAAGGAGAGAAGCTGGGTTGGGTTGGTGAGGAGACAGACACATTGGTATGGAAGATAAAGAAAGGGGAGAAGCTGGACACAGGGAGGTAACAGAAACAGAGGTGAAATGATGTACATGGAGGGAAGGGCACAGGGGCAGATGCACAAAGGGGAGATGCAGTGTGGGGATGATATATGGACATAGAGGAGCAATGCCAGACACAGAAGGGAGATGTTGTTCGACATAGGGGGAGAGGATAGGGAGATAGAGAGCTGATGATGGATGTGGGGATATGAGCACTGGGAAGACACTGGACAGGGAAGTATAGGGACACAGAAGGGAGGCACTGAACTTGGGGGGATGATAGGGACACAGAAATGGAAGATGGATGGTGGACATGGAGAGAAAAGAGAAGTCAAATGGACAGCAGAACCTGGTGAGTGAGTTAAAAGAAGACAGAGAGAGAAGCAGAAACTAGAGACTGTTTGAGGCTTGTGCAGATGGGGGTCAAAGCTTGAGGGGGACGGGGGCAGGAACAGAGCACACAGCCAAACTTTGTGCAGTGTCATTCTGCATTTGGAAGGCTCGCAATCTGAATTTGTAGTGGAAGAAATGGAGGGTTAAGTGACTTACTTAAGAGCATAAAGAGTTACAGTGGGATTTGAACCAGGTTCTCAGCCTACTTCTCTAGGAATTAAGCTACTCTCTCACTCCATAGTAATGAGATGTTTTGCATCTCATTATTTAGCTCACTTTACACTACACAAATGTGAGTTTAGGCAAATAATGAGTGAATATACCATTTATTATATGTTATTTGGCAAAAAGCAAAACAGAACAAATCATACATCACTCCACAATGAATTTCAAAATGTGAGAAACACAAGACTATATCACTGGGAGAAATAAGCCTCAGTGAGTCAAGACTTACTCAATTTGGTCTAAAAAATGACTTCAATATAATCATAGGTAAAAAAAACTTCCAGTGAAAAGGATTTTGGGCTAGATTCTATATATGGCATCTAAACATTCTGCACAGAAAAAAATATGCCTAGGCATATTCTGTAAATACATCTACAGTTTATAAAATAGGCATAAATTTTAGCACAATATATAGAATAATGTCAAGTGCCTCGCAACATGACCAAATGTAACCGCGGCCATTTATGGCATGTTTTACTTGTCGTAAATCCCAACACCTAAATTAGGCACAGAGCAGATGTATTGTATAATAACACGCATAGATTTTAGAAATGCCCACGCCTCGGCCATGGCCACACCCCCTTTACAAATACGCAATTTAGGCGCAACATGTTAGCGAGCTGTGCACTTAAATCTTAATGCAAATTAGTGCTCATAATTGCTTGCTAACATCCAACTAACAGCACTGATTAACTATTGAACCAGTTAAGTTATGCACATTGTTACAGAATATGCTTTGATTTCCACATGGAAATTAAGGCATCATATATAGAATCCTGGTGTTTATGTAAACAATTTTATAGCATGCAAAATATCTTCAAATTATTAATCTTTCAAAGAAGATGTAGAAAAGAACTTAGCTTGATAATTTTTTACTTATGCCCAGCTTTTCAGGCTTCTGCCCACAGGAAATTCAGCAGCTATATTCTCTATCATGTCGCAACCATCCAAAGATGGCCAGCGTTTCAAGTCACTGCATCAGGGATTTGCAGGGCTTCGATAATTGAGCTCAACACATGTTGCTGATATATGTGGGCAACATGTGTTGAGTTCAATTACTGAATCCCCACAAATCCCTGATGCAGTGACTCAAAACATTATGAGACTGGAAGAGTGGGCATCCAAATGGTAGATGGCATTTAATGTGAGCAAGTACAAAGTGATGCAAGTGGGAAAGAGGAACCCGAACTAAAGCTACATCATGCAAGGTTCCAAGTTAGGAGTCACAGACCAAGAAAGGTATCTAGGTGTCATCGTTGATGATATGTTGAAACCCTTTGCTCATTGTGTGGCGGCGGTGAATAAAGCAAATAGAATGTTAGGTATTATTAGGAAAGGAATGGAAAACAAAAATGAGGACGTTATAATACCTTTGTATCACTCCATGGTGCAATCGCACCTTGAATACTGTGTTCAATTCTGGTCACCCCATCTCAAAAAAGATATAGTGGAATTAGAAAAGGTACAGAGAAAGGCACCCAAAATTGATAAAGGGGATGGGATGAACTCCCTATGAGGAAAGGCTAAAGCGGCTAGGACTGTTCAACTTGGAGAAAAGATATCTGAGGGGAAATATAATAGAGGTATATAAAATAATGAGTGGAGTGTAACGGGTAGATGTGAATTGCTTCTCTACTCTTTCCAAAAATACTATGACTAAGGGGCACACAATGAAGCTGCTAAGTAGTAAACAGGATACTGGGCTTGATGGACCTTTGGTCAGCCCCAGTATGATAACACTTATGTTTTTATGAAACGCTGGCCATCGTCAGATGGTTGTGGCATGATAAAGAATATAGTTGCTGAAGTTTCTGTGGGCAGAAGTAAAAAATTATTGTCAAGCTAAGTGCTTTTCTACATCTTCTTTGAAAGGTTAATACTTTTGATATTTTTGCATATAAAAAAAAGATATTTCTGCATGCTATAAAATTGTTTAGATAAAATCATTTTCATAAGAACATAAGTGTATAAGCTATAACCAAGACTCCAATGCGATTTGAAAGCGCAAAACCCCTCCGTGAAAAACTACACTGGCTCCCAATCAAAGAACGCATCGCCTTCAAAATCTGTACCCTGGTTCACAAAATCATCTACGGAGAAGCCCCAAGTTACATGACAGACTTGATCGACTTACCAATTAGAGATACATCTGAATCAACACGATCTTATCTAAATCTGCACTACCCAAGCTGCAAAGGACTTAAATACAAAACAACTTACGCATCTAGTTTTTCCTACATAAGCACACAACTGTGGAATGCATTACCAAAAGCCTTGAAAACGACGTACGACCACCTAAACTTCCGGAAATCACTAAAAACCAACCTGTTTAAAAAGGCATACTCTACCGATCCAACTTAAATGCCTAATCTCTGCAACACAGCCAAACTAAAGCACGTAATGGACATAACACAACTCTTCCGTTCTCCGATTCGCTAATCTGGCTGTGCCACATGAACTTGATCTTACCACAACATCACCCTGTATTTGTTCACACCGGAGCCTGCAAAGGCCTCTCCGGTACTATGTAAGCCACATTGAACCTACAAATAGGTGGGAAAATGTGGGATACAAATATAACAAATAAATAAATAAATAAAAATCATGATTGGCTACCTATATGGTTGGCATGGTGGACATCTGACAACCAGCTTTTAAGCATGGGTGACTGGGGTCCCCATAGAGTGGTGGGTGCGGCTCTGGTCAACTTGTTGGGCAGACAGGATGGATCGTGTGGGTCTTTATCTACCATCATTTACTGCATTAGAGATAAAAATATGTCAACAAAGAATTACTGATACTGAACAGGCAATAGAAAAATTGCGGGAATCTGATTGTTCTTTGGCAAAGAAGAACTTAATCCTGCAAAATAAGATGAAACAATGGAAAAATAGCTGCCTGACTTTCAAAGGTCCAACATGATAACTAATATGTTTAATAAATATCTGAGAGGTTCTGAAGGTCCTGAAAAGGCTACCCTCATAGTTGCTAATGCATATTATCCCTTCTTTGTTTAAGAAAAATGAAAGTGTGGCTGGTGTTTGTCCTTTACATCAGAATTTTGACATGTTGAACCTCACAGTTGTGCTATAATCTTGGTACTGTAATAGGAATAGTGGTCTGATACACTGCAGAGATGCCAAGTTACTCAGTTCCAGGCTGGAGATGTTGGGACAGTCCTGGATTTCTGACCACCCCATACCGGTGCATTATGAGACTTGCAGAATTGATTTCAATTGACAGGATCAGGTACTACAAATCCCACATGGGATGTACAGTAAGTTCAAAACTAGGATTGGTCACAAAGTCTTCAGCCTGGAACTGAATAGTTTGGTATTTCTGGCACTGTGGTTTTCTCCAGTCTGCATCTCCTTGTATTCTGCTGAGTTGCATCCATAACAGAGTTAATCCACTCCACTTTTTTCTTTAGCTCCAGGAAAATCAAGCACAGGTATTTGGCAGGATTTAAAGCTGTTTCCAACAGCTTCTTTCAAATAAAGAGTTCTGATAAATTCATTAGTATTTTGAGTTACAGAGTGGAGCACATTAGGAGATCACTTCCCTTTCTCAGAGACAGACCTCTGGTCACTACAGTCTGTATCATGTATCAGTCTCACAGCTAATGTTCTCAGCCTTTCTCCCAGCTTCTTGGTCTAGCCCCTTCCCCCTTTCCTCTGAGGCTGTTTTACCAGGTTCAAGTTCAAACTAAATACTGAAAAAACTCTCACTCATTCTCAGACCAAACAAAATATATAACCCATTTTTTGTGGGCTTTAAACAGCACCTCCCACACAGTGGTTTTATTTACACTATTGACCTCCCATGCTGCTTTTTTTTTTTAATGCAACTATGCTGAAATGTCCATACCCTCATCTTGGCTCTCAGCCCCCTGATTACTATAATCAATGCTTTCATTCTCCAACTCAAAGACAACCAACTTCTCCTTCCTTCACTAGAGTCTGAAGGGGAAATTCTATAAATTGTGCTAAAGAAATGAGCTCCAGAAAAGATCGGTGCTAAGTGTGCCTTTTATAGAATTGTGCTTAGTGTCGATTCCTGCGCCCAAACCCTGGGTGCCAGACTTATGCCTGCTGAAACCCTTGGCCCCAGAGCTGTGAATGCTTCCCCATAGCATCTGAACATCTGAAGTGCTGGCTTGTCCATGAAGTAGACAACCTGACCTGAAATTAAACTTGTGTCATCTGCATGGCAAAAGATAACACTAAGATGATGTATTTATTGTTTGTTTTCATTTTACCAAATTATTTATATATTTTGAGGGGGCCTTTTACTAAGCTATAGCAAAAAGTGACCTGCGGTAGTGTGGGCGCATGTATTTGGTGCTCGCCAGGCCACTTTTTACCGTGTTTGGGAAAAAGGGCTTTTTTTCAATGGGCCGGGAAAAGGGCCTGCAGGAAAATTGAAACAGTGCGTGCCTATTTATTGCCTGAGTCCTTAATGTCACCCATTGATTTAGTGATAAGGACTCACAAGTGTTGAGAATTGGGGGGTCCCGAGCCCCCCCAAGAAGGCTAAAGTGACCTTAATCTGACTCCATCTCTAAATAACACTAGTACTGGGGTAATCAAGGAGTTATTGCCTCTAAGGGAGACGTTAGGTCTAAGGAAAAGATACCAGTCCTATGACAAACTGGATTTAGATTACAAGTTATACAATGCCGCGAAAGATAGCCTGATATAGCAAAAGCATTTATACTTACAGCCTTTCATCATTAAGTGAAGCCCACAAATCATCATTTGGAATGAGGAGTTTATTTGCTAAGGTATAAGTCAAATCAGTGATTGACAACAGGCATGTACAATCAATTAATTATAGGAATATGATAAGCTGCAAACAGGTGTTAATTATGTGCTAATCTTTTATAATTTCTTTTACCAATTAGAGGTTTTACAAGGGAAAGCAACTAGGTAATTTGTCAATTCTGCTGGACACATTGGTTTCCCTTGGAGAGAGAGTGCCAACCCTTGTCTCTCTAACTCAAACCAGGAAATACCCTGATTTTTATAAGTGCCCTCAGGATATGGATAATATGACAGTAGATATACCTGATTGGATCTATGCTAATGTCATGGTTGTCACTGATTGGCTCATGCTAACGAGTAGCTTCTATCTTGCTAACATGGTTTTATCTTTAGCTCGCCTCTTAAGCAAGACCCTGCTCACAGGAAAGTCTCCCTCCTCTCTTGGACAGCTAGTTCCCTATTTTCTTTGCACCTGGTATGACTCACTCATTTCACAACTTGTTTTTCTTACATTAGAGAAAATTCCACTTTGTAACAGATACGAGCTTCCATTTTGTGCTGAAATCCTCCATTTTGTTTCCATATCTATTTACTTAACTTTTAGGCCTCAATCTGGGCTACAAACTAGGCCATACTTTTCCAGTAAGCTCCCAGTTATGTCAGCCATCAGATTTCTGACTCAGCCAAGGTCTGTAACGGCCTGAGCTCTATGACTGGGCCCTCCACCATTCCAGTGGGGGGGTCTCTGGCTGTACCATAATTATACATTCCCCACTTGTCACCCCCTCTGGGGAGGGGTGACACAAAGCTCGTCAAGCTTGTCATCATCCATTCCAGAAGGTGGCAAGCTATCAAACGAGAGGGGGAGTTTTGCTCTTATGGATTGCTAGCAGATATTATGCAAGACAGGAAACTTCATTCTTAGGTGGTATATTTTTGGGCATATGGAATTCCCTTTATATTACCCAACCCCTTGGGCCTTAATCCTGATGTCATCTCTCTTGAGACTTACTCAAACCTGTAGTGAGAAAGGTTTTATGAATGGGACAAATTCATGAGTTCATCTACAAAATCTCATGAAGTATAGGTATGTGGATAATAGCAATTTCAGGTGGATCATACTAATAAACAATTTCAGGTCTTTCTATGGCCTCTATTGTATCTGTAGCATAGTGCATGGGGAGATAATCTAATGTATGTATCTCAGTGGTCCTCAGAAGGAATAGTGGTTTTGATTAAGCATTGTTATGGGCTCAACAAATATACGGTTAGTACTCTGATTGCAGGCTGTTTTAGGTAGTAGGTATTCAGAATCCTTAAACAGGTCGGAATGCCTGGACCTTACTATTACTCATCATTAGCATCCAATCATGAGCACTAAAAAGTGGATAGCAAGTATATTAACAAAGGGCATGCATAGATTTTGACATATGCATAATGACCTGGAAGTATGGGAAGCATTTTATATATCCGTTACCCCAAGAACGGTGACCGGTTGGCACGCGCAAACTGCCGATTAACGTCAGAAAACCTGTGCGCAATAGGAAATAAAAAAAATAATTAGTGTCGGCGGTATGGGCACGTGCCAAATACAAAATTACCACCAGGGAAGTACGCTAGCCTGGTGGTAGTTTCATTTTGGGGCATAGAGCCTTCTGTGCCTTTATAAAAGGACCTCTTAGTATATTACTTGTTTTATGGATATTTTTATTGGAATCTAATCAGTGTTATATTCCACATGCTTTTAAGGTGTGATTGATAAGGAGTAATGTGTGTGTATGGAGGAGGAAAAGTTGCGATCTAATTGTTCTGAATTTTGTATATTCTATATTTCTTGAAAGTGGCTACAAAAAACCTAAACCAAACTAGAGAGCTCCTATTTAACAACTTCCAAACCTTAATCCCTATAGTATGTAATTTCATGCCTTTGAGACAGGATGTACTTTATTGTCTTTCTAGAAAGGGAAAATAAAGGAAAAGATAGGGCGTAGAGAGTATGTGAGTGTGTAGGAGAAACAGAGGTTTTCTGTTTTGTGTTCAGGGAACCGCAGTATATATGAAACAGGTAAAAGATAAATTGGATGCATCATTCGCAGTGTCATGCCTAATTCTGGCTGTGAGAAGCAAAGTAGGTTTAGTGGTTATCACAAATGTATTTCTATTAGGCCTTCGAGTCTGAAGGGCAGCTCATTAATCCAAAGGTTTTCAGGTTCATTCTGAAGATGGACAAATCTTTCATCAGGATTGTTATGGTTTACTGATTCAACTTGGGTGAAAACTTGGGGGGGGGGCATTAATGTTTCTTGCACATTACGACCTTCAGAAAAAATTACGCAAATTCTCTGAATGTATCGGTATGAGATTCTGAGACAAAAAAGAAAATCATGTGAGTGTTTCTTCAATTCCCACATCTGACCCTGGAGACAAGAAAAGAAAAGCAATCTGCAAATGTGTCCAAGCAATGATTTGTACTCAATACAGCAAGGGGGACCGGCTCTCTGACAAACTTTTAAAATGCCAGTCCTTCAGACACCCTTATCTCCAGCTAACATGTGCTTCCCAGCTATTATGAGTGGATATAATAAAGGCCCCAGAGTTGGGAGTTTTCTTTTGAATAACATTTAATTAAAAATGTAATATGTTTTATTCACATGTTCGATGCTTTAGAGGAAATGCCTGACAAAGTTAATGAAAAGAAAAGTTTATACGTTTGCTTCAGACACAGGAGAAAACTCTGTAGATGAAGAATCATTTTGTTTTCAATTGAATGCTTCAGTGTTATTTTAAATATGCTTTATAAAATGGGACTTTAGTGAAGCCATATGTTTGCTATTCATAAAGATACTGACACGTGCTCAAGTCCAGTCCAGTACCCAGTATATATAAAAGGCAGCTGGTTTGTTAGCTTTTTATGTGTTAATTTTGCTGCAAGAAAGTACACATGCATGGATGGAAAATATGTACTCCCCCCCCCCCCCCCCCGATATTAAAAACCATTTAACCGGTCAGGAACAGCGCCTTGCTGGTTAAATAGTACTTAGCCGGCTATCTGCAAACTTTCAGTGGAACATGGCTAGCCATGATCCGCTGAAAATTTGTGGTTAGCAGCCAGCGGCTAGCTGGTTATATCGCATGATATAACAGGCTATCCTCCAATTTTCAGCACAAGTTTGGCAGCAGTGTTTTGCCGCGCACATACCTGGTATATCACTGACCGGTTTGAACTTGATTGGCCAGTGCTGAATATCAGCTTGGCCAGTTAAGTTCAAACTGGCCAAAAATAAACTGGATTGAATATCTGGCATCACTGCAGACCGCGGGGGTTAGCCTGGCTAACTCCCGCGGTCTGAATATCGGCCCCGTAGTGCACAGCATTATATGCAGATCACCAGATCAACAGAGGGATGGGGTTGCATTAAGGAATTCTAAAAGCTGGTGCCTAAATCGTAGATATGTTACAGAATATTAGCATTTGATTGTGTGAATAATTGAAAGTTACTTATTTAAGTGCTAGATGCTATTCTGCAACTGGTGTGTTAAGTCACTTAGGGGTCCTTTTACCAAGCTGCGGTAAAAATGGCCCTGTGCAAGTGGCAAATTTTGCTGCAAGCTGAGGCCTCTTTTTACCGCAGCAGGTAGAAAAGGCTGAAAATAGCCATGGTCATGTGGTAAGATTACTCTTACCGCGTGACCATGCGGGGTGGAGCACTTACCACCACCCATTGAAGTGGCTGAAAGGGATCCCACGGTAACCTGGTGGTAACCGGGTAGCACACGACTCTGCCCGGTTACCACCGGGTTAGCACATGCAGGGGAAATGGCGCACTCTATGGTCAGAACAGCTGGCACCTGTGTTGGGCTGGCAGTAGCTCCAGATCAGTGTGTGGTAAGTCTGCATTAGGCTTACTGCCACTTTGTAAAAGGGCCCCTTAGCATGCACACAACTTATAGAATACTATCAGTTCCACACATTGCATGGTGCTCTTAGGTGCACCGACTTACACCAGCTTTTGAGATGATACAAGCTGGCACACCAAAGCAGCTTTGGGCTGGTATTCTATAATGGCTTAGTCATGCCCCCAAACCATTGTAGAACTGACTTTGTGTTGCCTACATCTTGTTGCCAGTTTATAGAATTATGCTCATATCTGGTAAGGTAGTTTCCAAACTGAATGATGAAGTTGGTGGAGTGCCTGGACCCTAACTGCAAAGGAGGACCTGGTACGGCCAGACCTGAAGAAGTGGGTGAGGCACTAATGGAAATGGATGGCATGGGAGTGCAGGCTCTACTAGCCAAAATGGACAAGCTGCTAGCTGCATAAATGATCCAGATAGTGTGGAACCAAAACTCCCCAGCCAACAATGTAGTGGAGCTGCCAGGACTGAGGTGCAGTGGGGAAGGAGAAAGGACACAATGAGTGGAAAGGAAAAAGATGGGAAAAGAGAAACGAGGTAAAAGGGAATAGAAATGGGAAAAAATGAGATGAAAGTGAGGAGGAAAAGACATTTAAAGGGGGAACAAGTGGGCCATTTGACCATCTCTTCTAACAAAGCCTCCCCCCCCCCCCCCCCCAAACCCCATCCATTCATATTTAGTAACATAGTAAGTGATGGCAGATAAAGACCTGTACGGTCCATCCAGTCTGTTCAACAAGATAAACTCATTTTACTTGATATGCAATACTTTATATATATATACCCGAGTTTGATTTGTCCTTGCCATTCTCAGGGCACAGACCATATAAGTCTGCCCGGCACTCTTCTTGTACTAAAAGTTGTGAAGTTAACATCAAAGCCCCTTAAAATTTACACTCAAGACCATTCCTATCTAATCAGTCACGATCAGGGCATAGACCATAGAAGTCTACAAAGACAAACTCTCACTCATTCATCTCATCCACTTATATACACATCTGCCCATCCATCCTATCACATACTCTGCACTATTACAGCTCACCAACAAACACTCCCATACAACACAACCCAACTACTCTTTTACTCCAGGAGTTAGGAATCTCAGAGTGACTTGCATATACTCCTTCCATTGTATGCAAATAGATCTCATGCATATTCATTGCAGAATCTTGAAAGCCCGACTGGGTTGTGGACCCAGAGATCTGTGTTTGCCCATCCCTGTTTTAGTAGATAAGGGGGACTTCCTTGGACAGGGAAGAGAAAGGAGAGTGAAAAGGAGACTGAGGAGCCCTTTTACTAAGCCGCGTAATCATCTACACACGCTCAATGTGTGTCAAAATGGAGATACCGCCCAACTACCGTGTGGCTCTTGTGGTAATTTCATTTTTGGTGCATGTCTGAAAAATTATTTATTTTCGGGCACGTGTAATGGACGCGCTCCAAGTGGCATTTGGCATGCGTAGGTCAGTACCGCCCGGTTACCGTGTGAGTCTTTACCGCTAGGTCAATTTTCATTTTGCCACACATCCATTTTGGGCAAAAAAAAGGCCTTTTTTACAGGCATGCTAAAAAAATGGATCGGCGCATGCCCAAAACCCGCACCTACACTACCGCAAGCCATTTTCAGCGTGCCTTAGTAAAGGACCCTTGAGCTTATTGCATTATATAGATGATCCATTATATAATGATGTGCTTTACTACTAGTATTATGTAAAAACTAAAGAAAGGCTACTTGCATCACTTAAACAATATTTATGTTTATGTTGACTATAAAATGTAATATACCGCCTGGCTTTTATACAGCTCACAGCGGTTTTAGAAAAATAACAATAATTGTTTTTTAAAAGAAAGGAACTCCAAAGTATTGAAAGGACAGACCTGACTTCAGTCTCTCAAGGCATTCATTCACCTAAACGTATTTATTAAAAATAGTTATTAAAAGTATTGTCTTCACATCACAGATAACCTAATATATCCTTAGTTCCTCTTTATCAACACAGTCAAATGCCTGCCAAAAATAAATAGTTTCAAGCTTAACCTTAAATGTCTTTAAATTCATTTCTACACACAAATCCTTTGGTATATTATTCCACAGAGTGGGTTGCTAGACAACAGAAAGCTCTTTCCCTCGCCCAGTCTCCCCTTATTCTATTTTTTGGAGGCACTATTTATATATTTACTTGTATTTCATAATACACATTTTTTTCTAGGTGAATGAACAAGGTGGATTAAACAAAAAAAAAAAAAGAGAGAAAAAAATGATCACAAGAATGATGCCTATAAACAGGTCTGAGGTTGATTAAGGTTCAGGCACAACAAGAGCATCCCAATTCAGAAACACACCCTGTGCAACATGTAGGCGCAATACAGATAATACACATTTGGGATGTTATTGAGGTACCTGACAGTATAAAATCTGCAAGAAATGGGACCCAAACAAGACTAACATTAGTGAGTGAAGTGTCAGAAGCAGATGTGTTTCCCTTATCCTTAGATCCAAGCCCCACTACGCTCAAATAGTAGAAAGAACTAACTCCACAACCCAGTATTATAAAAATAAGGTAATTATTTTATTTACAGTAGCAGCAGATATCAGAATGTCAGCACAGCTGCAGCCCATGATTTCTGTATAAAAAGGAGCTCTTATCTGATGCAAGGGCTGCTTTGTTTATATCCCACCCAGGGAGCAGACCTGTGTTGGACCTGATGACCATCTGAGGAACACGCTGCTATTGTAAATACAATAATTACCCTATTTTTATAATACTTGGTTGTGGAGTTAGTTCTTCCTAATATTTGGGCGTAGTGGGCTTGGATCTAAGGATAAGTGCTTCTGACACTTCATTCACTAATGTTAGTCTTGTTCGAAACCAATTTCTTGCAGAATTTATACTGTCAGGTACCACAATAACACCCCCAAACCTAACTCAGTATTAAGCGGAAAAAAAAAAACTTACTAAACTAATTTAAGCACTGTGGAGGGGCATAATCGAACGTCGCCGGCCAAATAGATCGCCGGCGATCTATGTTGGCGGCGGAACTACAGGTGGCCGGAACCGTATTATCGAAAAAGATGGCCGGCCATCTTTTTTGTCGATAATATGGTTTAGCCCGGCCAAATGCCGTGGAGTTCGCCGGTTTGAGATGGCCGGATTTGTTTTTCAGCGATAATGGAAAGTTATGTCGGCCGTCTCAAACCCTGGCCAAATTCAAGGCATTTGGCCATGGGAGGAGCCAGCATTTTTAGTGTACTGGCCCCCCTGACATGCCAGGACACCAACCAGCCACCCTAGGGGTCACTGCAGTGGACTTTAGAAAAGCTCCCACGTGCATAGCTCCCTTACTTTGGGAGCTGAGGCCCCCAACCCCCCCCCCCCAAACCCACTCCCCACAAATGTACTTCACCCACTAGAATTGCTCCAGGGACCTGCATACAGCCTCCAAGACTTATTGCTGCTGTATAACTTTGGCACACCAGTTCACATCTGAAGACTAATTGCTCTGAAAAAGTCCTTTCTTGAATTAACCACGTTTACTCACAGTTAACTGCAGATCAGAGGTTGTGCCCCACTGGCAAAGAGTCCCCTGGTACTAAGATTAGCAGTAGGTCAGAGCTGGCACAATGGTGTACAATGTCCTCTTTCAGCACCATTCAAGGTAAGAACTACATTCTCTAACGTGGGTAACACAGGAAAGGGAACTAAAACTGGCTTACAAAAATGGCCACTACCACATGGACTACAACAGGAAACAAAACAGGGCACACTCTGACCCAGTTAGCAGGGGGGAAAAGCACCATGGGAGTAGAGCCCAGTACCCTACACCCACCACAATGCATTGCTAATGTGACTCTGCAGGGCACCTAACAGAAAAGGTGTCACACTCACCCGAGAGCCACATCGCAACCATGGAAAGGCTGTCGGAGGATACAACACATTCTGCTGTCATGGAGGTGGATACGGCATTTCAGGCTGGCATACAGGCTGGCAAAAAAGGTTTTTAGTTTTATTTTTTTAGTATGGAAGGGGGTTGGTGACCACTGGGGGAGTATGGGGAGGTCATCCCCCATTCCATCCAGTGGTCATCTGGTCAGTTGGGGCACCTTTTTGAGGCTTGGTCGTGAAAATAAAAGGACCAAGTAAACCCGGCGAAATACTGCTTAACGCCGTTTTTATTTCCATTATCGGCGAAAGCCGGCCATCTGGTAGCCATGCCCATGTCCCGCTTCGCTAATCTACCGACACGCCTCCTTGAACTTTCGCCGGCGAAGCAACGGGAAAGCGGCGATGCTGTCAAAAATGCCGCTTTCGATTATACCGATTTTGCCGCTTTTAAGAAATTGCCGGCCATCTCCCGATTTGTGTCGGAAGATGGCCGGCGATCACTTTCGATTATAAGCTGGATAGTGCACTTAATATTGGAAAAAGGCTTACCGCTAAATTCGTTAAAGCATTTGTGATAATTTGCCTGACAGCATGTGCTAATCCTGCACTATTTTTGTTTTCATTTTTTTTTTTTTTGGGGGGGGGGAGGGTGTCATGGACGAGGGATGGGTGTAGAAGTGCTATCCAGCTAGTGTGTTGGCATTAGCATGTGCTAACTGGATAACACAGACAATGCAGGAACACTTAGCTCTTCCTAAACAGGAGGCAGTAAGTGCCTCCCACATATTTGCAGGTCTCATGCACTAATGGAAAAATTAGCCTGAGATCTGCATATTTAAAAAAAAAAAAAGTACTATTTTGGGGCTGCATTAGAATTGGACTTATTGCATGAGGACAGTCCCACAATAATTACGTTAAACCCATTTGCAACACATTTCAGTGTTCTAAAGATGGAAGAAAATCACTTGTCACTGATTCATGCTGTAGCTTATCCAATATGAAAAAACTCTGCTTGGCAGCACTGTTCAGGCAGTGTCAGAGGCTCCCTGTCTTACAACTAAAAGAGGCTTGGTAGGTAACAAAGAGTGCTCTTTATTGTGTTGAACAGAAGAAAGATGGATTACAGCTTCTTCTTAATGCACTGCCTGGCCTTACTGTTTCTTGTTTAGCTGCTTTCCAAATACAACAATGCACTGGATCTTTCCCCCTCCCTCCTTCCTTCCCCATCTTATGGTATCCATGCATATACACACATGGAAACACTCTTCCTGTCCAATGGACTGCGGTTCAGTCAAAGATTACAGATTCCAGTTGCTACTCTGATAGGACATTCTCTTCCTGATTCTATATAGATCGCCTAAATTTGGGTGTGGATCCCAAATCCCCACCCAAACTAATTAGCTAGGGCCCCTTTTAGCAAGCTGCGGCAAAGGGGGCCTGTGCTGGTGTTGGCATGTGTTTTTGATGTGCGCCAAGGCCCCCTTTTACGACAGCGGGTAAAAGGTATGTCTTTGTTTTTTTGAGAAAAATGGCCGTGCGGTAAGTGAAGCACTTGACACGTGGCCATTTCAGGGGGGGGTGGGGCACTTATTGCCACCCATTGAGGTGGCGGTAATGGCTCCTGCACTAACCCGGTGGTAACCGGGCAGTTATTACCACCGATACACACCGGTGCTACATAAATAAATATATTTTTTGTAGAACTGGATTTGCCGGTGCGCTGGGGGTGGGAACTACCGCCGGGCTGCTGCAGTAGCCCAGTGGTACTTCCTTTTTAGCGAGTGGTAAGCCCGCATTACGCTTACTGCCGCTTTGTAAAAGGGACTCTTAGTGAGCCATAAACAATTTAGAATATGTGTTACTTGGCCTCATTTGGGTTTACGCACAGATCTTCCCTATGCCCTATTCTATAAAAGAAAACACCTAAACATTAAAATGTGCAACTCAAAAGGTGGCATGGCCATGAGAGGGGCATGGGCAGGTCAAGGATGTTCCAAGAAATTAGGTGAAATGGTATAGAACAGGGGCGTATCTGCGTGGGGACACAGGGGCCTGGGCCCCCGCAGATTTTGCCCCGGACCCCCCTACCGCCGTTAACCCTCCCTCCTTCGCCTACTGCCGTCACCTACCCCGAGGTCCGCTTCCTCCGGCTTTTTAAAATATTGCTTCAGCTGGCGGGGGACCCCAACCCCCCGCCAGCCCAGCCGCGATCTTTAACTTTTTCATCCTCGTCGTGCAGCGCGCTGTGAAAGCTGCATGCATCTTTAGATCCAGTTGGATGGAGTCTGACGTCGCAGCACGTTGAAACGTCAACGTGCTGCGACGTCAGACTCCATCCAACTGGAACTAAAGATGCATGCAGCTTTCACAGCGCGCTGCACGACGAGGATGAAAAAGTTAAAGATCGCGGCTGGGCTGGCGGGGGGTTGGGGTCCCCCGCCAGCTGAAGCAATATTTTAAAAAGCCGGAGGAAGCGGACCTCGGGGTAGGTGACGGCGGTAGGCGGGGGAGGGAGGGAGGGAGGGTTAACGACGGTAGGGGGGGGGTTGACGGCGGTGGGAGGGGGTTGACGGCGGTACGGGGGGGCTATAATGTGCCCCCTCACTCTAGCCCCTGCCCCCCCTACCGCCGAACCTCAGATACGCCCCTGGTATAGAATAGGGTCATTTATACACCCAACTGCTATTAGTTGCATGCCAACATTTACAGCAAGTTTCAACAGAGGTAAGTCCAGCACCCAAAGTTAGGCATGAGAGCCACGCTAAATTAGTAATCTATAAATGGCACTTCCCCAACAGGTTGGGTGTGACCAGAGGGCTGGGTTGAAAACCTCTGGATTAAGGCATGACCCCTCCTTAATTCCCCAGTGGCTGCTGTTCCCCTTTCTCTCCTCTGAAAATGACCTGGAAAGGAAAACCAGGCTCTATGTCAGCTGCAGGTATTATGGTCAGTCTAAACAAAGCAGAAAACAGATTAGAGGAGTAGCTCAGAGGTTAGTGCAGTTGGCTGAAGCAAGGGACTCAAGTCCCACTTTGACTCTTTTTCTTTCTTTTTTTTCTTTTTAATAATTCTGAGCCTTCCAGAAACAAAACAATCCCTACTGCTGTACTTAAATATAAAAGACACCTACAAGCCTGAAGGCTATTGAAGTGGTGTACATTCAGCTACAGTAGATATTCTTTAGGTGCTGGCAGGCTTGTATCTACAAAGAAAGAGTCATCATGGGGTTTGAACCTGTGCTCTTTGGCAGTGGCGTTCCGAGGGGCGCTGACACCCGGGGCGGATCGCTGATGCGCCCCACCCCCTAGGTGCAGTGCCCCCCCATGCACCCCCCACCCCGGCGAAAGAACCCCCCTTGGCTGCACGCCCTGTTCCGGGGCAGAGGGAGCATGGAAACCAACGACGCTGACCGGCGCGAGGCACCCCCCCAGTGGCGTGCACCCGGGGCGGACCACCCCGACCCCCCCTCCTTGGTACGCCACTGCTCTTTGGTTTATAGTCCATTGCACTAACCACTAGGTGACTCCTCTGATCTGCAAAAATGTCTGTGTGGCCATATTTTAAAAAATAATGTCAGACAGATGTTCATGTCCCTGTGTTTTTGTCATTCAAAAGTTGGACTTTTCACATTGGAAAATGGCTTTTCATTTTGGACTTTCAGTGCAAAAATGTCCATCTCGCAGCCATTAATGAACGTGAAATTTAGTCTTTCCTTTTTGAATATGGCTGTGAGATGTCAGGGTTTTTTGGATTCAATGAGCAGGACTTTGTTTGGGGGGTTTTAGACATTTTTTTTTTTAAATGCTCCTCCGTGGTAAATTTGGTGCCACTATCTTCTTAAGTGTAAATGCTGAATATATTTATTTATTTGTGACATTTATATCCCACATTATCCCAAACAAGTTTGAGTTCAATGTGGTTCACAATAAACGGTATAGGATACATAACAAAGAATAGTGCATAAGAAAGTAATTTGTTGTAAGAATCCAATTTTACAGTATCATAAACATACCGGGATAGCTATGGATGTTTAACATTCAGAAAATCTATTATGAATGAGAAATTGCACATGAAACAATGAGAAAGTGAAATTATATGTAAAGTGGCAATATTTATCCATTATGGGTCGGATTCTGTATATGGCATCTAAAATGTTGGTGCACTGGAATAACAAGCACAGCACTATTGTATAAATTGTGTTTACAGTAAGATGTGGTTTACAGAATAGTGCATAGGCTGGGGGAACTCAGGTACATTTAGGCATAGTCATTTACATCACTGGTGTAAATGCCAGCACCTAAATGTAAACACATTTCCACGAATTCTGTAACAATGCACGTAAATGTGATTGACATCCTTGACATGCCTATACTCCTCCAATGGCCATGCCCCCTTTCAGCTACACATGCCTCTTTTTAGAAGATGTCTAAAAAGAAGCACATGTAAATTCCCAATTATTGCCCAATTATTGCTTGGTTCTTCAACCAGGCCTTTAATGGATGAAGTAACTAACTTGTTAGTCTCACTCACACACACAAGGAGTGACTTGGGCTGCACATACTGTAGCAGGACATGTTTATGTACTCCTACCCTAGCTGAGATAATATTTAACCATTTCTCTGACGTCATGTGCAACTTTCTTTAAATCAATCACCTTACTTTCTAACTCTTCCTACTTTCTTACCTATCTATATGTTACATCTTTGCTTTACCCTTCGCTATCAATTATAATGTTGTATTACATATTGTGTTGACATTGTAAGTAGTATACCATGTCACACTTTGTATTGTTTTTGAATATTTTTACTGCTGCAATGGTTATTGCTCATGTTTTATCTATTCTTACTATACACCGCCTTGAGTGAATTCCTTCAAAAAGGTGGTAAATCCTAATAAATAATAAATAAATAAATAATTAGTGATTATAATTGGTTGTTATCGGCCAATTATCATGACTAACTGGCTCATTATTCAATTGAGTAGGGTAAGTAAATTGGCCAGATGCATAATTCAATCTGCTGTACTTGCTGCACCTTATATAGAATCCGGCCCTATGAGGGTAATTTTATGACAGGTCACCTAGGTTCAGAGGGCTAGCAGCCATGCACAGGCTCTTAGATGTGTTTATAAACCAGTAGAATCTGTGGGTGGATAGAAAGTGAAGACATTTACGCCTGCAAATATTAACAAGTAAATAAATAGTGTATGTGCATGTTTTATATAGAACACTAGCCGTTGAGCCCGTAAAAACGGCCTAGTAAAGGGGGGGGGGGGGGGGGGTCGCCGCCGCCACCCCTCCACCCGGGCCGGGTACGTGGCTTCACTATTCAAACCGCCGGAACGCAGCACACAGCTCATCTGAGCTGCCGTCGGCCTTCCTTCTTCTCTGCATGTGTTCCGCTCTCGTGTGATGTAACATCGGTGAGGGCGGGACACAGGCAGGTAAGGAAGGCCGATGACAGCTCAGATGAGCTGTGTGCTGCGTTCCGACGGTTTGAATAGTGAAGCCAGGTACCCGGGCCGGGTGGAGGGTGGGTGGCAGCGGCGACTCTGGGTGGGTGGGGGGAGCGGTAGCGGCAACCCTGGGGGGGGGGGGGAGCGGTGGCGATGGCGGTTCCCTCACTCGCAGGTGCGCAGGTTCCCTCTCTGTCCGCCCCCGTCATCACGTATTGACGTAGGGGCGGGACAGAGAGGGTCTCTACTGCATTTGAGAGTGAGTATGCCTCTTGCCATTTATATGTTTGATAGAAACATGATGGCAGATAAAGGCCAAATGTCCCATCCAGTCTGTCCATCCATTGTAACCCCTAACTCTTCCTTTTCCTAAGCTATCCCAGATGCATAAATTCTGAGTCCATGTGCACCCTATCCAAGCTGTGCCCCAGAACTTGCCTATGCACCTTCATGGCACTGCACATACTTTTTCATGTGTAACACCTGGAATAATTATACAGATGCATAACAAGGCATTTCCTATTAGGTGTCCCAATGCCAGGCACCTAGATATCTGGTATGTTTGGAGACAGCCATTTAACATACAAGTCAGTTAAATATGTGCAAAATAGGTGTATTCTGTAACAGTGCACACAATTCTTGGAATGCCTATGACCTGCCCATGCCCGTCCCTATGGCCAGGTCCCCTTTTCAGATCTGCACGCATCTTTTCAGAGTAGTGCCTAGCAAGATGCACAACTAAATTTTAACTGGTGCCAATTAGCACAGATAATTGATTACTAGCACCCAATTATAAGCGCTAATTGGTTCGTTATTGAATTAAATTGTACTTGGAAATTGTGCATGTGCCCATATTCCCATGCAGAATTTTGAGTGCCATATATAGAATCCAGGGGTAACCAGCAAGGGGAGAGGGTTTATATTTTTATATAAAAACTGCTATGTTATCCATATTGCGGAATCATCTTTCAGTATAATCTGTACTTCCAATGCTTGTTGAAAAGCATCATGATAAATGCTTATATTTAACAGGTAAAACCATTTTTTAATAAAAAAAAAATAACGCTAACCATTACAAGCTATTGTCTAACACAGTAAAAGGAAGTGATGGGAAACTATGACACAGTAACACAGACACAACTTAAGCTTGGCAGTTATGAATAATGTCTCCTGGGGATTATAAGACCATGTGTGCCAGCTAACAGCATTTCCCTGTTTCAGCAAGGTTGCATTATTAATGTAATCTAAGTCACCTCCAAGCACTGTAACAGGAAATGCAGGTACAAATCAGCAAAGCTCCTGCACTGTTCAATTCCACAGTCTGGGGGATGTTTAAAAATCAGTAGCCAATGAAAACAAAAGACTTTAAAGCTGAAAGATGTACATGATTAAGAAACAGATAACTGAGATTGAATATTGAACCTAGAATTTGCTATACAATGGTATGTAGTGTTTCAAGGACCTTGATGAGTTTGCTAAAATATCAATCATTTCCAGTAAACCCCAATTCCCTAAAATGTGTGAACCACTAAAATGTATATAATATGTTTCTCCAGCTGTAGGGAGGCTGTGATACAATTTTATTTATTTATTGGAATTTATTAACCGCCTTTATGAAGAGATTCACCCAAGGCGGTCCGATACAGCAGGTACAGTTTAACATAAAACTTAAAATTTTGTTAACACCATAACAATAGTAAATCAACCAAAAATAAATATAAATACAATAAATGAGGTAAACTTGAAATCAGTAAATTGAAATCTAATAATAGAACTACTTGTAAAACAGTATAAAAAATACACACATTTAACAGCAGTGGAATTCAAATACCAGAGATATAATACAATGTTAGCATAATACTAATGATGCACCTAATAAGCATGCATTAGAGCATTCCATAGCCGCCGAGAGGGGGGGGGGCAGGGTGGACAAAATTCCCCAGGCCTGGGCCTCCAAGGGGGGCCCGGCGCCGCAGTCCCACCCGCCCTCCGTCATCGACCATCTGCCCCCTGCATTGAAATCGCAGTCTCACCTCCGTGAAAGCAGCGCTGCAGGCAGCAGAACACCTCCCTTCGGGCCTCCTTCCCTCCGTGTCCCGCCCTCGTCTGACGTAACTTCCGTGAGGGCGGGACCCAAGGAGGGAAGGAGGGCCAAAGGGAGGTGTTCTGTTGCCTGCAGCGCTGCTTTCATGGAGGTGAGACTGCGATTTGAATGCAGAGGGCCCGGCCCGGTGGCGGACGGAGGGGGGAGTGGCGGCAGCAACCTTGGGGGGGGTGGAAGGGGGAGCAGTGGCTGCGGCGACCTCAAGGGGTGGGGGTGGAGGGGGGAGCAGCAGCGGCGGCAACCTCATGGGGGGGGGGGGGGGGGCGGCGAGGGCGGCAGGGGCCTTGCCCTGGGCCCGGCCCAGTCTCTCGGCGGCCCTGGAGCATTCAACTAACACAGATATGATGATAAAGATTTTCTACAATACAGCTTACCCTATAGCTGAGGGACCAAGAGCAGATATGATGGGAATAGGATGCATGCTACAGAGTCAGTTGGGATAATTTGATGGTTAGCTAAAATGAAGACAATTTCTTTGTATAGTTAAGCAAGATATGAAGAACTGATCTAAGTTACAGTGTGTGTATCAAGTTAATCCAGGTGCAGAATGAGTGTACAGTCAGTCACCCTATGTATTAAAGGCTTGGGAGCAGAGCCAGGCTTTCACTTGCTTCCTGAAGTAGGGCTAGTCTTGAGTTCTACGTAACCCCTCTGGGAGTAAATTCCAAAGCATGGGGGCTACTCCTGAGAAGACTCGCTGGTGGGTATCAAATCGTACAATGATTTAGAAATAGGATTAGACAGTACAGCTGTATTATTTGTACAGGTAGAATATAGTTTTAGATCAGTTCCAACATTTTCTATTCTCTTCCACTGTAGACTTAATGAAAACATATTAAGCATCAGTTGCTGGGGCAGAAGAATGGCACACAAGAGCCGAATTTTCAAACGCATTTGGCCATAGACAAATGGGAGAAACCTCTTTTGAAATTAATCCCAGAAGTCCTAGTTCACACAAAAGATCTCTCACTGGCTCAGAGAATGTAAGGTTCCTTTATAAACCAGCCCCTAAGCATTTCTTGTCCCAGCCTCTTGTACTGTTTCACTAGTTACTGCACAATGGTAAGGGCTTACAATTCTTAACTGGTGCGGCATCAAAGAACAAGAAAGTTATTGGAACTTTCATTCATCTGCCTATAGAAGACACTAAAAAGCTTCATATTTTTTTTTAGCAGACTGTGTGCATCAGTCATTTGAAAGTAAGCATGATTTTTATGTAATCTATCAAATATCTAAACAAACATGAAAGGAATGTTATTTCCCACATCCCCAGTGACTATTGTTTGCAGCAATTAAATGTGTGGTTTGATGAACTACTCCTAATACCTACATTTTAGGTTCCTATAACAATTACTGAATATGTTTTCATGAAAAACAAGATCAAAATAATATGCTGTTGTTAAAAATTGAAAAGAATAAATTGATCATTCAAATATAATTCAGCACTTTGAAGGAAGAAAATGCAGCAAGAAAGCTTAAAGAATAAGATTTAAAAAAAATAAGAGCAGGGCTAAACCTGCCACAAGGCAAACTAGGGGACCCTTTTACTAAGGTGTGCTAACAGATTTAGCTCACGCCACACTGACCTTTTCTGGTATGTATTGAATACAAATGTCAGGTAATATTAACAATAATAATAAGGAGAGATGTTACTAAAAATGGAGGGAAGAGAGATAAGGGAGATGAAATGTTGGACATGGAGGGAGGGGGTAAGAAAAGATAAAATGTTGGGTACAGGGGAAAGTAGGAAAGGAGGGGGTGGGGTAGTAAAGGGAAAGGTTATGGAGGGGAAGAGATGGTTGACTGATGAACAGCCAAGTTTTGAACAGTTTACAGAAGACAATATATACACTTAAAAAAAGACATGGTATAAGAATAGAGCCCTGTGAAACTCCAGATAGTACTCCGTACATATCTTCCCTCTCCGTCTCTCTCCATCAAGCTACCATCTTCCCTTGCTGTCCTTCCCCCATGATCTCCATACTTAATATCTGCCCACTCTCTTCTCCCTTTGCCCATCATATGCCCTCCCACTCCTCCATAAACCATGCTTGACATGGCTATTTTTACGTTCCTTTTATCTTGCTGCACCATATGCCTGGAATAGACTTCCTGAGCCAGTACGTCAAGCTCCATCTCTGGCTGTCTTCAAATCTAAGCTAAAAGCCCACCTATTGGATGCTGCTGTTAACCCCTAACCCTTGTTCACTTGTTCAGAACCCTTATTTTATCATCCTCACTTTAATATTCCCTTATCTCTTGTTTGTCCTGTTTGTCTGTCTTAATTAGATTGTAAGCTCTGTCGAGTAGGGATTGTCTCTTCATGTTCAAGTGTACAGCGCTGCATACATCTAGTAGCGCTTTAGAAATGACTAGTAAAACCTGTCCGTTTCTTGTGGCAATGAAACGGGTGCTAGCATGGTTTCCTTCCGGACCTCCCCCCATCGCTACTCACCCGTCGGCGACAGCGTTCGTCCACCATTGTTGCGGACCTCAGCACCACCTTCAATGTGCTGACATAGCTCCGCCCTCGACATCATGACGTTTGACGCGAGGGCAGGGCCCCAGCACAGTGTTTTCGGTGACTTCACCACCACGAAGGCTTCAAACCGGAAAGAAGTGCCCGGAGGACCTGACAGTGACGTCAGTGTCCTCAGAACATTGAGGGTGAGTTTTATTATATAGGATAAGTAGTAGTAGTAGTAGTAGTAATATTTCATCTCTCATGCCACTTCCTAGTACCTCTCTGCTGCCCCATGAACCTGAGCTTTCAGAGACAGCAACAAAAGAGATAACAAACTGATAAACTTATAGGCCCTGTGGCATCCCCATCCCTCCTTCAACATGGACTTCTTGTTATGTAGGAAAAATATGCCATGGGAAAGGACACCACATTTACATTCTCTTTTGTTGCACCTGTTTGGCTGGTGGGGCAAAGGCCTGAAGGACCTTGGTGACAATGGAAGTGCAGACTATATTTTAAGGATGACACAGCACCCCAACCCTCTTCATGCTGATGCCTATGACTTGGAGACTACTCATAATTTAACAAGGGATATTGTTTACCTTCAGACCTCCTGAGATCTTGACCAGAAAGACAGCAGACCCCAAAACAATAGCTAAGCTAGCTACATGCCAGTGGTGTAACTAAAATCTCATAGAACTGCAGAAACATTGTTTTAAATACATTCAACACTCCCATTTGCTGAACCCCCAAACACAATTACATAATCCATCTCCAACTAACTCATAGCACTTGACAGAATCGTCATCCCATACCCAAGAGAATAACATTAGACATTTAGAGGGGCATAATCGAACGCGAACGCCTATCTCCATGGGCGTCTATGTCTGAAAACGGGTATGTGAAGAGGCGGGACAGATCGTATTTTCGAAAAAATGGACGTTTTTGAGCTGGGCGTTTGTTTTTTTTAGCGATAATGGAAACTAAAAACGCCCAGCTCAAAAACATCCTAATCCGAGCCATTTGGTCATGGGAGGGGCCAGGATTCGTAGTTCACTCGCCCCCCTGATATACCAGGACACCAACTGGGCACCCTAGAGGTCAGTGCGGTGGACTTCAGACAACGCTCCCACATGCATAGCTCCCTTACCACGGGTGCTGAGCCCCCAACCCCCTCCCCCAAAACCCACTACCCACAAATGTACAACACTACCATAGCTCTTAGGGGTGAAGGGGGCACCTACATGTGGGTACAGTGGGTTTTGGAGGCCTCCCATTTACCAGTACAAGTGTTACAGGTGGGGGGGGATGGGCCTGGGTCTGCCTGGCTGAAGTGCACTGCGATACCCACTAAAAGTGCTCCAGGGACCTGCATACAAGCAGGCCTCTAGGACTTGCTGCTGCTATATAACATTGGCACACCAGTTGACACCTGAAGACTAATCTCTCCGAAAATGTCCTTTATTGGAATAAGCACGCTTACTCACAGTTAACTGCAGTTCAGAGGTTGTGCCCCACTGGCAACGAGTCTCCCTGCTACTGAGATGAGCAGTAGGTCAGAGCTGGCAGAATGCTGTACAATGCCCTCTTTCAGCCACATTCAAGGGAAGAACTAAGTTCTGTAACGTGGCTAACATGTGAAAGGGATCTAAAACTGGCTTACAAAAATGGCCACTACCTCATGGACTACGGAAAACAAAACAGGGCACACTCTGAGCCAGTAAGCAGGGGGAAAAGCACCATGGGAGTAGAGCCTACCAACTACCAACATCGTGAGCATTTGCCACAAGCTACTGGAATCACAGAGCCCAATACCCTACACCCACCACAATGCATTGCTGATGTGACTCTGCAGTGCGCATAACAGAAAAGGTGTCACACTCACCCAAGAGCCACATCAGAACCAGGGAAAGGCTGTCACAGGTGGGTACGGCATTTGAGGCTGGCATAGAGGCTGGAAAAAAAGTTTGTAAAGTGGGTTTTTTTTTGGTGGGAGGGGGTTAGTGACCACTGGGGGAGTCCGGGGAGGTCATCCCCGATTCCCTCCAGTGGTCATCTGGTCAGTTGGGGCACTTTTTTGGGACCTGTTCGTGAAAAAAAAAGGGTCCAAAAAAGTGACCCAAAATCGCGGTAAAAAACGCCTTTTTTTTCAATTATCAGCTAAAGACGCCTATCTTTCCTCGGCCGATAATCACGCCCCAGTTCCGCCTTCACCATGCCTCTGACACGCCCCCCATCAACTTTACCCGTTTCCGCGACGGATTGCAGTTGGAAACGCCCAAAATCGGCTTTCAATTATACCGATTTGGGCGCCCACGGGAGAAAGACGCCCATCTCCCAATTTGGATCGCAATATAGCCGTTTTTCTCTTTCGATTATAAGTGTCGCGGCCCTGATGCCACTCTGGTGTAGGTGAGCTCTCGAGTTCTCCCGAGCTCCACTAGGCCCAGAAGATAACCGAGCACCCCGACTCTTCACCCGCGGCGACCGCCGTTCACCGAGGGTTGAGCCCTCAGCTGCGGGCGGCCAGCAGGACTGCTGGAACCACGGGGTGACGGCTGACCTGGCTGGATGTGGATACAGAGTCCTTGGTAACGTGGCTTAGACGGGCGGCTAGCTGACAACTGGAACGTGTGCTGAAGTGGCAAGTACTAGCGAGACGGCTAGTTGTTCTGAAGGACAGACTCCGTCTAGGAAATGGCTAGCAGGACGGCTAACTGACATGAGAAACAAACACAGTCTTGGAGATGGCTAGCAGGACGGCTAGCTGGCATGAGAAACAAACACAGTCTTGGAGATGGCTAGCAGGACGGCTAGCTGGCATGAGAAACAAACACAGGCTTGGAAGTCGCTAGCTGGACGGCTAGCAGTCACGGGGAACAAACACAGACTTGGAATTCGCTAGCTGGACGGCTAGCAGTCACGGGGAACAAACACAGACTTGGAATTCGCTAGCTGGACGGCTAGCAGTCACGAGGAACAAACACAGGCTTGGAATTCGCTAGCTGGACGGCTAGCTGGCATGAGAAACAAACACAGTCTTGGAATTCGCTAGCTGGACGGCTAGCTGGCATGAGAAACAAACACAGGCTTGGAATTCGCTAGCTGGACGGCTAGCAGTCACGAGGAACAAACACAGGCTTGGAAATCTTCGCAGGATGGCTTCAAACAAGAAAACGGAAGCATTGGTTCCCTTCCATGCTTCCGTTTAAATCCCCCGCTCGTCCTGACTGGGGAACAGCTGTGGCCAATCCTCGGTGCCCCAGCCTGCAGCGGGACCCGGATTGGTCCCTCCGTCCAATGGGCGGAGTTCCTAGGGGGAAGCGCCAATCCGGCGCGTGTGGGCGGAGCCTCCTCGCTGGTCCTGCTGCAGCGAGGAGGACGCCGCCGCCGGCGCCGCCATCTTGGCCGGCGGATCCTCTTCTCCGAGGCCGGCGCTGGTTCTCCTGGGTCGCCGGCCTCGGAGCAACCCGTAGTCGCCGCGATCCCCGTGGCCGCCCCTCCCCGTCGACCCGCGCTCCCCGGGCGCCCCCGCCTCCCGCTCCGGCCCGCGGATTGCCAGGTAAGGGCCCGGAACGGGACAGTATCCTCCCCGGAAGACCCCTTCCTCCGGGGCCCGGGTTTGGACGGATATTGGGTGTGGAAGGCTTTGACCAGTTCTGGAGCATGAACATTAGCCACGGGCTCCCAGGAATTATCCTCGGGGCCAAACGATTTCCAGGATAGCAAATAATACAGTCTTCCCCGCCGCCACTTGGAGTCGAGAATCTCTCCTACCTCGTACTCCGGGTCTGGAGCCACCTGGAGATCCTTCTCCTGGGCTGGAGGCGGGTGCCACCTGGACTCCCGAAACCTCTTCAGTAGGGAGATATGGAAGGCGTTATGCACTCGTAGGGTGGCGGGTAGCCGCAATCGATATGTTACTGGCCCAATTCGTTCTTGGATTGCATAGGGTCCCGCGTATCGCTGTCCCAGTCTTCGGGAAGATCCTCGGAGTCTCAGGTGTTTCGTGCTTAACCAGACCCTTTGTCCTGGTTGGAGCACGGGGGCGGGCCGCCGGTGGCGGTCAGCAAAAAGCTTGTCCTTGGTCGTGGTCTTCTGTAATTGTTCCCTGGCCATCCTCCAGACCTGTTGTAGGTCGGCTACTACTTGATCCCCAGCCGGGGTCATGGCGGTAGTCGGGAACGGCCCTGGAAGCCGTGGATGTCGTCCATATACCAGGAAGAACGGGGACTGTCCTGAGGATGAATGGTCACTTTGGTTATAGGCGAACTCGGCCCATGGAAGTAGAGAAACCCAGTTATCTTGTCGTTGGTTGACAAAGGCCCTTAAGAAGTTTTTTAGGGTTTGGTTTAACCTCTCAACCATACCATTGGTTTGAGGATGGTACGCGGATGAAAAATGATTCTCCATCCCCAAGGCCTTGCATAAACCTCTCCAGAAGCGAGAGGTGAATTGGGGCCCTCGGTCACTGATAACCCGAGTGGGCAGTCCGTGTAGTCGAAAGATGTGGTGAATGAACGCTTGAGCTAGCGAGGCTGCTGTCGGAATACCTGTGAAGGGAACAAAGTGAGCCATTTTAGAGAAGCGGTCTATCACCACCCAGACCACAGTATGTCCCTGGGAACGAGGTAAGTCCGTGATAAAGTCCATGGATATCTCTGACCAAGGACTGGTCGGTATGGGCAACGGTTGTAGGTCTCCCACGGGGGGTCCTCCTACTGGCTTGGTTCGGGCACATACTGGGCACGAGGTAACAAACTGGAGGATATCTCGTCTCATCTGTGGCCATCGATATTGTCTCGAGATGAACCGGAGTGTCTTTTGGTACCCGAAGTGCCCGGCCCACCTAGACGAGTGCCCCCAGTGCAGAACCCTCTTCCGGTCTGCGGCCGCCACGAATCTCTGGACTTGGGCAACCTCCCCTGTGGCCGCCCTGAGACACGCGGGGTCTAACATAGGATGAGTCTCCTTAGTCTCCTCTGGTACTTCAAAGGCCCGGGAGAGCGCATCTGCCGGGGTGTTCTGGGAGGCCGCCCGGAACACTAGCTGAAAATGAAACCTAGAAAAGAATAATGACCACCGGGCCTGTCGGGGATTCAGCCGCTGGGCCTCTTGGAGGTATAGGAGATTCTTATGATCCGTGATGACCGTGAACCGGTGTTCCGCTCCTTCCAGTAAGTGTCTCCACTCTTGCAGTGCGAGTTTCAAGGCCAAGAGTTCTCTATCGCCAACCGTATAATTCCGCTCGGCTGGAGAGAATTTACGTGAAAAGAAGGAGCACGGTTGACGCCGGCCCTCGGGATTGATCTGTGAAATGACTGCCCCGGCCCCTAGAGCGGATGCGTCCACCTCTACCGTGAAGGGCTTCTCAGGGTCGGGGGTCAGCAGAATGGACGCGGACTCAAAGGCCTCTTTGACCTGCTGGAACGCCGCTTGCGCCTCTAGCGGCCAATCCCTGACCCTTGCGTCCTTATGGGTGAGCTCCGTCAACGGGGTGGTCAACCGGGAATACTGGGGAATAAATTGGCGATAATAATTTGCGAAGCCCAGGAATCGTTGTAATGCCTTCAGACCCCTCGGTTGCGGCCACTCTCGAATGGCTTGGAGTTTGTCTGGTTCCATCTGTAACCCCCCTGGAAGCAGGATATGCCCCAAAAATGGTAAAGACCGCTGATGGAAAGCGCACTTACTCAGCTTCGCAAATAGATGGGCTTGACGTAGGCGGTACAGCACCGCGCGTACATGGCCCGGATGCTCCCTGGGATCCTTGGAGTAAATGAGGATGTCGTCCAGATATACAATCACCGTGGAATTGAGTAAGTCTTCTAGCACACTATTGATAAGCCGTTGAAACACCGCAGGGGCATTACAGAGACCGAATGGCATTACCCGATATTCAAAATGCCCCTCATGGGTATTGAAGGCCGTCTTCCATTCATCCCCTGACCGGATTCGTACTAGATTGTAGGCTCCCCGCAAATCCAACTTCGTGAAGATCTGAGCTCCTTGCAGTCTGTCCAAGAGCTCGGGAATGAGTGGTAACGGGAACCGGTCCTTCACGGTGATGGCATTTAATCCCCGATAGTCAATACAAGGTCTCAAAGTTCCATCCTTCTTGGTAACAAAAAAAAACCCCGCCCCGGCTGGGGATGTAGATGGCTGAATGAACCCCTTCCGTAGATTCTCATGGATATAATCTCGCATAGCCTTGACTTCTCCTCGGGACAGTTTGTACGGGCGGCCCCGTGGAGGTACCGTATCAGTCTTCAGGTTAATAGCACAGTCAAACGACCTATGCGGCGGTAATACCTCCGCCTCCTTGGAACTAAACACATCAGCAAAGTCTTTATAATCCATAGGCAGGGAGCCCAGTTCACTGGGTCCCTCCCCGGGCAACGTATTTAAAGCCGGACAGCTGCCAGCCCGACCCTTACAACAGGTCTCTTGACAGGAGTTGCCCCAAGCTTGAATCTTTCCTCCGGTCCAGTCGATAACCGGGTTATGGTATCGTAGCCATGGCAATCCCAGAACCACCGGGTGGATGGTCCGGGATAGTACTAAGAATTCGGCCTCCTCCCGATGGCCCTCCCCCACTTGCAGGCCCAACAAAGGCGTAATCTCAGTGACCGGCTGGGGAAGGGTAGTTCCCTGGATGGAGGTTATCCGCAGCGTTGGTCTCCGGGGGAGCGTGGGCCAGCCCAGTTGCTGCAGCAGTTCGAGCCCAATAAAGTTGCCCCCAGACCCCGAGTCCACCAGGGCTCGGGTCTGAACCGTGGCCTCCTGCCACCGTAAGGTCACTGATAAGATGAGCAAGGTGTCCTGTAGGGGAGCGGAGTGCCCCAAGAACCCTCCCCTCAGGGTGCCTTGGGGAGCGCATTTCCCGGCCGGAGGGAACAAGTCCGGAGGAAATGCCCAGCCTGCCCACAATAGAAGCACAGTCCCTTAGACTGTCGTTGCTGTCTCTCGGCGGGGGTCAGCCGTTGCCGCCCCATTACCATGGGCTCCTCCCCGGGCTCCGTAGAGTCCCGGTTCGCCTGGCGAGACGACGGACCTTTGCTCGTCTTGGAGGCCCCTCGTATCCACTTCTGCCGCTCCACCCGGTCTCTGGCTCGCTCCTGGAATCGAGTGTCCACCCAGATACAGAGTGATATGAAGGCATCCAATGGTCCGGGAATCTCTCGTCCCGCTAATTCATCCTTGATTCGTTCGTGTAATCCCTCCCTAAAAATGGCCATCAGGGACTCCGGATCCCACCGCAGCTCCGCGGCTAAGGTACGAAACCGGATGGCATAGTCGGCCACTGTACCCTCTCCCTGATGAATCCGGAGCAGCTCCGAGGCCACCGAGGAGGGTCTTCCCGGAATGTCAAACACCATCCGGAACCGGCGCTGAAATTCGCTATAATCCCCCAAAATGGGATCATGTTGTTCGTCCAGGGGGACCACCCAGTCCCGTGCCTTTCCCGCACAAAGGCCCATAACGTAGCCTACCTTACTGTGATCTGAAGCAAAGGCCTCCGGTTGCATCCGGAAGGCCAGATTACACTGATGGAGGAACCCTCGACAACCCTCCGGGTTCCCATCGTATCGTGCTGGCTCAGGGAACCGAGGTCCCACACGGAACCCTCCCATACGGGGAGCTGCTGCGGCCTCTTGGACCGCAGCGGCCTGGTTCTGTACCTGAAGCGTGGAAAGTTGAGAACATACATTCTGGAGGGCCCCAGACAGGGCATTAAGCTGTTCCTGTTGCTGCTGGAGAACCTTGGCCAGGTCCCGTAGATCAGGTTGCGTCGGCGAGCTCATGGCTTCCGTTTTCTGTCGCGGCCCTGATGCCACTCTGGTGTAGGTGAGCTCTCGAGTTCTCCCGAGCTCCACTAGGCCCAGAAGATAACCGAGCACCCCGACTCTTCACCCGCGGCGACCGCCGTTCACCGAGGGTTGAGCCCTCAGCTGCGGGCGGCCAGCAGGACTGCTGGAACCACGGGGTGACGGCTGACCTGGCTGGATGTGGATACAGAGTCCTTGGTAACGTGGCTTAGACGGGCGGCTAGCTGACAACTGGAACGTGTGCTGAAGTGGCAAGTACTAGCGAGACGGCTAGTTGTTCTGAAGGACAGACTCCGTCTAGGAAATGGCTAGCAGGACGGCTAACTGACATGAGAAACAAACACAGTCTTGGAGATGGCTAGCAGGACGGCTAGCTGGCATGAGAAACAAACACAGTCTTGGAGATGGCTAGCAGGACGGCTAGCTGGCATGAGAAACAAACACAGTCTTGGAAATGGCTAGCAGGACGGCTAGCTGGCATGAGAAGCAAACACAGGCTTGGAAGTCGCTAGCTGGACGGCTAGCAGTCACGGGGAACAAACACAGACTTGGAATTCGCTAGCTGGACGGCTAGCAGTCACGAGGAACAAACACAGGCTTGGAATTCGCTAGCTGGACGGCTAGCTGGCATGAGAAACAAACACAGTCTTGGAATTCGCTAGCTGGACGGCTAGCTGGCATGAGAAACAAACACAGGCTTGGAATTCGCTAGCTGGACGGCTAGCAGTCACGAGGAACAAACACAGGCTTGGAAATCTTCGCAGGATGGCTTCAAACAAGAAAACGGAAGCATTGGTTCCCTTCCATGCTTCCGTTTAAATCCCCCGCTCGTCCTGACTGGGGAACAGCTGTGGCCAATCCTCGGTGCCCCAGCCTGCAGCGGGACCCGGATTGGTCCCTCCGTCCAATGGGCGGAGTTCCTAGGGGGAAGCGCCAATCCGGCGCGTGTGGGCGGAGCCTCCTCGCTGGTCCTGCTGCAGCGAGGAGGACGCCGCCGCCGGCGCCGCCATCTTGGCCGGCGGATCCTCTTCTCCGAGGCCGGCGCTGGTTCTCCTGGGTCGCCGGCCTCGGAGCAACCCGTAGTCGCCGCGATCCCCGTGGCCGCCCCTCCCCGTCGACCCGCGCTCCCCGGGCGCCCCCGCCTCCCGTTCCGGCCCGCGGATTGCCAGGTAAGGGCCCGGAACGGGACAATAAGCTGGTTAATATGAAAGCATCAAGTCTACTAATATATAAGAACATATAAGAACATAAGATTAACCATACTGGGTCAGACCAATGGTCCATCTAGCCCAGTATCCTGTTTTTCAAACAATGGCCAAGCCAGGTCACAAGTACCTGGCAGAAACCCAATTAGCAGCACCATTCCATGCTACCAATCCTGGGGTAAGCAGTTGCTTCCCATGTCTGTCTCAACAGCAGACTATGGACTTTTCCGCCAGGAATTTGTTCAAACCTTTTTTAAACCCAAATACGTTAACCGCTGTTACTACATCCTCCAGCAAAGAGTTCCAGAACTTAACTATTCGTTGAGTGGAAAAAATATTTCCTCCTATTTGTTTTTAAAGTATTTCCATGTAACTTCCTTGAGTGTCCCCTAGTCTTTGTACTTTTGGAATGAGTAAAAAATTGATTTACTTCTATACCACTCAGTATATTGTAGACCTCAATCATATCTCCCCTCATCTGTCTCTTTTCCAAGCTGAAGAGCCATAACCTCTTTAGCCTTTCATCATATGAGAGGTGTTCTTTCCCCTTTATCATTTTGGTCACACTTCTTTGAACCTTTTCTAATTCTGCTATATCTTTTTTGAGATACTGTGACCAGACCTGAACACAATACTCAAGGTGCATTATAGTATTGTCGATCTTATTCACCATTCCTTTCCTAATAATTCCAAGCATCCTGTTTACTTTTTTTGACTGCCGCCGCACACTGAGCAGAAGATTTCAGCATATTATCTATGACACCTAGATCTTTTTCTTGAGTGCTGACCCCCAAGGTGAACCCTAGCTTCAGGTAACTATAATTCAGATTATTCTTTCCAATGTACATTACCTTGCATTTGTCCATATTAAATTTCATCTGCCATTTGGATGCCCAGTCGTTCAGTTTCCTAAGGTCATCCTGCAATATTTCACAGTGCGCTCATGTTTTAACAAACTTGAATAGTTTTGTATCGTCTGCAAATTTAATCACCTCTATCATCGTTCCAAGTGCTATCCTCAATTCATGTGAAACAGGAGCTGTTGTGTTTGTGTGTGATTAAAATTGACATTGTTATTGAAGATGTCTAAGAAATATATACCATAAATTTAGTAACATTGTTTTGTTTTGTTTTGTTTTTCTCATTCATGCTAAGACCCACACTCCTATGCTAAGACCCTGAAAGAAAAAGCATCAGAAGAGAATGGGGCCCTGGCTAATTGCACACTAATGGTCTAACTAAAATTACTAAGGCAGGTGCCACCTAAAAGATTAATCAATTTATTGACAAAGTAGACTCATGGTTAAATAAATTGGTTAGTTTATAAGATGCATCAGTCATTTTTGATACACCAAACTAAAGAGGGTAGTTACTAAGATGCAGTAAAAGCTGCATTTTATTGCATCATATTTTATACTATGGGAGTCATTATCCTACAGTATCTCAGGTTAGTGATTTCTGCAGTACACGAATAATGCAACATCAACCTCACGAGCTGAAGTTCATCCTCCCTGAGAACATAGGGCTACTAACCCATGGACTAATGCTCCTGGAAAGAAATTTTAAAGGGGCTGGACTTGAAGTGTGCTTTCCCATCCCCATAGAACCCCCCCTGAAGAGCAACATCCTTGTCAAGAATCCCCCAAATACCCCTGCTGGGCTTACTTTTTTGAGGGTTGTAAGGCAGAAGCAATCCTCATTCACTCCTGCCCCTGCCAGGTGATATCCCAGTGCCTAAAACTATGCATACTCATTTATACCAATGAAAATGTGGCATAAATACCTACACGTAGATTTACGCGTACTGGACCATCTCTTATATAATAATTTGTCAATCTGCGTGCTTGGATGGCTGGCTGGCTGGGTTCGTAACCGTATGATAATGAACTACTATGTAATCATCTCCAGCATTCCCTTCCCTCTCAGTGTCCCGACCTCACGGAAAGAGGAAATTATGTCAGAGGAGGGCGGGACACTGAGAGGGAAGGAAAGGGAAGGCTGGAGGCAAGCCGAGCCTACCGCTTTCACTGACGCCGCTGCAACTTGAAGTAAAATAACAGTTTTAAAGGAAGGGCAGCAGGAAGGAAAGGAGGGCTGTTGTGGGAGAAGAGGGCAGGCAGGTGAAGGCTGGGGTTGAACTGGAACTCAAGTGCTTAAAGGAGGGCAGGTGGGGGCTGGGGTGAGTCACTGGACATGGAGGGGAGGGGAGAATCTTTGGACATAGAGGGGAAGGGAGGGGAATGTTGCCAGAGAATGTGGTAAAGGCGGTTAGCTTAGTGGAGTTTAAAAAAGGTTTGGACGGTTAATAGACCATTATTAAATTGACTTGGGGAAAATCCACTATTTCTGGGATAAGCAATATAAAATATGTTGTACTTTTTGGGATCTTGCCAGGTATTTCTGACCTGGATTGGCCACTGTTGGAAACAGGATGCTGGGCCTGATGGACCTTTGGTCTTTCCCAGTATGGCAATACTTGTGTACGTATGGAGAATCGCTGGACATGGAGGGGAGGGCAGGGGAGAGAGGAGAAATTGCTTAGATGATAGTCTTCCTAGGGCCCGTTTCATTTTTGGAGAAATGGGCTTTTTTGCTTGTATTCTATAACTATGCGTGTACATTTTGGAAAGTCCACAAAATGCCCATTTTCCTGCACATAGCCATGCCCCTTTTGAACTGCACACATTAGAATTTAGGCATAGTTCATTACAAAATATGCTTAGGGCCCTGTTTACTAAGCAGCGTTATAGGCGCATAAATGTTTTTAACAAGCGTTAATCATGTATGCGTGTTAACCACGTACGTGCCTACAATATCCCTATAGGCGCCTACATGGTTAGTGCATGCGCTAAGAGTAGGCACGCTAAAAACACACACCTTAGTAAACAGGGCGCTTAGTAAGTTGTGCGCATAAATTCTAATTATTGCCAATTGGTGCTCATTATTGCTTATTAAATGCTGTTATCAATGCTGATTAGCTTGTTAACCGAATTAAGTTGCAAGCGTTGTTATAGAATATGCCTGTATTCCAGGGGCTTTGCTGCTTAATTGGCTTTACTTCCATATATAATTATTTAGAATATGGCTCTTATGAGTGTAATTTCCAGTTCCTAAAAAGGAAGTACTGAAAATTGGTAATTCCACGTTAAGTGGAAAATGTCAATAGATGCCATCCTTTTTCTGTCTGTGTAGTTTCTTCAAGTCATACTCCTGGTGCATGTGGTAGCAAATACAAGTATTTTATTGTTATTTATTTATTTGAGACCTGATATACTGCTTTATCTGTCGCACAGGGCAAAGCGGTTAACAAACTAATAAAAGTTAAAAGAGTAAAAGAAAGGAACTGCAATGATTTAGAGGAAAGAAACCTAGACACATAAGAACCAAAAGTAGATATTTTAGAAAAGGTTTGAACATCCCAACTTGGACAAACCAGCTCCTACCCCAACAAAATGGGGCTTCATGCATGCCTTACCCCTCTCCCAGTGCTTCTAGATCTGCATGCCCCTGTTGGCACTGTTTAATCCTTTCATTTGCTTTGAGGTGTTTCTGCCACTTGTCTCTCTCTCTCAGGGATCCTTTTACCAATCTGCGGGAAAAAGGACCTTGCGCTAGCGGTGGGGGCCATTTTTTCCTGTGCACCAGGACTGTTTTTTTCTGCAGCCAGTGAAAGCCTGTCCCCACCCCCCAAAATGACCATAGGGTGAGATAATTCTTACCATGTGGCCATATGGTGGGAAGCTCATTGAGGTGCTGATAATGGCTCCCGTGCTAACCTGGCGGTATCAGGGCATCGCAAGGTTATCGCCACGTAAGCCATTTCGGGGGAGGGGGGTTTCCCCTGGAAATGGCGTGCGCTCAAGGTGGGACTACTGCTGTGGCCGCATTGGGTTTACCACTGCACTGTAAAAGAGCCCATCAGTATCTTATGCTGTCTATGCCAGTGTTGCAATGCTCTTTTTCCCTATTTGGTACTGTGGAGTGTTCATATCACTGTTGGTGTCTTTGGGGTGCTGTTGTCTCCTCTGCTGATGCCTGCCAGCAGGTTTTATAAAACATGGATAGAATACCCCAGTATTAGACTCCAGATAGAATGATTTGCTTTCCTCACTGACTTTAATGGGTCTAAATGAGTTTTCATGACGTGAAAAAGAGTTTAAAAATGAAAAAAGAAGCCTATACAAATATAAGCTGAATATCTAGATATCTATCTATAAATATATTTTGTAAAAATACACATCCATAATATTTAGCAAGATTGATAAGCAACATACAGGAGACTTTGGGGAATTTTGCATGCTAAGTATTGATGTCCCATTGACAAGAAAACATAGGAGGTTTAAAGGATCATCCAGGGAAATCACCCTTTCTCTATAATCCAAATATCCTATCCAGTCATTAATGCATGGCTGTAATTCAGTGAAACATATGCAGCCAGTCAGGATACCCATAATGAATAGATATTATATAGGTCTGCATACAATGGAGGTAGTACATGCAAATATATTTCTTGTATATTCATTGTGGGTATCCTGAAAACCTGTCTGGTTACGTATGTCCCAATGACTGGATTGAGAACTACTGCTGTAATTTGGCCAGAATGAGGTAGTATAGGATGAGATGTGTGGATTGTAAGAACCTTGTTTAGAAGAAAGCATCTTCTTGAATTGGGGCATGCAAGCTGTAAAGGCCTAAAATACAAACTAACTCACGCGACCAGCTTCTCCTATTTGAGTACGCAGATATGGAACACACTTCCGACCCACTTGAAAGCGATCAACGAATTAAGTAACTTCCGCAAATTTCTGAAAACCTCTCTCTTTAACAAAGCTTTCCACGAGAACACATAACCAATTATAACATTATACCTAACCACCTTTACTCAGAATGTATCTCTCTATTACTGCTTGACCAATTCTTTCTGCATCCCTCGATTTATTTATAACACCAACTGTAATTTCTACCCTGGCATGGCTATGCCATAACAGGGCTTTGTAAGCCACATTGAGCCTGCAAATAGGTGGGAAAATGTGGGATACAAGTGTAATAAATAATAAGAACTAACAAATACATCTGAAATAAGAACACAGAATACACAGAACAGAAGACACAAATAAATTCTAACACGAGTGAAATAAAACTTTACTGTTTTAACTAGGAAAAACATTTTTGATGAAAACCAGTCAAGAAGCATGTACAGTAGCAGAAAGCAAAAACAAATGACTGTGAAGAAAGACAGTATGATCGATATCAAGCAATGAGGCAATTAAGTGTCAAAAATCAATGCTGAGGTCAGATTGTACTTTTTCGCAGTCAGCAAATCATAAGATGAGCTGTCCCAGGTCTAGATCAGGGGCAGATTTCCACACTTTGATCTTGAAGAAATGATGACAGTTGAGAAAAAGCTTCATGTGCGCCATCAGTTTGTTTATAAAAGGAATTAAGAGATGCTAATCCTTGTAGCACTAAAAAAGGCTTGGCATTCAGAGTTTGGAGATCAGGACTACAATTTAGGAGCAAACTTAAGAATTTAAGAATAGCCATACTGGATCAGACCAATGGTCCATCTAGTCTAGTATCTAGCTTCCAACAGTGGCCAATCCAGGTCACAATTACCTGGCAGAAATCCAAATAGCAGCAACATTCCATGTTACCAATCCCAGGGCAAGCAGTGTCTTCCCCCATGTCCATCTCAATAACAGACTATGGACTTTTCCTCCAGGAACTTGTCCAAACCATTTTTTAAAACCAGATACGCTAACTGCTTTTACCATATCCTCCGGCAACAAGTTCCAGAACTTAACTATTCTTTGAATGAAAAAATATTTCCTTTTATTTGTTTTAAAAGTATTTCCATGAATTTCATTGAGTGTTCCCTGGTCTTTGTACTTTTTGAAACAGTGAAAAATCGATTCACTTCTACCTGTTCCACACCACTCAGGATTTTAAAGACCTCAATCATATTCATGCTTAGTGAACATCGACCCAGAGCCTAGATTGTGGTGCCATTTATAGAATTTACAGCTATGCACATATAGGGATAGATTCTATATATGGCGCTAAAAAAAATCAATGCAAAAAAAGCTCTATTCTATAAGCCGTACTTAAAGTTAGATGTGGGTTATAGAGTAGCGCTTATGCCGGGGAATTGTGCCTAACTTTAGATGCAGCCATTTGCATCAACTAAAACATAGTGGAAATGTATGCGCCTAAATTAGGTGCATATCCTGTTATTCTATAACAATGCACACTAATTTTAGGAACACCCCCATTATGCCCATGACCCTCCCATTCCGTGCCCCTTTTTCAGATCATGCATAAATTTTAGGCATGGATCCCATGCCTAAATTTACATGCATAAATGCTAATTAAATCTAATTAGTACCAATAATTGTTTGTTAAAAAGCCAATTATTAGTGCTAATTATCTCATTAGTCAATTAAATTGTGCGCACAAATTGGGCATGTGTCCAAATTTGCATGCGCAATTTATGATGACTTTTATAGAATTAAGGGTATGGGGGAGATTCTATATATGGTGCCTGGAAAATCCATGCAGAAATCATTTTCAACAAAGCATATTCTGTAAGATTTAGGTACGGTATATAGAATACGCTTAGTTGATGTCCTAAAACTACGAGCATCTATTTATACCAACAAAAACGTGACATAAATCCCTGCACGTAAGATTTACACAAACTGGGCCATATTCTCTAACAACGCGCCTAAATTTGGGAATGCCCATGAAACACCCATTTCCCCATCCATAGCCACACCAGTTTTCAACTACGTGCTTTAGAATTTAGGTGCAGTTCATTACAGCATACACTTATTGCTTGTTAAGTGCTGTTAACAATGCTGATTGGTTTGTTTAGCCAATTAAGTTATGTGCATTGTTATGGAATACGCTTAGATTTAGACGCAGAACGATATATATGACAGATCTCATAGACCTGCCAACCAGGAATGCAAAAAGATCAGCACGCACATTCCTCAACCTACATTACCCCAACTGTAAAGGGCTAAAGTATAAATCCACATATGCAACCAGTTTCTCTTACATTTGCACACAGCTATGGAATGCACCACCGAAGGCCACAAAAACAACGCAAGACCTAACTATTTTCCGAAGGCTATTGAAAACTGATGTGTTCAAAAAGGCATACCATAAACATCCATCTTAAATACTATATAATAAGACTCTACATGATCCAGATAATAACGAAATCTTAACACTTGACTGATTATCCTCTTCGCTACTAATGAATAACCATCAATAATTCAATCCTTATATTGACTATGATATCTATAGTCGAAGACCTAACACAAATGGTGGGAAAATGTGGGATACAAATGCTACAAATAAATAAATAAATAACAATATATAGAATCCTGCAGATAGTTTGTTTTCTCCTTATTTTCACATAGTGCGCTCTCTTTCTGATGCATGTGTACACGTGAACAAGTATGCATGTACAAACTACTGCACACACATGCATGCACTATCAGGAAAGAGTACACACTATAAAGGTCACTCAAATTTGGACACATATCCCAGACCCTCAGCCTCTACAAGGGCATGTGGCATATCCGGGTGGGGTGTGTGTGGGTTCAACCATTAATTGGTTCTCCTCTTCCTCCCCTGTAGATGGTTTCTGGCTGGTGTCTTCAGTGTGCCCTTCTGCTGCTACATTTGCTGTTAGTGCTCAAGAGTGATAACTGTTACCATGCTAGCATGGAAGCACACACTAATTCACATGTTAACTGCATGCTTCGTTAGGGAGTAGGAACTGTGAGGAGAATGAGTATGGACCGCACATTGCAGTTAGTTTATGGTACTTTCTATGCACCGTCACTTGTGCAGTTAGCGTAGGGGGAACTTTCTACCTTCTCAAAAGAGGTGTTAAGTGAATACAGGCTAATTGTAAATAATCAGAGCATGCTTTTCAATATGGAAATTGCAGAGAGTATGCTGGGCATAACCCAACAGTAACCGCCAGTCTTTGCATTTACTGTGTATTGCTTTAATGCTAATGTGTAATAATTGCAAAATCTTACCTCTGTTTATTAAAAGTGCCCCTTTGTGTAAAAACTCAGTGTGTGCTAGATTGATTTGATGCAGATTAACCTATGAACTAACATATGTTGTCAACTGCCAGGTATCCAATTCAAATATGCATTTAACATTTTTTTAATTAAAACATATGTTTGGAATGAATTTAAAAAAAAATCCCAAAACTAGGGGAAACAAAGCCTAAATGAAATAAAAATAAACCAAAAATTGTTGCCTGATGCACATTCATCTAACTCAGTATTTTGCACAGTTATTTACCTATGATTGGTCAGTTGTAACTTTTATAGTTTAATATTTTGAGGTCATTATTAATTTTAAGGTGGTTGTTGCTATGTTAACATTGGATCCTGTTGCTGAGTGGCAGTGGGCTGAGAACCTAAGGAACTGGGTTCAATTCTCACTGTGGCTCTTTGGCCCAGGGAAAGTTACATAACCTTCTATTGCTCCAGATACAAAAACATAGGGGTTCTTTTACTAGGTTGCAGTATAAAGTGGCCTTAACACACACTTATGTGGGTTTTTCCCATGTGCTAAGGCCATTTTTACCACCACTGTAAAATGACTGATTTTCAAATTTGTTTGTACTAATGAGCATGTACAAATGTAGCCATTGGTGCAGAGCCATTAAAAAAATTTGCCATGTGAGCTCTTACCACCACCCATTTTGAAAGGGCTCACGTAGTATTCCTGAACTAACCAGTTAATGCTTGCTAATGTAGATTCGCTAATATTCTCCACCCCCCTGACATGCCCCCTCAAACAATATCTTTTACCGTGTGGTTAGTGCACACACATTTGGTAGTTACTGCAGGATACTTGGGAGCATCCCATTGTAGGCCATTTTAAGCTGTGTTAGGCACACGTTAATGCCCTTTAGATTGTGAGTCCCCTAGGGACAGAAAAAGTACCAGTATGTAATACATATAAACTGTTTTGGTTGTACCATAGAAAAGCAGTATATCAAATCCATGACCCCCCCTCCCCTTTAGATAAGAGCTGATTTGCCATACACCAGTGGTTCCCAAACCTAGTCCTGGAGGCACCCCAGCCAGTCAGATTTTCAGGATAACCACAATGAATATTCATGAGAGAGATGTGCACGCATCTCTCGTGAATATTCATTGTGGATATCCTGAAAACCTGACTGACTGGGGTAGTGGTGTTCCTTGGTCAGCTGCCACCCGCGGCGGATGGCCACTGCACTCCCCCCACCAGGTGCAGCGTCGTCGTCCACCCGGGTGCAGCATGGCACCCCCCAGATGCAGCGTCGTCATCCCCCTCTCGGCGCTTCACCTCCAAGCCCCCCCTGGGAGCATTGTTCTTACCTCCTGGGGTGCTGGGAGAAGCCACGTGGCTGTCGGCTTCGCCAGTTCCCTGCTTCCTCTGCCCCGGAACAGGAAATAACATCAGAGGGAGCAGGGAACAGGCGGAGCTGACAGCTGAGCATCTGCTCCCTGCACCCCTCCTGCAGAGTGCACCTGGGGCAGACTGCCCCCACCGCCCCACCCTCGGCACGCTGCTGGGCTGGGGTGCCTCCAGAACCAGGTTTGGGAACCACTGCCATACATTTTGTCTTCATCTGTTGCAGGATCTCTTTATTCTGTCTGTGTACAGAAAATTGAGGTCCTGCATAAAATCTACTCAGTGATGTGATGAAGGTAGCTTCTTGGATTTTCCAGGTAGTGCCTTGTTAATTACTCTATGAATCTAGAGGGTGTCACTGAGAGAAGCAGAGCTGCTAAGAGACCCTTGAAAAGAAATCAGTAGCACATCACTACTCCCGCCTCTCTTCATTCATTCTGGTAATGAAAGAATAATCAGAACTGGGTAAAAACTATTTGCTCTCCACTAGCCAAGTAAATTGTGAATTGTAATCTGTACAGCATTCACATCAGTTTAGCCATCTCACGTATTCTATCCATTTTCGTAACTGCAAACAAGATTTATCAATCAGCTTTTCTCCCATTTAAAAATGTGCAAATTATAGTAGCTTCACCATATTTCAACTCTCTTTTAATGTTTATTGCTAAATGAGCTTAAAAGTGAAAAAAAAGAATGTTTTTCAATTATTTTTCTTTGCATTCAAACCCCTATGTGGAAAAAAAATGAAGACTGCACTGTAATTCCCTTTCTTATTTTGATAAAGTAAAATACAAGAATTGTTCAAACATTACTTCAAACATTACCCTACAAGTGCACTATCATTATCAGCTAGTAACCAACAGAACTAAAACCCAATAGCATTTGGGCTCCATCAAGTAAAGTATAATCAAAAGCTTTAAAGTAAAACTGATGGAAGTCATGATACAAACACAAATAGATATATTTGAAGTGACAGTTTCCATAATATAGCTAGGTTGAGACACGATGACTGAGGTACGAATGGAAACTCAACCTTCCACAATAAGTGGCCCTTGAAAAAAGGGGTCATTGCCACACCTTTGATGAAGGTACTGGAAAGAGAATTTGCTTATTAATATTCTGCATGTAATTTCAGAGTCTGTTTTCAATCGATGAGCCAAGTGAATGGGATGAATTATACTGCAACCTCATTGAAATCATATGGAAATACTTTTAAAACAAATAGAAGGAAAAAATGTTTCACTTAATAGTTAAGCTCTGGAACTCGCTGTTGGAGGATGTTGGAGGAACAGTTAGTGTATTTGGGTTTAAAAAAGGTTTAGACAATTTCCTGGAGGAAAAGTCCATAGTCTGTTATTGAGATGGACATGGGGGAAACCACTGCTTGACCTGGGATTGATAGCATGGAATGTTGCTACTAATTGGGTTTCTGCCAGGTACTTGTGACCTGGATTGGCCACTGTTGGAAGCGAGATACTAGGAGGTCCTTTTACTAAGCTGCGGCAAAAGGGGGCCTGTGCTGGCATCAGCGAATGTTTTTGATACTCGCTGAGGCTCCCTTTTACTGCAGCAGGTAAAAGGCTGGGTTTTTTTTAAAGAAATGGCCAAGTGGCAAGTGCTTCACTTGTCGCATGGCCATTTTTTTTGGGGGGGTGCCCTTACCACCACCCATTGAGGTGGCGGAAAGGGCTCCCATGCTAACCTGGTGGTAACCTGGCAGTGCATGGCATTGACCAATTACCACCGGGAAAAGACTGACACTACAAAAATAAAAATATTTTTATAGTGCTGGAAATGGCGTGCTGGGAGTGGGAACTTCTGCTGGGTTGCTGGCGATACTTCTGGTTTAGCGAGCGATAAGCCCACATTTTCCTTACCACCACATATTAAAAAAAAAATCTTGGGCTATATGGACCATTGGTCTGACCCAGTATGGCTATTCTTATGTTCTTATCTCTTCGATTGGAAAGTTTTGTTGTTTTTTTTAAGATATTTTTTTTGTTAGCATTTTGGCGTGATTTGTTTCGATTTTTTTTGTTGGTTGTAGTTTTGTTTTTAAAGTTTATATAATAAACATGTCTTTACGTTATATTTTCCATTGATTAAATTATTTAGAATTATTTTGCACTTCACTCTTTGTATCTGATTTTATTGAGCCAGATATCCAAACCAATTTAACCAGGCAGAAGAGGCTTTTGACTGGTTAAATCACACTAAGCAGGTTAGGAGGAGATCTTCAGCAGCACTTAACTGGGCAATGCCACTAAATATCCCCTCTGACCACTGTGGCATTGTCTGGGCAGTGTTGGGGGGGGGGGGGAGTTCAGGGGTAGAGTCTGGATGGACCTGGGAGTTATACAGGTATTGGTGTTACTCCTTGCAAGAATTGATAATTGAGCCAGTAGGATCACATAAATGGCAGTCCTGTCATTGCCCAGTTAGCTATGCAGGTATGGCACTGAATATTGTTCGTCTTGGCCAGACTTATACGGTCTGTGCCAGAGCCGGTGGTGGGAGGTGGGGATAGTGCTGGGCAGACTTATACGGTCTGTGCCCTGAAGAGCACAGGTACAAATCAAAGTAGGGTATACACAAAAGTAGCACATATGAGTTGTCTTGTTGGGCAGACTGGAGAATTCCTTTATTAAATGAAAGCGGAAAATCAAATTTCAATACATTACACTGTGCAGTTATAAAGCCAGCCCCTCTATACTTTTATACAAAAATGCAAATTTTACACAAAAAACCGTCTCCCCCAACCCCCCCCAAACATTCAACTCAACTTCAAGCGTACATGCTTCCACCAAACCCCAAAGGTCTTTACCCCCACCTCCACCCGTTCCCATCGGGCCACTTCCTGGACAGCTCGGACAACGTCCCAGGAGACCTGCTCAGCAGACCTGCACTCCTGGCCCAGGGACACCCCGCAGCGAGCCATCCATAGGCAGTATCTGATGATAACTGAGATTAGAAAGGCGGTACCTGGCTCTAGCCGCCCCGTCTCCCCCTGCCTCCCATACACCCAGTCCGCATAGGTGTAGGACGTGAAGCTGGGGATGGCCAGCAAGGCAGCCACTCTCCGGCAAACCGCTACGGAGAATGGACACTCCTTCAGGAAGTGGTCCATGGTCTCCAGCCGGCCAGCACACTCCCCCCTCGGGCAGTCTCGGTCCTGCTGGTTCCTACACCGAAGGTTTGCCCTAACATACAACCTGCCATGTAGGGACAGCCAAGCAATGTCCCTGTACTTGTGTGGGATGCGTTTGGATGAAATAAAACGCAGGCCCTGCCTCAGCACGGGCTCCGGAGCATCCCTAAGAGCCAGGGGAGAGGAGAAGCGTTGGGAGCGAACCCGCTCCACCCAGATCTCCCTCTGCCCTGCCCTAACTTCCTCCCATGTAATGTCCCACAGCCGAACCAGCTTTACCAAAGATTTATAGTAGCCTACCCCCTCCGGGAACCCTTTCCGCAACCGTCCCACCCTACCTCCCCCCAACCAAGGACCCCAAAATCCCTCCCACCACTGGACAACACTGTGTACCCATCCTGGGGCATTCAGACCCCCCGCCCGCCCCAGGTTAAACTGGATGAAGAGGGAGGAGAATAGCAAGACTGGGTTTACCATTCCCACCCCCCCTTCCTCCCGCGACCGGTAAGTGAAATTACGTCGAACTGGGTTCATCCTGTTCCCCCACAGGAGTTGAAAGAACACGCTGTAAATTGCCGTGAAACAGCGTTCCGGCAGGAGACAGATGTAGCTCAGGAACAGGAACATGGGGACCACCTGGCTCTTCAGCAACCGGACCCGGTCCTCCATGGGCATCCGCCACCCCTTCCAGCGGTCCACCTTCTCCCTCGCCTCCGCTATCCTTTGTTCCCAATTTTCCCGCCCGTAATCCCCTCCCCCAAAATACACTCCCAAAACCCTCATTTTCTCTATCCCATCCGGGAACCCTCCACCTAAATTAAACCGCCGTCCCTCTGGCCCCACCCACAAGCTGGTGCTCTTGCCCAGGTTTACCCGAGACCCCGAAGCCTGGGAGTATGCTGCAAGGGTCTCCTGCAGCCTCCTCCCCTCCCTGCGATCCGCCACCCAGACGGTGATATCGTCCGCATAGGCGATGACTCGCAACACATTCCCTTTGCCTACCTCCACTCCTCTGAGCCCGTCCTCCCCCCCCCCCCTTCCAGCCTCCTCACCAGGGGATCAATGGCGAAAGCATACAGCAGGGGGCTCAACGGGCACCCCTGCCGCACCCCCGCCGAGATCCCCACCTCCGCCCCCTCCATCCATTCACCAGGGGAAAGAATCGCGCCCCCGCATACAATAACTGAAGTTGCGCGATCCATTCCCCCGGGAATCCATAGTGGTCTAGGACCTTCCATAAAAAACCCCACTGCACTCGGTCGAAAGCCTTGTCCTGGTCCAAGGCCACGACCAGCCTGCCCTCTCCCACCCGACTACGTTCCAGGCCCTCCCTCACCCAGGCCACTGCCTCTAGCACCCCCCTTCCCGGGACCCCACACCCCTGCGGGGCTGCCAGCACTTCCCCGGAGATCTTCCTCATGCGGGCAAGGAGCATGTGAGCGAAGATCTTCCGGTCGGTGTTCAGAAGTGCAATCGGCCGCCAATTTGCCACATCCTGGGGGTCCTTGCCTTTGCTAAGGAGGACCAAAGCTGATGCCCCCATCGACTCAGGCAAGGATTCCCCTGTTCGTGCCGCCTCCCAGATTGCCAACAAGACCGGCGCCAACTGATCCCTAAACCGCTGGTAGAACTCTGCCGGGAGTCCGTCTGGCCCCGGCGCCGTCCTGCGCCGCAAGGCCCCAATGGCCTCCTGTACCTCCTGCAGCGTCCACGGCCGCAGCAAGGCCCGAAGATGAGGCCCCCCCTTACCCACCCCTGGGGTTTCCTCAATGTACCTCGCCATGGCCTCCTCCCCCAACCGTTGGTCCAAAAAGACCCGCCCAAAGTGGGTCCCCACCACCTGCAAGATACCTTCCCTAGACTGCTGGAGCGTCCCCCCCTCATCCCTTAACCCCTCTACCACCCTCCTCTCCCTTCTTTCCTTACAGCAGTCATAAGGGTTCGGGCTGAGCAGCTTCCCGAAGTCCCGCTCATAGACGAGGGAAGAGTACCGATTGTATTGTACCCGTTCCACCTCCTGCTGCAAGGCCTCAATGTCCTCCCTCTTCCCTCCCCTGGAAATCAAATTGTCCCTTCGCTTCCTCAGAGCAGTTCCTAGCCGGGTGACCTCCCTCCCCTGCCTCCTCGCCTGACGGAGAAAGAACCCCCTGGTGCGGTGTTTCAAAACTTCCCACCAGTCCCCTAGGGAAGGGAAGACACCCTGAATGGATACCTGGTCTGCCAGAAACTCCAGATACTCCTGGTACAACACCCCCTCCCTCAACCATTTCTGATTTAAACGCCACAATCCTTTCCCCAATCCGTGAATCCCCCCTCCCCCCAGCTCGACCAGCACCATCTTGTGGTCTGAGAAATCAACCTCTACCACCCTTGGTGCCTTCCCACACGCCCCTCCCCGAACTAAAAACCGGTCGATTCTACTTCTACAAGTGCCCCGGGCAAAAGTGAAACCCTGCGTCCCACCACCAAACTCTATGTGCGCGTCCACCAATCCCGCTCCCTTCATGATCCCTGCTAGCCGTACCCCATCGTAACCTACTTGCGCCGCCCTCCCCCCCCTATCCTCCTTCCTCAGGACTGTGTTAAAATCCCCCCCCCAAAACTAGCTGCCGTGAGGTGTAAAGGTACGGCCGAATTTTCCCAAACAGTGCTGCCCTTCCCCGTTTGCTTTGCGGCCCGTAGATGTTAATCACCCGCAAAGCCACCCCCCGCAATCTCACATCTAACACCAGACACCTCCCAATTCCCAGCTCCACCACCCTCTGGATCTCTACTTTAAATGTTTTGAAGAGGATGCCTATCCCCCCATACCGTTCCCCTGCCAGACCCCAAATAGAGGGCCCCCATCTCCAGGCCTGCTTTGCCCGCCGAACCTCCTCCAGCGTTCGCAGCCTGGTCTCCTGCAGAAAAAAACAGTCCACCGCCACGGCAGAGAGGCCATCGAACGCCAAGCATCTCGCCCTCTGGGAGGCGACACTAGCCACATTAAGTGTGGCGAATGTTAACAGCAGTCCAGCCATCATTGTGCCGTTCCATACCCCCCGCCCTCCTGGCTACCTTCCCTCTGCTCCATACTACCTCCAGGGATCCCTTCCCCTTCACCCTCCCCTTCCTCGTCCGCCCAGTCCCGGACCCCTAGCTCAAGAAGCCCCCCCCCTTTCCTTACTTTCTTCCTCCCCTTCTTCCTCTTTTCTTCGCCCACCTCCCTCCCTCCTTGGGAGTCATCCACTGACCCTCCCCCCCTGCCTCCTCTCCCGCCCCTTCTGCCCCTTCTTCGACCCCCTCCATCAATCCTGCCTCCAGCCCATCCTCCCTCTCCTCTCTTGCCTTCATCCCTGCCTCCTGTCCTACCCTCCTTTTCTCCCCCACCCTCCCTTCAGCCCCCCCCAATCTGCCCCCCACCTCCCCGACCTCCTCCACTACCATTTCCTCCTCTTCGTCCCTCAAAACCTTCTCCCTCTTCTTCTTCTTCCTTTTACCCGCTGTTCCCTTTCCAGCGTCTGCCATGCTTTCCAACCCATCCTGCCGGCTCATCCCATCCTCTCCTTCCTCTCCTGCCAGTTCGTCACCCCCTCCCTCATCTTCCAATCCCCTAAATCTGTTCTCTACTTCTATCCCCATTCCTGCCTCCCCTCCCCCTTCCTCCCGTACCCCCGTCACCTTCCGTTGTTTTTTTGACACCCGCGTCCAACCCTCATCTGCCCCGTCCTGCCGCTTCCGCCCTTCCCCCAACCCTTCCCCACCTCCCACTCCCTGTCCCTCCGCAGCTCCTTTCCCCCCCACCCCGGGAACCTGATCTCGCCCTACATTCATTCCCCCCCTCTCCCTCTGAACTGGACCGCCCCCTCCCATGTCCTCCTCTCCCCCGTTATGGGAGGCCCAAGGGCAAGCTCTGAATGCATGCCCCAGACCCCCACACAAATTACACCGGATAGATGCACAAGACTCCGTAGGATGCTCCTTAGACCCGCACTTCCCACACTGCCGTACTGGGCACGACATACTAAAATGTCTGAATGACCCGCACTTGTGACATTGCCGCGGCTGCCCCTTGTAAAAGCAGAGGATCCGATCCCTGCCAATGAACGCCGTGGAGGGAATGTGCTGGGTCACGTGTCCTGCCTGCTTCAGCCTAACCTGCGCACACCATCCTCCCGCCCACACCCTACTGGGGTCAGGGAGTTTGGACAAGGGGGTACGCAATTCTGCGTACCGCTGTAGCCAGAAGGCCAGGTCCGCCCCTGAAATGGATTCATTTCGGACCAGCAGGGTTACCTGCACCAGGTCAGGTCTGCTGATCGGTATGGCCCTAAAGTTTCTCCAATCCCCTTTCCCCCTTACCCCCTCGTATTTCTCCCAGAAGACCTCCATGCCTCGCTGGGTCAGAAAACTAACATCATACTCTGGGATATTCACCGGGTGGATACAGGCATAGAGGTCCTCTGGGAGAAATCCTAAACCCAAGACCAACTTCAGGGCCTCATCCCTACTTGGCATCCCCCCCTCCCCCACCCACCTTAACTGAATCACATTCCTCCTTTTGGGAACCTGGCCCCCCCACCCTCCCCCCCATCCTTCCCCAATGCTTCCTGCCCCCCCATTCCCCCTGCGCCCGCCCCTCCCACCTACTACCGCCGCAAAGGATGGAGCACCCCCCCCCACCGTCCCCCTCCTCCATCTCCTGCACTGAGACCCCCCTGCTCCTGCTGCGCCGTACCCCCCCTCTCTCTCTTGCCTCCCCTCTCAGCCTCCCTCCCTTCTCTCCCTTCTGTCAGCAGACTTTGCACATCCCCTGCCTTCACAGTGTCCTTCTGTACCATTTCCCCTGCAGCAAAAAACCTGCCATTGTCCCCTTCAACACGTTCGCTAGAGACAGTGAGAGCAGGTTCCCCTAAATACTTGTTCCCCTCCCAATGCCCCTGACCCCCTCCCCCGCCCACCGAGCCAACCCTCCCCTCCCGGCCCGAACACTCCCCCCTGGCTCGCACCCCTGCAGCCTGGCCAACTGCAAAGTCAAAGGTACCAGTCAAGTTTCCTTCTGGCGCACACTGCAAGGCAAACACCTCCCGCTCCTCCCCCCCTCCTTCCCCCCCGGAACCTGCTCTCTGTGCTGGGTCCCTCCTTGCAACGTGCTGCTCCAGCTTTCCCTGTGCGGGCCCGCTGTTTTCCTGGGAACTGGTCTCCCCTCTGGCGTCCTGCTTCGTTGGGACTTCCTGCTCTGCCGTTTTGCAAAGTAAGAGTGGCTTCCCGCACTCCAGCACCACTCGCTCTCCCAAACATGGGGAATCCTCCTGCGCTGTAGCATTCTCCTCTGCGGCCATCCCTGCTCCTCCAGCCCGATTGGCTGGCGCCTCCTGCTCCAATGTGCTGGGCGGGCATGGCATCCCGCCACCCGGCAGCACAGTTCCTTGCCATTCTGAACCTTTATGTGGGGAACACTGTGTGGCCTCCTGTGCTTTCTCTATGGAAAACCACTCCTTGTCTTCACCTGCCTTTCTTCCTGCATTCTCCTTTAAGAGGCAGCTCCCTGCTGGAACATCTCCACTTTCAGTCCTTAGCCCTGCTGCAGGCTGATTGGCTGGAACATCCTGCTCCTCAGAGCTTCGTGGGTGAGCCCTCCCAGGCATTTTTTCCTTGCCGTCTGCTACTACTACAGGCAATGGGAACAGGACAACCTCCTCTTCTCCAGGTAAGTTCTCTGTTTCAACTTCCACCACCACTTCTGTGGAAAAAGGTTTCTCTCCTGAAATTGCAGCCTCTGTTTCAACAATGTGAAAAGTCTTAGTGTTAAAGTTTTTTTCCTGTTCTGTTCTCCCACACTCAGGTGCTCTCAATGAGGCTTCCACAGCCCCACCTTCAGTCCTGCTTACTCCAGAAGCTGCCTGCAGAGGCCCTGACTGACTAGCAAGGTATTGCATGAATTTCAATGTATTTTGAGTGCTAGTTCCTGGCAGCTCCCCTGATGCTTCAATGTTCTGGGGTCCAAAGCCTGGGCTGATTCCTTCCTGCTCTGTTTGTTGCTTCCACTGTACCGAGGCTGACGGGGCCTGTCCCCCCGAGGCCATCCTGTCTCTGTTGATATAGAGTTCTCTCAGAGGATTTCCAGGGCCTTTCCTCAGGGCCCTCAGCAGCTGTTCTTTTCTCTGGAGAAGCCTAAGCAGCCTGGTTTCCTCTTTCATATAGGTCTTGCGATGCTCTGCTGGGGCCAGCCTGCTCAGGGCTTTTGCCATTTTGACTCGCTTCCCCAGGTCCACCACCTCCTTCTCCGTACTTTTAATTCTCTTCACCACTTTAATTATGCCACTGGCCGGGTCCTCTGGATCCTGGCAGTAGTCCACAAGCTCTTCCTCCTCTAGATCGTCACTATCCTCACTGCTTTCCTCCTCCACCTCCGGCAGGGCCTCTTGACAGATCTCCATTACCACTCTTTCCTTCTCAGACCAGCTCTTCTCTAGGGTCTCCGCCAGCTCTCTCCCCCCCTCACCTGCTGGACGTCGTGCGGCCGCGAGGGGGGTACCAGTCCGGCTTCCTCCCTTGGAGTCTGGCCCTCTTCTATCCACAGGGCTCCTTTCCCTCCTCCCTGCGGCACTGCAAGGGAGGAGACCGCTTTTCCTGACCCTCTGGTCCCTGAGCCCAAGAGGCCCCATGGCCTGGGCCTGTCCTGGGGAACGCTCCCCAGAGGCCCTCCACATCCTTGGGGAGGGAGTTAGGCCTCCCACTGGAAGTCTGCAGAGCTCTCTGAAACACCTCCTTCCACCTCAGCAGACTGGATGAAACATACAGGTCTTTTTCTGCCGTCATCTACTATGTTACCATATATATATATATATATATATATAACTTACATAAGTACATTAGAGTAGCCATATTGGGTCAGACCAATGGTCCATCTAGCCCAGTATCCTGTTTTCCAAACAGTGGCCATGCCAAGTCACAAGTACTTGGCAGAAACCCAAATCGTGGCAACACTGTATACTACAAATCCCAGGGCAAGCTGCTATGGACATTTCCTCCAGGAATTTGTTCAAAACCTTCCCAGCACTGCCCTTGACCTGGATATTCATTGCTAGTAGTGCTGTTTTGAATATTCATATTTGATTTGATTCGACCCTGAATAGTGCCCCAAATATATTATTTGTATTTGGCCGAATAGTGATTTAAATTCAAATAAGATGGGACGACTTCCCTATGAGGAAAGGCTAAAGCAGCTAGGTCTCTTCAGCTTGGAGAAAAGGTGGCTGAGGGGAGATATGATAGAGGTCTATAAAATAATGAGTGGAGTGGAACTGGTGGATGTGAAGCGTCTGTTCACGCTTTCCAAAAATACTAGGACTAGGGGGCATGCAATGAAACTACAGTGTAGTAAATTTAAAATAAATCAGAGAAAATCTTTCTTCACCCAACGCATAATTAAACTCTGGAATTTGTTGCCAGAGAACGTGGTGAAGGCAGTTAGCTTGGCAGAGTTTAAAAAGGGGTTAGACGGTTTCCTAAAGGACAAGTCCATAAACCACTACTAAATGGACTTGGGAAAAATCCACAATTCCAGGAATAACATGTATAGAATCTTTGTACGTTTGGGAAGCTTGCCAGGTGCCCTTGACCTGGATTGGCCGCTGTCGTGGACAGGATGCTGGGCTTGATGGAGCCTTGGTCTTTTCCCAGTGTGGCATTACTTATGTACTTAAGATTGTTAATGTTTATCTACATTTGAGAGAGCATATCTTGGGTTCTCTTCTCTTTGCACCAATTATTCATGGAGCACAATGTGAAATGTATAATCATTATGCTGAACTTCAAGGCCCTGAAAGACATGACCTCTAAATATCTGAAAATCACTTATGTCACTTTGGGGCTATTTTCAAAAGAGAAAAACATTAAACAACTGGCATAAATCGACTGTTATACATTCAAGACTATGTACATTGATGCTGCTAATATACTTGTCGATTGTTATGTATATGACTATCCAGCTCATTTTCGAAAGAGAAAGACGCCCATATTTCGACCCAAATCGGGAGATGGGTGCCTTTCTCCAGTGGGCGCCCAAATTAGTATAATCAAAAGCCGATTTTGGGCGCCTCCAACTGCAGTCTGTCGCGGGAACGAACAAAGTTGATGGGGGCGTGTCGGAGGCATGGTGAAGGCGGGACTGGGGCGTGTTTATCGGCTGAGGAGAGATGGGCGCGCTCGGCCAATAATGGAAAAAAAGAAGGGCGCCAGAAGCGAGAATTTGGGTCGGTATTTTTGGACCCTTTTTTCACAAACAAGTCCCCAAAAAGTGCCCCAACTGCCCAGATGACCACCGGAGGGAATCGGGGATGACCTCCCCTGACTCCCCCAGTGGTCACTAACCCCCTCCCACCAAAAAAAAAGAACTTTCAAAACTTTTTTTTCCAGCCTGTATGCCAGCCTCAAATGTCATACCCAGCTCCATCACAGCAGTATGCAGGTCCCTGGAGCAGTTGTTAGTGGATGTTCAGGCAAGTGAACTGAGGCCCATCCCCCCCTACCTGTTACACTTGTGCTGGTAAATGGAAGCCCTCCAAACCACCCCCAAAACCCACTGTACCCACATCTAGGTGCCCCCCTTCACCCATAAGGGCTATGGTAATGGTGTAGAGTTGTGGGCAGTGGGTTTTGGGGGGGATTTGGGGAGGCTCAGCACCAAAGGTAAGGGAGCTATGGACTTGGGAGGTATTTTAATTTTTTTTTACTTTTTACAAGTGCCCCCTAGGGTGCCCGGTTGGTGTCCTGGCATGTGAGGGGGACCAGTGCACTATGAATTCTGGCCCCTCCCATGACCAAATGCCTTGGAGTTGTTCATTTTTGAGCTGGGCGCCTTCAGTTTCCATTATCGCTGAAAACTGATATCACCCAGCTCAAATCCGCCCAAATCCGATGCATTTGCCCGGCACCAACCGTATTAGCAGGTGGGGGAAGAGAGGTTGGTGGTTGGGAGGCGAGGATAGTGGAGGGCAGACTTATACGGTCTGTGCCAGAGCCGGTGATGGGTGGCGGGACTGGTGGTTGGGAGGCGGGAAATACTGCTGGGCAGACTTGTACGGTCTGTGCCCTGAAAAAGGCAGGTACCAATCAAGGTAAGGTATACACATATGAGTTTATCTTGTTGGGCAGACTGGATGGACCATGCAGGTCTTTTTCTGCCATCATCTACTATGTTACTATGTTATCGAAACAAAAGATGGACACCCATCCTTTTCGAAAATACGGTCTGTCCTGCCCCTTCGCGTACCCGTCCTCGGAGATAGGCGTCCATGGAGATGGGTGTTCGCGTTCGATTATGCCCCTCTATGTATATAAATATTGTGATGAGGGATATAACTGTAGTGAACAAATAAATGTGTGATGATCAGTATAAAGAAGGGCAAAATTGAGGCAACAGGAGTGCAATTTGAAAATGGGAAATTGCTAAAATGTTTGCCTATAGAGAGCAATTACAAATACCTATGAATTTTAGAATTGGATAACATCTTGCATGAAGCAGTTAAAGATACAACAAAATCACAATACCTAAAGAGGGATCAGAAAGTCCTAAACTCAAAGCTAAATGGTGGAAACACTATCAAGCCATAAATACCTGGGCCATTCCAGAAGTCAGATACACAGCTGAAATTATAGACTGGCCCAATTAGAATTGGATAAGCTGGACCAGACATCTGGGAAACTGATGAAAATGTGCCATGCTTTGCATCCCAGAAGTGATATAAACTGGCTGTATTTAGCATAAAATTTGGTGATCAGGGTCTGTTTCAAGTTAGATAGACTGTTGAGGAGAAAAAACAAGGATTACATGATTACATCAAGACCAGCAATGAGAAAATGTCAATCAAGGTTTGCAGGGAGAATATCATCAAGGTGATAGAGAAGAAAAATTAATACAGAACTGAACAGCTGGAAACCCACTTGGCTAACTGGAAAAACATGGCCTTACATGGACAATACCTTAGAAAAATTGAGAATAATATGGACAGCACCAATAATTGGAAATGGCTACAGTTGGGTACCCTCAAGAAAGAGACAGAAGGACTAATTTTTGCAGTTCAGAATCAAGCTTTACAAACTAACTGCATGAAAGTAAATATTTAACATTTCAACTAATAGCAAATGTAAACTGTGTAATGAAAAAGAGGAAACCATTGACCACTTAGTGGATGTAGTAAAATTGCCCAAACTGACTATAAACAATATCACGATAGGGTAGCCACAATAATCTACTGGAACCTATGCAAGAAGTACAACTTAGAGTCAACAAATACTTGTATTTCCACCATGTAGAAAAAGTTGTAGCAAATGAAAAAGTCAAGATTTTCTGGAACTTTCAAATTAAAATGGACCAATATTTGGAACCTAATTTTCATCAACAATATGTACCAGGAGACACAAGACTTAAAGATAAAGAATTGGAAAAATGAATGAAGTATCAATATCCGACAATAGAATGGCCAGACTCTCAGAAAAGCCATGTTGGGTTATCAGTATTACTGTGGGAGCCTTAAGCAGCATTACACCAAGGCTACACCAATTTCTACCAAACCTTGACATTTCAGATTTAACAACAGCAGACATAAAAACAGTTTTGCTGTGTTCAAGCTACACTTAATTACAATATGTCCAGTGATACCATACACATCTTTGTGCTATGTGCCATGTATAATAATAATCATCATCATCATCATAATTGTAATAGAAATGCAATATAATGACATCTCTAGGGATGCAAACTTTTATTTTAATCATATCATACCTGATCATTTTGTTCTAGAGTCCCACTCATCCCATTAACTGTTTCTTATATAGATTACTAATAGATTTTATTCCTTGCAATTTTACTGAAGTGGATTCTGCCTCAATTAATCCAACCTCTAACCCACTTGATCTAGTACTGCCTAATTATGGTTTAATTGCTTTAACTCAGACTCTGGTTTGCCTTTTTTTTATTGTCTGTGTATCGTATTAGTCTCTTCTGAGCTCTAGGTAAGTTATCCAGATAGCTCTATCCAGATCACTTTAAGGAGATATTCAGCAGGACATAACCTGTTAAATCTGTTAATTATAGCCCATTAAAGTTATCTAGCTATTCATGTGGCTACATGTATTCTAATTACTGTTACAAAAGTACAATTGTGCCCCGGAAATAGCCAAATACCATCTTTTCATAACTGGATACATTTTGTCCATGTATCTGATGTGTACTATACAAATATAAATAACAGTTCATAACTGGTCCATGTATAAAATGTTTGTACGTTTGGGTAGCTTGCCAGGTGCCCTTGACCTGGATTGGCCGCTGTCGGGGACAGGATGCTGGGCTCGATGGACCTTTGGTCTTTTCCCAGTATGGCATTACTTATGTACTTATGTAACTAATAATTCCTGGTAGTATGGTCCTATATTAAAAACAAAATTCTTGAAAATATAAAACAGAAAGAAAACCAGAGGCTTACAACTTTAACATATTAGAACCTTAACTCTCAGCATGCAATTTTCCTTTCCAAAGACGTTAAAATGGAGCGACAGCATTTTTTCTTGTATTTATTGTGTGTGGGAGTTCAACTCCCATCCATCTTCATGTGTTGTTTAATAATCTGTGACTGAAGCATCTCATCTTTCCTTTAATCATTTATTTTTCTTAGGAACAGAGTTCACTCTGATTTTGTTTTCAAATGATTGTAGATCTCTTCCCCATGGCCCCATGGTGGTTTGGTAGAGAGAGTAAAAAAGAAAGATTAATGTACTTGCAGTTTCAACATCTTAATGCATCATTAAGCTGGTAACCCCCTAAAAATGAGATTAAGTGATGGTTAACGTTGTACAACAGTAGTTTGCCTTGTGGTGACTTTCCTTTCTGTACACAAAGGGGCTCATAATCAAAAGGAAAAAAAATCCAAAAAATTGCATAAGTGGCACATGGACGTGTTTCTCACAGGAAAACATTTAAACCATATAATCAAACCTCCCACAAAAAAGTTTACGTCCAATATTTGCCAAAACAGCATGTTTTCAGAAGGGGTGTTTCTTGGCACGAAATGGGTGGCGCTATGTGATGGACATTATTTTGAGATAACGGATAGCAAAACGATTTCCTGAGACTGGAAAGAAAAACGTCATGATGTAGACCTGCTTTAAAAGGGTCTAGGTCAAAGCCAGACCTATCTTTGGACCCATTTGTGTATTTGCTGAAGTTGAGTTGGTCATTTGTGAGAGTGAAGAGTTACTGAGTGGTTTATTACCTTTGTTTGCCCCAGTCTCAACCTTTTGACCTCACACTTCCTGCCTTGCCTCCGCTGTGTCTCACCTCCTCAAGTCCTTGTCCATACATGCTAGCCCCCCAGCCACACCAATCCCTTGCTCTGTATCTGGCCCCCTTCCTCCACCAAACCCTCAATATCCCAAAACTCCCACACCTCCCATTCTACATCCCTATTTGCTTGTCGTCTGTCTCTCAGTGCTGCTCTATTTGTCCAGTACCAATTTATCATTATGTTATGTGCTGCTGCTGCTGCTGTTTGTGTGAGGGTTCTGTAGTGTTGATGGGAGAGTGAGTGCCTTGTACTGCTGCTGTGTGTATGAGGACTGTTTGCTGTAGCTGGGAGAGTGAGTGCCTTGTACTGCTGCTGTGTGTATGAGGACTGTTTGCTGTAGCTGGGAGAGTGAGTGTCTTGTGCTGCTGCTGTGTGTATGAGGACTGTTTGCTGTAGCTGAGAGAGTGAGTGCTTTGTGTTGCGTGCTGGTGTCGGATCTCACTAGGTACAGTAGGTGAAGATATGTACAGTGGTGTTACTGGGTTGCACTTGTGGTGGTGGGACACCTGCACGTCAGTCATGGATGCACTGAATGCTATTGTGGCTGATGCTTTTCTGGCTGTGGAGGAGAGTTTGGATGATAGGCCATGGAGGAGAAACCCCTGTCTGAGAGTATTTAGGGCCAGGACCCACTTCCTGAACCTCACTGACAAGTCCTCATAACAGCCAATACACACCCATGTCTGTGATTCTTGCTCTCCCCAGAGGTGACAGAAACTACCCCCAGCAAACCTGGCTTATGACTGACATTGTCCACCCCAAAATGAGGCAGAGGAGGAATACAACATGAGCTACAAGAACAACCACCCCATCATCAAACAGGCATAAACATTGCCATATTGGGACAGACTGAAGGTCCAAGCCCAGTATCCTGCTTCCAACAGTGGCTAATCCAGGTCACAAGTACTTGGCAAGATTCCAAAAGAGTAAAATAGATTTTCTGCTGCATATCCTAAAAATAAGCAGTGGATTTTCCCAAGCAAATCTCAATAACAGCTTATGGACTTTTAGGAAATTATCCAAACCTTTTTAAAACCCTGCTAAGCCTAAGATAGACCCAAATCACCTCTCCTTCTCCATTTCTCTTCTTTGTGTACTCACTCTACACTCAGCTAAGTCTCTCCTCCTATATAGGGACTTTATTCCTCAAAGTCCAAATCACTCCTGATTTCTTTTGTCTAAAGGTTTTGGTCCTTTCTCCTCTCTTACACTCTGGGTCTTCTACTTGAACTATCAAGCTCCCTGCTCCACTTCTCTCCCACTCTCTGCTGGGATATGGAATATTAAGCAGCTTCACTCTCCTTCTCCTCCTTATGATCTCATGCCTTACTTCTTCTGGCACTGTGCTCCAAGGGTTAAATTGAAGCTTGAGCTGAAATTGTGTGGCTCCTCAAGCTTCTTACTTAGAGAATGGGCCTCACCCCTTGCCCTTCCTTTCTCCTTGGCCTCTGGAAGTAGCCAAGCCCCTTACTTGGGCTTGAGTGGGAAGCCCACTCCTTCTCCTCCTACAACTTTGATTCCTTTTAGAGAAGGAAAGCACCTGAATTCAAAAGTACATAAGTACATACGTATTGCCATACTTGGACATATCAAAGGTCCATCAAGCCCAGCATCCTGTTTTCAACAGTGGCCAATCCAGGTTACAAGTACCTGGCAAGATGCCAAAACAGTACAATACATTTTATGCTGCTTATCCTAGAAATAAGCAGTGAATTTTCCCCAAGTCCATTTAAATAATGGCTTATGGACTTTTCTTTTAGGAAGTTATCCAAGACTTTTTTAAACCCTGCTAAGCTAACTGCTTTTACTACATTCTTTGGCAACAAATTCCAGAGCTTAATTACACATTGAGGGGCCCTTTTACTAAGCCGCGTAAGCATCTATGTGCGTCCAATGCATGCCAATTCTGAGTTACCGCCCGGCTACCGTGTGGCCCGGGCAGTAATTTCATTTTGGTAATCGGCATTTGGGTGTGCAATGACCGCTCGGTTAACGCGTGAGACCTTACTGCTGGTGGTAAGGTCTCAGACCCAAAATGGACGCACAACAATTTTCATTTTGCTGCATGTCCATTTTTGGCAAAAGAAAATAAGGCATTTTTTACAGGTGCACTGAAAAATGATTCTGCGCGCATCCAAAATATGCACCTACACTAGCGCAGGCCATTTTTCAGCGCACCTTAGTAAAAGGATCTCTGAGTGAAGAAACATTTTCTCTGATTTGTTTTAAATTTACAACTTTGTAGCTTCATTGCATGTCCCCTACACTCCTTTTTATACTTCCCTCCAATTTTAAAGAACATCTACTACCAGACTTTCAGACTAGCCCAACCTCTCATTACTTTTAGTGGCACTACTTTGAAGAAGAGACCCAGAATGCTTCTCCTGTTCCTCCAACTTCCTGTCTACTTAAATTGCACTCAGTGAGCTGGCATCTGATATTCAGCTGCACTTAATCGAGCAGTGTTGCTAAATGTCAGCATTAATTTGCTATCTAAAATAAAATGGGCAAGACAGAGGCATGCTGGGGGTGGAGTCAAAGAGGAACTAGGAGTTATGTAGGTGCCAGTAGTATTAAGTGCTGGTGCCTGCATAGCTAACTGGGTATGTAGGACAGCATAAATAACAGTCCTCATTGAAGTTGATCCCCCTCCTTTCCATGCCCCCTGCACAAGGTCAGATCCCCTTCTTTCCACCTCTCTGCAACAAGCTCAGAGCCCCCCCTCCCTCCTGCCCCCTGCAGCAAAGGCAAATCTCCTCTCACCCCCCACCCCCAAGATGAGATGGGCCTCACCATGTGATCTGACCCCTCCCACCATGACTGGACCTCCTCCCAAAACCCTTACCCTGGGAAAGAATTGCTCCAGCCTCCCTCCTAATTCCCAATGGACTTTCTCAGGCCTATCTTAACTAGGGTTACCATATGTCCAGATTTACCCGGACATGTCCTCTTTTTGAATGGCCGCCGACAGTTGACGTGACCTCGCGAGACTTCATTTCTTGGTGGCCATTTTGAATCGACGCCGAGATCAGTAACAGGAAGGATGCATGTAGGGAAGCACTCTGGGCAGGAAAGAGGAGGCTCTTTCCTGCTCCAAAGAGGTCACTAGACCACCAGGGCAGTAGTAAGGTAAGGGGAGGGGGGTGACGGGGAGGGGGGTGACGGGGTGTGTGACAGGGGGAGGGGAAAATGTGACAGGGGCGGGGCGAGGGTGTGAAAGGGGCGGGTGGGGTGTGAAAGGGGGCGGGTGTGTGTGTGTGTGGTGGGGGCGGGGCATGTGTCCTCCTTTTTGGGGGACAAAATATGGTAACCCTAAGCTTAACTGGCCTGGTAGTCTAGTGCTGGTTGGGCAGGAGCAAAGCCCACTTGCTCCTGCCCCTAGTGGCTCCAGATAAAAAATGGCCACTGCAACCTATAGTAGTAGTCTTATGGTATTACCACTAGGAGTTTGCAAAAGAAGAAGATGTAAGAGATGTGGAACAGAGGACAGGCAGGATATGGAAGAGAAAGAGAGCAAGAGAGCAAGTAACAGAGGACAGACAGCAACACACACAAACATACCCACACATTATACAAAATTATTTCCAATGATAAACTAATGTAACCCTTACTTTTCTGAGTCAACATCAGACAGGTTACTTTAATAACATGTAATAGTTTGTAAGGTAGTCAGAGCCAAAACCAGCTTGAGCTGGGAGGCTGATTGGCACAGTAATCCACTCACTCAGTACTCTCTTTTCATTCAATAAGTGAGTCCAGGCCTGGTTTTTCAGTTCTGAAACAAAAGAGTTCACTCAGACTTGGAATTTTTCAGGCAAATGTAGGACATACATAAGAGTAGCCATACTGGGTCAGACCAATAGTATGCCTAGCCCAGTATCCTGTTTTCAAACATTTGCCAAGCCAGGTCACAAAAGCTGGCAGAAACCAAAATTGTGGCAACACTCCATACTACAAATCCCAGGGCAAGCCGTTGCTTCCCATGTCTATCTCAATAGCAGACTATGGACCTTTCCTCCAGGAACTTGTCCAAACCTTTTACAAACCCAGATACGCTAACCACTGTTACCACATCCTCTGGCAAAGAGTTCCAGAGCTTAACTATTCATTGAGTGAAAAAATATTTCCTTCTATTTGTTTTAAAAGTATTTCCATTTAACTTCCTCAAGTGTCCCCTAGTCTTTGTACTTTTGAAATGAGTAAAAAGTCGATTTACTTCTACTATTTCTACACCACTCAGGATTTTGTAGACCTCAATCATATCTCCCCTCATCCACCTCTTTTCCAAGCTGAAAAGCCCTAACCTCTTTAGTCTTTCCTCATATGAGAGGAGTTACATCCACTTTATCATTTTGGTTGCTCTTTGAACCTTTTCTAATTCTGCTATATCTTTTTTGAGATACAGCGACCAGAACTGAATGCAATACTCAAGGTGCAGATGCACCATGGAGCGATACAAAGGCATTATAGTATTTTCAGTCTTGTTCACCATCCCTTTCCTAATAATTCCTAGCATCCTGTTTACTTTTCTAGCTGCCAATGCACACTGAGCAGAAGATTTCAGCATATTATCTACGATGACACCCAAATCTTTTCCTTGAGGCTGACCCACAAGGTGGACCCTAGCATCAGGTAACTATGATTCAGATTATTCTTTCCAATGTACATCACCTTGCATGTGTCCACATTAAATTTCATCTGCCACTTGGATGCCAAGTCTTCCAATTTCCTAAGGTCTTCCTGCAATATTTCACAGTCCACATGTGTTTTAACAACCTTGAATAGTTTTATATCATCTGCAAATTTGATCACCTCACTCATCATTTCAATTTCCATATCATTTATAAATATGTTAAATAGTACTGGTCCCCGTACAGATCCCTGTGGCACTCCACTGTTACTACTACTACTTATCATTTCTATAGCGGTACTAGACGTACGCAGTGCTGCACACTTGAACATGAAGAGACAGTCTCTGCTCGACAAAGCTTACAATCTAATTAGGACAAACAACGAGGACAAATAAGAGATAAGGGAATTACTTCTATTTTCTGTCCAATAACCAATTCCTAATCCACACCAGAACCTTGCCTCCTATCCCATGACTCTTTAATTTTCTCAGGAGTCTCTCATGAGGAACTTTATCAAAAGCGTTCAGAAAATCTAGATACACTACATCAACCAGCTCACCTTTATCCACATGTTTATTCATGCCTTCAAAGAAATTAAGTAAATTGGTGAGGCAAGACTTCCCTTGGCAGAACCCATGCTGACTCCGTCCCATTAAACCATGTTTGTCTACATTTTCTGTAATTTTATTCTTTATAATAGTTTACACTATTTTGTTCGGCACCAACGTCAGGCTTACCGGTCTAAAATTTCCCAGATTACCCCTAGAACCCTTTTAAAAAATTGGCATCACATTGGCCACCCTCTAATCTTCAAGTATTGTGGATGATTTTAATGACAAGTTACATATTACTAACAGCAGATCAGCAATTTCATGCTTGAGTTCTTTGAGTACCCTTGGATGTACATTGTTTAGTAGCAATTATGCAAGCAAAGGTAAAGAGAATACATAGCTTTAATCACTTAGGGGTATGTTTACTAAGGTGCGCTATAGGCACGTTAGCATTTTTAATGTGCGTTAATGGTTGACGTGCATTAAACGTTATGCACCCATAGGAATGTATTGGCATGTTAGCATTTAATGCACCTTAATTTTAAAGGTGCATTAAAAACGATAACACACCTTAATAAACATAGCCCTTGTAGTCTTCATGATGTTTTCTTAGGAACACTCTTCTGCATGCGGTTCCTGATGAAGTCCTTTACTCTCTCTCTCTCTCTCTCTCTCTGGGCCCCTCTTCCAGAAAGATGCTACTCTGTGAGTTTCTCAGTTTAGTAGGGCATTCTCAGCCTTCAAGTACAAAATCCTTCTTACATGGTCCTGCTTCTTTTCGAAGGAGATCGCCGGCCATCTTCCGACACAAATCGGGAGATGGCCGGCCATCTCCTGAACACGGCCAAATCGGTATAATCGAAAGCCGATTTTGGCCGGCTCCAACTGCTTTCTGTCGCAGAGCCGGCCAAAGTTAAAGGGGGTGTTTCTGCAGGTTATGAAAGGCGGGACGGGGGCGTGGTTATGAGATGGCCGGCTTCAGCCGATAATGGAAAAAAGAAGGCCGGTTCTGATGAGCACTTCGCCGGCTTAACTTGATCCATTTATTTTTAGGACCAAGCCTCAAAATAGTGCCCAAATTGACCAGATGACCACCAGAGGGAACCGGGGATCACCTCCCCTTACTCCCCCAGTGGTCACCAACCCCTCCCACCCAAAAAAAAAAATTAAAAAACATTTTTTCCAGCCTCTATGCCAGCCTGAAATGTCATACCCAGCTCCCTGACAGCAGTATGCAGGTCCCTGAAGCAGTTTTTTGTGGGTGCAGTGCACTTCAGGCAGGTGGGCCCTGGCCCATCCCCCCCCCCACTTGTTACACTTGTGGTGGTAAATGGGAGCCCTCCACCCCCCAACCCCCCCACTGTACCCACATGTAGGTGCCCCCCTTCAGCCCTTAGGGCTATGGTAGTGGTGTAGATTTGTGGAGAGTGGGTTTTGGGGGGGATTTGGGGGGCTCAGCACCCAAGGTAAGAGAGTTACGCACCTAGGAACAATTTTTGAAGTCCACTGCAGTGCACCCTAGGGTGCCCGGTTGGTGTCCTGGCATGTGAGGGGGACCAGTGCACTGCAAATGCTGGCTCCTCCCATGACCAAATGCCTTGGAATTGGCCAGGTTTGAGATCGCCGGCATTAGTTTCCATTATCGCCGGAAACCAATGCCGGCCATCTCTAAAGCTGGCCCAAATGCTGAGATTTGGCCGGCTCCAACTGTATTATCGAAAAGAAAGATAGCCGGCTATCTTATTTCGATAATACGGTTGGGACACCGCTTTACGGGGCCGGCCATATAGATGGCCGGTGCCATTTGATTATGCCCCTCGGTACGTCCCTGATGGGAACTCAGCTGTTTTTTTTTTCTTTATCTTTCTAGATCTTCAGGGATTTTCCTTTGTCACCTCTTGCTTTTTCAGGCTTCTTCTTTTAGCACCTCACTTGTTTTCCTTGGAAAGACATGATGATGTCAAGTTCCCTATTCCAGCTTTCACTTATGACCATTGCAGCAGCTTTATCGACTGTTTTTCTCTCTAGATGCAGTGGCTGGGCTAGCCAAAACCCTTCTTCCTGGAGTCATAATAGTGCAGTGGCTAGGGAAGCAGAACCAAAGCAAGGGATTTGAATCTGGGCTGCCAATCACGGGTAGAAGAAACAATCCCTGGTTCCAGAAGCTGTGACATTAATCTAATGTTATAACATCAAGAAGTAGTTATTGGGTAGAGCCACTAGAGGTCTCTACAAGTCCTTAAGGCAGCAAGATCTTAGGGTCTCTTTGCTAAGAGTAAAAGCCTTTGCTCTCATTGCCATTATTAATACAGTCAAATACCACAGTTGACATTCCAAGGCTTGAGGCCAAACAGTGGTGCGGTTCTCAAAAGCTTCAAGTTCACTAATTGTTTTGTTTGAGTATAAATTTTTGAACCCTTGGTAGGTCATGCCAGTAGCAGTTGTTGGATGTGCACAATTGTGTTTGTGGGGTAAGGCGGAGAATGGTAGAATAGTATCAGAGTGTTCAAAGTCCTCCTAGACTTATCCATGTCCCGCCAATTACGTCATCCTTTTACATAGATCTAAAAAGTTTGGTTGTTTGTATTCTGTGTTTTATAATTGGATTCTGTATATAGAATTTATTGTACCCCACCCTGACATATCTATGGAGCAGTGAGTAATCAATGGTTTAATAAGTAGATAAATAACAGCCTGAGACAGATGCAAACATCTGATTTCTTTTAGGAAAAGTAAGCTGACAGATTTTGTGTTGATCTGAATCTCTTCTATTACCAGTGGTAGCGTGCTATCAGCATGTACCCATCCAGAACTGAAGAATTTTATGTTTTCATTTAGCTCCTGAAAGGATGAAAACGCATGATAAAACTATCAAAACCTCCCATTTCTCAGCTCTGCTTGGCAGTTTGGGTGACAGAGGCTGCTTTACATTCAGACATAAGACAAATTAGATAAACCTCAACTCAGTACTTCCATTCCATGCTTCCAGGAGGATCAATCCATCTCTTGTCATTGACCAAGATATATCAGTACAGAATTACATTTAGTATCCAATGAAGAAAGTATTTTTTTTTTAAATGCTGTGTCTATAACTTTAACCTTTTTAACTGCACTTTACATACTCAAGTATCAAAGTGTTAATGTAGAAGATTTTTTAAAGGTGAACCATAGATAACATAAAATGGGTAAGTGTAAGAGCAGATAGGTTCTTCTGATAGGAGTTTTTTTTTTAGGTTTAAGCCAGAACAATACAAGTTTAGAGTGTTTTTCTAATTTAATTCAGTTCCTAGAGGCAGGGGATGAAAAGCCATCATTAGCCACTGTGATTGTGAATGTTGTACTGGAGCCAGATAGAGATAAAACAGAGAATTTTGAATTGAGCCCTCCAGGTTGGGACATGTCAAATTCCAATAGTATTTTATAAAAGTATCTATCGAGGTCGAGACTTTTCTAAAATACATGCACTAGATACATGGGGTAAGAACAACCATTTGACAGTTGTTTATGTCTAAACATCAATAAAAGCAACTCAGCAACTTGGCAATATCATGCAAGTGTCAGCAGTTACACGCATAAATTGGTATTCTGAACCTAGACCCATATGTGTACCATTTTGGAAATTTACATGAATAAATGCTCCCAAGTTAGTTATAGTACAAAGACCACAATCATTTGGTACTATTGATTTGGAGATGTAAAAAAAAGGCACTGGGGACATAATAATCAAAAATGGTGGAGGTGATGGAGATGAAAATGGTAATGGAATTCAAACATGCGTGGGAAAAACACAAAGAAATCCTGTTTAGAAAGAATGGATCTATGAAATCTTAGTGGAGATTGGGTGGAGACGCCGATAATTGGGAAGCAAAACCGGTGCTGGGCAGACTACGGTCTACGCCCTGATCATAACTAAATAGATATGGTGGGCTGGAGTGTACATTTGAAGGGGCTTCGATGTTAGCTTCAGAACTTTTAGTACAAGAACAGTGCTGGGCAGACCTTTATGGTCTGTGCCCTGAGAAATGCAAGGACAAATCAAACTCAGGTATACATATAAAGTATCACATACCATGTAAAATGAGTTTATCTTGTTGGGCAGACTGGATGGACTGTTCAGGTCTTTATCTGCCATCATTTACTATGTAAGTCTGGTGCTGTTTGGAACAGCGTCGGAAAAACAACACTCCAACAGCGCGTCAATGGAAATCCCTAATGCTCAATGCTAATGGCATGCAAATTTAGGAGTGGTCATCGTTTTGAGCATTAGGCACTTCTGCGTTAAGTACAGCTCTTGAGCACATGCCCAGAGGGCCAGAGTAGGGAGGAGGGAAGGAGGAGAAAGAGGTTCCTTTAATTCAAAGTCATATTCTGCTGTGGCCCTGGGAATGAGGGTAGGGGAAGGGGTAGTAGGGGTACAGAGACCGGACTGGAAAAGTACAGAAAAGCCACATTGAACTTCAGTCTATTTCGGGCTAATGTGGGGTATAAATGTCATGAATGAATGAATAAATAAATAAATAAGAGAGAAGTGAAGAGGAGACAGGAGTGGCAGCACCTACCAGCACATCCACCTGGATCTCCATGTTGCTGTGGACCATTTGATATGGCAAATACAAGAGAAATGACAGCCGAGAATAAAAAAAGAATCATGCAAAACAGTTCTCCCTATTCCTCCCCATGGTTTAGCACAACCCTGTTCCAAGCTGGCATAGGGTTTGCTGCGAGAGAAGCACCCTTGTTTGGTGCGCTGCCCCCACTGATCATTTGGGAGGAATATGGGAATCACATCTTTAGCATACATTTATATGCTTATTGTGCTCGGAGCCAGTGAGCTCATTGTTTCATGCACTTGTCGGCTCTGATCATTCGGCGCTAGCAAATGCGGACGCTAGTCTAGCTCTATTGACCTCTAGAGCCCACATTTCCTTCTGGGCATCGGGGCCTGGAAGATTAAGGAAAAGACCTTTACTAATCCCTCCAGTTGAGTGCTGCTCAAAACGAGCACCTTCACAATTTCTCCACATTCCTGGGAGCAGCTGTAAATCCCAGTGTTGATCTTGGTGATCATAGATGTGCATTCCCTTCTGAAATGGGAAATACATGTGTATTTTGTTTTTTTAGTTTTGACCTAATCCTACATAAACCATGCCTTTTTGCCATATGTATGTATTGCAAATTTACATGTCAAAATCCCATTTTTCTAATATTGGGTTTTCAACATTTATTCAATATACATGTTAAAGTCAGTATTTACACGTGTAAATTGCATATAGGGCTTCTATAATATGGGCCTTTATTTTTAGATTGCAGAGATCAAGGTATTCCCTGATGGGGCTAAAATTACACTGAAGAAACACAGTTTTCGTTATAATGACCCTGAGTACTGCAGTTTTGCAGGCTTTTTTGTTTAATTTTCCTTGCAAATGCATTCTGAAACATCTGTTTGTTAAATATGATTTTATGACCTGTCTCAGCTTGCTGCCTTTCTGAGTAACAAGAAAAGTTATTAAGCCTTTAGATTCTTCCTCACTGCTCTATGTTTGATTCAGCTTTCTATATATGATGGCACCAAATTAGCAAATACCTTCTGTTTTCTTTTTTATATTTTGTACACTAATATTTATGGATAGCATAAGTTCAAGAATGTTAAAGGATGCACTGTATCTATTATGCTAACCAGAATTTTAAATCAAACAGAAGCCTCAACTACCCTGAGAAGAGTTGTAGACTTTTAAAAACCTTTAAGGGGCATATTCTTGGAGGAGGGGAGGGGAAAGTGTCCACATTACTGGGGGTTTCCAGGTCATTGTTTTTTTTGTGTGTGTGTGGGTGGGTTTGCACATCATAATGTGGAGTTTTCCAAAACACCCAGCTTGCACCTTGAGGGATGTGTCACTGGACAGCATATGGCCCTTTGGAGTTGACAGTGGTATATCCAATGAGTGTGGGTTGGGGTCATGACAGCACAGATGCTGTGAGGGCTCTCTGTGGTCATTATACTGTCCTCCTTGAGCAGTCACTTGTCAGTTGCCTGTTTGGTGTAAGGGTTAGGGCTGTGGTTCCTGAATACCAAGATTGTGGGTTTGATTCCTACTGTGAGGGTTTATAGTAACTTATTTTGTTTTTCTTGCTGTAGCAGCTGCAATATGCTAGGTTTTTGTGTGTACCATGCTGAGGCCTTTTGTATTGGTAGCTGGTGGAGGGAGAGTAAGGGGTTACCCCCCCCCCCCCACACACACACACACACACACACACCTTTCCATGTCATATCAGGTCCCAGCATACACCAAACTGCCTGCAAAACACAAGTTAGTGGAAATGGAGTCAGGTAACATGGAATATTAATTTTTCACACATTGACCAATGCTTCTCACCTAGGCTGTGACAGATAGCAACAGGCAGATGGGGGAGCTGTTGGGGGGATATGCATTACACAGGCACAGGTGATATACAAGAAAGGGTGACTATGAAGACAGAAAGTGGCATGGTGACATTTCTGTGCAGCATGTAGAGTAGTGCAAGCATGTATAAAAGGGCAGTCTAGAGTACAGCCAGCGTTCATGTAGTCACCTGCCTGTACTTGAGGGAACTGTAGGCAATGTTCCCATCAACATGTAGGTAGCTGCCTGGATAAGTTTTTTTTTTTTTTTTGGGGGGGGGGGGGGGGGGGGGGGGGGGGGATGTCTGTATGGCCCTTCATTGCTGTTTTGTATGGTTGGTGGAGGGGGTGGTCCCCATATTTAATGGACATTGGATGTGATGTACATTTTGATTTCAACAATGGATGTTGAGTGTACTGTTTCTCCATTCTATATATAGATGTTAAGACAACTCAGTAGCAAAGGCTTGTCATGAGAGTGGGGAAAAACCCTACTACAGGTCCCAGAAGGCATTGGCAGCACCAGCTCAAAACCTGGAGTAGTGTTGCCTTAATGGAGCAGGGTGGTTTCCCCGCAGAATCTGGAAGGGAAATCTCAGCACTAAGTAGGAGGAGAGCCATAAGGATACAGTCAGCAAACAAGCTCTTACCTGGAAAGAATGACCAAGAGTGGGAAGTTCTGGGGCTGTGTGTCTGTGGCCCATATCAGACTGTAGGGTTTTCGTGTTCTTCACAGTAAGGAAGAGAAACTAATCTCCAGGCCTATCAGGTGAGAGAATACTTTGTAAAGGATTCCTTCCTGGGAGAAGGGAGTGCTTGTGTAATAGGAGAAAGCTGTATGTCTGTGATCAGTGGAGGAGGGGCAAATAGGCTTCCTGCCTCCACAGTAGCTAGAGCCTAAGGAATGGGGCTAGGTCTTCTGGGAATTGTAGTCCAGCTCCATACCTCATAGAAAGTAAGAGGGCTGGTGATGTCATCCCCTGGGGATGGAGAGAAGGGCAGAGTTCTAGAAGCACCTGACAGTCCTCTGCTCTAGAAAAAGGTTTTGCAGATAAACAGGAAGCAAGGGAAGGAGAAGGAAGGGAGGCGGGAACTCCCTAGGACCCTGCCAGGTGGGAGAGAGTAAATGGGCTGCCTAACCCAGGGCAGTGAGGACCCCAAAGTACAAGCTGGACCACAGTCAAGTATTCCCTAAAGCCAGGTTGGAAGCGAGGAATGTGGCTAAGCCCCACCTGAAACGGAGGGTCCTGAATAGGACCCCAATAAGGTATAATTTAAGGAGGTTTTTCCTGAAATGTTTTGGAATAATGGAAGTTGTTGACTTTTAGTTTATTGGATTATGCTTTTCGTTGTGACGTCTTGCATTTTTGCCTAAAAATATGGAAATATTTTGAGTTCAAATTAAAAAAAACAACTGGATTGGATCTGTTGGTAGCCTTGACTTGGAGTTATAGAAATTATTAAGCGGGGAGTACAGGTAGTTGCCCTGTTGCCTGGGGAGCATGGTGGTCTGAAGGCTGAAGGGATCATAACAATGCACATACTTATGATAAGGATTGCCCTTGTATTGAGATATACAGTAAGGAATTGGAATGGTGAGGAAGCAATTACACATTCAGAAAACAAAAAGGGGCCTCATTCTATATAACCCTGCCTATGTCTGGTACTGTGATCTGCTGCTACTGCTGGACACTTAACTTGCCAGGGTGACTCTTATTATTCTCCACCTGCTGATGGAGTCATTTATTGGGGGTAGGTGGTGGTGCTGCTTAAATAGCACTCTCCTATGCCTCTGGCACAGCAAAACCAGGAGTTGAGTCTCCTCAGGGGAGTAATTTGGCTCCCTTCTTAAAAACATCCTCCCAGAATGAGGAACGTCCCTCCACATGCACAGCCATATAAGGACATTCTGCACATGGAGAGATGTCTAAATGTAATGTGCACATTTTTAGATGAGAGGTCGTGCAGTAGATATTGAGACTTTTTTTGTTGCTTCTTAGAGCAGTACAATTTCAAGATGTCTGTGTTCAATCTTTTCAAATCTCTGATAATGTTTATTTATTTTTCCAATTATGACCTTCAGATTTTGTTCGTTTTTTATAAAACGTCCAAGTTGACATTTTGACGTCGTATTGAAAATGCCTCTCCACATAACTTATCACCCATCCCAATGACAAATGAATTTTGGAGACCATCCATTTAAAAGATTTTCATAGGGAGAAGGGAATTAGGAGATTTAATCAGCAGGCATCACAAATACTTTAAGAGTGGGGGAAAACAAATTGCCATGGTATATCCCAATATACCATGCTGCAAGTCAAAGCCAGTATAGTAAGCCTACAACCCAGAGCATTATGCTAGCCATAAATAGTTATTTAGGCTGGGCTGTGGTACACTTTTCACTTTTATATATTTCTATTTCTATCCCCTCATAATTAAAAACAAAACAAAACTTTTTAAGGTACAAAATCTCATTCATTCCAGGATTATCTTGGAAGAATTTTGACTTTGTTCATCAGGATGATTAATGGGGCTGATTGTATGATGCAAGAGACTGAGTCCAAAGGTCCAACACAGCTGTTCATGACTTTAAAATGCTAGGCTGTTTTGCTTGTTTGTTTGATTTAAATGTCAGGGCTCTTCGGAATAAAGTTAACATCCTTCAGCCTGTTTGTTACCGGATGAAGGTCTAAGTGTGTTCCCAGACCAATGGTAGGATTTTTCCTGCTCCATGCATGCTTGATGTAGCAGCTTCAGCAGCCACTTTCCAGACCCCTTGCTCCTCCATTCATACTGATGGTGCCTATGTGGTGACTGATCAGGTAGTTGTTTTGAAAATTACTTTCAATGCATGGTGATATATACATTTTTGAAGCCAATAGAAATGACACATGATTATGAAAGTGTTCAATTAGTAAACAAATATCTTGGTCAGGTTAAGTAATACGTTGCTAATTTGAGATATATAATTACCACTGCATTATGACCATTATATGTCTCTTTTTTTGTGAAAGCTGGATGTACACTTGTCTACATAGCCCTAAGCATAATGAAATCTACTGTAATATAATATATTTCTTCAATAGTTAATGGCATCTGAATACCATCTGATGCTTCTGGAAAGCATTTTTCAAAGGCACCAAGCCAGAGAGAACCATCTGTCTCTCGATTGTTAAATTAGGCATTGAGTTACACCAGAATATCATTCCAGAGTCAGATTTAAAAAGCTGACTTTGCTGTATTAAACTCATTTTAGACTTTCACTCATTTGAAAAGTTGGAAGTATTTGGGAAAAAAATCTCTGAAACATTAACTTGTTTTCCTTTGTAGAGGGGGGGGGGGGGGGGGGGAGTGATATCACATAGAAACATTCAAAGTCGGTTCATTACCCTCCTGTAGTAAAAAAAAAAAAAAAAAAGTATCTTTTGCTAATGTTGAGCACACTGACAACAGTTCTATGAAAATGAAATCTCCACCACTGGAGAGCACATCCATCTTATGTCAACACTAGCAGTACAAAGTTTCACTCCATCAAAAAAGGAATAAACTGACATTCAGGGCTTTTCTTCGGGCAGTGCCTGCTGGTACCTGGTACTGGTAGTTTCCCCTTCATCAGCCCCTGGGAATAGACAGGCAGAAAAGGTCTTTATTTGACTCTGTCCAATCAAGCCTGAACCCTCCAGTTCTCTGGATTAGACTGTTTAGGAAGAGAAGGGCTGAAGAAGGAGGCACAAATCTGTCTGACAGCTGAGATTTGATGCACTGGCCAGTAGATGGGAATACAGGTGTCTCTTGTCTCACAAACAATGTCTCTCTCCAAGTGATTTTCTCTCTTTCTATTTCAATATTGGTGGGGAGGTTTTCTGGCCTCTATACTTTCATTTTTCCCCTCTCTCTCTCCCTCTTTGACTGGTGTTTTTGACAGTAGAAATAGCACCATCAGGAGGGAGAACAGTGGCGGGGTTAGGGGGAGGGCGGAGAGAATCACACTGTACTGAGCTTTATGGCTCACTTCATGGACCTGGCATTGCTGCAAGGGTATGAGACCCCATAGTGTAAGATACTAGATGGTCAAGCCCATTGTCCAAAAGGACAGCATGTAACCAGGGCCACCAAGAGACAAAGCAAGGCCCAGGGCAGACAATTTTCAGGGCCCCTCTGCCCCTGCTTTCACGCCGCCACCAGTCCCCTCCTGCAACACTGAATGAGAGAGAGTGCTGTGCCAGCTATAGGTCCTTCTTCCTGCCATGTCCCGCCTCCTGTTAAGAAACTTCCTGTTTCCACATAGGCAGCAAGAAGGATCTGTGGCTAGCAGAGTAGTCTCTTTTGATCGCTGGTGCTGGGCCCTCCTTGGAGGCTGGGACTGGGGACTCTGCCCCCCCCCCCTCCCGGCAGCCCTGTCTGTAACTGATTATTAGCATTTTTTTCTAGATTGAAGGAAAAAAAAACACTGCTCACATCATTCACTGTTTCTGCTGCTGATAGAACATAGATGCACTCTACGTGTGAAAGACTGGAGAGGGCTTAAGACAAAGATAAAGGGAGTCTGCAGTGGCAGGAGATGATCCTATTCCAGCACTAGAGAGCACTAGATGAATGATGTAAACCATGTCTTCATTATTACCGCAAAGAACTGTTGGGTCAATATTTCAACACTATAGTGAGTGTTTTTTTTAAATTCCAGCTGTGGTGTTTAAATAATCCATGTAATATTCAATGCGCTGTCCATATACATGGACAGTGTAGTCCGCTGCCACCATGGAGCCAATATTCAAAAAATGTTGAGCTCCTAAATTTGTACCCTATTTTCATCCAAACTTAGGAGCTTAAGGGGCTCTTTTACTAAAATGTGATAAATTTTGCACTTACCATACAGTATGGGAAATTCAGTGAGCATGCCCTGTATCTGCCCTGCATTTAGCTCACAGGCCAAGTTATCTCCAAGGCACCATGTTATATTTAGTGCCTGACCAATTTACTTCAATTCTTTGAAGGAGTGAACAAACATGTGGACAAAGGGGAGTCGGTTGATATTGTGTATCTGGATTTTCAAAAGGCGTTTGACAAGGTACCTCATGAAAGGCTACAGAGGAAATTGGAGGGTCATGGGATAGGAGGAAATGTCCTATTGTGGATTAAAAACTGGTTGAAGGATAGGAAACAGAGAGTGGGGTTAAATGGGCAGTATTCACAATGGAGAAGGGTAGTTAGTGGGGTTCCTCAGGGGTCCGTGCTAGGACCGCTGCTTTTTAATATATTTATAAATGATTTAGAGATGGGAGTAACTAGCGAGGTAATTAAATTTGCTGATGACACAAAGTTATTCAAAGTCGTTAAATCGCGACAGGATTGTGAAAAATTACAAGAGGACCTTACGAGACTGGGAGGCTAAATGGCAGATGATGTTTAATGTGAGCAAGTGCAAGGTGATGCATGTGGGAAAAAAGAACCCGAATTATAGCTACGTCATGCAAGGTTCCATGTTAGGAGTTACGGACCAAGAAAGGGATCTGGGTGTCGTCGTCGATAACACACTGAAACCTTCTGCTCAGTGTGCTGCTGCGGCTAAGAAAGCGAATAGAATGTTGGGTATTATTAGGAAAGGTATGGAAAACAGGTGTGAGGATGTTATAATGCCGTTGTATCGCTCCATGGTGCGACCGCACCTTGAGTATTGTGTTCAATTCTGGTCGCCACATCTCAAGAAAGATATAGTAGAACTGGAAAAGGTGCAGCGAAGGGCGACTAAAATGATAGCGGGGATGGGACGACTTCCCTATGAAGAAAGACTAAGGAGGCTAGGGCTATACAGCTTGGAGAAGAGACGGCTGAGGGGAGACATGATAGAGGTATATAAAATAATGAGTGGAGTGGAACAGGTGGATGTGAAGCGTCTGTTCACGCTTTCCAAAAATACTAGGACTAGGGGGCATGCGATGAAACTACAGTGTAGTAAATTTAAAACAAATCGGAGAAAATTTTTCTTCACCCAACGTGTAATTAAACTCTGGAATTCGTTGCCGGAGAAAGTGGTGAAGGCGGTTAGCTTAGCAGAGTTTAAAAAGGGGTTGGACGGATTCCTAAAGGACAAGTCCATAAACCGCTACTAAACGGACTTGGAAAAATCCACAATTCCAGGAATAACATGTATAGAATGTTTGTACGTTTGGGAAGCTCGCCAGGTGCCCTTGGCCTGGATTGGCCGCTGTCATGGACAGGATGCTGGGCTTGATGGACCCTTGGTCTTTTCCCAGTATGGCATTACTTATGTACTTATGAGTGAGCGGTATGTAAGATTTCAAATATCCATGAACATAGAGTCTTGAAAGCAATCGTCCCCTTTCCCTCTGGTACTACATGGCCCCATAGGTAAAAGAGTGAGTGAAGACTCTTTGCCACACTATGCCCTGGATCCTGCATAAAGGAGGTACTCAGATGTTTCACGGGTTTCTCTTTCAATGTTTCAGTTTTCTTTCCAAATTACATTTTATTATGTGGCTATTATCCTTTAAGAATTTTCTTCTGAGTAACCAATAGACCGAAGATGATTAACGTTCTTGAATACAGACAATAGCAAGTGTAGCATTTACAGTATATATATTTGCATTTGATAATCATTTGTATTTTCTCAATTATGCATCTTAAGGGCCATGTTGTATTGAATGTTTTTCCTTTTATTCATTACATGTCTTACTCAGAAAGACCCACTTGACATGGACTAATTCAAATCAGTTCTCAGCACTTAATCTTAATTCAAGAACAGCCTTTTTACAGTTTTATGAAAGTTACTTTATTATTTAAAAATGACCCTGGTGATATTTAGGAGTTAAAAGGTTTCATATTAATAGTTTCTAAAAAAAAGGAAGTGTTTTTTTAAAAAGAATATTCATTTTTTCCCTTTAAACATCTCTATCCATTTTTTTTCTATCATCAGCTTGTATCCATGTACATTTTCATGCTGATCAATTGCTTCTAACTTCAGTCAGCCCTAACCCCCTAACTACCTTGTGGTAGGTCAATACAGAGTAATAAGACAGCTGTCAACCACTGCAGAGCCAGAGATTTTTTGCCACCTTGATTTCTTCCCTAATTCCCCTTTTTCATAGATAAGACACAATCCAGCTCATTTTCGAAAGGGATCGCTGGCGATCTTCCGACACAAATCGGGAGATCGCCGGCGATCTCCTGATCCCGGCCAAATCAGTATTATCGAAAGCTGATTTTGGCCGGCCCCAACTGCTCTTCCGTTGCGGCGCCGGCCAACCTTCAAGGGGGCGTTTTGGTAGGGTAGCGAATTCGGGATGGGGGTGGGGTGGGGCGTGGTTACAGGATGACCAGCTTCACATTATAATGAAAAACAAATGGCCGGCTCGAACGAGCATTTCACCGGCCGGACTTGGTCCATTTATTTTTAGGACCAAGTCTGAAAAAAGTGCCCCAACTGACCAGATGACCACCAGAGGGAAGCAAGGACCACCTCCCCTTACTCCCCCAGTGGTCACCAACCCCGCCCCCCCCCAAAAAAAAACTAAAACTTTTTTTGCCAGCCTGTATGTCAGCCTGACATGTCATACCCAGCTCCTTGACAGTAGTATGCAGGTCCCTGGAGCAGTTTTTTGTGGGTACAGTGCACTTCAGGCAGGTGGACCCAGGCCCATAACTGTTCCACTTGTGGTGGTTACTGTTGAGCCCTCCAAACCCCCCAAAACCCACTGTACCCACATGTAGGTGCCCCCCTTCACCCCTTAGGGCTAAGGTAATGGTGTACAGTTGTGCAGAGTGGGTTTTGGGGGGGATTTGGGGAGCTCAGCACCCAAGGTAAGGGTGCTATGCACCTGGAAGCTATTTTTGTTATTTTTTTAATTTTTAAAGTGTCCCCTAGGGTGCCCGGTTGGTGTCCTGGCATGTCAGAGGGCCAGTGCACTACAAATGCTGGCTCCTCCCACGACCAAATGCCTTGCATTTCACCGGGTTTGAGATGGCTGGGCCCGGTTTCCATTATGGCTGGAAAACGAAGCCGGCCATCTCATGTAAACCCGGTGAGCGATTTGGCCGGTGCCAAGCATATTTCGAAAATACGCTTGGCTCCGCCCCCTCATGGAGCCAGTCCCATTCGACTATGCCCCTCAATGAGTGCCTTCTTAAACTCAAGAAACACTACACAACTCCCAGAGAGCATTAGACTTTAGCCATTCAACAGGTGTCATACATGGATGAATGGTTTCACTTACAGCCTCAAATTAATATGTTTAAATTTATTTATTAGTTTCATTTAAATACAAAGATACCATCTTTGATAAGATACACCAATATCACCAATATTTTACAAAGGAAAATCATCTTCAAACATTATTTGAACATTATCTTAGATTTATAGTCCACAAAAAAATTTTTGGGAATTCAAAATAGTTTGAAAAACCAATGGAAGTTGGAAATTAAACATTTGTAAGTCTTGAAAAAGATTGGCAGGAGGTTACACTTTAATTATACAACCTTTTCTTTATATGGGCTCAACCTTTATCACCTTGTGCATTAAGGAAAGTGCGTAATTGTTCAGGCTCAAAGAAAATGTATCTTTTTTTCATTCAAAGTCAACAAACATTTACAGGGAAAACGTAATTGAAATTTTGCCTTAATAGCCAAAGATTCTTGTTTCATCTCAAGATCTTGTTTTTGATATTTTCTATTGTATTGTGCAAGTTCATTTGCAGATGATGATGTTCATTTGTTGTTAGAACGTTTTGGGTTTTTAAGAGACTGCTCATGATTTCGAATATTTGTTTCATGTTGCTGAGTTCTGGCTTTATATATGTGCTGTAGTGTGGTGCCTTGGCTTTCTTTATGCTTTGGTTGTATTTTTCTTATGGCTTTCCTCCATATGGCTTTGTTTATGTCTGTTTTGTTTTTGGCCCATTTTTTTCTAGTTTCCTACAAAGTTTTTTCATATGTAGTAGTTCATCATTGAACCATGGCCATGGTTGTTTCTTGCTGATTGTTTTTCTTTTTAAGTGGTACTATTTTATTCAGCGTGTTTTCGCTTACTTCATCTCAGTTTCTCATGAAGTGTGTGTTGTTGAGTGATATGTTTCTTTGGTCATGTAGCACTGCCATCCAGAAGGTGTGCTCGTCCACCTTGTGATTGTGTATGGTGTTCTTGGTTCTCTGTTCTTGCAGTTTTCTTTCCATTGGAATATAAATATGAGTTTCTTATGGTCTGACCATAGCATCTCTTCCCAGTTATGATTTTCTAGTAAGTGGTTACTATTGTCAGTGAACCTGTGTTCTAGTAAGTCTAATTAATAGGTGACCTTTTGTGTGGGATGAGGTGGCTTGTGCTGTTTTGAAGTTCCATTGGTTTAGAAATTCCATTACAGTTCTAGTGTTGGTGTTATGCTGTTTTTCTAGGTGTAAATTTATATTACCTAGGAGAAGGACCTCAGTTTGGTTTGTGCAGATGTTTGATACAAAGTCTAGGAAATCGTCTTGCACATTTGACCAGCTTCCTGGGGGACAATAGAACAGTAAAAAACATATTTGACCAGTTAATGTTTTGTTTGTTATATTACATGCCAAAGTTTCAATTGCTGATGATGTATGTTTGGGAACATTCTCTACTGTGAAGAGGATTTATTTATTAGTGCAACTCCGCCTCCTTTTGGTTGTTAATGTGTATTATTATGTATCTCAATGGGCAGAGGTCGAGCAGTACTGGGTCATCTTAAAATTGATGATAATGCAAAAATATTAAAAACATCTTTCCTTTTAATAACAATATTGCTGCAAGAAAAATTATCAAAAGCTTATTTAGGACTTAAGCATGAAATATGGCATGGTGTCAGTGTTAGTAATTATTTAGATTGTTATAGAGAAACAAAAACACAGAAATGTAAATCATGATGGCAAAAAAGACCATATTGTCTATGCAGTCTGCCAATGCAAACAGCCTAACCTTGACCATCTTTTCTTCTCCCTCAAAGATCCTCTGTACTAGTCTCATTTTTTCTTGAATTCAGAATATGTCCTTGTCTCTAATACCTCCACTGAGAAGCTGTTCCATGTGTCTACCACTTTTTCCACAAGGAAATATTTTCTTAGGTTACTTTTGATCTGATCCGTTACCCTCATTCTATCACCCCTCATTGGACTCGGTGCTAGATGTGAAGTAAATAGGGGATTTTGTATACTTATCTGTCCCACTCTTGTGTTTTGTATTTGATAGTTTTCTGGATTCTCACCATCTATCTGTTCCTCTGTAAAGTTGCAATCTACTTCCTGCTTGATTAAGAACTACTGACTAATGGAATCTCTCCATGAATTCCAAGGTCCTCTGCCTCAGGGAGAGTTAACCTTATAATTGCTTTAAAGTCAGATGTTAAAAGAATTTTAAAGCCATGCTAATTGGATAGTGTTATTACAGTTTGATATTTCAGCTCCATTTGATACAGTTGATAATTCTTTACTACAGGAGAGGTTCAGTGAAATAGCTATTACAAGTACTGCTCTTGGTTGGTTTGGTGATATTTATTTTTGGTCAGCCTAACCTATTGTGTTTTGAAGAACGTAAAGCAATTATCTACTTGACAACCATTTTGTGGAGTGTCTCAGGGTTCTCTGCTGTCACCAGTTTTGTTTAACATCTTAAGTGCTACCTATGTTAAGATCACTAACTGTATTGATAGGATAAGAGCTAGTCTCTCATTTGCTGAAGCTAAACACTAATAAGACTAAAGTTCAGTAATACCCTAGTCTATCTACCAACTAGTATTCTTTTGGGATGGTGAGATATTGCCAGTTAAGAAAAAGAGCAAGAGTTTTAGGGGTGATTTTAGTTAATTCATTAACGTTGGAGCCTCAGATTAATAATTTGTTCAGAAAAGTTTATTTTAAATTAAGGCAGCTCAAATTGGTGAGATCATACTTATATAATGATCACTTTGCCTTATTGGTCCAATTGCTAATACTTGCCCAGATTATTGCAATTCAATGTTTTGTTGAATTTCCACTACATTACAGGAGAAACAATTATTTCAAAACACTGCTGCTAAACTGATATTTAGAATGAAGAAATATGATAGAGTTACACCTTTATTGACAGACTTCATTGGTTCCCAATTCAATTGTGGGTCACTTTTAAAGATAGAATTTGAAACACAAAGGAGCTGATTTGAAAAGAATATGGACATCTCAAAAGGCCCAAATTGGTATCTATGTGCTTGAAATGCCCAAATCTTGATTTTGCAAAGGCAAAAAAGAGACATCCATCACTTCAGTGCATTCAAATAGCAAGGTGGCATGTTTTCGGCATGTTTTTTGTTTGTTTGTTTGTGGAGGGGGCGGACCCTCCAGGATACATGACAAACTTGATCGACCTAACAACTAGAAACACATCCGAATCAACACAAGCGTACCTAAATCTGCACTACCCAAGCTGCAAAGGACTCAAATACAAATCAACTTACACGTCCAGTTTTTCCTACATAAGCACACAACTGTGGAACGCATTACCAAAAGCCTTGAAAACTATGAACGACCACCTAAACTTCCGGAAAACACTAAAAACTAACCTGTTTAAAAAGGCATACCCTACCGATCCAACATAAATGCCTGATCTTTGCAACACAACAAAACTAAAGAACATAATGGACATAACACAACTCTTCCGTTGTACGATTCCCTAGTGTGGCTGTGCCACATGAACTTTATTGTACCACAACATCACTTTGTATTTGTTTACACCAGAGTCTGTAACGCCTCTCCGGTACTAAGTAAGCCACATTGAGCCTACAAATAGGTGGGAAAATATGGGATATAAATGTAACAAATAAATAAATAATCAGGACATCCAACAGCAATTACCGAATGGGAAGAAATATCCAAGCCTAAAAAGAAAGGCCTGTTTCGGTCATGTCCAGGGTACAGAAAGGTTTTTTGATTGAGCAGCTGACCACTGGAGGGATTAAGGCATGACACCTCCTTGATCCCCCACTGATTACTGTCCTCCTCCCTCTCTCCTGAAACTGAAACTGAAAAGGGATGCCAGGCTATATGACAGCTTCAGGTATTATGGGCATTCTTAGCAAAGTAGGAAACAAGTCTGAGGAATAGCCTAGTGGTTAAGGCAGTGGACATTTTTTTTAAAGCTTTCTCACTGTCAATGGTTTACGCTTTAAACAAATCTTAGATTACATTGCTGGTTTATTGCAGAGCCAGTTAGCACTTCATCACTGCAGGTTGATTATTGCAATCTGTCTTCCTTTAATTTCTTTGAACAGCTTATTAAGGTTTGTTTCTAGAGACTGAATGCTAGTGCTTTTTTTTTTTAAGTCTGGAAGGTATTGGTTTCTTTACAAATTGAGGCAATTTTCTAATGAAATGCCTAGGTTTAGGTTTACATGTGGAAATGGCAGTATTTTAGAAAACAAGTTGGCAATTGGTTTACAAGTGCCAGACCAGCAAACAAAAGATCAAACCAAAGCAATTCAATAAAATCCAAAATATAATTTATTGAGGTAACAGCAACACAGAATTGGCTACACAAGCAGTGACAAAGGCAGAGAGACATTTTTACCAGGTTTAGTGTTGAGATCAAATTATGTCAGTTTAGTACCGCTTGCCTCTGTCGCATCCCAGCAAAGGGCATAACTTGGCCAAATCAGAAAACTGTTTGAAACCCATCCTGTGTTGCTACCTTAATAAATTTTATTTTTGATTTTATTGAATTACTTTGGTCTGATTTTTTTGAATGACAGTATTTTATTCATTTATGCACATATGTAGTCATGGGCTCTTTGCCCTAGTCATGATTTTATAGACTTGCACATAGAGGAGCCCTTTTACAAAGCAGTGTTAAGCCCAATGTGGGCTCGCTAAAAGGGAAGTACCGCCAGGCTACTGCAGCAGCCCAGCAAGTAGTTCCCACCCCTAGTGCGTGCCATTTTCATTTTTTAGTGCCGGTGTGTACCCGGCGGTAATCCTGCCTAATTACCACTGGGGTAGCACGAGAGCCTTTGCCGCCACCTCAATAGGTGGTGGTAAGTGCTCCTACCTGAAATGGGCTTGCAGCAAGTGCCCACGCATCCATTTCTTTAAAATAAAACCCTGCCTTGTACCCACTGCAGTAAAAGGGGGTCTCGATGTGCATCAAAAACACTCGCTGATGCCAGCGCAGGTCCCCTTTTCCCTCAGCTTCATAAAAGGACCCCAGAATCAAAAGCCTTGAAAAATACGAATGACCACCTAAACTTTCGGAAAAACCTAAAAACTCACCTGTTCAAAAAGGCTTACCCCACCGATCCAACATAAATGTCCGATCCCTAAACTAAATCATGTTATAAACTGGACACAAATCTTCCATTGCACAATCCATTGTGGTTTGCGCCACATTATCTCTATTGAACTACCTAACCACACCATTACCTTGTATTTGTCAACACTGGAGACCGCAAGTGCTGCTCTGGAACTATGTAAGCCACATTGAGCTTACAAATAGGTGGGAAAATGTGGGATGCAAATGTAAAATAAATAAAATAAATAAATCAGGATGGCATACACACTACACAGTACCATGAGGCTGCCGCTAGAAGTTACAGCAGCCATTTGGACTCCGGAACCGTCATGGGCAGAAGCGAGTGGGGATTGTTTCTGATCCAACGTCTCATCAGACTACCTGGAAACCTATAGTAGGTTTGGGGGAAGGCTACAGGGAAATGGAGTGACTCCAGAATTAGCGTTGATCTTGGGATGGAGGGGTTTCAGGAGGGCTACAATCATGTATGTGTGTGTGTGGGGGGGGGGGGGTGGAATCGAAAAGCAACAATCAATTGTGGATAGGGGTAGTCAGGAGGGCTAGGATCATGTGTGTGTTTGTGAGGGGGCCATTGGAAGTAGAGATGCTCTGCTCTGGAAAGGTGAGCTCACCTGGGAATGGGATTTGTTAGTAGAATCAGCCACAAAGCTCAGCCGATATTCAGCTCTCTGCCCAGTTAGCAAAACAGGCAACCAGCTGAATATCACACTTGCCAACTGGATTTTGGTCATGCCCCAGAACCCGCACAGAGCCCTGATATTCACTGCCAGTGGCCACATAGCTGCCGGGACTGAATATTGGAGCTGAATTCAGCCAGCGGTTATAAATGTTTAAAACAATGCTGACTGCCACTGGCTGAATATTGACTGGACCTTCTTCAAAGGAAAAAGAAAATATTATAACCTAATAAGTCCAACTCTAAATTTAACATAGGCTCTCTGGAGAAAGGATCTATAGTTTGTGGGAGCTCTCATATTTGAAAGAAATTGACAAAATGGAAGTACTTCAGAAAATAGTCACTGAAGTGTTTTAAAGTCTGCAACATAAACTCTAGAAAGAAATGTTTAAGCCACTCAAAAAAAAATGGCATCAGAACAGAGATATTGAAACACCTATTTGGTTGGGATGGGGTCAAACAAACCAACATCCACCCCTTACCCTAAGCTCTTTAGTTGTTGATGCTGTGTGGGGCAAAAATATTGGTGAGGTCATCATGCTGGTGTCTCACCCCATTTCTGCTGCCTATAGGTTAAAAGGTGAAATTTCCAAAAATACAAACTGCAATGACTAGTGGTCATATTGTGATATTGCAGAAAGAAAGGTATAGAGGAAACATGAGAAAATTCTTTATTTTTTATTCAAATTTGCTAGACCGCTGTAGCTGAGAACAGAACTAAGCAGTTTACAGATTTTCACTGCAATCACAGCGTTTTTATGAGAGACTGATCAAAGAATCTAGCTTGCAATGTTTTAACAGCTGTACCAGTCAGGCTAATTTTGGAATTTTATATTAACTGGTGACCCACTGCCCATAGCACAGCCGTTTTGTACTGGTGAAACATGGCTATGTCGGGTATTTTATAGTGAAAGAATACAGGTAAGGAGGAAGCCTATTAACTTAGAATGCTAACATAAGAATCTTATACTTCACTTCATACAAAACTGGGAGCCAGTGATGGTCTTTAAGAAGGGTGGGATATACTGTTGTGCTTCCCATTGTGACATAGAAGTTTGATTGCGGTGTTTTGCAATGATTGGAGCTTCTTAAGAGAAACCTAATTCCAGTAAAACTTATATTGCATTAATCAATTTTGGACATAAGGAAAGAATAAGATCATGGAAGGTGTCATGATTGAAAAAGTTGTGGCCTGATCATAGCTGTCTAAGCCTAAAGAAGCAGGATTTGACCAGAGAGGAAATATGAGTTGAAAAAGTGAGCTGGGAGTCAATTATTACCCCAAGTAGCAGAATGAACTGATTTAACAAATTTTTCTAAGAACAGAAAATCAACGCTAGGACTATTTTGGCAGCCTGTAAACTAACATGCCACAGTTTTATCTGAGTTAAAGATCATAAGATGCAAAGAAAGCCAATGAGACACTGCATCAGGGGCGTAGCCACGGGTGGGCCTGGATGGGCCTAGGCCCACCCAGTTTGGGTTCAGGCCCACCCAGCAGCGGAGCGGAGGGAGCAGGCAGCGCTGATCCTGCATCTGCCTCCTTCTCTCTGACGGCAGCGCTTCCCAAACGCTGCCTCCGCTGCCACGATCTACCTCCTCCCTCTGTCTCACTCAACAGCAGCGGTAGCGTCTTGATTCAAACACGCTGCCTCCTGCTTCTAACCCGGAAGCGTCTCCTCTGCAGGAGACGCTTCCGGGTTAGAAGCAGGAGGTAGCGTGTTTGAATCGCGACGCTACTGCTGCTGTTGAGTGAGACAGAGGGAGGAGGTAGATCGTGGCGGCAGTAGGCAGCGTCTGGGAAGCGCTGCCGTCAGAGAGAGGGCGGGCAGGTGGAATGGGAGGGAAGGCTGCATGGGGGTGAAGGAGAATCGCTGGACACATGGATGGGAGCGGAAGGGGAGGGGAGAGGGGAGAGTCACGGGATGGATGGATGGAGGTGGGGGTCAGGGGAGAGAGGAGAATTGCTGGGGATGGATGGAGGTGGGGGCAAGGGAGAGAGGAGAATTTCTGGGGATGGATGGAGGTGGGGTCAGGGGAGAGAGGAGAATTGCTGGGGATGATGGATGGATGGATGGATGGAGGTGGGGGACAAGGGAGAGAGGAGAATTTCTGGGGATGGATGGATGGAGGTGGGGGGCAGGGGAGAGGTGAATTGCTGGGGATGATGGATGGATGGAGGTGGGGGCAGGGGAGAGAGGAGAATTGCTGGGGATGGATGGAGGTGGGGGGCAGGGGAGAGAGGAGAATTGCTGGGGATGGATGGATGGAGGGGAGAGGAGAGTTGCTGGACATGGGTGGATGGAGGGGAGGGAAGAGGAGAGAGGAAGGTTGCTGGGCATGGGTGAATGGAGGGGAGGGCAGGGGGCAGAGGAGGGTTGCTGGACATGGATGGATGGAGGGAAGGGCAGGAGAGAGGAGGCTGCTGGATATGGATGGAGGAGAGGGAAGGGAGAGAGAAGAAATGCTGGACATGGATGGAGGGGAGGGAAGAGTGAGGAAGGAGATGAGGGAAAAGGAAGAGAGGAGAAAATTGCACATGAATGAAGAAAATAGGCAGAAGCTGGATCCACTGGACAGTCAAGTCTGCGGAGGACCCAGAGCAAGAAATGAAGAAGAAAGGCGGAAAGTAAAGAAATAAATGGAAAGGAAGCCCTGGAAACGGAGTAAAGAGGACAGATAGCAGCAGAATCAGATACTGGGCCAGTATGATCAGAAAAACAAAGTCACCAGACAGCAAAGGTAGAAAAAAATCATTTTATTTTCATTATAATGATTGGAACATGTCCACTTTGAGAATCAGGTGCTCAACATTAAAAGTTTATATTTATTTACTTATTTATGGCATTTTATCCCACATTAAACATGAATTAGATTGGAACCTGGGATCATTTAATGTTTTATTTCCTGGATAGAGTAATGCATTGCCTCCCCCACCCCCCAGGCTTTTCCCCAGCTATAGCCAGCTCTGCAATTTTGAGGGGAGGTGCACAGGTGGACGGGGGGGGGGGGGGGGGCGCAGAGGTGGACCGGGGAGAGAGCCTGCTGTTAAACATTTACCAGCACACCACTGTCTAGTGCCCACCCATCCAACCTGTTGGCCCACCCAAAAATTGACTTCTGGCTACGCCACTGCACTGTATGAAGACAGGATTGCAGAGGAGCAATATTTGGCAAAATCAGGTTTGTGTATAGTAAAGCAAAAGGATGTCATCCACATAAATATACATAGAAATACTGAAACTCTGGATGAGAGACGCTAATGGGCTCATGAAGAGATTAAATAGAAATGGGGATAGTACTCAGCTCTGTGAAATACCACAACAGAGTGACTGGGGGGAAGTTTCAGCAGGACAAGCTAAAACCTTGAAGGAATGGGTTGAAAGAAAAGAGGAAACCCACCGAAGAACAATGACAGAAATCCCAAGTGAAGCTAAGTTTGAAATAAGAAGGGCATGATCAATGAGATCAAAGGCTGCAGAGAAATCCAGGGAGATAGCCAATACACCATGCCCCTTGTCTAACTGGGCATGAATTTCACTTAGAACACTAGTTAATACTGTTTGGGTACTGTAGTGAGCTCTATAACTGGACTGTCTAGGATGCAAAGCAAGGGTTTTCAACACAAATGATGACAGTTGCTGAAAAACAGTTGTATTCTAGAACTATAGATAGGAAACACAGGTTGGACAGTGGGTGATAGTGTCGTTGCACCCTCCTCGTGCCTTAGTGTAGAATGTCCCCGAATACCTGAAATTACTTTCAGTACTCAGGATCACCTCACCGAGGATAGAGGAGTGGACAATTCACTAACCTCACCTCACAATCTCAAAGAAGGTGAGGGGAAAGTAAACTAGATTAGGATTTGTCCTGTCTTGGAAAGAACCAAACTGAACAATGGTTATGCAATAACAACAGTGTTTATTTTGTTCTAAATGCGGTAAGTATATATTTATATGTATTTCTATCAACACTTATAATCAATTATAATTACGGTATAACATTTAGATTCCTTAGAATTTCTTCCTTTCCAATATCCCAGTTTCCCAAAACTTCTACGTAAGCTCAACCCATATGCTTTGATTCAATACCAACTTTATATTACAGTTTTGTTTAACCCTTCTCTCTCTTCCAGAATCCTCCCTGGGATCGCTACCAAGACTTCTATCAGATAAGTATCAGTCTTTAACCATTCCCTCTGGTTAACTTCTTTCTCAACTTTTCAGTGTATTTTAATTTTGAAGAATTGATACTTTGTGTTCTCTTTTTGCTTTCCTCCCAGGACTTCAGTGACAACCCCAGCGACCAACTCAGGTAAGTATGTGTCTATTCTCTGTTCTTTCACTGTGTTGTCACTTAGCTGTAGTTGATTTTGTTGTTGTTTCTTCGGTGGTTTTTCTTGCGTGGGGGCCCAAAGCGTTTTCCAGGTTCTTCGTGCTTCAGTCCAGCTTCTTCTCCCTTAACCTCACTTCAATCAAATAAAATGGAGGAAAAACCCTACCTCCTTAACCTTAAAAGTCACTGCACTAAGTGTCTTTAAATTTCTTTTTCAAAATACTGGGCCCAATAACTCTTAGAAAATAAAAGTAGTCAAATGATTTCTTTCTTTTAAAACCTATTCTATACTTTGCTTCCCTGTTCTAATGAACCCACTCCATCAATCCAGTCACATACACATTCAAGTAACACTCTTCCTCTCATTTCCCAATTAATCCCACATTACCACCTTTTCACCCCCAGCACAACTGTTCACACTGTTCCACACCACCTCTCTTCAAGCCACCCAGATCTGATTCCAAACCTTCAGTCTTCCTTCCAAATATTCCCAACTCACACTTCCCTTTTATCCTGTCACACTTCCTTAGCACTGCACATCCCTTTCCAACTATTCCAATCACTCTACACTCACTACAATCAGTTTCTCACTTCCCTTTCCCTGCCACACAGTTTCACGCTTCCACTCTCTTCCACAGTCAGCCAGCACTCTGCCAGTGTTTCCTCAAGACGTTGCCAAGCCAACGGAAGCTTGACTGGACATTCCCACATCCCTCAACCAATCAGGAGAACCTTAAGCAGTTTTTTTTTCTACTCAGCCAGTTTAGAATTTCTAGTGAAAACTCTAAATCCCCATTTTTCTTTACTTTTTTCCCCATAGAAATTAATAGGAAATTGCTATTTTTCACCAAAATTAAAGTCAAAAATACCCCTAGCATCATCAAACTTACCAGTTAACCTAAGCACTACATTCCCAACCATGCTATATATTTATTTTTCAAATTTAACTATATTTAAACCCCTTTCCCAAACTTTCTGCTATAAAACCAAAATAAAATTCCCAATTAAATTTAAACATACCTCAAAAATTTCCTTATCCTCTCCTGCACCTGTGCCATCGAATTCAAAAATTTAACCCTAAAAATAAACCCCTTTTATGCCCCTTTTTCAAAACTCCCCCTAAAAATATTTAAATTTCAAAACTAACCCCCCAGAAAAATCAAGTAAAATTCCCCGATCCCAAATCTGCAAACAAAATTCCAATAACATTAACCCCCTGATTTTAAAAAAAATCAAAAACCCAATGTTCACATTTTAAAAATAAACTAATTAAAATTCTGGGCCAAAAGACCCCTTACCTGTTTCCTATATTTTCCCTCATGTGAAGACTGCCATCCATTCCGGTCCCGCTTGTCCTGATGCCAAAACGGATGCAAAAACAACCCCCCCCCCCCCCCCGAAAATGGCCATTTTCCTGGAGCTCTGGTTTAAAATTGAGGCCCAGGCTTCTAGGCCTCACTGGAGCTCCTCCGACGCACGTCCCCGATTCGTTCATGAGGTGCACACACTCGGCGTGCGCGCCCCCATGTCGTCTTCTCTCTCTCCTCTCCCTCCCGGCCTACAGGCCACCCTTTGGTCCCTTGAAAACGGAGCCTGAAGATTCTCCGCTCACCTGTACCCCGTTGCAACACCCCAGATCTCCCTGAACTGCCACCACCTCCTCGACCTAGGCCCGACCTGGCCCCGAAAACACCATGGACCTCCGGTCCACTTTGGACACCCCGGGTCCTCTCAAAAGCGACTGAGGATGTGCCCAACCGTCCCCGGCCCTCTACACAGCGGTGCTGCCTCGCTGCACTCCTTCTTTGGTGCTCCTTCCTCCATTCACCACCCTCCCAAACCGGACCTCTCCTCGCCGAACCCTAAACAGCCCGGGCACTCGCCAATCGCGATTGGGCCCCAAACACGCCCCAACCTACAACCAGAGGTGCCGTTCCCCTCCTGCCACATCGCTCCTGTCCTCCGTGAAGCTTGCCAGAGCCCAGACACAGCCCAAAATGAGCCCAAAAATTACCGCTGCTTCCCGCAGCGCATCTTCCTGCTGCTTTCCTCCTGCAGCCTTCCCAACACCAGAACGGTCCCACAAAATGGCCCAATGAGCGACCACAGCACCCAAGACTGGCAACTCCGCCAGTTCTGGGTACCTTCCGCTACCCAGCCAGCCACCCTGTCCCAAAAACAGCCCAAAATCGGGCCCAATTGTCTCTGGCCTCCTCCAAAATGCCCCAAAATGGCACCGGAGCCACCTGCAGAGCCCCTGAGGATACCGTGGCCCCCAAGCCCCCGAAAATCACAGTGCTGCTCCCTGCCACTCTCCTTCCTTCAACAGCCACCTCCTGCTACCCCTCAAGTTGCCGGACCACCCAGGTATGTAAAAAAAAATTATCTTTCTTTCTCCAGGTTAAAATAGTGCTTAGGAACTAAAAAAAGTTGGCAAAGGCTTCTGCCGAGGGCCTGGCTGACAAGGAATGGTTAATGACTGAAATACAGAATATATTTCCTTGGAAGGACAAGTAGCAGACAAGATGCACTGATGAAAATAAGGAGCTTTGGCTTGCTTAAGGTGGTAGTTGAACTCAGAATGACATGATCGACAGTGTTTGAAATCCACTGAGGATCCAGATTTTTGCCAGAGATGCTCAGCCCTACGCACCCGCTGCTTTAACAGACACAGGTCATAGTGATACCAAGGGTGGAATTGATGAGAGAAGGCAGAATGATACTTGAGAGGAAGGCTGACAGTCGTTCAAAAGTGCATGGTTCGGACCAAGATATCTTTCAAAAATATCACCAAAACAGGTTGCAATAGCAACCATAGTAGACTAGGTGTCTTTAAATTAAAAACAGACAGATCTTTAAGACTGAAAATTATTACTGTCAACTGCTAACCAAGGTGTAAATAGGTATAACAATACATAGTTTGAAATGTCTATATGCAAATGCTAGAAGCCTAAGAAATAAGATGGAACAGTTGCACTAAATAAAAAAAATAGATATAATAGGCATCTCTGTGACCTGGTGGAAGGAGGATAACCAGTGGGACACTGGCATACCAGGGTACAAATTATATCATAGTGATAGGATGGATTGAATTGGTGGAGGGGTAGCACTATATGTTAAGGTGGGCCTTGAATCAAATAGACTAAAATTCTAAAGGACAAAAAACAATCTTGGAATCCCTATAGACTGAAATTCCATGTGTAAAGGAGAAAAGGACAGTGATAGGAGTTTACTTCCATCCACCTGGCCAGGATGAATAGACAGGTGTTGAAATGTTATCTGAAATTAGGGTGGCTATCAAACTGGGAAACAATAATAATGGGTGATTTCAATTACCCCGATATTGACTGGGTAAACTTAACAGGACATGATAGGGAGGTAAAATTCTTTAATGCAAGGTTCCACATTAGGAGTCACTGACCAAGAAAGAGATCTAGGTGTCATCTTTCCGAAATTTCAGAAACAAGTGTTCCAAAGGAATAGGGCCTGTAAATAAAAGGCACTCTTCCTTGTAGATTCAAAATGTGCCATTACATGGTTTAAGAAGTACCAACCAATGATCATTGATAAAACGCAAAAGTTTGAGGGGAGACATAGGGCATAACCAGCGCCAACATATAAGATGGCTGTCCGCCATAAAGAGCTTAATGCACTAAAGCCAGAAATTTTAATTAAATTCTGAATTCACATGGGAGCCAGTGGAAATGCATCAATAAAGGGATGTGTCAATCAGATCTCTTAATTCGATACAGAATACAATCAACAGTATTCTGTAGAGTTTGTAAATGCTTTAAACTATAATATGGCAGGCCTGCATAAATCAAATTGCAGTGATTAAGTCCTGAACCAAGAAATGCATCTTAACTACTTTAATTACTCTGGCAATTTGCTGGAGAAAAAAAGATAATTGAGAATCCAATATCACCCCAAGGTATTTAAGTTATTCCACTATTATACTAATATAATAGGTGAACAAGACTGACAAGGAACCAAAGGTAGATAATGTAGTCATCCAGTTAACCAGCAAGCAATTATCTTTGAGGGGTTCAATAAAAGATGGTGAGAAACAAACCAAGAGGACACAGCATCCAAACAAGATTGCATATGTTGTATAGATTGGGTTCTCACTGTCAGTATACCAAATCAAGAGATTGTCATAATTACCACTAATGTCATGTTCTTGTACTAGGGTTGCTAATGGATTAAAAAAAAAAAAGATTTAGAAACAAAGGGGACAGAACAGATCCTTGTGGACAACACAAATAAGAGGATATGGAGGTAACTGGCCAGATATTGTTGCTACTGTGAATTAACGGGTCTGCAGAAAGGACTATGCACAAGTAAATGCTGGGGGTAATATTCAGCCTGTTTTAGGTCAGTGTTTTTTATGCCACTTATTACTGTAGTCAGAACTGAGAATCAGGAGCACTTTCTTGGGGGTGGGGGGAGGGAAGATAACTTCCTTCCTTATATGAAAGGCTGACCCATGAATCCAGATGGGCAAGATGTAAACATGTGATAAGTGCCAAGCTTACTGCACTGTAGTAGAAGGGATGTTATGTTAGTTAAATGGGTATTTGCAGAATACCGTTTAGGTGGAATTTTGGCATTTATGCGTATATGTTTGTACATAACCACATACATGTTATTCTATACATTTACATACATATCATCAGATTCTATATAGGTTGCCCGAAGTTGGGTTTCCACATTTGCTTGTGGATCCCAGATTTGCATGTTAATGAGTGTTAATCAATTATTGGAGTTCATTGGAGCTCATTGGTAGTTAATTGGCAGTAATTAGAAGTTATAAATGCAACTGCCCTATGTCCTATTCTATAACATGCACACCTAAATTTCATAGCGTGCAACTCAAAGGGGGCATGGCCATGGGAGGGGTATGGGCAGATTAGGGGCTTTCCCAGGAATCCACATTAACTGCTGGATTCTATATATCTCGCCTAGCATGCCACACTGAAATCTAAGCATATTCCATAACAATGAGGCAACTTAATTGGCTTAACAAGCTAATCAGCACTTAAGAAGCAATAATAATGAGCACTAATTGGCAATAATTAGAATTTATATGCACAACTTACTAAGCACATTCTATAATGAACTGCGCCTAAATTCTAATGTGTGCAATTCAAAAGGGATATGGTTCTGGGTGTGGAAATGGGCATGGGCATTCTAAAATTTACATGCGTAGTTATAGAATATGGCCCAGTGCGTATAAATGTATGTGCAGGAATTTGCACCGCATTTTCGTTGGTGTAAATGGAGGCACATCATTTTAGGCGCTGGAAAATCAACTAAGCGTATTTTATATACCATACCTAAATCTAGGTGCCACTTATAGAATACACTTAGCCAGAAATGTTTACCACATGGATTTTTTGGGTGCCTTATATAGAATCTGGCCATAAGTGCTATTCTATAAAGGTTGCTTTACACCACGTGACCTTTATGAAATTGGCGCTTAGTGCGAATCTTAATGGCATCTAATTTGGGGTGCCATGTACTGAACCTGGTCCGTAATGCACATGCAAATGTGAACACCTAGTTTATCAAATTTATCTTCAAAATTTAAAGGTGGTATTATTAAAATGGCCAAATAATGCCCTCTAAATCACTATTTTCCCGGATATATAGCTTTAAAAGTTGTCTTGGTGAAGTGTCAGACAAATATATTATATATGTTAGCTATATTAAATATATTGATTATATAGGAATGAATTCACAAAATAGTTTCAGGTACAATCACATTACTTTAACCTGTACTATGAAGATTTCAATTATGTTACTTTTCACATGCATCCGTTATTAGTTGGTGTGGATTCAAGCAAGATAAATATTGACATCCAAATTCAATTGGAATTTCAGCAGATGGTGTTCATGTAAAATCAGAAGTTCAGCTAATATTAGCTAGCATTCGTGATTGCTTCCCAATAACACAGCCAAGCTGGTTAGCTTTCTAAAATAGTAAGATATTTCCTTGCCAGAACTAGAGTCCTTGGAGATGTTTTGATTGTGTTTAAAATTGCAGAACAATATGCACATTATTTAGAGAGGCAGAGGTATAATTTTGCTTTTAAAAGTGTTGAGTATATTCAACATCTGTTGGTTTCATGTAATGCTCAGTTTTGCACCAAAAATGAAAATACTAATATCCAATTTACTATTAGGAGAGCATGGTTGGTCAGTTGGATAATTATTTATGTTTGTTCTGTATGGTTTCCTAATAGTTTAGTTTCAGTTTAAAAGGCAAATGATTTTTATAGCACAGTTTGAGTCTCAAGGTCTTTTCAAGGCTGCTCCTCATTTACTGAAGAATATTTTGTTGTACCCTTCTAAATCAAAAGCTAGTGATATTAAGACATGTGTATGTCAATTGCTAGGTCTAGACACTAAGGAACAGGTAAGAAAATCCATGGTGGTTTTTTTTTTTTTTTTTAGTTCCTGCTTCCAAACATTCGATGAGCCTGTTTGCTAAAGTGCAGGGTTACCAAGAGACAAAGCCAGGCCTGGAGCAAACACCCCTTTCAGACTCACCCCCCTCCTCTAGGCCTGCTTACTTGTCTCCTCTCTTGCTCCGCTTTGCTGCACAGGTCCTTCTTCCTGCTGCTTTCAATCAGGAAGTACTTCACACAGAAGGCGGGACATGGCAGGAAGAAGGACCCCTGGTCGGCAAAGTAGAGTTAATGTGATAGCGCAATAACTCTGACCTGCTGCACACAGGAGCAGGAGAGCCATGCCAGCGCCGAGCGGGCCCCCCATGGAGGCCGGGCACTGGGGAATGTTGGCCCCCCTGCTCCCCCTCTCAGTGTCCCTGCTAAAGTGCAGTAAAGTTCTGCAGTCTCTGTGTGCTAAAGTTGCAAAACTTAACTCACATAACCGCAAGCCTTGGCATTTTGGCCAGCATCTTTCCATGCATTTACTAGACAGGACATATTTTTACTGCTTTGCTGAAAACACAGATTCATCTTCAATATCTGCAATGCACATACTATGGCCTCTGTCCTAAAAAGAACCCCCTGACAGTTCCCCAAAATGTTAAATAAATCCCCACGCCTCCTAACAGATCTATAATAACTCCCAAAACATTGAAAAACTACACTGACTATACCAGTATCTTACAGGGCTACATTTCAAACTCTGTGCTTGATTTTCAAGGCCCTCAGACAAAATGGGCCAGAGAATAAATTAGTCCTTTGCACACCTCTGAGGTCTCAAAGATCCTGTCAAAGAGCATCACTCTCTGTACCCTCATCAAAAGAAATTGTACGATGTGATACCTGTCAGCGAGCCTTCTCAGGAGTAGTCCCCACACTCTGGAAGTTACTCCCAGAGGGGCTACGTCTAACTCAAGACCACCTCTACTTCAGAAAGCAGGTGAAAGCCTGGCTCTTCTCCCAAGCTTTTAATACGTAATGGGCCAGATTGTACATATGGTGCCTAGATCTACGCGCAGAAATCCAGGTGCATTCTACAACTATGTGCATAACTTAATTGGCTCATTAAGCAAATTAGCATTTTTAACAGCACTTAACAAGCAATAATGAGCACTGACAATAATTGCAAGTAACACGCAGAACTCAGTAAGCACATTCAATAAGATTACCACTAGCAGTCAGAAGCATCATTTTGATCCCAGGCTGCTGGGGGCAGAAGTATTTGGGAATCACTTTTGTTCACCACTATCCACCAGACAACCCCTGGTAAGAACCAATGAGGCTGTTGGGGGGGGGAGGGGTTTTTTAGAGCCTACTGGAGAGGATTCAGGGCTATGGGATATGTTGAGATAGTTGGATGGGTCAGGGCATAGGAGTTTGTTGGGGGTGTTAGAGGGTGTCAGGGAGAATCTTTTGACATGTAACACCATGGTATTGTTTAATAGCACAGATGTAATTTTCCAATTTTCAGGGTTTTTTTTTTCAAATTTGTTTCACACTTGACCCAATATTCAACAGCACTTATGGGGTTAATAGAAGCTGCTCATTACAGATTGCCTCAACACTATTCAGAGAGCGCTTGGGTGGTCTGTGGTTGAGCGGGAAATAATCCAGACAGCAATTATATTCAGTGTTGCTTTCCAGATAACTAAATAACAGGACTAAACAGCAGAAAAGGAGATCTGGAAAGCCGCGCTGAATATTGCCACAATTCAGACAATTATGGCACTCACTGTAGAACCCAACATTAACATCACCAACTATCTGGACAGTGGCACTGTATATATGGATTATTTTCAGCCATGGTGGCTGGCTTTAAAAAGAAAAATAAAACTGCTGACTAAAGAGACTGAATAGTGATCCAATAATTATTTTAATAAAACTAAAAAAAGCCCATGAGAACCTACTCAAATCAGGTATACATGGTAATTTGTAGGTTAGTGCACATTAAATCAATTTTGTGCTCATTAACAAGCTGATTGAATACTAATAGATGCATTCCCCTACCATTTACCCTCAGCCTGGCTTCAATTCTTGGTATGATACCATGATTCTTGTGCCTTCTAGTTTAATTCCCCCCGATAGTCAAAGTTATGTAACCGTCCAGAAACGGCCATTGACTGGTTAAATAGCATTTCAGGGCCTAACTGCAAATATTCCGTGTGAGGTAACCGGTTATCACCAGAAACTTAACCGTCTATATTGCGCAATAACTGGCAATATTCAATGCTGACTGGCTAAGTTTAGCAGGCAAATTTGACCACATAAATAGCAGTCCTATCTTTGCACGCTATTTACCAGCCAGCACTGTATATTCACTTAGCTGGTTATATTAGCACCGGCCAAAAACAAAAAGAGGATTGTCAATGCCAGTGACCAAAAATGGCCTGGCATTGAATATCCGGGGTCAGCACTGACTGCGCACTTATGCAGGCTGCCTCCCTTTGCCTGAATATCAGCTCCATTTTATTTAACCAAAAAGTCAGGAAAACTAAACTTAGGGGCTCTTTTACTAAGCCGCGTGGGCACCTATGCGCGCCCAATGTGTGTCAATTTTGAGTTACCACCCGGCTACCGTGTGGCTCTTGTGGTATTTTCATTTATGACTAGTGTCCGCCAAGTGCCCTGAAAAATATTTTTATTTTCTGGCAGGCGGTAATCGGGTGATAATCGCCATTCGACATGTGTAGACCATTATTGCCCGGTTACCTCGTGAGACCTTACCGCTAGGTCAATGGCTGGCAATAAGGTCTCAGATCCAAAATGGAAGTGCGGCAATTTCCTTTTTGACACACGTCAATTTTCAGCAAAGATTTTTTTAAAAAGGTATTTTTTACAGGTGCGCTGAAAAATGATTCTGCCCGCACCCAAAACACACATCTACACTACCGCAGGCTGTTTTTTCAGTGCGCCTTTGTGAAACAGCCCCTATATAACGCAGTACATAATTGTAAACCTCTATGAGAGATAAATGGTGTATCCATATGTTCTTACTATCCCTATTTCTTATTGAAGTCCTAAGTATCAGCAGGAATAGAGAATACTGTTGAATGTTGCAGGAAACAAATGCTTGATTACTTTTACACATTCTTTTCTTCCTGATTCTGTCCACGTTTGCTGTTTTTGTTTATTCATTCGATATCACCTGCAGGGCGCACTGAGAGTATCAAATGCTCATTCCTTTCCCTTGTTATCAGTGAAAGAAACACAGGGAGAATATGAATGTTTACCCACTTTTGCCTCCGGAGAACTTGCTTCTGTCTTCTCCATTGTCAAAAGCTCTTTGATCTTGGTTCAGAGTTCAGTGTCTTCAAGGTTTCTTTTATTACTCTGTTTCTTATCTCTTTTCTGTAAGATTCTGCCATTATTTGTAAAACAGATTCAAACAGAATCATCATTGGACAGAAGCAAACATTATAAAAGTATCCTGGTAGGACTGGAAACTTGCTAGATTTGACTCAGAGTTTTCAAGTTCTCAAATCAGCAGGTTCTCAAGCTTCCCCCCTCCCCCAGGTGTGTGAAATGTGTGAGCAGAAGAGACATAGGAGTGGCAAAAGAACAAAGGAGAGGGGGGGAGCAATAGTGGAGCAGCAGAGAGGCAACACTGAATGGTGAAAGCTAGTGGCAATAGAACAGAGTTATAGAAGCAAAAGAGTTGGTGGCTGCTGAAGAAAATCAGCCAATGTATGATACAGTGGCATAGCCACAGGTGGGCCTGGGTGGGCCAGGGCCCACCCAATTAGGGCTCAAGCCCACCCAACAGTAGCACACATTTAGCAGTAGCTGGTGGGGATCCCAAGCTCTGCCAGCTGAAGACATCCCCCTGAAAGTAATTAAAACACTGCTCTCCATGATACTGGCACCTGTGCATACTCAGTTTTCAGCACAGGCCTACTGCAGACTGCCAAGGTGGAAAGAAGCGTTTTCCTGCCAGCTCAGATATTCTGGTGGGAGTTGGGAAGAACACTTGGTGCCCACCCATTTCTTGCCTAGGCCCACGCAGCTGGGGGGGTGCCGCACGCCTGTCGGCTCTTTGTTTTCATGCTCCCTTTGCCCTGGAACAGGTTACTTCCTGTTCCGGGGCAGAGGGAGCATGACAACGAAGAGCCGGCAGGCGCGCGGCACCCCCCCCCCCCCCAGCGGCGTGCACCCGAGGGGGGTTCTTTCGCCGGGGGATCGAGGGTTCTTTCGCAGGGGGGGGGGAGCATCGTGCTGTTCCGGGGGGGGCGCTGCACCCGGGGAGCGGGGTGCATCGGCGATCCGCCCTGGGTGTCAGCCCCCCTAGGAACGCCACTGCACAGCTAGTAAGTTTCAAATGATCAATCATTGCTCATCGGTTATTATGTTAGCAGGCAGACAGATATATGTTGGGGTGATTCCATTGGTATAACCCCTCCCTGCTATAACATGACAGAATTTCCAGGGGGGGGATGGAAAAAAAGGTACAAACTGGTCAGGAGATATCAGGAAGGCCAAATAAACAACAGACACTGGAGACCTGCCACCCAAGCTCACTTTCCACTGCAACTGTCCCTGCTGCCTTTAAACATGCTGTGGTCACACCTCTCCTTAAGAAGCTTTCACTCGACCCTACTTGTCCCTCTAATTACCGACCCATCTCCCTCCTTCCTTTTCTCTCCAAATTACTTGAGCATGCTGTTCACCGCCGCTGCCTTGATTTTCTCTCCTCCCATGCTATTCTTGACACACTACAATCTGGTTTGCGTCCTCTCCACTCAACCGAAACTGCGCTTACTAAAGTCTCCAATGACTTATTAGGTCAATATTCCATCCTCATTCTTCTTGATCTTTCCACTGTTTTTGACACTGTCGATCACAGCGTACTTCTCGATACCATGTCCTCACTTGGATTCCAGGGCTCTGTCCTTTCCTGGTTCTCTTCCTACCTCTCCCTCCGCCCTTTAGTGTTCACTCTGATGGATCCTCTTCTACTTCTATCCCTCTGCCTGTCGGCGTACCTCAGGGTTATGTTCTTGGTCCCCTCCTCTTTTCTATCTATACTTCTTCCCTTGGTTCATTAATCACATCCCATGGCTTTTCCTACCATCTCTATGCTGATGACTCCCAAATCTACCTTTCTACCCCTGATATCTCACCTTGCATCCAAACCAAAGTTTCAGCGTGCTTGTCTGACATTGCTGTCTGGATGTCTGAACGCCACCTGAAATTAAATATGACCAAAACTGAGCTTCTCATTTCTCCCCCCCCCCCCCCAAACCCACCTCCCCGCTCCTCCCGTTTTCTATTTCTGTTGATGGCTCTTTCATTCTCCCTGTCTCCTCAGCTCGAAACCTTGGGGTTATCTTTGACTCTTCTCACTCCTTCTCTGCTCATATCCAGCAGATCGCCAAGACCTATCGTTTCTTTCTTTACAACATCCGTAAAATCCGCCCCTTTCTTTCTGAGAACTCTGACCATCTGGTGACCCACTCCCCCCTTTACTCCAAGAGTAAGGCTTCCAGCCCCACATCTATTTGTACTCTTATGTCTTATTTTTGAGTGTCTTTGAAGCACCACAGCTTCTGTAATATGGGGATCAGAGCGACCTTCCAGACTCTGCTCTGTGGCTCTCTGTTTCATTGGAACATTCACAACTGGGACCACAAAGAAGAGCAGTCCTTCAAAGGATCCTTGTAGACTACACCATCCTTTCTTTAGGTGTCCCTGCCTGCCTGAGACATTTCAGCCCTGCCCACTTCTTTGCGGCAACTCTTTTGTGTAATGGGTCTTCCATGCTTAACCTATTGTCCAGCTTCTTCACAACTGAAAATCCCAGTTCAGTTAAAGGATGCTCTAGTCCCAGGCCATCTTCCATGTGGAATTGAAGCATTACATGGGGATCTGACTGTATGGTCAACATGCTGCTTCCTACTTTATCATTTTCCCTTTCTTTGTTTTCTCTGGCACTTTCTTTCTGCCTACTTAATTGTAGTCAGGAGCCTCCATGCTACATATGTAATGACCACTGTCACAGTATATTTTCATGAGGTCTTGGACATCTCTGCTCACTGTGACTATACTCTGATCCTGAGGTTCCATGTAGACTTCCAGCATCAGGCTCTTATGACTGTCACTCCTAGTGATAATCATCACTCTGTCCCTGGTGCTGCCATCATATTCCCGAAGTATACCACTCCACATATCAGCAGTCTAACTCTGAGGTCCTTGATTGACCCTCCTTCTCAGCCTTGGTCAGGTTGCTCATTTCCTAGCCTGCTCATTCTGGCCCCAGTCTTACTCGTGGCTCACACTTATTTCCTCCTGGCACAGTTTCCTTAATTGCCTGGACTCAGGCATTATAGAGTCCAGTTCTAATTCACAGCGCTCTTGGATTCTAATTCACAGTGCTCTTGAAGCAGCTGAAGCTTCTGGCTAGCAACCTGTATGGCTTCTCTCAGGCCCTTCTGGACATCAGCCCTTTTTCAAGGAACATCTTTAAACCTTCCATTTAGAAGGATAGTTTCCTCTCACAATCTTTGAGGTCCTTCATTGGCAATTGCTTCTCTTCCACCATCATCAAGGCTTTATTAATTTGGTCCTCCAACATACAAATCTGTTTCTCAAGGATGACCTTCATTTGAGAAGCCTTCTTGAGCTGGGTAACTAATGGCTTCAGCTCTTTTGAAGCTCCACTTCTGGAGACTTCCACTTGGGTCAGCTGAGCCTGGTTCTGTGCTAGCAGTTCTTGCAGGACCTGTATCTTCTTGTTCACCACTGCTTCTTCCTTTTTGAGCTTCTGCACATGTCCATACTCTATGGTAGTCTCTTGTTGCAGGATGGCTAGCTGCTGGATTAACAACCTATTCACTTTAGCCAACACTATACATTCTTGCTCCACTTCCCTAGTTGTAAAGGTTTAAAATACAAATTAGTACATGCATCCTGCTTTTCTTACATTGGCACACAACTGTGGAATACACTACCACTTACTGTAAAAAATATTCACGACCTCAACAGCTTTCGAAAATCACTAAAGACCTACCTTTTTAACAAAACTTAAGATAATAATCAATAACAGGAACTCCAACATATAATAATCAATAACAGGAACTCCATCACATCATTGCTTACTAGAGAATCTATCTGTTTTTTGATTTATCGAATTGTTTAATCAGTCTGTTTCTGATTTATTGAATTGATTATATCCATTATGTTACACTTGCTCTTTATGTAACCAATTGTTTTATCTACTCTTGATTGGCGATTGTCAGGATGTACTATTGTAAGCCACATTGAGTTAGACTCTCTAGGATTATCTGGACTCATGAGCTCTTGGGCCACTGCAGAGGAGTGGCAGCGGCAGGAAAACCACCCAAACAAGAGACAAGGCAGAACACAGATGAACTGGTAAAACCAGGACAGGAACCGCTGGGCAGAAGCTGCAGCGGAGGCGGAGCAAACTGGAACAGGCAGGGCAGGAACAACTAGGCTTCACCTGCGCTTGACCGCTGTTTCTCAGGGGTTGAGCCCCTGGATGCAGGTGGCCGGCAGTACTATTGGACAGAAGGAATAACCAGAACTACAGGGTCCAGCAGGCGGCCAGCAAAACAGCCAAGTACTCCAGGAAACAAGCAGGGTCACAGGCGGGCAGCTACAGTAGAACACTCCAGGCAACAAGCAGGGTCAAAGGCAAGCAGAAACCATAGAATACTCCAGGAAACAAGCAGGGTCAACGGCAGGCAGCAAAACAGTAGAGTAGTCAAATCCAAGCAGGGTCTAAGGCAGGCAGCAAACAGAGTAGTCAGGTCCAAGCAAAGTCTAAGGCAGACAGCAAACAGTAGAGTAGTCAGGTCAAAGCAAAGTCTAAGAGGCATATTTTCAAAGCACTTTGGGAGGCTAAGTTCCATAGGTTTCTATGGAACTTTGGGAGGCTAAGTGCTTTGAAAATAAGCCTCTAAGGCAGGCAGCAAACAGTAGAATACTCCAGGAAACAAGCAGGGTCAAGCCAGAATAAGAAGTAAGCAGGGTAGCACTGCAACAAACACTCACTGATGAGAAACTCATCAGACGACCTCTGTTGCAAAGGCAAAGCCTGAAAGTTCCCAGGTGCTTAATAAAGGCCCTACAGATGAGGTCACCAGTAAGGGTGAGGCTTGGCAGCAATAACAGCAGAGCATGGCTTGGCTGGAACAGGATCCCGGAATGGACTAGCCTGGACTGGAACAGATTTCATGATTTTCCCACAGGCTTCAGGATTTACAAACAGACTTGACTTGGCTGGAGGGACCCCAAAGCAATTCTGACAAGGAATATAGTCACAATCATGACAAAAGCGCTGTTAAGGAAGGCTAAGAAGGACTTCAAAAAAAATTGCGTTGGAGGCAAAAACACATAGTAAAATTTTGTTTAGGTATATTAAAAGCAGGAAGCCGGCAAAAGAATCGGTTGGACCGCTAGATGACCGAGGAGTAAAAGGGGCAATCAGGGAAGACAAAGCCATAGTGGAGAGGTTAAATGAATTATTTGCTTCGGTCTTCACCGAGGAAGATTTGGGTGGTATTCGAAGCTGACGAGTCAGAGAAACTTAATGAATTCTCTGTAAACCTGGAGGATGTAATGGGGCAGTTCTACAAACTGAAGAGTAGCAAATCTCCTGGACCGGATGGTATTCATCCCAGAGTACTGATAGAACTCAAAAATGAGCTTGCGAAGCTATTGTTAATAATATGTAATTTATCCTTAAAATCGAGCGTGGTACCGGAAGATTGGAGGGTGGCCAATGTAACGCCGATTTTTAAAAAAGGTTCCAGAGGAGATCCTGGAAATTATACACCGATGAGTCTGACGTTGGTGCCGGGCAAAATGGTAGAGACTATTATTAAGAACAAAATTACAGAGCACATTCAAAAGCATGGATTAATGAGACAAAGTCAACATGGATTTAGTGAAGGGAAATCTTGCCTCACCAATCTACTACATTTCTTTGAAGGGGTGAACAAGCATGTGGATAAAGGTGAGCCGGTTGATATTGTGTATCTGGATTTTTAGAAGGCGTTTGACAAAGTACCTCATGAAAGACTCCAGAGGAAATTGGAGAATCATGGGATAGGAGGTAGTGTTCTATTATGGATTAAAAACTGATTAAAAGAAAACAGAGAGTAGGGTTAAATGGTCAGTATTCTCAATGGAGAAGGGTAGTTAGTGGGGTTCCCCAGGGGTCTGTGCTGGGACTGCTGCTTTTTAACATATTTATAAATGACCTAGAGATGGGAGTAACTAGTAAGGTAATTAAATTTGCTGATGACACAAAGTTATTCAAAGTCGTTAAATCGCGGGAGGATTGTGAAAAATTACAAGAGGACCTTACGAGATTGGGAGACTGGGCGTCTAAATGGCAGATGGCGTTTAATTTGAGCAAGTGCAAAGTGATGCATGTAGGAAAGAGGAACCCAAATTATAGCCACGTCATGCAAGGTTCCACATTAGGAGTCATGGACCAAGAAAGGGATCTATGTGTCGTTGTTGATGATATGTTGAAACCTTCTGCTCAGTGTGCTGCTGCGGCTAAGAAAGCAAATAGAATGTTAGGTATTATTAGGAAAGGAATGGAAAACAAAAATGAGGATGTTATAATGCCTCTGTATCGCTCCATGGTGCAACCGTACCTCGAATATTGTGTTCAATTCTGGTCGCCGCATCTCAAAAAAGATATAGTGGAATTAGAAAAGGTGCAGAGAAGGGCGATGAAAATGATAAAGGGGATGGGACAAATTCCCTATGAGGAAAGGCTAAAGCAGCTAAGGCTCTTCAGCTTGGAGAAAAGTGACTGAGGGGAGATATGATAGAGGCCTATAAAATAATGAGTGGAGTTGAAGGGTAAATGTGAAGCGTCTGTTCACGCTTTCCAAAAATTCTAGGACTAGGGGGCATGCGATGAAGCTTCAATGTAGCAAATTTAAAACGAATCAGAGAACATTTTTCTTCACTCAACGTGTAATTAAACTCTGGAATTCGTTGCCAGAGAATGTGGTAAAGGCGGTTAGCTTAACGGAGTTTAAAAAAAGGTTTGGGCAGCTTCCTACAGGAAAAATCCATAGACCATTATTAAATGGACTTGGGGAAAATTCACTATTTCTGGGATAAGCAGTATAAAATATTTTGTACTTTTTTGGGATCTTGCCAGGTATTTGTGACCTGGATTGGCCACTGTTGGAAACAGGATGCTGGGCTTGATGGACCTTTGGTCTTTCCCAGTATGGCAATACTTATGTACTTAAAGTAGTGACTTATAGCCATTTGAACGACTGTAACTTCATTCTATGCTTCTCAATTTTAGACTTAGCTTTATTTAATTGATTCACTTGTATCCCACATTTTCCAAGCTTATGCAGGCTCAATGTGGCTAACAAAGTTACAACAGGATAAAAGTATACCAGTAAAAAAATTGACAAATTTAAATACAGAAGTAGCTAAAAAGAGAATACGGATGGGAATACAGGTGCAACAAAAGGGAAGCTGACAGAAGGTAAAAAGCAGGTAAACAAACAAAACGGAAAAAAAGGGGTTAAAGAGCATTGTGGACTTCGGGGTAGGCTTTACTAAACATATAAGTTTTTAGTAATTTTTTTAATGTTTGATGATCCGGTGTCTCATTCAGGAGTCTTGGCAAAGTATTCCAGGTTCGCGGGCTGATGAATGAAAAGGAAGAAGCGTAGATTGTCTTGTATTTTATATTCTTGCAGGAAGGATAGTGCAGATTAAGATAAGTTTGAGATGACGCCAATGAATTTCTAGGAGGTAAATCAATCAAATCACCCATATAAACTGGTGTTTCGCCATAAGCTTTGTCAATTTTAGTCTGTAATGTTTGAATCAATAGTAACATTAAATCAAGAGAACATTTATTGTTTACTATTCCACTTTTTAACAAATTATTCATCATCTAGGAATAATTTAGGACCTCATTGCATCCTCAAGTGTCTTGGAAGAATTTCTTGTTTGCAATATTGCACGAGTGCTGCACTAACCATTTCCTATCTTATCAAATATTTGTTTTCTTCCAAAGATTCACTCCATTCTCCTATGTCTACCGAAAATTGTGAGAAAGTGGGTGCCTATACTATGGCTGTACCTTGATCTGCAGAGAATCATTCATGCCGCTCTGCCATGCTTGAGACACATTAACTCCAAACAGCCCTCATTAAAGCACAAATGACATAACTTGGATAGCAAATTAGTAATAACTACATTGATCAAACTTGCTCTAAGAACTGTTAGAGAAGACACTTGGCTCAGGACTATTATTTAATTTAAACAAACAGAAGCCTCAACCACCCCATGGGAAGTCATAGATTTTCAACAAACCTCAATAGGGTTATCAATAGATTCTGCCTGCCTGAAAAAACAATGATAGAAAACAACTCCCTGTCTTGGGAGAAAAAGCCACCATTGAAAAAAGCAGTACAGATCCAAATATTTATAAATTCAATAAAAGCCAGGTGTCTACTAATCTCAGTTCTATTTTAGCCTTAAATTTATCAGTTCCATAGAATAGAGCCACAATGGGACAATAAAAAAGAGCTCAGCTTTCCAACACACTCTTTTTCACTGCTTGCGCACCAAAAATCTAGAATAATAGTGAAAAACTTTTCCTTATCTTCAGAGCTCAAATTCAATACCCCAACAAAGGGCCCCCTTATTTTGTGATAGCTGCTTCAGGAGGAGGAACAAACTTCCAGCTAGATTGTAGACTCAAGATGGCGATGAGTCAATTTGAGAACATCACTGCAGAATCGCCAATCAGCACACAGAAAAAAACTTTTTACAGTGTAAACATTTTTGAATGCAGGAAAATTGCTGGGTGGTCACACTATGAAGTCTGTAACATCACCATGTTGAAAGGTAATCTCATTCCACTTGTCATATAAACATAGATAGTAATAGCAAATAAATAAAACTGTAAAATTTCATACTGGAGTTTCAAGTATTTTGCTGTTGCTGAGAAAACAGCAAAATACTCTAGGGGTGCTACTGTTTTTTTTTTTCCTCACTCTGTAAGTGTCGGTAAGTGCTTCCCCGGTTATTCTTTTTAATGAACCAATCAACCACTAGACATCTACATATGCAAGAATAGGTGCTTGAACAGAGGAAAAAGCCTCAAACGAACTGCTAGGGTACTCCTTATGTTAACGAATCAACTTTAGGGAGACCTGCAGACTCATCACTGGCAAAAAACCTCTTGACTATTTATTTTACAGCTCTTTAATTCTCTAGTTGAAATACTTTAATGTAATTGTGGAGAAACTTAGCTTTCCAGCTGTCCAGTCATTCATTGAAGCTCTTTCAGCTACCATGGCCTGACTTTGGCCAAGGTTTCGATTTCTGCTTCAGGGTTACCATGGACTCAAGCTGGTCAGTTCTGAAAAAGAGCAACACATCAGTTATCTTGTACCGTCTTGCCAACATAACCACCCTGGTCTTCCAAGCAGTCTCATACTTGCTTTACTGGATCTGTGCTCTCGCATCTCACAGGACTAACAAAAATGGCGCGTGTTTTTAAATCCTGATGATATCACACGCCAACTGGTAAGCCCCTTTTTGTTAGTCCTGTGAGATGCGAGAGCACAGATCCAGTAAAGCAAGTATGAGACTGCTTGGAAGACCGGGGTGGTTATGTTGGCAAGACAGTACAAGATAACTGATGTGTTGCTCTTTTTCAGAACTGACCAGCTTGAGTCCACAGTAACCCTGAAGCAGAAATCGAAACCTTGGCCAAAGTCGGGCCATGGTAGCTGAAAGAGCTTCAGTGAATGACTGGACAGCTAGAAAGCTAAGTTTCTCCATAATTACATTAAAGTATTTCAACTAGAGAATTGAAGAGCTGTAAAATAAATAGGAGGTTTTTTGCCAGTGATGAGTCCGCAGGTCTCCCTAAAGTTGATTTGTTAACATAAGGAGTACCCTAGCGGTTCGTTTGAGGCTTTTCCCTCCGTTCAAGCACCTATTCTTGCATATGTAGATGTCTAGTGGTTAATTGGTTGTTTAAATAATTGAGATTCTACAAGCTTCACCACGATATTTAGCTTTATTCTTTTTAATGGCCATGCACTAACGGCAACAGAGGGTGGCTACTAAAATGGTCAGTGGTCTTCATCATAAAACCTACAGGGACAGAGTTAGAAATCTCAATAGGTATAGTTTGGAAGAAAGGTGGGAAAGGGGAGATATGGCAGTGATGTTTAAATATCTCTATGGCATAAATGCACAGGAGGTGAGTCTCTTTCAGCTGAGAAAAAAAAAGCTCTGCAATGATGGGATTTAGGATGAAGATGAGAGCGAATAAACTCAGGAGTAATCTAAGGAAATATTTCTTTTTATAAAGATGCATGGAACAGCGTCCCGGTTGAGGTGGCGGATACAAAGACTTTATCTGAGTTTTAGAAGGAATGGGACAAGCATATATGATCTTTAAGGGAGAGGAAGGGATAATAGATGGATGCACTGGGGAGGTCATCAATTTCTATGAGTCCATGTATAGGAACAAGATTGCACAGTGATAAAGATGGCTGAATCTTTGCAGATGGGGATCCTGTTCCCCATCAGCAGAAGAATCTGGTAAGGCTGTGGCAGCATAGAAGATTAGAAGAGTCCATTGGCATAACCCATCCCCTGCCAGTGCCTGCCAGCAAATTATTGGATCCCCACTGTCAGGTTCAACTGATCTTCAGTGTGGCCTTGCTCAATTCTACTATAGGCAGGGACCCTACAGGAAGTGAAAATAAAAGAAGCTGGGATGATGGGAGGGGGGATGGGGTGGAGATCATAGAGAAAAGGAGAATAGAGGGGGAGGAGGAGAATAGAGTGTGATGGTGAAGAGAATAGTTGCAGAATGAGGGTGAGAGGTGAGTAGAGGAAATGGAGGGCAGGGGTAAGTAGAGAGAGGGGCTGAAACTGAGAGTGAAAGAATGTTTCTGAGAAGAGGAGGCTGGCATTGAGAGGGAGAGAGAAAATTTTGATTGTGATGAGCCGTAGAACTAGTCCCTGGAATAGATATTCAAAATGGGGAGACCTCATTGGACTGAGGCTTATTCTATCTTATTTGGATGTGACGGTGATGGTAGAAACTGCAACAATATCATAAGTGCTTTTAGCAAATGTTTTCATTATTATTGGATTATGATATATATAAATTGGGCACAATGTTTTATGTTTAATAGTTGAACACTGCACACACAGTTACACCATTACATATCAGGGACCTATTCTATTGCTTATTTAGCACCACTGATGATCTTATACGTTAATGTATTCACCCTATGACATTATTTCATGACACTGACTATAGTATCTCTACCAGCGAATCTATACTACTGATGGGTCCCTTTGTGTTTTCTTTATATTACACTTTATTGTATTTTGTTTCTATATTTTTTTTAGTTACTAGTATAGTATTCACTTATATAAGGGGTGTTTATTGTAGTTTTTGGTTTATTGCGTATTCCCCCTTGTGGATTTTGTGTCGCATTGAGTAGATAGTGAAAAAACACACATAAATCACTACACTTATATTGCTCTCAAACTTAACACAAGTGAACACTCTCCTGTAAAGTACACACCATAGAAGATTGGTGCATACTTACAAAAAAGCATGCATGGTAGCTAGACTATTGTCATTTATGTACATAAGTGGTCTTTTATGCATGTTTTTGCTGCCTAAATTTAGGTGACTCCTTATAGAATTACTATCTAAGTAAATTTAACATTTACTAAATTTTTTAAGGAGCACTAATGAATTGAATGTCCTTTAACCAGTGCACATCCTTACCAACCATACCTTCAGGCTGAATCTTCCACACAAGTGATGTTCACAAGTGAGAGAATAGGTAACTGCCTACAGATATGCAGATGGCTAAAATCACCAATGATCTATCTGGCATATTGCACAGGCCTCACCCACATGCCTCTACTGGTATGTTACAAGCTAAATTGAACTCATTAAAGTTCTTTTAAAATGATCTTATAGTACTTATACTGCCATGCACATATCCCAGGTACCTATCAACTACTAGTCTTCTCCAAGATTTAATCTTTGATGAAATATATCACCCACTGCAGGTTGTATTCTCAAGCAGCCCAACTAGGATAAAGCTTGATCCTGGTGAGCCATGGACCAATATTGGCTCAACACAATCCAAGGTACAAGCCTCAATCTGAAGAACCTGGGTCCCTGCCTTGAACAGCAAAAAGGTGGCAGTCCTGTTGCAGACTTACAATTAAAAAAAAATCTAAGATGAATGTCCTGCTATTTAGCTTTTAAGTTGTGGCAATCACTCAATGTTGTTACTGTTTGGAACAGGAAACCTCTTTTCAGTCCTGACTTCTAAATGTTCTCTACTGACTGAACACTTTGGAGCACCTTGGGAACTCCTATGCATTTTATCATAGAACCAGAATCCTGTTAAGAACCATTTCTGACATGGTTAAAAAAAATAAAACACAAACCAACAACTGTAGTTTCTTGGCATCTTTGGTAAATGACAGCTTTATTCACAGTGCGAGGAGTTGACTGTACTCAGGGCGGGCTGTTGTGGGGATAAAATATTGGCTGATACAAGATTCTTCTCCTTTCTTACTACTAAGCTCTTACTCTTATTCCATTTTAGAAAAACATCATACTTAGGGATTTAGATAAGATGGTAACTTTGTTCCTAGTTTATATACAAAGACTTCAAGAGAGGGAATCTGAAGCAAACCCAAAAGAGCGGAAAACCACAAAATGTACAAGGAGCCTTCAAGTGTGGGGGCTTCAATATTGATTTGATGCCCCCATTCTTGGAGGATCATTGTACTTTTTGTGGTTTTCCTAGTTTACATACACTATAGCATAACCTTGTTTTAATGAACTAATATAAAAAATGAGTACAAACTAATTAGTAGCTAATTAATACAATATCAAATAGTATAGCGAGCATAAAATCTGAAGCTAATTAGTAAAAAGAACAGCATCAGCATCTCAAAAATTAAAGGGACTTTGATTCAGGCACTGAAATATCACAGTAACAAAGAAAGGCTTCAGAGGCCCAGACAAATTGTTTGTTTCTGGAAGGTTTGGGCTCCGGCATTCAGTTTACTAAGATTGTTGCTGGTCTCTCTAGCCCCCAGTTCTACCTGTGTTAACCCTGTCCCTCAGGATTACGTGCCTCAGCAACTGCATCATTTGTGAATATGAACCCTAGCTTTCTAAAAAAAAAAAAAAAAATCCATTAAATTGTGTATGCTGAGGTCCACTGTAGCATAACACTTTTTGTTATCATCCTTGGCACAGGTTTCCCAAATGCACATGATGTGTTTATCAAATGGATGAAAAGCTATTGTTAATTAACTACATATTGGTTTTTATAAGACTATTGAAACATTCATTTTCATAAGTAATTATTATTATTAATCTTTTGAGAGGAGATGATGAGCAAAGAATAACCTTGCAATCCTTTTCCTTAAATAATATTTTTCATAGTCCAATCTTTTTTCATGCATATTTCACCTTGAATCAGTTCACCATATTTTGCTATTAAAAGAGAAAGCAACATCAAAATGCCATTGATTACATTAATGACTATCAGCTTATACTCTAGACACACTGCTTTTCTTCTGATATCGCTTGATAGCTAAGTGTGGACTGACAAAATGCTGGATATTCAGATTGCAGGCTGAAACACTGTTCACAAGGAGTTGATAGAGCAAAGTTACTCACTAATAGTAGGTGTTCTCCAAGGACAGGCAGGATGTCATATTTTCACATGTGGGTGATGTTATCTGATGGAGCCTGGGGTGGATGCTGACTAGTGAGTTCAAGACCTTTCTAGCTGCTTCCCACCGCGCGTGCGCTGCAGCCTTACCACCTGATACACAAGCGTGGGTCCCTCAGTCATTGTAAAAAGCTAAAGAATTCAATTCCAAGGGGAGGTGGGAAGGTTTGCGAGAATACTTGGCCAACTGTCTTCGGAGAACACCTGCTACAGGCAAATAATTTTGCTTTCTCTGAGGACAAGCAGACCTTCATATTTTTGGATGTAGCTACTAGGCTCACCAAAAACAGCAATGCTAGGACAATAGGGACTCAAAACATTGAGAACTGTTATTCAATTAACCTGTAATAATTGTCTTACTAGTTGTGGAGGTGCAGCCTGGAACAGAAGAAGCCTTGGCCTGGGGGGTGGGGAGGGGGGGGGGTGGAGTTGGATTCTAGACACCAAACAAATTCTGCAGGACTGCCTGGTATTGAGTATCCTGCTCAAGGCAGTAATTTGATGTGAATGTGTGGACAGATAACCACGTCGCAGCTTTGCAAATCTTCTCTATAGAGGCTGATCTCAAATGGGCTAGTGATGTAGCCATGGGTCTGAAATTATGAGCCTTGATACTGCCCTCTAGAGTCGTCCCAGCCTGGGCATAAGTAAAGGAGATGCAATCTGATAGCCAAGCAGTCTCAGAACAAGTAGAAGAAAATCAATTTTTTACTTGTTCCAAAAGTACAAAGATTAGGGTACACTCAAGGAAGTTAAATGGAAATACTTTTAAAACAAATAGGAGGAAGTATTTTTTCACTCAACGAATAGTTAAGCTCCGGAACTCTGCTGGAGGAAGTGGTAACAGTGGTTAGCGTATCTGGGTTTAAAAAGGTTTGGGCAAATTCCTGGAGGAAAAGTCCATAGTCTGATATTGAGGCAGACATGGGAAGCAACTGCTTGCCCTGGGATTTGTAGTATGGAGTGTTGCCATGATTTGGGTTTCTGCCAGGTACTTGTGACCTGGGTTGGCCACTGTTTGGAAAACAGGATACTGGGCTAGATGGACCATTGGTATGAGCCAGTATGGCTACTCTTATGTTCTTATGGAAATGGTACATCCTGTTTGGGTTAAAAAAGGCAAAAAGCTGGAGTCTACTCCAGATAGAAAGCTAAGGCTTGCTTACAATCCAAGGTATGTAGTACACTCTCTCAAGGATGGGCATATGGTTTTGGGAAAAATGTTGGAAGAACGATTAAGATGGAACTCCGATACTACCTTAGGAAAGAACTTAGGGTGTGTGCAGAGAACTACTCTATTGTGGTGAAACTTAGTGTGTGTGAAACTTAGTGGAAACTAGTATCTGAAGCTTGCTGACTCTGAGAGCTGAAGTGACCGCCACCAGAAACACAACTTTCCAGGTCAAATACTTCAGATGGCAGGAATCAAGTGGTTTCATCAGATGGATGGGGACAATGTTGAGATCCCATGACTCAGCTGGAGGTTGGATCAGGGGTTTAGTCAATAATAAACCTCGCATGAAGTGAACAACTAGAGGTTGAACAGAAATAGGCTTACCTCGTACATGGTGATGATAAACACTAATTGCACTGAGACGAATCCTTACAGATTTGGCTTATAAACCAGACTAAGTGAGGTGCAGTAGGTATTCAAGCAGTTTTTGTATAAGGCAAGTGAGGGGGAATATAAAGCCTTGCCCTCACACCAGACAACAATCCTCCTCCACTAAGATGAGTATCACCTCTTAGTGGAGTCTTTCCTGGAAGCCAGCAAGATGTGGGAGACTCCCTCTGGCAAATCCAAGGATTCAAATTCTATGCTCGCAGCAAGCTGTGAGGGTCAGGAATTGGAAGTTGGGATGAAGAAGAGATACCATAGTTCCATGGTCTTGTTTGAGTTTCAGCAAAGTCTATTGGGAAGAAACGCATACCGAAGACCTTCCCCCCAATGTAGGAGAAAAGCATCTGATGTTATTCTGCTGTGCGATCTGAGCCTTGTGCAGAACTGAGGGACTTTGTTGTTGATCTTATGGGTTATGCCCATATTGAGAGGTTATTTGTGTGGTTGCAAAACCATGCTCAGTCTGTCTGCTAGGCTATTATTCTTTCCTTGGAGGTATGTGGATTGGAGTTTCATCCCCTTTTTCATTTTGGTCGCTCTTCTTTGAACCTTTTCTAATTACACTATATATTTTTGAGGTAAGGTGACCAGAACTGAACACAATACTCAAGATGAGGTCGCACCATGGAGCAATACAGAGGCATTATAGTAATCTCTGTATTATTTACCACTCTTTCCTAATACTTCCTAGCATCCTGTTTGCATTTTTGGCCGCCACAGCACACTGGGCAGAAAATTTCAGCGTATTGTCTACAACAACAGCTAGATCTTTTTCTTGGTTGCTGACCCCCAAAGTAGAGCCTAGCATCAGGTAACTATGATTTGGATTATTCTTCCCAATGTGCATCACTTTGCATTTGTACACATTAAATTTCATCTGCCATTTAGATGCCCAGTCTTCCAATTTCCAAAGGTCTTCTTGCAATTTTTCACAGTTTTGCATGTGTTTTAACAACGTTGAATAGTTTTGTGTCATCTGCAAATTTAATCACCTCACATGTCATTCCCATTTCCAGATCATTTTTAAACATGTTAAATAGCACTGGTCTCAGTATAGATCCATGCAGCACTCCACTATTCACCCTCTTCCATTGAGAGAAATGGCCATATAACCCTATCCTCTGCTTTCAAAAACAATCCACAGCAGAACATTGTCTCATATCCCATGACTCTTTAATTTTCTCAGGAGTCTCATGAGGAACTTTGTCAAAAGCTTTCTGAAAATCTAGATACACTACATCAAGTGGCTCACCTTTATCCAAATGATTATTCACATCTTCAAAGAAATGAAGCAAATTGGTGAGACAAGACTTCCCTTGGCTGAAACCATGTTTATTTATGTGTTCCATAATTTTATTCTTTATAATAGTTTCTACTATTTTACCAGGCACTGATGTCAGGCTTACTGGTCTGTAATTTCCTGGATCACCTCTAGAACCATTTTTAAAAATCGGTGTAACATCGGTCACTCTCCAATCTTCAGGTACTATAGACGACTTTAATGACAGATCATAGATTACTAACAGTAGATCAGCAATTTCATGTTTGAATTCTTTCAGTAAGTACCCTTGGATGCATGCCATCCTGTCCAGGTGATTTACTATTCTTTGATTTGTCAATTTAGCTCAGTACATCTTCCAGGTTCACCGAGATTTCTTTCAATTCCTCTGCATCATTACCTTTGAAAACCATTTCTGGTACAGGTAGATCCCTTACATCTTATTCCATAAAGATTGAAATTCATTCAGTTTCTCCACTATGGCTTTGTCCTTCCTGAGTGTCCATTTTGCTCCTTCATGATCTAACAGTCCAATGGATTCCTTTGTAGGCTTTCTGCAACCTAAAAAAAAGTTGTTACTGTTTTGCCTCTGCAGCATGTTTCTCTTCATATTAATTTTAACCTCATTTATCAATGCTTTGCATCTAGCTTGACAGTGCTTATATTGCTTCTTATTTTCCATTCTTTGAAGGACATTCTTTTGGCTCTAATAGCCTCTTTCACTTCACTTTTTAATGATGCTGGCTGTCATTTTCTCTTATTTCTACTTTTGTAAATATGTGGAATGCATCTGGTCTGAACTTCCAAGATGGTATTTTTAAATAACATCCGTGCCTGATTTAATGTCCTAACCTTTGCAGCCAATCTTTTTCACTTCTTTTTAACCATTTTCCTCATTTTATCATAGTCACCCTTTCAAAAAGTAAATGCTGCTATGGTTGATTTCCTTTGTGGATTCATTGCAGATAGTAGCTCAAACATGATCATGTTATGATCACTGTTTACCAGTGGACCCAACACTGTCACCTCTCATACTATGCCCTGCACTCCACAAAAGACTAAATCTAAAATGGCTCATCCATTTGTCAGTTCCTGGACCAGTTGTTCCAAGAAACAGTCATTTATTACATCTAGGAATTTTATCTCCCCGGTGATCTGTTTCCTGAGCTGGTAAAGTTCCCTGGGTGTGAAGCCCATCTACATGAGCTCCACATGCTAGAGTGGATGCATCTGTTGTTAGCAGCTTCTGAGGAGGTGGAATTTGGAATGGTAGACCCACAGTCAAATTCATCCAAATTGTTCACCAGAGAAGGACATGAGTCAACTCTGGAGAAATCTGGATGACATCTGCTAGGTTCACAACTGCCTGAGACAACTGGGAAGCCAGGGTCCACTGGGCTTTTCTCAAGGGGAGATGTGGCATGGCATGGGTGTGACATGTACTGTTGAGGCCATGTGGCCCATAAATCTCAACATTTGCTGAGCTGGAACCTGCTTGCTGCTTTGGACTTGCAAAGCGAGCATTGATAAGGTGTCCGCTCTTACTTGTGGAAGAAAAGCCCAAGCCTGTAATGTAGCTAGAAGGGATCCCATGTATTCCAATCACTGAACCAGGAGAAGGTGAGACTTGGGGTAGTTTATGATGAACCCTAGTAACTCCAGCACCAGAATAGTTAGGCCCATTGACTCTGACACCCCTTCCTGTGATGTGCTCTTGACCAGCCAATCGTCCAGATGGAGAAACACATATACTCCTAGCCTGCGTAGACACACCACTACTACTGCTAGACATTTGGTGAATACCCTGGGATCAACCAATGTGAATATGCACTACTCGCCTATTTATATTCAGAACTGTTTCATAATATCTGCTTGTATACTATTACTATGTCTTATTATCAGCATGCTGACCAAGATCCTTCTGTAATACTAAATGTCTATTTTCTAGCATTCTTCTACTACTCATGATGTATTGTAAGCCACTTTGAGCCTGCAAAGAGGTGGGAAAATGTGGAATACAAATGCAACAAATAAAATAATAAAAAATAAAATAAAATACCCTGGGATCTGACATGAGGCCAAATGGCAGTATGTGGTACTGATAGTGGTGTTTCCATATTCAAAATTTGAGATACTTCCTGTGACTTAGAAATACTGAAATGTGGGTATAGGCATTCTTTAAGTCCAGAGGTCATAGCCAATCATTTTCTTGAATCATGGAGAGAAGGGTGCCCATGGATACATGAACTTTTCTTTGATCAGATATTTCTTCAGGGCCTTTAGGTCTAAAATGGGACAAAATCTCCCCATTTTTGGGGCACAAGGAAGTACCTGGAATAGAATCCCTTCCCTTCTTCCCCTGGTGGCATGGACCAGGAGAAGGGTAGAGATTTCCTCTACAAATACCTGATTGTGCTGAGAGCTGAGTGACAATGTTCTTGGTGGGCAATTTAGTGGTCTTTCACACCAATACAGGGGGTAACCGAGACAGACTATTTGAAGAACCCACCGGTTGGAGGTTACAAGGGTACACCTGTGATGGAAAGAATTCAGCCTCCCCCTACCTGTAGGACATCCGGGATGACTACTTTGAGTGTAGCTATAGTCTCCTGGAGCCAGTCAAAAGCTCATCCTTTGTTTCAACTGGGGTGCCGGCTGGAGCTTCTGAGGACAGAGTGGGCGAGGCCGAGAACGCTGGACTTGGGGCTGCTGGACAGAGTGAGAAGGCAGCGGGAACCTACACCTTTGAGAGTAGTAGGTTTACTGTCTAGGCCCACTTAAAAACCTCCATGAGGAAAAGAATGCAGCTGGAGGGTGCAAAGACAGAGTTTGAATGGTATCCATTGGTGTCCATATGTTACTTTATGAGGTCAGCGACCTCTTCTACCTTATCTCCAAACAAGCTTTCACCCCAGCAAGGATCATCTGCAAATCTCTCCTGAACCACTGGTTCTAGGTCAGAGAAATGCAGCTATTAGAGTCTGTGCATCCCCACACCTATAGCAGAGTGCATGGACACTATATCAAAAGAGTCATAGGCACCACTGACCAGATATTTCCTTCACTCCAGCTGCTTACTGGCCAACTGGCAACACTCTACAGCCTGCTCCTGTGGGAGAGTATCCACAAGACTTAGTGAACTGTGAACCAAAATCTGCAATTAAAGCTCATGTAGAGTTAGAAAGACTGGATGTGGGCAACGAGCATTGAGGCCTGAAAATCCTTTCTCCCATACAGTCTAGTGTCCTGGCCTCTCTACCTGGGGGAACCAAGGCATGACTTCTGGAGTTCCTAGTTCATTTGATAGCATATTCAACCACCAGAGAGTGGTGTGGCAGTTGAGCCCTCTCTAATCTGGGAGCCTTTTGGATATGATACTGCATATCCACCTTTTAAGGTGCAATCTTCACTGAGAGGGGAGATTTCTAGTTCTTCATCAGTGCATCCTTAAGGATATGGTGCAATGGTAACTTTCTTCAAATCAGTCCCCTTAATTTCTAATTCTTCCTACTTTTTTACTCATCTATATGTTACAACTTTGCCTTACACTTCACTACAATTAAAATGTTCTATTACGTATTGTGTAGTCATTGCAAGTAGTATACTTACTTTGTATTGTTACTTGAATATTTTTACTGCTGTAATTGCCTATTGCTCATGTTTGATCTATTCTTACTGTACACCGCCTTGAGTGAATTCCTTCAAAAAGGCGGTAAATAAATCCTAATAAATAAATTAATGGCACACTGACCCCTTCCTTATGAGGACACTCATAATCCAGGCCAGTCAACATCTCCGCCCTGGGCTATTCCTCTGTTTCTAACTTAAATGGTATTATGGAAGTCATATCCCTAATAAAACTGGTGAAAGAGAGACTCTCAGGTGAAGATTTACATCTCTCTTGAGGTGGGGAGGAATCAGAAGGTATCCCATAAGACTCCTCCTCTGAGAAGTAATGTAGGTCCTACTCTCAATCCCATGAATGGTTCCATTCAGACCCTTCACCATACTCAGGTTGTATTGAATGATTCTGTGCCTGCCTCAACTCAGTGGATCCATGTCCACACCCTAAAGAGTGCCAAGGTACAGTCCAACTCTCTGACTCCAGGGAAGCTTCCTCCTCCAACATCAAGAACAGTACTGTATGCATCGAGGTTGAGGTTGATATTTGAGGTACCGGCATCAAGGCTCTCTGCATCGGCATGGAAGGAGCCTCTGGAAGAACCTGGATTTGATCTGCAGTTGGCACAAGCACCCTTGATGCCTGAACATTTTGCAAATGCAGCATCTGTGCCAGCTCCTCCCTGAGAATTGCTCAGAATCATAAGTACTTAAGTATTAAGTGTTGCATCCTGTTTCCAACAGTGGCCAATACAGGTTGCAAGTACCTGGCAAGATCCCAAAACAGTACAATACATATTATGCTGCTTATCCTAGAAATAAGCAGTGGATTTTCCCCAGTCCATTGAAATAATGGCATATGGATGTTTCTTTTAGGAAGCTAGCCAAACCTTTTTTAAACCCCGCTAAACTAACTGCTTTTACAACATTCTCTGGCAATGAATTCCAGAGTTTAATTACACAAATTCTCCGATTCGTTTTAAATTTACTACTTTGTAGTTTCATTGTGTGCCCCCTAGTCCTAGTATTTGTGGAAAGAGTAAACAAGTGATTCACGTCTACCTGTTCCACTGCGCTCAGTATTTTATATACCTCTATCATGTCTCCCCTCAGCCGTCTTTTCTCCAAGCTGAAGAGTCCAAGCCATTTTAGCCTTTTCTCATAGGGATGTCGTCCCATCCCCTTTATCATTTTTATCACCCTTCTTGAAGGAAGGCATCAGCAAATGCTGGGCAGCCGGAAGAGAGGCAGCCTGAGAAGGCATCAGTGTTAGACTGGTAGCTGAGACCTGGCTGCTGGGAGACTTGTGTACCAGCACCTCTTCCAAGGAGAGGAGCGTTCTTTCCAGTGCCAGCATTTCTCAGGTATCAGCAATTCTGCTGCCCGAGTGCTCCTAGCACTGTGCATCAAGGAGGATTGATACTTATGATTCTTGGGCTTCCCCCGATGCATAGCATCCCAATCATTGCCGATGAGGACAACTTCGAACCTGTACATGTGCTTAATGTCAGATCCAAGGCTCACTGGTCTGAGGAACTACTTTCTTCACCCAGTGTTGAGGGAGGTGGAGACTTCCTCAGTGCCGATGCAATCCCTATGGATGCTGAAGTCTTGGCAGCCAATGAGGTTGATGTTTCCATTGTTGATGTCAAGGATCCGAAAAGTTTCTCCTGTTGAACCTTCCATGCCCTCTGTGTCCTCATCTGCATTTGCAAATAGAGAGAACAAGAGTTAGACTCATGGTCAGGTCCAAGGCACCCGATGCACCAGTTGTGCAGATTTGTTACAGAGATCACCCAATTACATTGATTACAACTTTCGAAACCATTGGGGATCTTCTTGGACATTGAGAAAAGAATCACAGCCAAATTAAACCCCTCAATTTTGAACCAGAAAAAGGGGGCAGTGTTCAAATCGAGGTCAGTGCTCCAGCCTAAAATGAGTGTAGTAATACGTGAATAAATAAAGGGCTGAAAAATAAAAATAATTAGAATGGAAACTGAAGAAAGGATAAAGACAAAGGAAAAAATAACTGAAAGGACTTTGAAACTTGCAAGGAAAGGCACAAAAAATAAGCATGAATCGCTCTGTGAGAAGAACCTGATGACGAGTCCTCCCTGCTCTGCAGAAAAACAAAGTATGAGGGACCCCTGCTCGCGTATCAGACTGAGAAGCACCAGGGCATGCGTGGTGGGATGCTTCTAGAATATTTTTGAACTCTCTAGTCAGCGTCAGCACCAGGATGCACCTCACGTTTGAGAATATGACAGCCTGTTTGTCCTCAGAGAATATCCCTTTTCATGATTGTACCATATGCTCAGTTACAGTATCCCTATCTAAAAGAGAATGGAGCTGCTTGATCTGAAGTCCCATAAATCATTTTTTTCACAGCAGCATAAACCTGATGCCCTGTTAAAATAAATCATAAGAACATCCAGACTCCGAATAACTTTCTATTCCTGAAGTTTTCATTACTAGAAGGTCTATCAGCTAAAGGTCTAGACTTCTGAAAAATATAACAGCTCTGAACTTTAATTTATGGGAGCCCAATCAATTGTTCATTATTGCTAGATAAGCATTAAGCTGTCTTACAGCCTGCAACTAGTTGAGGCCAGCTGACATGCAAAGATGAATAGTACACCTCAGCTGCATGTGGGTGCAGTGTATGATTGATTCTTTACATCTTGATATGCCATCTTTTATGGGTTCTGACCACTGAATACTTTTCAATTTCAAGAGCTATCAGGATATACTGTCCAAAACAATATGCATGAATTTTAGGCGAATGAAGACCTGACAGTTCATTTATGTTCCAGATCACATTATATGATACAAGTACAAATTGGGTTAAAAATGTACTCTGTTGTAGACCTTTACCTCCAAAGAAGTACTTCTCTCCTGTTTTAACTTGAAGAGGACTATTTGTTCGAACTGCTGAAGCTTCATCTCCATCAATGGTGACAATAGCAAAATTTTTCTTGGCTAGAAATCGAACCTCGTGCCACTGACCATCATTGAGCCCAGAGCCTGTAAGAATTATAGAGATAGAGTTAGAATGTAGAATTCATTTTTTAAGAAATATATTTTCTGTTAAGTAAACCAAACCATTTATTTTACTGTTAGCCAATGCTAACATGGAATGCAATTCTCCAACTTAGTATCTAATACAGCCTAATTAAAAGATATCAGTTACACTTGTATTAGATGGAAAATGCAATAGGAAATGGACATGTTAAGATCAAAGATCCTGTAAATAAAAAAACTTCTTGTGCGAAAAATAACCAACTTCCTTTCAACCATGGCCAGTCTTTGCTTGCCTGTTCTCTATTTCTCCCTGATATTTTCTGATGTCGGTGCTATAGCAGAGAATTCTTCCTCTCATCACTTTAATCTCATGGTCTGAACATTATTTAGTTAGGTTTTTATAAGTTGACACTGTTCCCTATTTAGAAGATCCTCTCAAGTAAAATCTGTCTAGGAAATTACATTTCATTGATATGGCAGCATTGATAAAAGAGTACCAGAATTTTCCCTCTGACTTTTCTTGTTTACCCTTAGTAATAAAGCTGCTACTTGGAATGCTATGCTACAATAGTCTCTTGATAATGTTGCTCATGAAAAAGAATTTACCTTGGGCTCCGACCCTGGCTATTCTTCTACTATTCTGGGCTACATGAGTATAAACATTTTATGTGGTGTGCAGAACACCAACAGCATAAGTTACATACCAACAGTAGGGTGTGTGTTGCAAACTTGAAACAAGGTAGAAAGTAACGATCGAGTAGTCAAAATCAAAAATTTAAAAAAACAAACAAACAAACAAATCCCTGTTACTTTATTCAATTGCAGGGCAATCATATGCATCAATTATTTCAGGCTGTTTGCAAACCCTGCTTCCCTATCAATCTAGAATCTAGGTCATAGTCAACTGGGCACCTGTCCCAACAGTTCACTATATAGGAATGTGTATGTGTAGGACATATTGATTTAAGTATAGACATTAAGAAAATGAATGGCCTGTTTAAATGATATGGTTACATTTAGATATACGGCCACTGCTACTTTTGATAATGATTGCTGAAATACTGTCTTTGTTATCTTTGGTAACGATTTAAGAAGTATATGATGTTATGTAATTAAAAGGTTTTGTATAATTGGTTTTAGGTATGAGTGTGAATGTAGTAAGTATGAAGAAGTGGAGTGAGGATGTAGTAAGTGTGAAGAAGTGTTGGTTTAAATAAGGATTTTATCAGTGATTTATTGAACAACATTGTGAATTAAGTGTAATTAGCATGTTTGCTAATTACAACCAATTGAAGAGATCAAGCCTATATTGGAATATATTCCAATATATATCCAATATATATCAAGCCTATATATCCAATATATTCCAATATTATTGGAATATATATATAATTACAAAAATACAGGAAACACAGAACAAGATTATCTTTACACTCCCAGGCTCCTTTCCCTCTAAATATATATTTACAAAGAAAGCCAGTTCAGCCCCCTCACATTCCCACTGAATTATTGTGTGTTCCTTCTCAACCCTTGCTAAAATGACCAGGCTTAGTCTTGAGGCAGTCTTAGGAATTATGGATCTCTCTCTCTCTCTCTCTCTCTCTCTGACGCGTTCTCGAGGGCCTTTGCATTCTGTCAGGTCCTCGAGGCAGGACTGGAGTTCGTGAGCCCTTGGGCCACTGCCGAGGAGCGGCAGCGGCAGGCAAGACCACCTTGGGACTGGAAACACAAAAGAACAGTACTGGAACTCTGGACTGGAGTAGTACAAGGCAGGCAACTAGAACAGACGAAACAGGAACAGCTTCACCTGCACTTAGCCACTGTTCCTCCGGAGTTGAGCTCCAAAGTGCAGGTGGCCAGCAGGACTTGCAGGATAAGGCAGGAACTGAAGATTCAGAGGACCCACCCTGGGTCTGGGAAACATGAGGGAGACCAGACTAGGAACTAAACACAGACAGTGTGCTGCTGCACAGCCACTAGCAAGACCCAGAAGACAGACCAAGGAACACAAGGTGTATAGAAGCCTAGCAGGAGCAAGGACTAGGGCAGCATACACACTAGGCAGAACGGGGATCCGGGAATGCCCACAGGGTAAACCCTCTAGCTAGGTGGAGACAGGATACAGGAATAGCCACCCAGGAAATACACACTAGCTAGACAGATCCAGGATCCAGGATATACACTCAGGATATACAAACAGGGTAGGCACACAGGCTAGGCAAGGCAGGACCTAGGGTAAAGAGAGCAAACCAGGAATAACAGGCCAAGGGTCTTTGGGCAGACAGGAGAACAGACAGAGTAAACATGGACAGAGGCTTCACCCCAAACCCAGGGTAAGCCGGAACAGAGGCTTCACCCCAAACACAGGGTAAGCCAGGAAGGACCCACAATCCACAGACACACAGTGGCAGGGAGGAACCCCCACAGGAAGACAACAGACACAGAGTGAAGCTGGGCTGGAACCCAGAGAAAGGCTAAGCAGTAGTGCAGCAGACACTTACTAACCTGCCCTGGTCTAAGAGCAACACCAATACAAAGGCCCAGAATGCCAGCACAGCACTTCCTTATGAAGGCTCTCACTGATGAGGTCACCAGCAGCAGGACAGAAGCAGGAAGTACCTTGACCCCAAAGAGAGGCTTGACACACATAGGAAGTGAGCCCACAGGAAAGACAAGCAGGAGCCATCTTGGAAGCTGGCATAGAGCCGTTGGCAGCCATCTTAGATGCTGGCTCCCTAGAGAGGCATAGCCCACACAGGTGAGGTCTAGTGAAGCAATCAGGTACATGCTGGAAGCAGCCAGCACACCAGGACAGAGACAAGACTAACACAAACACAGAGAGAAGCCAGCACAGCCGCTGGTCCCCAGAAATGAGGTAAGTCTGAGGGTGGTCACGGCCACCGACGTGACACTCTCTCTCTCTCTCTCTCTCTCTCTCTCTCTCTCTCTCTCTCTCTCTTGTAGATACAATTGCTTCCTTGTGTTTTTCTTTTTTCAAGAACCCTGCTGTAAGTCTGGCATCTTTTGTTCCTTGATTTGATCAAAACAAGCTTGATCAAGGGACTGTTCCTGAGCTGTGAAAGTAATCTGTTGTCTGACCAGATTTAAAGAAACCTAACATGGATCCTGCTTCACACTCAAATTACCAGCCATGCTTGAACCTTCCATCTCTCACTGATTGCTGGAGAAAGTTATGGCATGGTGACTTCTGAAGTTCTTGAACAATGGTAACTTTCACTCAAAACAATCTACGTTTAGGTTAGTTATAACACCAAGACTGCTCTGGTAAATGTGCTAAATGAACCCTTGGTTCATCTAAATGTGAGCAAAGATGTTCTTATAGTCAAACTAGAAATTAACTTTGTTGGCCCTGTTCTTCAATGGCTCTTGTCCTATTTGTTGTATTATACTTTCTGACTCAAATTCAGGGTACGGTTATATTCTTATGGTTTATGGCATATTTGACTTAATATACCACCTTTCCTTGTAACATAACAAGGCAGTTTACAAATGCAATTAAAATTCAAGGCATAATTCAGTAATCATTTAAAAGAAGGGATGATTAAAGAAAAGAGGGGTTATAGAAGATGTGTCTGATCAGTGAACAGACTGCCAGTGGTGTGTGTTTCACATTAGATCTAAGAAGGGTAATGGGAGTGAATTTCAAAGACAGGGCACGTGCAGAAAAATGCCCTATGATGCATGGAATCTAAGTGGACAGATCACATTGAGGTACTGCAGAGATGTCCATTGTGAAGTGCACTAGAGCTACAGCTGGCTTGGCGTATGGCAAATCAGCCATACAGCCTGGCAGTAGTTCTGGTTTTCCCACATGCCATTTCCAATTCTAGAAAATATCTTTATAAAATCTAGCACCACCGGATTACTGCTGGAGCCCTCACCTGCTCCTAAATAGGTGCATCAATTCGGAACTATGGCCCGGGTGGTAATTTCATATTTTACACGTGCCCACTATGCATGCCGGAAAATGTTTTATTTTCCGTCGCACAGCGCTAACCAGCATTGTACGCATGCTGACGATTACTGCCCAATTAATACATAAGACCTTATTGCTACGTGAATGGGTGGTGGTAAGGTCTCAGGCCCAAATGAACTTCCATTTTTTGTAAAAAAAAAAAAAAAAAAAGGCCTTTTTTGCAGGTGTGCTGAAAAATGAACCTGCATGCGTCCAATACATGCATCTACACCAGCTCAGGCCACTTTTTGGTGCACCTTAGTAAAAGGACCCCTTAAGCGGACAAGTGCTGACTCTACCCCAGAACGCCCCCAAGATAGCTGGCTTTGAGTTCACATTATTCAGTGGCACTTAGGTGGTTAAGTGCCACTGAATACTAATGGTTGGCCCCTACCAAGGGGGTCTTTTACTCAGGGGCGTAGCTACGGGGGCCATGAGGGCCTGGACCCCCGCAAATTTCATCCGGGCCCCTGGTTTGGTTGGCGGGGGTCCCCAACCCCAGCCAGCCGAAACCTTTTTCAGCGTGGTCTCCGGCGCAGCCACGTTTGCTGCCTGCCCCCTGCTCTTCTTTCTTCTTGTTCCTCCTGTGCATGCTGATGCTGAACGTCAGCATGCACAGGAGGTACAAGAAGAAAGAATAGTAGGGGACAGGCAGCGAATGCAGCTGCGCCGGAGATCCCTGCCAGCAAAGGTATTTGTGAGGAGGTGGGGGCAAGGAGGCAAGGCATGGCAGTGGGAGTGGGCGGCGGGGCAGCACTCAAAATGTGCCCCCAACCTCAGGCTCTGGCCCCATCCCACCGTGAGGTCTGGCTACGCCCCTGCTTTTAATAAAGCCTAGCTTGATTTATCTGCAGCAGGGCACATAGGAATAACATGGGCCCTGCTGCAGATAAATCGAGCTAAGCTTTAGTAAAAGATCCCCCAAGTGATTTAACCGGTTAGTGGCTGGCTAAATTGTTTTGAATATTGGGCCCAATATTTTTAATTTTTGCTGCCTTTTTGTGATTTTTTGTTCTAGGGTGTTTTTTTTTAATGAGGAGAGTCAGGGAAGAGCAGTTGAAGCATTGTTAACTCCATCATTAGCTACTCTTTTTATAGCACGGTTCAAAGAAGAAAAGCTTTATCTGGCTGAATTTTTGAAATCAGTTTTATTATGGAAACGATTCTTGGATGACATTTTCTTCATCTGGACTCATACTAAAGAAGAACTAGACAAGTTTGTTGAATGGATCAACTCTTTGGATCCATAACTCAAGTTTAAACAAATTGCCATCTTTGAGAAATTGATTTTCTAGTTAGTCATATCTATAAACATAATTCTGCTTCCAACAGTGGCCAATCCAGATCAAAAGTACCTGGCAGAAACCCAATTAGTAGCAACATTCCATGTTACCAATTCCAGGTCAAGCATCTCAATAACAGACTATGGACTTTTCCTCCACGAACTTGACCAAATAGTTTTTAAACCCAGATATGCTAACTGCTGTTACCACATCCTCTGGCAGCGAGTTCCAGAGCTTAACTATTCTTTGAATGAAAAAATATTTCCTCCTATTTGTTTGTAAAGTATTTCCACATAATTTTATTGGGTGTCTAAGTTTAAGAGGTCTAAGTTTGAGATGACCTTGTTTCAAAAGAGTGTAGAAAAGAATAATTATCTACATTTTCATAACTTTTACCTTTATAAACTGAAAACAAGTTTACCCATCAGCCAATTCATTTGGCTATGTTCTTCCTTGATTGAACTTAAGAAGCAATCTAGAATCCTTCAGGAACATTTTTGAATATATAGTTATTCAGCATCACTAGTGTAAAAAGCTTATCTGTGAGAAAGGTTTGCTCAAGGTGGTCTATTGTTACCATACAAATTGAAATCTGCACTTTCCCCTTTCCCCTTAGATTACATGTTTGACATGTTTAATTTTATGACTGGTTTGTGGAACCTCCTAAAGTTTCCTTCCAACAGGGGGAAAACTATAAAAACTATAAAAGAATATCTGATATACGAATGTTTGGGACCATACTGAAGGTAAAACTAATGGGGGGGGGGGGGGAAGGGTCATTATAAATGTGGAAGTTGACAGTGGTGTTCATTCATCATAGAATCCCCTAGATTCTATAAACGGCGACTAAAGTTGTATATGCAAATCTGCATACGTAGCTGATCTGTACGCTCAACTTAATTGTTTAACAAGCTAATCACCGCCAATAATTGGCCAGTAACAAACAATTATTGGCACTAATTGGCACCAATTAGAATTTATGCATGCAACTCTCTAAGAGTGAAGTGGTGCCTGTAAATTCTAATGCACGGATCACAAAAGGGGGGTATGACCATGGGAGGGGCATGAATGGGTTATGGGCGTTCCTGAAAATGACGTGCACTGTAACATAATATGTCAGATCTGCCCCTAAATAAGACATGGGCATTTACACCAGGTTTTAGTTGGTGTAAATGGCTGTGCCTAAATTTTAGTTGTGGGATGGCTGTTATGCATATTCTATAAACCATGCCTAACCTTAGGTGAAGTTTATAGAATATCACTAAGCATGTTTTTTTCAGCAACAATTTTTTTGGTGCCATATATAGAATCTGGCCCTATATGGATAAATCTCAGAATTCAAGCAGTTTGATTTATGTGACAGTATGTCCATGTGACGTGATCTATATGGGACATTCCTCGACCTGTGAAGTTAAGATTAAGGGGGGAAGTTATCAACATGGGTTATTTTACCACAAGCCATGCTATTTTAGCAATGAGACCCTGTGGTAAAATAACCACAAATAAAATAATAGTAGCCCATGTTAACTTTCTCCCTTAATGAATATAAATCCCAGATATAAAGGGGTCCTTTTACTAAGCTGAGTAGGCGCCAATGCGCACCCAACATGAGCCAGTTTGGAGTTACCGCATGGCTACCATGTGACCTGTGTAGTAATTTCATTTTTTATGTGCGCGTGTGCCCCCAACACGTGCCAGAAAATCTATTTTATTTTCTGGCGTGTGGCGAAAATTGTGCAGTAACTCTGACTTGACGTGTGTAGGTGATTACCGCATGGTTAATGCAAGAGACCTTACCGCTAAGTCAATGGCTGGTGGTAAGGTCTCAGACCCAAAATGGATGCATGGCAATTTTTATTTTGCCACTCGGCCATTTTCGGCAAAAAATAAAAAAAGGCATTTTATGCAAGTGAGCTGAAAAGTGGATCTGCACGCGCCCAAAACCCGTGCCTACACTACTGTAGGCCATTTTTCAGCACACCTTAGTAAAAGGACACCTAAATCACCATTGTGCAACATTGTTTGAATAAACAACATGGAGTGAGGATTTATGATGGCAAATCTTAGACTATCCTGCTTATTTTCGAACACGAAGGCCGGCCATCTTCCGACACAAATTGGGAGATGGCTGGCCATCTCCTAAACCCGGCCAAATTGGTATAATCGAAAGCCGATTTTGGCCGGCTTCAACTGCTTTCCATCGCGGAACCGGTGAAATTTCAAGGGGGCATGTTGGCAGTGTACCGAAGGTGGGAGGGGGGCGTGGTTAAGAGGTGGCCAGCTTTGGCCGATAATGGAAAAAAGAAAGCCGGCCCTGATGAGCATTTGGCCGACTTTACTTGGTCCCTTTTTGTTTATGACCAAGCCTCAAAAAGGTGCCCCAACTGATCAGATGACCACCGGAGGGAAAGGGGGATGACCTCCCCTTACTCCCCCTGTGGTCACCAACCCCCTCCCACCCCCCAAAAAAAAACAAAAACATTTTTTCCAGCCTCTATGCCAGCCTCAAATGTCATACCCAGCTCCATGACAGCAGTATGCAGGTCCCTGGAGCAGTTTTTAGTGGGTGCAGTGCACTTCAGGCAGGCGGACCCAGGCTCATCCCCCCCCTACCTGTTACACTTGTGGTGGTAAATGGGAGCCCTCCAAACCCCCCCAAAACCCACTGTACCCACATGTAGGTGCCCCCCTTCATCCCTAAGGGCTATGGTAGTGGTGTACAGTTGTGGGAAGTGGGTTTTGGGGGGGCTCGGCACCCAAGGTAAGGGAGCTATGCAACTGGAAGCAATTTGTGAAGTCCATTGCAGTGCCCCCTAGGGTGCTCGGTTGGTGTCCTGGCATGTGAGGGAGACCAGTGAACTACATATGCTGGCTCCTCCCATGATCAAGTGCCTTGGATTTGGCTGGGTTTGAGATGACCACCATGAGTTTCCATTATCGTGGAAAACCAATGGCGGCCATCTCTAACACCGGCAATCTCTAAGGCCAGCCCAAAAGTTGAGATTTGGCCGGCCCCGACTGTAGTATCGAAACAAAAGATGACTGGCCATCTTTTTCGATAATACAGTCGGAGACGCCACTTTACGGGGCCGTCTCTGGAGATGGCCGCTCTTAGAGATGGCCGGCCCTGTTTGATTATGCCCCTCCACATGGCACTGTACGGTGGTGGTTCATGTATACTTTTTAAATTTTAAAGAGCAACATTGGATATATATGTTAAATTCAGTAAGACCCGATGGTTTAAATATTGAAATGCGCCTTCATCAGGAGTCTATAAAATGAAATGTACTATTGAAAATATTTAAACAAAACACATATATACAAAAAATATCACATGTATAAAATTGTCACATATATACTAGAAAACATTCTTGTATAACAATAAAAAAATAGTACATTTCATTTTATAGACTCCTGATGAAGGCACATTTCAGCACCGAAACACAGCTGTGTCAAGTCAGAGTCAAGTGTGTCAGTGTTTTTCTTGGAATAAAGATTTGATTTTCAACATACGTCTTCTCCGGTTTCTTGGAAGAGCCTACTTTTCCTAATCTCTGCTTTGTGCATTTCCCTGCATAGGATCTTAGTGTACCTCCACCTTTGTGGTGGTTCTTCCCCATTTAAATATTGAAATCAAATGGATGACTTTAGTATGAACTTTGCAGTGCTGTTGGTTTGGTAATTTTTTTAACCTACTCGAGTGATTGGTTCTCAGATGTCACATGTGCCTAGTTAGACACAGTTAGATGCCACTGCCATCTTTATACCGACAATGATCTTAGGAGAGATGTCAAAGGAATACGATTAAAGCTGGTAGTTATTTATGGACTGCAGAAAGGTATTTTGAATTGATATTCTAATGGAAATTTGATTGCAGGTGACCACCTATCCTGAGGCAGCAAATGTGAATCATGGCATGCCTGCAATGGTCCCCTGTAGCTTTCTAAAGATGTGTCATTATTAAAAGATGTAATTATATCATGTAAGTAATGCATTGGAATATAGAAGTGTGATTGAAATATTGTTGATTGAGTTGATGAAAAATCAACAATATTAAGACAGTGGTGTAAATGGTTATCTCAGTAAATATCTAGAACTGAGATCCATGATCTGAAGGTTCAATTAATTTTTTTTCTGGAATTATTGCTATAAATTCAATGTTACATTGGGAATCCATCTATAAAATATCTGAAATTTCCCCTTTAGATAGGATAAAATTTGAACATTAGTCAATGATACCAATATTGTAGCATTATGCCAAAACTTTTAACATATATACATGGTGGATCTTTATGCTAAGGTTCTCAAGGGCTGATGTACTATGCATGATAAATTATTATTGACTCAGATGCTCGACTTTTATTTAGTGTGAGCTTTATTCCATGAGTCCTGTTATCTGTGGCCCATTTTAAGTCTGCCCTTATTCTTTCAGTTTATTACAGTGCCTCTGTTAAACATATAACTTCAAAAAAAATGTCTTCAGTAATTTATGAAAAGCAGTCAGTAATTCCCTGTTCAGTAATAATGATTTGAAACTAGTTTTACATGCAAATTAAATATGTTAATGAAACGTGTCCTGTCTATTTAGAATTTCATGTTAGTTATATTATTTTAAAAGTAGGACTCATGAGATAGCCTCATTGGTTTGACGAAGAAGAAACAGATGTTTCTGATATTAGAGTTTAGAGGAGGAAAGACTGGATTAATGAATAGAAAGAACTTTATGGGTTAACAGGAAAATAAGGTATGTGGATTATTCTAAAAACAAAAACATAGTAGTCAAAGTCTAACTTTATTAAGATCTTAACCTAAGAAAGAAGACATAAAAATAAACTTAAGGTGATCCTAATAAGTGCTATGAGTAAAAAGAAAGGTGATATGTGAATTGCTGAAAAGTCATTTTTTTCTAACAGTTTTCAACATTGCAGGTTCTGTTGGAGAATTTGGGAGAACAAGAATTAGAATTCTGTTATAGAGGTTTATTACAGAAGTTGCAATATGACTTTTGATTCAGGGTATATCTATGTGTGCAAGCTGTTTTTTGGGGATAGAATAACTATCAACTTTTGTTGGGTGTTTTTATTTTTATTACGTATGTTTGCTTGTGATCTGCCTTGGAATTTGCACAGAATGGGGGGAATTTCTATATATGTTGCAAAAAAAATCAGCACCGAAAAAAACGCACTTAGCGCTATTCTATAAACTGCACCTAAAGTTAGGCACGATTTATAGAATACGCATAGCACCATCCCCATGACTAAAACGTAGGCATGGCCATTTAAGCCCTAAAACCTGGTGTAAATGCCCATGCCTAACTTAGTGGGTGGATTGGACATATTCTATAACAGTGTGCGTAATTTTTAGGAATGCCCATGATCCACCCATGCCTCTCCCATGGCCATGCCACATTTTCAGATCTGCACATTAGAAGTTATGCACACCACTTTACAGAATATGCTTAGAAAGTTGTGCATGTAAATTCTAATAAGTGCCGATAATTGTTTGTTATTGGCTGATTATCGGTGCCGATTGACTTGTTAATCAATTAAGCTGCAAGTGCAAATTGGCCACACTGCCAAATTTGCACACAAAACTTTAGTCGCCATATATAGAATTCCTCCCTGCTACTAATTGGGTTTCTGTCAGGTACTTGTGACCTGGATTGGCCACTGTTGGAAGCAGGATACTAGGCTAGATGGACCATTCGTCTGACCCAGTATGGCTATTCTTATGTTCTTATAAATAAATACATGAATATTATAATTAATAATAATAATAATAATATAGTAAATAGAGAACCTTGAAAAATGATATGTAGACAGGAAGCCTTAAAGGATACACTTCTGTCTAGAAGCTTGAGTTCAAGTCTAGCAAAAGTTTTAGGTAGACATGTTCATGAGAAATCAGTGTTATTTTTATACTGTGTAGATCCTAACCCATATTGCACATTATTGATATGGTCAAGCTGTGCTGGTAAGAATCTGTCAATCCCTCAGATAACCACCTTGGATCAATATCCATCCCATGCATATAACAGGACCATGGCGGGAATGTACAACAGCAGGGGAGGTTACTTGGCATCCTGTGTGAAAACTAAAATTGGACTCTTTCCACTTTGAAACTAGCACCATATTTCCATCTTTCTGCTCCCATTCAGCACCACATCTCCCCTTCCCCTCTGCTCAGTACCACTGTCTTCCTGAATCCCTCTTCCTCCCTGCCCACAGTAATCATAATCCCTTTCCTCATCCTAAACCCAGCACCAACATCATCCATACGTGCTTTCTCTTTTCCCCTGCCCACAGTCCCAGCTTCCCATCTTTCTCTATGCTAGTGTCTTTCTTCCTCTCCTTCCCGCCTAGCAGCAGCCACCTCCAAATCTCTCTTCTCTTTCCTCTACTCTCAGGCTATACTAGATAGAAGCCTCCCTCCTGTTTTTCAGCAGTAGATGAGTTCAACTTTCCTGAGCCAGCTGCAATTCGGTGCTGACTGAGGACACTTCTTTCTTCAGCAGCAATAAGGGTTTCCTAAAGACATGAGGGAGGTATTCCCATGAGTTGGGTACACTGTACAGTCAGTCACGTAAGTCTCATACCCCAAAATCTAGTCCTTCAATCTGTCCAAAATTCCGCCGCACGTCTTATCTACCCCTCTCCTCAAGTCGCTTCACTGGCTCCCGATCCGTTACCGTATACAGTTCAAGCTTCTCCTATTGACCTTCAAGTGCACTCAATCTGCAGCCCCCCATTACCTCTCTACCCTCCTCTCCCCGTATGTTCCCACCCGTAACCTCCGCTCTCAGGACAAATCACTCCTATCCATACCCTTCTCTACCACCGCTAACTCCAGACTCCGCCCCTTCTGCCTCGCATCACCTTATGCCTGGAACAGACTTCCCGAGCCCATACGCCATGCGCCCTCCCTGCCTATCTTCAAGTCCTTACTCAAAGCCCATCTCTTCTCCCTTGCTTTTGGCGCCTAACCACCTTCCCCATTCATGTTACCTACACTGACTACAGAGTTTGCAACCTCTAGATTGTAAGCTACCTACACTGACTACATAAGTTGTAAGTTACCTACACTGACTACATAGTTTGTAACCTTTAGATTGTAAGCTCTCTTGAGCACGGACTATCCTTCCCCATGTTAAACTTGTACAGCGCTGCGTAACCCTGGCAGCGCTATAGAAATGCTAAGTAGTAGTAGTAGTAGTAGTGATATCCAGAAACCTCTTGTATGTAGAATACCAAGAAACAAAACCCAAAGCACACTGTCCACTGATGCAACGTCAGTACATAGGGATGTTTAGTTATTTTTATTTATTTGTTCAATTTATATCCCACATTTTCCCACCTTTTTGCAGGCTCAATGTGACTTACATATTACCGTTAACGGCGTTAGCCGATTCTGGTCTGAACAAATACATGGTATGATAAGGTACATGTATGGTACATGTATGGTAGGTACAATTGGGGGGGAACTTAGAGATGGAGGGGGGGAGGAAGAGTCAGGTAATGTCCTTTACCGTTCTTTGGTTGCATTGTGTCGCAGGTGTGCATGTATTTTTATGTTGGGTCGGTGGGGTATGCTCTTTTGAATAGGTCTGTTTTTAGTGCTTTCTGGAAATTAAGGTGGTCTATCATAGTTTTTACTATTTTTGACAGTGCGTTCCATAGTTGTGCGCTTAAGTAGGAAAAGCTGGATGCATAGGTGGATTTATTTTTGAGTCCTTTGTTGCTTGGGTAGTGGAGGCTTAGGTATGATCGTGCAGATTTTGTGGTGTTTCTGGTTGGCAGGTCAATAAGGCCTGTCATGTATCCAGGTGCCTCGCCGTATATCATTTTATGAACAGTCGTGCAGATTTTGAAAGTGATATGTTCTTTGATTGGTAGCCAGTGCAGTTTTTCTCAGAGTGGTTTGGTACTGTCAAAACGCGTTTTTTCAAAGATAAGCCTGACTGCTGTGTTTTGGGCGGTCTGAAGTTTTTTTATGATTTGATCTTTGCATCCCGCATAGATTCCATTACACTAGTCTGCGTGGCTTAGTACCATTGATTGTATCAGGTTATGAAATAGTTCCCTCGGGAAGAATGGTTTCACGCGTTTGAGTTTCCACATTAAGAAAAACATTTTCTTTATGGTGGATTTCGCTTGGGTCTCTAGTAAGAGGTTACGGTCGATTGTTACTCCAAGAATTTTCAGGCTGTCTGAGATAGGGAGGGTGTATCCTGGGGTGTTAATGTTTGTGGGTTTGTATGTATTGTATTGGGATGAGATGATGAGACAGTGTGTTTTTTCTCTATTTAGTTTTAGTTGGAATGCATTAGCCCATGAGTTCATGATGTTTAAGCTGAGCTTGATTTCGTTGGTGATTTCTGTCAAATCATGTCTGTAGGGGATATATAATGTATCGTCATCAGCGTAGATAAATGGGTTGAGGCCTTGGGTGGAAAAGGTCTTGGCTAGTGCTGCCATCATGAGGGTCATCAGAGGGGAGAAAAATTCACTGGTCAAGTATGGACCAACGTGGGCAGAATTAGTCTTGGATGTTCAATGCTGGGCCATGTCCAGGCACCAGCACTGAATATTAGATGCTAATTCCTAGTGAACTTTTGTGACACCCATATAAGTGGATTTCTCATATTCTGATCCTCTCTCCCCTCCACAAGAACATTAGAGCTCTTTCTGTAGTTTTCACTGGAATACAAATGTGATGAAATATTTTAATACAGAAAATGGGCAAATTGGTGGCTAGTTCGGCACTGACTAGCAGCATTAAGAGGGCTAATTGGGATGTTATGGTTGCTTGAGATTAGTTATCTATTGGGCACATTTTCAAAACAGAAAAATGTCTAAAAAGTGGCATAAAGCAGCATTTGGATGATTTTCTGACAAAAACGTCCAAATCAGTATTTTCAAAACCTACTTTTAGATGTTTTCTATGAAGTCTGTCAGAAGTGCATCCAACTTTCAAGAGGCGTGTTCAGGCTGGGACTTGGGCGTAAGACTTAGATGTTTTTCAGCCATAATGGAACAAAACAAAAATGTCCAGGACTAAAACTAAGACGTTTTGAGCCAGCCTGTTTTTATAACGAAGAAGACACAAAAAGGTGCCCTAAATAACCAGATGACCACTGGAGGGAATCAGGGATGACCTCCCCTTATTCCCCCAGTGGTCACTAACCTCCTCCCACCCCCAAAACATGTGATGAAAAACATTACTTGCCAGCCTCTATGCAAGCCTCAGATGTTATACTCAGGTCCATTAGAATAGCATGCAGGTCCCTAGAGTAGTCTAGTGTTGGGTGCAGTGCACTGCAGACAGGTGAACCGAAACTCCTACCTCCCCCTATGTGTTACACTTGTGGAGGAAACTGTGAGCTCTACAAAACTCACCAGAAATCCACTGTACCCACATATAGGTGCCCCCTTCACCCCTAAGGGCTATGGTAGTGGTGCACAGTTGGGGTAGTGGGTTTTGAGGGGCTCAGCAGACAAGATAAGGGAGCAATGGTGAGATGTGTACCTGGGAGCATTTTATGAAGTCTACTGCAGTGCCCCCTAGGGTGCCCTGTTGCTTTCCTGGGATGTCAGGGGGACCAGTGTACTAAAAATGCTGGCTCCTCCTATATCCCAATGGTTTGATTTTGTGCATTTTGAAACTTGGACTTTTTTTTTTTTTTTTCAAAAATGGACCAAATCACAAAACCTTGTTCAAAACAGTATTTCCGAAAAAAAAGATAGAGATTTTTCTTATTTGAAAATGACCTTCTTTCTAGTTAGATTCTGGAAGTTTTTCCAAAACATCCAAAGTTGGACTTAGATGTCATATTGAAAATGCCCCTCCACATAATTTATTTACTGATGTTTTGATTTTAATAAAGCTGTGGTGAACTTTCATTCCTTTTAAGATATTGGTATTGTGTGTTTTTAATTGTGAGTGAGCACAGAAGTGGATGCAAGTGCCAGTGTTACATTGTACCACCCAAATCTTCCATAAACAACTCTGGCTTAAGTTTTAATAGTTAGATTCCCTGATAGTGCAAACAGATACTGTGCCAGATAATCAGCAGGCTTTGTAAAATGGCAGGCATAGACATTTTGCAGCCCTAAACATTTAAACTGCTGACAATTTCAGAACCTTGGACATACCAAATAGCAACATTTACCCACCTAGACACTTATGTAAGGAATATTTAAACATTATGCTTGCCATTATATAACCTCTAGCAGAAGCTGCATGGGAAGGTTTGTACTGGCTCCAAAGCAGCAGTTCTTGCCCCACAAAGGAAACCTCACCTTATAGAACAGATGCATGTGGGAAAGAGGAACCCAAACTATAACTATATGATGCAAAGTTCTACTATATGTTGCAACATTCTACTCACCCCAATAACAAAAAAAACCCCCAAAACAGCAAAAGACATCACCAACTACTGACCTGTGGCTTCCATCCCTCTTCTAACCAAACTAATGGAAAATAGAGTGACCTCCCAACTCAACGAATTCAACCACCACTGCTTCAGCTTTTTGATCGTCCAGCTGCCCAGCGGATTCGCGGAGGCTGGCATGGAGGGAGAAGCCGTCGCTGCTGTAGGAGCTCTGCATCTTGCACGACATCGCTGATAGCTGACTCGCAGGCTGCATCACAGTTTGAATTTCGCTCCTGCTCTTCCCAGGCTGTGGGCCTGCGCGTCTCGCTGCCAGAGAACGGTCCCGGCGCTGCTTCTCTCAGCTCCCATTCCTGTGTTGTGGAGGTGGTGCCCCGTCCAGACGCTAGTCAGCTGACTCTGCTTTGCGGGGGAGGAGCTCGCCCTGTTGCTGATCAGCCTGCCGTTTGATTGCTGCTGCACCGAGCCTCGGATTTGCTTCCAGTTGACTTTCCCCTGCCAGAGTATGGCTCCTGCACTGTTTCTTTCACTACCCAGCCCTGCGATGCGGAGGAGGTGCCCGTCTCGGTGCTAGTCAGCTGCTGCTACGCTGCTGAGGAAGAGCCCATCTAGACGCCAGTCAGCAGTTCTCTGACAATTGACTGCTGGTGCATAGAGCCAACCACACCGGTTCTCATCTAACCAGCTTCTCTATCTATCATACTCTCTTTGTCTCTGGCTGTCTGTAGACTTCTCTCCACCTGCTACTAGCTCGTAGCTCTTTAGCACTGGTTTACTCCCCAACCCTCCTCCCTTTATCACAATTCCCTTAATGACCTAATCATGATCTCGACATCTTCTATTCAAATTCTTTATCTGTCCGCCTTGATTCACTCAGTCCTTACTACCACTGATCAATCTTACGCCTCCATTCCTCTCATCTCCAGTCATAGGAGGCTCTCATCTCATCTGCGACCTCCCTCCACTGCTCCTTTTGCTCAGCTGCCTGCTTCAGTCACCTCTAGGCCCCCCCTTAATATGCAATATCATCGCACAATCATACCGCTTACGAGAGTGAAGTCAGTACCATTCCATTCATTCCGAGTTGGATATATAAATGCACGGTCCGTCGTGAACAAGCCCGAACTGATCTCTGACTGGATCACCTCTGCGGGTCTTGATATGCTGTTTATTGCAGAAACCTGGATTAGAACACCTAAAGACCTCATCATGCTAGATCTCTGCCCAATAGGTTATAAAATCATCCACTGGGACCGGAAGGATAAAAGAGGATGGGGTTTAGCACTTATTTACCGCTCCTACCTCATGGTTGAAACTAGCTCGGAGCTTCTGTCTGCTTCACTGGAAATTGCAGCAGTCCACGTCCATCACTCCTCTCTTCATGGTCAGCTAGTCTGTATGCTATTCTATAGACCACCGGTTCCTTGGTCTACCAGTCAATCTGAGCTACTGGATTTTATCTCTCACATCTGCTTGATAACTCAAATATACTCCTTTTGGGCGACCTCAACCTCCACTTAGAACACTCCACTTCGCCGGACACCACACAGTTCTTAGACTTCCTTCGACTTTGGGACCTCGAATGCCCTATGCTTGGTCCAACTCACTGTAAAGGGCATTCTTTGGATCTCCTCTCCTTTGAATTTTTGGACGAACAACTTTTTTCCCTTCACGATGCCGGCTGGGTTGATACTCCCTGGTCAGACCATTACAAGTTGCTATTCACCTTGCATTGGCAACGCTCAGGCCTTCCAAAGACCCACAGGATCCTCCAGTATTATTCTAGAGGCACCATTGACCCCTGCCTATTTTGGAAGGCTATCTATACTAACGACAGGGAGTTCCTACCTAACTCGCCTACCTACCTCTCTGACTGGGAAACTAAATGCAAGTCAGTGCTCGATTCCATTGCGCCTTTATATCTTAAAACTTCTATTATCCGTAAGTCAACTCCCTGGTACTCCGCTGACCTTATAGCCTTGAAGTCTGAGACGAGAATACTAGAATGATCTTGGCGTAAAAGGAAAACAGACCTGACACTGGAGGCCTGGAAAACCTGTCACCGCAAATATAAATATGCAATCCGGCAAGCAAAGCACTCCTACTTTTCTTCTAAATTGCTGTCTGATGGCCGTGACATACAAAAGGTGTATCAGCTGCTACGCTCCTTCCTTGATACCCGCAAACTGGAAGTTCCCAGTGCTGTCACTCCGTCTGCCACCCAACTTGCCACCTACTTTAAAGAGAAAATCTCAACCTTGCGGTCTTCGACTGTAAGATGTTTTTCGGATGTAGATGACTTCTTGGATTCCTTGGTTAAGCCTACAGATTTCTGCCCGGCTGATTGCACCTGGACTGATTTTAACCATCTATTACCCAACAACGTATCCTCTGCTTTACAAAAGTTCTCCAATAAACATTGTAGATTGGATGCTGTCCGGCCCATCTTCTAAAAGCCGCCCCGAAGTGTTTTGTCAAAGATCTGACCTACTACCTAAACTTTATGTTAAGCACAAAAATCATCTATGGGTTGGCTCCTGAGTACATGCTCCCATTGATCGACCTTCCTCCCAGGAATGCCACGCCTGCTGCACGGACGTATCTCCACCTACACTTCCCAACTTGTAAGGGAGTCAAGTACAAAAGGATTTTCACCTCTTCCTTCCGCTACTGGGGCCCTAAATCCTGGAATGCTCTCCCACAGCACCTTAAAGCACAAGTGGACCACGGCCTTTTCAAGAAGCTACTAAAAACCCACTTCTTTACTAAAAGCTACTCTCCTAGTTACTCCGCAATATGATAACCCCCTCCTGATCCCCACCCTGCTCTGCCTTCTGTTGCTAGTTATTTTTTTTTCCCACCGTCTATCTCTGTCTCCTCTGCACTGTCTTTCAGCTTGTTTATATATCTGTCTAATTTTTGTAAGCCACATTGTGCCTGCATGAGTGGGAAAATGTGGGATATAAATGTACAATAAATAAATAAATTGGGTTTTCAACTTGCACACAACACTGAAACAGTACTACTCACCCTAATATCCAAGTTCAAACAAGAAATTTCATTTGGCAACAACATACTTCTTCTGCAGTTCGACCTATCCAGCGCATTTGACATGGTAAACCACAATATTCTTACAAAACTACTGGACAAACTAGGGATTGGCGGAAACATCATTAAATGGATAACAAGCTTCATCACCACCAGATCCTATCAAGTCAAATCAACCTCATCTGTATCATCTGCGTGGTCCTCACAATGCGGAGTCCCCCAAGGATCACCTCTATCCCCGATCCTCTTCAATCTTATGATGATCCCTCTGGCTAAATCCCTATCCAAAGCTGGTCTAAATCCCTTCATCTATGCAGATGATGTCACCATATTCATCCCTTTCAAATCCAACCTTGCAGAAATATCTGAAAAAATAATCACTGGCATGAACATCTTAGCCTCCTGGGCCAATGCCTTCAAAATGAAATTGAATAAAGAAAAAACCCAGTGCTTAATCCTCTCATCAAGACACTCCACTCTACTCCCAACCACCCTGATCACCCCTGACATCACAATCCCAATATCTGACAATCTAAAAATCCTAGGAGTAACATTAGACAACCACCTAATGCTAGAAACTCACGCAAAAGCCATGACAAAGAAGATGTTCAACATGATGTGGGTACTGAAAAGAATAAAACCATTCCTCCCCCAAAAAACTTTCTGTAATCTGGTACAATCCACAGTACTCACCCACGCTGACTACTGCAACAGCATCTTCATTGGTTGTAAAGCCCATATCCTGAAAAAACTCCAAACCGCCCAAAACACGGCAGCCAGACTCATTTTTGGTAAATCACGATTTGAAAGTGCAACACCACTCCGTGAAAAACTCCACTGGCTCCCTATCAAAGAATGAATAAACTTCAAAGTCCACACATTGATCCACAAGATCCTCCATGGAGAATCTCCAAATTATATGACCAACCTAATCGACGTTCCAGCCAGGAACGGGTCCAAATTTTCTCGAAGATATCTCAATCTTCACCTTCCCAATGGCAAAGGTCTCAAATACAAAACCTACTAAGCATCCAACTTCTCCATTATAGGCAGCCAACTCTGGAACGCCATACCAAGATACATCCGAACAACCAACGAACATCTACCCTTCCGAAAGCTGCTGAAAACATACCTCTTCAAACAAGCCTATCCAAACAACCCAACTTAATTTATGAACCTAATCCACACCATTAACATTAACATACCTCAATCCTTCCCCCCACATCTCTTCCTCTTGTTCTTCTCTATACAATTGTGTTATTCTCTGTGATACTTTGTACCCATACATCGTGTTATCTCTGTGATACTTTGCAACCACACATTGTGTTATCACTATGACACTTTGTACCCATACATTGTATTATCTCTGTGATACTTTGTACCCATACATTGTAAGACGCACTGAACCTGCTATCGAGCGGGAAAGAGTGGGGTATAAATGCTACAAATAAATAAAAATAAATAAATATTAGAAGTCACTACCCAGATCTAGGTGTCATCATTTATGATACGTTGAAAACCTCTGCTCAGTGTGCAGCAGTAGCTAAGAAAACATATAGAATGTTAGGAATTATTAGGAAAGGAATATAAAACAAAATGAGTGTTATAATGCTTTTGTATCACTCCGTGGTGTGACCGCACCTCTAATACAGTGTGCAATTCTGGACACCACATCTCAAAGATATAGCGGAATTAGAAAAGATACAGAGAAGGGCAACAAAAATGATAAAGGAGATGAAATGACTTCCTTATAAGGAAAGACTAAAGTGGCTAGGGCTCTTCTGCTTTGAGAAGAGATGGCTGAGGGAGATATGATAGAGGTCTATAAAATACTTAATGGAGTGGGATAGGTAGATGTGAATCATGTGTTTACTTTATCCAAAAATACTAGGACTAGGGAGCATGCAATGAAGCTACTAAGTAGTAAATTTAAACAATCTACTACAATTAAAACAAAGTAGCAAATTTAAAACAATTAAAAATATTTTTCACTCAATGTGTAATTAAACTCTGGAATTTATTGCCAAAGAATGTGGTAAAAGCAGTTAGCTTAGCAGGTTTTAAAAAAGATTTGAATAATTTCCTGAAACAAAGCCCACAAGCCATTATTAAGTTGGTCTTGGGAAAATCCAATGCTTATTTCTAGAATAAGTAACATAAAATCTGTTTTACTGTTTTGGGATCTTGCCAGGTACTTGTGACCTGGATTGGCCACTGTTGGAAACAGGAAACTGGGCTTGATGGACCTTCAGTCTGTCCAAATATGGCAACGCTTATGTTCTTATATTCTTAACATCTTTTTGTTGTGGTAGGGCAAGGACTCAGCACCTACTCCATACACAAGGCATGGGTTGGGATTTGCCATGGTGACAGAGGACTGTTCCAGTGCTTCAGATGATACAAGGGGCTGTGGGCAGAATGATGAACATGCTGAGAACCAGACAGGATCAAGAAGGAATCCGCTGCACCCCAGAGCGGGAGGGAAGGTGAAGGGGACAGGTAAGGGGAAAGAAATATTTGGAGTGGCATTGGTAGGGTGGGGAGGTAACTGGGTTTGAGACAGTTTCAGATGACAAACCTTGGTAGACAGAAATGGCAGTCAGGTTTATTCTCTTTCATCTCAGTACCAATGCTAACAGTCTCAGGGAAATGCAGCAGAGGCACTAATTCATTATTTAAAGGTAGTATAAGTTCATCTGGTTTTGACTGTACATTGGCATGCTATCTGGAATTGGGAAAGATGCCGCTGACACAACGCCACCCTTGACACTTCCCTGTACCGCCCCTATAAATTTTAGTGGCTTAAACATTTTGTCCAGCCCTTTTGTAAAATATCAGCTTATGTTTTGGCTGCTTATACTTATGTGCTAGGATAGGGACATTTAAAGCATGAATAACACTTTTAAAATGACCATAATAGATTGTAATTTTAATTCTATGCATGCAAGTTTCAATTTTTTAAAAAAGTACCAATAGAAAAGATTGGTACAAATGTCTTTCAGTACTGTGTACCACTTGTAAGATTCAGGACAAATGTTCATGTATATTTTCTGCTTTGAAACTAGAGGCAAGCATCCAGGTAAACAGTACACACAGATTTTGTTCTGAAGTTGATAGGGTGAAGTTTCTAGGGATGCATAACCATTGGCACACACTTAGTTTGTCAGCATGTGTCAAATTTAGGGATATGTTTACTAAGGTGCGCTAGTGTTTTTAACACATGCTAAAAAATTAGTGTGTGCTAATGTTAGAGATACCATTATATTCCTATGGGTGTCTCTATCATTAGTGTGCGCTAATTTTTAGTGCACGCTAAAAACAATAGCTCACCTATAGCTAGCTTAGTAAACAGGACTAGTATGTGCTAATGCTAAAGACACCCATATGGGTGTCTCTAGCATTAGTTCATGCTAATTTTTAGTATGTATTAAAAATGAGGATGTTATAATGCCTTTGTATCGCTCCATGGTGCGACTGCATCTCGAATATTGTGTTCAATTCTGGTCGCCGCATCTCAAAAAAGATATAGTGGAATTAGAAAAGGTGCAGAGAAGGGTGACGAAAATGATAAAGGAGATGGGACAACTTCCCTATGAGGAAAGGCTAAAGTGGCTAGGGCTCTTCAGCTTGGAGAAAAGGCAGCAGAGAGGAGATATGATAGAAGTCTATAAAATAATGAGTGGAGTGGAATGGGTAGATGTGAAGCGTCTGTTTACGCTTTCCAAAAATACTAGGACTAGGGGGCATGCGATGAAGCTACAATGCAGTAAACTTAAAACGAATCAGAGAAAATTTTTCTTCATGTGTAATTAAACTCTGGAATTCGTTGCTGGAGAACGTGGTAAAGGCAGTTAGCTTAGCAGAGTTTTAAAAACGTTTGGACGGCTTCCTAAAGGAAAAGTCCATAGACCACTATTTAATGGGAAAATCCACTATTTCTGGGATAAGCAGTATAAAATGTTTTGTACTTTTTTGGGATCTTGCTAGGTTTATGTGACCTGGATTGGCCACTGTTGGAAACAGGATGCTGGGCTTGATCGACCTTTAGTCTTTCCCAGCATGGCAATACTTAAGCAATGCTAGCATGCCTACAGTGTGGCTTAGTAAATAGAGCACTAAGGCTGATAGTTATTATGCTGTGGTAGAATAGCAGTTTTGCTGCAGTTCAGTATACTGCATTGAGATGTTTAAGTGTTATTTATTGGATATCTTGAAGGTTTCTCCACAGTCAGTATCCCTGTCCCCCCTCCCCCCCCCCCCCCCCAATAAGAAAGTGGAAACCTGCTTATGCGGAGTGACTGCTTATGGAGGATTCTGCTGACTTTGGATGGCTTTGAATGTATTCTTCCTAGAGGCTTCTGATGAAAAGCTCGCTGTGCCTTCCATGCTCCTGTTATCCTTAGCTTTGGAACCATACAGAGTTTGGTTATTAAGGGTATTTTTCAAACAGCGAGATAAGAGGTTTCTGGGTTTGAATCTTTCTAGATGTTTCCAAGGCAACACAGAAGAAGAGGAGATCATGTCACAACTAGGGGTCTCTTTCTCCTGAAATATCCATGTAAAAGTTTGGTTAGATAGTCAAATGTAGGGGGTTAAAGAAACATTTTTATATCAGGTCAATATGTAACTGTCGCAGTCAGAGCTGTTTAAATGCCATCTGCAGCAGCTACAAATATCCAGATGGGGCAATTCCAAAATGTGTGCCAAAATGTTGGATATTAAGTGCAAATTCTGAAATGGGACCTGGGCACCGGATTCTGTTATCCAATACTAGCATATGTCGGCGTTTAGGCATGCCCATTTACGCCATTTCTTTGGGAGGCATAAAGGCATGTACCTCAGTGCTGACCTTAAGGGCTGGATTCTCTACATGGTGCCTAAAAAATTGGTGCTGAAAAAAGTCTAATTCTATAAATCATGGTTTAAGTTAGGCGCAGTTTATAGAATAGCGCTTACTCCCGGGACTCACGCCTAACTTTAGGTATGGCCATTTTCACCTACGTGGAGTGTGGTGCAAACGTGCATGCCTAAATTAGGCACATATCCCTGTTATTCTATAAAATCCCCTGGATTCTATATAGTGCACTTAGATTTAGGCACCAAAATTGGCACGGATTCTAAGACACCGCATGTAACTTACTGGCTTAACAAGCTAATAAGTGCTGATAACAAGCAATAATGAGCACTAATTGGCACAGATTAGAATTTACTACTACTACTTAACATTTCTAAAGCGCTACTAGGGTTATGCAGCGCTGTACAATAGACGCACAACTCAATAAGCATATTCTGTAATGATGTGTGCCGAACTTCTAATGTGATGAGACAAAAAGGGGAATGGTTATGGGAGGGGAAATGGGCGTTTCATGGGCATTCCAAAATTTAGGTACCTAGTTATAGATATGGCCCAGTGCACCTAAATCTATGTGCTGAGATTTATACCAGGTTTTCACTGATGTAATGGATGCGCGCAGATATCGGTGCTGAAATATCCACTAAGCATATTCTATAATCAGCGCCTGGGTGCCAATTATAGAATATGCTTAGTCAGCACTGATTTCAGTGTTGTTGTTTTTTTTTTAGGTGCCATATATAGAATCTCCTCCAAAGAGTGTAAATGCTAGGAATGCTCCCATTCCACCCATGACCCTCCCATTTCCACCCCCTTTTTATTTATTTGTGTGAAAAATTTAGGCAAGTAAGTTCCAATTAAATCTAATTAGTGTCAATAATTGCTTGTTAAAAAGCAATTATTGGCACTAATCGGCTCATTCAGGGGTCCTTTACTAAGCTGTGGGGAAAAGGGCCCTGCAGTAGTGGCCAGGGGGCATTTTTCCCATGCGCCAGGGCTCTTTTAACCACAATGGGAAAAATCCCCCTCCCCCCAAATGGCTACGAGGTAAGATAACTCTTAATGTGTGGCCATGCAGGGTGGAGCACTTATCGCTGCCCATTGAGGTGGTGATAAGGGCTCCTGCAGTAACCTGGCAGTAACTGGGCAGCACACGGTGATGCTCGATTACCACCATGTGAGGGAAAATTTCCAAGAGCACCAGAAATTGCACATGCTCCAGCCAGAACTACAGCCGGCGGCCACATTGATCCAATAGTAGTTCCATTTTAGCGTGTGGTAAGCCTACATTAGGGTGGAGTGGAGGAGTTAGCTAGTGGTGTAGTGCAGTGGACTTTGATCCTGAGGAACTGAGTTCAATTTCCTCTGCAGTTCCTTGTGACTCCTCAGCTAGTCAACCTAACCCTCCATTGCCCCAGGTACAAATAAGTACCTGTATGTATATACTATGTAAACTGCTTTGAATGTAGTGCAAAAACCACAGAAATGTCTCATCAGTCCCATTTCATTCCCCCTTTGTAAAAATCCCTCTAATAAATTGTATATGCGCACACGATTTTTGGCAACTTGTATAGAATTAGGTGTTAGTTTGTAAATGACATTATTCTAGAACATGCAACACATAATTATGGAGAAGTCATGCCCCACCCACGTGCTGCTTCTTTCAAAATGGCAATGCTTGACCCCTAGCAGTAAACTGGAAGAGATAAAACATTTTTTGAGCAACTCAGCTATCAGATTCACAAGAGCTTGAAGCTCTTATGCATCCTGCAGTTTAATTAAACAAATAAATGTCATGTCTTTCAACTGCATCGTAACATAGCCATACTTTGCTTTATAAACTATATTCCATAAATTTGACATCATATTCAAATAATCCCTGATTCTACCATTGGGGAGAGATGATAATCGTCATAAACACATTGGTCAACATTCACAAGTGCTGACATATTTGGTGGAGACTGCTAAACATATAAATGCCCTATCCGTGGATTTTCATCAGCCAGATATTTAGAATATCCACTTATATCTGTGCACATTCCCGCCTAAGCGCTAGCAGGATGCCTAAGTGCTATTCTGCAAATGCCTGCTTAACTTACATAATGACGCTGATTTTCAAAAGAGAAAAATGTCTCAAAAGCAGCATTATCCCCCGTATTCTATATAGCACGCCTAGAGTTAAATGCGATTCTGTGCATAAATCTAGGCGCATTCTGTAACTATGCAGATAGATTAATTGTTTTAACAAGCTGTTAAGCATTGTTAACAGCTCTTAAGCAACAGCGAGCACTAATTGGCAAAAATTAGAATTACAAGCATACATTGCCAAGCTTATTCTGTAATGTGCTGCGCCTAAATTCTAATGCATGCAGGCAAAAAGAGGCATGGTTAGGGGTGTAGAAATGGGCATTTTGTTGGCATTCCAAAATCTACATGCATTGTTATAAAATATGGGCCAGTGCGCATAAATTTACGTGCAGTGATTTACACCAGCTTTTCACTGGCATAAATGGATGTGCATAGATTTAGTCACGTGGACTATGCCTAAGCATATTCTAAACATCGTGCATAGATTTACACACGGTATTTAGAATATGCTTAGGCGTAATTGCCTATTGCACATTCATTTTGGGTGCCATATATAGAATTGGGTCCTATATAGAGAATTAGGGGGCTATAGCTCAACAATCCTACTCACATTCAGCACTGCTAACTACTCTGTATAGTAGTGCTTAAATATATGAAAGATTTAAGCACCACAGCTATTGTTAAACAAAATGCTGTGGGGTTCAGATATTTTACACAAAGGTATACAAGAAATTCTTATAAGCCCCATGGAATCAGCTCCTCCTATGCAACATCCGCTTTGTTCAGTAAGGTTGGAATTAGAGAAACTAGGATAGGTTTTCTTACAGTTAGATCCAAAGGTCAGCAAATCTAATTTATCACCTTTTATGATGTTTGAAAAATATTTCTTTTTTCTTATACACTGCCAAATTGGTTCTCACCATGCTCATATATTATCCTTGCTCTAATTAAAAGCATCAGTGCTAATTAAGATGGACTCTAATGTATTCAAGAAATTCAACACGTTTCATCAACATTCAAGGGGCTCATTTTATAACTGCATTAGTTATAGGTCTCATTACATAGAAAAAGAACCTGTGCTAAAATAGCATGAGTTAGTGGTACAATACGTTTTAATGGCAGCTCATATTGATAACTATATCCCTTAATGGTGACTATATTAAGTGGCTGTATATCAGCTCTTTGGAGCACACAGGGGGTTTTTTTTGGGGGGGGGGGAGGAGGTAATTTATGTGTACATAGCTGCATTTTCATAAGTATATGATAAATAAAAGCCCCTGGAAACATCTTTACTCACTTTGAAAAAAAGTGTGAATGAACATACTGCACTTTTACCCACACACAGGGAGGGTAATTTTCTGAAAGCCTACTTCCATGCTAAGGCACCACTTTATTAGCAGAAATAACTTTAACTATTAACCACTAAAACAGTGTATGCGTAAATGGTATGTGAATACTTTTTCTTTCTATGAGTTGCAAAACAAATTACGCACTTACTATCACTTTGAAAATTGCCCAAGGGAATTTATGCCTCTACATTTTTAACTTCTCGTTTCCCCACCACAGATTCCTTGGTCGATTTGTAAGCATACGCACATCCTATATAATAAAACACACCTCCAGCATTCTGAAGCTGACTGCATGGCTGAGGCATTTCCTGCTCTCTGTATCCATCTCCTGAATTGACATCACTTACTTCCGGGTTTGTCACAAGCAGAAGTGACCAACCACACGAGGTTTCTCGGCTTCAGAATGTTGGAGGTGCATTCTATTAAATAGGATTGGTCAGTTTCTTGAAGCACAGCCAGAGCTCAGCGTCCTGCACAGTAACGCTCAGACACCAGAGAGAGAGGGGGGGCCTGACACCAGAGAGAGGGAGGGAGGGGGCCTGACACCAGAGAGAGGGAGGGAGGGGGGGCCTGACACCAGAGAGGGGGGAGGTATCTCTGTCACACACACACACACACACACTCTCTCACACTCTCTCACAGTCAATGTCTTTCTCTCACTCTCACACACTGTCTCTCACACACTCTGTCTCACACTGTATCACATTCACTCTCTATGTGTCACACAGTCACTCACACACTCTCTTGGTCTCATACACTCAATCTCACAGATAGTCTGTGTCTCACACACACTCTCTCGCACACTGTGTCTCACATACGCACTTGCACACACTCTCATTCTCACACACACACTCTCTCTCTCACAGACACACACGCACCCAGACTCACTCTCTCTCTCTCTCACACACACACTCGCACATTCACTCTCTCTCTCACACAGTCACTCTCACATACACTCTCTCAAACATACACACTCCGAGGAAAACCTTGCTAGCGCCCATTTCATTTGTGTCAGAAACAGGCCTTTTTTACTAGTATTTTATAAAACACAAATGCAAAGAGTAACCACCTCTAACTTGATACAATGCCTCTAAACTACAGGGTCGATATTCAAAATCATTTTTTCACGAAGAGAGTAGTGGATGCTTGGAATGCCCTCCTGCGGGAGGTGGTGGAGATGAAAACGGTAACGGAATTCAAACATGTGGGATAAACATAAAGGAATCCTGTTCAGAAGGAATGGATCCTCAGCAGCTTAGCCGAGATTGGGTGGCAGAACCAGTGGTGGGAGGCGGGGATAGTGCTGAGCAGACTTATATGGTCTGTGCCAGAGCCGGTGGTGGGAGGCGGGGCTGGTGGTTGGGAGGCAGGGATAGTGCTGGGCAGACTTATACGGTCTGTGCCCTGAAGAGGACAGGTACAAATCAAAGTAGGGTATACACAAAATGTAGCACATATGAGTTTATCTTGTTGGGCAGACTGGATGGACCGTGCAGGTCTTTTTCTGCCGTCATCTACTATGTTACTTTGTTACTACGTTGTTCAGAGCCATCTGTTGAAATTTAACAGCATTTAAGGGAAATGGAAAAGGGATGGGATTACAATTTTAAAAAATTCCTTATTATATACAGATACTTATTTTGTACCCAGGGCAGTGGAGGGTTAAGTGACTTGCCCAGAGTCACAAGGAGCTACAGTGGGAATTGTCCCCAGTTCACCTGGTTCTCAGGCCACTATACTAAACACTAGGCTACTCCTTCACTCGCTCTAATGTAACCAGTTACTCCGGTATTCTACATATGACACGTGGAGGTGCATGCATATATTTGTGTATGCACCTTTTCTATGTGCATGTCTCAATTGTTTAACGAGCCACTTAATCATGATAAATGGCTGATAATGACCAATTATCAAAACTAATTGGCCATAATTAGAATTTGCACACAGCTTTGCTAGCAAATTCTGTAAAGTGGCACGTGTAAATTCTAACATGCACAGCCAAAAGTGCAACCTTTGGGACACTATTCTGTGAGATAGGCATGGACAGGAGTCTGTAAAAAGTATACATAGTCCTGCTGGAAAGCCTCTGAAATAAATTAAAGGAGGAGAATATAGGTGTTCCCCCTTGGGAATACCAGAAGGATTGTGGTTTTGAAAGACTTGTCTTCAGTGTTTGGAGAGTTGATATGGCTTGATGTGCCTACTTTTGCGGAGTTGAAGAATAAACAGTTTGAGTTTTCATAAACTTCTAACCCAGTGTTACAAAAGTATATAAGCACATAAGTATTGCCATACTGAGACAGACCGAAGGTCGATCAAGCCCAGAATCCTGTTTCCAACAGTGACCAATCCAGGTCACAAATACCTGGCAAGATACCAAAACAGTACAATATATTTTATGTTGCTTATTCTAGAAATAAGCAGTGGATTTTCCCCAAAATCCATTTTAATAATGGTCTATGGACATTTCCTTTAGGAAGCCATCCAAACCTTTTTAATCCCTGCTAAGCTAACTGCTTTTACTACATTCTCTGGCAACAAATTCCAGAGTTTAATTACATGTTGAGTGAAGAAAAATTTTCTCTGATTCATTTTAAATTTACTACTTTGTAGTTTCATTGCATGCCCCCTAGTCCTAGTATCTTTGGAAAGAATAAACAAGTGATTCACGTCTACCCGTTCCACTCATTTTATAGACCTCTATCATACCTCCCCTCAGCTATCTTTTCTCCAAGCTGAAGAACCCTAGCTGCTTTAGCCTTTCCTCATAGGGAAGTTGTCCCATCCTCTTTATCATTTTCGTCACCTTTTCTAATTCCACTATATCTTTGTTGAGATGCAGTGACCAGAAATGAACACAATATTCGAGGTACAGTTGCACCATGGATCGATACAAGGCATTGTAACGACCTCGTTTTTGTTTTCCATTCCTTTCCTGATAATACCTAACATTCTATTTGCTTTCTTAGCTGCATAACAATGAACAGAGGGTTTCAACTTATCAACATGACGCCTAGATCCCTTTCCTAGTTGGTGACTCATAATGTGGAACACATTATTATAATTTGGGTTCCTCTTTCCCACATGCATCACATCACTTTGCACTTGCACACATTAAACCTCATCTGCCATTTAGATGCCCAGTCTCATAGGTCCTCTTGTAATTTTTCACAATCCTCTTGTGATTTAACAACTTTGAATAACTTTGTGTCGTCAGCAAATTTAATTACCTGGGATTTTATTCCTGGACTGACATAGATTCACAAAAAACATCTGCTAGAATCTCAATGGAAAAATCTGATTCTTCACCATTCTGAAAGTCTGCAACCTAAGGACTGCAAAAGGGGTGAGAGAAGCAGGATTTTAATATCTATGGTTTTTGTCCTGTGAAGGATTAGTTTGTCCAGGATTTGTAGTCAGTAGCCTAACTCGCTACTAAGAGTGGTAATCAGGATATATTGTTGGTGTAATTTCTCCTAATCTTCTTATGATATTAGTGGTGTTATCAATATCTTTTTTATAGATCTATTGTGTAATAATCATTATTTTGTAGTGCACAAGTATATTTTTGTAACTTGCTTTGCATTTTTGCCATATTCTTATTTTTATATTCATAATAAATAATATATTTTCATTTTGGCTTTGCTCCTTTCATGCTCAGTGTCCCACCTTTCTCTGATGCTATTTCCTGTTTCCGCGAAGGTGGGACACTGAGAGAGAAGGGAAGGTAGAGGCAAGCCTGCTGCTTTTGCTGCAGCCGCTGTGACTTTTTAAATGCAGGGTGGTTGGAAGGAAAGGAGGGCTGTGGGAAATCTGAGGGTGGGCAGGTGGGGCTGGGGTTAGAACTGAAACTTGGGGACTGAAAAGGGGGGTAAGTTGGTGAATCACTGGACATGGAGGGGAGGGTAGAAGAGAATCACTGGACATGGATGGGAGGGCAGGGGACAGGGGAGAATCACTGAATTTGGATGGGAGGGGTGGGCAGGGGACACAGGAGAATCACTGGATGTGGAGGGGAGGGGAGGACAGGAGCAAAGGAGACTCGCTGGACATGGAGGGGATGGCAGAGGAGAATTGCTGGACTTGGATAGGAGGGGAAGGCAGGGGAGACCGGACAGTTGCTGGACATGGATGGATGGAGGGGAGGGCAGGAGAAATGCTGGACATGGATGGAGGTGAGGGAAGACAGGAAGGAGATGCACATGGATGGAGGGAGAGGAGATAGGAGAAATGCTGGACATGGATGGAGTTGAGGTCAGGGAAGAGAGGAGAAATGTTGGAGAAAGGAAAGACAGAGGAAGGAGATGTACACGAATGGAGGGGAAAGGAGAGAGCAGAAATGCTGGACATAGATGGAGGGGAGGGAAGGCAGAGGAAGTAGATACACATGGATGGAGGGGAGGGGGAGAGGAGAAATGCTGGACATGAATGGAGGGGAGGGAATACAGAGGAGGAGATGCACATGGACCTAGGGGAGAGAGGAGAAATTCTGGACACGGACCGAGGGGAGGGAAGACAGAGGAAGGAGATGCACATAGATGGAGGGGAGGAGAGTTGAAATGCTGGACATGGATGGAACGGAGGGAAGAGAGAACGTGAGATGAAGTGAGATAAACATGAATGGAGGGGAGGAGAGAGAGGAGAAATGCTGGACATGGATGGAGGAAAGGAAGAAAGAGGAAGGAGATGCATATGGATGGAGGGGCAGGACGAAAGAGGAAGGAGATGCATTCTGATGGAGATAAGGGAAAAGAGGAGAAAAACTACACATGGCTGGAGAAAATAGGCAAATGCTGGATCCTCTCTATACCTCCTCCAGTCAAGTCCGTGGAGGACCCAACTTTTATTTATGGATGTAGGGCAAGAAAGGAGGAAAGTAAAGAAATAAATGGAAAGGAAGCCCTGGAAGTGGAGTTAAGGGAGCAGATAAAGAGCAGCAGAATCTGAGACTGGGACCAACATGATCAGAAAAACAAAGATAACAAAGGTAGAAAAAAATCATTTATTTACATTTTAGTGTTTGGAATATGTCCAATTTGAGAATTTACATCTGCTATCTTATTTTGCAATGTATAACAATGTATTTCTTTCTGTTTTTCTGGTATTTTGCTGCATGCAGAGTCTGTATGCTAATTTGGTTTGTGTCATTTTGGATATACTGGAGCTGTAACAGTTTACAGAAATTAGTTATAATGAAAAAAAAAAGCTATTTTTCTTCTCCTGTACTGGTGTAATATTTTTCAATGATTACTGTTTATATGCACCATGGCAGGTAAAAGGGTGTGGCTAAATGTGCCAATGTTGTCCAGTTCAGCACACTATTAGCAGCCAAATTCATACAAAGTTAATTATATTCAGTGGAAAATAAATCTGTTGGCTCAGGCTGCTTGCCATCTGAATATTCAATGACGGTTTCATTATTGCTACCAAGTATTACATATTAAGGGGATTCATTTTAATTCATTTGTCCAGCCCTTACATGCACAAGATTTTGCCTTTTAAACCCAAAGGTTTCCTATTATAGCATTTTACATGTTTGAATTAGTTTCTCTATACAAGTTTTGCTTGATTTGTCTTTATTTGAAATAAAAGAAAATGTTTAAAACATATCTTGTCAACAAGGGGTGGGGCTAGGTGGGGTGTGACTAGGTGGGACGGGGCTAGGTGGGACTGGGGGGGGGGGGGGCACCAAACTGGTCTGCACAGGGCCCCGCAATTGCTAAGACCGGTCCTGACCTCACTCTATTTGGGGCCTGCCATAGAGACCATCGCAGTTGTGGCAGCCCCCATAGGTCATTTGGAGCTTGGCGCATGTGCAGGAGGGGCAGATAGTAATTTGCACACATAAGGGGCAATTTACATGCCAAAATGACCTTTATAGAATAGAAATTAGAGCATGCAAGTATGCACCAATGTCTTGATGGTATATAATTTACCAGTAGGTCTGTGCATAGGCAGAGCTGGATAGTTTAGTTTATTAAACTCTTGCTAGACCACATTGCCGCAAATCAAAGTGATGCACAGCCTAAAAATAGAAGGACATAGAATGCCACTATATCAGAGAGCAGTACAAGATAGAAATCTAAAATAAGAAAAAAATCAAAGAAAAAAAGGCTGGTAATCTACTGGTACTCTGGCCTTGCAAAGTCTGCAGACAATAGAGGGCCCTTTTACTAAACTGTGTAGGTGCCTATGCGTGCCCAACGCGTGCCTAATTGGAGTTACCACCTGGTTACTGTGTGGCCCTTTGAGTAATTTCAATTTTTGTGCGCATCTGAAAAATATGTTTAATTTTTTGGAGCGCGGTAGCTACGCGTGTCAAGTGGCATTTGACGCGCGTAGACCATTACCGCCCGGTTACCGCGTGAGACCTTACTGCTAGGTCAATGGCATGTGGTAAGGTCTCAGACCCAAAATGGATGCGCAGCAATTTTCATTTTGTTGCATGTCCGTTTTTGGCAAAAAAAAAAAAAAAGGCATTTTTTGTAGGTGCGCTAAAAAAAAGAATTCTGCATGCACCCAAAACCCTACACTACCACAGGTCATTTTTCAGCACACCTTAGTAAAAGGACCCCTAGAACAAATAAATGGGTCTTCAATACAACTTTTAATTTAGAAAAGTAGCATTCTGAGTGAAGATCAGCTGGAAGAGAGTTCCATTAAAAAAAAAAAAAGAGCTGTGCAGAAAATGGCAAGAGTGGTGAGTAGCCTAGAGGAGAACCCTGAACAGGGGATAAGGAAAGGCCGATATGGGGAAATCAAACTAGCAAGATAGACTGCAACACCAGTGTGAAGTACCTTATGAGTAAGCACCAATGTTTTATATTGCAAGCAGGAAAGAATAGAAAGCCAGTGATGTTGAGTCTTAAAAGGGGTAGAGTGTTCATAACAAGGTACATGAGCAAGAAGACAAATAGCAATATATTGAACTAATTGCAACTTATTCAAAACAGACATTAGAAGACCAACGTAAACAACATTACAGTAGTCCAACTCAGACAAAACCAGAGCGTGAAAGAGGGTAGCACAAGCCTTATCCAGAAAACATCTAAGAGCAAATATAATGAAGGAAGCAGAAGCAGGATTTTATTACAGAGGAGATATGAGAACGAAATGAAAATTGACAGTCACCCCAAGTTACTTTAGAGTACTAATCTGTATCGTAGGAGATGATTGAAGACATGGAACAACAGTTGGAACTGAAGTTTGATCCGTGACTCACAGCACCACTGATTTAGCAGAATTTAATATTAAGCGATGGTTGGCTGAAGAATAGACCACAAGGTCTTGCCTACACACAGGCATATATACCAGCAATAGGATTGCTGTAAGTGGCCACACTTAAATATGCACATGTTTTCAGCCATTTACTCTTATGATCTATAAATAAAACCAGGTGCCTACTTTTCTTATAGGTTTAAAAAAGGCACTTGTCTAACCTCATATCTTAGGCTCTGTTATAGAAGTACCCCCCTACCTGACTATCAGGCTTATTTTCAAAAAAGAAAAACGTCCAAAAAGTGACATAAATCTGTATTGGTACATTTTTCTTACAAAAACGTACAAATCAGTATTTTCAAAACCTCTTTTTTAGATCATTTTCTCTGAAGTCCGTCAGGAGTCCATCCAAATCTCAAGAGGGTGTGCCAGGGGCAAGTTCAGGGTGGGACTTCGGTTTTCCGTAGGCATTTTTCAGCCATAATGGAACAAAACAAAAATGTCCAGGACTAAAACTTAGATGTTTTGAGCTAGACCTGTTTTATAATGAAGAGTTGCAGTGGGAATTGAGCCAACTACCCCAGGATCAAAGTCCACTGCACTAACCACTAGGCTACTCCTCTACTCCACACAAAAAAGGTGCCCTTAATCCCCCAATGGTCACTAACCACCTCCCACCCACCAAAAAATGTGATTAAAATATTACTTGAAAGCCTCTGGTGTTATACTCAAATCCATTAGAATAGCATGCAGGTCCCTGGAGTAGTCTAGTAGTGGTGCAGTGCACTGCAGACAGGTGGACTAGGCTTCTACTTCTCCCTACCTGTTACACTTGTGGAGGAAACTGTGAGTCCTCCAAAACCCACCAGAAGCCCACTGTACCCACGTATTGGTGCTCCCTTCACCTGTAAGGGCTATTGTAGTGGTGTACAGTTGGGGGTAGTGGGTTTTTTTTTTTTGGGGGGGGGGGCTCAGCAAACAAGGTAAGGGAGCAATAGTGAGATGTGTACCTGGGAGCATTTTTATAAAGTCCACTGCAGTGCCCCCAAGGATGTAGTAGTCCTGTTTGGTGAGGCAACACTTCCCTTGGCTGAACCCATGTTGACTCTGTCGTATTAAACCATGTTTGTCTACGTGTTCGGTAATTTTATTCTTTACAATAGTTTCCACTATTTTGCCTGGCATTGAAGTCATATACTTTTTTTTTTTGAGTAGCCATTTTTTATCCAATAGAGAATGTTTTGTGGCTCCTCTTTCTTTCAGTATTGACACAGAAACCTATGATATAATTGGACTCCATTTGGGGATCAAGTTGAGGTTTCATTTATTTAAATTATAAATGGTCAAGATAATGGGGGCTCACTTAACTGAGATGTAGCAAACATTTTTTCCTTGGGTAGTTATCTGTAAATTTGCTTCCTTATTTTTTGAAATTATTTAAGAATATTTCATAGCCAATTAATATTAACATACGCAGATTTATGCAGAGAAATATTCAAATAGAAATTGTGTGTGTGTGAAATTAATAGTTGAAAAGTGCTATAGAAAATTGCACTTACTGTGCATCAGCAGCAAAACCTATTGCTCAGTAAGTGCAAAGCCTGTGGATAAATGCAGGGACATACATTATTTATCACACAGGGAACAAAGTTACCATATAGACACTGCAATACATACCTGAGCTGATGGCACAGGCTATCATTCTTATATCCCTGTTCCAATCTCCCAATCCCTTTATCAGATCCCCCTCCCCACAGATATGACCTGCTCAATTAGGACCCTCCTCTAAATACAAATCCACCAATGATAGGTAGTAAATCCTCCCCCCTACCCCAGACACCTCCGAACCCCTTACCACCCATAGGACTTACCAGGAGGTAATCTTTGGTAGTCTAGTGGCAAGAAGATTTCCCCTGCATTTCTACCTTGTATGATTCAGGCTTCAAAATGACATTGGTTTCTAGCGGAATGGGGCCAGTGATGCCATTTGAACCCAGAGCCATGCTACCCCAACCCACTGAACTACCAGGGATCACCTCTGGGTAAAAGTCAAAGGTGGTGGTGTTCTGGAGAGAGGATTTACTGCCTAACATATGGGTGGGCCTTGGATTTGGGGGAGGGGCTTAACCAGGCAGATTATAGGGTTAGATCCAATAAGGGATCTGACGTCGGTGCCGGGCAAGATGGTGGAGGCTATTATTAAGAATAAAATTGCAGAGCATATACAAAAACATGGACTGATGAGACAAAGTCAGCACGGATTTAGTGAAGGGAAGTCTTGCCTCACCAATCTAATGCATTTTTTTGAGGGGGTAAGCAAACATGTGGACAATGGGGAGCCGGTTGATATTGTATATCTGGATTTTCAGAAGGCGTTTGACAAAGTGCCGCACGAAAGACTCCTGAAGAAATTGCAGAGTCATGGAATCGGCGGTAGGGTATTATTATGGATTAAGAACTGGTTGAAAGATAGGAAGCAGAGAGTAGGATTGCGTGGCCAGTATTCTCAGTGGAGGAGGGTAGTTAGTGGGGTCCCGCAGGGGTCTGTGCTGGGTCCGTTGCTTTTTAATGTATTATAAATGACCTAGAGGTGGGAATAACTAGTGAGGTAATTAAATTCGTCGATGACACAAAATTATTCAGGGTCGTCAAGTCGCAGGAGGAATGTGAACGATTACAGGAGGACCTTGCGAGACTGGGAGAATGGGCGTGCAAGTGGCAGATGAAGTTCAATGTTGACAAGTGCAAAGTGATGCATGTGGGTAAGAGGAACCCGAATTATAGCTACGTCTTGCAAGGTTCCGCGTTAGGAGTTACGGATCAAGAAAGGGATCTGGGTGTCGTCGTCGATGATACGCTGAAACCTTCTGCTCAGTGTGCTGCTGCGGCTAGGAAAGCAAATAGAATGTTGGGTGTTATTAGGAAGGGTATGGAGTCCAGGTGTGCGGATGTTATAATGCCGTTGTATCGCTCCATGGTGCGACCGCACCTGGAGTATTGTGTTCAGTACTGGTCTCCGTATCTCAAAAAAGATATAGTAGAATTGGAAAAGGTACAGCGAAGGGCGACGAAAATGATAGTGGGGATGGGACGACTTTCCTATGAAGAGAGGCTGAGAAGGCTAGGGCTTTTCAGCTTGGAGAAGAGACGGCTGAGGGGAGATATGATAGAAGTGTATAAAATAATGAGTGGAATGGATCGGGTGGATGTGAAGCGACTGTTCACGCTATCCAAAAATACTAGGACTAGAGGGCATGAGTTGAAGCTACAGTGTGGTAAATTTAAAACGAATCGGAGAAAATTTTTCTTCACCCAACGTGTAATTAGACTCTGGAATTCGTTGCCGGAGAACGTGGTACGGGCGGTTAGCTTGACGGAGTTTAAAAAGGGGTTAGATAGATTCCTAAAGGACAAGTCCATAGACCGCTATTAAATGGACTTGGAAAAATTCCGCATTTTTAGGTATAACTTGTCTGGAATGTTTTTACGTTTGGGGAGCGTGCCAGGTGCCCTTGACCTGGATTGGCCACTGTCGGTGACAGGATGCTGGGCTAGATGGACCTTTGGTCTTTCCCAGTATGGCACTACTTATGTACTTATGTACTTATGTAAGGGGGATAGAACATGGGATCTTAAGGTGGTGGTACCTCTGCCCCACCCCTGTCACACACCCCACTCACATTAAGTATGCTCCCATGCTACTGGTTTTAACACACAGTAGATGTTAGCACTAGCAGCTTAAACTTGCTTAATAAGAGTTTCTTTGTTTTGATCTAGATAAAAAAAATAGAATAGCCTTCCATTTTCAATAATAAAGGACTATCATAAATGTTCTTATGTATAAGAAGCACTGCAGTAGTACTTGTATATTTTATCATGCTTGCAAATGTGAGACACAAGCGACAGGCATTATAGCTTCCAGTGACTCATAGATCTGGTATATATTAGTCTGCAAAGTTTCCATCCAAATAAACTCAAAATACGTTTCACTTCTTTATTGACACTCTGTGCCAATTTTCTTTTGATAGCCAGGCATTAAGCTGCTGCTTTATGGACATTTGAAATCAGAATAGAAAGTGGTCAGGTGCTCGACGGTATTACTACAGAGTGTCATAACTTTATTCTTTAGCCTGCAAAATATAATTGAGCCTACAGGGCATTGGCACCCACTTGATATGACAATAAAAAATATAAGAATGCCATTTCCAAATTTGTACTACAGAGAGTGTTGTAGCTTTCCCAAACTAAATAGCTTTAATAGATTACTAGCTAATTTGTACATAGCACTTAAACTGTGCAAATAATCTTCTATGAAATACTGCAATGTTAAAAATGAACACAATTTGATACTTGATTTGCTGTTTCAATTAGCTGACAGAGCATTCAGTGAGCAACTTTTCTTGCTGCAAATATTTTAATTTGTTTTTAAGGAATTCACTATTCACAAAGAACTGTATAGAGGTCTGATTGAGCCTTAACTTTGCTATTGCTAGTGTGACTGCCCATGTCGGTGATGTTGCTGGTGCCTAATGCCGATGTTGCAGTTTATTTCTGCTGAGGATCTGTGCCTGTAGTATCTACAGCAAACACTCCTGGAGCCTCTGGAATTGTTTCACTTTGTCCTCTATTTCTTTGAGATGCAGCATTCACAGTGTGACGGTGTGTTGTTTCATCACTTGTTTCTGTGAGCTCAAGGTCCGCACAAGCATAAACACAAACCAAGCCCATTTTAGATAGGTTGTTAAGAGGGGAATTGGGATATCTAGCTTGGGATGTGTTCAGTTTTCCTTGTATTTTACAAAAGGCTCTGCTAAATGCGGAAATATGGAGCCTCTTGTCAAATATATAGAGCAGGGGTTCTCAAACCTTTCCTGAGGGACCTACAAAGGGGCATAATCGAACGGAAACGTCTATCTCCATGGACGTTTATCTCCAAGAACGGGTCCGTGAAGGGGCAGACCGAAGCGTATTTTCGAAAAACATGGACGTTTATCTTTTTTTGAGCTGGGCGTTTTTGTTTTTCAGCGATAATGGAAAATGAAAGCGCCCAGCTCAAAAACGAATAACTCCAAGACATTTATTCGTGGGAGGGGCCAGGATTCGTAGTGCACTGGTCCCCCTCACATGCCAGGACACCAACCGGGCACCCTAGGGGGCACTTTTACAAAAAAAAAAAAAAAAGTAAAGAGCTCCCAGGTGCGTAGCACCCTTCCCTTGTGTGTTCAGCCCCCCCAAATCCCCCTCAAAACCCACTGCCCACAAGTCTACACCATTACTATAGCCCTAAGGGGTGAAGGGGGGCACCTACATGTGGGTACAGTGGGTTTGGTTGGCGGTTTGGAGGGCTCCCATTTACCAGCACAAGTGTAACAGGTGGGGGGATGGGCCTGGTCCACCTGCCTGAAGTCCACTGCACCCCCTAATAACTGCTCCAGTGACCTGCATACTGCTGCCAGGGAGGTGGGTATGACATTTGAGGGTGAAAATAATCAGTTGTGAAACGGCATATTTTGTGGTGGGAGGGGGTTTGTGACCACTGGGGGAGTCAGGGGAGGTCATCCCCGATTCCCTCCAGTGGTCATCTGGTCATTTAGGGCACTTTTGGGGGCCTTATTCATGGAAAAACAGGGTCCAGGAAAAGTGCCCTAAATTCTCGCTAAAACGCATATTTTTTTCCATTATCGGCGAAAGGCGCCCATCTCTGATCGGCAGATAACCACGCCCCAGTTCCGCTTTCACCACGCCTTCGACACGCCCCCATCAACTTTGTCCGCATCCGCGACGGAGTGCAGTTGAAAACGTCCAAATTTGGATTTCGATTATACCGCTTTATTCATTTTTGTGAGATAAACGTCTATCTCCCGATTTGGGTCACAATATAGGCGTTTTTCTATTTCGATTATAAGCAGGATAGCCTCCCAAGTTTTCAGGATATCCACAATGAGATAGATTTGCATACCAAGGAGGCAGTGTATGCAAATTGATCTCGTGGGTATTCATAGTGGATTATCCTGAAAACCTGACAGGCTGGGGTTCCCTAGGACAGATTTGGGAACCACTGATGTAGAGGGATGCTGGCAAATATCTGAGGAGTAGCAATTAAATAAAACACAAACAAAAGAGATTCCTGGCTACAGAAAAGAAGATAACAGGCTTTAATGGGCAGATGATCAAAAGCCCCGCGCTATTCCAAATAGCGCTCTAAAAATAGCACTGGAACAGTGCGGGGCTTTACCGGACCTATGATCAGAGATAACTGCATGCAAATTTAAACACGCAATTCTCTTTGATCATGGGGTAGAAATGCGGGAGGATTGTGTCTGAGCATTTGCTCAGGAACAATCCTCCCGCACTTGTTTGACAGGTCTGGGCTGTGAAAAGCCCAGACCTGTCAAACACAGGGGCTAGAGGTCAATGGGACCACCAGACCCCAACTACCCCCACCCGAGCCAAGAGAAATGGGGGCTGGAGGTCCGGCGGACCTCCGGTCCCCCGACCCTCCCTGACACAGGTTCAGGGGGGGGGGGCTGGAAATCCAATGGGTCTCCAGTTCCCCTTAAATCCCCCAGCATCCCACCGATTTCCCTTCTTTACTGTACTTGTGGTGGTAAATGTGAGCCCTCCAAAACCCATCTGAAACCCTTAGGGCTATGGTAGTGGTGTACAGTTGCGGGTAGTGGATTTTGGGGGGCTCAGCACCCAAGGGAAGGGAGCTATGCACCTGGGAGCAATTTCTGAAGTCCATTGCTTTGCCCCCTAGGGTGCCCGGTTGGTGTCTTGGCATGTCAGGGGGACTAGTGCACTATGAATGCTGGCTCCTCCCATGACCAAATGGCTTGGATTTGGTTGTTTCTGAGATGGGCATCCTCGGTTTCCATTATGGCTGAAAATCGGGGATGACCATCTCTAAGGATGACCATCTCTAAGGTCATCAGACACAATCACCCCCAAGTCCTGCGCTTCTTTCATACACAGAAGCACTTTGCCCCCTATATTGTACTGTTCCCTTGGCTTCTTGTAACCCAAGTGCATGACCCTGCATTTCTTAGCATTAAATCTTAGTTGCCAATTATTGGACCATTCTTTAAGCCTCACTAGATATTTCCTCATGCAATCCACACCCTCCAGGGTGTCCATGCTATTACAGAGTTTGGTATCATCCACAAAGAGACAAGCCTTACCAGACAGTTCTTCAGCAATATCACTCACCAAGATATTAAAAAGATACAGCCCAAGGACCGATGCCTGTGGCACATCACTGATAACATCTTTTTCCTCAAAGGAAGCTCCATTTACACTACACTCTGTCTCCTTCCAATCAACCAGTTTTTAACCCAGTCAGTCACAGTGAGGCATATTTTCAAAGCACTTAGCCTTCCAAAGTTCCATAGGTTTCTATGGAACTTTGGAAGGCTAAGTGCTTTGAAAATATGCCTCTTTATATCCCATACCAAAGACATTCAGTTTATTTTCAGTCGTCTGCTCCATCCCGTGCCGGTTCCGTTATGTTGAAATAATTCTTCCTGTAGAGAATCCAAGATCCCTTTGCTTCTAGATGACCCTGCAGCAGGGATGGTCCAATTGACATCAGGCATATTAATATCACCTATCAGTAGTATTTCCCCTTTCCTAGCTAGCTTGTGGATGTCTTCAATTAAGTCTCGGTCCATTTCTTCTGAATGCGAAGGTGACCTGTATATTACACCAAAATAAATAAATGTTCTTTTCTCTTTTGCCAGTTTAACCCACATAACCTCTTCCTTACCCCATATGTCCTGCAGTTCTGTCAATATAATATTATTCTTAACATATAATGCCATGCCACCTTTTTTCTTACCCTGTCCTTCCTGAATAGATTATAGCCAGGTATAACTATATCCTAGTGGTTCTCCATGAACCATGTCACCATGACTGCCACTAAATCTAAGCCATCTTCTATCATTGTGGTCTCTAGATCTAGAAATTTGTTTCCCATATTACGGGCATTGGTATACAAGGCTCTCCAGACGGTACCTGTTTTCCCTTTTCTATAATGGTTTTTGGTATCTTACCTTTCATAGGGTTATTAAAGACTTTGGGGCTTTTCTCACCCATCCCCAGCAAATTTAGTTTAAAGCCACCCTTAGTACATTAGCCAGTCTGTTACTGAAGACACTTCACCCCTTCCTTGAAAGATGGACACCATCCCTGCTCAGTATCTTTTGAAAAATCATTTCATGGTGTAGGAAACTGAAGCGCTCGTGTGGCATCATCCACGCAGCCACACATTCAGCTCTAGGATGTGAGCTTCCCTCATTTGGCCTTTACCTTCAAAAGGAAGGATCAATGAGAATATCACCTGTGCACCTAGGTGCTTCACCCTCTGACCCAGAACCATGAACTTACGTTTGATATGTTCATTATGATACCTAGCAGTATTATTTGTGCCAACGTGGATGAGCAGCATAGGATAGTAGTCAATAGGCTTGATGGGTCTCGGCAATCTTCCTGCTACATCTTGAATCTTGGCACCAGGCAGACAACACACCTCTCTGGACATCATATCTAGTCAGCAGATAGGCGCCTTAGTACCCCTCAGAAGAGAATCACCGACCACCACTACTTTTTGCTTACTAGTACACCGACCACCAGCGGCTTTGGGATTTTTGATCGTCATTTCTTCCTGTTCTTGAGATGTTTTCAGCTGTTCCGTCTCCAGGGCTGCAAACTGATTCTTCAGTTCAACAGAAGATGGAGTTGGGGGGTTGATTTTGTTGGATCTGGTAACCTGAGTCCAGCTGTCCTCTTTCTGCAAAATATCTTCTCTCCCTTTGCTGGAGATCCCCAGTGTTTTAATATGAATCTCTGGGATCAATTTCTGGTTGGTACAGATATTCTTAGTCTTGCCACCTCCTCTCTTATTTCTTGCACTTCTTTCATTAGGGATTTGATGTGAATACATTTATCACATGAAAACAAGGATCTGTAGAATTGTGCCCTCTGAAACTATCTGCAATGCTGTATAAAACAATTTTACTATACTTCTGCTTTGCAACACAAGCCTGCCTCCACACCAGGTGACTGCTCTAGAGAAAGCGTGGGGGGAGACAATGATGTGGTTATAACCAAGGCTCCATCTTGTTTGGCTGCCTATATGGTTGGCATAGTGGAGACTTGACAACCAGTATTTAAGCATGGGTGTGGCTCTGTCCACCTTGTTGGGCAGACTGGATAGACCATACATGTCTATATCTGCCATCATTTACTATGTTACTCTTTTCTCTGTAATTTTCTTTAGTGATAGCAAAGTACCCCCCCCCCCTCCCCACATGCACAAACCCTTTATAAACTCCCAGCAGTATATTGACACAATATTAGAATTCTTTTTTTCATCATTGGATGCTCCAATTTATAATTGTCTCCAAAATCCAAGTGAGAGGTCAGTAACTAAACCTTTCACTACTTTGACTTCTCTGCTTGTAGGAGATTTACCGTAGAGTTGCAAACAGGCTTCAGCAATGTCTTAAATCACACTCAGACTTTATTGCACTAAAGAATTGATTTTTTACAAGCATAGGAATATTTACTACTAAGGCAGAATAGATTTCAGACAAAAAAGCCACTCAGGCCCCTTCAAAAAACAACACCAACAACAAAAAAAATCTTGAATTCTACCAAATAATAAATCAGCCTATAAAATCCTGCTTTCTATAGTACATATTTCTTTAGTAACAGGAAACATGCATAGACAGTCCTCTTATTTTATTGTTAGCCGTTCCTAAGGTTTACAGAGAGAATGGATCTTTGAAATGTGTATTTTGCTGAACACTTGGAACTAGTCAACTATTTGACAGAGCATACCATGCTCCTATTTCTGTGGGTGGAACTGAAAATTTAATGCTCCAAGGCTTTTCCAATTTATTAAACCACTGTGAAGTTTTTCTGGACCAATGTTTACTCAATATATACTAACTTCAAATGTAGAAAAGTAATTAAAGTCTATTTTAGGTTTCAAATGTCAAGAATTTCTCAAATAGGTCATGATATATGAGGGAATATACTCAAATGGATCAAGGGGTTCCTAACCACAAGGTCATATTCAAGTAAAGTCAAACTCTAACATCTCTCCACCCTTTGAAACTGACTGCGGAGTACCTCAGGGATCACCTCTCTCACCCATCCTTTTCAACCTAATGATGACCCCCTTAGCCAAGTCTCTTTTCAATCAAGGCCTTAACCCTTTTCTGTATGCAGATGAAGTCACAATATACATACCTTTCAAATCGAACCTTTCAGAAATCACCAATACAATAAAAAACAGCCTAAGCCTAATGGATACCTGGGCTTTGACATTCAAACTAAAACTCAATAAAGAAAAAACACAGTGCCTTATTCTTTCATCTCAAAATTTACAAACTACCCCAGAGCCATACATACCCTGGAACACACTCTTCCAATCTCAGATAACCTGAAAATCCTCGGCATGACATGTTTTAAGTAAGTTTAATTAGAAATGCCTGGAAACCTTACTGTTTTTGCTTGACCCACTTACTTTAAATGAGCTAAATGATTTAAGTAATTTTGAATTCAAATGCGCACCAAACAAAAAAAAAAATTGTCATTCACATCCTTATCGGCTTTGTTGTGGTTGGGCAAAGGGAAGTATGACCAAATATATTTCATCCTCAAGATTCTATGTGTAGAGTTTTATGTTGTTGTCCTCTGTATATTGCCTTCAGTTTTCAACAGTCTGCACATTAGCAGCTTATCAGATAGTCCAAGACAAGTGTTAGAGGTTTGATACATTATCAATAATATGTGGAAAGTAAATGCTATGCTATGCTATTTACCTACTAGCCATAGGGACGTCAATTTCTAAAACAATTTATGCAGGTAAAAAGCCTCATACCTTTGGAAATTGAGTGCCTTAAAATCCCCCACAGAATGCACATTAATCAACAACTGTCCATTAAGATGCATTCCCAGGATGGGTTATATCAGGGGAGAGGAAGTAGAAGTAGGTGCATAGATTGCTTGCTTTCAAAAATCTTTGCATATATTTTTCAAACAAGATTCTATTAACACAAAAAACAGGTACCAGCGACCCTCCTGTACTTTCAGGCTTATTTTCGAAAGTGATCGCCGGGTATCTTCCGATATAAATCGGGAGATGGCCGGCGATCTCTCAAAAGCGACAAAATCAATATAATCAAAAGCTGCTTTTTTTACACCATCGCCGCTTTCCTGTTGCCGAGCCGGCGAAAGTTCAAGGGGACGTGTCGGCGGAGTAGTGAAGACGGGACATGGGCGGGCATGGGCGTGGCTACCAGATGGCTGGCTTTCGCGGATAATGGGAAAAAAAGCGGAGTCAATCAGTATTTCGCCGGGTTTACTTGGTCCTTTTATTTTCACGACCAAGCCTCAAAAAGGTGCCCCAACTGACCAGATGACCACCGGAGGGAATGGGGGATGACCTCCCCGTACTCCCCCAGTGGTCACCAACCCCCTCCCATGCTAAAAATATAAAAATAAAAACCTTTTTTGCCAGCCTGTATGCCAGCCTCAAATGTCGTACCCAGCTCCCTGACAGCAGTATGCAGGTCCCTGGAACAGTTTTTGTTGGTTGCAGTGCACTTCAGGCAGGCAGACCCAGACCCCCCCTACCTGTTACACTTGTGGTGGTAAGTATTGAGCCCTCCAAACCCCCACAAAACCCACTGTACCCACATGTAGGTGCCCCCTTCACTCATAAGGACTATGGTAGTGGTGTAGAGTTGTGGGGAGTGGATTTTGGGGGGGATTTGGGGGCTCAGCACCCAAGGTAAGGGAGCTATGCACCTGGGAGGTATTTGTATATATTTTTTTAATTTTTAGAAGTGTCCCCTAGGGTGCTCGGTTGGTGTCTTGGCATGTCAGGGGGACCAGTGCACTACAAATGCTGGCTCCTCCCAAGACCAAATACCTTGGATTTCGCCGGGTTTGAGATTGTTGGCATTTTTTCCATTATTGCTGAAAAACAAAACCGGCCATCTCAAACCCGGCGAACTCTGGCATTTGGCCGTGCCAAACCGTATTATCGAAAGACAAGATGGCCAGCCATCTTTTTCGATAATATGGTTATGGCCAGCTGTTGCACCGCTGCCAAAATAGATCACCGGTGATCTATTTCGACGGTGCCGTTCAATTATGCCCCTCTTTGTGACCTATGTAATAAGCCTTGATTTAGAGCTGTGATCCAAGCTTGAGTGTACAGTGTTCTAATGTAGCGCTGGAATAAAAAACCATACACACAAACACACACAAAACAAAACCTTTTACTCCTGATGAAATAAGCTAATGGCATACAAATTATATGACTCTAAAACATGTGTGCTGACGGGAGAAACATTGCACGCCACCATAGTGCAATGCCAGAGTTTACTGCATCAGGTTTTTTTTTGTCTCCATTCCAGTCTGTACTTTTGTAGGGCCCGACCCATACATTGACAGGAAAGGAGATTGAAAAATCGCTGGGTCCTGTACTCCTTGATCCCATCACTGAAAATATTTCCCTGGTGGCCCAAGTGGCCACCACTATGCAAAGTCCCCTGGTAGCACAATTTGGCCTCTTTCCCCAACCTATTCATGGGGGGAATTCTAAAAATAGTGCTCATAAATGGGCAGCAGAAAAGATCAGTGATAAACACTCTTCTGTAAAGGGTGAATTCCCCTAAATTGTCATATATCGCGCTTTAATTTCCGTGCAGAAATCAAAGCATATTCTATAATAATGCACATAACTTAATTGCTTAACTAGCTAATCAACACTGTTTACCGGATGCTATCAAACAATTATCAGCACTAATTGGCATTAATTAAGGATTACACACAGAACTCGCTAAACATATTCTGTAATGTGATGCGCATAAAACCAAGTCAAACAGTTGAAACTGTGGCGTGGTTATAGGCATGGAATGGGCGGATCATGAGCATTTCAAAAATCTATATGCGCCTAATTTAGGCATTGGGATTTACACCAAGTAAAACATGGCCTAAATGGACACAACCAAATTTGATCGCGTGCAGATCTCAGCGTATTCTATAGATCACGTGGAAATGTAAGCCTATGCTATAAAATGTAGGTGTACTTTACAGAATATGCCTAGGCCTATTTTTTTACCATGTGAATTTTTCAGGCACCATATAGAGAATCTGGCCCTTGGTTCTGATTCTCTTGGCTCCTGATTTACGTCTGCTGAAACCTGGTATAAATCCGGTCTGCTGACACTTTACTCTATAACACTGCACACAACGTTTTAGAATGTCACTGACCTGCCCATGCCCCTGCCCCCTTTTGGGTTGTGCACTATAGAATTTACGTGCCCAGCAGTACAAAATAGTGTGCAGCCAGATGTGTGTGCAAGTCCTAATCTGCACCAATTAACATCAATAATTGGTTGGGTGTACATTTCAGGAGTGAGCCATATATAGAATCTGGGGTTTACTGTACCTGTAGGGTTTGGAGGTAGGAGAAGTGTGCACTTGCTTCTGCCTATGACACACTTTGCCTCAGTAGACCCTCTTGCTTCTGTGCTGGAATCTTTATTCTGGTGTGGTCAGTGCTGTTAACATGTGTATTTGGATTTGGCTCACACCTTTATCATTTGTAGTTCAAGGCAAGGTACATTCAGGTGCAATAGGTATTTTCTGTTCCTAGAAGACTTACAATCTAAGTGAATACCTCAGGGAATGGAAGGTTAACTGACTTGCCCAGGGTCACAAAGAGCTGCAGTAGAATTTTAATCAGCTTTCCCTGAATCTTAGCCCACTGAGGTAACCATTAGTCTACTCCTCCATTACATTCAGCACTGCTACTTATGGAATAGTGAAGCTGAATATATGTATTGCCTGCAGTACCGGTGCATATAATTCATATGGCGAATGTGCCAGCTGAATATTAGGCCCTCTATTTTTCTACATATATAAATGAGGCAATTCTATAACAGCATCTGTGCACCAAGATGCCGTTAGAGAACACTAGCGTAAACTTAAATTGGTGTACCTAAATTTAGGCACGCACGACCATTTATACCAGATCATGGCAGATGTAAATGAGTGTGTCATGCTATGCAGGCATCCCAAAGTATTCTGTAAGTTGCATGAACAAAGTTGGAGACATGTCCATGCCACTCCCGTGCTCCACTCATGTGTATGTCCCGTTGCAGTTATATGCTATAGCACTTAGATGCTATTTTATAGAATAGCGCATTGTGCACTTACACCTATAAGTGCCACAGTGAGGTATATGCTGTAGTGCAACCACACAGGGAGCATGGGAGGTGGGGTGCCAAAATTGTACCCCAATCATTATCTCCCCTGCTTGACCAGCATCTTTCCCCTCCCAGGTATATCTGCCCCCTCTTTCAAGCTCCCTACAAGAAGTTCCCCTCCCAGAGACACCCCCTGCAGAGCATACACCCCATTTCGAAGATCCTCCTCCATCCTGTAGAACCCCCTTCCTTGTCTGCCTGATGGATATCCTGGTGGTCTAGGGAGCAGCAATCCTCAGTCACTAAAGTTCATGCTGGCTCTGGGTTAAAATTGATGGCCACAACCTCTTCTAGTAGTCTCAGGCTACCACTAGAGGTCACTGCTACCATTTTAAACCCAGAGCCAGCATGAGCAGCAGTGACTGGGGATTGCTCCTACCTGCCCTACCCTAGACCACCAGGGCATCCTTCAGGTAGGCCCAGGGAGACAAAAGGGGTGTGGGGGAATCCTCGGGAGGGGGCTGAATTCACTATGAAGGTGTTTCTGGATGTTGACTTTTCTGGGGAGGTGCTTGCATAAGAGTGATTGATGCACTTGGGGAGGTCTTCAGGTGGATTTTGGGAGGAGATGAATGCTCTGGGAGGGGGGGTGAGGGATGGAGGCACCATGGTGATTGAGTCACTTGGAGAACAATTAAAGATTTCTATGGCCCTGCTTACGAACACATGGTGTGTGTAACTTCACATGCCCAGTTAAGGAATTGTCTTTAAAATTGCCCACCAGGAGATAACAGCTGTGACCGTACACCTACTTGGTTTTCTACCAGACTACAGGAGGAATAAATATATTAATGCTTGAGACTTTCTGAGGCGACTGAATGCATGCATGTAAGCATATGTGTGGGAAGAATTGAAGGTATAAATTAATGATGCACTATTTAGACAACTGGTGTACCTTCCCTTTGAAAATTAGTGACATACCTACTGAGGATTAAATTCTACATGGCACCTAAAAAAATTGGCTCCGAAACAAAAAGCGCTTAGAGTTATTCTATAAACGGGCTTAAAGTTAGGCACTATTTATAGAATAGCGCCTAGTGCCAGGAACAGTGACTACATTTAGTTGTGACCATTTACATCAGCGAAACCTTGGTGTAAATCCCTGCACATGAATTAAGAATGCATAAATTGTAGGAATGTCCCCGATCTGTCCATGACCATCCCACGGCCATGCTTCCTTTTTGGACCCGTACATAAAATTTATGCATGGATCCCACCAGGAAGCTGTTGAGGGTGGGAGGAAACAGAGGGCTGCAAGCAAGTAAACAATAGCATTGAGGATACGGGTGGGGATGAAGGAGATTAATTGTGGGGATGGAATGGATCTCAGTGGGTTCGGGTGGGTATAGATTAGATTCTATTGGAGATGGGCAGAAATGGGTGAAATTTCTGTCCCTGTGCAACTCTTTATGCCACTGGAACTTTAATTGAGACTTTGCTTTAAACTCTGGTTGGGACTGGCTATTGAAATTAGTATTTCTTAAGAGGAATGAGATGTTTATGGAGAAAAGATTTTTCTAGCTGTGATAACTGCAACCCAGAAATATCAACATTTTTTTTTTTGTGGTCTAAGGTTTTGCCCGATTTTGGTTAAATTTTCCTTGTACATGTGAAGTTAAGTGTGTGTGTGTGTGTGTGTGTGTGTGTCGGGGGGGGGGGGGGGTGGGGTGTCAAGTATGTATTCTATGAGCCTCAATATTTATCTGTACTGTCCCCATTACTTTCTACTCCACCTCTATAGTGAACTGACGGACAGTTAGCTGCTATGTATATATGATGGAAGAATCATATCACAGATTTCATTTCTTTTTAAAATATTTACTTGCAATTGTGGTAGCTCCGCTGTATACTTTGAGGACTATGTTGCATATCTCTTTTTCTTTTGGATTTTTAATTTCCCTTTTCCCTTGTAAAAGGCTATTTCTACAAGTGTATCTGCTTGGATTTTATTAAATAATGTTATAAATAAATAAGTGAGCAACACAGGAGCAGCCAGTAGCCCTAGATAAAAGCAACCTTTGTACAATGGTGTAGATCACAATGTCCTATGATTCAGATGTTAAAAATTATGCCCAACATGCTTTGGCATATACAATGCCTGCATCATGGACGAGTTAATAATGCGCCTAGAATACAGATCATACCTTAATATGAACCACTAAATGTTCTAAAGGCTGCCTACAGAGGGCTCCCTCAGCCCAATGTGTACTTCAAAAGATCACCAAATTCAGGGGCCCTTTTACTAAGCAGCAGTAAGCCCAATGCGGGCTTACCACTCGCCACTTCAAAACTACCGCTGGGCTACCACAGGAGCCCAGTGGTACAATAGTTCCCACCCCCAGCGCACACCACTTCCAGTGCTACAAAAATATTTTCTATTTTTGTAGTGCTGGTGCTTACCCACTGATAATCAGGCAGCTCCATGGGCTGCCCGGTTACCACTGGGTTAGCACAGGAGCCCTGTGGCGGTAAGTGCTCCCCCCAGAAATGGACACATATGGCCATTTCTTTTCAGGAAAAAAAAGACAGCCTTTTACCTGCTGTGGTAAAAGGGGGCCTCAGCACATGTCAAAAAAACATGCAGTGATGCTAATGCAGGCCCCCTTTTATCACAGCTTAGTAAAAGGATTCCTCAGTTGTTTTCATGCAATATATACACACTGTTTCCCTATACCTCTCTCTCTCTCTCTCCCTAGGAACTCCTATTCTCAATGACCATTAAGTGGAAAATTCTATATAGAGCACTGAACATTAAGCGCTACATCTATGCCGAATTGTTGGTGTGAAAAAAGCGTTCAAACAGAGTCAAGATACAAAAACGGGGCAGAAACAATAGTTCCACATGAAAACACACGTACGTGCCCATTTATAGAATAGTGCATAGCTGTTCCGTGTGGACCTGCAAAGGGGGCATGGCCATGGGAGGGGTGATCAAAATGCGTGCAGTGTTACAGAATTTGGGGGATCTGCACCCAACTTGTATGTTGGGCTTTATACCTGGTTTCAGTTGGTGTAATGCTTCACACCCAAAACAGAGCGTGAATCCCAGCACTACGCACTATTATATAAAGGGTGCCAATCCCGGAACGCCTGTTATAGAATACCATTCAGTGCCAATTTTCAGCTCTGAATTTTGAGCATCATTTATAGAATTTTCCCCTAAATGTTTTTAACACATGCTAGCAAACAGAATGTGCACTAACTGATGCACATCTCTACTGCATAATATAATATCAATTAATAGAAATCATACATACAATTTTAAAGAATGCAAAATAGATAAGTAAACTTTGCTAATAAATCACATTCCTAAACCTGACTCATTAACAAACGAACTGTATAAGGTCTTATGATAATCTTGACAACAGGAATTATATAATCATGAGCTCAGAGATATAAATCTATAACCTAAACAAAATATATATATATATGCACTGATGTAAGAAAACATATTTAGGTCGATCATGGAGCTGATTCCAAGATGGCGCTGTGAATAGACACACCTGTGTTTGCTCCTGGAGGCTGCTGTGTTTGTGAGTTTCTCTCGGTGCCTCTGTAGCCTCGTTAACCATGGGGAAGCGGAGGGGGAAGGTAAAGGAATTTCCCTCGGTTCCTGTGACCTCCTCGAAGATGAAACAAACAACCCTGCAATTTCCCAGGCAGCAACCGGGTCCTCAGGGAACTTCGACCCCCACTGCAGCTCTCGGCCCTTCGGAGTCGATTGAGAGTGGAAACGGGGCTTCCTTGAGCCCTGTGGAGCGAATTGCACCTCCCCAGCCTGGAAGAGAGTTGCTGGCTGTTCAAACAGAGACAGATGCCGAAGTGGCTCAGCTGGTCCTGTCTGAGAGTGTGACTGCAGCAACGGAGATAGATTCTCAACTTCGGGAAACATTACTACAACAGGCTTCAAAGGTATTGCCTCAAGCTATTGTTTCCAAGTTAGCTCGAGCTGATAGTCTACCTCAATGTCCTCCTGTGGCTAGTGGAGTGATTAGACCAGCAATTGTGACGCTGGAGTCACTATGGGATATGGTTTACAATATCCAAACCTCTATGCCAACTACTTTAAAGCAGATTTCTTCTGATATTGAAGTTCTTTCTGAGGCTGCCCTGCTTCAAGCACAAGTGACTGCACAGCAAACCCAGAAATTGAAACGTGTGGATATCAAAATTCAAGAAATGGGATCTATAGAAACAGCTTTGGTTAAAGACAATAATTTCCTACATAAACGACTTGAATACCTTGAAAATCAGACTAAAAGGCTTAACCTTAGGTTTCTTAATTTTCCCAAATCGCCATTAATTTCTCCTTTGGAGATGGTTATAAAATATTTGGTGCACATCCTGGGAATGGATAAGGACTCACTCCCTCCCATTACACGGGCTTATTACATCGGGAGTACTGGAGTGGTGGTGGGAAATCCCCCTGTAATAGGGGAGGGAATGAATCTTACCTCATTCCTAGAAAGCTCATTAGAAATAGTTACTCAGAGGTTAACTCTGCTTGCCACTTTCGCGTTGGAGCCTGATAGGAATGCCGTACTACGGCTTTCGTTGAGACACTTAGAAAATCTGTTTTTGGGCTCAAAGGTCCGTATCTTTCCAGATCTCTCACGGCCTACACAGATGAGACGAAGGGCCTTTTTGGAACTTCGCCCCAGGGTGGTGGCATTGGGAGCAAATTTTGTTTTGCAATTTCCTTGTTTTTGTAATGTAGTGCTTGAGGGTAAACATTTTCAGTTTGTAGATCCAAAACAGTTGAAAGAGTTTATTGATGCAAGAGTTGATGTGAATATAGTAAACCTTCCCTAATTTAGCAGGCTGGGGTCTGAACCAGAGGAAGCATCTATTGATTATTAATTTTTGTATCTTTTTTTCTTTTTTAATTTCCTTAATCTTGGAATCAAATTTCTTTAACTTGTGGACAAATGGGCTGTAAAGATATATACTTATCATTTTTGTTTCCTAATGTTAAATAATGCCGATTGCATATTCACTTTATGTGGTGATATATTGGAAAATTTAAATAATAAAAAAAAGAAAACATATTTGAAATAGTCAATGGAGGCGGTTTCTCACGTGTGGCATGTGGGAAAAATGGCCCCCGCTGCTAGTGGAGGGGCCCTCTTTTCCGCAGCTTGGTGAAAGGACCTCATTATTGTATTTATGTTAACAAAATTGTAGGTTTTATGTTAAACTGTATCTGCTGTACACCGCCTTGGGTGAATCTTGTCATAAAGGCAGTTAATAAAACCCAACAAATAAATTAAAATAAATTAAAATATTTTTGACTGCAAAACAGTACTTGAGAGTTCCTACAATACAGTTTCATAACTGTATTAAGATCTTGTTCAAATCAGGGGTGTAGCCAGATAGCAGATTTTGGGGGGGCCTAGTCAAGAAGTGGGTGGGCACCAAGTGTTCTCTCCTCCCCCCCCCCCCCCCCATGCGTTGAGGCCAGTATCAGCAGCTTAGGAAGCTTAGACTACTGAAGTGGAAAGCAGTGTTTTCAGCACCATCAGGGGGAGGTCTTTAGCTGGCAAAGATTGGGATCCCCATTAGCTAGCACTAAATGTGTGCTGCTGTTGGGTGGGCCTGAGCCCTAAGTGGATGGGCCCCGGCCCATCCAGGCCCACCTGTGGCTACGCCACTGGTTCAAATGCAAATGAAACAAGAGGAGTGCCCCTATCAGAGATCTCTGTTAACAAATCCTCAAGTATAACAGTCAAATGTTGTTTTCCATTTTGAATATCTTGTGCTTGAACTTGAAAACCAGCCCCCTTTTATAATCTATATAAATAAATCCCACCTTGAACGTTCTGAAGCTCCCTCCAACTGTGGCAGTGAAGCCCTGAACTGCTGTAGTCCTCCTGGTAGGGAAGGCTATTCGGACTACTCACCACCGCCCTCAGCCACGCCCCATCTGCGACCTACGCCACGCCCCAACTGGACATAAAAAGCACCCTGAACGTTCTGAACCACACTCTGAGGCTTCAATAGTTCGTATGTTCGAAGCTCTGTAACCACTTTTAAGCACACTACATCTGTGCGCCGCCATGACCTGGACGAGCGTCACAGCTTCAACACACACGGATGAGCGTCACACCAATAGGAATAGAACAAGGGAGGAGCGTCTGAGGCGAAGGCATCAGTCGCCGTTGCCACGCAACGGAATGCAATCACGCCTCATGCACCTATCAAACAACTCAAACAAAAGAAGGGGGGGCCTTACACGTGAACGGCTCACTCATTACGTGCGCCTCCATCGTTGCCGAGCAACGGAATGCAAGGATGGATGATGGACCTATCACAGCCAACTGCTACACAAGAAAGGAGGAGCATTAAACGCAAAAGGGGTCACTCCTTCTCTGGGTAACACGAGCCGAACAACGCTGGAAAAACAACATTGCTTTCCTTTACTTTCTTCGAACAAAGGTAACGCAAACTTACTTTTAAAAAACATATTACCAACTTCTTCCTGTTTTCTGTGTCCGCAATTCCCCCTTTGCTATGCCGGGACAGTAGTACCCAGAATAAAGCGTCCACCGAACGAAAATACTGCTTTCCTCTGCTTCTACTCATCTACACGGACTTACTTTTCAAAAATTAAAACAACGTATTACCGACTTCTTGCTCTTTTCTGTGACCGCAATTCCCCCTCTGCTTCTTCCTGCTTTCTGTGTTCAAATTTCCCCCGCTGCTATGTTGGGACATTTTTTTCTGTGTCTGCAATTCAAGTAAGTCAGCTCCTGCTGTGCACCCTCCCCTCCTGTCCTTTCAAGCAGCGAATACGAGCTGGGACTGAACAGGCAGCACAAAACTCCTTTTTGTTTTGTTTTGTTTAACGAGGGCGGGAGCTGTTGCTTCGCATCTGGCAAAGTAAGTCAGCTCCTGAGGAGGTCCTGCACAGCTCTCTCCACTGTTGCCACAGGCTAAGCAACAGTTCAGGCACAAGGAGGGGGAGGATGAGGGCCAGAACAGGTACACAGACCACAGATGGAGGCGGAGGAGGGGGTCCTGACAGCACAGGTGAAGGGGGAGGGGCGACCCACAGCCCTGAGAGAAGGGCTGCAGGGAGACCTGAAAGGAGGGGGGGAGACTGACCAGACAGATGAGGGGTCCTGCGACAACACAGTGGCAGACGCAGACGGAGGGAGTCCTTCCAGCAAACATAGGGAGGGGGGATGTCACACACACTATCTCTCACACACATTCTCTCTCTCTCTCTCACACACTCACTGTCTCTCTCACTCTCTAACACTGTCTACAACACACGCTATGTCTCACACTCGATCACATTCACTCTCTATGTGTCACACAGTCACTGTCAAACACTCTATCACTCTCATACGCTCTCGCTCACATACCCACTCAAACACACTGTCAATCTCACACACACACTCTCTAACAGACACACTTGCAGCCACACACATTCAATCTGTCTCTCTCACAAAGTCACTCTCACACACACTCTCTCAAACATACACACTCCGAGGAAAACCTTGCTAGCGCCCATTTCATTTGTGTCAGAAACGGGCCTTATTTACTAGTATGCAAATAAAATAAACCAGGAAATGTTTGCATACTAAATGAAAGGTGTAAGTGGTGTGAGTACTTTCCCTGGAATACTTATCAAAAGGAAATTATGCACATACTTTCCCATAGAAAATTGATGCAGCTTATGCACATATCTGTTGTAAAATGTAGGTTGTCTATTATAAGATTACTAGTGGAACCAAGCCCGTTTGAAACGGGCCCTAGGAAGGCTCTCGTGTAAGTTTTTCCTCTCTCCCCTGCCCTCCCCTCCATGTCCAGTGATTCTTTCCTCCCCTCCCATCCCCTCCGTGTCCGTGTGTGTGTGTGACAGAGAGAGAGGGAGGTGCTAGGAGTCCCTGTGACAGTGCAGGATCAGTCGCTCCTTATAGCCAGGTGTTAAGAGTGAGAGAGAGAGTGTGAGTGTGCTGGATTCTTTCCTTCCCTTCGTGTGTGTGTGTGTGTGTCTGATTAAAACGGGCAAGATTTTTTATTTCTGAAATGTAAAGAGAGAGAGAGAGAGTGAGAGTGCATATATATATGTGTGTGTGAGAGTGTGTGTGTGTGAGAAAGTGTGTGTGTGCGTCTGTGTGAAAGAGAGAGACTGTGAGAGTGAGTTAAGAGAGAGTGAGAGTATGTATATGTATGTGTGTGTGTGTGTGAAAGAGAGAGACAGAGAAAGTGTGTGCGTGTATGTGTGTGTGCATCTGTGTGAGAGAGTGTGAGTGAGTTGAGAGTGTGTATATGTGTGTGTGCGTGTGTGAGAGAGAGAGAGAGACAGTGAAAGTGTGTGTGTGTGTGTGCATCTGTGTGAAAGAGAGTGTGTAAGGCTAGGCTCAAAATGGAGAAACAGCAGCAAAATTTGGCACAGCACGACACATACATTTGAGCCAGTTCTTGCCAGGATATTCTGAGAGGATTGGCCATAATTATTGTTGGGGGGGGGGGGGGGGGGGGCTGGGGAAAGGGGGACGCAAGTTTGAATTTTTTTTTCTGATACCTCATATCCTTGCACTGGCCCTGCTCAATAGGCTTCATTTAATAAATTTCCCCCTCCAAAAAAACTACCAAAGATATACCATATCACAACCTATACAATCATAAGTGCACTAAGGAAGGAGGCTAATGGAGGAGAAAACGGATAGGAGAGATCTATATGGTGCATTTCTGACTAAGCTAAGCACGTCCTATTGACTCCAGTCCTCTCTCATGTGTTTGGCTCCTCAAACACGCGGCGGTTGTAGAAAACCTGAAAGTTTGCCGCCCGTAGGTAAATAGTGCGGTTTCTGGAACACGGGAAGCTGAGAAGTCCAATATTTATTAATCAAGTTGAAAAATATGCTTGGCAGAGAATACAGCTCCAGAGTGTATCCGTTGATAAGCGATGCTTTTGTCATACATGTCTTAACAATGCAATATTGTGGGACTCTCGTGCTGGCTCGCGTTCTGGTCGGTCCTGCCTCTAACCACGTTGGGAGTGATCTGTGATGTGCGGCACGTCAGTCACTCTTCATTTATATAGTAGGATTCTCCCTAAGTATTTAAGGACTTATTCTATTCCATACTATATTTTTTTATCTAATTTCTCACAGTACTCTGGCATGCTCATTCTACACCTTTAACTGTATAATTCTGGGTGTCATATATATTGCTCACAACTTCTCATTTTTATATATTTTCCCTTCTTTGTTTGTAAACAGACTTTCAATAGATAGACTCATTTTCTGAAAGATGCACCTCCTCACCGTTAGAGTCATTTGGCATACTTTCAATCTTTCTAATGCATGGAATATATTTTATCTGGTCTTCCAAAAAATTTTTTAAACTAATATCCAAACATGCCTTATGTAAACGTTTGACCCTGGCAGCTGTGTTCTTTAATTTAGTGTTTTTTCTACTTTCCTCTTTATTCATAGTCTCCCTTTTTAAAATTAAATGCTACAAAAGTACGTTTCTTTAGTGGCTTCCTTCTAGTAATTCAAACAAATCTGATTGCACTGTGATCACAATTGCCAAGTAGCCTCACAACTATTACCCTGCATACCAAGCACTGCATTCCAGTAAGGAAAAGATATAAAGCATTTCCCTTTCTCAGTAGTTCAAGGACTACTTTATGAAGTACTACCTTATGAAGCATTCATTTATGACATCAGGAAACTATACCACCTTAGAATGTCTCAATCAGACAAACAATATCAGAGTAATTTAAATCTCTGATTATTATTGTGTTGCCAAATTTTTTAGCCTTCTTAATTTCTATGAGCGTTCAGAAGGAATGGATCCTCAGAAGCTTAGCAGAGATTGGGTGGCAGAGCCGGTGGTGGGAGGTGGGGCTAGTGGTTCAGAGGTGGGGCTAGTGGTTCGGAGGTGGGACTGGTGCTTCAAATTAGGGCAACTGAAATGATTAAGGAGATGGAACTCTTCTCATATGAGGAAAGGCTTAAGAGGTTAGTAACCTTGAGCTTGGAAAAGAGATACCTGAGATGTGATATGACAGAGGTCTACAAAATACTGAGTGGTGTAGGTCAGTTAAACATATGTCAATTTTTTTACTCTTTCAAATGTAGAAAGACTAGGGGACAAGGAACTTACATGATACTAATTTTTAAAACAGATAGGAGGAAATATGTTTTTCACTCAATGAATAGTTAAGCTCTGGAACACGTTGCTGGAGAATGTGGTAACAGTGGTTAGTGTATCTGGGTTTAAAAAAGGTTTGGACAAGTTCCTGGAGGAAAAGTCCATAGTCTTGCCAATGTTTGTTCCTGGGATCAGTAGCATGAATCTTGCTACTGTTTGGGATTCTGTCAGATACTTGTTACCTGAGTTGGCCATTGTTTGAAGCAGGATAATTGGGCTAGATGGACCATTGATCTGATCTTGTTTGGCTATTCTTATGTTCTTAACCCTCATTACAGTAGTATAACACAAATTATTGCCTTTTAACCATGTTAAAGGGCAAATAACATGCATTGCTGCAACTCACCATCATAACTATTCCCTTAGTGACTTACTCTCTTAGACCCCCCTTTACTAAGGTGCGCTCACGTTTTTTAGCGCATGCTCGCGCTAAACATTAAATATACGAATGCATTCGTATGGGCGACTCTAACGTTTAGCGTGTGCCTAATTTTAGCGTGCATTAAAAACGTGAGTGCGCCTTAGTAAAAGACCCCTTTAGCTGGATAACAAACTATAAATCAATGAATATGCCTAGATTAGTTAGAAATCAAACACAAAGGCATTTAACTAAACTTTCCTTTTAACTTAAAAGCAAATATTTAACTGAACTTACCAGTTTTTTTAAACATATAAACTTGCCTGAAAACATTCTACAGAAAAAGACTTTTTGCATTCAAATGCATAACTCTGGACAATTATGTTGTTCCTGGTATCTAAATTATTATTCAAAGATCTTTGAATAATAATTTAGATACCAGGAACAACATAATTTAGCATCATCAGCATCTGTTCATGTTTACTAGACCTACCTAATCTAATGGATATAGTTGGTTAAAAAAAACATAAATCAGTATATTCATATACTCAGGGGCAGCAAAAAAAAAAAGTGAGCAAGAAGTAGGAGAAATATCGATTTAATCACAGAAGCACAGAAGGGAAAGGGATGAAAATTGCTCCAACAGGTCATCTAATCTATTGCTATGCCTACTGGCAAAATCCAGTGGACTGAATCCATCCTGGGCAGATATTTATTGAGCCTGTTCTTAAAAATGTGCAATGGCAGAGATTCCATCACACCCCTTGATAACTTGTTCCAGCACTTAACTTCAGATGAAGATGCAAAATCATTTCGTCATGGATGAATTGTAGCACCATTGGCAACGCCAGTACAAAACATTTGAAATTCTCAATGTTATTCAGGCTGAATCTGCTGTCTTGCTGATATCATCCTGGTTCTCAGCAGGATATCCATACTTCATTTATTTTATAGAAGGTTCTCTTCCATGATGATCATCAAGAGATCACCTGCTGGTTTTTGTCTGACAGCAAAAAGTTGTTTTAAGCTGTTCTTATGCTGTTTAAAAGAAAAATGTCTCTTTCACAATCAATAGGTTGCAGTCTACCAAACTTGACAAGCAGAACATGTGAGCAGACGTCTGAGCAGGAAATCAAAAAAGAAAGAAAAATTTGCATGCATGATGTGCAACACAGTATTGCATCATGCACTCTAAATATTTATAATGTGCTATTTTGAAGACAGGGAACATCATCCTACTAGCTTTTCTCCTAGTTTTATTTTCAATGAAAATATCATCTCGAAGCTGTGGAGGGACATTATCAATATAACATCTAAATCTGATTTAAATCCAGTAGAGAACATCGCAAGTTTCAAACTAGAAAAAGGCCAACATTTTTTTAATGGCCATTTCATAGACATGTATGTGCTCAGTGCTGTTTTTGTAATTGGTTCCTCATACCTGTAAGTGAAGCACACTGGATTCTGGCAAAAATGCTCATTTAACAACATGAGTCCTTCCAGTTCTCAAGGATACATTTCAAAACAACTGTGATGAACATTTTTGCCAAACATCCCTCTTCTTTCAGGAACCATCTGGATAGATGAAAAGGTCTTAAAACTATCATTAAGCTCCTCACGAACATAGTCCTTCGTGAACGGGTCTTGGTCTACCATTCATCCATCCGTTTAGCATTTGTTTTCTTCAATCCTACTCCCGGCCTTTCATCCGTGAACACAGAGCAGAAATAATTGCTAAGCAGTTCAGCTTTATCTTTATCATCTTTTACATATTTCTCTCCCTCAGCTTTGAGCCTCAAAATGCTATTATGGAACTTCCTCCTTTCAGTTACATATCTGAAAAAGGTGTTATCCCTCAATTTTACCGTATTAGCTATCTTTTCTTCCATTTGCCTCTTCACTTTCCTGATATCTTTTCCAGCTTCTCTTTGCTTTTCCAGGTATTTTCACCTGTCTTCATCTTTCTGAGTCATCTTATAATGTGTGAAGGCTAACCTCCTTTCCCTTATCTTTTCAGTTACTATGTTTGAGAACCAGAGCGGGTTTCTTTTCCTCTTATTTTTATGTAATTTTCTAACATAAAGGTTAGTTGCCTTTAATATAGCTCCTTTCAGTCTTGTCCATTGCTGATCTACTTCCTTCAACTGTTCCCATCCTACTAACTCTTCTTTGAGAAATTCCACCATCTCAGCAAAGTTAGTTCTTTTGAAATCCAGGACCGTCAATCTCGAATGAGCCCTCTCCACTGTTTAAATATTGAACCACACCATTCGGTGATCACTAGATGCCAAATTGTCTCCCACCTTGACGTCAGAAACATTCTCTCCATTTGCAAGCACCAGGTCCAGAATAGCTCCATCCCACGTCGGTTCTGTTACCCATTGCTGAAACAATTCTTCTTGTAGAAAATTTAAGATCTCTTTGCTTCTAGATGACCCTGCAACAGGGACACCCCAATCAACATCTGGCATATTAAAGTCACCTATCATTAGTACTTCCCCTTTCCTAGACATCTTGTGGATGTCTTCAATTAAGTCTCTGTCCATTTCCTCTAACTGTGAGGATGCCATGTATATTACTCTGATATAGATACATTTTCCTTTCCCTCTTTCCAGTTTAACCCACAGCGCTTCTTCTGTACCCCATGTGTCCTGCAGTTCCATCACTTTAATATTATTCTTAGCATATAATGCCACTCCTCCACCCTTTTTTCATACTCTGTACTTCCTGAATAGATTATAGCCAGGTATAGCAATATCCCAGTCATGGTTCTCCATGAACCACGTCACTGTTGCTGCCACTAAATCCAAGTCTGTTTCCCATACTACATTAGTATACAAGACTCTCCAAATGTTACACTTTTTTTAAAATTCTTCTATAGGGGTATTTGATGTCCTACCTTCTTTGGAGTTATTTATGGCTTTGTGGCCTTTTTTACTCATCGTGCATCTCCAACCATCAAATATGTGTTAATGTAAGATATGCGTGTATTTACAGGATAGTGCTTAGGTACAATGTTGGCATTTGCTCATGTATGTGTGCACACATATGCATGTATATTCCATTAATTATTCCATTAATCTAATCATTTGTGTATATTTGGCATGTAAATGTTAATGCCAACTTTATAGAATTATCCTCTTGGCATCTATCATATGGAAAAATATCTCTGATAAAATTCCTCTCAAATCATATGTATTAAAAGCGTGTTTATGAGAGGCTATACACAATGAATAGCACAAAGGATGCAAATGGTTTAATTATTGCTCAGATATTCATAATCAGATCTTATTCTAAACCCAATAATTTTATGTTATAATTTTACAGAATTAGCCCACATTCTTATAAAGAAGTTGTGATTAAACACAGTCTAATGTCATCACAGCTAGTTAAAAAATGTTCCACTGAAAGCTATAATGTAGGAGGATATCTAATCAGCTCACTGGCATTTAGTAGGTGATAGATGTAGAATTTATTACAGAAAATGTTAAACTTTAACATGTGGTTCACATGTTTCCTAATGGAGATCTCTAGGATATAAAGAAATCAATCTTTCAATAATTTGTTCAAGAAACTACATATATTTGCATTGCTCAGTTTTTCATGAGAGTGGGGGAGGATAAGCTGGTAGCAGTTTCTGGAAAGTAACCATCAAAACAGGGTTTTCACAATTAGATATAAAAGCAAAGCTTGTTCACTGGCTATGGTGCTTATTTTAGAAGCACTATTCGTGTTTTAGATGTTCATAAACTGGCTTTTAGTTAATCAATATACATCAAACAGTGACTGACTTATAGTACAGCAGTAGACAATAATCTACTTTTCAAAAACCTCCAGAATTGAGTTTGACTGACTCTGAGTCCAAACGTACTTATCAGAAGAGCAGATAGCCCTCAAAAACGTTGACTGACTTCTGAGATACATGTGAAAGTATTTTCATGACATAGGCTCAGTGGCGTACCAAGGGGGGGGGGGGCAGTGGGGGCTGTCTGTCCCCGGTGCATGCTGCTGGGGGGGGGGGGGGTGCCGCGTGCCGGTCAGCACCGTTCGTTTCCATGCTCCCTCTGCTCCGGAACAGGAAGTAACCTGTTCCTGGGCAGAGGGAGCAAGGAGACGAACGATGCTGACCGTCGCGCGGCACCCCCCCCCCAGTGGCGTACACCCGGGGGGGTTCTTTTGCCGGGGTAGGGGGTGTCCCTTCACCGGGGGGGGGGGGGTCACGCTGCATGGAGGGGGGCGGGGCGCATCGGCGATCCGCCCTGGGTGTCAGCGCCCCTCGGAACGCCACTGCATAGGCTTAAAGTTGTTCTACAGGAACAAAATTCCTTCAATAAAGTCTTTGCTCAGCCACCCCTCAACCTTATGGTGCACTATCACATTGCTTTGCCCCCTCCCACCCCATCCCAATGGTGCTCAGTCACCTTCCTTTGATACCCGCTCCACCACCACCACCACATGATGCACTGTAACCTTAGCCTGCCTCCTGCTATACACAGCCACAGGCAAGCAGCAGCTGTGCTGTTCACTCTCTCTCCTCCTCTTCCCAGCTGAAATCGCACTGCCTAGAGACCTGATTGGTCAAGTGAAACCGCATGAACTCCCAGGTTCATGAGCAGTTGACTCTAGGCAGACACAGGAGGAGGAAACAGCCTAACATGCAGCCATTTACTCTTTCCTCCTCTTGCAGTGTGATTTCAACGTGGGAGAGGGAGAGAGAGTGAACAGTGCAGCTTGTGTCTGCACTGAATATTTACTGGAGCAACTTACCAGCAGTCTTCTGTCTGAGGGGGGGGGGGGGCAGCAGTCATAGCGGTGATACTAGTTGCCACTGGCTCTATGGGTGGGGGTGCAGAGGCACTAGGGGTACAGAGGGGAGCATAGTAACTCAGAGCGAGGTTGGATCCTCAGAAGCAGTTGCGGCAATGGCAGCTCTGAGGGGGGGGGGGGGGTCGAAGTGCCTTTTAGTCTGCTTTCACTTCCAACAGCGCACAGGAGAAGTGAAAGCAGATGAAGCACCACTGCTAACTCAGGAAAGAATGTAAATGAGTGCAGTGCAGGTGCAGCCCAACTGCCAGGAACCCGGATGAATAGTCACAAACTTCAAAACTGCCTGGACACCCGACAGTCGCCTAAGAATTTCTGAGAGGACATTTCTCTGGGTAAGTGAACATTATTTTGTTCTGTGCTTTGGTGATTTAAAGATTGGGGATAAAAGAAAAATTGTAGGCTTATTGATAAAGACAGTTTGACTTTAGAAAAGTAAATTTTATTAACTAGTTCCCATAGTATAAAACTGTTTTCCCATAATTTTAAACTTGAACTTTCTGCCAGAGGTAGAAACTTAACTGTCACAGCCTACAGCGTTAATAGATTAGCCTCTAGAAGGAACATCAGGGCCTAGTTCATTCTTCATACCCACCCACCCCTAGCACATCTCTTCATTTATAGTCTTAATTTATAGTCAATTATTGTAATTAGGATTACAAAAGGGGAGTTTTCATTACAGAGTTTTAATTACATTTCATAGCTTTCTGAGAAGCAAACACTAAATAAATATAATCTCAAGCTCTTTATATTAGCCTAATATCCCTAGTACCTTAACAAGTACAACTCAATAATGCTAAAATGCAGACAGCAGTCCAGTAGTCAGAAGGGTGCTATGCAGTCTTTTGCATTGTCACATATATGATTGTTTCCCAGTTGGTGCAAGGTTATATTTGTGTGTTTAATGCAAAGAGCTCCTAGCTCTCAAAGAACAAGCCCATTCTCTTGAGGCTAGAGTAGCAGACTTTGTGGAGCTGAGGGAGACAGAGAGGTACACAGAGATGTTGTAGAGAAGTTCCACCTCCAGTCTGGTAGCCCCTGTGCTGCCTTGGAGGAGGGAGGTCTCCTAAAAAGGAGAGCATCACCCTGGTGAAGTAGGAAGTAACCAAAGGAGCAAAAGCAGGAAAGTCCTCTACTGTGATCCAAAGACAACAGTAAAAAAAGTAGAGGATGACACACAACTCACAGACTGGGAGTTGTAGAAGAAACCACTTTATTATAGCACCAACAGTAAAGACCCAACACAGGTCTGTTTTTCAGCAGGAAGCCACTTCCTTCAGGGATCATGCATAAACACTGTATTTATTTATTTATTTATTTTTGGTTCATTTATACCCCATATTTTCCCCACAAATGCAGGTACAATGTGGCTTACATGAATTACAAAAGTAGAGAGGTACAACACATGAATTTTACAGCAGAATAAGGAGAGAACACTAACAACAATTAGGGTGACTAAACAGCAGAATTACTAATGGAGTAAGTTTTTTCAAAAAGGAACGTTTTCAACATCGTCTTGAAAAGGTGATGATCAGATTGAGATTTTAGGTTCAGAGGTAAAGCATTCCAAGTCTTCGGGCTGGAGTAGTGAAAAGTAGAGGCAAAAAGAATCTTGTATTTGACACCCCGGCAACACGGATAATGAAGTTGGAGATAGATGCGGGCTGTGTTGATGGCATTTCTAGGTGGAAGGTCTATTAAAGGAATCATGTATTCCGGAGCTAGACTGTAAATTATTTTATGCGTTAAGGTGCAGAGCTTGAAAGCGATTCACTCTCTTACTGGGAGCCAGTGTAGATTGAAACGTAGAGGCTGCGCGGGAACCATGTGCGATTTGCCCAGGATGAGTCTTGCAGCAGTGTTCTGGGCAGTCTGGAATTTTCTCAGTAGTTGCTCCTGGCAGCCCACGTAAATCCTGCTGCAGTAGTCAAGGTGAGATAGAACTAACCAGTGAACGAGTGTGTGGAAGAGCTCTCTGGTGAGACAAAACCTAATGCGCCGCAGTCTCCACATTGCGTAGAACATCCGCTTGGTGACCGCTCGCACTTGCAAATCCAGTTGCAGGTAAGGGTCCAGCTCAACACCTAGAAGTCTTAGGCTCTTTGAAATAGGGAGAGTCTGGTCTTTAATGACAAGCAAGCTTGATGAAAATCTGGTATGGATGGATGAGAGCACCAGACACTGAGTTTTATCTTTGTTTAACTTAAACCGAAATACCTCAGCCCAATGATCCATGATGGAAAAACTCGCTTCAATCAGATCTTTGATGTCATCTAATGAGGAATGGAAGGGAATAGAGATGGTTATATCTGCGTAGATAAATGGATTCAAGCCTAGCTTTGCCAGTGCTGTTGCAAGGGGAAACAGCATGATGTTGAATAGCGTTGGTGAAAGAGGTGAACCTTGGGGGACCCCACAAATATCTTTCCAGGGCGCAGAATGATCTGGAGTGCCTTTGACCTGGTATGTTCGTGTTGACAGAAAGTCCTGAAACCAATGCAACATGTTCCCTCCGATGCCTAAGGTGTCCAGTAGATGTAGTAAGATGTTGTGGTCCACCATGTTGTATGCACTGGACATATCGAACTGCATCAGTAATACTTTTTTTCCAGTAGAAATTTACCGTTTAAAATCAGACAGGGCCGTAACCAGAACCGTTTCAGTACTAAACTGAGCGCGGAAACCTGATTAAAAATATCAATATGAAATAAAAACAATATATACATTATATAAATATTATGTAACATATTAAACATTACATTAAAAGATATTTAAAATTACAAATTACATGGAGGACTGCATGTAAAACTGAAAATGCACAGATACCATATTACCATTGCTGTGGAGAATGATATAATTAAAAAACATAAGGATATATAACAATAAGAAAGGGAAACAAAGACCATTGTGCAAGCTAATTACATATGATTAATTAAATGCTGCTTAATGTGCATATCAGTGTCTAATAGGAATGAGCTAACAAAAGAAGCCTGTGTGATGGTTACACTAAATACAACACATTACAACCAGCCTGTGGTAATAGTATGCCCACTTATTGTATAAGGAGGAAAAATACCTCATCAAACTGTGGCACGTAATGGTAAGTAAAACCGGATCGCAAAATCAGCAGATCAGCACGCACACATTAAAAAAGTCATCATTGGTAAAAAAATCTCCTGTAACTCAATTATAACAGAAAGCTATTCTATAGCAAAAACAGTCTTCAGCTCTTAAATATCATACACTGTTAATTATCAGCAAACACTTATCTTAAATTGTGAGTGTTGTGCCAATGCTCAAACTCAGTCGCTCCGGCTTACCAGGATAATAAGTGACAGTGTGGCCCCTGCCAAGATAATAAGTGACAGTGTGGCCCCACTTTATGTGTCACCTAGATAGGATTTTAGATAGTGCTGAGAAGGTGCCAGCTGTCTTGGTATATGTAGGCACCAATGACATAGGAGAATATTGGAGGGAGGTTCTCAAAGCCAAATTTAGGCTTTTAGGTAGAAAGCTGAAATCCAGATCCTCTAGGGTAGCATTTTTAGAGATGCCCCCCAATTCTACGCACAGGACTCAAGAGGCAGGCAGAGCTCCGAGTCTCAATGCATGGTTGAGACAATGGTGCAGAGATGAGGAATTTAAATTTGTTTAGGAACTGGGCAACATTCTCTTTTTTTTTTTTTTAAAGGGGGAGCCTATTCTGAAAGGACGGACTGCATCTCAACCGGAATGGAACCAGGCTGTTTGCAATAACATTTAAAAAGGAAGTAGAGCAGCTTTCAATCTGAAATGGGAGCGACAGTCACCTACGAGCGCATGGTTCATGTGTGGAATATCCTTGAAGGATACTATCAAAACAGGACATTAAGGGAATACCAATAGAGTTTAAATTGTACAGCGCTGCGTAACCCTAGTAGCACTCTAGAAATGTTAAGTAGTAGTAGTAGTAGTAGTTTAACAATGATGAAAGAGAACCAGGAGTGTTTAAGGGGAGAGCCGAGTAAAGGATGCAAATTATCCCCATCAACTTCTGAGCAGCATGTGGATGGAAATAGTATACTGGTAAGGCTATACTAGTCTTCCAGGACAGAAATATGAAGAAATGCTTACAGAAATTAGGAATGATGGCAAATTGGGCAACAGTATAATAATGGGTGATTTCAATTACCCCAATATTGAATGGTTACATGCCACATCAGAGAGTGCTAGGGAGGTAAAATTCCAAGACATAATAAATGACTGCTTCTTGGAGCAATTGGTCCAGGAAACGACAAGAGTGGGGAGCTATTTTAGATCTAGACCTTGGTGGACTGCAGGGCACTATGTGAGAGGTAACAGTGTGGGGTCCGCTGGTAAACAGTGATCATAGCATGATCAAGTGTGAGCTACTATCTGGAGTGAAGTCACAAAGGAAATCTACTGTAGCAGCATTTAATTTTCAAAAGGGTGACTGATAAAATGAAGAAAATGGTTAAAAAGAAGCTGAAAGGACTGACTGCAAAGCTAGGAATTTAAATCATGCATGGACATTGTTTAAAAAGCCATCTTGGAAGCCCAGACCAGACGTTTTCCATGTACCTACAAAGGTGGAAATAAGAACAAACAACAGCAAGCATGGTTAAAAGGTGAAGTGAAAGAGGATATTAGAGCCAAAAGAACATCCTTCAAAGAATGGAAAAAGGACCCAAATGAGGGCAATAAGAACCAACATCAGCACTGGCAAGTTAGATGCAAAGCTTTGATAAAGAAGGCTAAAAGAGAATATGAAGAGAAACTTGCAGCAGAGGGGAAAAAAAACCTCACAGTAACAACTTTTTCAGGTACATCAGAAACAGAAAGTCTGTGAGGGAATCTGTGGGACTGTTAGATCACAGAGGAGCAATAGGGGCACTCAGGGATGACAAGGCCATAGCAAAGAGACTGCTTCAGTCTTTATGGAAGAAGATGTAAGAAATCTACCTGAATCAGAAATGGTTTTCAATGGTGATGATACAGAGGAACTGAAAGGAATCTCAGTAAACCTGGAAGACATACTGAGTTACATTGATAAATGAAAAAGTAGTACATCACCTGGACTAGGTGGTATGCACCCTAGGGTACTGAAAGAACTCAAACATGAAATTGCTGACCTGCTGTTTGTGACCTGTAACTTGTCATTAAAATCATCTATAGTATCTGAAGATTGGAGTTTTCAAAAGACTTAAATCTAGGCAAGGATGCTTCACTATGAATGTATGGAGGAAAGTCATTCCACAATTTTGGGGAGAGAAAGAAAAAAAGCAGAGTGTCTGGTAGACTCATACCGGGTGGCCTTAGGGCCTGGCAACACCAGACGATTGGCATCTAATGAACGTAAGGAATGAGATGGCGTATAGGGGATCACCACTGAAGACAAATATGGTGGTTCCCCTTGATAGTAAACTTTCATGTGTCTACATTAATATTTTGAAATTTATCTGGAAAAAGACTGGAAGCCAGTGAAGTTGCATAAGTAATAGAGTAATATGGTCAGACCTATTCTTGGTTTTATTTACCACCCCTTTCCTAATAATTTCTAGCATCCTACTACTACTACTACTTAACATTTCTAAAGCGCTACTAGGGTTGCACAGCGCTGTACAGTTTAACATAGAAGGACAGTCCCTGCTCAAGGAGCTTACAATCTAAAGGACAAATGTACAGTCAGTCAAATAGGGGCAGTCAAATTGGGCAGTCTAGATTTCCTGAATAGAGGTATAAAGGTTAGGTGCCGAAGGCAACATTGAAGAGGTGGGCTTTGAGCAAGGATTTGAAGATGGGCAGGAAGGGGGCTTGGTGTAAGGGCTCAGGAAGATTATTCCAAGCATAGGGTGAGGCGAGGCAGAAAGGGTGGAGCCTGAAGTTGGTGGTGGTGGAGAAGAGTACTGAGAGGAGGGATTTGTCCTGTGAGCAGAGGTTTCGGGTGGGAACGTAAGGGGAGATGAGGGTAGAGAGGTAATGAGGGGCTGCAGACTGAGTGCATTTGTAGGTTAGAAGAAGGAGCTTGAACTGTATGCGGTACCTGATCGGAAGCCAGTGAAATGACTTGAGGAGAGGGGTGATATGAGCATATCAGTCCAGGTGGAATATAAGACGTGCAGCAGAGTTCTGAATGGATTGAAGGGGGGGATAGATACGTAGTTAAGAGGGAGGCCAGTGAGGAGTAGGTTACAGTAGTCAAGGCGAGAGGTAATGAGAGAGTGGATGAGAGTTCGGGTGATGTGCTCAGAGAGGAAAGGGTGAATTTTGCTGATGTTAAAGAGAAAGAAGCAACAGGTCTTGGCTATCTGCTGGATATGCGCAGAGAAGGAGAGGGAGGAGTCGAAGATGACTCCAAGGTTGTGGGCAGATGAGACGGGGAGGATGAGGGTGTTATCGACTGAGATAGAGAGTGGAGGAAGAGGAGAAGTGGGTTTTGGTGGAAAGACGATAAGCTCGGTCTTGGCCATGTTCAGTTTCAGGTGGTGTTTGGACATCCAGGCAGCAATGTCGGATAAGCAGGCCGATACTTTGGCCTGTGTTTCCGCAGTTATGTCTGGTGTGGAGCGAGAAAGTGGGTGTCATCAGCATAAAGATGATATTGGAAACCATGAGATGAGATCAGCGAGCCCAGGGAAGAGGTGTAGATTGAGAAGAGAAGGGGTCCAAGGACAGATCCCTGGGGAACTCCAACAGAGAGCGGGATGGGGGTGGAGGAAGATCCATGAGAATGTACTCTGAAGGTACGGTGGGAGAGATAAGAGGAGAACCAGGAGAGGACAGAGCCCTGGAACCCAAATGAGGACAGTGTGGCAAGAAGTAAATCATGATTGACAGTGTCAGAAGCGGTGGATAGGTCGAGGAGGATGAGGATGGAGTAGTGACCTTTGGATTTGGCAAGGAATAGGTCATTACAGACTTTAGTGAGTGCCGTTTCTGCTGCTACACACTGACACCTAGATTTTTTTCTTGGGTGCTGACTCCCAAGGTGAACCTTAGCATCAGGTAACTATGATTTGGATTATTCTTTCCAATGTGCATCACTTTGATTTGTTCACATTAAATTTGATCTGCCATTTGGATGCTCAGTCTTCCAATTTCCTAAGGCCTTCCTGTAATTTTTTCACAGTCTGCACATGTTTTATCAACTTTGAATAATTTTGTGTCATCTACAAATTTAATCACCTCACTTGTTGTTCTGTTTTCAGATCACTTATAAATATGTTAAATAGCATCAGTCCTGGTACAGATCTCTGTGGCACTCCACTGTACACCCTCCTCCATTGAGGAAAATGGTCATTTGACTCTACCCTGTGTTTTCTGTCCAATAGCCAATTCCTAATCCACAATTGAATATTGCCTTCTATCCCATTACTCTAATTTTCTCAAGAGTCTCTCATGAGATATACTACTTCATCCAGCTCACCTTTATCCACATTTATTCACACATTTAAAAAAAAAAAAGTAAATTGGTAAGGCAGGAATTGCCTTGGCTGAATCCATGCTGACTCTGTCCCACTAGGCCATGTTTGTCTATGTTTTCTGTAATTTTATTCTTTATATTAGTTTCATTCTGTAACTCCTCAATAATATAGAGCACATTTTACAAATCTTTGATTTACGTCTGGGCAATGTTATATAAATGTAAAATACTATGTTATATGTATTATAACTTTACATAATAGTAAAACAAGCCCAGACATCATACTGAGGTATATCTCTTAATATAATGTTCACAGAAAAATATTCAAATATAAAACATAAATAAATCATGAGAGCAAACACTTGTAAATGATTTTTCATTAAACTTCTCTAACCCTCTGAACCTCACCAATCACAGCAACTTGCACTACTGGCATTTATCATATATTGACCCAGGATCATTCAGGGCGCATAATAAGGGGAAGTGTTTCAAAACCATAAATCCTCTTCAAGGAATAATTTTCAGTGTTTTTTTTTTTCAATACTTAATTTTAGCATGTACAAAAATAATCAATATGAAGCTATGGATCTTTGCAGATAGTTTATAGTCAGCTCTACACTTGCACATCACATACCAACAAGCATCCTGCTCCCAAGAAATAAAATTCAAAATATTTTTGAAAGAATAGAGGGCGATAAGGACAAAGTGCTGTTATAAGTACATAAACATACTGGGATAGACTAAAGGTCCATCAAGTCCACTCTCCTGTTTCTAACAGTGGCCAATGCAGGTTGCAAGTACCTAGCAGGATCACTTAAAGTAAAACGGATTTTATGCTGTTTATCCTTGGAATAAGCTGTGGATTTTCCCAAATCCAGTTTAATAATGGTTTATGAACTTTTCTTTTAGGAATGCTCAAACCTTTTTTTAAATCCTGCTAAGCTAACCACTGTTACCACATTCTCTGGTAGTGAATTCAAGAGACTAATTAATCCTTCTTGGGATGTGAAGAACCTCTTTCAAATTTGTTTAATTTTATATACTGAATGTTTTGGTATAGAGACCATACTGTTACTACTGCATTTGATTGCAGTGAAAACATCTAGGATACTTTGATATAAGGGAAAAAAAATTGTATACACCAAAATGAAAAATGTCTGCTTCTCAGTAATCTTGAGTTGTTTGCATGCTCTTGAGAGAATATTCATGGGATACGAGATCAGATACAAAAGGTCTGACATTGTGAACAATATTTTGGGAGTAGAAAAAGGAAGGCCCTCAGTGAATCTATGCTGCCCTAAATGGCTGCCCAGCTGGAATTTAATCAACTTTTCAATATGACTTATTTTCCATAACATTTTCCTAGAACATCTCCAAGAAATGTCTGTAATGTCAAAACCCAGCCGCCAACTTAAGAATGCAACAAAGGAGCCCATGAGGTCAGCTTACACTGTTCATTTTGGAAAATGGGTTAGTAGAATAGAACTGCATGAGAACTCTTCCCACTTCCTCTAGACCAGTGTTTCTCAACACAGTCCTCAGGGAACCCAAAGCCATTCTGGTTTTCAAGATAACCATAATGAATATGCATAAGAAATAATTGCATATAATGAAGACATTGCATGCAAATTTATCTCATGCATATTCATTGTGAATATCTTGAAAACTAGAGTAAGCCTGATGGCTCCAGGGCATTGAGAAAAGTGTCAGGGTTATACTTTTTTTTCACAGCCAAAGCTGGAGTGAGTTAGGTCATGATGTTCTACTTGGACTACCAGGGCTTATAGACACTTATAAGCTTTCAGGAACACTGCTATATGCATTGGCACACTGATGCTCCCAGGGCAAAGTTAACTAGTCCTCTTGAGATGTAGTTACATTTCATGGAATAACATGGTTGTGAAGTTTAACACAAGCTGCATTGTTCTCTTTGAATAGCAATGAGCTGCTTTGTATTCATGCAGCACATTGTGATTTCTAGATATGTACCAGGTTTATCAGCAGGTAAAAAGCACAGAACTTGTAAATTTCACTTGTCATTTCCATTTTTAGTATACCAGCACATTCTACTGCATGACAGATGCTGTTTGCCACATGCAAATGTGTTACTACCACTTAGTTAATAGCCCCTTTGGTGAAGAATTTAAGCCCTCTCCTCCACCCATAAAAGGGATTTTCATTTGGGTAAATGACAAAATGCAGATATATTGTATATCATTTTACACTATTTTCTGATATCCCCTCACTTTTCTAGTTTCTTTCAACAGATATATATATATATATATATATACAGAGAGAGAGAGAGAGAGAGAGAGAGAGAGAGAGATAGTGACACCTGTGAGGGGTTAGGCACTGGGGCGCTAGAAAGGCAGGCATGGGTGGGAACATTGGAGGGACTACCAATCCCAGCATCCTCGAGAAGGATCACCTGAATCCTCTAGGAAGGCTAAACAGCGCTGCAATGCCCCCAACTCCCTTAGAGAGGGTGAACCGGACTACAACTCCCAAGTTCCTAGAGGAGAGGAACAGGAAGTCTTTGAGCGAGCTCAAGATAAAGATTGGGAGCAGATGGAGAGGGGGGAGAGAGAGATAGAGCCTATGGAGTGAATGCTTGAGGAGGTGATTACTGAAGCTAAAGAGGTTGGTGAAGAGATGCAGGTAGAGCCCATGGATATTTCTGCTTTAGCCCGGGTGGAAAAGGGGCAATCTCAGAGCCTCTTAGCAACCTTTGATGAACCGGTTAATTCAATTCATTGAGAGAAAAGCCCAGAGAAGTATCTGAGCGGGTTCTCTGGAGAAGTAGCTTCCACCTGGCCCAGGGCCCAAGCGTGACCCTTGGGGAGGATACCAGGAGTTAATGGCTGGTATGAATGGGAGGGGGTCCCCTTTCCTCAGGTTGCTCTGAGGGGAGGTTTTGCTGGGTTTGAGTGGGAAGCGAGAAGCAGAACCTTCTGGCTGAATGAACTTTGTGGAACTTTTTGGTGAAAGAACTTTGGGGCTTTTTGCTGAATGGACCTTGGGGAACCTTTTTGCTGGGGAAAGTGCTGGAACTTTTGCCCAAGGATTAGTGGACTTGATGAACTCGGGGAGGGAAGGATTTGGACTGTGGGACTCAGGGCTGGGTTAATACCTGTTGGAAAAGAGCTTGTTTTTTTTTTCTTTTTTGTTGCTGAGTTGAAGCTATAAGTGCTAGAGCTATGTACTAAGCCCAGGGAGGCATGTAGGCCCAGGGAAGAGACTATTCCTAATTAAATACAGGAAATTTCTGATTAGTTTGATATATATATAAGAACAGGCTTGCCGTATGCCAATCTGGAACAATCGCTGAGCTACCGTAGATCACACTGGTTAGTGCCACTGAAAACACCCCTGAAATATCTATATCTATTATAGATAGATATAGATATTTCAGGAGTGTTTTCATATGCACTAACCAGTGTGGTCTGGTACTGTGAGACTTTATTCATCATTATTTGTTTGTTTGTTTTATTGTGACTACTGAAAATATTACTACTATTTATCATTTCTATAATGCTATACTAAAGAAAGTAAGAGACAAACTTTACTGGTTAGAGCTCATAACTAAATATATACAACATACCGGACAAACAAAGAATTTAGGAACTTTATTTGATATGAAAATAGTATGATCAGGAGAAGCATTTAAAATTTAAAATAGTTCTCTTAGGGGTCCTGTTACTAAAAGGGGGCCTACGCTAGCATCAGTGTGTGTTTTTTAAGTTTGCTGAGGCCTCCTCGTACCACAATGAGTAAAAGGCTGTCTTTTTTTCACAAAAAGAAATGGCTGTATGGTAAGTACATTTCTTGCCACGCAGCCTTTTCAGGGGGGGGGGGGGGGCACACTTACCGCCTCCCATGCTAACCCAGTGGTAACCGAGCAGCATACAGTGCTGCCTGATTAACTCCGGGTAAGCACCGGCACTATGAAAATAGAAAATATTTTTATATCACCAGAAATGGTGTGCGCTGGGGGTGGGAACTGCTGTTGGTCTCATGCTGTAGCCCGGCGATACTTCCAGATTGGAGAACAGCACGCCTGTTGGTGCGCACCGACTCTTTAGTAAAAGGGCCCTTAAATGTTTGGTTTTTAGGCTGGATTTGAAAATTGCAGGAAGAAAGCTCAAAATACCAACTTGGAAAATCTATTCCAAGGGTATAATGCAGGTCAGCAGGGGAGGAGAGAGACACAGGTATAAATAGTTACTTGGGGGAGGAGGTGGGACAAGAGTGAGAATCCACTGGCTAAAATGGTAGTCGTACATCTCTGGACCCCACTGATTGAGGAAAGGTGAGAGCCTCCTTACATCTCATTTTTAAACATGAATACTTTTATTTCACAACATCAAGAAAAGCATTTGGCCATGAATCTTTTATTTTATTTTTTAGTTTTGAGTGCTGTTGAAACAAACCCTAAAAGAAGGAAAACCTCAGGGGACTATTAAACATCAATCTATATTTTCAAAGAAAATGTTCTGACAATCACATGATTAAATTTAATGCTATAAAACAGCATGCACTGAGAAATAATCCCTATGCCATGCACATTTTATTGCTGCATTCGTGTTTCGAAAGCAAAAATGTCTCCTATTGCGTCTTGTTATATGGATTTATGCAACCAGCTATCAATTCAAAAGTAAGAAGAAAACCGTGATTTCTATGAAGTAGAGCGAATGCTATTGCCTTTATGCATGCTCACTATGCCAACGCCAGCTGTTGAGACATGCTCAGTGGGCTCACTTTATTTCTATTCAAGATGTGCACAATACCACTCTGGGTGGGGGACACAGATCCAAAAAGTGATAATGACTAGGGGAATACAATAAAAATAGATAACATATTCCAGTCCCATAAGCAGGTGCCAGCTTCGGAAGGCTATGCAAACCCCAGTTTAATGGGAAAAAGAAAAGAAATATAGTATTATCTCAGATATAATATGCACTAACCCCCAAAATTACTCAAAGTCTGGGTGTGTACTCTACATAGGGAAAAAGTTTTAAGATGATATTAAGTCTTCTGCATGGCAACACCGATCATGCACGAAGACTGACAAGACATCAGTTGGCAGCTAGAAAACTGGCAGGTTACAATATTTTATGAAAGGATGATTTTTATTCACATATTTACATTTCTGACTACACATCCGTGGTGCACTAAATTTTTATATCTGTCACTTTACTGTAAATGCTTTGTAAGTACTTAATATAGCGCTTGTGACCTCATATTTACATTATATGGATATGCTGAACTCCACCTCCTTATTATACATAGTGATTAGATTTTTACGTTAGACTAAAGTTAAACTGGGTACATATTATACACAAGAGCACATCATATTTGAGATAATATGGCACAATTCTTCTCCAGTCTTGTATAGAATTAAAAAAATAAATGAATAAATAAACATAACATTAGAAACTGTGTACTATTAGGCACATTGAAAAATATGATAGATTATGAAAGTGCTAGATGAAAAATGTCTTAGAGGCCTGCAGTGGGCCAGAGTTTTGTAATTTTTGTAGTTTTCTAACTAATCTGATTTTTTAGATCAATTACTGTAAAAGTCTCCGCTGGGAATTAATTATGGATACTTTGAAAACTAGATCCAGTGCTGACATCCCTTTGCTAGCTAATATTTATCCATGTGTATTTGCAGCTAACAGCTTTGAAATGCCAATTAAATGCTAATTGCAGCTTTAAACACTTGAAATAATTGAAAGAGTTCTTTCCCTGACAACACGAATGGGATATTTGACTTCAAAACTACCCTGGTCGACACTTTTCACCTTTTGTCTTCTTCCTTGCATTGTACTATTTAAAATATGGTGGTGATCTCAGGAGCGCTTTTTCTGGATTGTGAGATGGGTGAGGATCCACATTCTTTGACAAGAGAAACAAAATTGTACATTGTTCTCTTTTTCCCATATTCAGACACTGTACAATACCATATGAAAAAGGGCTCTCTATGGATTCCACTTTGATAACTACGAAATGTCAGTTCTCTATCCTCTGCTGCTTTTCTTTTTAACTTATGGAAATTGGACTTAGCCTCTGAAAATACAAGATTCTGATTAAAGCCATACTTCTATCCAATAATTCAGATCTTCAGCTCATCTGAATAGCAATCTGCACATTTCAGTTTTTATTTTGAAATGAATCACAACAATGGAAAAATTTGGTCTTACTACTAATTTTCCTTCTTGAGTCCCACCAGACTGGTCCAGGTAAAAGTATTATACCCCTCTATCAGCAAATGGAGACAGAGAACAAATGTTTGTGAGTTCTGCCCCTTATAGGACACCATGCAGCCAGTAACTCCCCAATTTTATTTGGTAAAAAGTTATTCAAAGTCGTTAACTCGCGAGAGGATTGTGAAAAATTACAGAAGGACCTTACGAGACTGGGAGACTGGGCAGCTAAATGGCAGATGACGTTTAATGTGAACAAGTGCAAGGTGATGCATGTGGGAAAAAAGAACCCAAATTACAGCTAAGTCATACAAGGTTCCACATTAGGAGTTAATGGACCAAGAAAGGGATCTCGATGACGTCGTTGATAATACACTGAAACCTTCTGCTCAGTGTGCTGCTGCGGCTAGGAAAACAAATAGCATGTTGGGTATTATTAGGAAAGAATGGAAAACAGGTGTGAGGATGTTATAATGTTGTTGTATCGCTCCATGGTGTAACCGCACCTTGAGAATTGTGTTGAATTCTGGTCGCCACATCTCAAGAAAGATATAGTAGAACTTGAAAAGGTGCAGCAAAGGGCAACACAAATGATAGCGGGGATGGGACGACTTCCCTATGAAGAAAGACTAAGGAGGCTAGGGCTTTTCAGCTTGGAGAAGAGCCGGCTGAGGAGAGACATGATAGAGGTATATAAAATAATGAGTGGAGTGGAATAGGTGGATGTGTAGCGTCTGTTCACATTTTCCAAAAATACTAGGACTAGGGCGCATGCGATGAAACTACAGTGTAGTAAATTTAAAACAAATCGGAGAAAATGTTTCTTCACCCAACGCATAATTAAACTCTGAAATTCGTTGCCGAAGAACGTAGTGAAGGTGGTTAGCTTGGCAGAGTTTAAAAAGGGGTTGGACAGTTTCCTAAAGGACAAGTCCACAGACCACTACTAAATGGACTTGGGAAAAACCACAATTTCGGGAATAACATGTATAAAATGTTTGTACATTTGGGTAGCTTGCCAGGTGCCCTTGACCTGGATTGGCCGCTGTCAGGGACAGGATGCTGGGCTCGATGGACCTTTGGTCTTTTCCCAGTATGGCATTCCTTATGTACTCCCCTGGGAGAATGAAGGAGTCCCCCTTTCTGCCACCTACAGATTGTCGCCTTAGCCAGGAAGGTAACTTCAACACCTGGAACAAAAACAGGGAAGGATTCTGGACTGGTCTTGTGGGACTCCAGGAAATAAAGTTAGCAGGAAAACTCTTTTTTTTTTACATTCCTTACTGGCCCCCTGACCAATCCAGAAGAATGGGATGTACAAAAGCACCCCGTGTCCTGGGCAGCACTAACAAACACATACTTTAAGTGCCCCTATCTGAATAGTGAATCCTTTTTGTCCAATATTTCCAGACAAAGAAAGCCCTCTATGGCAAAAAACCCCTGAGGGTCTGCCCAAAGGCCATTAGACCTCTGGCCCATGGCGTGGATAGTGCAAAGGGCCCCTATAGAACTAGGGCCTACCAGGTAGCATGCTCAAGAACTTGAACACTGTGCCATAAACACAAAACCCCAAAAGGAGAATCTATCCCCTGACAAGGACTGAACACAGACTTCTCAAGGCCACAAGAGTGCCCTAAACACCACTAGGAAATGTAATACTCTTTCTTGCTCTGAAAGCTAAGACATTGACTGTGGGGAGTATCTTCTTCTTAGGTTGCCCTACGGGTATCTCATTTCCTATGAGGGTCAGAGATGTATTTTATTCCGATCCAAGTAATAGATCTAGAAAAATGTCTTCTTTGACACACAGAAGGTAGAAAATGTGTAGGATCATTTTAAGGAAGATATTTGCTCCTTGGGAATAAAAAAATATAGCCATTGTTTTTTCCTTATATGGTTTTCTTTTTGTTGTTTTGAGGTCCTCTGTGATGTGGGCTAAATTTTATTACCATTGTGTTTCTTTTTTAAAAAGGAAATGCGGTTCTCAGATGCTGATCTTGGACCATTCCTCTTCATAGACAGGATGCCATATTGCCTCTGTGGTTCTCCCAACTAAGGATAGCAGTATAGCAGTGGCTTACTGGTAATCCAGAGAGCCTCTCACCTAAGGGAAGAAACATCTAACAATAACCCCCCTATAAGGGGCTGGAGCTCTGAACACCTTGCTAAACAAGCCCTAGGAACAGGGGCGTAGCTACAGGTGGGCCTGGATTGGCCCAGGCCCACCCAGTTTAGCCTCAGGCCCGCCCACCCAGAATCCGTGTCATCCAATTCTCGCCCTCGCCCTCTCCTACTTCTGCCGCAGCGCGTGCATTTAATGCTGTCGGCACTGCACCTCACAGTCTCCCACCCCCGAGGCAGCGCTTACTCTTTGCTGATAGCAACTCGCGGCGCTGACGTCCTGCTCTGGGGCCTTCCACATCCCACCTCCGTACACAGGAAGTTACATCAGCCCGGCAGAGGGCAGGCCAGGCCCCAGAGCAGGACGTCGTCGGCACCGCGAGTTGCTATCAGCAAAGTGTAAGCGTTGCCTCGGGGGTGGGAGACTGACAGTGCTCCACTAGGGCCGAGCGAACCGGGCGGGATCTGTAAGAGCAGGAGGAGTCGGCAGGACCGTAGTGCACCAGCACCAGTGACCCGTCCCGGTGAGAGCACACCGGCAAGAAAGCTTGCGACGACCATAGTGATGGGGAAGGAAAAGGATCTCCCGGGGATCGTAGTGATGAGAGGTGCCCCGCAAGGAAGCTCCGAAGTGACGGTGGGAATAGGGCGCTTGGGGATTATAGTAATGGAGAAGACGGGGGTTGTAGTACTGGAAGTATTTCTTTGGGGGGGGGGGTCCTAGGGGCTCCAGTGATGGGAGGGGGGGTTCTAGGGGCTCCAGTGATGGGAAGGGGGTCCTAGGGGCTCCAGTGATGGGAGGGGTGGTCCTAGGGACTCCAGTGATGGGAGGAAGGGGTTTTAGTGATTGTGGAAAGGGGAGAAGGGGGTTCCTGTGGATTCTATGGGAGAATCTTGCCCTGTACCCTTTATCCCCACCTCTTTAATTCTCTTACCTCTTAGTTATTCTGTCTGTCTGTCCTATTTAGATTGTGAGCTCTGTGAGCAGGGACTGTCTTTTCATGTATGGTGTATAGCGCTGTATATGCCTTGTAGCACTATAGAAGTGATAAGTAGGTGCAGGAGCAGTGCCGACAGCATTAAATGCAAGTGCTGCGGCTGGTGTCGGAGAGGGTGAGGAAGTTAGTGGGGTGCTGCTGGCCCTGCAAGGGGAGGGGGCTGAAGGGAGAGGTACTAGGTGCTGGACTTGTTGGGGGGGGGGGGGGTTAAAGAAGATTTGAAAGTGCTGGCCCTGAGAGGGGAGGGGCCTGAAGGGAACAGAAAGGTGTTGGACTTGCCAGGGGCAGAGGGTTGAAGGGAGAGAGGTACTGGACTTGCAGAGGGGACAGGGGAGAGGTTTTGGATTTGCAGGGGGAGGTGGAGGGAAGGGGAGAGGTGCTGGATATGCAAAGGGTTGAAGTGAAGGGGAGAGGTGCTGGACATGTAGGGGGGCTGGATGAAAGGGAAAGAGGTGTTGAACATCTAATGGGGGCTGGATGAAAGGGAGAGAGATGCTGGACGTGTGGGGGGGGGGGGCTGAAGGAGAGGTGCTGGATATGCAGATGATGACTGAAGGGAAAGGAGACAGATGTGGACCTGCAAGGAGGGCTGGAGCAAAGGGAGAAAGGTGCTGGACCTATGGGAGGGGTTAGAGGGAAGGGAGAGAGATGCTGGGAGAAAGAGCCAGATACATAGGGAGAAGGAAAGAGAGGAAGAGAAGCTGGTTGGGGGGTGGGATCAGAGAGGAGAGGGACACATTGGTGTGGAGGAGAGAGAAAGGGGACATGGGGAAGTATACAGATACAGAAGGGAGATGATGGGCATTAGGTGGGAGCATGGGGACAGGGACACAAATGTGAGATGCTGTATGGGGATGGCACATGGGCACAGAGGGGTAATGCCTGACAAGGGGGGAACGGGGATATGGAATAGAGATAAAATGCTGGAGAGGAGGGTATATGGACACGGGGGGGGGGGGGGAAATACCAGTCAAGGGGGAGAATAGGAACACAGAAGGGATATGCTGGGCATGGGGTGCATAGGTGCACAGAAGAATGATGATGGATGAGGGGATATGAACACAGGGAGATACTGGACAAAGGAATGTAGGAAAACAGAGATGGGAGATGGATGATGGACATGAAGAAAGAAGAAACGTCAAATAGACAGGAGACCCTGTAAAGTGAGTTAAGAGAAGACAGAGGGAAGCAGAAACCAGAGATTGGGACCAATATGTTTTGAGAAATAAAATGACCAGACAACAAAAAGGTATAAAAATTATTTTATTTTCAATGTTGTGAATATAACATGTTGGATTTGAAATGTACATCTTGCCAAAGTTGATGTTAAACATGGCTGGGGTCCAGGACAGAAATCTAGGAAAGGACCCCAAAGTCCAGCATGCAGGCTTTCTCTGGCCAAAAAACCAAGCACAATTGCCCTATTTGCAACCCCTAACACCATCCATGGCATGTGCCATCTTTCTATTTTGCACAGGAGCAAATGCCTTTCTTTCTTGTTTCTCTGGTGTTGTACTACATGCAAGGTCTAGTTTCTTGGGGTTTCCATTTAATTTATATTTCTAGAGTTTGTGGTCACTTATTCTGTATTTGGCATTTATGTCCTGTATGTGTGACTGAGGTATTCTGTTAGCATGAAGTTTCCATGTAGCATTCTGTAGTAATTTGGCTTGTTCAGCTTTCCTGATAAATGTATTTGTATTTTGGGGCCCCACTATAATATTTAAGGCACTTCTTTTTCATAGGTAGGATCTTTGTTTTTGGAAGTTAGTGTTGGCATGGTAGGTTTGCTCTAGGATCTGAGTGACTTTTGTTTTATAGATTTTTTAAAATTAATTTATAATGTGTCTGTAATTGAGATTACACTAGAAACCAAAATTTCTTTGTATGATGAGTTTTATGGAGAATTGTCCTTGCTGTGCTCTGTATCTATTGCTGGTGGAGGGCCAGGAGGTTCTCTGGATACAGAATGTGTTTGGCTTCAATACCATATGTGTGTTGGTGGACCCTGGCTCAATAGGGACTGAAGATTGCAGTCTACTGTACTTCCCTTGGCTCTCAATTGGCCTGCAGCAACTGAAGCCTGCACTGCAACCCTCATTGAAGTTAAGGGGAGTGGGGTAGGTACAGAGCATGGGTGCATCTGGTTGCTGTTTTTTCTCTTTCAAAAAAGTTGGCAACTCTAGTGCCCACCCATCCAACCTGTTGGCCCACCCAAAAATTGCCTTCTGGCTACGCCACTGCCTAGGAACCCTACTTCCATGGCAGACACTATGCCAGAATGCAGCTGGGGAGGCCTGATAAACTAGGAACCATAGAGGCACTGCCCTGATCCCCTGCCTCCGACATCAGGGAGTGCAAAGATGAGGCATCTTCTGCCTTCTCAGAAAGAATTTGACTAGAAACAAGAGAGACATTCCTAGAGACATATTCCAGGCCATTGCCTCTCTTTACAATAGTTGTAGGGGTCCTCAAAAAAAGGAAAATGGTAAAGGGTCTTTCAAAGTCCTGCCTACAACAGAACCCCTACTCGAGATCTCTTATCAACTAATGGCAGGGTCCAGCTCAGCAGTAGAGTCCAGGGAGGCCTTTGTTCAACTTTTCTCAAAATCCTAAAAAGCAAGCACTTGGTAGTCCTCCTGATATCCAAGAGCTAATGCAGCACCTGGACAATGGAGGTGACCAAGAACCAGGGTGTAGCCAAGATTATTTCTTAAAAACCTTTAATAAACGACTTCATATAAAATGATACAATAAATTAGATGACCTTCAAGAAGGACTCAACATGGACTATATTTTGGCAGTAGTACCTGCATCCGGAGTCTAATATACATAGATCTGAACCAAAAAAAAAATGAAAACATACATAAGTAAGACTATTTGGATGATGAAATAAGAAAATCACATAAATAGGAAAAACAAAAATAGAGAAGGGTTAAAGAACCAGACAAAATTAGTGCTCATTATGTAGAATGTGTCTGGAAAGTCTTGAAAATAGAGTAGTGGCCATGAAAAGACAGACAAAAACAGTCTTTAAAAATAATATCTGCATTGTATGCATATTAATACAAAAAAAGAAGTTTAAAAGTACCCAGTGTGTTTTGTAACAGACAGACGTGCATAAATGAACATGCATCCACTGACAGAAAAACATCTTTAGCTATTAAAAAGAAGTATACTAATGGAACTACAAATGCGCTCTTAACACAGCATGCCTATGGATCAAACAGGAAAGGTGTTACAGTGACACCTTATTCAGGTAACTCATCTCATGTGAACTAAGATACTGTGAGCGTGGGCTGGAGAAAAAGCTGAAAACAAAAACCAAATTCTCTATATATTATGATATGAGTGTAATTCGCAGTGTTGCAGCAAGATAATAAACTTAGTGTTGAACAAACATTGAGAAGGGCATATACCTCAAAGGGAAACAAACACAGCTTGTCTTCCTAAAAAAAAAATATGTATGTGTAGTTTCTCCTTCACACAAAGTGATCAGCGAGAATGACCATAGAGTAACTAAAACTGCATATGTGTTGCCTATAAGGGTCAGAGGTCATTCTCATGGAGCCCTCTAAAAAGCCTCTAAAACTATTTCTAAAAACAACCTAACTGGGATTTTTGGAAAAAAAGGGACATTTTTTAAAGGGGTCCTTTTACCAAGCTGCAGTAAAAGGGGCCCTGCACTAGCAGTGGGAGCCATTTTTGCCACATGCTAAGGCCCTTTTTACCACAGTGGGTAAAAATGCCAAAAAAAAAGAAATGGCTATGCGATAATATTTCACTTACCGTTTGGCAATCTGGGGGGAGGGGGAAACACATACCACCACTCATTGAGGTGGTGGTAACCAGGTGGCACGCGGTGCTGCTTGATTACCACCGGGTTAGCGCCTGCAGAAATACTTTTCAAATATGTTCTCTAGTGCCGGAAATACCATACGCTGGGGGTGGAACTACTGCTAGTGCCTGTGTTGGGCTAGTGGTACCTCCAGATTGGCATGCAGTAAGCCCGCGGTGGGCTTACTGCCGCTTTGTAATAGGGTATATAAAGGAGTCTCAAAAAAAAGTTTCAATGCTGTCAGTAGTTTTTGAGAACAGACATTTTTTGAAAAAAAAAAAGGGGGGAGAGGGTCTTAAACCGAGTCAATTATCTGATGCACAAGGGTCTGCCTACCTGTAAACTCTTTTTCCATGAAGATTTGTCCCTCTTTTCTGCATATGGCATTAGCTCCTGTATTAGTCCAGGAGCTAATGCCATATGAAGTGCAGTCCATCTCTTTTTGTATCAAATGTTAAATCCTGGCCAAAAAAAGCAAACAGGATGCTAGGAACTAGTAGGAGAGGAATGGTCTATGGTGCAACCTCACCTTGAATATTGTGTTCAATTCTGGTCACCGTATCTCCAAAAAGATATAGCGGATTTAGGAATTCCTGACCTCTCCTCCCTCTGTCCTCACCCTTCAATTCCCTTTTTCCCTTCCCATTTCCTATTACTATTTCTGATATCCTCTGTATGTATGGTGAATCCTCTTTCCTATATGAATATTGTAGTTCATTTTCCTTTCTTTTGAATTTTTACTGTGTTCACCGCTTTGATCTGCTAAGTTAGTAAAGGCGGTATTTCAAAACACCAATAAACTAAACTAAAACTAAACTCAAAGGTTCAAAGATGAGGGACCAAAATGATAGAGGCGATGGAACTGCTCCCATATGAGGAAAGGCTAAAGATGTTAGGGCTCTTCAGCTTGCAAAAGAGACGGCTCAGGGGGCATATGATTGAGGTCTACAAAATCCTGAGTGCTGTGGAGTGGGTGGAGGTGAATCAATTTTTCACTCATTCAAAAAGGTAGAAAGACCAGGAGACACTCAATGGAAATACTTTTGAAACAAATAGGAGAAAAGTTAAGCTCTGAATAGTTAAGGTGGTCTTTTATGAAGCGGCAGTAAGCCCAACGCGGGCTTACCACTCACTAATCTGGAACTACCGCCGGGCTACCTCAGCAGCCCGCTGGTAGTTCCCACCTCCAGTGCATGCCACTTCTGGTGCTATAAAAATATTTGTATATTTTTTATTTTTGTAGTGCTGGTGTTTACCTGGCGGTAATCGAGCAGTGCTGCCAGTTACTGCCACCTCAATGGGTAATGGTAAGTGCTCCCTTCTGAAATGGCCACACGGCAAGTGGTAGCTATTTCTTTAAAAAAAGCCTCAGCCTCAGTGTGCAACAAAAACATGCGCTGATGCCAACGCAGGCCCCCTTTTACCACAGCTTGGCAAAAGGACCCCTTTAAACTGTAAAACTCATTGCTGGAGGATGTGGTAACAGCGGTTAACGAATTTGGGTTTTAAAAAAAGGTTTGGTCAAGTTCCTGGATGAAAAGTCCATAGTCTTTTATTGAGATAGACATGGGGGAAGGCACTGCTTGCCCTGGGAATGGTGCTACTAATTTGGTTTCTACCAGGTACTTGTGACCTGGCTTGGCCACTGCTGGAAGCAGGATACTAGGCTAGAAGGACCATTGGTCTGACCCAGTATGGCTATTTTTATGTTCTTATTTCTGAACCCAATGCTGGCATGGCTGGCACCAATTTGCAGAGAAGATTGGAGTCCGAATTATCCTAAAGAGACCAATGGTTCTTTCTGGAGTTGGAAATAAAAATGTGCTAAGTGCAATTCCATACCCTTAATAGAATAATGCTCAGTGCCAATTCCCATGTCTAGCTTTAGCTGCCAGACTTAGGCTTGCTGAAATCTAGTGTAACTGCTGGTGCCCACGTTAGGTGCACTGAGGCCGTATTCTATAACTACATGCATGACTTTTCGGAATGCCCCTGACATGCCCATGGCCATGCCCTCTTCTGAGTTACGTACTAGTAAAGTTGGACACGATGTCTTATAGAATACCAGAGAACTGCAATATTTGCTTGTATTATTCAGTTATATGGGAAATTGAACAGTTTGGTGCTAGCAGGGTACCTAAGCACTAATCTTTTAGGACGCACGTGGCCTATAGCATGTAAATGCAAAGAAGGACATACGCATGGGTGAAGCATGGGCAGGCAATGGGTGGGGCTCCCACTCATTTGTGCAGTTTACAGAATACTGTAAGTTATTTGTGTCCCTGCAACAGCAACTGTATCAGCTGCATGGCTGGTGCAACTATGGGCACATAAAGGTAAGGCACGACAATGCCAGGTTACCCTAGTATTCTATAACAGAATCTAGGTACCGAGATGCTGTAATAGAATACATTTTAACCACACATTCTTGGGGTGCCTAAATGGAGGTACCAAGTTATAGAATTGCCTCCTTGAGGGGCCCTTTTACCAAGCTGTGGCAAAAGGGGGCCTGCAAAGACATCGGCGTGTGTTTTTCACGCATGCCGAGACCCCCTTTTACCACAGTGGGTAAAAGGGAAGTCTCTCTTTCCTGCAGGAAATGGCCATGTAGCAAATAAAGCAATTGCCACACGACCATTTTTTTTGGGGGGGGAGCCCTTACCACCATCCATTGATATGGCGGTAAGGGCTCCCTTGCCAACCCGGCAGTAACTGGGCAGTGCAGTTATCACTGTAGCACCGGATATGCTGGCACGCTAGGGCTTGCGCTAAAAATCAGTTGGCACTAGATGCTGAAACGTCCATTATATTCCTATGAGCATTTAGCGTCAGCTGATTTTTAGTGCAAGCTAAAAAAGCTAGCGCAGTTTTGTAAAAGACCCTATTAGATTTTTTTCCATATTCTGAAAAATATTCTTTTGGCTTTAATGACTACTTTCACATCTCCTTTTACCATGCTGGCTGTCATTTTCTTTTCTTTCCACCTTAATTAATACACGGAATTCATCTGGACTGGGCTTCCAAAATGGTAGTTTTAAACAACGACCATGCCCGATTTAAAGTCCTAATCTTTGCAGCTGAGCCTTTCAGCTTTTTAAAACCATCTTCCTCATTTTATCATAGTTAACCTTTCAAAAATTAAATGCTGCTATAGTAGATTTTTATAGTGACTGCACTTCAGTTATTAAGTCAAATTTGATCATGCTATGATCACCATTTCCTAGTGGACTCAACAACAACACCTCTTGTACTAAGTCCTGCATTCCACTGAGGACTAGATCTAAAGTAGCTCTCCCTCTCGTCAGTTCCTGGACAAGTTGCTCCATGAAGCAGTCGTTTATTACATCTAGGAATTTTACCTCCCTAGCACTCCCTGATATGGCATTTAACCAGTCAATATTGGGGTAATTGAAATCACCTATTATTATATTGTTACAGTTTGTTAGCTTTTCCAGTGGGTTAACATATCATCATCTGTATGATAGTTCTTGCCTGGCAGATGACAGTATAGCCATATGCGTATATTCTTTCCCTTCATATATGGAATTTCTATTCATAAGGATTCTAAGTCGCTGTCTGTTTCATACAGAATTTTTATTTTGTTTGACTTAATTCCCTCTTCAACATAGAGTACAGCCACCTTCAATTTGATCCACCCTCTCATTGCGATATAACTTGTACCCTGGTAACAGTGTCCCATTGATTGTCCTCCTTCCACCAGGTCTCTTAGATCCCTCGTATCTACCTGTTCATTTAGTGTTGTATACTCTAACTCTCTTGTCTTAGGGGTCCTTTTACTAAGGTGTGCTGAAAAATGGTCTGCGGTAGTGTAGATGCATGTTTTGGGCGCGCACAGAATCATTTTTCAACACAAATGCAAAAAACTGCCTATTTTTATTTTTGCCAAAAATAGATGTGCAACAAAATGAAAATTGCCACATGTCCATTTTGGGTCTGAGACCTTACCGCCAGCCATTGACTTAGCGGTAAAGTCTCACGCGGTAACTGGGCGGTATTGATCTACGTGCACCAAATGCCACTTAGCGCACATAGCTGATGTGCAACAGAAAATAAATATTTTTTGGGTGCGTGTAGTGAATGTGCACCAAAAATGAAATTACCGCAAGGACCACACAGTAGCTGTGCGGTAACTCCGTTAGGCATGTGTAGATGCTTACGTGGCTTAGTAAATGGGCCCCTTATTTTTTTGGCTTCTAGCATTTGTATATAAACACTTCAAAGTGTGTGTTTTTTTTTTTCTTGCATCTTACAAGCTCTTTAAAGAACAAAGAGTGTATTTATTTTTTTGATATATCTACTTTTAGCAGTCCATATAGACTCATGAATAAGATTAAATTCCAGGTAGAAAGACCTGGAAATGAATGTTCTTTTCTATGGGCTAGCACACTTAAATGTTTCTCTTGCTTTATGTGTAAGGAAAAGGCTTAATCCATTAGACTTTGAGACTTTCATTGTGTGGTTCTACTCTTAAACCTCCTGTTGCTTTCATCCTCACTTTTTTTTTCTCAGTACTGCCATGCTATTAGCTTGCTTAATAAAGGGGTATATGAGGCATGAATCCGATATGCAGATCACTTGGATTCTGTTCTGATGGCAAATGGACTGGAGACATAGCTAATGGGAATCCTCCTCCTCCCTCAGTCAGACTTGATGTCCTGGACAGTGTGCATTACAATGTGTAAAACTTAGGAAGTTTTCGCCAAATCGTACTATTTGAAACTCCATAGTCTTAATTATATATTATGAGACAAAAGGTCAACATATGCTGCAGGCAATACTTTAACTGATTAATTAAAACATGTGTTAGTGGCTTTTGAGAGCTATGATGCATTCATAAGGTAAATCTCTAAATAGCTACAGCTGATGGTACCCAAATTGTATTACAATGATGGTGCCTGTTTTAAAAGCTTGAAAAGAGCTGCAAAGCAAAAGATGGGAGGCAAGGTGGAGGTAGGGTGAGTGGGTAATGTGCTTAAAGATGAAAAAGATGAGGGTGACAGAAGAATCTATAGCTACAGAAGACCTATGTCTGGTGATAGTAGAAGCAGACAGGAGACGAGGGGAAGAAACATACATGCCTACTAAAGGGGCGGAAAGTTATAATGCTGGCTACTGTTTACTCTGTACCAAAATAACCTAACAGTAGCCCATGTTGATAACCCTCCCCCTAAGTCTCTTAGGGGCCTATTTACTAATGTGCAACAAGATTTCTGGTTACCGTAGGTTAATGGTTAAAAATAGTTAGGCATAACTGTTAGGTTACTGCGTTAAACACTGAAGGAGTCCCAACATTTTGCTGTTCAATTAATACAGAGAAAGGATCTTGGCCATGCATCTATTCAGGTGGAATTAACAGTGCCATGTTAACTGTTAGCATGCATGAACTTCATGTGTTAAGTGAAAGGTACCATTCTCACCCATTCTCTACCCCATTCTGCATTAGCATTTGCAGTATTTAAGGAGATGATTATTGCTTCTCCGCTCCAATTCCAAGGACTGAACTATTCTATGGAGTGTTCTATCCTCTAGATATGAATGAAGTTGACATATTAATCTTAATTTAAAAAAATGTATTCCCCATAGCACAAGAAATCTGCACCTGATTAATGTTGTCTCTGATATAATGTCCCCCAGCAATCTAATTGATTCTGCCCATGATATATTAACCTTATCCATTTTCAGTAGCAATTGTAAACCTTCCTTAACATCTCTGAACCTCAAGCACATGTTTTTTAAACAACTAATCCACTATCTTCCTACCACACTAATTGGTGATTAACCAGCTTATTTTCGAAGGTGATTGCCAGTCATAAATCGGGAGATGGCCAGTGATCTCTCAAAAGCGGCCAAATAGGTATAATTGAAAATGGCTTTTTTGACAGCATTGCCGCTTTCCCGTCGCCTCGCCGGCGAAAGTTCAAGGGGGCTTGTCGGCAGCGTAGTGAAGGCGGGACATGGGTGGGCATGGGCATGGGCGTGGCTACCAGATGGCCGGCTTTCGCGGATAATGGAAAAAAAAAGCGGCGTTCAGCAATATTTCACCGGGTTTACTTGGTCCTTTAATTTTCACGACCAAGCCTCAAAAAGGTGCCCCAATTGACCAGATGACCACGGAGGGAATGGGGGATAACCTCCCCATACTCCCCCAGTGGTCACCAACCCCATCCCACACTAAAACAATAAAATAAAAACCTTTTTTGCCAGCCTGTATGCCAGCCTCAAATGCCGTACCCACCTCCATGACAGCAGAATGTGTTCTATCCTCTGATAGCCTTTCCCTGGTTGTGATGTGGCTCTCGGGTGAGTGTGACACCTTTTCTGTTAGGTGCACTGCAGAGTCACATCAGCAATGCATTGTGGTGGGTGTAGGGTAGTGGGCTGTACTCCCATGGTGCTTTTCCCCCTGCTAACTGGGTCAGAGTGTGTCCAGTTTTGTTTCCGGTAGTCCATGAGGTAGTGGCCATTTTTGTAAGCCAGTTTTAGATCCCTTTCATGTGTTACCCACGTTAGAGAAATTAGTTATTACCTTGAATGTTGCTGAAAGAGGGCATTGTACACCATTCTGCCAGCTCTGACCTACTGCTAATCTCAGTACCAGGGAGCCTCTTTGCTAGTGGGGCACAACCTCTGATCTGCAGTTAACTGTGAGTAAACGTGCTTATTCAAATAAAGGACTTTTTCAAAGAGATTAGTCTTCAGGTGTCAATTGGTGTGCCAAGGTTATACAGCAGCAACAAGTCCTAGAGGCCTGCGTGTATGCAGGTCCCTAGAGCACTTTTAGTGGGTACCGCAGTGCACTTAAGGCAGGCGAACCCAGGCCCATCCCCTCCCCTACCTGTAACACTTGTGCTGGTAAATGGGAGCCCTCCAAAACCCACTGTACCCACATGTAGTTGCCCCCTTCACCCCTAAGAGCTACGGTAGTGTTGTACATTTGTGGGTAGTGGGTTTTGGGGTGTGTGCGGAGCAATGCATGTGGGAGCTTTTTCTGAAGTCCAACGCACTGACCCCTAGGGTGCCCAGTTGGTGTCCTGGCATGTCAGGGGGGCCAGTGCACTACGAATGCTGGCTCCTCCCATGACCAAATGCCTTGCATTTCGCCGGGTTTGAGATGGCCGGCAGTTTTTTCCATTACCATGACCAAAACCGAGCTTCTCATTTTTCCCCCCAAACCCACCTCCCCACTCCCCCCATTTTCTATTTCTGTTGATGGCTCTCTCATTCTCCCTGCCTCCTCAGCTCGCAACCCTGGGGTCATCTTTGACTCTTCTCTCTCCTTCTCTGTTCATATCCAGCAGATCGCCAAGACCTGTCATTTCTTTCTTTACAACATCCGTAAAATCCGCCCCTTTCTTTCCGAGCACTCTACCAAAACCCTCATCCACACCCTTGTCACCTCTCGTTTAGACTACTGCAATCTGCTTCTTGCTGGCCTCCCACTTAGTCACCTCTCCCCTCTCCAATCGGTTCAAAACTCTGCTGCCCGTCTCGTCTTCCACCAGGGTCACTTTACTCATACTACCCCTCTCCTCAAGTCGCTTCACTGGCTCCCTATCCGTTTTCACATCCTGTTCAAACTTCTTCTACTAACCTATAAATGTACTCACTCTGCTGCTCCCCAGTATCTCTCCACACTCGTCCTTCCCTACACCCCTTCCCGTGCACTCCACTCCATGAATAAATCCTTCTTATCTGTTCCCTTCTCCACTACTGCCAACTCCAGACTTCGCGCCTTCTGTCTCGCTGCACCCTATGCCTGGAATAAACTTCCTGAGCCCCTACGTCTTGCCCCATCCTTGGCCACCTTTAAATCTAGACTGAAAGCCCACCTCTTTAACATTGCTTTTGACTCATAACCACTTGTAACTACTCGCCTCCACCTACCCTCCTCTCCTCCTTCATGTACACATTAATTGATTTGATTTGCTTACTTTATTTTTTGTCTATTAGATTGTAAGCTCTTTGAGCAGGGACTGTCTTTCTTCTATGTTTGTGCAGTGCTGCGTACGCCTTGTAGCGCTATAGAAATGCTAAATAGTAGTAGTAATTATCGCTGAAAAACAAAACCGGCGATCTCAACCCCAGCGAACTCTGGCATTTGGCCGGGCTAAACCGTATTATCAGAAAAAAAGTTGGCCAGCCATCTTTTTCAAAAATACGGTTCCAGCCAGCTGTTGTGCCGCCGCCAAAATAGATTGTTGGCGATCTATTTCGCCGGCGACGTTCGATTATGCCCCTCCACATCTAATCATTGGTTAAGGTCTTTATTTTAGAAACTCTATTCATGTTTTGGATATCTGAAAATTGGCATTTAGACATCCATATTGCATGGAAGTCCAAACCCAGATTTTATAAAGCCACGATATGGACATCTAAAACTTCAATAAATCCTTATGGGAAGTGGGCATGGTCTGGGTATGTTTTGGACAGAGCTAAGGCGGGGCCCAGATGTGGATGTTAAAGTCCAGTTTCAGAAGTGGAATACTACTACTACTACTACTTATTTATTTGTAACATTTATAATTTCTATAGCACAACTAGACATAGTGCTGTACATAAAACACATGGAATGTCCAATAAAATGGATGTTCTTATTTAAACCTGGTACTCAGCACATCCAGGTTATAGAAAGCTGATCTGATTGAGCAGCTGTCCACTATAGGGATGAAGGTGAGTCACCTCATTAATCCCTCAGTGGTTGCTATCCCCCTTCCCTCCCTCAAATGTGAAACTAGCAAGGGACAGCAGGCTCTATGACAGCGTCAAGAACTATGAGCGTTCATGGTACTAAAACTGTCTTTTAAATTATGTTCTTAATAGACCTCCACACAGAGCTGAGGAGCAGACTAATGGTTATAGTGGTGGGCTGAGAATCAACAGGTCCAAGTTCCAGTCCCACTTCAGTTCTTTTTGATTTTTTTTTTAATTGTGAGCCCTTAGGGACAGAAACATACCCACTGTACCTGAAATGTATAAGAAACCTGTAAGCCCACTGCTCTAAATATTAGGCTACTCCTCACCTCCTCAAATGAGTCATCCATAAACTTATGCCATTTCTGGAATTACATTGTCTACTTAACCTCTTATCAAATTCACTTCTACCTACTGCTAGCTCTTCCTATCTTCTGCTTTCCTTTTTATCTATTTTATGTTTCTATTCCTTCTAGCAACCTCCTTTCCATAATCCAAATCCATATAAGAGAACAGAATTTAAAAAATGATTAGACCCTGAGATGGGTCTAACCTATTTATTTATTTATTTATATTATTTTAAATATTTATGACCTGCCTATCCACAGTTCAGGGCAAGGACAGACTAACACATACAATAAATCCAAACTACATTATTTCTATGTTTCATCTTTATTTCTATGTTTCATCTTTCCTGTTGTGAAGAGGTGGTAGTTGGTATGTTATTGTATTTTATTAACATTCTTCTGCTGTGTTCATGATTTGCCAATGATGTAGTGATTCTGACATCCTTTTCACATCTTGTTCCAAAAATATCTTTCTAGAGAAAAAAAAAGTGATTGCAAGTTTAATCTAGACCTGCGGTTCTCAATCTAGTCCTCAAGACACATTTAGAGAGGCATAATCGAAAGGGGTGCCCAAGTTTTCCTAAGGACGTCCTCGCAGGATGTCCCGGCGAAGGTGTTGGAAAACCAGTATTATCGAAACAAGATGGGCGTCCATCTTTCGTTTCGATAATACGGTTGGGGACGCCCAAATCGTGAAAGTAAGGTCAACCTTAGAAATGGTCATCCTTAGAGATGGTCGTCCCCGATTTTTGGCGATAATGGAAACCGAGAACGCCCATCTCAGAAACGACCAAATCCAAGACCTTTGGTCGTGGGAGGAGCCAGCATTCATAGTGCACTGGTCCCCCTGACATGCCAGGACACCAACCGGGCACCCTAGGGGGCACTGCAGTGGACTTCAGAAATTGCTCCCAGGTGCATAACTCCCTTACCTTGTGTGTTGAGCCCCACCCCACCCCCAAAACCCACTCCCCACAACTGTACACCACTACTATAGCTCTAAGGGTGAAGGGGGGCGCCTACATGTGGGTACAGTGGGTTTCTGGTAGGTTTTGAAGGGCTCACATTTACCACCATAAGTGTAACAGGTAGGGGGGGATGGGCCTGGGTCCACCTGCCTGAAGTGCACTGCACCCACTAAAGCTGCACCAGGGACCTGCATACTGCTGACAGGAAGCTGGGTATGACATTTGAGGCTGGCATAGAGGCTGGAAAAAATATTTAAAAAGTTTTTTTTTAGGGTGGGAGGGGGTTGGTGACCACTGAGGGAGTAAGGGGAGGTCATCACCGATTCCCTCCGGTGGTCATCTGGTCAGTTTGGGCACCTTTTTGAGACTTGGTTGTAACAAAAAATGGACCAAATAAAGTCACCCAAGTGCTCATCAGGGACTCCCTTCTTTTTTCCATTATCGGTCGAGGATGCCCATGTGTTAGGCACATCCCAGTCCCACCTTCACTACGCTTCCAACATGACCCCGTGAACTTTGGTCATCCCTGCAATGGAAAGCAGTTGAGGACACTCAAAATCTAATTTCAATTATACCGATTTGGGCGACCCTGGGAGAAGGATGCCTATCTCCCGATTTGTGTCGAAAGATGGGCGCCCTTCTCTTTCGAAAATAAACCTGCTAGGCAATCATGCTTTCAGGATACCCAAAATAAATATGCATGAGATAAATTTGCATGCACTACCTCCATTGTATGTAAATGTATCTCATGCATATTCATTGTGGGTATCCTGAAAATCTGACTGGCTAGGTGAATGGACTGGGTTGAGGACCCCTGATCTAGACAATGATGAAAGAAAGCTGAATCCTTCAAAAATTGTGTGTATTGCTGCTCCATGAAGACTTATGCTGAATTACCATAATTAAACCATGTCTTTGGGGATGCTCCTTGACCTCTGTGTCTAGCAACATGTCTTCAATCTTGAATCCCACTAATTATGCACTAAATTTCATTCTACACAGGGGTATAATAAAAAAAAAGTTGTATGTGGTAGCAATGTAAAAGGTAAATTATTTTTCATTAAGATGTTTTTGAGTCATGTGAATTTCTGTTATTCTAAACTGGATTTCTCATTGAATTCAAAGAGGATTGCTTTCAAGGGAAAAAATCACAGCGATATGTGGCCTAGGAACAAATTAAATAGGCATAAATCATAAAAGACAAATGGATGTGAAGACAAATGGATAAAGTGTAGGGTCAGTGGAGTCAATTCTATATTCTTTGCAGTTGAAAATGCTCATATCTGACCTTGAAATGCATTTTGAAAATAATCTAGTAATACAATGCTAGCTGAAAACAGCCTGCAGTCTGTGAAAATGACACAACTTGCTCCACTGCTTTTGACAATAAACCTTAGAAATCCCCATGCCTTATTTGGGATTAATATTCAAAGAGGTTTAACCAGGCTGAAATGGCTCCTGCTTGGTTAAACCCTGCTGAGCTTGCCAGTCATCAATATCCAGTAGCACTTAACTGGCTTTTGCTGCTAAATATCAGCTTTAACCAGATATTGAGAAACCAGCCAGATTAGGGGAAGGTCTGGGGGTGGAGTTTGGACAGATCCACTACTTAGTCAGTTGGGTAGCGATATTCAGTCCACACCAGGCACTGGTCTGAATATCAGCTAGTGCCCAATTAACTTCTGAGTGGTTACACAAACCTGGATATTGAATGCCAGAGGCCGGACATCGCTGGCATTGAATATTGAGGTTAAATAATCCCACGGCTGTGATTTGTATATATAGAGTTTTTTATGGGGGAGAAAAGGTCTAGATATGCCTCCTCCCCTGAACAACAACACAACTCCCCGCCCCGCCCATTATAGTGCAACCCTTTACCCCCCCCCCCCCCCCCTTCCCCATGACAAGCTCCCTTTTTCCTGGGCCTACCTTAAAAGCCCTAGTGGTCTAGTGGCCTATTCGGGGCAGGAGAGACCCCCATTGCTCCTACCCATGCTGGTTTCACAATCAAAATGTCTGCTGCAATTTCCTGCAGCAGCTTACAAGACAGTAGCAGCCATTTTGAGATTGGAACCAGCTTAGGCAGGAGCAGGGCTTTTTTTGAGGGGGTACTGAGTACCGACACCTTTTTCATTGTCTGCTAAAATTGACCCTTGGTCCCTAAGTTTTAATGAAAGAGCTCAGGCTCTACACACCAATTCTGCCTTGTCATAGATTCTGTGACTGTTTGCAGGGGGCCTGGCTATTGTAGGGTGGGTCCCTCAGTGATCACCCCACCCCTAAAGGGTGGCCTAGCATTTGAGTACCAGCACTGGGCAGGAGTGACTGGAAGAGTACCACAAGCCATGGTTCCTGATACATGATAACATACAGTATGTATATATTTTTTATATTATCATCAAGATTCCTAGTTCATATCATAGGCTACATTCTCAATTTATGTTTATTGTTATTGTTTTAGAGACACTGTGAAGTCATTTATCCAGAAGGACAATTTTGTTACATGCCATGGAAAAAAATATTATAAAACCATAATCCTAGAACACAATACCTAATGGGAATCAAAACCGAGAACATATGTTTTGGGTGGGATCATAAAATAATGTATGTGCATTAAACTTTCAAATCTATATGCAGGCCTATCGCTGGGCTAAATGATACCTAGGCAATCTATAAGGGTGGGAGACCCCCTGATAATGGAGCTGGCTGGATAGTAGGGAATGGGCATCCAGAAATGTTTCATTTTCTGTAATTTTCCATGTTGTTTATGGGGAGTTTCATTTTATTTGTTTTTGTTTGTTCATGTTTTCATTTTCCCCAAGTTTGAGCATGCACACTAGTTTGCACATGCATGATAGTTCACATATATGTGCTAGTTCCACTATTGTGAAAGAGTGTGCACTATATATTCCCCCGGATTCTATATATGGCACTCAAAATTGCATGCACAAATTTCGGCATGGATCCAGTTTGCATAAACAATTTGAGCAATGAGTCAATTAATGCCAATAATTGGGCACTAACAATCTATTATTGGCATTATTTGGCAGCAATTTGAATTTGTGTGCACATCGTGCTAAGCTCTAAGATACATGTTCAAATCTTTTAACATGCAACTGAAAAGGGGCATGGCCATGGGAAGCACTTTCACTAAATATGCACACAGTATTATAGAATTCAGGGGATCTGCACCTAGCTTACGTGCAAGGATTTACACTAGGTTTCAATGTATGTAAATCCTTGCACTCAAAGTTGGTGGTGGATCCCGGAGCTGTACGCTATTCTATAAATGGCGCCAAACTCAGAGTGCCATTTATAGAATAGTGCTGTGTGCACATTCTTTTTGGTGCCCAAATTTGGGCGCCATTTACTGAATCTAGTCTACAATGTACACTATTTCCACATAGGGCTGGATTCTATAATGTTGCACGCTCAAATTCCTGACTAGTGTGCAAATTTGGGCACGCAAGTTATAGAATAGTATCATTTGTGTGTCTAACTTAGGAGTCCTTTTACTAAGTTGTGGTAAAAGGGGGCCTTGTTTTTGATGCATGCTGAGATCTCCTTTTACCGCAGCGGGTAAAAGGCTGTCTTTTTCTGAGGACTAGAAATGGTCATGCGGTAAATTGCCATGTGGCCATTTTGGGAGGGAGCACTTACCACCACCCGTTGAGGTGACAGTAAGGGCTCCTGCACTGACACGGCAGTAACCAGGTAAGCACCGGCCCTACAAAAGTAGAAAGTATTTTCGTAGTGCCAGAAATGGCACACACTGGGGATGGGAACTGCCTCCGGGCTCCTGCGGTAGCCAAGCAGTAGTTCCGTATTTGCGTGCAGCAAGCCTGTTGTCACGCGCCAACCATTTAGTAAACGGGTCCCTCAATTGTTAAATTAGGAAAGAATGTTTAAGTGCTAGCATGGCCTCATAGTTGATGCAAGCCTGGCAAGCACTGAGCTAAAGCAACCAACTGCCAGGGGATCTGCTATAATTAAATATGAAAAAAACAATATCTTAAAGGAGGCAGTGATCAGCATAGATGCTTGCAGGTCAATCTAAGTTCACCATGCTACATTTCCTTGAGCTATATCTTTTGAACTATTGGAATCATGGTAGGTAATATACAGAAATTTCATTAAGATGTAAGGTAGACTTTGTTCTAAAGGAAAGAATATGAGAAATGGCTTTGAAAACACTTATTTTGCTGTCATAATTCAGACTTTGATTGTAGTTGACAGTTTAGGGCCAGCATAGTAATATTGCATTTTATTTCCAAGGATGAAGAGATTTGGTTTTATATAAAAGTTAGCTAATATAACATGGTTTATCACCTAGGCTGTTCACAAATAGTCATATGCACCAAACTGTTCAATTTCCCATATAATTGAATAATACAAGCAAATATTGCAGTTCTCTGGAAGCATTTGAGCTTAAGGGTCTGATGGCTGATACTATGACAAATCCATTACTTTTCCTATGAATTTTTTGACGCATGTCAAGAGTCTCTTGCATAGTGTGTAATTTGCTTTTTTGTTTTGTTTGTTGTTTTTCAATGTCTTTACAAGTTTCAGTAGTGGGAAATAACTTTAGTATAAGCTATTTATATTCATCACATTTTCAATCATTCTTCCACAGATAAAAATCACAAAGCCTTGCTACTGCATTGCTGAACTGTAACTCTATCAGCACAGGGCTAGCTTGCATTTCACATTAAAAAAAGAAAGAAAATAATATCACCAGTAAAATATCTAACAAAGAAGAACAGTTCTTGCATGTGACTTATTAAGTCACACTTCCTGTTTATATATTTCCCTCCCTCCCTCTAAAAAGTAACATTTTGTAATTTTGCTGTACGCAATACCATGATGTCATTGAACATGCTTTCCCAAGCTCATACACAAATATGTTTTTAATAGGAAAAATGCTCAAACACTGGGACCAAAATATGTTTTGATTTTGCAGCAGGGCCATGCTGGCGAGGGAACAGAAAGGAACATTCATAATGTCTGATTTTAGTATTTCCTGTACAAATAATTTCTTTATTATTTACAAAATATCAAATTATACAAATATGAAGGGAAAGAACTCCTATGAAGGCTAAAACATGGAAACTACATTATCTCTCAACAATAGAAGAACAACAACTATAGGGGCCCTTTTACAAAAGGACATTAAAGTGAATTCTATATATGGCATTGATAAAACTGGCTCTGAAAAAGCACTATTTTATAAGTCATGCTTAAAGTATTATTTATAGCGCTTCTGCCTAATTTTAGGCATGGCCATTTGCATCAACTAGAAGTCCAAAAAGTAGGGGTGGACCAAGAAATCTCCATAGCCAGAAGTCAATAAAAAGAAACTTTATTTGGCACCACACATGTACTTGACATGACACGGGGCTGTGTTTCAACGGAACAACAGTCTGCTTCAGGGGTCTGACATAGTTGGAATTCACAAAGTATAGGTGCTCAACGACATCCGAGTAGCTTCCACTGTGTTTTAGCAGTTTATCAATTACATGTTGCATAAATGTATTAAAGCATTTTGTGGTATTTGTCCTGTTTCTGCATGCTAAACTGTGTGTTAGTGATTTTTCACAAACATTTTAGGAGGGGGTGTGGTATGGGGAAGAGTGGGTGTAGACTCAGCCAGTTACTGTGTTATATTTAATGCGTGCTAACTAGCTAAACAGAACAAAAAACACAGAAAGACTTTCAGGAGCAGGAAAATGGGAAAAGGTCCAATTCTGTACTGGCAGGTGCTCTGGCAATTGTTTGATAGCGTCTTTAGCATCCACCGGACTAAGACACTTATCAACTTTATACTCTCTGATAGCATATACTTTGATATTATCAACAGGATTGTATTTGCAGTGCATCTTTTTATAACTAAGGGCCCTATTTACTAAGCCGTACTATAGGTGTGCTAGTGTTTTTAGCGTGCGCTAACGCTAAAGACACCCATACTGTGCACTAAAAAAGCTAGCACACCTTAGTAAACAGGGCCCTAAGTCTTGTTAGTAGCAGATGTTCTACTTCTTTACAGAGAATTCTGCAAAATATGTGACCCCTGATGCAGATGAATAGTCACCGAAACATGGCCCATGTTGGGTCCTTCCAATAAAGAATTGTGTCTTTTCCCATTGTCCTGCTGCTTAAGGTCTTTCTGTGCTTTTTGTTCTGCTTTGTTTCAATGGCATACTTTGGGCCTTCTCGTTTTCCTTTTGCGAACTGGCTACTACAGAGTTAATGTGGGAGCACTTACCACCTACTAAATAGGAGGTGCTAAGTGCTCTCTTGTTAACTCTGGGCAGCTGCTGCTCACTAATGACAACATTAGGCCATGACAATCAAAATAAAATTGAAAATGTTAAAAAGTGCCACATTAGATTTGCAATTAAAGTGAAGGAAAATCTTGTGTTAACCCATGTTAAGTGCAAATCTTAATGCACTTTAATAAAAAGGGTTCCATAAAAAGAAAAAGACATTAATACATGTCCATGCAATGTTAGTTCCCAATTATGGGGGGAGTGGGAGGGCATAAAAAAGGAACATTAACACAAATTGAAGAAAAACCAAAGGAAATAACTACTAGAAAAGGTACTAGCAAGAGTTTGAATTATGCCCTTGGTGCAACTTATTGGCAGATTTGTCTTCTCTAATGATCAATATTTTTACTTTTGATAATAAATGTGGTCATGCAAACAATAGGAATGCTCTCCTAAATGAAACAGAAAAAATGAAGACAGATAAAAAAACATTCGCCAGATTCTATGTACACACCGATATCCAAGCACATTCGATAACAGCGTGCGTAACTTAATTGGCTTAACAAGTCAATCAATGTTTTTAGCAGCACTTAACAATAATTAGAATTTACATGCATAACTTACTAAGCATGTTCTGTAACACATAGCGCCTAAATTCTAATGCATGGAGCCAAAGGGGGCATGGTATGGGCAGAGAAATGGGTATTCCAAAATTTATATGCACTGTTATAGAATATGCCCCTCTATTCCTAAATCTATGTGCCGGTATTTATGCCACATTTCCCTTGGTATAAATGGATGCGCGTAGTTTTAAGCATTGTGATATCAAGTAAGCATATTCTATATACCATGCCTGAATATAGATGCTGCTTGCAGAATATGCTTAGGCAAAAATTTATTCTGCACCAAATTTTAAGGTGTCATACATAGAATCTAGCCCCATATGGCTATCCAGTCTGCACGTCCATGTCATCTACTAACCCTTACTCTCCCTTACAGATCCTATTTGTTACAACTTGCTTGAATTCAGACTACAGTCTTCGTCTCCACCACCTCCACCAGGAGACGGTTTCACAAATTTCTGTGAAGAAATATTCCTTATAGTCATTCTTGAGTGGTCCCCTTTTACCTTCATCTATACACTCTCATTCTAGAGCTTCTTTTCAATTGAGACTTGCATTTATGCACAGAGGTATTAAATACCTCTATCATATCTCCCCTCTCACAAGGTATTTGCATTGCGCTAATCACAAAATGCCTTCCATGCTCTCCTTTGACCAGACATGCCCCCTGATATCAAAGCACTTAGGGCTAGTTCATATATGCTGCCTAAAAAATTGTTGCCAAACAATACCCCCTTAAATGGTATTCTAAAAGCCGCCCTAAAAATTACCATGGTTTATAGTAGTACACGCTTAAGAGGAGAGTCATGTATAAATGTAGGCATGGCCCATTTGCACCAATGAAAACGTGGTGCAAATCCCATGCCTAAATTTACACATGGAGCACCATTATTCTGTAATTATGCATGCAACTCAAAGCCCACCCCGGTTCCGCCCTGAAATACCATGACCCTGCCATTTCCATGCCCCCTTTTTTTGAACACTTGTAAATTATAGGTGGGGATCTCACACCTAACCTTTACATGTGTGGCCCCAATCAAATCTAATTAGTGCCAATAATTGCTTGTTCAAATGCCAATTATTGGTATTAATTGGATTGTACAATTAAATACGCATACAAATTGGGAAATGTCTAATTTTGAGCACACTATTGTTGGTGACCCTGATTTATAGAATCAGGGGTAACGTGTAATTTACCATGTGGTAGCTGCAAAACTATCACAAAGCCCCTTATAGCACAGTAAGAAAATCCATCCCCTATTGTTGAACATGTTCTAATGTGAGCTGCATTTGCAGTTAGATTTGTGGCTGACTATTACCTCTTCAGGTTCGTGCCTTCATCAGTAGCATTGGTTCATTAGGATGCCTTAAAAATGTTGGTGCACACAAATCAATTTATCGCACATTAACCTATTACATTAACCTATGAACTAGCATGTGCATAATCATTTTGAGTGTATTAAAAAGTTCTAATGTGCATTCTAAAGTTTTTATTAAAGCAAAAATGTCAACCAAACTGAAAAATGCTCACAAATAAGGTGAAAAGTCCACATATGTGACCCCTCTAATATTTAAAGGTAACCAACTAGACCTCATAGCGTATAGATTTACCAACCATATCCATTTTTACATATTGGAACTATCTTGGTCTACTAATATATGTTACAGGATAAGTAGAATATATATCAAAAAATCATCAACAAATTCTACTGTTTAAAACCCTGTATTGCAGGTGTAAATTCACATATATTTATGAAAATATGTGGAGAAAAAAGACTTCAGAAACCACAGGACAATTCTCTATAAAGGAACACCTTTCAAAATCAAGAGAACTCCGTTCTTCAATCACCAGTCTTCACAAAAAAAACTCCACTCTTCTTATTCATAAAATACCTGTGCACACACCTTTGACAATACAAAAAGGTAGAGGCTCATAACTAAGCCAGAAATGCGGTGAAATATACTTAAATTATAACTTAGCTTGAATCTTCTTGATATCAACAGTCCATACTCTCTTGCATAATGTCCAATAGTCAAAAGCCCAACAGGAGAACCCTGTTTTGCCACCACCGGGCTGTTTCAAGGGCTAGACATACTTTCAAATTCCAAGCTTCAAACGTTCACCACCATAATGCCTCTTCTTGGCGTCTTTAAACTTCGAGTAGCTTCTCTTCTATATATATACACGTCATTTCCCACAACGTCATTTCCTATTATGACGTTGATATTCAGCAAAGGGCTACAACATTACCACCACCACGCATCAAAAAGATCCCATTCATAAAAAAGCTTTCCACTCTATCGATATATTTAGACCTTTCGGGATTACAGATTGTAATGTGTAAATCCAACGTTGTTCTTTTTGTCTCAATAATTTCTTCACGTCTCCTCTGTAACATAAATTTGTTCCAAAGCAATACACAGTAGATCTGTAAAGGCATGATGTTTTAATAAACAATGAGACACCAGGGGTTCATATGTTTTTTTTAGCTTGTACACAGTGCCGATGTTCAACCAATCTTGTTTTCAACATACGCGACGTTTGTCCTACGTAATATAAATCGCAAGGACATTTTAAAAGGTAAATCACATTCGTTGATTGACAATTAGTAATCGATTTTAAACCAAACTTTCTTCTTGTATGTACATCCACAAATACGTCCGTATCTATCATATTTGCGCATACTGAACAATGACCACATGCACCATGATGTCCTGTTTTCTTTTCGCCACTGTTTCTCTAATTCCACGTGTCTGCTTTACATAATACATCGCTTAAATTACTTTGCCTCTGATATGCAAACATAATTCTAAGGTCACGCAAGCAAGAATACATCTTCAACATAGCAGCATGTCTTTTGATAATTTTCACCATCTTATTAGAATATATAACTATCTTGGTCTCCCATTCCTTGGTCTGACCACAGCAAGCTGACTCTAACACTTTATTGGAAAGAAGCTGTAACTGTTGGCAAATTGGTAAACAAATTATCCACCTTTGTAACAAAGTTCCTACTGAATTCTGGTCTCATATATCATTTGACCAGCTATTGACAGCTTATTATTTGGTTTTCTTTCAATTTTGAGGTAACACAAGTAGAAAGATATTGGACAATAGCACCTGAAAGAACAAAGTTGAGGCCCACTAAGAAATTATCTCCATGGTTTACAGAGGAACTCCTAGAAGTGGAGTTGTAGATGTCAAGAATGTATCTGGGCAAAGTCTAAAACTGCTAAAAATTGGTCTACCTGGAAAAAATTAACCAAGGAATAATAAACATAAAATCAAGAAAGTGAAAACTTCTTACTGTGCAAAGCACATGGGTGGCTCCTGTATAAATGTTAGGAAGCTTTATTCCTTAGTTAATGCAATCCTAGATACTCAATCTGTATCAACTGTTAATGAACCTAACCCATCTGCAGACCAACTTGCTATTTTGCACAGAAATTGATAATTCTGAGCTGAACTAAATTGCCCTAGTTTTGCCTTAGATGATTATAAATCTAGAAAGTGCCTACTGGCAGATAGGATATGGTCCTTCTTTTCACTACCATCATTAGAGTCAGTCAAATTCTTAGAAAAAAAAAAGTCTTTGTTTTCACATTGTTTATTGGACCCTTGTTCCAGTCATCTACTGAAGACAGCAACAGATTTATTCATTCAGTGGCCCTTTTACAAAGCGGTGGTAATCCCAATGCAAGCTTACTGTTCACTAAAAGGAAAGTACCGCCAGGCTACCGCAGCAGCCTGGTGGTAGTTCCCACCCCCAGAGTGCGTCATTTCTGTCACTACAAAAATATATAGTACCCAGCAGTAATTGGGTGCTTCACTTGCTGAATGTCCATTTCTTTTTTAAAACACCTGAATGTTACCCGCTGCGGGAAAAGGAGGCCTCGGCGCGCATCAAAAACAAGTGCCAATGCCAGCACTGGCCCCCTTTTGCCACATGATTATTTTATGTTAAATTTCTCTGTTATGCTCTCTAAAGGTTTATTCCCTAAAGACAAAGGCAAAATAATTCTTACTCTGATTCCAAAGAACCCTTGTCTAGTAGGAGTGAAATATCCAATTATATGCCAGTGGCCTCTATACCTTTGTTAGTAAAGGTGAAGGAAGGATTGGTGTCATCTCAATGTATGGAATATCTTCATTCATACTCTATTCTGCATAGTTCTTAATCTGGGTTCAGACCTGGATATAGTACACTGCCTGAACCACCTTGATAGCCAATTTTAGGAAAAGATTGAGCTGAGGTAGGACAATTTTAATTCTACAGTTTGATGTCTAGTGCTTTTGATACAGTTGACCACTGTATTTTACTAAGGGGCCCTTTTACAAAGGCACATAAGGGCCTACGAGCATCCAGGGTGCGCCAAACCTGCATTACCACCCAGCTACTGCATACCCTGGGTGATAATTCTAAATTTGGCATTCTTAAAAACACACCGTAGAAAATATTTTCTATTTACCACCATGTGGTGCTTACCCAGAAGTAAACAGCTAAGTCAATACGTGGCGGTAAGGTCTCAGACCAAAAATAGACGCAAGCTGGTTTTTATTTTGTTGCATGTCCATTTTCTGGCCCCTTAAAAAAAGGCCCTTTTTCTAGGATGCGGTAAAAACTGGCCCAGCATGTGCCCAAAAGATACGCTCACAATGCCGCAGGCCACTTTTTGCCATGGCTTAGTAATAGGGCCCCTAAGTTTAATGACTCATTTTGGCATCTATTGCGTAGTTCTGCAATGGTTCAATGGTATTCTGAAATTTAGACAATATCAAGTAAAGCAATCTGGTCTTATGTCTCCACCTTGGTCCTCTGTTTATGATGTTCCCCAGGACTCCCCTCTTTCCTCCATTCTGTTTAATTTAATGATGGCTCCACTAGGTAATTTACAGGAATCCATAGGTTTTAATACCTTTATGTATGCCAATGCTGTTACCATTTGCATCCCATTTATAGACAATATAGTTGAAATATGTTGGCTGCTGATTTCAAATTAAAACTAAACAAAGACAAAACCAAGTTCCTAATCCTGACTAATCCCTATCACCCTATGGCTATTAGGAACTTCACTATAGATAATATGACTTACCAATTAGTTACCACTATGAAAATCTTAGGTATAATTATTGACCAGGCAAGATCCCAAAAATAAGCAGTGGATTTTTCCCAAATCCATATTAATAATGGTTTATGGACTTTTCTTTTAGGAAGCTATCCAAACCTTTTTTAAAGCCTGCTAAGCTAACTGCTTTTATGATGTTCTCTGGCAACGAATTCCAGAGTTTAATTAAATATTGACTGAAGAAATATTTTCTCTGATTTGTTTTGAATTTACTACTTTGTAGCTTCATTGCATGCCCCCTAGTCCTTGTATTTTTGGAAGGAGTGAATAAGCGATTCATGTCTGTCCGTTCCACTCCACTCATTCTTTTATAGACCTCTATCATATCTTCCCTCATTCTTTTCTCTAAGCTGAAGAGCCCTAGCCACTTTAGCCTGTCCACTTAGGGTGTCAGGCTTCTCACGGAAGCACAGGGTTTGTGAGCCCTTGAACCACTGCCGTGGAGCGGCAGTGGCAGGCGAAACCACCCCCAAACCAGAGGCAAGGCAGAACAAGACTGGAACCCTGGACTGGAGTTGCAGCAGAGGCAAACAAGCTGGGACAGGCAGAGCAGGAACAGCTAGAATTCACCTGCGCTTGACCGCTGTTCCCCAGGAGTTGAGCCCCTGGGTGCAGGCGGCCGGCAGGACTTACAGGACAGGGCAGGAACTGGATACCAACAGGAAACACACAACAGAGTCAGGACTAAAAGCTGCCAGGCAGCCACTAAGACAGAAACATAGACAGGTGCGAGTCAGGACTAAAAGCTGCCAAGCAGCCACTAAAAAGGAACACAGACACAAGACAAGGAAATGCAGACCAGAAACAAGACTAGGAACTAAGCAATAAAACCAAAGCTAACTACACACAAACAAACTAGAACCAAGCAAGAAACTCAGACTAGAACTGGACTAGGCAGAAGTGCACAGAGCACACCCACATACCAAGGACCTTAGACGATGCAAAGGCAAACACAAAAGTTTCTAGGTGGCTAATAAAGCCCATCAGCAGCTGAAGTTCAGCTGCAGGAATCACAAGACGGCTACGGGTGCTGTTCAGGCACAAACAAGAAAAGTAAATCTGGCAGCCTGGAAGATCCGGATCGGACTGGGCTGAAGTCTGGAACGTGTGACAATTCATAGCAGACACCGGTTCAGGCCACCAGAGGGCAAGGTGAGCACAGACAAGGAAACAGTTACCACCGTGACATAAGGAAGTCGTCTCATCCCCTTTATTATTTTTATCGCCCTTCTCTGTATCCTTTCTATTTCCACTATATCTTTTTTGAGATGAGGTGACCAGAATTGAACACAATATTCGAGGTGCAGTTGCATCATGGAACGATACAAAGGCGTTATAATGTCCTCATTTATATTTTTCATTCCTTTCCTAATAATACCTTACATTCTATTTGTTTTCTTAGCTGCCTCCGCACACTGAGCAGCGAGTATTATCAACGATTACACCTAGATCCCTTTCCTGGTTGGTAACTCCTAATGTGGAACCTTGCATTATATAGCTATAGTTTGGGTTCCTCTTCCCCACATGCATCACTTTGCACATGCTTACATCACAACTCCAACAATGAAACAGAGACTAAATCAAAAACCAATAATTTAAAACCAAACCTGAAAAACAACCAACAAGACCCCAATATAAAACACATACACACACACACACACACACACATCACAAAGGCAACTACAAACTGTAAAAACTGCCAACACCAAATATGAAACATTCGTCCCAATACCCATTGGATATATAAACAAGAGATTGGCAATCAATAAATCAGAGTTACTAAGAGATTGGATAGAAACAGAACAACTTGGATTATTGCTCATAACAGAAATATTGCTACACCTTGAAGATGACCCTACACTACAAAACCTATGCTCACCAGGATATAAGACAATTCACATCAAAAGAACAAAGGGAGGAGGCATTGCAATAATTTATAAATCCTTCAAGGTAGAACCTATTGATAAACATATATCCTCAGCAATTGAAATTTTAGCATGCAAAATCACTGACATAACACTAGCCGACCAGATATGTATCATACTGCTGTAATGCCCCCCCCCCCCCCCCCCCCCCCCCCCCCCCCCGCCAGGAAGTTGGTCAAATGCTCAAGATAACTTCATGGACTTCGCAGTGGCGTTCCTAGGGGGGCTGACACCCGGGGGATCGCCGATGCACTACGCCCCCCCCCCCAGGTGCAGCGTGCCCCCCCCCGGGTGCATGCCGTGGGGGGGGGGGGGTGCCGCGTGCCTGTCTGCTTCGTTCGTTTCCATGCTCCCTCTGCCCCGGAACAGGAAGTAACCTGTTCCGGGGCAGGGGGACCACAGAACAAACATAGCGGACAGGCACGCGGCACTTCCCCCAGCAGCGTGCACCCGGGGCGGACTGCACTCACCGCCCCCCCCCCCCCCCAGGAACACCACTGGGACTTCGTATCAAACATCTGAATCAATCAACAAAATGTACTTCTACTAGAAGATATTACACCTGGAAAAACAAAACGACACCAACACAAGAACCCTAATGAATTTCATAAACCAATGGAACTTCAGAACAATACAAGGATCCTTATCACACACTAGACACTACTAGCTCACAGAATCTCAACAAACAACAATCACATAATAGAACACCACAAATGGTAAGAGGTACCATGGTCAGACCACAGCAAAGTAACTTTTACACTACAATGGAAAGAAAACAGCAAGAAAAGAGAACCAAAAACACCACACACAACCACAACCAGAGGGAGAGTTGATTCCCACACCTTCTGGACAGAAGTGATGAATAAACACAGCAACATAACTCCTAAGGATATACACTTCAGAGAAACTGGGACGAAGCCAGCGAAAACACATTAGACAAAATAGCACCACTCACAATGAAAACAAGAACAACAAAAAAAACAACCATGCCTCTGGTTTAATGACGAGCTACTAAATGAAAAAATTGTGCAGGAAACTTGAAAGAATATTGGCTAAAAATAAAAATACACAAACAACATAAAGAAAGCCAAAGCAGAACACTACAGCACATATGCGAACCTTGAAGAGTCTGCACAAATTACTGGACAAATTTATCCAGATAAGTATTCTTCTAAATATCCGAATAAAGTTATCTGTGTTCTGCCAAGTATCCAGATGAAATAAACTCAAAGGCTTGTTGAGTTTTGAATATGGGGCTCTTTACCTTCACCAGAATGGAATCTATTCCTCCATAATTCAACTAGTTTCTCATTTGGTTTCATTAAAACGAGTGTGCATGGCGTGACTGAAAACAGGACAGGCAATGCGAGACCAGCGCAGGACAAATGCTTCAGCTGGTGGGGTTTGGGGAACCCCACCAGCCAAGGTACCTTTGCAGTGGTGGTGGGGGGCAGAAGCAGTGGCTTGGGGGCCAGTGCGGGTAGATGTTCCAAAATGTGCCCCCCACTTTGGGCTCTAGCCCCCCTTACATTGTGGTCTGGCTACGCCCTTGATATAAACACATTAATAAAAAATACCTTTATCAAAACAAGTTTATCAGTACAACTAAAACATTACAGTGAAAAATATTGCAGTGACTTAATAAACATGGCAGTCAAAATCAAGCAAAAAAAAAAAAAAATAGAGTTGTGTCCCTAGACAGATTGAACCACTGCATATGTGCTTTTCAGGCATGCAGAAAAATTACCATTTTTCAAATTACTTTCATTTTTGGTGGGATGCTTCCTTTAATAACAATGGTGTAACCCAGAGGTGGACATGACTTTTGTAATCTGCTTTTTATGGAAAAAATAAAAATGTATTGCAGAACAGCCCATCCATCACTAGTTCATTGTTCTAGCCTAAGGTAGAATATTTTGCTTTCTGTTCATTGCCTTGTTTCCCTGGATATTGGAACATCTTATATTTCAATTAAAAGTGAACCTTTGCAGTCTTATAATATCTAATACTTAATTGTTATTGCCGGTGTAGTAAGAAATATTTTATAACATTTCAAGTCTGTCAACTGTGTCTGAAATAGAGCAATGAACCCAAAAATGCATGGAAAAAAAGTATACATTTTTTTTTCAAATATATAACATTTATGAGGACACTTTTCCAAGAGATTATCTTGTGCAATTTCACTTAAAAATCCTGGAAGTCAGTCATATGAGATATTGAGCACAGGAAAATGTGTGGTAATCTGTGAACTGGCTGGATAATTGGACTCCATTTTCTCCCAAAAAGTGAGCATTTACCCTTGGCGATAGTTAAATACGGATGATGGATGTAACATTGTAAACAGTAGCAACTTGACATGCTCTCAGGGCTGTAGCAAGCTATAATTGTGCCCTGTGTAAATCATCCACCATGGCACCCCCCAGAGCATGTTTATGTTTATTAAACTTAATATATCACTTAAACTATATAGTACAAAACGGTTCAGACCATAAATAAAATGCTAAAGTTAAAAAGGAAAGCCTAGCCCAGACAAAAGGCAACATTCCCCCTCTGGAAGTCCTCTGAAACTTCTTCCGTGAATCCTCCCCCTACCCCAAGCATATCCATTTCCTTCCTGAAAGCTATCCTCTTCTGCACAGTGCCTCTCTATTTCCCTTCCACCCCTCTCCTAATGTCTCTATTTCTCCCTTTCCTCTGCCCTCACCTCCGTAATCTCCCTCTCATCAAACCTTCCCACCACAGCTAGAGGATTATGTCCAATAAGCACAGCAACACTCCACAGAAACTCCCGCTGAAGGGCATTGTGAAACACTGCCGGGTCTCACTCCTTTTTTTGATGCGCCCGTCCTATTACTGGGGGGAGCAGGACCTGGCAGTTCTTTGCAACATGCTTGAATTGGAGGTGCCACAGAGCATTGCTGTGCTTATTGGACATTATCATCTATCTGGGTTGGCAAGGTTTGATGGGAAGGGGATTTGGGAGGGGGGAAAAGGAAGAGGTGAAGATGCTGCATTGTGTGTTTTGGAGAGAAGGGATGGGAGGGAAACAGGGAGATACTTTGTGCAGCAGCATTTAGGGAGGTAATACCCTCCCCCAAACCATGACCATGGATGGGGTGAGTTTTGTCACCTCGCCCCCTTACACCCTGTGTGGTAGCACCGGCTGCACATACCATGTTACAGCCCTGCATGTACTCTAAATTGCAGAAAAAAAGATAAGGAGCCAGGTAAGCTCAGGGATGCCAAAATAAGAACATAAGAATAGCCATACTGGGTCAGACCAATGGTCCATCTAGCCCAGTATTCTGCTTTCAACAGTGACCAATCTTGGTCACTAGTACCTGGTAGAAACCCAATTAGTAACAGCATTACCCAATTAGCAACGTGACAGTGCTCAGTGAAAATCACATAACCCAACTTGCCAACTCAAGTCACTTCACTGGCTTCCGATCAGATACCGCATTCAATTCAAACTTCTCCTTACCTACAAATGCACTCAGTCTGCTGCCCCTCACTATCTTTCTACCCTCATCTCCCCTTATGTTCATGCCCGTAACCTCCGTTCACAGGATAAATCCCTCCTCTCAGTACCCTTCTCCACCACCGCCAACTCCAGGCTCCGCTCATTCTGCCTCGCCTCACCCTATGCTTGGAACAACCTTCCTGAGCCCTTACGCCAAGCCCCCTCCCTGCCCGTCTTCAAGTCTTTGCTTAAAGCCCACCTCTTCAATGCTGCGTTCGGCACCTAACCCTTACCGTTCAGTGAATCCAGACTGCCCCAATTTGACTGCCCCTATCGGACCAACCGTTCACTTGTCTATTAGATTGTAAGCTCTTTGAGCAGGGACTGTCTCTCTTTGTTAAATTGTACAGCGCTGCGTAACCCTAGTAGCGCTCTAGAAATGTTAAGTAGTAGTAGTAGTAACTCAGTACTGCAGGCTCTGAAGAGCAAATTCAATAGTTTATTGGGACAGATACCAGTAGTTTTGCAGATACTGACTGAAAATGTAGTGCAGGTGGCAGAGCTTTAACATGAGTTTCAGAAGCTGAGGATGGTGTGGTTGCCTATAGCTTTGCAAATGGGCCAACATGCGGGAAAATTGCATATAGAATGAGCACATTGCATAAACCTGATGTCATGCAGTATAGTGAAATTGTTCAACTATGAACACTGAAGGCTTACCGAAAGGGTGGTAAGTTACGCTATCAAGACAAGTATGCACACATTTTATAGGATCATGTGGCTAGAATTAACTGTGCTATGGAAAGCATACTCAGGTGTATTCGAAATTGGTGGATCAGGAAATTAGTTTCATGCTATTATATCCAGCACATTTGAGAGTTTGGTGCTAAGGGGCTCAAAGCGTATTTCAAACACCACATGAGATAGGTAATTAGCTGAAGTAAATGGCACACAAGAGTGCAGAAGCATGGCAAAATGATGGAAAGGTGCTAGATTTGGTACTGGACTATAGGAAACTTCTATTGTCAAACTGAGCACATTAGGTCAAAAGACAGCTGAAATACCATGAACCTAGGGGATGGAGAATGTTTATGGATTGTACTCCCCCCACCCTCTCATTAGCCCTTGGAAGATAGGGGAGTGACAAGAGCCAGAAAATGCCAGTCTAACTGACAACTGGACTAGCTTGATACACATACTCTAAGTTAGGTCAGCTCCTCACCTCTTGTTTAACCATACAACAAACTTGCGTTGAGTTTAGCTAACCATCAAATTATCCCAAATGACTCTGTAGCACGCATCTTGTTCCCATCATATCTGCTCTTGGTCCCTCAGCTTTATGGTAAGCTGTATTGTAGAAATTCTTTAGCATCATATTTATGTTATTTGAATGTTCTAATGTATGCTTATTAGGTGTATCATTAGTATTATGCTAACATTGTATTATATCTCTGGTATTAGGATTTCAGTGCTGTTAAATGTGTATATTTTTCATACTGTTTTATGGTAGGTTCTATTATGAGGTTTAATCCACTTTTTTCAAGTTTACCTCATTTATTGTATTTATGTTTATTCTTGGTTATTTTACTATTGTTATGCTGTTAACAAAATTGTTTGTTTTATGTTAAACTGTACCTGCTGTACACCGCCTTGAATGAATCTTTTCATAAAGGTGGTTAATAAATCTCAATAAATAAATAAATAAACTTGACTTTTTGATATTACGTAAGTAGTACCGAGACTCCAAACATACTGAATGGAATGCCTGAGATTGGAGAAGAGAAGCTCAGACTGGCAATGGTGGTTCTAATAGCCCTAATAGAATTGAGAAAGGGAACTGGACTGGTAAACAAGCAGAAGAGCAGACAACATGCAACTGGACTGGGTTAGGGGGATCACAGGCAGCAAGACATATACACTGAGGCATATTTTCAAAGCACTTAGCCTTCCAAAGTTCCATAGAAACCTATGGAACTTTGGAAGGCTAAGTGCTTTGAAAATGAGCCCCACTGTGTTTCAAAATAATGGGACCTCTCTTATTTTTTTTCTCTATAAAAAGAAATGTATGGCGACTCCAGCTGTGATGAACTAAGGTATGTGTCAGGAAGACTTGTACGGTCTGTGTCCTATATATGGCAATCCAATTTAGGATGGGCTAGAAAGGGATTTGACAGTGACTACAGAGCTATGCAGACTTTTACGGTCTGTGTCCCACAAATGACAAGACAGAGAGGCTAGAGTGGGCTTCGACAATAACTTTAATAGTTGAAACGCAAGGACAGGGCCGGGCAGAATTCTATGGTCTATGTCCCAGACATGCCAAAGAAAGATCATGATCAAATATTTAAATCACATTCATTATTGATTTAATCATGAATTGATAATGAGTGTAACTGTTGGTCAGACTGGATGGACCATTCAGGTCTTTATCTACTGTCACTTACTATGTTACTATCAGGCTTATTTTCGAAAATGATCGCTGGTGATCTTCCGACATAAATCGGGAGATGGCCGGCGATCTCTCAAAAGTGGCGAAATTCGTATAATCGAAAGCATTTTTTTGACACCATTGCTGCTTTCCCATCGCATGCCAGCGAAAGTTCAAGGGGGCATGTCGGCGGCGTAGCAAAGGCGGGATATGGGTGGACATGGGCGTGGCTACCAGATGGCCGGCTTTTGCGGATAATGGAAAAAAAAAAGCAGCGTTAAGCAGTATTTCGCCGGGTTTACTTGGTCCTTTTATTTTCACGACCAAGCCTCTAAAAGGTGCCCCAACTAACCAGATGACCACCGGAGGGGATGGCCTCCCCGTAGTCCTCCAGTGGTCACCAAGCCCCCTTCCACACTAAAAAAAATACAAATAAAACCCTTTTTTTACCAGCCTGTATGCCAGCCTCAAATGTCATACCCAGGTCCCTGACAGCAGTATGCAAGTCCCTGGAGCAGTTTTTAATGGGTGCAGTGCACTACAGACAGGCAGACCCAGGCCCATCCCCCCTACCTGTTACACTTGTGGTGGTAAGTGTTGAGCCCTCCAAACCCCTTCCAAACCCACTGTACCCACGTGTAGGTGCCCCCCTTCACCCTTAAGGGCTATGGTAGTGGTGTAGAGTTGTGGGGAGTGGGATTTGGGGGGATTTGGGGGGCTCAGCACCCAAGGTAAGAGAGCTATGCACCTGGGAGGTATTTGTATATATTTTTTACAATTTTTAGAAGTGCCCTTTAGGGTACCCGGTTGCTGTCCTGGCATGTCAGGGGGACCAGTGCACTACAAATGCTGGCTCCTCCCACAACCAAATGCCTTAGATTTTGCTGGGTTTGAGTTCGCCGGCATTTTTTTCCATTATCGCTGAAAAACAAAACCGGCCATCTCAAACTCGGCGAACTCTGGCATTTGGCCGGGCTAAACCGTATTATCGAAAAAAAGATGGCCGGCCATTTTTTTTCGATAATACGGTTCCGGCCAGCTGTTGCACCACCACCAAAATAGATCGCTGGTGACGTTCAATTATGCCCCTCCATGTTACAATCATAAAACTTGGCTCACAAATATCCTTATGATAGAGCTATAAAATAATCATGCAACAAATATTCTTTGCAAACTGTGATGCAGTTATGACATAATTATTTACTGTTGGTCAATATGGGTATGTGAGGGGGTTTATAGAATACTGCCCCTCACCCTTATGAAAAGTCCCTCTACTAGCCATGGCCACCTGAAGAGCACTGATCCTGCCCTGGGAGGGGTGGAGTCAGTACCCGAGAGTTTAAAAGACAGGGCCAGGCTGAGGTTAAGGAGGCCCAGGGAAGAAAGAACTGAAACCCAAGTCCATGCCTTTACTCAATATGTTTAGCTGCTGTGATCTGACTGAGGTAAACCAACTTTGTTTTCTTGCTAAGACTCACAAGCCTTGCTGAGGTCTGGCTGGAGCAAGACCTGAGTCTCAGAAGACCAGAGAACTTACAGGCTGTGTTTGGGGTTGGGCAGTCCCACCAACCACAAACTGCTTGGCCTGCTAGCCAGGGACCTACTCAAGACTGTTACTAAATAAGAGAAACTGTTGCATCTGCTGTTCCTAGCCTATGAGGCAACAGGTTCCAGGGCACAGGTGAGGGAAGATATGATTGAGGTCTACAAAGTCCTGAGTGGTATAGAATGAGTCCTTGATCTTTTACTCATTCTAAAAGTACAAAGACTAGGGGACACTCGAGGAAGTTACATGGAAATAGTTTTAAAACAAATAGGAGGAAATATTTTTTCACTCAACAAATAGTTGAGCTCTGGAACTCTTTGCCAGAGGATGAGGTAACAGCGGTTAGTGCATCTAGGTTTTAAAAAGGTTTGGTCAAATTCCTGGAGGAAAAGTCCATAGTCTGCTATTGAGACAGACGGGGAAGCAACTGCTTGCCCCGGGATTGGTAGCATGGTATGTTGCTACTAATTAGGTTTCTGCCAGGTACTTGTGACCTGGATTGACCACTGTTGGAAACAGGATACTAGACTAGATGGATCATCGGTCTGACTCAGTATAGCTACTCTTATGTTTTTATGTTCATTTACTTTCACACTTATATACCTTGTCTGGCTGAGTTATTCCAGGTCTGCCCCATAACCCTCGCCCCGAGCTTCAAAGCGTGTTTTACTAGAAGATAAGTACATAAACTTTCTGAGACAAATGAAATACTATGGAGCAAAAAGGTTACTTAAAATGTTTCCTAAAAATAACAAGGTCACTTCCCCACCCCCCCACCCTAATTCTATAAAGTTGTGAATGTGCATATCAATTGTGCAAGTAACTTAATAATTAGCTGTTAATTGGCATTAATCAATTACTGGCTATAATTAGTGCTAATTGACACTAAGTAGCAGTTATGGGCATACCTGCCCTTAGTCAGGATTCCACAAATTGTGAACACAAAATCCATACTGCGCAACTGCAAGGGACCATGGAACTGGGAAGGGACATACATAGCATTTACACACACGGGTTATAGAATACTGACAGCAGTTAGGTGTGAGCACTTACATCAGCCTTTCAGCTTGCCTAGGTGCTTCTGCCTAAAGTTAGGCTTGTAACTGTGGATTTACACTCTTTCCAGGGGTAGGCAACCATAGTCCTCGAGGGCCACAACCTAGTCAGATTTTCAACATTTTCACAATAAATATGCATGCGATTGATTTCCATGTACTTCTTTCATTATATACAAATTGATTTATTGTGCTAATCTTGAAAACCCGACTGGGTTGTGGCCCTTAAGGACCATGGTTGCCCAACCCCTGCTCTATTCTATAATGACAATTACGTTCGTAATTGTTAATTGCGCATATCATCTTGGCATCTAATTGTAGGTGATCTATAGAAGTACCCCCTTGGTGGACTGAAGAGAATTATTTGCAAAATCAGTATTAACAGTGATTTCAATCACTACCCCAGTTGAATTGACCTTGAAGTGCACATGCTGAAAAGAAATTAAATGCAGCATAATTTCTATGCAGACTGATTTTGAGCATAACTATCGTAGGGGATCTTTTACTAAGCCACTGTAGCATTTTTATCTTGTGGTAGATATCAGCTGGTGGTAAATGCTAAGACACCCAATATATTCCTATGGGTGTCTCGGTGTTTACCACCAGCTGATTTCTACCGTGAGCTTAAAAACGCTACTACAGCTTAATAAAAGATCCCCTTAGCATGCACAGTTCTCATTGTAGTTTGTTCATGTGACATTTTCAAAGTACATTTATTATGTAAAGTTTATAAAGAATATTTATCACATTACATATTTGTTGCTTTTATAGCTTATCATAGACCTCTTTGTGAAACAGTACACCCCACAAATTATTTGTTATAGAGTAAGAAAAGAGGTCCTTTTATTTTGAAACATAGTAAAGTTGGTTTATATTTCAATTTAATATCATGTAGTATGTTATGGCTGAAAGGTCAAAAGTTAGGGTTAGGGGATGTAGAGATGGAGGAGAAGATCACAGAGTGTTGGAAGAATGGCAGGTATTGAAGCATATGGCTATATTGTCTGAGTGATAATACTGAGGGGAAAGATGGGTTAAAAGGCCTTAAGGGTAAAGATGGGGAAGGGTTAGGGAGAGGGGGAGGGATAATGGGAATAACATAGTGGGTAGAGTAAAGCAAGAGAGCAAAGCTGAAAGAATGGAGATCTCGGTGGGGGCTGGGCACCCAGGCAGTCAAAAAGGAAGCAAAAGGGTAGGATGTTTGAAGGATAAATGTGAATGGGGTTAGAATAGCATTATGGAATGTGTTTGACACTGCACCTCTTATTAAAAGGTTATAAAACACTGAGAGAGATGAGCAGGCAGAAAATACAGATTGCATATTTACAAGAGACATGACTAGATGACACAGAACATTAAAAAATGGAAAGAGATTGTGTGAGGGAAGTTGTTTTTGATTTACTGAGGGACAAAAAGGTCAGGGGTGGCCATATTAATTGAAAAATGATGCATTGTATGATAAATGAGGTGGTTACAGGTCCTAGTCTGTGGTATGTGCTGATTATACAGTGGCAGAGAATGGAAACAGTACAGAAAAATGTATATTCCCTAAATGTAGAAAATAACAGTAGATTGTGGTGGAAACTGGGCTCTCAAGAGGCTTTAAGCTCTGATTGAAATGGAAGATGAGATCAGAGCAACAGTCCACAAACTGAATTTGCATAAACCAATGGGGCAAGATGGGCGTTTAGGGAACTTCTAGCAACTACTAGAAATACTTTTGTGTTCACCCTTGAAAATTCTCTCAGATTATAGAACAGGGGTGGGCAACCACAGTCCTTCAGGCCAACAACCAAGTTGGGCTTTCAAGATTTCCACCGTTAATCCACCTTATAATTGAAAGAGAAAAACGCCTAGATTTCAACCCAAATCGGGAGATAGACGTTTATCTCACAAAAATGAATAAATCGGTATAATGGAAAGCCGATTTTGGACATTTTCAACTGCACTCCATCGCGGAAGCCTACAAAGTTGACGGGGGCGTGTCAGAGGCGTGGCGAAGGTGGAACTGGGTCATGGTTATCGGCCGAGGAGAGATGGGCGCCTTTCGCCGATAATGGAAAAAAGTATGCGTTTGTAGCTAGAATTTAGGGCACTTTTCCTGGACCCTGTTTTTTCACGAATAAGGCCCCAAAAAGTGCCCTAAATGACCAGATTACCACCAGAGGGAATCGGGGATGACCTCCCCTGACTCCCCCAGTGGTCACTAACCCCCTCCCACCACAAAACATGATGTTTCACAACTTTTTATTTTCACCCTCAAATGTCTTACCCACCTCACTGTGAGAATCTGCGTGCACAGCTTGTTGTGGATCTAAGGCGGACTATGTTAACCCGAGTCCCTGATGAAAATATTGAAACCCGCGGCGTCGGGCGCAATTTAGGGGAAGCCTAAGTGGACTCCAACAACGTGAGACATGCAGTGGCATGCAAGTTAAGTTATAGTTTTTTCATTTTTTGTATTTTGAGCACATATACATTTTTTGAGCACTGTTGGTAGTGTTCGCAAATATCACAGCCTTCATTAATAGTTTATTAAGGGATGACCCGATGAAGAGAGACTATGCTACTAGGCAAATAATATGAAATAGCCGTAAAGTAGTATTTTCCGAGGGCTCCCTATTATAACTTTAACCAAATAGTTGGCTTGTGATTTGTTTGCATACACTCAGGCCTTATCTTTGGTTTTGTGATTTACCCACCTCCCTGGCAGCAGTATGCAGGTCCCTGGAGCAGTTGTTAGGGGGTGCAGTGGACTTCAGGCAGGTGGACCCAGGCCCATCCCCCCCTACCTGTTACAATTGTGCTGCTTAATGCTTAGTCGTCCAACCCCCCCAAACCCACTGTACCCACATGTAGGTGCCCCCCTTCACCCCTTAGGGCTATAATAATGGTGTAGACTTGTGGGCAGTGGGTTTTGAGGGGGATTTGGGGGGCTCAACACACAAGGGAAGGGTGCTATGCACCTGGGAGCTCTTTTACCTTTTTTTTGTTTTTGTAAAAGTGCCCCCTAGGGTGCCCGGTTGGTGTCCTGGCATGTGAGGGGGACCAGTGCACTATGAATCCTGGCCCCTCCCACGAACAAATGCCTTGGATTTATTCAGTTTTCAGCTGAGCACTTTCATTTTCCATTATCGCTGAAAACAAAACGCCCAGCTCACAAATTGTCGAATAAAACATGGATGTCTATTTTTTTCGAAAATACGGTTCGGTCCGCCCCTTCACGGACCCGTTCTCAGAGATAAACGCCCATGGAGATAGACGTTTTCGTTCAATTATGCCCCTCCACATGTATGAGATTGATTATGTACTGCTTCCATTTTATGCAAATAGATCTCATATATATTCCTCGTGGAAATCTTGAAAACCCAACTTGGTAGTGGTCCTCGAGGATTGTGGTTTCCCACCCTTGTAATAGAGAGTGGGTAGTTTTTCAGGGGGACAAATCAGGCATTAATTACCATCATACTAAAGCCAGGGAAAAATGCCCAATTTATGAAGTCATACAGGCACATATCATTGTTAAATTTTAGCAAAAGATACTTATAAATAGGCTAGTAGACATAATGCAAAAAATTGTAAAAAGAAGATCAATTAGGTTTCATGAAGGGTCAATTTGTAGTCTGTAATGTGCATAAGATATTGGGGTCTCTGGAATATTGTTTGAAATTCAAAATAGAAACACTGGTAAATACATCTTGATGCTGAGCAGGCTTTTGGCAAGTGAATTGGAAATTTCTGTTTCAAATCTTAAGCAGGTTTAGCTTTAAGGGATATTTCATGGATGTAGTGAGAGCCCTTTATAGAGATCCCCAAGCAACAATCATGGTGAATGGGGTCATCTCATCTGATTTTGTGCTTCAAAGGGGAGCTCATTAGAGTTGTCCCTTATCACCCCTGCTTTTTCTCTTATTGTTAGAATTTGTCTTACTTTATTGAGAGAGGGGGGGGGGGGCAGGTAAGGGATTTAAAAATAAGTAATTAAGATCATTTGCAGATGATATATTTTTGTTCCTGTCCAGCCAGAGGAGTCGTTGTGAGAGTTTTATGGGAGTTTGAGCAGTGTGAGCTCTATTCAGGGCTATGCCGAATTAAATTAAATTGTAGGCATCCCTACAGGTGTAGATAAAGAGAAAATAGGAGAAAGATATTTTCTGCTGAAGTGGGAGGGGGATGTAATAATGTACCTTGCTATAAGACTCCAGGCAAAACACAGCCTTGTAGAGGCCAATATATGTCTCTTGCTCAGAGAAAAGAGAGTATTGCTGCAAAATTGGATGAGATTCCCAATTTTCCTGAAGGAGAAAAATTTTTATATATATGATAATCATAATTCTGAAGTGATTGTATATGTTTCATAAGGTACTAGTGTATTCACAGAGAAAGGATAAAGAACAGTTGGAGATCTTGTTGAATAGGTTCCTGTCAAGGAGGTTTAATGGCAGGAGATGGCATGACGTCAAAAACCTGAAGCTGTCTCTCCCAGACTACTGCCATATTGGTATACTTTAAACAAACTTCAGCTAACAGTTACTGAGAAAAAAAATCCAAATACCTGACTCCGCAAACATAAAGCACAGGTACAAAAAAGAGAAAACATCTTTAACTTAGACAAGACGCTACCTTCATTTACTGCCACCTAAGCACTTTTTTTTTAAATTCAAATTTATATACCTTTACAAGTATTAAATTTTACAAGTATTACACTTGTTACAAGCAATGCAGATATAAGTGAAACGCATATTCAAATTAATCACATTCATAATTAAAGAAACAATATTAAATTGCCATATCTTCTTTAGACCACAACTAATGGGGAGGAATCTAAATGATTCAGGGAATCTAAATTAAAGACATTTGCAATAAGAAAGGCATAGCCCTATCTACCACCGTTAATACATTAAACTGGATTCATGACTTGACAAGCTTTTTCATATTTATAAATTTTCTCAATTGAGTCGGAACAAAAAACACATACTTTGTATCTAAATATTTTACAACACACTTGCAAGGATAAGCAAGTAAGAATGTTGCCCCCAAAGACCTGGTTTCCTCTCTCATTTCCAGAAACTGCTTTCTCCTCTCCTGAGTGGTCTTAGTCACGTCCGGGAATATCCACAATTTTTGACAACAAAATGTGAAAATTTTTAAAGTATAGTTTTAATAGTGCATCAAAGTCTTGCTCAAATACAAAGGATATTAGGAGGGTAGCCCTAACTGCTACCTCAGAAAGTGAGTCCTCTAATATCAATGAAATGTCCTTCAATTCCTCAACTTTCTCCAAATTTTCAGAAACACCTTCTCGATCCTTCCTTGTGGGTAAAAGTAAATTTGTTAATTGGCGGAATATTTTGTATAGGAAATTTTAAATTCTCCACAAGAACTTTTTAAACAAATCATATGGCGGTATTCCTATTGGTTTGGGGAAATTGAGAATTCGCATGTTCAGTCGTCTATTATAATTCTCAATTTGTTCAATCCTTTGACGCATATTCACATTATCTTTCATCATTACAGAAAATTTCTCTTTAACATTCACAGTTTCTTCCTGAGAGCATTTTTCCTGGTCTTTTAGGTCCTGTTTCAGCTTTCCATAGATTTGGAAAGCTGATCAACAATTTTTGCAAGTTTTTGTGTCTCCTGAGTTGAATTAATTATTAAATGTTGCATTTTTTTTTGCATTGATTGCCAAAGCATGTCAAGTGTTACCACTCCTGGTGGGTTTCCCCGCATTGGATTACCTTCCACTGCCGTCTCCAATTTCCGGGGGGGGGGGGGACGACCCTCTCAGCTAGCCACACCGTCTCCGACTTCCGGGCTATGTAGGTCAGCTACCCCCTCCCGAGTGGAGTTCCAGTATTCGGGGGAGACAACGAGATCTCAGCCTCCAATGACGTCTGAGCCCCTGCACCAGCGTCAATCAGGTTTCCTCCTCCTGCTACAGACGGTGGACACAGAACTGCGAATTTGTCACGAGTTCATTGCACCGGAGAGGATGTGCGAGCCTGAGAAGGTAAGACTCTCACCATCCCCTTTCGTTTTGGTATGGGACATTGTTGAAAAAGAAAAAGAAACTTGCAGAAAAAACTCTCTGACTGCTTCGCAGCGTTCAGCATGTCGGCACCATCTTGACTCCTGCCTCCTCAGTACCCCACCTAAGCACTTTCTTACCTGCTTCTTCTCACCTCCAGTTCAGTGCATGGCACCTTGTCCAATTCAAAGCTCAAATCTTCTGGGTGCTCGGTTTATAGCTGAAACACTGACATAAGTACATAAGTACATAATTAGTGCCATACTGGGAAAGACCAAAGGTCCATCTAGCCCAGCATCCTGTCACCGACAGTGGCCAATCCAGGTCAAGGGCACCTGGCACGCGCCCCCAACGTAAAAACATTCCAGACAAGTATACCTAAAAATGCGGAATTTTTCCAAGTCCATTTACTAAGCGGTCTATGGGACTTGTCTTAGGAATCTATCTAACCCTTTTAAACTCCGTCAAGCTAAACCGCCCGTACCACGTCTCCGCGCAACGAATTCAGAGTCTAATTACACGTTGGGTGAAGAAAATTTTCTCCGATTCGTTTTAAATTTACCCCACTGTAGCTTCAACTCATGCCCTCTAGTCCTAGTATTTTTTGGATAGCTGTGAACAGTCGCTTCACATCCACCCGATCCATTCCACTCATTATTTTATACACTTCTATCATATCTCCCCTCAGCCGTCTCTTCTCCAAGCTAAAAGCCCTAGCCTTCTCAGCCTCTCTTCATAGGAAAGTCGTCCATCCCCACTAACATTTTCGTCGCCCTTCGCTGTACCTTTTTCCAATTCTACTATATCTTTTTTGAGATACGGAGACCAGTACTGAACACAATACTCCAGGTGCGGTCGCACCATGGAGCGATACAACGGCATTATAACATCCGCACACCTGGACTCCATACCCTTCCTAATAACACCCAACATTCTATTCGCTTTCCTAGCCGCAGCAGCACACTGAGCAGAAGGTTTCAGCGTATCATCGACGACGACACCCAGATCCCTTTCTTGATCCGTAACTCCTAACGCGGAACCTTGCAAGACGTAGCTATAATTCGGGTTCCTCTTACCCACATGCATCACTTTGCACTTGTCAACATTGAACTTCATCTGCCACTTGCACGCCCAATCTCGCAAGGTCCTCCTGTAATCGTTCACATTCCTCCTGCGACTTGACGACCCTGAATAATTTTGTGTCATCGGCGAATTTAATTACCTCACTAGTTATTCCCATCTCTAGGTCATTTATAAATACATTAAAAAGCAACGGACCCAGCACAGACCCCTGCGGGACCCCACTAACTACCCTCCTCCACTGAGAATACTGGCCATGCAATCCTACTCTCTGCTTCCTATCTTTCAACCAGTTCTTAATCCCATAATAATACCCTACCTCCGATTCCATGACTCTGCAATTTCTTCAGGAGTCTTTCGTGCGGCACTTGTCAAACGCCTTCTGAAAATCCAGATATACAATATCAACCGGCTCCCCATTGTCCACATGTTTGCTTACCCCCTCAAAAAAATGCATTAGATTGGTGAGGCAAGACTTCCCTTCACTAAATCCGTGCTGACTTTGTCTCATCAGTCCATGTTTTTGTATATGCTGCTGTAGTGATTTTAAATTGTATTTCATGATATATATATGTACGAGAAGCTTTCAAATAAATTTTAAAAAGCTTTCAAAACACCCCACACACTTAGGCAGTCATAAGCATTTGCTATTGTTTGATAGAAATATCTTTATTGTCATCATAAGCAAAAATAAAGGCACGTAGGGCCAGATTCTATAAAATGCGCCTAAAAAATCCACATGGTAAAATTTTCTGCCTAAGCGTATTCTATAAGTGCTGCCTAGATTTAGGCGCTGTTTATAGAATATGCTTAGTTGATATCCCAGTGCCTAAAACTAAATGCCACCATTTACACCAATGAAAACGTGGCATAGAATCCTGTGTGTAGTTTTACATGCACTGGGCCTTATTCTATAACTATGTGCATAAATTTGGGAACGCCAATGGAGCACCCATTTCCCCACCCATAGCAATGCCGCTTTTGAACTGCACACAGGTGTAGGTCATTATATAATAGACCTTAGTAAGTTGTGCATATACATTCTAATTGTTGCCAACAGTGCTCATTATTTCTTGTTAAGTGCTGTTATCAATGCCGATTAGCTTGTTAACCTGATTGTTATGCACATTGTTATAGAATATGCTTGGATTTTGGCGTGGATCTCTAGGTGCGCTATATGGAATCCAGCTGTTAGCGCAGAACTGAAATCCACAATAATGCCTTGCAAATAACAAAGCTAGCTATGCAGCACAGGCAAACACATTTTGAATATACAGTAATTATCGCCCCTTCACAGAAGTCTTCAAAAACTTCCCAACCCCCCCCCCCCCCCAACTCCACTTACACACCCCATCCCCTCCTAACAGAAAGAATGCAAAAACCATGGAGGTTTATTAAAACAATGTAAACCTCACAAGTTTGCTATTGTTAATAGCATCTACAAATGTTTAGAATCACTCAATATGGTGGCAGTCTCTGCCCACTGCCTTCAGCCCACATAATGGATCAGATAGGCTCATGCCATCTCCTATTATAAAACCTCCTTGGTTTCTGTAGAAGTCACAATGTCATGTGAGGGAGCAGGAGCTGAATAGCTATGATCCCAAAATACCCCACCAAAAATTGCTAACCCTCTCTGAAACTAGGCAGAAATAGCCCTAACCTTTTGCTGTACAGTGATTGAGCAATGGTGTCAAAAATGTAACATAAAGATAAGGACAGGCAGTGAACACCCAATGCCAAGATGGCAGATCAGCACAGCCCCTCAAGGCATTCCATCAGCTCAGTGTGGACAACTGAAATCATGGCAGAAGTGGCTGCTGTAGTCAAAGCTTAGCTAGGTAAGAAATTTCATCCTTTATTTCATTGGTGGAGTAGCCTCATGATTAGTGCAGCAGCCTGGAAACTGGGTTGAATTCTCACTGCAGCTCCTAGTGATTCTGGGCAAATCATTGCCCCAGGTATAAAATAAATATATAGAACATAAGTGTTGCCATACTGGGACAGACCGAAGGTCTATCAAACTCAGCATCCTGTTTCCAACAGTGGCCAATCCAGGTTACAAGTACCTGGCAAGATCCCAAAACAGTACAATACATTTTATGCTGCTTATCAAATATGCAGTGAATTTTCCCCATGTCCATCTTAATAATGGCTTATGGACTTTTCTTTTAGGAAGTTATCCAAACCTTTTTTTTTAACCACTCTAAGCGAACTGCTTTTACCAGATTCTCTGGCAATGAATTCCAGAGTTTAATTACATGTTGAATGAAGAAATACTACTTTGTAGCTTCATCATATGCCCCTTAGTTCTAGTATTTTTGGAAAGAGTAAACAAGCGATTCACATGTAACTATTCTACTCTATTCATTATTTTATAGACCTCTATCATATCTCCCCTCAGCCATTTTTCTACAAGCTGAAGAGCCCTAGTTGCTTTAGCCTTTCCTTATAGAGAAGTCATCCCATCCCCTTTATCATTTTGTCGCCCTTCTCTGTACCTTTTCTAATTCCACTATATCTTTTTGGAGATGTGGTGACCAGAACTGCACACACTATTCGAGGTGCAGTCGCACCATAATGCACAAAGGCATTATAACATCCTCATTTTTGTTTTCTATTCCTTTTCTAATTATACTTAACATTCTATTTGCTTTCTTAGCTGCCACCGCCGCACACAGAGCAGAGAGTTTCAACATATTATCAATGATGACACCTAGATCACTTTCCTGGTCAGTGACTCCTAATGTAGAACCTTGCATCACGTAGCTATAGTTTGGGTTCCTCTTTCCCACATGCATAACTTTGCTCTTGCTCACATTAAACGTCATCTGCCATTTAGATGCCCAGTCTCCCAGTCTCGTAAGGCCCTCTTGTAATTTTTCACAATCCTCTTGCCAGTGGCGTTCCTAGGGGGACTGACACCTGGGGCGGATCGCCGATGCGCCCTGCCCCCCCCCCGGGTGCAGCGCGACCCCCCCCCGGTGAAAGGACACCCCCCGTGAAAGAACCCCTCCCCCCGGGTGCACGCCGCTGGGGGGTGCCGCGCGCACCTGTCCGTTCGTTCCATGCTTCTTCTCTGCCCCGGAATAGGAAGTAACCTGTTCCAGGGCAGAGAAGAAGCATGGAACAAATGGAGGACAGGCGCGCGCGGCACCCCCCCCAGCGGCGTGCACCCAGGGCGGACCGCACCCACCATCCCCCCCCCCCTAGGAACGCCACTGCCTCTTGCGATTTAACAACTTTGAATAATTTTGTGTCATCAGCAAATTTAATTACCTCAGTAGTTACTCCCTTCTCTAGATCCTTTATAAATATATTAAAAAGCATATAATATGTAAACTGCTTTGATTGTAACCACAGACATGTGGTATATCAAATCCCATCATCCCCTTTCCCTTATAAGATGGAAGTGGTACATGAGTGCCTGAACACTTTTGAGTTTGAAGCCGGGTAGCAGTGTACCAGTGACTTGGAAGACAAAGTATAAACTGTCAAACAAATGTAGGTACAACTGCAGGCACAAATCACCTCTCTGCAGAATATGATATGTATATGATATTGAAAAACAATCGAGATGCAATAATTTGCATTTGGTAAGAATATTGGAGGGGGAATTGCTCGGTATCTTAGAGACATCTGTCAGCATTACCTTATGCTGTACAAGGCCCTAAGGCCTCTGGAAAAGCAGCTCTGACATTCCCCCTCTGCCCCTCCTAGTCTCATCCCTGGGAATATCAGTACAGGATGTTTCCTGCCTCTGGATGCTTCAACACCTGTTGTTTCTAATGATAAAACAGACCAGAATCAGTGCCCAGGAAAACAATAGAAATAAACCACTATCTCCATAAAATGTGCCTTCACAGGAATTCACACCTCCTTTGTAAAACTAACTAAATTAAATCACAGGCCAGTGTGTGGGAAAATAATTTAGTTCTTTAAACCCAGAGAGGGACAAAGAGAATCACACACACACCCTCCTATCTGCAGCCATTTCACACACATTCCCCCTCCTCAGCCATGACAGGACAGACTCTCATTCACTGATAAATACACACACAGAATCAGAGAGACAGGTGGACCCTGAGACACATAGAAGCAATGCTGTATTGTCTTTCTGCCCTATAAGATTATTTCTTGATAAAATACCATTTGCCAAGCCACATTTGTGTGTTCTATTATCGTGCTACAAAAACCCACTACCCCTAAGAAGTGGACCCAGGACCGACCAGAGAAAGGAACTCAGAGAACCAGACCAAATCCTAAGCTGACATCTGACCTCTGGGGCCATAACGGACAACATGGCCGCCTTAGTCCCAGCAGTTTAGAAAGGAACTGGGCCTCCTGAAAATAAAAAGTGTACACATTGTAGGCCCTAAGCACCCAGAAGGTGTGTTGAACTTTGCCCACAAACAGGTGATTCTGCAAGCCTATGTTTGAAGACCTTTATAAGCAGTAATGAGGAGGGGAGTGGAGACAGTTACTTGTGTGGATGGATGTAGAATTTTGCTAGTTACTGTGTGTGAGTGTCTACAAGGATTTTCTTAAAATATAAACAGGTTGGGCATGATAGGTAGTGTAGATTTGTGGAGGGGGTAGTATGGTGACGGTGATTGGTGTTGTAATCACAGGTTCCAAGTTTGACCCACAGTTTAGGAAGAGAGGAGTACAGGAATGGGTGGGAGGATCAGAGACTGCATGCAGCAATTTATCTGCGCTGATTAGCACTGGCACACCTACTCTCTGTCCCCCAAACACATTGGGGAAGTATACACAGGTGCCTGAACTACCACATGGTTATGACTCAGTTAAGTGAAATTGTTCAGAAATGTATTGACAAAAATAATTTAAGAAAAAATAAAAAAGCCTGGAAAGGCTGGTTTCAACTCAGTGCCCATGTGCTGCTGGTTCAGCAGCATCTAAAAATGAATACTAATAATCTACAAAAAGGCCTGAAGGAAATCTAACCATCTTCTGAGACCAAAGCAAGAGGCAAAGGGTAAGATTGATGTATCATACACACACTATTTCATTAGGTTTGTCTTTATAACTTTCACACTGCTCAGCAAGAAAAAGCATTTGTGGCCTACACTGATAAAATATGCTGTACTTAAAGAAATAATGGAGGTTTATATTAAAATGCAGGAAAATGTAATGTTAACAAACTGCCTATAATTTTGCCTTGATTATCATTATACACTAGATGTCAGCAGATAAGGTCTATTTGTCCTGCCTGCTGCCTGTCTGCCCCTGCCTAAGCTGCTCTTTTTTATCTCTCAGTCATGAAAGCTTAACCTCTTGCAGGTAGCACAGTCACTATAAACAGGCAAGATGGCCGCTCATCTGGGGTACCAATCTGGGAGAAGAGAGAAGCAAGTGAGGTAGGCCATGCACTGCCCAGTACTCTTCATTGCAAAGTACATCCATGTACACTTTCCAGGCTTGTTAACAGTGACCTAGTAGCATGCCTTTTATATGTATTCTCTCATAGACACTACATTTCAGAGGAGGGAAAGAGAGAAAACACCAAGAGCAGGCTTAGCCTTTGGTTTCATGTTTTTTTTTATGACAACCCTGCTTTATTGGAAATTGCTGCTTCTCTTCAGTCAGGAAAGATGTGTTAAAGCCTTCCTACTGTTTCATGCTGGTTGACTTTGCCTCCACTCCATGGGAGTTCCTTTCTTTGATCCTATTGCTGTTCCATGTGATTGAGCATGCAGTCCTGAGGGGAAAAAAATTATGAACCCTAGGTTTGTGTTTTGACATTATTTAAATCCCTGAAAAGAGATAAAGATAACCCTATTAAATAAATGTAGGCAAAAGAATATATTTTATTTATTCAGTGACCAATGGGGGAGTAAAGTGGGGTTATGTCTCAATCCCTCCACTAGTCATTTGATCATTTGGAATACTTTTTTGTGACTTAGTGGTTATTAAAATAGGTTTATCCTAAAACATCTAGGACATTTTTCTGTCATACTGGAACTAAGCAAAAACGTCCAGAGCTAAAACCTAGATGCTTTGGGATAGATCTAATTGTTAGGAATGCCCAAACCCCACCTGCAGCATAGCCCCAGCATGCCCCCTTGCGGTTTAGATGCACTTCAGATGAACTGCAGAGAAAAATGTCTTAAAATGGGTTGGGAAAATAGCAATTTGGACATTTTTTTTTTTTTTGGGGGGGGGGGGATCCAAATATCGCTTTGTGCCCTTTTTTGGATGTTTTTATATATCAAAAATGAACCTCATAGGGTCCCAAAAAAACAAGTAGGCAAATGGTCTGCTAAGTCCCAAAGGAAGAAAATTGTGGAGGCAGAAATGGTCAAATTGGAAGGAGTCTTAAAAAAATCTTTATTACAGTAGATTAAAATGCTGACCAATATGGCCGTGTTTCACCCTACATGGGCTGCTTCAGTGGCTCAATGTTTACTGTAAAACATGTCTGACTAACAAGTCACATAACTTAACATATTAGGCTATGAACAAAACATAATAATTCTAAAAATAAATAGCCAATACGTAAATAAATAAACAATAAATGGTTTAATTATCATATGTTGGTTTAATTATCATATGTATAAGAAGGTAAACCATAAAAGAAATACATGAAAAAAAAACATACAAATTATACAGACTCTTATTCTGTATAATTTGTGAGAACCAGTTCAGGCTGTCACATAGCCCTGTGGTGTCAGTGAAATACATCATCATAAGACATTGCTGTGAACAGTACAAAGAAATACAATGAGAAGATTCACAATTATGGTGCTATTTAACCAAGACAATACTCCTGAAATGACTTACCAGGACCTCCTGACTCCAAAAGGGTATTCCTACATGGGCATCATGGACAGTACCAACTGTGCCTAGGTGCATTTTCACCCCCACATCTAGGGGATCTTTTACTAAAGCTTAGCTCAGGTTATCTGCAGCAGGGCCCATAGGAATAAAATAGGCCCTGCTGCAGATAACTTGAGCTAAGCTTTAGTAAAAGACCTCCCTAGTTTCCTGAGCATCACCCCTTCCAGCAGTCCCCCTGCCATTGACCTCTGATTGGTGTGTCTGTTTTCAGTGTTCCTGCTCATTAACATTGGTTAATTTAGATTAGCAGCAATCTCTCAATAATTGCTACTAATCTAAGAATTTATCAGCTGGCAAGAGCTTTACGCTCAGCTGATAGTAGCATATTGGAAGTTCCTTCCTTTTGTACTATTAGATTGGAAGTGTAAAGTGCATCTATAAAGTCATTGGCTCAAAGTTATGGAATCAATGAACATTCAAACAATGACATGTTTGAAATCTTTCAAATAAAAACTTAAAACTCTTTTGTTTGTACAATCATATGGTATGGTAGAATGATGTTTCAGACCTGTGGAATGATTGAGTTGGGGAAAAAGAATGAGCTTGTTTGTATTGTATTTTTTTTATTGTATTGAATGTGGTTTGTGTAAGTGGAATATTACTACATATCCTAGAATACTTTGGAGTTGGAGGTAATGTTCTTAACTGGTTTAGAGGATTCCTAACCACAAGATCATACCAGGTAACAGCTAACGCGGCTATATCAGCCCATGGTCACCAGAATGTGGAGTCCCCCAAGGATCCCCACTCTCACCAACCCTCTTCAACCTAATGATGATACCCTTAGCCAAGCTACTAGCCAAGCAAAACCTCAATCCATACAAATATGCAGATGATGTCACAATCTACATCCCATTCAAACATGATCTAAAGGAAATCACCAACGATATCAACCAAAGCTTCCAAATCATGCACTCTTGGGCGGACGCATTTCAGCTAAAACTTAACGCAGAAAAAACACAATGTCTTATACTCACCTCACAACATAATACAGATAAGTTCACCACCATAATCACACCAAACGTCTCCCTTCCCGTCTCAAACACTCTGAAAATTCTTGGAGTTACTATTGATCAAAATCTCACACTCGAAAATCACGTGATGAATACAACTAAGAAGATGTTCCACTCCATGTGGAAATTCAAAAGAGTAAAACCTTTCTTCCCAAGATCCATTTTTCACAACCTGGTACAGTCAACGGTACTAAGCCACCTGGACTATTGCAATGCACTCTACCCTGGATGCAAAGAACAAACTGTCAAGAAACTTCAAACAGCCCAGAATACTGCAGCCAGACTCATATTTGGAAAAACAAAATACAAAAGTGCTAAACCCCTAAGAGAGAAATTACACTGGCTCCCACTTAAAGAACGTATCGCGTTCAAGATCTGCACAATTGTTCATAAAATCATTTACGGAGATGCCCCAACCTACATGATAGGCCTCGTGGACCTGCCTCCCAGAAATGCTAAAAGATCTGGCCGCACATTTCTTAATCTACACTTCCCCAGCTGTAAAGGATTAAAATACAGACTAGCACATGCGACCAGCTTTTCCTACATGAGCACGCAGTTGTGGAATGCACTACCAACTAACTTGAAAACAATTAACAAAATAACTAACTTTTGCAAATCTCTGAAAACCTCTCTCTTCAACAAGGCCTACCACGAGAGTCCATAGCTTAATCATAATATTTCAATACTCCACCCTTATTCTGAAAGTCTTCTTTCTATAACTGTTTGCTTATTTCTTTTTTGACATCCTCGATCTTTGTACCACCAATTGTATCTTCTACCCTGGAATGGCGATGCCGTAACAGGACTTTGTAAGCCACATTGAGCCTGCAAATAGGTGGGAAAATGTGGGATACAAGTGCAATAAATAAATAAATACATAAGTATTGTGGTTATGTATCTTTTATGTCAATGTAAGCCACATTGAGCCTGCCATGAGTGGGAAAATGCGGGGTACAAATGAAAAAAAAAAAAAAAAACTGAGTAGGATATAAATCTGTAAAATAAATAAACAAGGAGGTAGGGCTTGTTCTAAAATACTTGTGAAATGGATGATCATATGCTGGAAACATCCAGCATGAACATCCATTTTACAAACTGAAATGTCCAAATTATGAATGGGGAAAACAAGGGATACGGATTTCCTGCCTTAACCTATCCACTGGACAGTTGCTCAATCAGAGCTTCCTTCTGTTAACTGGATGTGCCAAGTACCAGGTCTAAATAACAGCATCCGTTCTTTTTAGACATGAACATCCCTTCCACTGCTGTGATTGGAGCTGGATAGCTGTGTTTTTATCCTTCTCTAGACTCATTCAAAACACGCCTAGACCATGCCCCTTGCCATATGGACATACTGCAATGCTAGAGGTCCATATCCTGACTTTATATATTCAGGTTTTGGACATCTATGCAATACAGATGTCTAAATGCCAGTTTTCATACATCCAAAGCAAGAATAGAGCTTCTAAAATATAGGCGTACTAAATAACTTTATAGCTACCAAAAATTTGGGAGAGAACTTTAAAAGGCTTCTGTAGTGCAGTATACAGGAGCACAAGGAAGAGAGTGATGTGCATGCTTCATTTAGGACTGGTAAATTTCAAAATAAATGCATACATAAATAAAGTTCTCACTTTTACTTTGTAGATCTTAAACAGAGGATGGCGTTTTCTTTATATATAAGTATACAATTTTCACAAGAGTGCTAAGGACAGAAATACACAACACTTGATGATCCTGTCTCAGAGCAATAAAATATAATATTAATTTTAAGAAGTCAAACTGCAAGTACAAGATGCTGTGGCAGGGTCACACAGCTTAATTTGACCCACCAAAATCTTTTAGCCCAGGCCATCTGGTCCTCTCCATGCAAATGCATTTGCATAAGATGAAAGCATCATAGGAGAAAACAGAGGTAATGTTTCAAAGATCCCTGTAGCAAAAGAAGCAAACCACTAGCTAACACCAAGTAAGAAAGCTCAACAGGATCTCAGTGGAAGTGTAGGTGCCCTCAGAGAGCGCTAGCAGAAATGAACATCACTTAACTACTTTTTCTTTTATTGTCCGCATCCTGTTTTCTAAGAATACCCTGATTCAGCACTTTAGGATCTTTATGGTTTACTAAATAGTGACGGCACCTGGTGTTCTAGCTGTTCAACAGCATTACTTTTATTTACTGAGAAAACCAAATGGATAGTTAAGGAAAAAAAGATCCAGACTTCATATTCTTAAAGAAGAACAAATTAAGAAAATTAGCTCCAGGAGACCATTAGACTGAAATGCTTTACCTGATTTTATGGGAGCCGCACCTGTTTTGGTAGAGTTTAACGTTATGGAATTAAAAGGCTTCCAACTCTTATATACCTGTGTAGACTTTAGGGCCCATTTTTAAAACAGAAAGCATCCAAAAGTGGCACAAAGCGGCGGATGGACTTTTTTTTTTTTTGTCAAAACATTCACATCACTATTTTCGAAACCCATTTTAAAGATGGTTTTCTATGCAGTTCATCTAAATCTCAAGGGGGCGTGTAGGAGGCATGTTTTAGGTGGGACTAAGGCAATCTTATCACAGACATTTTTCTGTGATAGTGGAACATTGTAAAAATATCCATGTCAAAAAATAAGCCATTGTAGATTGGACCTGTTTCAATAATGACTAAATGCCAAAAAAGATGCCCAAACTGACCAGGTGACCACTGGAGGGACAAAGGCAAGACCCCCCGATAAACCCTCAGTGCTTACTGACCTCCTCCCACTCCCCTAAGAGTGACAGTATATACCAGTATATACCAGGCTCTATGACAGCTGTAGATATAATGACCATTCCTCTTAGAGCAGAAAGCAGGTCCCTGGAGTAACCTAGTGGTCAGTGCAGTAGACTGTAGAGAAGGGGAACCAGGTCCATATCTCACTTTAACTGATACACTTGTGGTGTGAGCCCTCCCAAACCCACAAAATACCTACAGTATCTACATATAAATGACACCTGTAGGCTTAAGGGCTATTGCAGTGGCATACAGTTGGGTACAGTACATTTTTTGCTATTCCTCAAGGCTCACTATACAATCTAAGGGAGTTATGGTGAAATGTGTACCTAGGACCTTGTGTGTGTGAAGTCCACTGCTGAAGTCCACTGCTCTGCTAGGATGTCTGTTTGGCCAGTCTACTAAGAATGCTGGCCCCCAGATATCCCAATGGCTTAATTTGGTGCATTTTTCTATATATATATACACACCAAAAGATAGAGGCACTAAGCACAAGAACATCTAGAAAACAGTGATTTTTAAAACAAAGAGATGTTTTCTGGTTCAAAAATCGCTATCCACCTTATTTTCGAAAGAGAAAGACGCCCATATTTCAACCCAAATCGGGAGATGGGTGTCTTTCTCCCATGGGCGTCCAAATCGGTATAATCGAAAGCTGATTTTGGGCGTCTTCAACTGCAATCTGTCGCGGAAACGGCCAAAGTTGATGGGGGCATGCCGGAGGCGTGGTGAAGGTGGGACTGGGGTGTGTTTATCGGCCGAGGAGAGATGGGCGTCCTCGGGAGATAATCGAAAAAAGAAAGGCGTTTTTAGCGCAAATTTGGGTCACTTTTTTTGACCCTTTTTTTTCACAAACAAGTCCCAAAAAAGTGCCCTAAATGACCAGATGACCACTGGAGGGAATCTGGGATGACCACCTCTGACTCCCCTAGTGGTCACTAACCCCCTCCCACCCAAAAAAACAACTTTAACAACTTTTTTTGCCAGCTTATATGGCAGCCTCAAATGTCATACCCAGCTCCATCACAGCAGTACGCAGGTCCCTGGAGCAGTTGTTAGTGGGTGCAGTGGACTTCAGCCAGGTGGACCCAGGCCCATCCCCCCTACCTGTCACACTTGTGGTGGTAAATGGGAGCGCTCCAAACCGCCACCAAAACCCACTGTACCCACATCTAGGTGCCCCCTTCAGCCATAAGGGCTATGGTAATGGTGTAGAGTTGTGGGGAGTGGGTTTTGGGGGGATTTGGGGGGCTCAGCACCCAAGGGAAGGGAGCTATGGACTTCAGAGGTAGTTAACTGTTTATGTTTAAATTGTTACAAGTGCCCCCTAGGGTGCCCGGTTGGTGTCCTGCCATGTGAGGGGGACCAGTGCACTACAAATCCTGGCCCCTCCCATGAACCAATGCCTTGGATTTGGTCATTTTTGAGCTGGGCGCCTTCGGTTTCCATTATCGCTGAAAAACGAAACCGCCCAGCTCAAATCCGCACAAATCCAATGCATTTGCCGGGCACAAACCGTATTATCGGAAAAAAGATGGACACCAATTGTTTTGGAAAATACGGTTTGTCCCGCCCCTTCACGTACCCATTCTCGGAGATAGACGCCCATGGAGATGGGCGTTCGCGTTCGATTATGCCCCTCACGTTCACCACTTGAGTTTTGGACATTTTCAGCAAAATGTCCTAAATCGGACTTTGACGTCATATTGAAAATGCCCCTCCACATAGTTTCAGTGGTGCTGGTGCATGCACTTATTGAATAATTGGTAGCTACATTCACCACAGTCTAATATTGAAAGTAGTAAGTGTTAATATCTCTCACTGCAATTTACACCTTGACATTAAATTAAGAATCAACAGCAAATATATAGGTCTATTCATTCCTGCAATTTTCACTTTTCCTCGTGTTAAGAAAATGACACCAGAAAGCTGGGTTTTCTCAATAGCAATTGTTATAAAAGAGTCTATTTAGACGATAATCCATCTATAAAAAAAATATTCAGGGGAAGCTGACAGAGCCAGTAAAGACACTACATTATCACCCTTTGCTCTTATTGTGAGTCGCTCCAACAAAGATTATTCACTCATACTCTTCTGCCGGTTTTATTCTCCTTCTGAAGGCCCCCACACTGGTTAGGGAGAAATGTCCAAATTATTGTTCCTAGTCATGGATAATTATAGAATCTGGGACATACCACCCACTGTCCTTCTCTTTTGTACATAGTGTAGTGTCTGAAAGGATCTCAGAGATGCCATCTTGTCTGTCTTTTTATCTGTATTGAAAGATTGAATGTTTCTTTTCTGCCAGAGACTGAAACACTCCTTTTTTAAAAAGTGCTTTGAGAAACTCCACTCACTATATAATCAGACTAATTCTGTCTAACCGGTTGTGTTCCTTACTTTCATTCATTCCTCATTTATACAACATCTCTCATAAATATACTCTGCTATAGTATTTTCAACCCAGTTAATTGGGTTTTCAGGATATCCACGGGAGTTCAGAATATGAAGAAAGAAGTGAATGCATAGCCATTATGGATGGCCGGCTGAGACGGATGGACGGTTCAACGATCAGCTCCAAGCTGCAACCCAGAATGTACAGACCCAGAGGTGGGATTGTACTGATCCAGAGCCAAACAACCTGGGGTGCAGCTGCCCTTGTTTGGGATGGGTCCTGGGGAGCTCAGGGACCAATCCTAGGAGCGAGAACAGTCCACGACCACAAACTCGACAGACAGATAGGGCTGACTCTCCAGGTAGGAGACAAGGACAGAGCCGGAACTGCAGTTGCACCAAGACCGAGTCAGACAAGACCCTAAATACTGTAAGTTCAGTGCTGTAGCCCTGAATCCCCAACCTGATAGCACAGGCAAGTCAACACACCATGAGGAGGAGTGGGACAGCACCGGAGCAGAAGCCAGACAAAACCCGACAGACCTGGTCACTCCCCACATTGGCCACTTTCCTTGGACTTCGGCTAACACCACACAGCAGGTAAACCTAACTAGCGATAAGCCTGACCAGCAGCTGGAACACCAGTGCTACATCACTGGAGCGCTCAACATGGGGATCACCCCTGCGTCCGGAACGGCATAGCTGGTGCAGCAGGGAAGAGCTAACTGGAGCTGATCCCTGAGGGAAGCTTGCCAGAGCTACATGGCAGAACCCAACCAGCACTGAGCCAGTGACCAGAGTGGTGCAACTGGAGCCATGAGGGAGGCCAACTGGTGCTGACACTGCTGGCGGTTCCATTGGAGCTACATGGGGGAACTTCTGGAGCTGAGATGCACTGGTGGCAGGAGTACCAGCGCTTGCAGCACTCAATGGGAGGCTCCCCTGTCCTGACTGGAGAGGAGTGCCAGGAGTCGCAAAGTAAGGAGAGCCTGATGGGAGCAGATTATTGCATTGGCTGGAACCAAGAGGGAGAGCCGACTGGTGCTGACACTGCCGGCAGTTCCAGTCAGTAGCCAAGCACCAAACATAGCAGTGTCACAGAAAATCACCAGAGGAAATCTAAATAGGCAGGTACAGAACTCCACACATACTCACAACCACACCCACACAAACAATAGATATGACCGGAGCAGAATCCTTACACACACACGCACATGATTTAAAAAACAACTAACAACAACCCTGAAGAAAAGGGACTCCCCACCTGACAGGAGACCAGCAAGTGGGTCCTTACACTAAGTCTCCCCACGAGGACCCCACACTCGTTAGAAGAGGGTTCCTACACAGAGCACAAGGACTCCGTGCCCAAACACCCAAAAGGAGAAAATGTACAGGGTCCATATATGATGAGTCAGTGCCTAAATGTTCTATAGGAGAACAAGTAGAGGGCACATAATAAGGATCCACACCAGGACGTCTGACAGCCTAAGAACATGGGCTTCCTACTACATGATAATGATATGGATAACCGGAATATGCATCACTGACAAATGAACACCCCATCAACTGGAGGAACCAACATGTAACTCTCACAACAACATAAAGACTAAACCAACAACCAAAAGACAAGCCATAAGAATACAAACCAAGAAAACAAAAAGACAAACCAGAACAACACACAACAAAACCACACCACTGAATGCACAGACAACTACAGATCATCAAACTCACCACAATCAACAATGATACATTACACCAAGATACCCACAGGTACATAAACGCTTGATCGATAGTCAACAAGACAGCCCTACTGAGAGACTGGATTGAAACGGAAAACCTAGGACTACTACTCATAACAGAAACATGGCTTCAACTAGAAGATGACCCAGTAATGCTGGACCTGTGCCCAGCAGTACTGGGCATACAAAACAATACACCTAAACAGAAACAAAAAGAAAGGTGAGGGAGTTGCAATTATATACAAATCAACTTTCACCATTGAACATGCCACTAAACATGTATCCTCAACGATCGAAATATTAGCATGCAAAATCACTGGCACAACAATTGTAGGCCAACTATGCATCACACTGTTCTTTCAACCCCAAGGCAGCTGGACAAATACCCAAGATGATTTCATGAACTTCATATCAAACACCTGCACAAATTAACAAAATGTCCTACTAATCAGTGATATCAATCTGTATCTAGACAAACAGAATTATAATAACACCAAATCTCTAATAAACTTCCTAAACCAATGGAACTTCACCATAGAAAAAGGTGCCTCATCCCACACAAAAGGCCACCTATTGGACATACTAGCCCACAGGCTAATGAGAAACAATATTCACATAATAGAAAACCACAGATGGGAAGAGGTACCATGGTTAGACCACAGCACGCTAACTTTCACACTACGATTGAAAACAAACAGCAAGAAGAGAAAACCAAGATCAGCACACCACAATGATGACCAGAGGAAAGGTGGACAACCACACCTTCTGGTAGAAAATGAACATAAAAATCTTGATCCGAATGCCATCCAGTTCATGAGGAACTGGCATGAAACATGTGCAAAATAACACCACTCAAACAAAAACAATAAACAAAAAACAACCAAGACCCTGGTTCAGCAACAAGTTACTGCAAATGAAAAAACTATGTAGGAGACTAGAAAGAATATGGGCCAAAACCAAAACCACAAACAAACAGAGACATATGGCAAAAAGCTATAAGAATTTATAAACACAACATAAAGAAAACAAAAGCGGAATTCTACAACACATACATAAACCTTACACAGATTAACACACAAATAAAATTCCAACTCATGAATAACCTAACAAAAACACAGGACATACTGGCATCAACTGGAATACTACCCTCTGTGAATGAACTAGCACAATATTTTAAACAAAAAATAACAATGACAAGATGCAATCTTGCAACACTGAAAACATCCTTCAACCACTTCTTACAAGACTGTGACACCAACAACTCCTACAGACAGAATATGGACTGCATTTGAACCACCCAAAATGTGCACAGTAAAGGCACTAATGACAAAATACGCACATGCAAACTGTATGCTAAACAAATGACCAAACTATATGATGAAAAACCCACTAAAATGGTTCATCAAATGCACCATCAAACCCATCACATATATGCTGACAAAAGGGCAGTTCCCAAAAGATATAAAGGCAGAATCATATTCACTCCTGTCCCCAAGAACACAACCAACAGGATCAGCAATATCACAAACTATAGTGGCTTCAATACCATTACTAACCAAAATGATGGAGGCACTGGTAACACAACAACTAATGGAATACCTATCAAAATTCTCAATCCTACAAACATCCCAATCAGGTTTCAGACAACAACACAACACTGAAATGGTCCTAGCCAGTGGCGTTCCTAGGGTGGCTGACACCCGGGGTGGATCGCTGGTGCGGCACTCCCCTCCCACCCCCGGTGAAAGGACACCCCCCGGGTGCATTTTTACCTGCTGGGGGAGTGCTGCGCGCCTCTCAGCTTTGCTCGTTCCATGCTCCCTTTGCCCCGGAACAGGAAGTAACCTGTTCCGGGGCAGAGGGAGCACAGAACAAGTGGAGCTGACAGGCGCGCGGCGTGCACCCAGGACGGACCGCCCCCATCGCCCCCCCCTTGGTACGCCACTGGTCCTAGCCACTCTGATAACAAAGTTTAGAAGATTAATAAGCCAAGGTCAGAACATACTATTAATTACAATTCGACATGTCAAGCATGTTCAATCTAGTTGACCACGCAACACTGACGACCCTGCTCGATTATATAAGAATCAGCAGTACAGTGGCCGCATGGTTCAACAGCTTCCTAAAGAACAGATCCTATATTGTCAAGATGTCCAACCAGCTATCAACATCCTGGCTCTCTCAGTGTGGAGTACCGCAGGACTCTCCATTATCACCAACACTGTTCAATGTAATGGTGGCTCCATGTGGGGAAAAAACTGGAAAAAATGGGCTTCACCCTTTCATCTATGCAGATTATGTCACTATTTACATACCTTTAAACAAGAATATCACAGAAATAATAAACAAAGTCAAAACAGGACTGAACATTATGGAAAACTGAGCCAAAACCTTCAAACTCAAATTAAACAGATACGAAGCCAAATTCTTGGTTCTGTCAAGCCTGCACAACCCCACAACCTACCAGATCTTCATAATCAACCACCAACAATGCCAAATCGAAACACAGTTAAAAATACTGGGAATCATTCTCGACAAAAACCTAACACTAGAAAGTCAAATATCAGCAGTAACTACAAAATGCTTTAGAACACTATGGAAATTGAGAAGGATCAGAATCTGTTTTCTAAGACAATTATAATAGCACAGTCGACGATACTATCACAGCTAGACTGCTGTAATGCAGTATATGTCGGTTGCAAGGAAAGCATGCTGAAATCATTACAAACCATTTAAAACACAGCAGCAAGGCTAATTTTCAAGAAGCTGAAATATGAAAGAGCCACCCCAATACTCAAAACATTACGCTGGCTGCCAATCAAGGCAAGACTGTTTTTTTATGGTGAGCAACATCATCCACAAAACATTATTCAGCATGCCACCAGAGTACATGCTAGACATCATAGAACTATCACCAAGAAATGTGAGTCCTGAAACTAGAAGCTACCTATTCCTTCACCTACCAACTTGTAGAAACCTAATCTGCAAATCTACCTACACGGCCGGACTAAACTACCTGGGTTCCAAATGGTAGAACTCAATACCAAAGATCACAAGAAGCATCACGAAATATCTTCAATTCAGAAAAGAACTGACAACATTCCTTTTTAGAAAATTCAACAACAAATAATTTAGCCATCAATGTCTATTCTGATTACTAATCACAAACCATCATTTGTAAACTATCACTGTAAGACACAATTAAACTGTAAATGTAAACATATACTGTAACTACTATCCATAATGTAATTTGTAAGCCACTTTGAACTGAAACTTGTTTTTGGATAGTAGTGGGATACAAGAATGCATAAATAAATAAATAAGTAAAATAAATAAATATCCTAAAAACTCATCTAGTTGAGTGTGTCATGAGGACTGGATTGAGAACCTCTGCTCTACTAATATGCACACTGTTTCTAGGTTGAGGTGTTGTTATTATTTTAATTGTGTTACTTATTCTATTGTATCTTGCTTTAATTATGTTACTTATTCTATTGCACCTTGCTATTTACATTTGTAGATGCCCAAGATGCATAGATTTTAAGGGGGCACATCTTGCATGTGCTTCTGGTAGGCCAGAACATTATGGTGATTATTTTAGAATTTCTATTTGTATTTTGAATATCTGAAAACCAGCATGTATACGTCCATATTTACTTGGCACATGTCCAGGTTACAGAAAGGTGTTCCGATTGAGAAGTTCTCCAGTGAACTGAGTAAGGAAAGTCACAGTAAGTATTTTCCTGACTTTGCAGGGCTCACTTTTTTTTTTAAAGAAACAAAAATTACACAAAGCTGCAGTGGGCCTTACAACCACAACCTCTAGTTCTCTCTCCTTGCTCTCAATAGGCTGTTCTTAACCGTCAAGCTACTGTTTCACGTGGATGTCTGTCTAGCCCGTTTCCATGTCCCCTGTTTTGCCTCATTCATAGCTTTAGACATTTCATTTTGTAAAATGGATGTTCGCGCTGGACATCACCAGCACATGGACATCCATTTCTCATGTATTTATGTTCAAAGCATGAATCAAAATGATTATTTTACAACAACCTGTATGCCAGTAGATCCTGTTTTGAAATACATAAGAAATGGACGTTCACGTGTGACGTACAGACTTGGATGTATTTTCTAAAATGACCTTCCACACAATCATTTCCCATTTAACAATAAGAATACATGTATATTTAAAATGAATTTACCCATTGACGTTTATACGTTCTCAGTAATAAGCACAGTTTCATAAAAGTACTTGTATCAAGCTAGGCTTCAAACAAGGGATTAAGGAGTTTATTGTGCTTAATCCCCTATATTTTAGTTTTACTAAATGGTGGGGGGGGGGGGGGGGGAACTGCCATCTTCTGTGATTAATGGGCTTTATTTATATGTATAATCACTCAGGGAAATCCAAACTTAATTATTATACATTCAACCAATCCAAGAAGTTTGAAAATTAGAAAATTTACTTTGTCTAGTTTGTGGGTGTCTCCTCTGGTTTCTTAACAATTTCAATCAGGAAATCTATAAATTACATAAATGGGAACCCCAAAGCTCCAAATACTGAAAAATACAATTGTATTTGACAGAACCACTACAACTTAGGAGTCCAACTGAGGAGTGGCCTAGTGGTTAGAGTGGTGGACTTTGGTCCTGGGGAACTGGGTTCAATTCCAACTGCAGGCACAGGCAGCTCCTTGTGACTCTGGGCAAGTCACTTAACCCTCCATTGCCCCAAATACAAATAAGTATCTAAGCCACATTGAGCCTGCCATGAGTGGGAAAGCACAGGGTACAAACAAAAAAATAAATCATTAAGAAACCGGAGAAGACACACAAAAACTAAATTTTCTAATTTTCAAACTTCTTGGATTGGTTGACTTTATTGATATGTAGAAATTTCTGAGATGGAGTCAACAAACTCAATACCTGGAAGCTGCTGACTGATGTAGCTGAACAGAGATTAGAACAGCAATCTGAAGGACAATATGGTTTATTAAAAGACAAACATCATACATGGTCACATTTTGCCAAAAGACTGAGTCAGGGGTAAAACTACAATAAAAACATATAAATAAATTAAAATCATACATTTTGGCCACATCAAATGTTTGTCTTTTAATAAACCAAATTGTGCTTCAGATTGCTGGTCTGCTCTCTGTTTTGCTAAACTGCTGATTTGAAGATCGCTGCCTCTTTTGACTTGCTTTGATACTGACTGATGCCCCTCTTGTTTTCTATGTATAGTTTTGCAAAATTGGTCCTCCTATCACGTGCCAGTAAATAGCATGTGTATTTGTCAGTGTTTTATATGTATTTTACAAAAAGGTTCCATGTTTAGTGAGCTTTTTATAAAATACCTGAGATATGTGAACGTCCCAATCTGGATGCCCCATTTCCCACAGAGAACCCCTGTTTAAAATGGAGCTTCACAAATATCAGAAAATATGTAGGAGACACTCAAAATAAACAAATTAGTCTGTAAGTATTTAGAAAACATTCTTTAAAAATTGTGTTTGGTGATTTATTATTTCTGGTGGCAGGATCATGATGGAATCATTGCATTAAATCAGTTTTGGCAGAAAGCTGATCATCTTGATAGAGGTTGCAAAGAGGGATTGGTGATCAGAGATGGTCAGCTATTCTTCTAACTCAGCAATGTCTTTTGTTGTCTGCCCCATTCTTGACATCCCACCTCATCTCAGAGTCCAATATATAAAAAATTGAGGACTTTGACTTTACACTGCAATTAAATTGACTCAAAAGGAGAGTTGATTTGCTTTGTGCTGTGAAGATTAATTTTATGAAGCATAAATCACTTTATGCTGCACTGTACCAGTCCACAATACAGTAATAGAATAAAGTGTCCAGAGATTGCCAAAGTCTTTTATGAAACTCTAATGATGCAAGTTCAAAGCATACACAGTCTCCACAGGTTGTAGTAGCTCATTCAGTGGTGTAATCAGCCCTCCAATTGTGGAGGCATCCAGGGGTCGACTGAGGGGGCAACAAATCCCTCCCTCCTCTTTTCTTCCCTCCCCACACATGCCCTAAACATACCTTTGCTGGCGGGGATGCTGAGGCCCCACCAGCTAAATAAATACAGTTCCTGAGCTGCTCCCCTCCTCCTTGCGCTGCTTCTTTAATGCAGAAGTCAGCAGCATGTCTCCGGCCGCTGACTCAGGGCTCCCTGAGCATACTCAGTTCATGTGCGAACTGAATATGGGCAAGAAGTCCCAGCATCGGTGGCTGGAGGCAAGCTGTTAAATTCTCCATTAAAGAAGCAGCACAAGGAGTTGGGGAGCAGCTCAGGAACTGTATATCTTTAGCTGCCAGCTGTTTAAAGGGGTACGGAAGTTCTGGAGTGGGCCTGAATTACTGCAGTAAAAAGATACCATTTTTTAAATATGCTTGTGTAGAGGACATACAGATTCTGCCTGTCAGTGACAGCTTGATACTGACCCCTAGTGTCTCTAATAGTGTGAGGTATATGAACTTTTGACTCGGAAAGCTCTTGCAGTTTCTAGAAAGTAGGGCTGATCCTTTTGCCTAGTAACAGCAGTACAATGAGACACCCTTGTGGAGGGAAACTGAGGGACTATGAAACCCTATCTCATGGGAATGACTTTGACTTTGGCTTCTGCATCCTGACCATGGCATCACTAAAAGCATGGGGCAGGGAGCAGTGAAGTAAACAGGAACAGAACATTCCAGTTGTTGCTTTGATTATAAGGTGTGTTTTGGAATGGGACCAGATCACCATACTGCCTCCAGATGAATACACAAGGAAAAGAGCAGTGGAAGACAGCTATCCAGGGGAAGCATTAGGACAGAGAACCCCAAACCTATGTATCTGCAGGCTCAAAGAACCCAGCTCCCTGTGATAACATCTGTCTTAAACTGTTCAAACAATAACCAAGTGGATGATCCACAGCAGCTATAAAGGACATACAACTACTACTAAGAGACTAAGGGCCCTGTTTACTAAGCCATGCTAGAGGCATGCTAAACACTAGAGACAGCCATAGGAATATATGGGTGACTGTAGAGTTTAGCACACACTAAAAATGCTATCGTACCTTAGTAAGAAGGGTCCTTTGTGGAGAATACCTCAGGGGGACAGGGAAATGCCTACCATATCTGAATAATTAGCCTTGATCTACCACTGGAAAGGCAAGAGCTTGCGGAGCTACTGCTAGTGATATGCAATTTATCCTTAAAATCGAGCGTGGTACCGGAAGATTGGAGGGTGGCCAATGTAACGCCCATTTTTTAAAAAGGTTCCAGGGGAGATCCGGGAAATTATAGACTGGTGAGTCTGACGTCGGTGCCGGGGAAAATGGTAGAGGCTATTATTAAAAACAAAATTATAGAGCACATCCAAGGACATGGATTACTGAGACCGAGTCAGCACGGCTTTTGTGTGGGGAAATCTTGCCTGACCAATTTACTTCAATTCTTTGAAGGAGTAAACAAACATGCGGACAAAGGGGAGCCGGTTGATATTGTATATCTGGATTTTCAAAAGGCGTTTGACAAGGTACTTCATGAAAGGCTACTGAGGAAATTGGAGGGTCATGGGATAGGAGGAAAAGTCCTATTGTGGATTAAAAACTGGTACACTTTAGGAAAGAGTGTACACTTTCCCAAAATGTGCACATAAAAATGAATGTATGCACTGTTTTTGCATACATCAATAATGCACACATGCATGCATTATCAGAAAATAATGCACACTTCTGGAAAAGTGCACAATCTTTTCTAAAGCATGTGCACTATTTCAGAAGATTGCACACAGTTTGCAAATAAGGTGCACTCATTTGGAAAAGTACATGCTTTTTCATACTACTAACAATTTTGCTCCCAAAATGAGAAACACATTTAACCACATCTCCCCCCCAAAGAAAATGACAAATTTCAGAAATCACACAGGGCATGAAAATTATGAGACTGCACACCTCTTGAAAATTATCTATGTCAAGCTGCTCCTGTTATACATAAAAACAATTAATATGTCTCAATAAATAACAATAATAAATAAACATTTTAATTACACTTTTTAAACTTCTTTATCATGCTCCTGTTGTACAACACTTGTGATATAGTACATCTTTCTCACCAGCAGCTGTGATAATATAGAAGCATTCAGTACAGTCATGCAGGGGTTTAAACCTAGTAGACAGGAAGACCAGCTGCATTTGACAGCTGGAAAGTGAGACTGTGCAAGAAACCTGAGCATCAAAGAAGCAAGCTGACACTGAACAGGTAGGGATTTGTATGTCACTACTGTGAAAATAAAAAAAATATCCTAGCTGAAACTGTTCTGGATTGCATCTGCTACTTGTAAAACTTTCATCACTTTTTTTCTGCATGTTGTTTCTCCCAGTGAAGCCAGTATGAGCAATGCTGTAAGTGAGCCCTGGACAATTTAAGGGTAATTGGGTTTATTCTTGTTCTATTCCAACCCACTTAAAGTCCATCTGTAAATTCCATTTATCTTGTATGATGTGGGACAACAAAAAGCCCTTCTAAACAGTGATTAGTACATATTCAAAAGGGTGTATAGTCCTCCTGTTTTGTGCTTTGTTTCATCTTCCTTTTTCTTTTGTTATAGCATAAATGTAAGTTTACATACAGAAGTTCAATTTAAAAGCAACTTATGCATATAAAAATGACTGTTCAAGCTTTGAAGACAAAAGGAAACAAATTCACATTTCTCACTTTTACTAAAGTGCAGTAAATTCTGCATTTACTGAGAGGTTATTGCAAAAATTACTATGCGGTAGATACAAGGGGCATGGCCACCATCTGCCCGGCAATTACTGCACAGGGCAGAAGGTTACCATGCAGACACTTTCAGGCTTATTTTCGAAAGTGATCACTGGCGATCTTCCGACATAAATCGGGAGATGGCCAACGATCTCGCAAAAGCGGCAAAATTGGTATAATCGAAAACTGCTTTTTTGACACCAACCCCCTCCCACACTAAAACAATAAAAATAAAAACCTTTTTTGCCAGCCTGTATGCCAGCCTCAAATGTCATAACCAGCTCCCTGACAGCAGTATGCAGGTCCCTGGAACAGTTTATGTTGGTTGCAGTGGACTTCGGGCAGGTGGACCCAGGCCCATCCCCCCTACCTGTTACACTTGTGGTGGTAAGTGTTGAGCCCTCCAAACCCCCCAAAACCCACTCTACCTACATGTAGGTGCCCCCCTTCACCCATAAGGACTATGGTAGTGGTGTAGAGTTGTGGGGAGTGGGTTTTGGGGGGATTTGGGGGGGCTCAGCACCCAAGGTAAGGGAGCTATGCACCTGGGAGGTATTTGTATATTTTAAAAAAGTTTTTAGAAATGCCCCATAGGGTGCCCGGTTGGTGTCCTGGCATGTCAGGGGGACCAGTGCACTACAAATGCTGGCTCCTCCCATGACCAAATGCCTTGGATGTCGCTGGGTTGGAGATCGCCGGCATTTTTTTCCATTATCGCTGAAAAACAAAACCGGCCATCTCAAACCCGGCAAACTCTGGCATTTGGCCGGGCTAAACCGTATTATCAAAAAAAAAGATGGCTGGCCATCTTTTTTGATAATACGGTTCCGGCCAGCTGTAGCGCCGCCCCCAAAATAGATCTTTGTTACATACAGTGACTGATAGCACAGGAGTACCGTGCTGTGAGGCATCACACGTAGTATGCACCCGGACTTTAAATACTTAAAAAGGACCAAGCTGTGGCAGCATACCCCATTTCCTGATCCAATCCCCTTCCCCAGTGATATATCCTCCCTCTCAATGCTTCTCTGAAGATAGATCTTCTTTACTGATGCTCCTTCTGAAGATAGATCCTCCTTCCTGCACATACCCCTCCCAGCCCTTCAACAAATTGATCCCTCCTCACGAGACAACCACTAGGGGGCAGATACCATTTTGGAGGAGGCACAGACCCAGGCAGAAGTGGAGAAGGACTGCTACCACCAGGTGCTGCTACAGTACTTACTATGAGGACCCCAGAGTAGATCCTGGTGAGAGAGGGTAGAGGGTTGGGCTCAAAGGAGGGTTTGTGCTTTGTCAGGGGGTGGGGTTACGCTGTCAGGGGGACAAGATACTGTCCTGAAGGGGAGGGGTCAATTTATTGAAGGTCCGGGAGGAGGAAGAGATGTAATAAGGAGGTATGTGTAGGAGGGAGGATGTCTCATGGGGGGTATAGGAGGAAGAATCTATCTTTGGGGGAGCATCAGGAATGAGAATCTATCTTTGAGAGGAGCATACGAAGGATGATCTATCATTGGGGAGAGGATCAGACCAGTCAGGGATATGTTCAGAGTAGGTGGTATGTGCCACCTCAGCACTTGTCATATTTCTGCAGACATGTTATTGGACTATTTGTAGTGCCACTACATTTACTGTCACACCTCCTTCCACCCTGTCATGCCCAGATCCGGCCCACTCCCATATTAGGCAAAACATCCAAAGTCGGACTGAGACGTCATATTGAAAATGCCCCTCTTTGACCCTTAAACCCCACATATACCTCTAGAGTTCAATGTGGCTTACAAATGTAGTAAAAAAAAAAAAAAAATACAGCAATACAAAATACAAAAATATAAATATAAATAACAGCATCAACGAATACAGAGAATTATTCACATTAATCTAACAAATTCTTGAATAGAAAAGATTTCTGCATTTTTCGAAAAGACAAGAAACTAATTTGAGACCAAGGGCCCTGTTTATTAAGCTGCCCTATAGGCGTGCTAGCATTTTTAGTGCAGACTTCTACTAGTCTGATGTTGATTAAACATCCAGGCTGCATTGTCATCTAGAAAATGGAAGATCCTGGATTCTCTGTCAAAAAAGCCATTCTGGCAACTGGTAATGGAATCTAATGTAGGAAGGAGTGATAGTGAACCTGTTGCTTACAAATAGGGAGAGTTCTGATATAGTAATGTATTATTATCTGGCATCTAGTGATCACAGTATGGTATAGTTCAGCTTTAGGTAGAGACCTAGACTTTAGGAAAATTAACTTGGTGAAAATGGAGGGGGGGGGGGGGGTTAAGGATTTGTTAACTGGATGGGACAAAACTGCAAGGAAATATTTTAAAGGGAACAACCTTTTTGTTAGAAAAGTAAATAGAAATAAGAGGAAAAAGAGGCCACCATGTAGTTATTTCTTTTGAAAACCAAAATGGTAAGGAAAAGAAGTTACCATTCATACTTTGAGAGATCACAGAAAGATGAAGATAAGCAATAATATCTGTAGGATCTAAGAAAATTGAATAAAGTAGTCAGGAAATCAAAGACATAAATGGAGGAAAAAAATTGGCACTTCAGTAAAATGGGAGACAATACTTTATGATATGTTAATGGCAAGAGGTAGTGCAAAAATGCTATAAGATATGAACATGAAGGGGAGGATTACGTAGGGGCTGATGAGCATAAAGCTAAACTGTTTAACAAATATTTCTGTGTTCAGAGATGAAGGGCTGTGAGAAAATAAGCATAAATAGGAATGGAAGTGAGTAAGACCTTGAAAACGTTTCTCAAGACTGTTCATGAGGGGCTTGATAAACTAAAAGTAGACAAAAGATATATAGCTGGATGAGATCCATCTGGGGGTACTGAAGGAATTTAAGAAAGTTTAGCTTTTTTTTTTAACTTGAACATTTGTATTTTTTAAAACAATGTCAACAATCAATACACAAATTGGCTAGGGCTCTTCAGCTTGGAGAAGAGACGGCTGGGGGAGATATGATAGAGGTCTATAAAATAGTGTGCGGAGTGGAATGGGTAGACGTGAAATGTTTGTTTACTCTTTCCAAAAATACTAGGACTAGGGGGCATGCGATGAAACTACAAAAAATGGAGACTCAGAGAAAAGCTTTCTTCACTCAACGTGTAATTAACCTCTGGAATTCGTTGCCAGAGAATGTGGTAAAGAACGATAGCTTAGTGGGGTTTAAAAAAAGGTTTGTATGGCTTCCTAAAGGAAACGCCCACAGATCATTATTAAAATGGACTTGGGGAAAATCCACTGCTTATTTCTGGGATAAGCAGCATAAAATGTATTGAACTTTTTTGGGGGGATCTTGTCAGGTATTTGTGACCTGGATTGGCCACTGTTGGAAACAACATGTTGGGCTTGATGGACCTTTGGTCTGTCCCAGTGTGGCAATAATTATATACTTACATACAGTTCCACATAGATGACTTTATAACTGAACACCCTTGGTAGGTGTCTGAAAGTAACTGGGTTAGATACCAGTTGAATTGAAGGTAACAAAGGGTAGTGGTAAATGGAGTTCACTATAGGATAGGGGCATTACCTATAGTGTGATGCAGGAATTGGTCCTGGTTCATTACTTTTGAATATTTTTGTAAATGATATTGTGGAAGGGGGTCAAGAAAGATTTCCCTTCTTTGCAGATGATACCAAAATCTGCATTAGATTGGACACACTGGAAGGTGTGGATAACATGAGAAAGGATCTAGTGAAGCTTGACAAATGGTCTAGAATTTGGCAGCTAGGATTTAATGCTAAAAACTGCAGGGGCAAGCATATGGGCTGCGAAACCCCAAGGGAGTGTTATAGTATAGGGAATCAGGTATGTTTTTGTACAAAAGAAGAGTAGGGCCTGTGGGTGATCATATTTGATCTTAAGGTGGTCAAACATGAATGAAAAGGCAGTGCCAGAAGCTAGAAGGATACAAATCAATATAGGGCAGGGGCACTCAATGTTGGGTTTTCAGGATTTCCCTAATGAATATGCATGAGATCTATTTGCATGCTCTGCCTCCATTGTATGCAAATATATTGCATGCATATTCATTGTGGAAATCCTGAAAACCCGACTAGGTTGCAGCTCTTGAGGACCAACATTGAGCACCTCCTGATATAATTATGTATTTATTTTTGCGTTATTACAAATACAAAAACAGGAAAACTGCACCATGGAAATAATGTTAACAAACAGACAAAAAACATAATTCAGGAAAATAGGAGAAAATAGCCCACACATCAAGGGGAAAGCAGAGACAATCAAATTAAAGAAAAGTAAACATAACATATCAAACATTTAGATCAAATATCCTTTGAGGACCTTAACTACCATATGCTCCATAAGATTTAGGAGATTTTCTTATCTGACAAAATCTCTCTGAGAAGGATTGAAAAATACATATTACTTCCCTTGCCAAAAAATCAGAAATTTACATGAGAACCTCAAGAAAAGACATACTTTCCATTTGCAGAACTTTTGATTTCAAGTCAAGAAACAGTTTCCTTCTTAGCTGTGTAGCTCATGATATATCAGGGAACACTTGAATTTTTGACCATAGAATAGAAATTCTTTTTAAAAATAAAGTTTTCAACAACCAAATTTTATCTTTCTCTGCTGTGAAAGTGACTACAAGAGTAGGTCTCATAGAAGCTACTCTTACAGAGCCCAATGTAGACTTACTGCTCGCTCTTCTGAACTACCGCCGGCCCAGTGTGGCTGCCGGCAGTAGTCCCTCCCCAATCATGTGCCATTTGCGGAAAAAGAACCCCCCAGAAATGGCTTGTGCGGCAGTGACCCGGCGGTAATCAGGCATCACCCTGCGTAGCCCGGTTACCGCTAGGTTAATGTGGGAGCCCTTTATCGCCACCTCAGTGGGTGGCAGTAAGGGCTCCCCACCGCATGACTGTGCGGTAAGAGTTCTCTTATCGCATGGCTATGTGTGTAGGAGGGCTTTTTACCTGCTCCAGTAAAAAGGGCCCTTTTTCCCACAGCTTGGTAAAAGGCCCTTTAGTGAAGTAGTTTCTAAGAATCAAACAGTCAAAGGCTCCTTCATCAGTATTCACTACATAGGATTCCAAGGAAATTTCACCACATGGGATTTCAAGAAAAGATAATAACATTAGGAACTAGGTATAACATCGTTAATAGATAGTACTTTAAAATATTTTCTAAAGTAAAGCTCAACAAAAAGTAATCTTGTATAAAGAACATTCAACATTCTCAGATTCCTGGCTCTCAATAAATTTTCCAGGTACTCTAACCCAAACAGGGCATTTATTTATTTGTTATTGATATATCTTATATCATTTTAAAGCAAAGTATCTCCATACTATACAGCCTCCAATTCTGGATTAACTTCCTTGCAATTAGGAATCCTCATCCCATTTTTTAAATCTTGCTATCATTTTTGTCCCATCACCACCACTAGAAGGCTCTTCCATGCCCCTTTCTGGGAAGAAATATTTCCTTATATTTACACTCATAAAACCTCATGTTATGGTCCTTGGAAATTCATTTCTGATGGAAAACAAATCCTTATTGTGCATTATTTTGACCTATGAAATGTCTGAATGCCTCTATTGCTCATTTTTCTCCTGTTCTCTAAGTGATGAAAGATTTCACTTTTTAAATTGAGCCATGAGAACAATAGGTAAGTATTTATCTGTCTATTTGACATCTGGTTAGTTACCTTGTATATTTTAATGAGCATTGTTTTGGCATTGTAAATAGCATACTATGCCATAATGACACCCAAAGTTAGGCACCTATAAGATCATTGTTAAGCACCAGTTCTATGAAGGTCACTTAGTGCTAAGCAACCTTTATAGAATGTGTTCAGCCCAGATTCCTGTGTCCAACTTTGGGTGTTAGTACTTACACCTGCTGAAACCTGGTGTAAATCCTTGCACTCAACCGATGGCAGTTGAGTGTGCAAATGCAAGTATTCTATAACATGATGCCTAATTTATGGGAACACCCCTGACTTGATTGTGCCCCTCCCATGGCCACGCCCCCTTTGAGTTGTACGCTATGAAATTTAGGCTGGCATGTTATAGAATAGGATGTTGGGCAGATGCATGCATAACTTCACATTACTGCCAATTCAGTCCCAATAAACTCCAATTAACTCCAATATTTGTTAGCACCTAATTGAGGGGCCCTTTTACTAAGCTGTGGTCAAAGGTGCTCTTACCTCATGACCATGAAAGGGGGAGCACTTACCATCACCCACTGAGGTGGTGGTAAAGGCTCCCACACTAACCTGGAAGTAACCAGGTAGTATGTGGTGCTGCCGAATTACTGCCGGGTAACTGCCATGCTAGAAAATAGTACTATATTTCCCCTAGCGCGGGAAATGGCATGCGCTAGATCTGGAACTACTGTTGGTGTCCATGTTAGTTCTGCGGTATCTCAAAATTGACACATGATAGTAAGCTTGCGTTGGGCTTACTGTAAAAGGGCCCCTGACTGATTTGTTTATGCATACATCTGGGATCTGATTTCAAATTTGGGCACCAAACTTTGGGTGACCTATTTCGAATCTGGGGGAATATGTACTGTTATTTGAATATTTTTATTGCTGTAATTGTATATTGCCTATATCTGGATTATATTTGCTGTACACTGCCGTGGATCAATTTATTCAAAAAGGTGGTAAGTACATCCTAATAAATAATAAATAAATACATAAAATTTATATTCCATCCTAAATGCTGCATATTACATGTTTGTGCTGGCTTAGACAATTCCTAATATTTTATGGGTCTTTTTAGTAAGCTGTGTTAGGACTCTAACACATGCCAAATGCGCATCTAATGCAGTTTAAAATGGTGGATTGCAGGATGTGCTCAGGTATCCTGCAGTAAGTACCAAGTGTGCTCATGCTAACCAAGGGGTCCTTTTACTAAGGTGCTCCGAAAAATGGTCTGCGCTAGTGTAGGCACGTGTTTTAGGCATGTGCAGATCCATTTTTCAGCGCACCTGTAAAAAAAGCCTTTTTTAAATTTTTACCGAAAATAGAGATGCGGTAAAATAAAAATTGGCATGTGTCCATTTTGGGTCTGAAACCTTACTGCCAGCCACTGACTTAGTGGTAAGGTCTCACGCGTTAACTGTGCAGTAATCGTCTACACGCATAGAATGATGATTACCACCCGGTTTTTGCCGTGTGCCTGAAAATAGAATTTATTTTCTGGTACGTGTAGCAGACGCACATCAAAAATGAAATTGCTGCAAGGGCCAAGCGGTATCCGGATGGTAACTCCAAATTGAAGCACACTGGGCGTGTGTAGGCACCTACGTGGCTTAGTAAAATGACCTCCAAATGCTACACAATATTTTTAATTTTTTGAAGGGGACATGTCTGGGGTGGAGAGTGGACATTGCTGAGCTAATCAGTTACTTTTCATTATTTTTTATTTGCTTCAGGCTAATAGTACATTAACTCATGGCCATTAATACAATAGAAAAAAGACATTTTACTGCTGCAGTAAAAATGGCCTTAGTGCATGGGAAATACCCACGCAAGGGCACACTGAGGTCACTTTTCATTGCAGCTTAGTAAAATGACCCCGTGCAGTTTAACAAGCAATTGCACCAAACAGTACAGCATACATCACTAATACGACAAAATTTTACTTACCTGAGGAGATATCTATTGGGTTCTTGTTGATCTGAGTGACACCAATATGAATGCTGATTTTGCCTTCAATCAAGTCAATCTCTACATTCCCCTGTTCTTCTAGAAAACTGCGGAAGAGAAGGCCACTGGGATTCCAGGTACGGAATTGGAAGCTAACTAAAAACTCATCCAGGTTTGGCTTACCGGGCACCTCTAGGTAACTTGTAGCATTGAAAAAGGCCGGCACTGAGTGTGGCTCTACACAGGAAAAACTAAAATTTCCCTAGGGAAAAAACAAGGGAAATAAATTGCAGTTAACAATATGAATACATGTTTTTTTACATACATTTTATACATACATTTTACACATACTTTTGTTTTTTTGTTATCAGCCCATTTATGCCAGTTTTAATAGAAAGTTTTAAGTTTGATTTTATAAGTTGGATAAGAGTTTGAAAATGAGTTACCCTTGATAATCATCTTTTGTTTGATGTACATGTTCAAAATGTGGTTTCAAAAAATTTCAAGACCATGTGGAAATTACAAAGAATTTACCCTTATTTACCATGTGAATCTTTTCATATGGTAGTACAGACTTAGACATTGAGGGGCAAAATCAAACATCACCGGTGAAATAGATTACCGGCAATGTATTTTGGCAGTGGCGCAACAGCTGGCTGGAACCGTATTATCAAAAAAGATGGCCGGCCATCTTTTTTTTCGATAATATGGTTTAGGCCGGCCAAATGCCAGAGTTCGCCAGGTTTGAGATCGCCAGTTTTGTTTTTCAGCGATAATGGAAAAAAATGGCAGCCATCTCAAACCCGGCGAAATCCAAGGCGTTTGGTCATGGGAGGAGCCAGCATTTGTAGTGCACTGGTCCCCCGACATGCCAGGACACCAACTGGCCACCCTAGGGGGCACTTCTAAAAATTAAAAAAATATATACAAATAGCTCCCAGGTCTATAGCTCCCTTACCTTGGGTGCTGAGCCCCCCAAATCCCCCCAAGACCCCACTCCCCACAACTCTACACCATTACCATAGCCCTTGTGGGCGAAAGGGGGCACCTACATGTGTTTGACCTGTGATTTTACTATAGCTACTGGTATCTCCAAAGCTTTGAACCTTTTAGGTGGATAAACCTTAGAAATGTGGAGTGGAATTTTAGAAGGACATCCAACTGAGAATATGAATCTCCAGGTCTGTATGTCAAATATGGATGTCCATGTCTCATGTGTTTTATAACAGGTTCTGTTTACATACAGCCTGTTCTAAAATAGATGAGAAATGGACATCCTCATGCTGCCTATGTCCAGCATGAAAATCAGTTTTACAAACTAAATCATCCAAACTGTGAACAGGGGGAAACAAGGGATATGGACAGCTGTGTGGCAGCAGAACAACCATATTATACAATGACCACACAGATGTCATGTGAAAGAGTAGCCTAATCATTACAACAGTCTACTGAGAACCAGGCTGGGACAGGAACAGGAAAATACCTACTGTGATTTTCTCTTCTCCATTCAATACAGAACTGCTCAGTTAGAGCACATTTCTATAAGCTGAATGTTCCAAGTACAAGGTCTAAATAAATAGATTTAAATACAAATATTCATCTTTTTCAACATAGATGTTCCTTCTTCTCCAATTGGAGTTGAACCTCTATCTTTTGGCCCCTCCCTAGCTCAACCCAAAACACGCCCATACCATGCCTCCTTGCTATATGGACATAGAGAAGTTTTAGATGCCCATATTCTGGTTTTATTTTTTTTTAATTGGTGTTTGGATGTCCATGCAATATGGATGTCTAAATGTTGGTTTTCAAACATCCAAAATAGAAATAGAGCTTCTAAAATTAGCACCATAATCATCTCATCATTAGACAAGAAAATAACCCATTATATCTTTTGGGAAATTGGATTCTTCTATAATGGAAATGGGATGGGATACACTGCTTTTCTGTGGTTACAGTCAAAGTGGTTTACATAATATATATATATGCTTATTTTGCACCTGGTGTAATGGAGGGTTGAATGATTTGACCAGTCACAAGAAGCTGCAGTAAGAATTTAACCCAATTCTTCTGGCTCACAGGACACTGCACTAACCATTAAGCTACTCCTCCACCCAAAGCTTGCTTTGTTTGACCCAGTAGTTGCCTGGCCAAGATTCTCACAACTCTATTGCTGTCTTCATAATACTCAAGCCCTTGAATGAAAATGCTACTAACCGCTGCCTGCAACAAGTCCTTATATATATATATATATATATATATATATATATATATATATATATATATATATATATATATATATATATATATACCTATATCTATCTATATAGATAGATAGATATATCTATCTAGATAGATAGATAGATAGATAGATAGATAGATATAGATATATATATATACAGAGAGAGAGAGAGAGATTTTGTGAACAGTACCTAGCTCTGTGATCAGATACATTTTGGATAGTGTCAAAAATCCTGCAACATTTAAAATGGGGAAGAGGGGGTAGGGTAGGTAGGAAAGCTCTCTTCTGCCTCTCCCACTTTCGGTCTCACAGAGCTGATGTTCTCTCACAGCTGCCTCTCTCACAGCTCTCATGATTTCCATATCTGCCTCTCATAGCCTCTGTTTTATATCTTTCACTTTCCCTGTGATTTTGCTCTCACAGCCATGTCTGACTCACTTCTCTTGCTCTCTTCTGCAATCTGTCTAGTTCTTTCTCACCACTTACCTTGCTCTTTCCATAAGACTGCTTGCTAATAGCCTGCATCTCTCATACCTCTTGCTCTCCCCATGCTTGTTTATTTTTTTAATTCTCACCTTCTCCCTGTACCTCTAGCTCTTACATGTACTCTTATTTTTTTTTATTTATAACATTTTCAATTACACTTTAAGCGGTATACTTGAGAGGCAACAGGAATCGGCAAAGGAAATTAAGAGCAATACTCAAAAATAAGATAGAAAACAAAACAAAAAAAATAATCCATTCACTATATTAAGTTCTCAATTGCTTTGGGGATCCAATACACAACCCATAGGTAATAACAGAAAGGGTAAAAATACATCAAAGGAGAACAGATTGTTTTCTATAGCAGGTTAGGACATTCTGGGAGTGGTCCCCCAAAAGCTAACCAAGACCTTGCCTCCTTGTGAATTTTATCACTGGAAATAAATTGAATTGAGAGGAGTCAAACAAGATAAGAAACACTACTATCTAATCAAACATTAACAAAGAAATTTCTAAAAGAAGGGATCCTTAGCCGCAATGATCTGGGTTTCATTACTAAGAACTGCTTATGCTTCAACTGTGTGACTTTTGCAACATCAGGGAAAACACCACATTTTTAAATCAGAAACAACGTACCCCTTGATATTTAACAACAACAGTGTCACTGTCCATTCAGATCCAGTACAAAGGTTAAAAACTAGTGCAGAAGGAAGAGCCATTTTTTTATCTGAGGATGCCAAACACTCAGATAAGTTCAAACCATCCTCAAAAAACAGGGGACAGTTTATCGTGACCACCTCCAGCCTTCCTCCTAAAGAGAGGAAGATAACCACCCCCTGATTCTATAATGGGCACAATCCTGAGATGTGCACACAGCCTAATTGATTAAGAGCCAATTAACACCAATAATTGGACACTAACAATCAATTATTGATGCTAATTGGCACCACTTAGGGGCTGTATATGCATCTGGCTGCACACTATTCTATAAGCCTGGGTGTCCAAATCCCATAGTGCATAACCACTGCTCCCTCTAAGCTTAGTGGAAGTCCTCCACCAAGAGTCCTGCCAGTGGGAGGTGCTATTTCACATTTACCTTTTCAATACTGAGGGATAGGCAAACTCTGCAAGACTCCAGAGAACCTACCTGTCTCTAGTGACTGAAAACACATCAAATCACTGCCCCCTCCCCCACTGGCAGCAATGCAGTTGGAGGACTCCCACTCACCTTAGAGGGAACAGTGTGCACAACCCAAAAAGAAGTGTTGTCAAGGAGGGACATGGGTGGGTCAGGGGCATTTTTGGGGTCTGCACCCAACTTTCATGCCAGGATTTACACCAGTTTTCAGGTGTGTGAGAATCCCGCCAAGTACTATTCCATAAAGGGTGCTCATCACAGATGCTGGGAAAAATCAGTGCTCCATTTTTCAGCGTCATTTACTGAATTCAGTCCTAAATCCTCTCCATAGGAGGCAATAAATGAGCTGACATGTTCAAAACCTTGGCTATGTGGAGAGTAATTCTATACAGTACATGCTAACAGTTAGTGCCAAAGTTACGTGAGTGCCAAAATTCCACCTAAGCGCTATTCTTTAAATATGCACATTCAGGCATACACACAAGTGGGACTCACACATACAGTGGTGGAAATAAGTATTTGATCCCTTGCTGATTTTGTAAGTTTGCCCACTGACAAAGACATGAGCAGCCCATAATTGAAGGGTAGGTTATTGGTAACAGTGAGAGATAGCACATCACAAATTAAATCCGGAAAATCACATTGTGGAAAGTATATGAATTTATTTGCATTCTGCAGAGGGAAATAAGTATTTAATCCCTCTGGCAAACAAGACCTAATACTTGGTGGCAAAACCCTTGTTGGCAAGCACAGCGGTCAGACGTCTTCTGTAGTTGATGATGAGGTTTGCACACATGTCAGGAGGAATTTTGGTCCACTCCTCTTTGCAGATCATCTCTAAATCATTAAGAGTTCTGGGCTGTCGCTTGGCAACTCGCAGCTTCAGCTCCCTCCATAAGTTTTCAATGGGATTAAGGTCTGGTGACTGGCTAGGCCACTCCATGACCCTAATGTGCTTCTTCCTGAGCCACTCCTTTGTTGCCTTGGCTGTATGTTTTGGGTCATTGTCGTGCTGGAAGACCCAGCCACGACCCATTTTTAAGGCCCTGGCGGAGGGAAGGAGGTTGTCACTCAGAATTGTACGGTACATGGCCCCATCCATTCTCCCATTGATGCGGTGAAGTAGTCCTGTGCCCTTAGCAGAGAAACACCCCCAAAACATAACATTTCCACCTCCATGCTTGACAGTGGGGACGGTGTTCTTTGGGTCATAGGCAGCATTTCTCTTCCTCCAAACACGGCGAGTTGAGTTCATGCCAAAGAGCTCAATTTTTGTCTCATCTGACCACAGCACCTTCTCCCAATCACTCTCGGCATCATCCAGGTGTTCACTGGCAAACTTCAGACGGGCCGTCACATGTGCCTTCCGGAGCAGGGGGACCTTGCGGGCACTGCAGGATTGCAATCCGTTATGTCGTAATGTGTTACCAATGGTTTTCGTGGTGACAGTGGTCCCAGCTGCCTTGAGATCATTGACAAGTTCCCCCCTTGTAGTTGTAGGCTGATTTCTAACCTTCCTCATGATCAAGGATACCCCACGAGGTGAGATTTTGCGTGGAGCCCCAGATCTTTGTCGATTGACAGTCATTTTGTACTTCTTCCATTTTCTTACTATGGCACCAACAGTTGTCTCCTTCTCGCCCAGCGTCTTACTGATGGTTTTGTAGCCCATTCCAGCCTTGTGCAGGTGTATGATCTTGTCCCTGACATCCTTAGACAGCTCCTTGCTCTTGGCCATTTTGTAGAGGTTAGAGTCTGACTGATTCACTGAGTCTGTGGACAGGTGTCTTTCATACAGGTGACCATTGCCGACAGCTGTCTGTCATGCAGGTAACGAGTTGATTTGGAGCATCTACCTGGTCTGTAGGAGCCAGATCTCTTACTGGTTGGTGGGGGATCAAATACTTATTTCCCTCTGCAGAATGCAAATAAATTCATATACTTTCCACAATGTGATTTTCCGGATTTAATTTGTGATGTGCTATCTCTCACTGTTACCAATAACCTACCCTTCAATTATGGGCTGCTCATGTCTTTGTCAGTGGGCAAACTTACAAAATCAGCAAGGGATCAAATACTTATTTCCACCACTGTAAGTTAAGTTCAGAATTTTGCTAGTAAATATATGTATCACTGGAACTTAGATGCATACAATTAATGCCAGTCTCATTTATAGGTGCATATTTTCACTGTTATGCTAGTATTCTAAAAGAAAGGAGGTACCTATGTTCCTTTATAGAATATGCTCCTACCAGCCACCCACATACATTTACTCCCATATTGTTTCATCCAGTTATTCCCAAACCTGTTCCTGAAGGCACCTCAGCCGGTCACATTTTCAGAATATCCACAATGAATATTTATGAGAAATACTGCCTCCACTGCATGCAAATCTGTCTCATGAATATTCATTGTGAATATCCTGAAAACCTGACTGGCTGGGGTGCCCTCAGTACCAGGTTTGGGAACCACTGGTTTAAACATTTCCAAGGCAGAGATGGACAGTATATGAAAGGAAGAAATCACAAATTATAATGCCTAACTACATTTTTATGACTCCATTTTAGAGCATCAATTCAGACTGTCCTCAGTAGCCACTTCCTGTACTTCTTGAGACTGTTCAGACTTATTATTCAAGGTATGAACTCTAATTTGAAGGTTTGTCAATTGAGTTCTATGTAAGTTTAGCTCTATTCCCATAGTAGAATTTTTATCAGTCATAGATACTACTACTAGTACTACTAATCATATCTACAGCACTACTAGATGTACATAGCACTGTACACAAAACATGAACGAGACAGTCCCTGCTCAACAAAGCTTACAATCAAATTGAGAGAGACAAACAGGACAAATAAGAGATTAGGAAGTTATTTATTGTGGGAATGATTAAAATAGATATAGGTACTGAACAGGTGAATAGGAGTTAAGATGTAAGGTGTTCTTATAGAGCCTGGCCCAATCCTAAAATTATCTTCCAGCACAAAACAACCCCAGTATACCCACTTATGCATCAGAACCAGGTACTGGCTCCCAATAACAGGATTTCCACTCCTCAGGTCAAATGAAACTAGGGTTTTGTCACACCCCCAATGCGATCTGCTTGTTTATTTTCTGCACTTGTCCCTGCAACAGCCACAGGGCTGATAGTATCATCTTCCAGTGCTTTTATTCCCAGAATGCCAGGTATTTGTGCCAAAGTGGGACTCGATGATCTGAGGCTGAGTGAAGCACTCATGTCTGGGGGAGACTGTGGTAAAGTTTCTCCTCCTGAACTCCCTCCTGACACAACTCTGACTGTCGATGTGTAAATCACGAAAACATCCATCAGCTTAGACACTGAGAGGTTGAACATGCAAGGCTAGGCCAACTCTCCCCTTGTGCTTCAATACTACCAGGTAAACCCAGAAAGCAGGAAATCAAGGGAGCCTGGAGCTTCAAGACACCATCATGGATCCCCTAACCAAGCTATTTGGCCTTTCATGCCTTCTCATTGACTGCTAGAAGCATGCACATTAGTTTTATCATTTCAATTCAATTCAGAGGGTGTTCCTTTACTTTTCATTAGGTTTAACTGTCTTTCTTTTGTTTCTTCTTAGCACATTGGAGACAATTCTATGAACGTTGGGTGCAGTTACCAGCACTTTTGTGTGTATAAGTGCTACCCTAGTTGGCAGATATGAGCCAAAATGCACTACATACTTTTCTATAAAGTAGTGAATACTTTCTATGGTGTGTAATTGCAAGAAGGTGTATACATGGGCGAAGATGTCAAATGATGCACACAATTTATAGAGTACTATCAATTGTGCGTGTTGCATGGTGCGCTTAAGCGTTCCCAGTTACACCAGTCATTGAACTTGGCATAAGAACATAAGACCGTAAATATTGCCATACTGGGACAGATCGAAGGTCCATCAAGCCCAGCATCCTGAACAGTGACCAATCCAGGTCACAAGTACCTGGCAAGATCCCAAAACAGTACAACATTTTATGCTGATTGTCCTAGAAATAAGCAGTGGATTTTCCCCCAAGTCCATTTCAATAATGGCTTATGGACTTTTCTTTTAGGATGCTATCCAAATCTTTCTTAAACCTCGTAAGCTAACTGGTTTTACTACATTCTCTGGCAATGAATTCTACAGTTTAATTACTCGTTGAGTGAAGAAATATTTTCTCCCAATTTGTTTTAAATTTACTACTTTGTAGATTCATTGTGTGTCCCTTAATCCTAGTACTTTTGTAAACAGTAAACAATCGATTCATGTCTACCCATTCCATTCCACTCATTATTTTATAGACCTCTATCATATCTCCCCTTAGCTGTCTCTTCGTGAAGCTGAAGAGCCCTAGCTGCTTTAGCCGTTCCATATAAGGAAGTTGTCCCATCCCCTTTATCTTTTTTATCGTCTCTGTACCTTTTCAAATTCCATCATATCTTTTTTGAGATGTGGTGACCAGATTTGAACACAATATTTGAGGTGCGGTCACACCATGGAGCGATACAAAGGCATTATAATTTCCTCATTTTTGTTTTCCATTCCTTTCCTAATAATACCTAACATTTTATTTGCTTTCCTAGCTGCCGCCGCACACTGAGCAGAAGGTTTCAACGTATCATCAATAATGACACCTAGATCTCTTTCCTGGTTTGTGACTCCTACAGTGGAACTTTGCATTAAGTAGCTATAGATTGGGTTCCTCTTTCCTTCATGCATCGCTTTTCACTTGCTCACATTAAACATCTTCTGCCATTTGGATGCCCAGTCTTGTAATTTTTCACAATACACTTGTGATATAACAACTTTGAATAACTTTGTGTTGTCAATGAATTTAATTACCTCACTATTTACTTTCATCTCTAGATCATTTATAAATATGTTAAAAAGCAACGGTCCCAGCATAGACACCTGGAGAACCCCACTATCTACCCTTCTCCATTAAGAATACAGACCATTTAACCCTACTCTCTGTTTAAACCTGTTTTTAATCCCCAATAGTACATTATCTTTTATACCATGAATCACCCAATTTTCTATGAAGTCTTTCATGAGGTACTTTGTCAAATGCCTTTTGAAAATCCAGATACACAATATCGACCGGCTCACCTTTATCCATGTTTGTTCACCCCTTGAAAGAAATGTAATAAATTGGTGAGATAAGATTTCCCTTCACTAAGTCCATGTTGGCTTTGTCTCATTAATCCACGCTTTTGAATATGCTCTGTAAATGTGTTTTTTTTTACCATTTTGCGCAGCTCCAACATCAGGCTCACCAATCTATAATTTCCCGGATCAACTCTGGAATGTTTTTTTAAAATTGGCATTACGTTGGCCACCCCCCAATCTTCTAGTAGTATGCTTGATTGTAAAGATAAATTACATATTACTAACAATAGCTCTGCAAGTTCATTTTTCAATTCTATCAGTACTCTGGGATGAATACTATCGGTCCAGGCAATTTGCTACTCTTCCATTTATCAAATTGAGCCATTACATCTTCCATGTTTATAGAGATTTCATTCAGTTTCTCTGAATCGTCAACTTTGAATATTTTTTCTGGCCTCGGTATCTCTCCCAAATCTTCTTCAGTGAAGACCAAATCAAAGACTTCATTTAATCTCTCTGCTATGTTTGACCTTCACAGCTTCTTCTCTAAATTATTTTTCACCGTTCTTCTCATTTTAACATAGTTTTCCTTTTGAAAGTTAAATGCCAATGTATCATTTGTGAGGCCCCACCTGGAGTATTGTGTTCAGTTTTGGAGGCCGTATCTAGCTAAGGATGTAAAAAAAATTGAAGCGGTGCAAAGAAAAGCTACAAAAATGGTATGGGATGTGCGTTACAAAACGTATGAGGAGAGACTTGCTGACCTGAACATGTATACCCTGGAGGAAAGGAGAAACAGGGGTGATATGATACAGATGTTCAAATATTTGAAAGGTATTAATCCACAAATGAACCTGCTCCAGAAATGGGAAGGCAGTAGAACTAGAGGACATGAAATGAGGTTGAAGGGGGGCAGAATCAGGAAAAATGTCAGGAAGTATTTTTTCACGGCAAGAGTGGTGGATGCTTGGAATGCCCTCCCGCGGGAGGTGGTGGAGATGAAAATGGTAACAGAATTAAAAAATGCTTGGGATAAACATAAAGGAATACTGTTCAGAAGGAATGGATCCTCAGAAGCTTATCGGACATTGGGTGGCAGCACCAGTGTTGGGAGGCGGGGCTAGTACTGGGCAGACTTCTACGGTCTGTGCCCTGAAAATGGTAGATACAAATCAAGGTCAGGTATACATATAAAGTAATAATGCATTTGAGTTTATCTTGTTGAGCAGACTGGATGGACTGTACAGGTCTTTTTCTGCCGTCACCTACTATGTTACTATGTATTGGATTTCCTGTGTGTATTTACTCCAAAGCCGATATCGAATCTGATCATATTATGATCACTGTTATAAAGTGGCCCCATCACCATAATCTTCTGCACCAGATGATGCGCTCCAGTAAGGACTAGGTCTAGAACGTTTGTTTCTCTTTTTGGCTCCTGTACCAGCTGTTCCATAAAGCAGTCCTTGATTTTGTCAGTGAATTTTACCTTCCTAGCATGCCTTGATGTTACATTTGCCCAGTCAATATCAGAGTAATTGAAATCACCCATTATTATTGTGTACCCCAGTGGCGTAGCTACGTGTGGCCAGGGGGGCCTGGGCCCCGTAGGTTTGGCCCTGGTCCCCCCTGCCGATGACCCTCTTGACCCCCCTCCCGCCGTCGCCTGCCTTTGCTGGTGGGGGACCCCAACCCCCGCCAGCCAAGGTCCTCTTCTTCCCGCAAAATACTTCCTCCTCTTTTCTGATGTCCTGCATGTGAGAAATGGACAGCAAAATAAAAATGGCCACCTAATTCACATCCACCTTGAAAAGTCCTGATATGGACTATATTTTTAATCTCACCTTATTCATTGCAGGAGAAACATCTTTTAATGTACTTTTATTCTTTCCCCTTCAGCTCCTCATCCCCTACTATTTTTTTGAGTCGAGGAGTAACCTAATGGTTAGTGCAGTGGCTGGAGAATCAGGGGCTCCAGCCACTTGTTCACTTCCCACTGCAAGTCTCGTATCCCTCCATTGCTCCAGGTACAAAGTAAATACCTGCATATAATATGTAAACTGCTTTGATTGTAACCACAGAAAGTTGGTATATCAAGTCTCATCCCCTTTCCCTTTCTGCCCTCCTCCCCCCCCCCCCCATAATAAAGCCAAAACTTGTGCACACCACAATGTTGAACTTGTGCATTGAAAAGATAGTAAAACATAACAGCACATAAATGGCCCATCCATTCTGCCCATGGTGCCCAAAGACTGTGCTCTAACTACATCAGAGACAACCCTATAATGAGGCTAACTGAAGCAGTGGCCTCAGGCAGTATTCTTCAAGGAGGGAGATATGGACTCAAGGGGTGCTAGAAAAAAGGAATGGAGACATGTCAGACTCAGGGGAGGTTGGAATGGAGAGGAAAGATGGACTTGGTGAGGAAGTGGGGGAAGGAAGAGATACTGAACTTGAGGGAAGGTGGGAGGGAGGGCGAGATGTCAGACTCGGGGATGGGGTAATGGGAGGGAGGGAGGGATATCAAATTCATGGGAATGGGCAGGAGAAGGAGAGATGGACTTGGGGAGGGCAGAGGTGGCAAAAGGGGGGCAGAGGAAGATGGGGAAGAAAGGGGACAGGGAGAAATGGCATGGGGTGGAAGGAGCAGAGAGAGATGGGTTGTTCTATCTGTGTGTTTGTCCTATTTAGTCTGTGAGCTCTTTGAGCAGGGACTGTCTTTTTGTGTATGATGTACAGCACTGTTTATGCCTTGTAGTGCTATAGAAGTGATAAGTAGTAGTGGTAGTAGTAGGGGAGGATAGAGGGGGCCATGGTGAGAAGAAGAAATGCACTTGGGGAGTGCGGAGGGGAAAATGGGGCAAGGGAAAGAGATTCAGGGAGGGGACAGAAGGGGGAGAGGGAGAGATGGATGGGGAGGGGTGGAAGGGGAGACAGAGAGATGGATTCACAGAGATCAGAGGGAAGGAAGGAGAAATGGATAGGTAGAACATAGGGGAGATGGCCTTGTGGGGTGGAAGGGGAAGGGAGAGATGTCAGACTCAGGGGACAGAAGGGGGAGGGAGAGATATCAGATTTAGGGGTGGAAGGGGAAGGGAGAGATGTAAGAGTTGGGAAAAAGGGTGGAAGAGCAGGAAGTAGAGATGTTGGACTTGAGGGAAGGGAGGGTAGGAGGGAGAAAGAGAGAGGGAGGAGATGCTTGGTTATAAGCATGGAGCAAGAGATAAGGAGGGGAGATGCTAGCAATGGTGGATTCATGTGGGCGAGATCATGGGAGGGTTGAGAAGGTGTTGAATGTGAAGAGGATAGTGAGTACAGAGGGTAGAAATGTGGTAATGGGAAGCAGATAAAAGGGAATAGGTTAATGGGAAATGTGTGAGCTAGGGGATGAGAGAAGGAGACAGAATGTTGATAAGTAAATGAAAAGTACAAGAGGGTGAAATTTGAGTGGACAGAGGCAGAAAAGAGAAAAACAGAGGAGAGAGCTTTAAGAGAAAGATTGATATGTCAGAGTCAGGTGTAGTGAGGGAATGTAACAAGACAGGAGGAGAGAGGAAAAATTAGCAGTCGCTGGAAACAGAATTTGTAGAAGACAGGAAAGCAGAAAAGAGAAACTGGGACCAATGCGATGGAAAAATAAAATGCCCAGACACACAAAGGTAGAAAAATGTATTAACTGGAATATGTTAGCTTTGGGAAATGTTCATCACAGGTGTTTATATATTGTATTCAGTACCAAAGGAAATGCCATTTATTGTTGTTTCTCCAGTGTGGCAGTATATGCTGAGCTTAACTTCTTGAGGCTTCTGGTTCAATTTTTATCATGCTCTCATCTTTCTACCTTTAATTATTTGTTTGTCCTTGAGACAGTCTAAATCCCTGGTTACTTACTGCACATGTATTAATTTGTTTCTTGAAGTTATTGTAATTTGTGTTATATTCTGTACATTATTACGTTTTCTTCACTTTATTGTTTGTTTCTAAGCCACATTGAACTTGAGTCTATTTTAGACTTGTCCCGTCCCGGGCCCTTACCTGGGCTCCCGCAGCGGGGAGCGAAGGTCGACGGAGGCCGCGGGATCCAGGGCGGCGAAGACGAGCCGCCGACGGGGCCGGCGCTGCCGCGGGCCGCTCCGAGGCCGGCGATCCGCTGGGGCGAGCGCCGGCCTCGGAGAAGGGGATACGCCGGCCAAGATGGTGGCGCCGGTGTCGTCGTCTCCCTGCGCTGGAGCGAACCAGTGAGCCAGCCCCGCCTACTCACACCGGATTGGTGCATTGATGAGGAGACCCCGCCTGCCGGGCAGGCTGGCCAATCCAGGCGTCCCTTGCCTGCCTAGGCCGGGGGGATTGGCTCCAGCTGATTGGAAGGGGATGGACTGGCGGGGGATTTAAACAACAGAACGGGGAGAGTCCAGTGCTTCCGTTTCGTATGTCAGAAGCCCAAACAGTGGATCGGAAGTGTTGCCGTCAGAGACTGTGTTCCTCTTCAGGCTAGCCGTCCTTGCTAGCCACCGTCAGAGACTGTGTTCCTCTTCAGGCTAGCCGTCCTTGCTAGCCACCGTCAGAGACTGTGTTCCTCTTCAGGCTAGCCGTCCTTGCTGGCCACCTTCAGAGACTGTGTTCCTCTTCAGGCTAGCCGTCCTTGCTAGCCACCGTCAGAGACTGTGTTCCTCTTCAGGCTAGCCGTCCTTGCTGGCCACCTTCAGAGACTGTGTTCCTCTTCAGGCTAGCCGTCCTTGCTAGCCACCGTCAGAGACTGTGTTCCTCTTCAGGCTAGCCGTCCTTGCTAGCCACCTTCAGAGACTGTGTTCCTCTTCAAGCTAGCCGTCCTTGCTGGCCACCTTCAGAGACTGTGTTCCTCTTCAAGCTAGCCGTCCTTGCTAGCCACCTTCAGAGACTGTGTTCCTCTTCAAGCTAGCCGTCCTTGCTAGCCACCTTCAGAGACTGTGTTCCTCTTCAAGCTAGCCGTTCTTGCTAGCCACCTTCAGAGACTGGTTTCTCTTCAAGCTAGCCGTCCTTGCTAGCCACCTTCAGAGACTGAGTTCCTCTTCAGGCTAGCCGTCCTTGCTAGCCACCCTCAAACCTTGAGTTCCTCTTCCAGCTAGCCGCCCTTGCTAGCCACCTTCAGTAACTGTGTCCCTTTTTCAGTGCTAGCCGTCCTTGCTAGCTGCCCTTTAGAGACTGAGTTGCTGACTACCAGCCAGGCCGACCATCACCCCGCGGTTCCAGCAGTCCTGCTGGCCGCCTGCAGCTGGGGGCTCAACCCTCGGTGAACGGCGGTCGCCGCGGGTGAAGATTCGGGGTGCGCGGCGGTCCTCGGAGGTCTTACCGGGCCTCAGGGAACCTAAGGGCTCACCAATAACCGCAACAGGACAAGACTAATGTGGGGTATAAAAGTCATGAATAAATCAATCAATCAATAAATAAATAAATATATTTTTGTCTTCATATTTCTGTCTCCAGTTTGGGATCATTTGTTCTGTTTTTGGTGAGGGTCTGTCTGTGTTTTGTGTGCAACTGAGGTGTAATATTTATTTGCATATAATTTCTGTGTTGAGATCTGTAGCAGTCCCACTTGTTCTATTTTACTTCTATAGATGTTTTTGTAATGCTGCCTATTCATAAGTTACTCCTGGGGGAATTCTGTGCCACTGTGCAATGCAGAATTTGTCCAGAATTCTATAATTGCCTTGCTGAATTCTACACAGGGAACAGGAGGGAACAAAAAATTTGTCAGGTTTCTTCACAGCCAGGTTGCCCTCTAAAGTGCCAGTCGATGTGCAAACACACATGCAACCATTTAAGTTTTCTAATCAGAAATTCTTTGTGTTCATCCCAGCCTTTTTGAATTCTGTCACCATTTTTTCTCCACCACCTCCCTCAGGAGGGTATTCCAGGAATCAACCACTCTCTCTATGAAAAAGAATTTCTGATATTAATCCTAAATCTACCATTCCACCATCTCAATTCATGTCCTCTAGTTTTACCATTTCCCCTTCTATGGAAAATATTTGTTTCTATATTAATACCTTTCAAGTATTTAAACGTCTGTATCATATTTCCCCAGTCTCTTCTCTCCTATAGGGTATATGTAATATTCAGGTCTTCCAGTTTCTTTTCATATATCTTTTGGTGCAAGCCCCATACCATTTTTGTCACTTTTCTCTGGACCGCTTTTACATCCTTAGCAAGATACGGCCTCCAAAACTGAACACAGTGTGACATAAGGAAGAAACAAGCAGCTGTGCATCAGACAACTTCCTCCTCCTCTGCTGACCTGGGCTCAGTTGCTGTCAAATAATCAGCGGGCCCAGGCCAGCAGAGGAGGAGGGAGTAGTCTGATGTGCAACTGCTTGTTTCTTCCTTACACCACATTCAGTGGTGTTCCGAGGGGCGCTGACACCCGGGGTGGATCGCCGATGCACCCCGCCCCCCTGGTGCAGCAGTCCCCCCCTGTGCAGCGCGACCCCCCCGTTGAAGGGATACCCCCCACCCCGGCGAAAAGAACCCCCCCCGGTTGCACGCCGCTGGGGGGGGGTGCCATGCGCCGGTCAGCGTCGTTCATTTCCATGCTCCCTCTGCCCCGGAACAGGTTACTTCCTGTTCTGGGGTAGAGGGAGCATGGAAACGAACGATGCTGACTGGCACGCGGGGGGAGTGGTTAGGCTTTATGATTGGAAGTTCTGCATTAAAAAAATAATTACAAATAATGATACAGAATTTTAAAATATTGTGCCCAGAATTTCCAACATTTTGTGCCAAATTTCCCCAGGAGTAATAGGTAGGGTTCTTGCTGTTTGAATTATAGCATTTGTGCCTCTGTTGTATAACACGTTTGCTAAATGTGTATTAGGTTTTGCATTTCACAATGTGCTTGGAAAAGATATTTATGTTGATATTGCTCCAATGACATAAGAATCAGAATAATTGTATTATGAGTTCCATGGAGAAATATCCTAGTTATGATCTGCATTTGCTGGGGGGAGGTTAGACTTTTGTGCATGCAGAGCATGTTTATATTTAACTAATAAGAATTGCTATATTGTGTCAGATTAAAGGTCCCTGAGGATCGTATATGCAGTGTGTCACATACATGAGAATTGGCTTTCTGGCATGTCATAACTGAAAAAAAAAATGTTGAGAATCATTGTCCTAGAGTCTCTGCAGAATTTAGAAAACAAATTATGCAGATTTTTCCAAATTTATATCCTGAATTGGTCCTGGGCAACTGAGGAACTGAGTTTGATTCCCACTTCAGGCACAGGCAGCTCCTTGTGACTCTGGGCAAGTCACTTAACCCTCCATTGCCCCAGGTACAAATAAGTATCTGTATACAATATGTAAGCCGCATTGAGCCTGCCATGAGTGGGAAAGCACGGGGTACAAATGTGACAAAAAAAAAAATGCAGCACTTAGAAAATCTGGGGGTGAATGTCACTCTCTGGGATAGACTACCCTTTTCATATTGTTGTGGTACGCCCAAGGAGGTTTGATGAACAGGAAACAGCAAAAGCATGCTTGGCCCATTATCTGGCCTGAAGCCAGTAGGCGGAGTTTGTTGCCCTATCAATTACATTGTTTTGGGTGTCTCAAGATGGCGACAGCTGCATTAGGGAGAAAGAAAACCTCCTTGGGTGGACCGGATTCAGTTTTGTGATGTTACACAGTCATCTGTTAATCAAACCTCCTTGGGTGCACCAGCCTCTTGTCTCCACCAAAACTTGTGCCAGCTGCTCCTTTCTACTACCTGCCAGGTCTGGTGCCATTAACTCATCTGCAAATGGTCAGAAAACAAGAATACAAATAATATTTTTTATATTTAGAGAAAAATAATGTCAGCTTTGAAAATGTGCATGTCTTGTATTTTGTTCTGTATTGAAGAAAATGCATCTCTGTATCTCAGGGATTTCACTGCTTACAATCTGGTTTCTTTTGTTTTCATTTTTTTTGTACATTATGTTTCTAGTTTGTAATCTCATTTTTTTTTGTTTGCTATGTAATGGCCTGTGTTTTCCTTGTGTAACAGGGATAAGAGATTCAATTGATATACAGGTTCTGTATAGGAATCTGTAGCAGTCCATCTTTTCCAGCTGGAAAAGAGCTTTTCACCCCGATCCCTGGAGGTGTGCTGGTGTTTTCAAACATTTGCAATGCTAATTTTTTGAAGATAGGGTTGGTGAAGTTTGAGTTCTTAACTTGGTGCTGGTAGGGTATGGTAAGCTTATAAAGGTCTATTTGCAAGGTTTTCTCTTACATCGCACAGTGTTTGGTAATGGTATGTGTTGCTATGATTAATTTGACAACAGAGTTTGTGTGTTGAGTTGTAAAGTGAAACATTCTACTTCTTTGTACCTCTTGATAGGAGAGTTTTCTTGGCTGATCTGGGAATACCTATATGAATAAATAATATCCATGTGAATGAATAATTACATACAATTCACTTCTCTGTGAGCAATTGTGCTCCTCACCTTGGAGATGTTCAGCTAGGTCCTGGCAGCCACCAGCAAAAGAGGGTTTAACCCTGGAGGAATGAACTGGACATTTTTCTTTTGTGTATGGTTTGACTCCTCTATTAGGTTGTTCAACTTTGGTTTTATGTGCATACAGTATATAAATATATGTAGTTTATGTATTTTCATGCTTTTATACAAAGAACAGGGGACACTCGATGGAATTGCATGGAAATACTCATTGCCGGATGTGGCTAATGTATTTGGGTTTAAAAAAGATTTGGACAAGTTCCTGGAGGAAAAGTCCATAGTCTGTTATTGAGATGGGGGAAGCCACTGGTTGTCTTAGGATTGGAAACATGGATTGGTGCTACTAATTTGGTTTCTGCCAGGTACTTGTGAACTGGATTGGCCATTGCTGGAAGTAGGATACTGGTCTAGGTGGACCATTGGTTTGACCCAGTGTAGTGATTCTTATGTTCTTAACTTTTGGCTCCTGTCAATTTGCTGTTTTCCATCACACCCAACCACCCTACTCCCTGATTGGAGCTCTGAGGAGGGAGGGGCGGGATTCTGGTGGACTTGAGGTGCCATCTCATCCCTCACCTCAGGCAGCAGATTTGGCTTGAGCCACCCCTGAAATACATATATAAGATGTATGCATAAAATGATCATAAATCAAGAAGTTTGAACTGGAAGGGTGGTAGTGTAGCAGAATATTTTAAGGTGCTATATGACAAAGATATTATTATGAATACAGTATATAATCTTATCCAATAATTGTTACAATAAAAAAGTGTACAGCAACAGGTGCCAGAAATGAGACAATACTATGAAAGTGTAGTTAATTTAAGGGAAGTATATAGTGGCATAGAAAGAAAAGATGGCACCCGGGGCAGATGGTCTGCCCCCTCTTCCCCTTTACTATACTACAGGTTCAGCAGAGGGCTGAAAAACAAGTAAGGGAAGTGGATGGTTTAAGGACAGGGATAAAACAAACTGAAATGCTTCTCCAGGACTATAAGAGGCGGTGTCAGAGGGGCTGATTGATGTCACTTCTTGTCACATGACTCATCCAAGATGGCGGTGAGTAGTGTGAAACAGGAAGTGACGTTGAAGTGTCCAGTGGTCACCACCATCTTGGAAAAGGACCATGACCTGGGTGGAGTTATGATGTCACTGCCTGTGATGTCACGGAAGGGGGTGGGGTTCTGAAAAAGGGATGAGTTATGCAAATATGGTAAGATTAGGGTTGGGGGTTAAGCAAAAGGGGTGGGGCACAAGTAGGGCTATGACATCACATCTGGTGACATCATCACAGGTGGTGGAGTGGGGCACTGAGTGGGTATGGCTTGGGCAGATCCTCGATTCTGATTGGCTGACACAACAGGAGTGGGCATAGGGGTGAGGTATACCACTGGCCTCAGTTCCCTCCATGCTGGAGTTGCCGAATCTTTTCAGCTTTTTGCCATTTATGGGACACAGAGCGTAGAAGTCTGTCTGACTTTGGCCTCAGTTCTCACTACTCTTGCCTGGCTACACCTCCCAGGGGCGTAGCCAGACAACAGATTTTGGGTGGGCATAGGCAAGAAGTGGGTGGGCACCAAGAGTTCTCCCCCCCCCCCAAAGAAAAAACACCACTAAAAATATCTCAGCTGGCAGGAAAATGCTTCTTTCCACCTTAGCAGTCTGCAGCAGGCATGCGCTGAAAACTGAGCATGCGCAGGTGCCAGTACCGTGGAGAGTAGCATCTCCGTTACCATCAGGGGCTGTCAACAGCAAAATGTATGCCCTTTCTGAACCATTTAGCATTATAATAATGATTTAGTTTCATGATCATTAGAATTGCAAGTGAAATTATAAAAAAAAAAAAACAAGCAGTACTGCACTCATATTGTGTTTTTCAGCTCATAAACATACCAGATACATGTTGGCTTTTTAGTTGCAGTCAGAAATTATTGCATGGTCTTCTATGATTCTGCACTGTCTACATTTTCCATGGAAACTTAGTTTCAGAATTGAAAAAAGGGCCTTTTCTAAGAAATGTAAAAATCTATGTAAATTGAATTAGATGTGGATTGATTTTGTGAATTCCTAAGAGAAGTAATATTGAATAGAAATGGTTGTTCCAATTGTTTTTATAACCGTGATTAACACTGGAAATCAGCACAATTGTTACATGAAGACAGGCAGTGACAAATACCAAGTGCACGTGTGACTATTTTCCCATGAGTCTTCCTATAGAAAGTGGTAGTTGGTATTCAGTTACTTATCAAGCAGAACAGAGTTCATTGTCCCTTTATCAAACTTCACTAGGAGACTGGGAATGGGAATCTAAATTAGGGGCAACCTTTTTGTTGGAAGGTGCCCAAGCTCTGCCCCTAACTCTACCCAACCCAACCCCTAACTGTTCCTTACCATTCCATAGTTCCCACCCCCCACCATGGTGTCCAGCAACTCTTTTCCTACCTCCATCTCACCCCCCCCCCATGGTGTTCAGCATTTGTCTCCTTCAACTCTCCCTAATGGTCTCCAATATCTATATCGGTCCCTACCCATGGTCTCCAGCATTTATATCCTTCTCTCCTCATGGCATTCATCATCTCTATCCTTCTCTCCTCTTCCCTTCTCCCCTTCCCTTCTTTTTCTCTCTCCTGCCCATGGTGTCCAGCATTCCCCTCCCTTTCTCCTCCCCCTCTATCTTCTTCCCTTCTTCCTTCCCCCTCCTGCTCATGATCTCCAGCATTCTCCTCCCCTCTTCAGCATATCTCTCCTTCCCTTATTCCTTTCCCCTCCTTCCCATGGTGTCCTGCATTTTCCTTCCCTCCCTTCCCCTCCTCCTCTTCAGCATATCTCTTGTTCCCTTCTCTCTTCCCTTTCTTGCCCATGGTGTCTTCATTCCTCTCAGTTTTTCTCTTCAGCATATCTCTCCTTCTCTACCACCCTGAACCGCTGCAATCTGTTTACTCTCTTACCTTGTTTCCCCGAGGTGGCGACTATCATCTGCCGAAGAGCCATCATCATCGCACAGTTGGCTGGCTGGTGCAGGGCCTTCAGTATCTGTGTATGTTCAATGTCTGCCATCTCCCACCTACTCTGAACTTCCTGTTTCGGAGGGGATGGAAGCCAACGGCCTTGAGCATGCATAGATGCTGAAGACCCACTCCCTGCCGAATGGCCACAATGTGGTTCTTAGGCAGATGATAGAATCAGCACCCCAGGGGTGTGAAGCAATTGAGTTAAACACATCACAGCAAAAGAGGTAGGGGAGAAAATGCTTAGTGGCACCATGACATATGTGGCTTCACCCATTCTGATGCCTATGATCTAAGTGACAAATCAAAAGAAAAAAAGCAGATCAAAAAAGACAAAAAAATAGAACAGGAGGGTAACAGAAGAAGTGGTTTATTACAAGTTACCCGACGTGGCCACGTTTCGCCCTCAGGCTGCGTCAGGGGTAAAAAACTAATAGGGGTAAAAAGCAAAGTGAACCCCTAAAAGTAGTCATACAACCACCTTACATAAGTGCTTCCCAAGCTTACTCAGCAAACTTCACAATGCTATGTTGACTGGCAGCTGTGAAGTTTGCTGAGTAAGCTTGGGAAGCACTTATGTAAGGTGGTTGTATGACTACTTTTAGGGGTTCACTTTGCTTTTTACCCCTATTAGTTTTTTTACCCCTGACGCAGCCTGAGGGCGAAACGTGGCCACGTCGGGTAACTTGTAATAAACCACTTCTTCTGTTACCCTCCTGTTCTATATTTTTTTGTCTTTTTTGATCTGCTTTTTTTCTTTTGATTTGCCATTTCTGTGGCAGATCTTTGCCTTTTGTTTGTTTCTGTCTATGATCTAAGTGATACACATATGGAAAAATAAACACAACTGCAGGTACCAAATGCTAAATGCCAATTTTTGGGTCACCACCCAAGAAAAAGTTATTGGTGTCATTAACATAGTAACATAGTAAATGACAGCAGCTAAAGACCTGTACGGTCCATCCAGTCTGCCCAACAAGATAAACTCATTTACATGGTATGTGATACTTTATATGTATACCTGAGTTTGATTTGTCTTTGCCTTTCTCAGGGCACAGACTGTAGAAGTCTACCCAGCACTGTTCTTGTACTAAGTTCTGAAGTTAATGTTGAAACCCCTTAAAATTTACACTCCAGCTCATCCCTATCTATTCAGTCACAATCAGGGCATAGACTGTAGAAGTCTGCCCAGCTCCCATTTTGTTTCCCAATTACCAGTGTCACCACCTAATCTCTGCTAAGATTCCATAGAACCATTCCTTCTAAACAGGATTCCTTTGTGTTTATCCCATGCATGTTTGAATTCCATTACCGTTTTCATCTCCACCACCTCCCGTGGGAGGGCATTCCACATATCCACCACCCTCTCCGTGAAAAAATACTTCCTGACATTAGTCCTGACTGTTTGGAGTGAGGAATGTGGATGGAGGGTAGAGTGCTGCATTAAAGGCTGTGTCCCTACATGAAGAGACAGAAAATTGAGGAAGACCGGTTTACTCCACATCAGAACTGGATCAGCAGCTTTCAGAAAGATTTAATATCAACTCCTTCAGAACTATAAATGCTTGTCTCAATTGGCCTCTATTATAGAGTAAATATCATTAGGATAATTATTTTGTTGTCAGGCCAGTATAATTTCAGGCATTAAGGATTCCAGTCAGAGGTTGAAAGACTTGCTCCAGTCAGTAACTCCAGTTTCATGCTTTGAGTGCAGCACATTGGACCTGCCTCATCCCCCATCACTGTGGGAGAAATCATGGTGCTACTCAAGAGAAATACTCAATAGTCCCATGAGGGACAATCATATACAAGGAGCAGAATTTTGGGATACGATATCAATATGAACCCCTGAATGCAACGTATCATGCAGACGTGAGTTCAGCAAGAGGTGTGGAAAAGGCTGTATAAAGTTCCCTTCTACACTGATTATCTTCTGCAACTACTATGTATTCTTTCTCTAGCAAAAGATGTAAACACAGTGGTGTGCTGGAGCCGGCTCGCACCTGCTCGCAAGAGCCGATTGTTAAATGTATTGGCATCTTGCGAGCCGGTTTTTTACCGAATGCGAGCCGGCTTGCCTCTCCTCCCCCCACCCTGTGAGCTGCAGGCTCCGCCGTTCTGCAGGTCATCCATCATCTCCTGTCTGCCCTCAGCTGCACGAAAGCCCTCGTTTCCTTCCTGCTGCCGCCCTGCCTTTAAATATTGTATTTTTCCTCGAGTCACGGCGCCAGCATTGAAAGCAGCAGGCTCGGCTCCAGCCTTCCCTCACATGGTTCCGCCCTCGCAGAAACAGGAAATACATCAGAAGAGGGCAAAATCATGTGAGGGAAGGCTGGAATCGAGCCGAGCCTGCTGCTTTCAATGCCGTTGCTGCGACGCGAGGAAAAATACAATATTTAAAGGCAGGGCAGCGGCAGGAAGGAAACAAGGGCTATCGGGAAGCTGAGGGCAGACAGGAGATGATGCACGACCTGGGGAGTGGGAATCGGGGGGGGGGGCTGGAAAAAGGCAGGAAATGTCTGGCGTTGAGTAGGGGAGGGCTAGAAGGGAGATGGTTGACATGGGCTGCTGGGGGGGGGAGGCTGGAAGGAGATGGTTAACATGGCTGGATGGAGGGGAGGACAGGGGGGAGAAGAGGGTTGCTGGACATGGGTGGATGGAGGGGATGGCAGGGGGAGAGGAGGGTTGCTGGACATGGGTGGAGGAGAGGGAAGGGAGAGAGAAGAAATACTGGACATGGATGGAGGGGAGGGAAGAGTGAGGAAGCAGATGAGATGAGGGAAAAGGGAGAGGAGAAAAACTGCACATGGATGAAGAAAATAGGCAAAAGCTGAATCCACTGGACAGTCAAGTCTGCGGAGTAGGACCCAGCTTTTACTTATGGGTGTAGGGCAAGAAATGAAGAAGAAAGGCGGAAAGTAAAGAAATAAATGTAAAGAAAGCCCTGGAAACGGAGTTAAGACAGATAGTAGCAGAATCGGATACTGGACCAGCATGATCAGAAAAACAAAGTCACCAGACAACAAAGGTAGAAAAAAAATCATTTTATTTTCATTATAGTGTTTGGAATATGTCCACTTTGAGAATCAGGTGCTCAACATTAAAAGTTTATATTTACTTATTTATGGCATTTTATTCCACTTTAAACATGAATTAGATTAGAACCTGGGATCATTTAATTTTTTTTTCCTGGAGTAATGCATTGCCCCCCCCCCCCCCCCCCAGGCTCATTCCCCGGCTATAGCCAGCTCTGCAATTTGGGGGGGGGGGGGCGCAGAGGTGGACCAGGAGAGAGCCTGCTGTTAAACATTTACCAGCACACCACTGTGTAAACAGCACTGTAAATAATCATGTCAAGAGACAATTGCTGCTCAAGAGAACTTACATGAAGTAGAGGAGTTGCCTAATGATTAAGGAAGTGTGCTGAGAACCTGGGGAAGGGGGTTTGATTCTTTCTGTGGCTCCCTGTGATACAAAAATCTTAGGGGTTCTTTTACTAAACTGCTGTAAGAAGTAGCCTTAGCGCAGGAGCTCCTATGACCACCTATTTTGTAGGACATAAGGGCTTATGGGTTAACCATGCACTAATTAGTTAGTACGCAGCAATGAAGCTGTGCTAGATAATTAGTGCAGACACACCTACTCTCTGACCCCAGCGCTAAAGAATAGAATGCATTTTATAGTGCATAGGTAGTGTGCACCAATGCCAAAATTACCATGGGATGCCTGAGCACGTCCCATGTTAATGGTACAGTATAGGGGGTGTAGTGCTTCAGTGTGCGAAGGAAGAGAGGGACTTGGAGGTGATTGTGCCTGACGACCTTAAAGCTTTCAAACAGGTAGAAAAAGCTACGGCCAAACCCAGAAGGATGCTTGAGTGCATAAAGAGAGGCATGACCAGCAGGAAAAAGGAGGTGATAGTGTCGTTGTATAAGTCTCTGGTGAGGCCTCATTTGGAGTACTGCGTGCAGTTCTGGAGACCGCACCTACGGAAAGATATAAACAGGATGGAGTTGGCTACGAAATTAGTAAGCGGTCTTGAATGCAAAAATTATAGGGACAGGCTTATGAACCTCAACATGTATATGTTGGAAGAGAGGAGGGAGAGAGGAGACATGATAGAAACGTTTAAATATCTCAAGGGCATTTATGTACAGGAAGAGAGCCTTTTTCAAATGAAGGAGAGCTCTGGAATGAGGGGGCATACGACAAAGTTAAGAGGGAATAAGCTTAGGAGTAACCTAAGGAAGTATTATTTCACAGAAAGGGTGGTGGAGGCGTGGAATAGCCTCCCAGTAGAGGTGGTGGAGTCGAAGACTGTTCCAGAATTTAAAAATGCATGGGATAAGCATGTGGGATCGCTTAGGAACAGGAAGAATTAGGGGTTACAGAGGATGGGCAGACTGGATGGATCATATGGCCTTTATCTGCCGTCATGTTTCTATGTTTCTATGTTAAGCCATTTTAAGCTGTGGTAAAAATTTGTTAGTGCTTACTACAACTTGGTAAAAGGAACCCTTAGCGGCCCTTTTACTAAGCTGCGTAAGTGTCTACGTGCGCCCAACGCATACCAAAATGGAGTTACCGCCCAGCTACCACATGGCTCTTGTGGTAATTTCATTTTTATTTCGGACGTACGTATCAGACGTGCGCCAAGTGGCATTTGACACGTGTAGGTTATTACTGCCCGGTTACCACATGAGACTTTACCACTAGGTCAATGGCTAGCGGTAAGGTCTCAGACCCAAAATGGATGCGCAGCAATTTTCATTTTGCTGCACGTCCATTTTCGGCAAACATTTTAAAAAGGCATTTTTTGCAGGTGCGCTGAAAAACGATTCTGCGTGCACCCGAGGCATGCGCCTATACTACCGCAGGCCATTTTTCAGCACACCTTAGAAAAAGGACCCCTTAAACTGTAAGCCCACTAGGGACAGAGAAAGTACCTGCACATAATAAACGTAAACTGCTTTGGTAGTACCACAGAAAGGCAGTATATCAAATCTATTACCTAAAAATGAAATAAAGTACAAACATAAAATGCAGTCAATCATGTATCATAAAAGTAAGATAAAACAGTTGTACCTCAATACTCAACTATGCAGATATAAAACAATAGAGTGACAAAAATACAAAGTACAGTCAGGCATGAATCAAAAAACTTTAATACACTAACATCGTCACCCATTGTTGAGCCCAAATATAGGTGGCCCCTATGGTAAGTAATGCTTAAATAGCCATGTTTATAGAAGATGTATGAACTTCATATAAATACCCTATCTTCTTGGCAGCAGTATACTGCAGATATATGAACTTTTATGGGAAAAACTTCTTAGGAAATGGAAACTGTTAGTTCTTGCAGTCTAGTAGATCTGATAGAATTAATCTGATAGAATTACTACAGTCAAATGCAGCACCTAAGAGGGAGCCAGACCATAAATAAACTTCTGAATTAAATAAAGTAGCTTAAAAAGAATTCTTGTGCAAATTGGCAACCAGTGAAGATCTTTTTAAAACTGCTTTGGTATAATCCTGTTGCTTGTCCCTCAAAACTAAGGGATCCTTTTACTAAGCGGCAATAAGCACTAATGCCTGCTTCCTGTGTGCCGAAACATAGTACCGTGGGGCACAATCAGGCATCCTGCAGTACTTCTGGCATCTGCGCATCTGGTGTTACAAAAAACTTTGTATTTTTTAGCGTTGGGGCACTAATCAGTGTATCTACAGTGCCACACACCAACCAATTAGTGCATGATTAGCGTGTGAGCCCTTTCCATCTACTAAATAGGTGTCGGTGAGGGCTCACACGCTAATTGGGAAATTAGCACCTGGCCATTAAAAGGAAAAATGGAAATGTGGCCATTTTACAGCTGCACTAAAAGTGGCCTCAGTAGGCAGAAGGAATGGATCCTCAGAAGCTTAGCCGAAATTGGGTGGCGGAGCAGGTGGGTGAAAGAGGGGTTGGTGGTTGGGCGGCGAGGATAGCGGAGGGCAGACTTATACGGTCTGTCCAGAGCTGGTGATGGGAGGCGGGACTGGTGGTTGGGAGGCGGGAAGTACTGCTGGGCAGACTTGTATGGTCTGTGCCCTGAATAAGGCAGGTACAAATCAAGGTAAGGTATACACATATGAGTTTGTCTTGTTGGGCAGACTGGATGGACCGTGCAGGTCTTTTTCTGCCGTCATCTACTATGTTACTATGTGTTAGTGCAGCTTAGTAAAAGGGCTCCTAATTTTACTGCTGTATTCTAAAAGTCTGCAATCACAACAAGAGTCTACTAGCAATCCTCAAATAAGACTATGCTACAGTAATCTAAGTGAGACAAAATAATCACTTTCGCTAACCCTCCTTACCTTTAACCCCACGTGCCTGAATCTTATCTTCCCTATTCCACCATAACATCTTTTGTACTTGTCCCCTACTGGACTTGGCAAATGCCTTTACGGTACTATGTAAGCCACATTGAGCCTGCAAATAGGTGGGAAATGTGTGATACAAATGTAACAAATAAATAAATAAATGTTCTTCTGTAAACAGACAAGAACTTTTCTAACCACCTGACCAATCTGGCCCTCCATAGTCAGAGCCAGGGGCCATCTCAAGGATAGGTTTTATTTCAGTCACTTGCGTACAATAATTTGATCTTTTCAGGATTTAATTTCAAATGATTATTGGATATCCAATGTTAACTTTCATCAAGCAAGTCTGTAGCAATTCATATGAGAGCAGCTAATGACGACAGGACATTATTGGAATTCAGAGCAAATCTCTCCTTACATGGGTGTCTGTGCTGTTTGAAGGTGTCCTTTGGAGTAAGAGAATGTCAGTCTTTTAGCTACAGAACTCAAGCGTAATGCATGCAGATGACTCTGAGACTTGCTTAGTTTTAGCAATCTCAGTGATTAAAATGGTCACTGTTTATATTTATTTCCTTGCTATTAGTCATGAACAGAAAATAGTTAAACAGTTCTAATTCAAGAAGGAATTGGTTAACCATAGAGCAATAGTTAATTTTTTTTATTTGAGTAGGTAGAGGATTTGTATTAACCAAGAACCAATGATGCTATACAATAGGGAAAGGGAAATGGGACTTGATATATCACCTTTCTGAGGTTTTTTCAACTACATTCAAAACGGTTTACATATATTCAGGTACTTATTTTGTATCAGGGACAATGGAGGGTTAAGTGACTTGCCCAGAGTCACAAGGAGCTGCAGTGGGAATTGAACTCAGTTCCCCAGGATCAAAGTCCACTGCACTAACCACTAGGCTACTCCTCCATAATATATCTCAGTAATTACCTTTTGATAATATTTGATAAAGTAAAATCTGAGGGAACGGTACAGAATAGGGGGTGTAGTGCTTCAGTGTGTGAAGGAAGAGCAGGACTTGGGGGTGATTGTGTCTGACGACCTTAAAGCTTTCAAACAGGTAGAAAAGCGACGGCCAAAGCCAGAAGGATGCTTTGGTGCATAAAGAGAGGCATGACCAGCAGGAAAAAGGAGGTGATAGTGCTGATGTATAAGTCTCTGGTGAGGCCTCATTTGGAGTACTGCGTGCAGTTCTGGACCGCACCTATGGAAAGATATAAACAGGATGGAGTCGGTCCAGAGGGCAGCTACACCTCTCCACCACTGCCAACTCCAGGCTCCGCCCTTTCTGCCTCACCTCACCCCATGCCTGGAATAAACTCCCTGAGCCCATATGCCAAGCCCCCTCCCTGCCCATCTTCAAAGCCTTGCTCAAAACCCAGCTCTTCAATGTCACCTTCGGCACCTAACCACCATACCCCTATTCAGGAAACCTAGTCTGCCCCAACTTGACATTTCGCCCATTAGATTGTAAGCTCCTTTGAGCAGAGACTGTCTTTTTTTGTTAATTTGTACAGCGCTACGTAACCCTAGTAGCGCTCTAGAAATGTTAAGTAGTAGTAGTAGTAGCTACGAAATTAGTAAGTGGTCTTGAATGCAAAAATTATAGGGCCAGGCTTATGAACCTCAACATGTATATGCTGGAATAGAGGAGGGAGAGAGGAGACATGATAGAAACGTTTAAATATCTCAATGGCATTTATATACAGGAAAAGAGCCTTTTTCAAATGAAGGAGAGCTCTGGAATGAGGGGACATACGACAAAGTTGAGAGGGAATAGACTTAGGAGCAACCTGAGGAAGTATTATTTCACAGAAAGGGTGGTGAAGACGTGGAATGGCCTCCCGGTGGAGGTGGTGGAGTCGAGGACTGTTCCAGAGTTTTAAAAGGCATGGGATAAGTATGTGGGATTGCTTAGGAACAGGAAGAATTAGGGGTTACAGAGGATGGGCAGACTGGATGGGCCATATGACCTTTATCTGCCGTCATGTTTCTTTGTTTTCAAATACTCTAACTTTACTTAAATTAGTTAACCCTTGTTGTGTGTATATATTTTACTTGACCTAAGTACTGCATTGTGTGTTAATGGTTCATGGTGTTAATTCATTGGAATTATTGCTCCTTATGGCTGACTGTACTTTGTATTTGCTCCATTATTGGCACTAATTAAATTTAATTGAACTTTACATGTGTAAATTTAGGCATGGGATCCGCCCCTAAAATGTATGTGTGATTTGAAAAAGGAAGCATGGAAATGGGAGGGTTATGGGTAGAATAGGGGTGTTCCTAAAATTAACTCATGCTGTTATAGAATAATGGGGATACAAGCCTAATGTAGGCATGCACATTTGCACCATGTTTCAGTTGAAACAGAAACATAGAAACATGACAGCAGATAAGGGCCGTATGGCCCATCCACAGTAACCACTAACTACTCCTTTTCCTAAGAGATCCCATGTGTTGTCCCATACCTTCTTAAACTCTGACAAAGTTTTCGCCTCCATGGCCTCCACCAGGAAGCCGTTCCACGCATACACCAGCCTTTTCTATGAAAGTATATTTCCTCAGTTTCGTCTTAAGCCTATTTCCTCTTAACTTCATCCTATGCCCTCTCATTTCAGAGGTTTCCTTCATTGGAAAAAGGCTCACCTCCTGTACATTAACGCCACTGATGTATTTAAACGTCTCTATCATACCCCCCCTCTCCCTCCTCTCTCCCAGTGTATACATGTTGAGGTTCATGAACCTGTACCTATATGTTTTATGACTGAGACCACTGACCAATTTTGTACCCGCCCTCTGGACCAACTCCATTCTGTTTACATCTTTCCATAACTGCGGTCTCCAGAATTGCACACAATATTCTAAATGGGGCTTCACCAGAGACTTGAACAAGGGCTTGTTCCTGCTGGTCATCCCTCTCCTTATGCACCAGAGCATCCTTCTGACTTTGAGCATCACATTTCTACCTGTTTGGCCACCTTAAGGTCATCAGACACAATCACCTCCAAGTCCCATTCTTTTTTTGTACACAGAAGCCCTTCAGCCCTATACTGTACCTTTCCCTCAGGTTTTTGTGACCCAAGTACATGACCCTGCATTTCTTAGCATTAGTTGGTGCATTTCATAGCATTAGTTGGTGCAAATGGCTGTGCCTAAAGTTAGGCATGATCCCTGGGCATAAGTGCTAGTCTATAAACCATGTCTAAAATTAAGCATGGCTTATACAATAGCACTTTTATTTTTGGTGTGGATTGTTTTGGCACCATATATAGAATCTAGCCCAAAGCGTCCATAAAAGAAAGACCTTGAAGCAAGATTTTGCCCCACCTATCAAGAACCAGAAAGTAAGGAGTGTTGTCTCCCCATTTAAAGTTGTAGCTTTTAGAGAGGTCCAATAAGGTAGTCCCAAAGAGATTGCCTACAATTGTATTTTTGATTCTTTTGTCTTCTTAATTAAAACAATGGATTCTCTTGTTTTTGTACTATTTCACTATTTCTGTATCATTAAAATTAATGTTGTTTTAGAATAATACCCCAGTCAGTATATGAAGACTGTTTTTGAAAGACCGGATTAGTGATTCCCTTGGGCCTGCTCCCCTACCTCGGCAATGGAGAATCATGATCATTGACTGCATGCAATTTTTTCTTTATTTTGCAGCTTCTGAAGTGGCTGTTACCTGTTTCTTAGGGCTACACACACACACATACATACACACACACACACTTGGAACAAATTGAAAGATTCTGAATATTTCCATAGAAACATGGGAAAAAGGGAAATAAAGACCATAAAACCTACTAATCTACATATATCATTTCTTGTTGCAATACTCCAGAGTCTACCTGACCATTTCCTCACAATTAATGATTCTCTGTGGCAGTGCCTGCCCCATGTTCTATCCCTCTTGAATCCTAATACCATTTTTTACCTCCAGGATATTTCTTGAATGGCTGCTCCATGCACTAAGCAGCCTTTCTATGAAGACATATTTTATTTTGTTCCTCAGTTGATCCTCTTGAAGGATAAAAATGTGACCCTTTGTTCCAGATTTTCATTTTTGCTGAAAAATGATTTTCTCTGTGCATTATGCCATATGTCTCTATCCTTTCTCCTTTCTTCCTCCTCCACTTTATGGTACACATAGGGGTTCTTTAACTAAGGTGCGCTAACAGATTTTATGCACGCTACTGAATTAGTATGTGTTAAGTGCCATGCCATCCATAGGTATACAACGAGCAGCACAGCATTTAGCGCAAGCTAAATCCATTAGAACACCTTAGTAAAAGGATCCCATAGTTAGGTACTTAAGGCCCTTCTTTTAGCAGCATCCCCAGGTTTAAATGGCAGCCCTTAAACATATGTAGAGGCCCAGATGTTTAAATGTCATTTTAGAACAGGTAATTCAGATGCAGGGAAGATGAATACATCTAGATGGCAAGGTAGCATTGGGGGGAGGGGGGCATGAGGGAGCAGTCAGCATAAATCAACCAGGCAGAATCCTCTCTGATAAGCAGTTGCCTGATCTTCCTTCTTTTTGGAATATTAGATTGTATACATACTGCTCATCAATGTTTATCCAGTGCCTTTTGAAATATAATAGTGTTACCTCTATTACACAATTGCATTAGTTTTATGGGGGGGGGGGGGGGGGGGGTCTTAGATTTGTTTTTGTATTATTTTGATTTTGTTTTTTATGTACATTATATTTTATAACCCGTCTAGAAGCATGCTAACAAATGTTTTAAAAATAAATTGCTTTCAATATTGCCCCATGATTATCACTACGCCTTTTTTATTCTTAACATAATTTAAGGTGGACATGGTGATCTTACCAAGTTATAAGGATCCAGTTTCTTCCTCCTGGCAAGGTCAGTGATATTAATACCATTATAATTGATGCTTTCCATGCATCCTTTGAAATTCTTTCTGCTGTTTGAACTTGGCTTCCCAGAAGCAGGCATCCCACCAAAGGTCAGCTGTGAAGACGAAATACACAGTACCAGAAGATTATTAAGATACTTCACACATGACTGAAGGTGCTGTGCATATAGAACTGCACATTTATTAATATCCTAAGTCACTTGTAAATTGTTAGAAGACAAGCCTAACAACACTTGTTACTGTAAAATGTAAAGGGTCACTCGTTAATTTCTGTCTGTGATTTATAATTGCCTTGGCTTTTGTTCTCTGTTTATAGCATGCTATATATCTGAAACATTTACGGACCCTTTTACTCAGCTGTGGGTTTTACTGCGCAGTAGATATTAGCGTAGATCTGCATGTTATAACCATCTTGCATAATAAAAAAAATGCCACACTAGCTGATTAGCGTGGATTAGGGTTGGAATATAGGTGTGACAGATGTGGAGCAGAGGCATAGGTCAAGTTCATGTGCTAGATGTCATGATTGCTGATGGTGTGACTGGACTTTACCACCTCAAGAAGTGACTACCTTTATAATGAAAGATGACTTTTAGCAGTAGTTCTGTCAGGTGAGGTGTTGGGGGGGGGGGGGGGGGGGGGAGACCACTCCAGTCCCTTTCCAGTAGACTACCAGAGAATACTTGTTCCAGGGGGGTGAGGGTGGAGATGGGATTTGGAAAGGGGTGAACCGTATTGATGTGGATGTATGTTATTTTGACAGTTGGTGTAGCACTGAGGTAACCATACATAAGCTGGCAAGTAGCAGGGGTGCACTCACGCTGTCTGTTAGTGTATGTAATGCAGTTGCCATGCAGTAAGAGGCAACCCAACTAACTCCCGTGGTCGGTGGTGAGGCCGGATATTCAATGCTGGTCCGTTTCCGGTGATTGGCATTGAATATCTGGTTTATTTTTCACTGATTTAACCTTAACTGTCAAGCCAATATTCAGCGCTGGCCGTTAAGTTTATAGTGGCCAAAAATAAGCCTTCTGTTTGGGCAGCCCGATTTGGCTGCCAAATTTAGGGGTCCTTTTACTAAGGTGCACCGCAAAATGGCCTGGTATGTTGTAGACGTGTGTATTGCACGACCGGAGGTCCATTTTTCAGCGCATCTACAAAAAGGCCTCTTTTTTTTGGCCAAAAATGGATGTGCAGCAAAATGAAAATTGGTGCGCATCCATTTTGGACCTGAGACCTTACCGCCACCCAATCACTTAACAGTAAGGTCTCACAAGTTAACTGGGTGGTACTCATCAGCGTGCATACAATACTGATTACTGCCTGGTTAGCGCCGCGTGTAAAAAATGAAATTACCACCCAGGCCACATGGTAGCCGGGCAGTAGTTCCAAATTGGCATGTATTGGGCACACATAGGTGCCTAATCAGCTTAGTAAAAGGGCCCCTTAGCTGGCAATGTACTGAATATTCGCGAATAGCTGGTTAAGTGCTATTTAGGTGGCCAGGAGCTGAATATTGAAGGGTAACTGTTGGCACTGTGTGGAAAATGTAGGGCAGATGCTGAGCACACTCCATGCACTTACCGCATGAGATTACTATGGGAGGTCCTGCGGTAAGTTTGAGATTAGCGCACACTAAAAAATATTTTTTATTTTTATTACAGAGGAGGCATGTTGGGAGGTGGAGAGCGGGTGTGCTAACACTGATCAGTTAGCACACCACACACTCAGGGCTGGTCTTAGAAATTGCGGGGCCCTGTGCAGACCAGTTCAGTGAGGCCCCACACCTGCAAACACACCCTCCTGCGCCCGCCACCATAAGCCATAATTTATCAGAGTTTAAAAGAAGGTTTAGAGCTCTCGGAACCCCACCTCATCCCATACCTTGATGTGCATCCACCACGTTTCAGTAGAGAGTGGCAGACAGCAGCAGGCGATTTTCATATCCTGTCAGCTGCCGAACCCAGAGCCTCCTCGCTGCTGCATCCTGCCCTTGTGGAATCAGGAAGTGACATCAAAAGGGGGCAGGACGCAGCAGCGAGGAGGCTCTGGGCTTGGCAGCTGATGGGATATGAAAAATCGCTGCCACTGCCTGATGCCTGATGCTCTCTCCTGAAATGTGGATTCACATTAAGTAACGAAACAAGGAGGTGTTCCAAGACAGGAGGACAGACATGCCAGAGTGTGGGGCCCTGTGCAACTGCCCCTGTCACCCATGCCTAAGACTGGCCCTGCACACACTAAATGATTAGCACATGAGCCCTTACCACCTATAAAACAGGTGCCGGTAGGTGCTAGCATGCTAATGGCAACATTAGTGTGTGCACAACCAAATTTATGGGGTTCTCTTACAAATTGAAAACACACACTATATGTTATAGAGGAAAGCCTCAAGAGGCTCCCAGACATTTATGCTGTCTTACAGGAGCGGGACTTACTCATCATTGGCAAAAACCTCTATAGGATAGCTAAACTGCTTGCAAAACTCAGACTTTGATTAAATAGAAGAACTTAGCTTAGTTAAGCTGGTCTCTGTGTTCTTCCCAAGGCCCTTGCCTTTTTCCCCCTGAAGAATGGGGATTGGTTTAGACGTTGACAGCGGGTGACATCACAACTTTTTTATAAGAGCAGCCATTTTCCGGGTAGGGTGTCTCCTAAGCTTCTGTCAGCTTCACTGAACGGGTGTAAGCACATTTTGATACGAGTAAAGAATGCTAAAAATGGAATAGGAAGAACTGTGATTAATAGATCTGTGTTCCTGTTGTAGGTCCCTTTTGGCCTGTGATCCTGAAGCAGAAGCGAAACGCTGGCCACCATAGATCTTGGTTGGGGCCTTGGGAAGAACACGGAGACCAGCTTAACTAAGCTAAGTTCTTCTATTTAATCAAAGTCTGAGTTTTGCAAGCAGTTTAGCTATCCTGTAGAGGTTTTTGCCAATGATGAGTGAGTCCCGCTCCTGTAAGACAGCTTAAAAGTCTGGGAGCCTCTTGAGGCTTTTCCTCTATAACATATAATGTGTGTTTTCAATTTGTAAGAGAACCCCATAAATTTGGTTGTGCCTATTAGCAGTTCTAGGTATCTCAACCCGATTCACTGTTTAGTTCATCCCAACATTAGTGTGTGGCCTTTAATTTTTAAAAAATGGGAAATTAGTCATTTTACTTCTGTGGTAGAAAGTGGCCCTAGCACATGGGACAATGGCATGCTAAGGCCACATTCTCCCGTACCTTTGTAAAAGGACCCCTTATAACATTAAAGAAGAACCCAAAAAACATCTGTGCCAAAATGAAAGTGTATAATAGTTACCATACTAGGGTATGCCTGTTCAATAGCACAACAGATAATTCTACTGGATAATCTTGAAATCTAGAACAAAGTCCACTGGCATTTTTGTTTAAAACTTGATATAAGAGTATAATGTTTCTTTTTACCTCATAATCCAAGTCTAAATAATCAAATTCTCCATTAGTTTTAAAGTGTTGCATGTGTCTGTCAAGTGTCAGGTTAATATTTCGTCCATGACGCTCAATGATGACAGAATGCCAATGATGATCATCCAGGAGGCTGCCCGTAGTCACGGATGTGTGACCATAAATTGAACCATACTGATTGCTTCCTAAAAAGAGAAAGTAAGAGAAGCATTATCAGTCAGATACAACATTATTTATTTAAACATGTATAAAACAGGGGTGTAGCCAGAACTTGAATTTTGGAGGGCCTAGGAGTGGACTGGAGGAGAGGCAAGCATTTCCTCTCAGTCTCCCCCCACTCCACTGCCACTTCATCATACCTTTGCTGGTGGCAATACTGGTGAAGTAGCATTGCTACTGACCTGAATTAGGTGTTAATTAAGTTGTAAGGAAGTAGAATTGTTGCAAAGGTTTATAGGGCAGTCAGATTACTGGGTTAGCCTCAAAGGGTCTGTTTGAAGCAGTCCCCTTAGAAAAAAAAACTATATAGAGAGGAAAGGTCCCACTTAACTTTCTTTCTGAGAAGTTCTAAGAGAAGAGAACATTTTTCTGGGTAAATGCATACTATTATTGCTTTTGTAACTTAAAGATTGGGGTTTAAAAGACGAATTGTAGGTTATTGATAAAGATAGAATTTTTTTAAAAAAGCAAACTTTATTAAGTAGTCTTCATACCCTTTTCTCCATAGTTTTAAAAATTGAACTTTCTGCCACAGCATTAACAGATAGCATCTAGAAGGCACAGCAGGTCCTAGTTCAGTCTTCATTCCCACCCACCCCTAGCACAACTTTTCACTTATAGTCAATTATTCTAATTAGGATAACAAGAGGAGAGTTTTAATTAGAGTTTTAATTACATTTAGTTAGTTTCTGAGAAGCAAATACTAAATAAATTATACATTATACCATATAATCTTAAGGTTCTTTATATTAATCTAATATTTATTTATTTATTTATTTATTTGTTGCATTTGTATCCCACATTTTCCCACCTCTTTGCAGGCTCAATGTGGCTTACAATACACATTAATCTAATATCCATATTACCTTATGAAGTTTTAATAAAACAACTCTAATATTAAGTTACAGACAGCAGTCCAGCAGTAAGAGGGGTGCTATCCAGTCTTTTTCATTGAGTGTCACATGTATGATTTTCTCCCAGTTGGTGAGAGATTATATGTGTGTGCTTGATGGAAAAAGCTCCTAGCTCTCAAAGTTCAAGTCCGTTCTCTTAAGGCTACAGTAGCAGACTTAGAGAAGCTGAGGAAGATAGAGAGGTACATAGATTAGGCCTATAGGGACATTGTAGAAATGTCCCACCTTCAGTCTGGCAGCCCCTGTGCTGCCTTGGAGGAGGGAGGCCTCCTAAAAGGAGAGCATCACCCTGGTGAAGTTGGAAGTAATCCTGTAGCCAGGACCAGCCCACCAGGGGATGAAATATCCTCTCACGCTGAGGATGTGTCTCCAGGAGCTTCTGTCCAGGAGGTAAGGGTTAGGATAGCTGTTGTAGTTGAAGATTCAATTATTAGGCATATAGATAGCTGGGTGGCTGGTGGACGTGAGGATAGACTGTCACTTGTCTACCTGGTGCAAAGGTGATGGACCTCATGCATCACCTAGATAGGAGCCAGATGTCTTGGTACATGTGGGAACCAATGACATAGGAAAATGTGGGAGGGAGGTTCTGGAAGAAAAATTTAGACTCCTAGGTGGAAAGCTGAAATCCAGATCACCAGGGTGCCATTTTCAGAAATGCTTCCTTTTCCACACGTAGGACCCAAGAGACAGGCAGAGCTCCAAAGTCTAAATGTGTGGCTAAGATGCTGCTGCAGGGATGTGGGATTTAGATTTGTTAGCAACTGGGCAACTTTCTTGGGAAGAGGGAGCCTGTTCCTTAAGAATGGGCTCTACCTTAACCGAGATGGAACCAGGCTGCTGGCACTAACATTTTAAAAGGAGATAGAGCAGCTTTTAAACTAAACAAGGAGAGGGAAAGCTGACAGTCACCCAGGAGTACATACAGTGGTGTGCTGGAGCCGGCTTGCTCCGGCTCGCAAGATCCGGTTTTTAAATTTTGGCCGGACTTGCGAGCCGGTTGTTGGAAAGGGCGAGCCGGCTCTCCCTCCCTCCTCCCTCCGGATCCGGTCCCTCACCGATCCTACCTTGACTATCGAATTCTTTGGGGCAGGCAGTGTTGCCTGCCCGCTGCTATCGCTGACTCTCCCCCGCTGCCTGTTTGCGCTTTAAAAATGGCCAGCGAGACTTCCAGAGGCGGCCTCGCGAGACTTCTGTAAGTCTCGGTGGCCATTTTGAAGCGCGATCGGGCGGCGGAGGAAAGTCAGCGATGGCAGCGGGCAGGCAACACTGCCTGCCCCGAAGAATTTGATGGCCAAGGTAGGGTCGGTGAGGGACCGGATCGGGAGGGAGGGAGGAAGCAGGAGAATTTGCGGAACAAGTCGGGAGGGGGTGGCAGGGGAGAGAAGGGAGCTGCTGGTGCATACAGGGCAGGGGAGAGGAGAGGAGGGTCACTGCTGGACATGGGTGGATGGAGGGCAGGAGAGAGAAGGGTCGCTGGCCATGGGTGGATGGAGGGCAGGGGAGAGAAGGGTCGCTGGCCATGGGTGCATGCAGGGCAGGGGAGAGGAGGGTCACTGCTGGACATGGGTGGATTGAGGGCAGGGGAGAGAAGGGTCACTGGCCATGGGTGGATGGAGGGCAGGGGGAGAGGAGGGGAGAGAGAATACATGCTGGACATGGATGGAGAGGAGGGAAGAGTGAGGAAGGAGATAAGATAAGGGAAAAGGAAGAGAGGAGAAAAACTGCACATGGATGAAGAAAATAGGCAGAAGCTGAGGACCAGAAATGAAGAAGAAAAGAGAAAAGAAAAGAAAAGAAATAAATGGAAAGGAAGCCCTGGAAATGGAGTTAAGAGGACAGATAGCAGCAGAATCGGATACTGGGCCAGCATGATCAGAAAAACAGTCACCAGACAACAAAGGTAGAAAAATCATTTTATTTTCATTATAGTGTTTGGAATATGTTCCCTTTCAGAATCAGGTGCTCAACATTAAAAGTTTATATTTATTTACTTATTTATGGCATTTTATCCCACATTAAACATGAATTAGATTGGAACCTGGGATCATTTAATTTTTTTTTCCTGGAGAGAGTAATGCATTGCTCCCCCACCCACTGGCTATAGCTAGCTCTGCAATTTTGGGGGGCGCAGAGGTGGATGGGGGGGCGCAGAGGTGGATGGGGGGGCGCAGAGGTGGATGGGGGGGGCGCAGAGGTGGACGGGGGGGGGGGGGCACCGAGGTGGACCGGGGAGAGAGCCTGTTGTTAAAAATTTACCAGCACATCACCAAGTACATGGTTCACTGTGGAGTATCCTTGAAGGATAATATTGAAACAGGATCTTTAGTGAATCCTGATAGAAAGGTTTCAATAATGGTGAAAGAAAGCCAGGAATTTTTAATGGAAGAATAGAGTAAAGGATGCAAATTATCCCCTTTAACTCCAAAGCAGCCTATAGTTGCAAGGAAAAAAAAAGACAATTTGAAGTGTCTAAATACATATGCTAGAAGCCTTAAAAATAAGATAGGATAATTGGAGTACATAGCACTAAATGAAGTGGTAGATATTACAGAGACCTGGTGTAAGGAGGACAATCAATAGGACACTGTATTAGCAGGGTTTAAATTATATCTCAATGACAGAGTGGATCAAATTGGAGGGGGGGTTGCACTACATGTTAAAGAGGGATTTGAGTCAAACAAAACAAACATTCTACATGAAACAGATTGCAGTGTGGAATCTTTATGGATAGAAATTCCAGGTATGAAGCAGAGGAATACACTGGTAGGGCTGTACTACCGTCCACCAGGACAGAACAAACAGACAGGCAAAAATACATTTACAGAAATTAGGAAAGCTGGCAAATTGGGCAACAATATAATAATGGGTGATTTCAATCAACCTAATATTGACTGAATAAATGTTACACCAGGGAGTGATAGCAGGGGCGGACTGATAATGATCTGGGACCTCAAGCAATAAGGATCATAGACCTCTAACCACCTATAAAAAGTGATTAAATTAGATGGGAGAGTAGAATTCCGACTGCTGTGGGCCCTTGGGCAGTGCCCTATTGTTCCAAAGATCAGCCTACACCTGCGAGGGAGATAACATTTCTAGATGTAATAAATGATGCTTCTTGGAGCAACTGGTCAAGGAACCAATGAGAGAGGATCTATTTTGGATCTAATCCTTTGTGGAATGTGGGACATTGTATGAGAGGTTACAGAGTTGGATCCGCTGGGAAAAAGTGATCATAACATGATCAAATTTGAGCTGATATCTTGAGTGAAGTCACTAAGGAAACTTATTTTTGAAAGGGTGACTATGACAAAATGAGGAAAATGAATAAAAAAAAGATAAAAGGATCAGCCACAAAGGTTAGGACTTTAAATCAGGCATTGACGTTGTTTAAAAGTATCATCATGGAAGCCCAGAGTAGATGTATTCTACGTATTTACAAAGATGGAAAAAAGAGCAAACTACAGTCAGTGTGGTTAAAAGGTGACATGAAAGAGGCTATTAGAGTAAAAAGAATATCATTCAAAAAAATAGAAAAAGGATCCAGATGAAGAAAATAAGAATCAACATAAGCACTGTCAAGGCAGATACAAAGCATTGATAAAGAAGGCTAAACAAGAATATATATTTTTTAAAAACTTTCCACGGAGACAAAAACCTGCAAGGGAATCTGTGCGACAGTTAGATCAGGAAGGAGCACAAGGAGCACTCAGGGAACATAAGGCCATTGTGGAGAGATTGAATGAATTCTTTGTTTCAGTCTTTAAAGAAAAAGATGAAAGAGATCTACCTATACCAGAAATGGTTTTCAGAGGTGATGATGTGGAAGAACTGAAAGAAATATCAGTGAACCTGGAAGACATACTGAGCCAAATTGAAAAGTTAAAGAGGATAAATCACCTGAACCAGATGGTATACACCCCAGGGTATTGAAAGAACTCAAACATGAAATTGCTGATCTTCTGCTAATGATCTATAACCTTTCATTAAAATCATCCGTAGTAACTGAAGACTGAAGGGTGGCCAATGTGATACTGATTTTTAAAGGGTTCCAGGGGTAATCTGTGTAATTACAGACCAGTAAACCTAACTTCAGTGCCAGTCAAAATAGTAGAAACTATTATAGAAGAAAATTATGGCACAAATAGACAAACATTTTTTAATGGAACAGCCAAGGGAGGTCTTGCCTCACCAATTTGCTTCATTTCTTTGAAGGTGTGCATAAACAAACAAATTACAGACCAGTTAGCCTGACTTCAGGGCCAGGCAAAATAGTGGAAACTATTATAAATAAAATAAATAAACATAAATTGCAATCAGATTTCAGACCATGCTAAAGCACTGAGACTGTCCTTTTCAGCCTCAGCTGCCAGCATTTCCGAACACGTTTAATTGATTTGTATGAATTTAGCATGTGCAAACGGCTGGAATCGGTATCTGAAGCACCTACCCGACTTCCTGCTGCTCAGTGTCACAATTGTGGAAGGGGTCTGAACCCAAAGTTGGGGGCACAGGCCCCTGAGGCCTTCCTCTGGCTACATCACAGGTATTAAAGCCACTATTAATTGCAGGTGATCATAGGAGTCATAATTCTTTCTACAAAATTGATTACTTAGCATCATACTTAAAATTACATTTCTTGAACCAATGTATCTATAAATTTATCTAGGTTAATATTCAAATACCCCAGTCAGTGTTTGTTTTAAACAACAGCATTTAAGTTGTCCACATATATTGTGTGCCACTATCTGCAGAAGTGGTAGTGCACACAAAATATGTTTATTCAACCATGACTTCATTCCTATCTTTATCCACATGGAGGGGCATAATTGAACAAAAACGTCTATCTCCATGGGCGTTTATCTCCGAGAACGGGTCCGTGAAGGGGCGGACCGAACCGTATTTTCGAAAAAAATAGACGTCCATGTTTTATTCGACAATTTGTGAGCTGGGCTTTTTTGTTTTTCAGTGATAATGGAAAATGAAAGCGCCCAGCTCAAAAACGAATAAATCCAAGGCATTTGTTTGTGGGAGGGGCCAGGATTCGTAGTGCATTGGTCCCCCTCACATGCCAGGACACCAACCGGGCACCCTAGGGGGCACTTTTACAAAAACAAAAAAAAAAGGTAAAAGAGCTCCCAGTTGCATAGCACCCTTCCCTTGTGTGTAGAGCTCCCCAAATCCCCCTCAAAACCCACTGCCCACAAGTCTACACCATTATTATAGCCCTAAGGGGTGAAGGGGGGCACCTACATGTGGGTACAGTGGGTTTGGGGGGTTGGACGACTAATAAGCATTAAGCAGCACAATTGTAACAGGTAGGGGGGGATGGGCCTGGATCCACCTGCCTGAAGTCCACTGCACCCCCTAACAACTGCTCCAGGGACCTGCATACTGCTGCCAGGGAGGTGGGTATGACATTTGAGGGTGAAAATAAAAAGTTGTGAAACATCATTTTTTGTGGTGGGAGGGGGTTAGTGACCACTGGGGGAGTCAGGGGAGGTCATCCCCGATTCCCTCTGGGGGTAATCTGGTCATTTAGGGCACTTTTTGGGACCTTATTCGTGAAAAAACAGGGTCCAGGAAAAGTGCCCTAAATTCTAGCTACAAACGCATACTTTTTTTCCATTATCGGCGAAAGGCGCCCATCTCTGTTCGGGTGATAACCACGCCCCAGTCCCGCCTTCACCATGCCTCCGACATGCCCCCGTCAACTTTGTACGCTTCCGCGATGGAGTGCAGTTGAAAACGTCCAAAATCGCCTTTCCATTATACTGATTTATTCGGTTTTGTGAGATAAACGTCTATCTCCCGATTTGGGTCGAAATCTAGGCGTTTTTCTCTTTCAATTATAAGGTAGATAGTGATATAAAGCCACTAGCCAGACAACTATCTTTAGAATTAGGCCTTATACCAGTGCTCCACCCTTGCTTTGTCCTATACTGTACAGATAATGCAGAGATAGTCTACAGGGATTTTCATCTGCTCTATCTCGGTAGCACCCCAGAAAATTCGTGGATAGGGCAATTTTCTGGATAGTGGCTGCTGCCTGAATAAGGGCTTTTGAATATCTGGACCATCATATTCTGAGCTGGGCATAATGTTATACTACCTTATTTAAGAACATTTAAAGGGCAGTTCTATAACTGGGTGCCTGTATCCATTGTGTTTGTAAATTTACAGAATACTAGCACTGTCACGGGTAAGTGTTCACTTATGCACATAAGTGCTAGTAGGGCACCTAAGTGCTATTCTATAAGTGGCATAGTGTGTAAATGAAAGGGCGCACACATAGGAGAAGGACGTAGGCATGTCGCTTATGGCAAGATGTTTGGGATTATGATTTCACAAAATTTCAAGGCAAAACTTGGCCTACCTGCATTAAGTTTTTGCTGTTCGCCTACCTGTGATGAAGGCATATGCTATGGGGTTGCTCTTGTCTTCCCTAGGCCTCCCTGGTCTGCCTGTACTCAGAGGGCCTGATATTCAGCCCACAATGGTTTGATGCTGGTAAGCCACTTCAAGCTACAGGCTGAACTAATCCTGGATATTCAATACTGGGGCATGAATGGCTCCCAGCACTGAATATCTGGGAATGACTGCCAATGCAGAAGTTAACTGTGCACCAGCCAATATTCAGACCAATGCTCAGTTAACTCGCTGCATAAAGTTTGGCCAGCTGTTTTGCTGTCCTAACTTTATGTGATTACTTAGCTGGTTAACAGACTGAAAATTGTTGCTAGCTGGCTAAGTTTCCACTCTGCCTTAGCTCTGTCCCTTGACCACCCACAAACTAGCAGTTGAGAGGGGATATTCTGCAGCACTATCCAGTTAAGTGCACTGAATATCCCCAGATAGCCCCAGGCAATCAATTTAAATGTCCAGTAGCCTTTGCTGGCCATTTAAATTGCTTTGAACATCAACCCCAGAAATTTTATCAAACTACCTGAACCACGCCTTCCCTGCTCTGTACTGCTGTATTTATCTTTTGCCTATTGCTGTTTAATTGTTATTTCCTATCTTATTCTCAATTTGTATAATTGCTTTATTGCACTGTAGCCTTACTACAGATTTATGTAAGCCACTTTCAGCCTGCAATCAGCGGGAAAATGTGGGATATAAATGTAATAATAAATAAATAAGAATAGCCATGCTGAGTCAGATCAATAGTCCATCTAGACCAATATCCTGCTTCCAACAGTGGCCAATCCAGGTCACATGTAGTTGGCAGAAACCCAATTAGTAGTACCATTCCATGCTACCAATCCGGGGCAAGCAGTGGCTTCCCCCATGTCCACCATGTTCTTGTCCTTTACTAAATTTAGATGAGCAGATGATATCTGTTCTATATTACTCTACGCTTTTTCCAAATGCAAATCTTACTAAAGCATTTTAGTCACCTGGAAGTGAACTCTGTTATACATGTCTATCATAAGCAATGACAAAGAAGAAACTGTCTGCTCTACTGATATTATAATGTTCTAGACGCAATGTCTAGATTAATACCTACTGAACATATCAACAAGAATCTAGGTCTAAGCTCCAGTATTGGTGAGGCTAAGTTGGGACAAAATCCCAGAGCTGTGTCTACTGGAGTCCTTACTAAAGCTGCACTGACCCTAAAGAATTCCACCTATACACGCTCCTCCTTTCTGTGACCTGCTTCAGCTTCCTCATGAAATACATTTTTCAGTATCAACTGAAAAATGTATTTCATGTCCAATCTATTTGGAGCTCATTTTAGATAGGAAGTAGAAAATGGATTTGTATTTTAGAACAGAATCTGCTGACATAGAGCCTGTTTTAAAATACAGATACACCCAAATATAATCTTTAGATAATCTTAAACTCCTAATGTGGAACCTTGTATTACGTATCTATAGTTTGAGTTCCTCTTTCCCACATGCATCACTTTGTACTTGTTCACATTAAACGTCATCAGTCATTGGGATGTCCAGGAGCTCATTTTCAAAAGAGAAAAACGTCCAAAAAGTGGCATAAATCTGCATTTGTAATAAAACTACACTAATCCTCTTCAACAAGAGAATTAGTGTATTATTTCTGATTATCCTCTCAAGCTCATATATAGATTTGATAAATCTGCATTTGGACATTTTTTTCTCACAAAAATGTCCAAATTGGTTTGTTAGACGTTTTTCTATATAGTCCGTCAGAAGTATGTTCAAATCACAAGGGGGCATGTCAGGGATGTGTTAAAGGTGAGATCTGGGTATGCCTAACACTTGGACGTTTTTCAGCCTTAATGGAACAAAACAAAACCGTCCGGGACTAAAACTAAGATGTTTTGAGCTAGACCTGCTTTTATAACGAATAAGGAACAAAAGGGTGTCCTAAATGACCAGTTGACCACTGGAAGGAATTAGGGGTGACCCCCCAAATGCCCCCCAGTGGTCACTGACCCCCTCCTACCCCCCCCCCAATCAATGTGAATACAAATATGATTTAGCAAACTCTATGACTGCCTCAGATGTTAGAGCCAGGTCTACTAGAGCAGTATGCAGGTCAATGGAGTAGTGTAGTGGTCAGTGCAGTGCACCATGGAGTGGGGGACTCTGGTCCCTATCTCCCTCTACCTGTCACATTTGTGGTGGAAACTATGCACCATCCAAAACTCACCAGAAACCCACTGTACACACATATAGGTGCCCCCTTCACCCATAAGGGCTATTGTGTACAGCTGTGGGCAGTGGATTTTGTGTGTGTGTGTGGGGGGGGGGGGGGGTGGCTGGAGGGCTCAGCAGGCAAAATAAGGGAGCAACAGTGAGATTTTTAAAAAATCTTTTTAAAATTTATTGTGATTATACAAACTATTCTTACAAGTCAAATACTTGAACAAGAAAAACAGAAAAGTAAATTATATAAGCCAACATACTTCACAAAAGGAAAAAAAAAAAAAAAATATATATATATATATATAATTCCTCTTTAGACCACCTATGGAGGGATGCATACATGAAAAAAACTCAGGAGACAAGTTTAAAGAAATAACTTCAAAAATGCTTAACATGTTATATCCCCACCCTAGCCATTACATAATCTCAACTATTGGATATTACCTGTAGTCACCTTTTTTAAATCTATAAAGGCATGTAATTGTTCTGGAAGAAAAAATACATATTTTAACCCAATATATTTAACTACACATTTACATGGATAGTTGAGATAGAAAGATGCCCCTATTGCCAATGTTTTTGTTCTTAGAGCCAAAAAAGTCTTCCTCCTATCTTGTGTTTGTTTTGTAACATCAGGAAATATCCACATTTTTTTACCATAGCACAAAGTTTGTAGATTTCAAAGGGATAAACGCTTCACTGCTTCCAAGTCTTGCTCGAATACAAATGAGACCAATAAAGTCACTCTTTCAGAATCTTCAGACAATGATGCTTCTAATAATTCAGATATATTCAATAAATCTTTCTTACTTTCTTGATGAATCATTTCCAAGGGTTCCTCTGAGACTCTTTTATTTGGTATATAATATATCCGATTTATCGGAGGAATAGTTTCTGGGGTAAATTTCAAAATTTCAAGCAAATATTTCTTGAACGCTTCCAAAGGGGTAACACCCGGGGATTTTGGAAAGTTCAAAAGCAAAGATTTAATCTGCGATTGTAATTTTCAATCTGCTCAACATTTCAATGCAATATCATTTTGTCTTTTATCATTGTAGCTGCAAAGTCTTGTAACTTCTTAACATCTTCTTTAATTGTAATCACTTAAGTATTAAATTCTGTCTTAATGCCTTCTAAGGAATTAGATAGAATATCAACAGTACTCACTAAAGCTGAAACTTCAGCCATAGATTTGGCCACTATAGTATCCAATTGTTGGAGAGCTTCCCATATGCTCTCCAATGTTGCCGTTTCTGGCTTTTTTGTTGATGCTACTTGTTCAGTTGAGACACAAACAGGCCTCAAACCTCCATCGGGATTCGCCTTCTCAGTGCCTCGATCCAGAGGCCTACCTTCAATGCATTCTGATTTGGGAGCCCTCCGTTGAAACAAGCGACCTTCTGGGAGAGGCGGTGGGTTGAGAACCGGGGGGAGAGAGAGTGACATCTAGCCCCAAGTCTCCAGGTTCTCCTCCTCCTAGAGCAACAGCAGGGCTCCTCCTGGTGTTTTGGGCGGGGGTTCTCGTGGCAAACCTTTCAATTGATTGCTGCTGTGGAGAGGAGGTTCTGGCCATCGAGGAACCAGCCTTAACCGTCCCTTTGCGTTTAGTATGAGGCATCAGGATTGAGGACAAACTGGTAATCCAGAGCAACCAGCAAAAGAGCTCAGCCACGATTAGGGTTACCATATGGCTCCAGAAAAAGTAGGACGGATTGAGCCAGCCGGGTTTTACTTCCATTGCTTTCAATGGAAATCAATTGCTTTCAATGGAAGTAATTGAGCCAGCCGGGTTTTACTTCCATTGCTTTCAATGGAAAGCAATGGAAGTAAAACCCGGCTGGCTCAATCCGTCCTCCTTTTTCTGGAGCCATATGGTAACCCTAGCCACGATCAGCAGCGTGCAGCCATCTTGACACCTCTCCCCAGTGAGATGTTTTTGAAGTCCACTAGGGTGCCCCATTTATCTCCTGGGATGTCTGGGAGACCAGTCTACTAAAAATGCTGGCCCCTCCTACATCCCAATGGCTTGATTTTTTGCGTTTTTCACTTGGATGTTTTTTGTTTGTTTTTGTTTAAATGGACCAAAAAACAAAATGTCCAAAGCACATACCTTGTTAGAAACAGTATTTTTTAAAACAAAAGATAGATGTTTTTCTTTTTGGAAAATGAACTTTCTTATTCAGATTTTGGACGCTTTTTTGCAAAACGTCTAAAGTCGGACCTAGACGTCATATTGAAAATGCCCCTCCCAGTTTTCCATTTAGCCTCTCAGGCCAGAATCTGATAGGCTAAATGACACAACACCTCCCAAAGGGTATTCAATGCCAGTCACCGTAAATGGCCCGGCATTGAATATCCGGGCTCAGCACCATCTGTGTGAGATAGCCAAGCTAACTCCAGTGGTCTGAATATCGGGCCCAATAACTAGTTGCACCACTTTTAGCAGCAATAATTGCAACCAAACACTTCCAATAATTTGATATCAGTTTCTCACATTGCTGATGAGGAATCTTAGCCCACTCTACATTGCAGAACTATTTTAATTCAGACATAAGTACATAAGTATTGCCATACTGGGAAGGACCAAAGGTCCATCGAGCCCAGCATCCTTTTCCAACAGTGGCCAATCCAGATCACAAATACCCGGCAAGATCCCAAAAAAATACAAAACATTTTATACTGCTTATCCCAGAAATAGTGGATTTTCCCCAAGTCCATTTAATAACGGTCTATGGACTTTTCCTTTAGGAAGTCGTCCAAACCTTTTTAAATCTCCGCTAAGCTAACCGCCTTTACCACATTCTCTGGCAACGAATTCCAAAGTTTAATTACAGGTTGAGTGAAGAAACATTTTCTCCGATTCGTTTTAAATTTACTACATTGTAGCTTCATCGCATGCCCGCTAGTCCTAGTATTAGTGGATTTTTTTTTAAGAACTGCTAATTTTAGGTCCAGCCACAGCATTTCTGTAGGGTTCAAGCCAGGACTTTGATTAAGTCATTCCAAAACTTTAATTTTGTTGTTCTTCAGCCATTCAGATGTAGACTTGCTTTTGAGTTTTGGATCATTGTCTTGCTGCATAACCCAATTACACTTTAACTTCAGCTCATGGACAGATGATCAGACATTTTCCTTAAGAATTCTCTGGTAAAATGCAGAATTCATGGTTGCTTCAATAATGACAAGTTTTCCAGATCCTGAGGCAGCAAAAGTATCCCCACACCATCACACTGCCACCACCTTGTTTGACTGTTGGTATGGTGCTCTTAGTTTGGAATGCTGTATTTGCTTTACACCAGATATAATGGAACCCGTGTTGTCCAAAGAATTCTACTTTTGGTGCATCTGACCATAGAACATAGAAGTTATTGCAATTTGTATTATATTATGTATATTATTATGTTTTATTCACTTTATTGTTTGTTTATAAGCCACATTGAACTTGAGTCTGTTTTGGGCTAATGTGGGGTATAAATGTCATGAATAAATAAATAAATAATCATATTCCCAAAAGCTCAGGGATCATCCAGGTATGTTTTTGCAAATGTGAGATGAGCTTTGATGTTACTCCTGGATAGCAGCAGTTTCTGCCTTGCTATTCTTCAGGGCCGCTGAGAAACTAGGCCAGGCCCAGGACAAGGCCGCCCCCGGGGTCCCCCCCACCCGAGGTCACCGGGCCCCCCCTCTACCCGCCACCAGGTCCTATCTCCACCCCTGGGCCCTCTGCACTGACCTTAAGCGCCTCACCTTCGAAAGCGCAGCACCAAGCAGCGGCAGACCACTCCTTCCTTCCGTGTCCCACCCTCGCAGAAGTTACATCAAGTGAGGGCGGGACACGGAAGGAAGGAGTGGTCTGCTGCTGCTTGATGCTTTCGAAGGTGAGGTGCTTAAGTTCAATGCCAGGGAGCAATGGAGGGTGGGCGGGCCGGACTGTGGTGGCGGCGCCGGGCCCCCCCCCCTCCCGGAGGCCCCGGCCCAGGGAATTTTGTCCCCCCTGTCCCCCCCTCTCGGCAGCCCTGTTACTCTTCCATTAATCCCATTTTTACCCAGTTTTCTTGAGGAGGAACTATGAACACTAACCTTAGATGAGGACAGAGAGGCCTACAGTTCTTTGGATGTTCTACTGGAATGTTTTGTGACTTCCTGGATGAGTTGTTGCTGTGCCTTTGACAGGCCGGCCACTCCTGGGATTCACCAGCATTCCTAGCCGTCTGCATTTGAAGAAATAATGGCTCTCACTGTGGTTCAGTGAAGTCCCAGAGCATTCAAATTAGATTTGTAACCCTTTTCAGAGTGATATATTTCGGGGTTCAGTGCCATCATTTTGACAACCAGAGTCAACAGGGCAGGAATGGAAAGGGGAGTGAAGAAATGTGTGGGGAAGGGGTGGAGTTTGGTTTATAGGCAGGGCTTCCACGTTGGGGTAGAATTTTGGATCTTGGATTGGAGGGGAAGTTTGAGGATCAGAGAGAAGCCTGTTTTGGGGATTGGAGTATGATTTGGGGATCGAGGAAGTTGAGGATCAGATGGGGGCCTGTTTTGAGTATCGGGAGGGTTGAGGATCTGAGGGGGGCCTTCTTTGGGAATAGAGGATAGGTTTAAGATTGGACAGGGGCCTGCTTTAAGGATTGGGGTGGCCTTCATTGGGAATCAGGAGGGGTGTTGAGGATCAGAGAGGGGACCTGCATCAGGGATTGCAGGATCTGGAAAGGGGAGGGACATCAGAGTGGCAACCAGAAAGTTATGCAGGTGCCAGCTGCTATTCAGTTCTGGCACCCACATAGCTAAATGACCAAAGTTAGGACTGCTATATATGTGGTCCTATTTGGTTCCATAGCTCCTGGATCCTCCCTGACTCCATCTTCTGCAGAATGCTCTTCTCCTGTCCACTTTTGAATTGGCTAGTCAGAGATAATATTCAGTGGCACTGACCAATTAAGTGCTGCCAATTATCGGTGGCTGACCCACTGAGCACAATTTAAGTGGGCAGGAGCCTCTTCTACCTGCTTAAATTGCTTTGAATATCAACTGAAAAATATATTTCATGGCCAATATGTATTTTAGAACAGAATCTGCTGACATAGAGCCTGTTTTAAAATACAGATACACCCAAATATGATCCTTAGATAATCTTACGCTTCTAATGTGGAACCTTGCATTATGTATCTATAGTTCGAGTTCCTCTTTCCCACACACGTCACTTTGCACTTGCTCACATTAAACACCATTAGCCATCTGGACGCCTAGTGTCCCAGTCTCGTAAGGTCCTCTTGTAATTTTAACAACTTTGAATAAATTTGTGTCATCAGCAAATTGAATTATCTCACTAGTTATTCCCATCTCTAGATCATTTATAAATATTTTAAAAATATGTTCTGGGAGGGCTCACATATTTTGACTGAAATAAAAGAGTTAAAGTGGGACTTGAACCTGGGTCCCATTGTTCACTGGCCGCTGCACTGACCATTAGGCTATTCCATCTACTTGACTGCTGCTTTCTTTTCTTTTTAGGATTTTTTTTTATTATAAATCCAAACAACAGAACAGGCAAATATCAGAAATCAATCAATAAGAAATAAAAAAATTATATCCAAAGGTAAAAAAATGAAAGGATCTTGAAGACCACATCACGGGGAAGAAGGCCTGAGATATTTAAACAAAATGAAATTACCACAAGAGCAGGAATTCCATTTTGGCACATGTAGACGCTTGTGCGGCCTAGTAAAAGGGCCCCTCAGTGTCCCAATGAGTTACTCTGTTCCGCCAAGGAAGTTGAGGAGATTGTAAGCCCTTTGAGCAGGGACTGTCTTTTTTTGTTTATGGTGTACAGTGCTGCGTATGCCTTTTAGCGCTATAGAAATGATAAATAGTAGTAGTAGTAGAGGAAATATTTCTTTTCCCTTGCATATTAATTAAGCATTTACAAGGAAATCTTAGAAAAAAAGGTCCCCCTGGCTTTATAGTACAGAAGACTTCATATCTAGAAAAGCCTTCCTAGATATCTAGGTTACTCTGGAAACGTTTGTAAAGCTTTACCACAAAAGAGGAACTCTTATTTTTTAAAATACAGCTTTAAACCCATATTCTTAGCTTTCTCATCCAGGAGAGTTACTAAAACAGTTGCACTTGTTGAAATATTATTAGTAGTCTTCCAAATTGCAGTTAAATCTGCACTAGCAGAAGGGACTAATTCCTCAATTTCCCCTTCTTGCCAATTTCAATGGATTCTTTTTGAAGGAACATTGTAACATTTAACCAGCTTGCTGCTTTCTTAGGAATGGCCTTACTATCTAGAGCTGTCATAGAGCCTGGTATCTACTGTTCTATCTTTGGGGGGGAGGGGGGGGGGGCGGAGGGGGTCATGTCTTCATCCCTCTAGTGATTAGCTGGTCAGTTAGGGCACCTTTTTCACAAAATAAATGGCCAGGTTTTAAGCTCTTCCAAGTCCAGCCCAAAAGGTGCCTCCAACACGTTCCTTTGCTATTTGGACACACTCAGTGAAAAACGTCTCAACTCTGCCTTCTCAAAATAATCTCAATTTAGATGTTTTGGTGGGAAAAATGTCCATCTGCCACATTTGACACATTTTTCTCTTTTGAAAATGAATGCCTTAGACTTATACATTCCACTGAAAACAGGGTAGAAGCCTAGCTTTTTAAAATATCAGGCCTGAAGTATTTTAGATCAGAGTGCAATTAATTATGCACTGAAGAAGGTCATATCTCTTCTGACTGATGCAAAACCACACTTCCAGTAAGTCTTTCTTTACTGTAGAGCTAATAAACTTGTTCATGCATCTATTTTTGGTAGAATGAAGGCCTCTGGAATATGACAGATGCATGAGTGGTGTTTTCAGCTGCTTCCACTATTTTGCTATATTTTGTTTGATCCATTTATTTCATTTGCACTTTATATTCAGTAGCTCTGATTCGCAAAACCTGATTTGTTATGCTTTGGGAAGCTAATTAAAAAGAGTGTGCATTTTACTTTTTACGAAAATATTTAGGAGAGTAACCATATCTTCCAATCTGAATGCTGGCTAAGAGTTAGAATCATACAATCTATACCATAGGTCAGGGCTTTTCAGTTCTGGTCCTTGAGGGCCAGAAATTGGGCTGGTTTTATGCAGAATGGTCTTCACCTATGTCAAAAGATAAACACTTTTTGTGGACGTCCTGCAGCCCAAACAAATTAGTCACCTTCAAGGACTGGAGCAGAAAGGTCCTACAGCACTGCATGAAATGTTCCTTCTAAGCTGTGCAGGAGTCCTCCACTTACATTGCTGCCAGTGGGGGTGCTGTTTTAATATCACATTTGCACTAGAAAGGGAAGGCAAGTTCTGCAGGACTCCAGCATTAACCCCCACTGGCAGGAAAGCAGTTGGAAGACTCTCACATAGTTTAGAGAGAACATTGACTGCATGCCCAGGTATAATTTTCCAGGTTGGTTATACAAGACCACACAAGTTGTTTTTAGAAAGTAGTTCGGCTTGGACAAAAGAAGTTTGAGAAACTAGGTTACATTTTATTGTTATTGCTATACAGTGAAAGTTGCTACAAACATTTCTCCAATGAAAAATAGGAAAAAAAAAAAAAAACCTCAGTGCATGTTGTGCTCACTGACTTGGGGGGGGGGGGGGGGAAGTTTTAGAAATCAATAAATGCAATCACTAAATACCTAAGTTTAAATGAAGAACCAGCTTTGCTTTTTTCAGTTCCAGGGTGATATAGTCGCCTTGCTGTCCTTCTCCATGGAAGATTACACCTTCGCTTTCCGAGCTTTTAAATTTCAGTGCAATGATATCTTTCAAAGTTTTCATCTTCTTGTTCCTGAATCTGTATGATAGCCCACCATGGCCATCAAAATTGATAACATCGGCCCCTAGAGGGAAATAAAGAACAACACTGCTGAGTTATGCTGTACTTTGAATAACAGAGAACGAACGCACATAGTACGTAATGTACTCAAGTGGCAGCTATAACTTCCAGGACCATTAAATACTTCAAGTGACGCTAAGCACCTCTAGCTAAAATAGCATCTAATAATACACAAACAAATAGAGTATGCTTATTTTTCTAAAGTACAGTCTGTGCTTTAAAACTTGTACAACAGGATTTGAAGTATAACATCACCATATGGATAAGAAAATATGAACTTGGATTAGGATTTTAGATTCAATTACCTTTCCAGTTCCAAGCTTCAAATTACAAATTCAGGTGTAGTGCTGTTGGTAGAACCGGGCCCAGGAGGGTTTACAAACTAAGACAAGGATGTCAAACTGCAATCCTGGAGGGCCACAAACCTGGCTTTCAGGATATCCCTACATAATATTCAGACCTCCACTGTAAGGAAATATATCTCAACATAAGAAAATAAGAAAAGCCATACCTGGTCAGACCAATGGTCCACCTGCTCAGGGGTGGCTCGAGACAATCTGCTGCCTGAGGTGAGGTATGAGCTAGTGCCCCCCCCCCCAAAGCATCCAAAATTATCAGTGGGGCCAGGGCTGCCTCAATCATTAGGCAAGACTGGACAGCTGCCTAGGGCAGCAGATTCTTAGAGGGTAGCAGCTGCAGTCAAAGCAAAAGAATAGATCCTAACCATCAGGCAAACTCAAAGAACCATGTTTCTATCAGCACATACTTTAACCTGCTTTTCTCCAAAAACACAAAAGAGATGCAAGATGCTCAAACAACAAGAAGCAAAAGAAAGAAAGAAAGTGAGCAAAAGAAAAGCACAGTTTAACGCAACATAATAACATTAGTTATACTGGAGCTGATATTCTAGGCAAGTGCTGCTAACCGGATAAGCACCAATGACAGGGATATTCAGAAGTCCAGAAAGAGTAGGGAACAAAGAATGGCTCTTCAAAGACACACCATGGAACCACTAGTTTATAAAATAGTCTTTATTTGTAGTTGACACACTTGAAGACTAGTTTATAAAGTACAGCAATTCATTTCTGCTGTATATCAACCAGTAGTAATAAAAAAATATCATGTGCATTCTTATAATATACCATTGAAATCCACAAAACAAAAGGCACAAGTTCCACATGCCATCTTTTTCTTTTGATCTAGGCACAGGGAAAAAAAAAAAGATTTTAAATGCTCCCAGGTTTCAACCTAATTCATGTTTGATGTGGGATATAAATGTCATAAACTCTAAGGGCCCTGTTTACTAAGGCATTCTAGCATTTTCAGTGCATGCTAATTTTGCTAGAGACACCCATATATTGCTATGGGTGTCTCTAGCATTAGTGTGTGCTAAAAACGCTAGCGTGCCTATAGCGCAGCTTAGTAAACAGGGCCCTAAATGTTGAGCGCCTGATTCTCATAGCATGATGTCTGTTTTAGTGGCCCTTTATCAGGAGAAAAAAAAATCTCTGCATGAATATAACATGTGCTAGGGTGTCCCTAAAACCAGCCACTCCAAATGACATACCTATTACAATTTATAACAAATTAATACTCTATGAAAAGTTATCCCATTATTATACTTCCTCTTTCGTATGCTGCACAAGCTGGTATGCTTAAAAATATAAGTGAGATCAAATAAAAATGCTACCAGCAATAAAAAACGACAACTTGGATGCAGCAGCTCATACGTTTGTTTGCTTTGTTTTGAGTGTACGGGGATGGCAGTTATGCAGGGGAAGGGAAACAGAGATTAACCCAATTGGCTTCAGCTTTTTGACTTTAACCCATCTCCTGTTTTTATCCAACCACCTTGTTTTCTCCCCTCTCTCTCAAACCCCTTCCCCCCCTGCTGGTGGTCTGACATCTTTTCCCCCACCTTCTCTCTCTCAAACCCCTGCCCCCCCCCCCCCCAATTATTTATATTTGATGCCTGTCGCCGGCCTCTTCTTCTCTTTACCGCATTCTGTCCTATCTCTCTCAAACCCATCCCCTCCCCCCCTCTGGTTTACCTCTGCTTGCTCGGCAGAGCTACCAAGCTGCAGCAACGATTCCCATTTGCTGCCTGCTGCCGGCTTCTGAGTCTTCTCTCTAGTGCAGAGGGAGCTGCAGCAAACGAGCAAAGTTAGTAAACTCGCAGCAAGTGCGCGCTGCGGCACCCCCCCCAGCGGCATGCACCCGAGGGGGGGGCTCTTTCGCGGGGGGGTGTCTTTTGCCGGGGGGTGTCTGCGCTGCATCGGGGGGGCGCTGCACCTGGGGGGGGGGCGGGGCGCCGCCCTGGGTGTCCGCCCCCTAGGAACGCTACTGGGGAGAGGAGGTTTATGCCAGAAGAGCACTGGTTTTTCTAAGTGAATCAGCCATGGGAGGGGGGGGGGGGGGGGTAGCCAGGTCAATTTACTTTATCTGGCTTACTAGGCCCTTTAAAATATAGCAGGCCCAAATTGGAGCCTGCTATCATTGCATTGCAGTGGTGAAGAACATATAAAATTCAACATTTCAGCAATGCACGTCTCGTTCACTGAAAAGTGTAAGCCAGTGGTTCCCAAACCTGGTCTTGGAGGCACCCAGCTAGTTAGGTTTTCAGGATATCCATAATGAATATTCATGAGAGATTTGCATGCACTGCCTTTACTGTATGCCAATCTATCTCATGAATATTCATTGTGGATACCCTGAAAACCTGACTGGCTGGGGTACCTCCATGATCAAGTTTGGGAGTCACTGCTCTAAAAACATTGCAACAGTGTACTGGAAAAACATTGGGATCATGACCCTACAGAATCGTGGAAAACAAAGAGGTTATGATCATCTGTGACATCCCCATCTCAACTGATACAATGCTGGATGCCAGAAAACCAGATACAGTGGTAAAAGAGAAAAACACCAGAATGACATTGATTACTTGGTGAATCACGTGGAGAGGAGAAAGATCCTCAAGTTCCAAGAAATGTATCTATTTATTTCAGTGGCGTAGCCAGACTGCCAATTTTGGGTGGGCCTGAACCCAAAGTGGGTGGGCACAAAATTTTCTCTCTACCCCTCCCCCCCCCCCCCCCCCAGCAAAATGTAGTCACACTCAGATGCATTTGTCACACAGGGTAAAGTGCTGCTTTTCAGTGCATCCGATTTCAGACAATTTATTTAATAGCCTAATCCTTTTCAGTGAGCTTTCAGAGGCCAAAACCTCCTGCCTCAGGTCAGTATAATGCTGTTACGGTATCCTCTCCTGACCTAAGGAAGGAAGTATTGGTCTCTGAAACTTTATTAACACCATATTACTTTACCCTAAATTAAAAATAAAATTATTTTCTTTACCTTTGTTGTATGGCCATTTACTTTTTCTCATTGTGTTGCTCCCTGTCTCTAGATTCTGCTTTCCTTCGTTTTCGCTTAACTCTTCTGCCAGGGTTTCCTGGCCATTTGTCATTTTTCTCTCCTTTTTCTTTGCTTTCTTCAATATTTTTCTGCCTCTCTCTGTGTCCAGATTTAATTCATTCTTACTATCCATTCTTTAATTTCCTTCATCTACTTATGGCTTTTCATCTTTTTCTCACCCTTGTTCTCCCCATGCCCCTTCCTCTTATTCTCCAATCTTTCACTACTCCCCCTTTCCAAGCAGCCTCTCCTCTTTCTCTCCCCATCCTTCCAGTGTCTCCCCTCTCTCTCCCCATCCTTCCAATAGTCTCCCCTCTTTCTTTCTGCATCCTTCCATCCAGTGTCACCTCTTTCTCCCTACCCTTCCATCCAGCATCTTCCCTCTTTCTCTCCCCATCCTTCCATTTTCCCTCTTTCTCTGCCATCCTCCCATCTGTTTTCCCTTTCTCTCCACATCCTTCCATTTTCCCTCTTTCTCTGCCATCCTCCCATGTGTTTTCCCTCTTTCTCTCCCCATCCTTCCATTTTCCCTCTTTCTCTGCCATCCTGCCATCTGTTTTCCCTCTTTCTCTCCCCATCCTTCCATTTCCCCTCTTTCTCTGCCATCCTTCCGTCTGTTTTCCCTCTTTGTCTGCCATCCTCCTGTCTGTTTTCCCTCTTTCTCTCCCTATCCTTCCGTTTTCCCTCTTTCTCTGCCATCCTTCCATCTGTTTTCCCTCTTTCTCTCCCTATCCTTCCGTTTTCCCTCTTTCTCTGCCATCCTCCCATCTGTTTTCCCTCTTTCTCTCCCCATCCTTCCGTTTTCCCTCTTTCTTTGTCATCCTCCCATCTGTTTTCCCTCTTTCTCTCCCCATCCTTCCGTTTTCCCTCTTTCTCTGCCATCCTCCCATCTGTTTTCCCTCTTTCTCTCCCCATCCTTCCGTTTTCCCTCTTTCTCTGCCATCCTCCCATCTGTCTCCCTCTTTCTCTCCCCATCCTTCCATTTTCCCTCTTTCTCCCCATCCTGCCATCTGTTTTCCCTCTTTCTTTCCCCATCCTTCCGTTTTCCCTCTTTCTCTGCCATCCTCCCATCTGTTTTCCCTCTTTCTCTCCCCCTCCTTCCATTTTTCCTCTTTCTCCCCATCCTGCCATCCATTTTCCCTCTCCCATTCAGGCCCACCAGCCCCAGCTCCCATTGCCGGCCACTGCTGCTTTTCCTGATGAGCAGCAGGGCCGGCGCTACAAAAAGAAGAAGCGCTCAGCTGACTGAGCTGAGCGCCAACGCTAACCCGACGAGAAAAAATGTTTTTAAAAAAAAAGCGGCACTGCAGGCAGCCTCGCAGCATTGGCTGCTGGCTCTGCAGGCTCCTTCCGTCTCTTACGTCACTGCCCCTGCTTCGCTACAGGGGCAGTGATGTAAGAGACGGGAGGAGCCTGCACAGAGCCAGCAGCCAATGCTTCGAGGCTGCCTGCGGTGCTGCATTTTTTTTAAAACATTTTTTTCTCGTCCTTAGCGATGCGTTGGCGCTCAGCTCAGTCAGCTGAGCGCTTCTTCTTTTTGTAGCGCCGGCCACTGCTGCTCATCAGGAAAAGCAGCAGTGGCCGGCAATGGGAGCTGGCGCTGGCGCTGGGCGGGCCTGGACTGAAATTGGGTGGGCCTGGGCCCACCCAGGCCCACCCGTAGCTATGCCCCTGATTTATTTATGACATTTATAACCCACATTTTGCTGCACAAATTTGATTTCAATGCGGCTTACAAGATACAAGAATGTACAAAATTTGAAATAATAACCATAATCCCACACATATCAACCAAGGAAACAAATGTAAATACATATGTAATGGGGGAGGGGGAGAAAAAAACTAAGCATCAGCATCAATTAACCAAACTTTTGTTTTTTTTAAAGGAAAGAGTTCAAAAACTTGCGAAAAGTAAGTAATCATGCTGGGATCTAATATATATTTGGCAAGGGATTCCACCACTTAGTATCTTGGTTAGAAAAAGTAGCAGAATAAATTGACATATAGACTACTTTCTTGCAGGTAGTCTCTCATAGGTAGCATTTCGAGAAGGCAAAGTGACAAAGAGCAACATATAATCAGGGGCAGTGCCATACAAAATTGGAAATAGGAGAGCACAGAGCTTAAAAACAACCCTGGCCCTTACAGGAAGCCAATGAAATTGAATCAGCAGTGGAGTAACCCTTCCAAAGTGTGGCACATGCCGGATTTACCTGGTCCCAGTATTCCGGGTAGTTTGAAGTTTCCTTAAAACACTGGACAAGTAACCTGAAAATATCTATTGAAGAAAAAAGGGCCTCATTCGCTTCAGCTTCCAAGGTACCATCAAAGATTAAGGGGCCCTTTTACTCAGCTGTGGTAAAAAGTGGCCTGTGCTGGTTTGGTTGAGTGAAATTAGCATGTGCTGGGCCATTATTTACCTCAGTGGGTAAAAAGGCCTTTCATTAATGGGGCTGTAAATGGCCATACATTAATATTAAAAGTAGTGTGAGGCAATTAACACCACCTATTTACTTGGTGGTAAGGACTCATGTGCTACTTCTGTAGTAATCAGGAGTAATGTGGCTGCACAGCCGATTACTGCCGGGAATGCCCCCCATGGGAGAAAATAGAAAATTATTTTATTTCACGGGAAACAGTACGTGCTAACTTCGAAACTACCACAGGGCACCCACGCTACCCCGGTGGTAGTGTTGATTTACCACATGCTACCTGCAAATTATCCCTACCGCAGCTTAGTAAAAGGGCCCCTTAGTGACTACAGAGGCCACCTGAGATTCAAAGGATAAGTGACGATCAACAACGGCCCCCAATATATTAAGAGTGGTTTCCAAGGGATAAGTGATGCAGTCAATGCTAAATTGCTACAGGGATCATGGTCAAATGGACTGGTTAATGCCCAAAATTTAGTCATTGAACTTTCAATGTGATGGTTTTGAGACTCACTACCACCATTGTTATGAGACCTTAACACCACCCATTGACTTAGTGGTAAGGTCTCACGCATTAACCGGGCAGTAATGGTCTATACGCATAGAATTACAATTACTGCCCGGTTTCCACCGCATGCTGTAAAATAAAAATTATTTTCTGGCACGCATAGAGGGGCATAATCGAACATGAACGCTCATCTCCATGGGCGTCTATGTCCGCGAACGGGTACGTGAAGGGGCGGGACAGACTGTATTTTCAAAAAAATGGGCGCCCATCTTTTTTTTCGATAATGCGGTTTGTGCCTGGCAAATGCATCAGATTTGTGCGGATTTGAGCTGGGTGGTTTCGTTTCTCAGCGATAATGGAAACCGAAGGCGCCCAGCTCAAAAACGAACAAATCCAAGGCATTGGGTCTTGGGAGAGGCCAGGATTCGTAGTGCACTGGTCCCCCTCACATGCCAGGATACCAACCGGGCACCCTAGGGGGCACTTGTAACAATTAGAAAAACATTTAAATACCTCCCAAGTCCCTTGGGTGCTGAGCCCCTCAAATCCCCCCAAAACCCACTGCCCACAACTCTACACAGTTACCATAGCACTTATGGCTGAAGGGGGGCACCTACATGTGGGTATGGGTTTTGGCGGTGGTTTGGAGGGCTCCCATTTACCACCACAAGTGTAACAGGTAGGGGGGAATGGGCTTGGGTCCACCTGGGTGAAGTCCACTGCATCCACTAACAACTGCTCCAGGGACCTGCATAATGCTGTGATGGAGCTTGGTATGGCATTTCAGGCTGGCATACAGGCTGGGAAAAAAAGTTTTTAAAGTTGTTTGTTTTATGCTGGGAGGGGTTAGTGACCACTGGGGGAGTCAGGGGTGATCATCCCCGATTCCCTTCGGTGGTCATGTGGTCATTTAGGGCATTTTTTGAGACTTGTTCGTGAAAAAAAAGGGTCCAATAAAAATGACCCAAATTCGCGCTAAAAATGCCTTTCTCTTTTCCATTATTGGTCGAAGGCGCCCATCTCTCCTCAGCCGATAAACACGCCCCAGTCCCGCCTTCACCACACCTCCAACAAGCCCCCGTCAACTTTGCCCGTTTCCGTGACAGATTGCAGTTGAAGACGCCCAAAATCAGCTTTCGATTATACCTATTTGGGCGCCTTTGCGAGATGGACACCTATCTCCCGATTTGGGTTGAAATCTGGGCGCCCATCACTTTAGAAATTAAGGCTGATAGTGGACACACATATAAAAATTGAAATTACCACCTGGGCCATGCAGTAGCCAGGAGGTAACTCCAAATTAATGCACGTTGGGTGCACTTAGGCGCCCACGCAGCTTAGAAAAAGGGCCCCTAGGTTTGCACTGGAGGCAATGGAAAGTCAGGTTTCAGGTCTACGAAAACTATGATGTACCGCCCTAGAGACATAACTTTCAGGGCAGTTTACATGAATTAAAAACAGATTTTAAAAATGAGGTTTGATTAAGGCGAAGAGAGAAGGAAAATAGTAGAAAAGTGAAGCAACATGCCCAAGATCACAATGACCAGTGCTTTTTTTGTGCCGGTACGCAACGGTACAGCGTACCGGCACCTTTTTTTTTTTGCTCCCCCCGCCCCGTGAGCCCATGTCCCGCACGCAGTGCCAGCCCCCATTTCCGGCCGCTGCTGCTTCTCCTGTTGAGCAGCAGCGGCCGCTACACAAAGAAAAAGATTTTTTTTTAAATTCAAACCTGGCTGAAACGCGGCACCCCGGCACTGTAGACAGCCATTAGGCATTGGCTGTTGCCCCGCAGCCGCTCCTCCTCTTGCCTCTACGTCACTGCGCTCCTCCGGGGTCTTCCTCCAGGGGCAGTGACGTAGAGGCAAGAGGAGGAGCGGTTGCGGGGCAACAGCCAATGCCTAATGGCTGTCTACAGTGCCGGGGTGCCGCGTTTCAGCCAGGTTTCAATTTTTTTTTTAAATCTTCTTTTTCTTTGTGTAGCGGCCGCTGCTGCTCAACAACAGGAGAAGCAGCAGCGGCCGGAAATAGGGGCTGGTGCCGCGTGCTTCGCGCCATTCGCGCCAAACTTGGCAGGGACAGGGAGAGGGAATCCAACAGAGGGAAGGATTGGGGAGAGAGAGAAAGAGGGAAACCAACAGAGGGAAGGATTGGGGAAAGAGGGAAAACAACAGAGGGAAGGATTGGGGAGAGAGAGAAAGAGGGAAGGATTGGGGAGAGAGAGAAAGAGGGAAACCAACAGAGGGAAGGATTGGGGAGAGAGAGAAAGAGGGAATCCAACAGAGGGAAGGATTGGGGAGAGAGAGAAAGAGAGAAAACAACAGAGGGAAGGATTGGGGAAAGAGAGAAAGAGGGAAAACAACAGAGGGAAGGATTTGGGAGAGAGAGGGAAAACAACAGAGGGAAGGATTGGGGGGGAAAGAGGGAAACCAACAGAGGGAAGGATTGGGGAGAGAGAGGGAAACAACAGAGGGAAGGATTGGGGAGAGAGAGAAAGAAAGAGGGAAAACAACAGAGGGAAGGATTGGGGAGAGAGAGAAAGGGAAAACAACAGAGGGAAGGATTGGGGAGAGAGGGGAAAACAGATGGAAGGATGGGGAGAGAGAGGGAAAAACAGATGGAAGGATGGGGAGAGAGAGGGAAAAACAGATGGAAGGATTGGGGAAAGAGAGAGGGAAAACAGATGGAAGGATGGGGAGAGAGAGGGGGAAAACAGATGGAAGGATGGGGAGAGAGAGAGGGAAGATGCTGGATGGAAGAATGCAGAAAGAAATAGGGGAGACACTGGAAGGATGGGGAGAGAAAGCAGAGCTGCTGGATGGAAAAGGGGAATAGAGAAAGACTGGAGAATAAGAGGAAGGGGCATGGGGAGAACAAGGGTGAGGAAAAGATGAAAAGCCACAGGTAGATGAAGGAAATTAAAGAATGGATAGTAAGAATGAATTAAATCTGGACAGAGCCTGAAAAATATTGAAGAAAGCAAAGAAAAAGGAGACAAAAATGACAAATGGCACAGAAGAGTTAAGCGAAAAGAAAAGAAAGCAGAATCACAGACTGGGACCAATATGGAAAGAAAAACAGTCACCAGACAACAAAGGTAGAAAAAAATCATTTTATTTTCATTTTAGTGTTTGTAATTATGTCCAATTTGAGAATTTACATTGGCTGTCTTATTTTGCACTGGGTATACTGGAGCTGTAAGAGCTTACAGAGATTATTTATAATGAAAAAAATCACGTTATTTTTTTCTCCTATAGTACTATAATTTTTTCAATGATGTCTGTTTATATGCGCCATGGCTGGTATAGGGGGTGTGGTTAATGTGGGTGTGGCTATCATAGGGGTAGAGCCATATGTGGTGACCCCGCCCATAATGAGTACCGGCACCTTTTTTTCTACCAAAAAAGCACTGACAATGACCATCCATGGGAAAAATGGAAAATGAATGTTGGCTTCGTTGGCTCTTAGCTCACTGCTCTAACCACTAGGCTACTCCTCCGCAAACTAGCATTTTCAATCCACAAAAATTCATCCTTTTGATTTGTGAACTTAGCAAATCTGCAGAAGTTTGCCTGTGGATCCTTGCATTGGCCTGAGCTCTGTAGCAAAAACATAAAAGATTTATTGCCTTTTACTAGAATTAAATCCAAAAGATTTGAGCCCTAAGGTGGATTACAGGCAAAACATTCATAATTCAGCAATTAAACATAACAATATTAGAAATAACTTTAAAAATATAAAATCCTAAATTCTAGATAGCATTTGAAGTTTTCAAGCAGGGAAATAGTGATTTCTGCCTGCAAATTGCCTTCCCTAAACATGGCTAAAAGTATGTGTATTGTCTCACACTGCATGTACTTTTAGCAGCATATAGAGAAGGTGTTTCCAAGAGTGTGTGTAGAATAGGCGGTGGATTATACATCGATTCTATTTTCAAATCTACATGTGCTATTTTTATTTTTTGTTTATTAATAATTTCATAAGTAAATTATCCAGAAAATAAATAATAGAATTTATAAGAGAACATGATATAACAAATATCCCAACATCACACATTAGAAAAAACAAACAAGAATTCTCTCTCTCTCTCTCTCTCTCTCTCTCTATATATATATATATATATATATATTGCATTTATATCCCACATTATCCCACCTATTTGCAGGCTCAATGTGGCTTACATTGTCATTACAGAATATCAGATACAGTTAGTAGTGTGTAGAGATTAAGTAGGGAAGAAGGAGGAAGTGATTAGGCGGGTGATAGTAGAAGTGAATTTTCCTAACTGGTCCTCAATAAGAAAGGACAGAGAAGGAAAAACTAAAAATTAAAAGTTAAGAAGAGAAAATAGAAAGTTAGATAATGCTTAAAAGCAATAAACCATCTTGCAGTGCATGTTTATCTGATAGTGAATCCCACAATCTATTCCAGACTATAAATTAGTTCACGGAGAAGCAGTAGAGGTTTCCTTAAAAGAAGGCTCTAGAATGGCAATGGGTGCTCACATTTACATGCCACTTGTATGTGTAAATGTACAGAATACGGTCACTCTCACGAGTAAGTGAATACCTACATGCTTATGTGATAGAAGAGGCTAAGCATTATTCTATAAAGACAGGCCTAAGAGTGTTGCATGGGAGGGACATGGGCCACTTATACATGCAATTTACAAAATAAAGTTGGTTACAAACACCTTAGTCATATTTAGTCACCAACTGTTACATAGGTATATGGCTGGTGTAACTGTAGGAGCATAAATCGATTTTTTACTCATTCCAAAAATACAAAAATTAGGGGACACTCGAAGTTACATGGAAATACTTTAAAAAGAAATAGGAGGAAATATTTTTTTCACTCAACAAATGGTTAAGCTCTGGAACTCTTTGCTGGAGGATGTGGTAACAGCGAGTCATGTGCAGAGTGAGGGTAAGATTTGGCTCAAATACATTTTTTAAATTTTGTTAATAAATCCTGCTGCCTTGTATTTGCCATTGCTACTTTTCTGTCATCCTTTTTTTTTCTGTTGTGATGAACATGGAGGGTGGCAGAGGGGAAGCCCAGGCGAGCCACAGCTGCCTATGTTACAAGTGCTAATTATACAGTGTGTAGAATCACCTTGAACGATGTAAGAGTCTAGAATGTTAATAAAAGCCTTCTGTGAGTGACTATTCACTGCTAATATAATTGCATTGGCTCTATTGCATACTGTATAGGTTCAATAATGCAATCCAACTGCAGTCATCATTCTGATGGTAGATGTCAGCTCTGCTGTGTTTTATTGCTTAAATACTGTTTATGCCTTAATGGCAGTAAAGGGACAAAATAAATTAAAGGATGGAAATTCCATCTGCTGCAGATTCGTGTGGGTTCTGCAGTTAAAACAGCACATTCACAGAAAGCTGGGACTTCTAATTACTGTGCAATGCTTCAAAAGGACACAGTAGTAATACTCACACATTATCAATTGAACATGCCATTACTAAGCCAGTTTTTCAAATCTCTCAGATACTTCTACAATTCCCCAGCATCTTGGGGAGTTACAAATTGCTTTTCACTCACTGAACTAGTGAAGCCAGTTTTCAGCTGGCCAACTAACAGATAACTTTAAACAAATAAGTTATATGTTCAAAGTTAGAATATATTCACCCGCCTATGTATTTAAATTGCATAGCTGAATAGCTTATCCGTTTAAAGTTATTCCAGCCAATTGTGCATTTAATTTAAATACAGAATACACTTAGGTGGAAATTTATTCTGCCTAGAGTTTTCATGAAAAATAGTCAATAAGCACCAAATTATTTATCTTGAAGGGAGCTCACAGTATAACCATTAAATAGACGCTCTGCTTCAATCCATTTTCCAACATACATTTATCAATAACAATCCACTGGGTTCAGAAATCATAGTATTTTTATATATACGGGTCTATCAGATCAGCGCACCTTCCCCTAATAAGGCTAAATGAGCCTAGCATATGTCTGAAAAGGGGCGTAGCGCAATCCTCATCAATCCTTAAATATATTTTTTAAATTTTTTTCTTTCTTTTTTAGTTTTAAACAGCTTATATCTTTTCCAATTATTATATCCAGTATTTCCTCTATATATTAACAGTATATTAAAGTACTTAGCTTTTCAATTTTTCAATGTTAGCGATTTTAGCTGTTTCTTATATTCAAAGGCTGGAGACCAGATGTCAACCGACACAGATCCATGTTTCGCGTTATAGAACGCTGTTTCAAGGTAGTCTCCACGCATATGTCAAACAGTCCCCATTGATGAGGATTGCGCTACGCCCCTTTTCAGACATATGCTAGGCTCATTTAACCTTATTAGGGGAAGGTGCGCTGATCTGATAGACCCGTATATATAAAAATACTATGATTTCTGGACCTAGTGGATTGTTATTGATAAATGTATGTTGGAAAATGGATTGAAGCAGAGCGTCTATTTAATGGTTAGAGTTTTCATGAGCCATATATAGAATCTGGCCCCAAATGGGCATTACCTCAGGTGTTTATGACAAGAAGCATTAAAACATAATCACAAAAATGTGTTAACCCGGGTATTAATAAATCAGCATTAAATATTATCTATTCATAATTGAACATTGGATAGCTTGAATATTAATAGAATGGCTTTTCAGAATCAAAACATCAGGGGCTATTTTTGGTATATTAGTAAATCAATTATACTCTATTTAGTAGTGAAGTATCTGGCAATTTGTTGGTTGTTAACAGAGAATTAAAGGATATGCCAAATTTATGAATCTTTTCCTCTCAGCCTATAACAGTGCTTCTCAACCCTCTGCTGGAAGCACAAGTAGCAAGTCAACATTTCAGGATTGCCATCATGAATTAGAGCTGTACAAAATAGCATATTTTACTATTCGGTCAAATACAAATAATGAAAAATATTTGACCAAATACAAATACCGAATACGAATAATGGGCACTGAGCTTTAACATAACAAATGATAAAAGAAGCAACATGAAATCGGCAGGATTTAGTACAGTATAGCCTCATATTACTCGTGTTTGAATTTAAATCACTATTCAGCTAAATACGAATAATGTATTTGGAGCCATTATTTGGGTCCGAATCGAATTGAATATGAATATTCGGTACAGTCCTATGAATATGACTGAAAAATTTGCAAACAATGGATCTTCAATATATGCAAATGTATCCCACGCTTATTCACCATGGTAGTCCTGAAAACTTAAGTGACTGGGGTGATTCCAGGAGAGGGTTAAGATGCTCCTTTGAGGAGGGACTTAGGGGTACCGAGTACCGGCACCTTTTCCATTGTCTGTTAAAATTGACCCATGGTCCTGAAGTTTTAATGAAATAGCTCAGGCCCTACACACCAATTCTGCATTGTCATAGATTCTGTGGCTGGTTGAAGGGGGGGGGGGGCTGGCTATTGTGGGGTGGGTCCCTCAATGATCACCCCCACCCCTGAAGGGTCGCCTGGCATTTGAGTACCAGCACCTTTTTGCTAGAAAAAAACCCACACTTTTTATAAAAAGCACTTCTATGTCAAACTTTCCCTGCTTGTATTTTGAAAGATGAGAGGGGCAGCTGGGCAATAATAAATTAAACTCACTTCAAGATCAATAAGGTGTGTAGGGAAGGACCTTAAGAGAGAGAAGAGATTAAAGTATGGACAGTCAGAATGGGGTGATTATATCGTGTTAAGCTATATATGCTGTTCCAATTAATTTGAAAGTTTTCTCCTGAACAATTTTTAACTGCTCCTCCTTTTATTTAGTGGTCTAAAGAGGACTATTATTGTTTTTTTCCCTTTATTTATGTATTTTGCCTTTTGATGCTAAAGATATGTCTGATTTTCCTTAAGTATCAATCTTTGTATACTAAAGATAAAAACGTTTTGCAAAATAATAATAAAAAAAAGAATGAGGTGATTATATAACTTAAAAGGAAAATGTGTATAAAGGAACGGTGTATGGGTTTTTTTTTTTGGTAGAAAATCAAACATTTTACATGCCAAATACTTTCCTTTAGAATATGGACTAGAAGCCTGCACACTTGCTGTTTTATGAAATGGGGACAAAGACAGAAATGGCATACTATAGTGTTTCAATGGAAAAGGAAACCAGACTTTTTCATTTGAAAAACTAAGGGGGTCTTTTTCCTAAACTGCAGCAAATACTGACTTGAGAGCATCCTTATGCGGGTTTTCCCGTGTGCTAAAGCCATTTTTTTCTACAATCATGAAAAACCCTGATTTTCTATTTTTTTCAATTAATGACCATGCACTAATGTTGCCATTAGCGCGTGGCCATTTTTAAAATTGTCACAGTAGCACTTACCACCTCCTATTTTGGAAGTGGTAAGGACCCCTTCCTTCTCCATGGACTAACCAGTTAGCACTTGGTACACTGTAATTAGCTCTGTATACTGTAATTTTCATTTTCTCCCTGTTGCATTTTTATTGATTGTTTAAGAAGAAACTTATACTTGTAAACTATTGCTGTTCCTTTGTTTCTGTCTGCATCTAAATAAAAAGTGATTTTTAGAAAAGGACAGGACTGCCTGGCTAAGCCCATATTAAAATGTATCAGCTTGTGATTTCAGAATAGAACTTGATTACAAAAATTGTCTTCTGGGATATTGGACAAGACAAAATAAAATGGATTTGACTATTCCCAAGCTCTGTTCTCCACTTTTCATCTTGGCTTGATGAGTAATTGCACAAAAGTGCACTTCTGATGCATAATCATTTTTCTGTCTTTAGAAATGGCAAACAGGCTAATGCAGGGGGAGTACAAAGGGGTCGCAAGGCTTGAAAGAAGTTCAAGGATTCTTTTGCTCTTTTTTTCCTCTGTTCCTTAGCTTTGCTCCATTTAATTTGTTCAATAGCCTGATTTACACAGGCACTTATATTGCCTGTGCAAATTGCAATTTACATTATTGACATTGCATTGCAGTATTTACATTATTTGCACTTTACACAGTCCACATATATTGCAGTAAGTTTTCAAAAGTAAACCATGCTTATAGTAACATACTAGTAACTTAGGATAACAGTAGTTGATGTTAGATAAAGACTTAAATGGGCCATCTAGTCTGCTACTGATATTTATTTATTTATTTATTTATTCATGACATTTATACCCCACATTAGCCTGGCTTACAAACAAAGTCAATAAAACATATAGGGAGTTAGGATAGTAAATGCTGCTTCATGCAGGTATTTCTCTACATTGGTTTAGGTTTATAATTGCCATTCCATGCAGATTAACCTGTAGGAGTCTACTCCCTCTGATTGCTTTGCTGTTGCTGGGCTGTGTGATGCTTTTCTATGTGCTCTGCTGTTGTTCAGCTGTGAGCAGCTTCCCTGTGTGCTCTGCCTTTACTGTTTCCTGCTGTGTTTGCTGGGTAAGTCCCTGGGAGCTTACTTCCTTCGTTTGGGTTTCCTTTTACCCTTTACCTGCTGTATCTGTTGTTTGGTTCTTGTGAGGACTGATCCTTGTCTAAGCTGTGTAGCTTGAGCAGTCTCTCTGTGTGGTCTGCCTTTCTCCCCTTTACCTATTGTATCTGTTATTTGGATCTACTGAGGACTGCTTCTTGCCTAGCTGTGTAGCTTGTGCTGTCTTTCTGTGTGGTTTCCCTTCTACCCTTTACTTGCTGGAGCTCTTGCTTGGATCCTGTGAAGGCCGTTCGTTCATTTAAGCTGTGTAGAATAGCTTGAGCTGCCTTTCTGTGTGGGTTCCCTTATTCTGGTTGTTGTTAGTATCTGTATGTTTGGTCTTGTGACCTTTTGTTGGTGACTGCATGTGGCTCAGTATGTGCGGCCTAAGTTCCAGTCCCTTCCAAGACTTCTCTCTCTACTTTTTCTCTTCCCTTTTGTGTGTTTGGGTTCCAGTTTGGCCTTGCGGCTAATACGTTTGTTTTTTATTTATTGAATTTTCAAATTACATATCTCAACAATATTAGAGATAATAGGAAAAATATAAAAATAATATAGGAAATCTTCCAAACATTTTGAAGAAAATATGCATCAATCTTTTGCTCACCAATCAAGAAATCAGAAACCCAAAATTTAAGAAGATACATTAATCAGGAAAAGAAAAATAAACAGGCAGATGCCCCCTCTAAATTCTGTCTCTAGTCTGCCATACTTTCAGGATTTAGTCATGACATTCACTTCCTCTTTAGCTTCTAGAAAATCAGTTAGCTGTTGTGAGTCAAAAAATTGAAACTGTTTACCTGCATACAATACATAACACAAACAAGGAAAATATAAAATTAGCCTCTAAGGCTAAAACTCTGGGCTGTAGGGCCAAAAAAGCCTTACACCTCATCTGTGTTACCCTAGAAAGGTCAGGAAATATGTGGCAATTTTGAAACCAAAAAAGCATCTCCAAGTCTGAGGGAAAGTCTCAAAATTGCATTTCGATCAGGTTCCAAGACAAAAGTAACCATTTAAAAATTGTTATTTTGATCTTGAAGAGGTCATAAAATGAAGAAGGTACAAAACCTAATCCTAAATGTAATACTGTGTTTCTTGATCTGAAGTTAATACATGTTCCAATAAGTTAATTATTGCTGTGATGGAATTCATCTAGATCTTGATGTTGGCCCTCCTCCTGAATCTTGAATTACTCCCCATCTAGATTCTCATGCACTATGTGTGCCATGTATGCCTATTCTTTGAAACAATTATCTCTACATTGTATTATCCATTTTGGTAAAACCTCATCATGGCTAAAATCCAAGTCACCAGATGAATCTGCAAATACTTTCTTTTTATGATAATGTTTATAGACTTCCTGAGATATCCATGGATATATATTCTTTTGTCGATAAACTTATTCACCTCTTCTATATTTCTTTATTTATTTATTGGAGATGCAAAGAGTATTTAAAACTAGTGAACTGTAGCTGTAATTCACTATGGGGTCCTTTTTCTAAGCTGCAGTAAGCACTAATGCATGCTTACTGCAGCTTAAAAGGGATTACCATGTGGTGCACTCAGGTGTCCTGCAGTAAATTCCAGTTTTGTGGCACATGCCATATACTATAAAATGATGCTTATTTTTACCATGGAGGGGGCATGTCTGGGAGTAGAGAGTGGGCGTTTCAGCAGTAATCGCACAACTACACCACCATATGTTAAAGGGCCCTTTTTACTATGCCGCGGTATGGCTACCGCAGCAATGGCACACAGCAAATCAACTCTAATAACAGGCTACCACAGGAGCCCAGCGGTAGTGCTGGTGCATGCTATGCACCATTTCTGGCGCACCAAAAAATACTTTTATTTTTTTAAGTGCCGGTGATTACCTGGTGGTAATCATACAGCCCCGCATACTACCCGTCTACTGCCTGGTTAGTGCAGGAAACATTACCGGCTCCTAAATAGGAGGCGGTAAGGGCTCCCCCCAGGAAATGGCTATGAGGCTAGTATTTAACTTACCATACAGATATTTCCTTGAAAAAAACAGAAGCCTTTTACCAGGTGGTGTGCACCAAACTCACGTGCCGATGCCACCTCAGGGCCCCTTTTCCCACTGCTTGGTAAAAGGGGGCCTAACTGTTTAGCAAGTGAGCCCTTACCGCCTATAAAATAGGTGTATAGTTCAAATTACTCATGCATAACTCCAGGCCTGGCTCAAGTTGGGACACTCAGGTCTGAGCCTTTGCAAATAAAGAAATGCACTCTTTACCTTTACAGTCTGCTATTCCATCTCTTGTACCCCCCCCCCCCCCCAGGGTGTTACTCTTCAGGTGCAAACCTTGGAAATAGGGCCACTCCTTACTTCCCTGGGTCTCCTCCACAGCCAATACTTTAGGAGAATTCCTTCATTCCCAGGTCCTCTTCCAGGGTCTCGCTTCTGGAGACCTCTTGCCTTGGAGCTTCCCTGATCCGCTCTGCTCCAGGACATTTAACCACCTCCCGGCCTGAGCCCCGTCATTCTGACTCATCATCTGACATGGCAGGTTAGAGCCACCTGCTGAAGGTGGCTAAACTGCAAAGTCAGTGAGAGAGTGTTCTGAGGGACACCTGCTGCTATACCACTCCCTCCCTCCCTCACAGACCTCCATTGGTATAGCACTGGTTAGACTGTGGATATAGTATGGAAGAGATCCGTTGGTGAATAATTGATGGTGTGCAGCACACTTCAGAAAGCGAAGAGTATTACTGCTTTCTTAATTATAAAGAATAATACCAGATCTATTTTCTTCATTCAGAAACACCATTTGGCCTTAATGTAGAAACTATGTTGTGGCTGGTCCAGAGAATCACCTGACTAGAAGGAATGAAAACATTCACCATTGTGTACTATACAAACTGAGAAAAGTTGCTTCAAATGAGAGGATTTGTTATATATTCACAGTGGGTAATCACAGGGTAAAGATATTTTGGATTTTATCTATAATATTGAACTGTTGTATCTTTTTATACTTACTGATTAGACCTCCCTGATACAGAATGTGAAACATGTGTCATGTCAGAGTAGATTGTCTCTTATTCTGCTGAAAACCATTGAGATATCAGATAAGTCCTCATTAAGGGGCCCTTTTAAAAAGCTGCAGTAAACACTAATGAATGCTTACCGCAGGTTAAAAACGCCTACCACGGGGGCACTTAGGCATCCCGCAGTAGGTTTGGCATGTTTAGGGGATAGAGTGGGTGTGTTCAGTGCTAATAGGTTAGTGCGTGGGCATTGTCGTGTGCTAACTCATTAGTATATGATTATGTATGTAAGATCTTACTGACTACAAAATAGGTGCAGTTAAGGGTTCACATTCAAATGGAAAAATTAGCATGTGGCCATTATTGCCAACATACAAAAATTGGCCATTTAACCCCTACATTAAAAGGTGGTATCAGATTGCAGGAAATAGAGAGTTGCACAGGGACAGAAATCTTACCCATCCCTGCTGAAATCTTACCCATCCCCACTCGTCCCCACTGGAATCTTATCCATCCCCACCCATCCCCGCAAGAATTTATCCCATCACAACCCGTCCCCGCAAGAACTTAATCCATCCCTACCTATCCCCGCAAGAATTTAATGGTACATAAAAATTCCAGAAAGTTCTCTCAGTCTCCCTCTGGATTTCAGCCATAGCACTGCAGACAAGGAAGGAACGGAAGTTGGAACTTGGAACACTCTAGTGTGCACATGTAAAATTTGTCTCTGATTCACTGAAACAGTGTGCTGAGAGGTCACCACATGCACACGCTAGTAGGTCAGGTGACATCTGATGCTTATGCCTGTGTCAGAGCTGAGGTCTGTGCATCAGCCGAGGAGCATTCATCCAGTCTGCCCAACAGTCACACTCATTATCAATTCATGATTAAACCGAGTGTGATATTATATACTTGATTATGGTCTTTCTTTGGTGTTTCTGGGACATGGACCATAGACATCTATACGGCCCTATCCTTATGTTCCAACTACTGGAGTTGCCGTCAAAGCCCAGTCCAGTCTATTCATCTTATTTGTGGGTAACAGACCATAAAAGTCTGTCCAGCACTGTCCTCATGTTCCATCCACTGAAGATGCTGTCTAATCCCTTTCCAGCCCATCCTAAACCAGATTGCCATATATGAGACACAGACCACACAAGTCTGTCCGGTATCAGCCCTAGTTCATCACAGCCAGAGTCGCCATCTAAGCATCACTCGACACACACATGCAGACATTTAAGTTTAGGTTTTTTATAATTTCCATTTTCTAATTAGAGATCCTCTGTGTTCATTCCATGCCTTTTTGAATTCTGTCATCATTTGTATCTCTACCACCTCCTTAATGAAAGACTTTTGACATTTGTGATGTTAAAGCAAGGAGTGGGGGGGGGGGGGGGGGGGAGGGGGGATGAGACAGCACTCAAAGAACTTGGTACTCGGTAGATGAGATGCTGGCGCATTTGCAGCTTACACTTCCACGGGAACCCAGCAGGAATTGTTTCCATCCCCATGGGAATCCCACAGGAACTGCTTCCATCCCCGTGGGAAACCCGTGGGGTCCATGGGATTCCCATGAGCCCCATCCCCATGCAGGTCTCTAGCAGTAAACCCATGTCCTTGTAATAGCGCAGGCCAACTTTTAGTGCAGCTTAATAAAAGGTCCCCTTTAATATGTTATAAATTGAAAAATTGCTGAAAAAAATATGGACTGATGAAAAAATGGGTGATAATTTTCTACCACATAAAGGGGGTCTTTTACTAAAGCTTAGCTCTCGATTTATCTGCAGCAGAGCCCATAGGAATCAAATGGGCCCTGCTGTAGGTAGCTCGAGCTAAGCTTTAGTAAAAGACTCCCAAAGTAATTGGTAGATAATCCCTCTAATGGTCTTTCTTAAAAAATTCAATTTCTTTCTGAATAGATGTGATCTAGGGATACTTTATTGTAGATAGATAGATAGATAGATAGATAGATAGATAGATAGATAGAAGACACACGCACCTGAAAATAGGCATTGGTGTGTGTCACCGCCTCAAAAGCACACAACTACAAAATTATATTACTCTGTCTGTCCCTTGTATTGTATTTTAAAAGAAAAAATTCTGTGTCCAGTCTCTTCTTATACGTTCTTCCTTTCCCCAGAATTTCCAATAAAAACAGCTGACAGGATTGTCAATATTCTTACCCATCCTCCTTTGACACAATCTAACAGAACTAATACATATCTGCAAGCAACTGGTTGGCATGCCTAGAGAACAAGGTTCATGAGGAATGACCTCACAGATGTTAAATTGTTAATTAAGCAAACAGTGGGGGTGGGGAGGGGAAAAAAAAATCAAAGGAATCTGTTTACTATGCCAAGCTAAAAAGTTGCAGGTGGTAGTTTTAATGCGTGGATTTCCTGCAAACTCTGGCCAGTTTTTAGAGCCATGATAAAAAGTGGCCAAATTTTTATTTCTACCATTAATAACCATCCACTAATTTCTAAATTAGCATGCAGCCATTACCGCCTGAGCCCTTTCCACCTACTGTTTAGCAGGTGGTAAGGGCTCATGCGCAACACATTGCCACATACTGCCCAATTACTGCTGGGAACGCCTACTCCCATCTCCCTGCACTAGAAAATAAAAATGTTATTTTCTAGCATGGGAAATTGTGCATTCTGATCTCAGAAGTACAGTGAGATGCTCGGGATGCTCCACAGTAGTGCTTATTCTGCATGTACTACCCATGTCATAACCCTACTGCCACTTTTTAAAAGGGTCCTCACATGCCCTGACCTCAGGACCGCTGGGGGGGGGGGGGGGGGCAGGGGGCAAAATCCCCTGGGCCTGACATGTTCTTCTTGTTGCCTGCTTCTGGATCTGTTCTCCCCTGCTCCTGCGTGCTGCTCAGGACCCGGATGATTGCATTGTGTGGTATCGCGTTAATGCAATCATCCGGGTCCTGACTCCCGGCACAGACAAGAGCAGGAGAGGGCAAAGCATGGGAATAGGCATACAGGAAGCAGCTTACTGGTGCTGGGCCCAGACCCCCACTTGGAGGAAAAGATAGAAAGATAAGGGGGCAGGTGGTAGGAGTGGTAGTGCGAGTGGGGGGGGGGGGGGGGCGACTTGTGATGTTCTGAGTCTGCCCCTCACTTCTAGTAGTGTATATTCTTTTTTTTTTAATTGTTTGAAGACTTTATTATACATTGAAAAATCATACAACAACTATAGAAGCACCAGGACATAGCCAAAACATAGATCATTTTAACTCTCCCTCCCAGCCCAAAGTCGTTTATGTAAATTCAATGTTTCCAACAAGCAAACTGTATCTTCAAATTTAAAGGATTTTTGTGAAAATCCCCTCCCCCCGCTCAGTAAATTCCCCCCTCCCCCGGACCCCCTCCCCAATCCCAAAGCCCCCCACCATCCTCCCCCCCTATCTCCCCCCATACCCCTCACCCCCCCCCAAACCCCCTACAAAACTAACATGAACAGTTCTTTTAGAAGGGCTCCCACATTACCTCCCACTTCTCCACAGTACGGCATTAAGAAGGAACTACTGGAGACTTCCAATGAGCCACCAATGCTACTCTCGCCGCCAACATAGTCTGCCTGGTCAACAGCCCCTGGGATTTAGTAAGGCTCGGAGGCTTCTTAGAAAAAATTCCGGAGACCACTTAATAGGTCTCTGAAACCAGGTTTGTAATCTATATTGAATAGTTTTCCAGTAGGCCCTCACTTGAAGGCAGGACCACCAAATGTGACCCATAGTGCCTCTCTGACCACAACCATGCCAGCACAAAGGAGATACCTCTGAAAACATGTGGTGCAACCTCACAGGTGTCAAGTACCATCTATAAAGCACTTTCAGCATTTTCCTGGAAGGGAACAGACACCGACACCTTCGCCCAACCATTCTCCCAATCAGTCCAGTCTGTAGTGTATATTCTTTTCAAATAGTGCCTACTATTGTCTGAACACAATAAGGGACACATTTTTGGATTTCTCCTGGCTATTTTCGGGTTTTGATGGCATGAAACGACCTGCATTATGTCATTGAAATTCCCATGTTGTTTCTAACAACAGTCTGTCCTTAGTGAGTACAGTGAATCAGTCTGATATGTTAGTTTTATATATAGGGTTTTGGGGCTTTTGCTTAGTCTATTGTGTGCTAGAGGTTTTGGCACCCAGCTATTCCTCTATTATAAAGGCTAAGATCTTTAATGAGACTGATCTCACCAAGTTTTAGATGTTGAACATTTCAGTCTTCACATTTACCAAGTCTCCCTACTATTTTTTAAAAATGTATAAAAGCCTTTATTCAGTTTTTTTTTTAAAGGCATATACAGGAATCAGCAAAAACAATCACAATATATAAAGTATTAGAACAAGTAAACAAAACAATAAAATGAACCAGACACACAACTCTTCAAGTTCAAACAGTGTGGTTTGCATACGTTGTCCTCACTTGATTGACCTAATTTGTGTATTTTCCTACTATACTTTTGGCCATACCGTGGACTTAGGGCTCCTTGTACAAAGCCGTGCTAGCGATTCTGGCGTGGCAAATGCAACAAAGCCCATAGGATTTAAATGGACTTCATCGCATTTGCCATGCCAGAATCACTAGTGCGGCTTTGTAAAAGGAGCCCTTAATCTTTTCTGTGATTGAATTGCTGTTCTGTGTTTGAATAAGTTAAATCCAAAATCCATTCCCCTTCCCTCTTTTTAGCCTTCCAAAAAATATGTGCCTTATGGAAGCCCACACAGAATTTTAGCCAGACAGAAGAAGGCAATTTTCAGTCAATCCATTTTAACAGAAAAATCACTATTTGTCCAACTTTGAAAACTGCCTTCTTGGAGTCTGAGGGGTCCTTTTACCAAGCTGTGGGAAAAAGAGCCCTGTGCCAACTGTGGGGGCTGTTTTTTTCCCCTGTGCCAGAGCCCCTTTTATCGCAGCGAGTAAAAAGCTCCCAGACATACATGGCCATGCAGTAAGAGTACTCTTACCCCGTGGCCATGCGGTGGGGAGCCCTTACTGCCACCCACAGGTGGCGATAAGGGCTCCCGCAATAACCTGGTGGTAACTGGGCAGCGCCCAATTACCGCTGGGTTTCCACCACGCAAGTAGTCCCGATTTAGTATTCAGTAGGCCTGCATTGGGTTTACCGATGCTTTTAAAAGACTTCTTGAATAAATATAAATTAATTTTTCCTAATTTTCAACAGAAGTATTGCTGATGTTCCATGTCACACTTTTAGAGAGAGAAAATTTAAGTCTTTTCTTTTTTAATTACTTCTTCACAGGGGAGAAGATGTCCCACAGTCAGTGCTTTCTACATAACAGTTTGGCTCCTAGGCTTTGCAAATATTGAAAGATATCATGGGGAATTCATTCTGCCCTTTTATTTGAATTCCATCTGATAATTTATGTATTCATTTATGTAGTGAGCCATATTTGTTTATTTGCTAATTTGCTAACATTTCTACACAGTTTTCTCAACAACAGACAAGATGCCTAAAATGTTACCTAGACCCACTCAATCATATCCTCTGTGGGGTAAGAATTATGGATGCAGGCAATATGCTGTATCTTTACATAGAAACTTTTGCTTCTTATGATTTCCCTAAGTGTATTTAAAAGGTCCATCTACTATGAGCAATATATACACATAAAGGCAGCAACCTTGGAGCCCAAAGGAATAAGAGAAGGTTACAAAGGGCTATACTCTGTAAATGGTGCCCAAAGACAGGTGACAAAATGATGCGAACTAAGCTAGTATTCTGGATAGGGCACTTTGCACAGAATGACCTTTACAGAATACTAGCTTAGCACACATTTTGGGCCTTATTCTGTAAAGATTATGCTCCTAAATTTACACTCCTAAATTACAAGTATAATCTATGCTCTTAAATTTATGCTCCTAATTTAGTGCCTCTTTACTAAGGCACACTAGTGTTTTTAGCGCATTCTAATATTTAGGGTGTGCTAAAAATGCTAGCGCATCTTAGTAAAAGACCCCTTAGGGACTATTACTCATAGATTTAGCATACATTTAGGAGCATAAATTATGCTCATAAATTTAGGAATGTAAATTTTAGGAGCATAAACTTTGTAGAATAAGGCTCTTTCCCCTGGATTCTATATGGTACACTTAGATTTAGGCGCCAAAATAGGTGCGGATTCTATAACAGTGGGCTTAACTTAATTGGCTTAACCAGCTAACAAGCACTGATAACAGCACTTAACAAGCAATAACATGCACTAATTGGCAAGTAACAGAATTTATGCATGGAAATCGCTAAACGTGTGCTATAAAGAACTGCACCTAAATTGAAAAGTGCACAGTTCAAAATAAATATGTGTAGTTCAAAGGGATGTATTTATGGACATTTTGTTGGTGTGCCAAAACTTCCACACATTAATTACAGAATACAAGCCAGTGCATCTAAATATACATGCATGGATTTATACCAGATTTTATAGGTGTAAATGGACGTGTGTAGATTTAGGCTCTACAATATCAACAAAGCGTATTCTATAAACTACACCTAAGTCTTACAAAATATGCTTAAATCCACATGGAGTTTGTAGGCACCACATATAGAATCTAGTCCTTTGTGCCTATCTGTGGGCATGAACATTTATGCCTACCAAAGGCCGGTTAAATGCTTGTGTCCAACTGATGATAGTTAGGCACACAAATGCAGGTATTGTAATTTCTGGAGCTAATTACCTTGCATGCAGAACTGTGATCGACACCTAAAATTCTGCGCCCATCTTTGGGCGACCTGGGGGTTAGTGCTTAGCGTCTGCTGAAAATGCTTTTGAAAGGATGCAGATTGCTTTCTAAAATGGAATCTTTAATAATCAAAATATGCAAAATGGTACAGAATGTTAAGACGGATCACCAAAGAATGAAAACCCACATTGACTTTGTTGTTCATTAAAAGTGGCTAGATTCAGAGTCATGCCTTATTCCTGGATTCTACAATAGGGAAACTTGAGGGAGACTGCTTTCTTCCAGTTTAGTGAGTTCTTTATTGTGCCAGAAAGTTACCAAGGATTTATATTCACATAATTTTTTGTTGTTGTATTAATAATGCTGCTACTTTTGTGTTTTAGTTCATGTATGAATTGTTTTTATTGTCACTTGTATGCTCTTGGAGATCTAAGAATGCAATTCTGTAAGTGGGTGCTTCCATTTAGGTGTCCCAAAGCCACATGGTAGGAACCTATTCTACAATGGAACCTGAGCACCTAGATTCCACTATAGAATACCAGTTAACCCAGTATATCCAATATTCAGGCATCCACACTTATACCAGCCATTCAGTTGCTATTAGTGTGGACACCTAAATGTGGCAGGGACACAAGTAACCCCAACAAAGCAGAAGGTTCCCCAACCAACAAACCAAGACAAATAAAGTAAAAAGAAGGGGTGGACCAATGCAGTTGCAACACACGGTATTTATTAATAATCAACTTTGTGCAACAACAAAGACTGGATGAGGTCTTTTTTTTCGGCTTCACATGCGCCTGTGTCAAATCATTGTTGTTGGTGCTCAAAATATTCTGTAAGTCATGTGGGTACGTGGGAGCCCTGACTAACTCCCTCCTGTGCTCTGATGCTAAGTAAGTTAAGTGGGTATTTGCAGATAGTATTCAGGCACCCTGCTAGCACTTATGCAGGTATGTGCACACATATGCGCATACCTCAGGATTCTAAATATCTCGCCTAGCATTCTGTGCCAAAATTCAAGCGTATTCTATAACAATGCACATAACTTAACTGGCTTAACAAGCTAATCAATGTTGATAAGAGCACTTAACAAGCAATAATGAGCACTAGTTGGCAGTAAGTAGAATTTACATTCACAACTTGCTAAGTGTATTCTATAATGAACTGGGCCTAAATTCTAATGTGTGCAGTTTAAAAGGGGCATGGTTTTAGGTGGGCAAATGGACATTTTGTGGATATTCAAAAATGTAATGCATAGTTATAGAATATGGCCCAGTGCACATAAATCTACGAGCAGGGATTTTTGCCACATTTTCATTGGTGTACATGAAGGCACGTACTGTTGGGCACTAGGATATTTATTTATTTGTTACATTTGTATCCCACATTTTCCCACCTATTTGCAGGCTCAATGTGGTTATCGTAAGGCGATCGCCAAAACCGGTATGAACAAATACAGAGTGATGTTGTGGAAGAATAAAAATTATGTGTTAAATACACAGTAGGGAATCGTAAGAAGGAAGAGTTAAATTATGTCCAGTACAAGCTTTAGATCCGTTGTGTTGCAGGGTTCGGGCATTTAAGTTGGGTCAGTAGGATATGCCTTTTTGAACAGGTACGTTTTTAGTGATTTCCAGTGGTCAAACGTTGTTTTCACTGTGTTTGATAATGCACTCCAGAGTTGTCTGCCTATATAGGAAAAGTTGGATGCATAAGTTGATTTGTATTTGAGTCCTTTGCAGCTTGGGTAATGGAGGTTTAGGTATGTTCGTGTTGAACCTTTTGTGTTTCTGGTTGGCAGGTCTATGAGGTCTGTCATGTATCCCGGGACTTCGCCGTAGATAATTTTATGAATCAGGGTGCAGATTTTGAACGTGATACGTTCTTTGATTGGGAGCCAGTGCAGTTTTTCTCGGAGGGGTTTGGTGTGTTCCCTGCCTAAAACTGTTTGGTTTGGGCCACAGAAATGCACACCAATTATTACCACTGATTGGTTTGGGGCACAGAAAGGCCCACTGGTGAGGTGTGGTGCCAGTTGTTTGTCGGTTGTAACATTACCTGTGTTGGCAGTCATGACGAGCTGCAAAAGACTCACACGGCAGCAGCCTAACAGGGGGCAAGGAGTAAGTTGGATGCAGTAGTATGCATAGTTTGAACAGATCAGCGCAAGATCTAGCGAGTCTCTACCAGGGAATTATTTGCAGTCCAGTCATAAGTGTCAGAGTGAATGTGGCCGAAGATAGGATGGATTATGGTGGGGGATCGCAACAAGCAAGGTTTCGCTGTCCCAGTCTGTGACAGTGGGTCCTAGCCTGAAAGAGTACACAGCACTATGTTTCAGACCAACTAAGTGTATTACATATATATTGTGTCTAAATCTAGGTGCCACTTATAGAATACACTTAGGTGGACGTGTTTACCACACAGAGGTTTTTAGGCACCTTATATAGAATCTGGCCCATAAAGTAAAGCACTCATAAATATGGGTGCCTAGGTTAGAATTGTTTTTCACATGCATTCTTGCTATGCATTTAAGTATCCTAGAATGCAATTTTGCCAATAGTTTGTATGCATACTAAAACATAAGAACATAAGAATAGCCATACTGGGTCAGACCAATGGTTCATCTAGCCCAGTATCCTGCTTCCAACAGTGGTCAATCCAGGTGAAAAGTATCTGGCAGAAACCCAATTAGTAGCAACATTCCATGCTACCAATCCCAGGACAAGCAGTGGCTTCCCCATGTCTATCTCAACAGACAATGTACTTTTTCTCCAGGAACTTATCCAAAACTTTTTTTAAACCAGATGGGCTAACCACTGTTACCACACCCTCCATCAACAAAGTCCAGAGCATGTCTATTCTCGGAGTGAATTAATATTTCCTCCTATTTGTTTTAAAAGTGTTTCCATGTAATTTCATTGAGTGTCCCCTGGTCTTTGTACTTTTTGAAACAGTGAAAAATTGATTCACTTTTACCTGTTCTACACCACTCAGGATTTTGTAGACTGCTAATCCAGTTTAAGATGCAGAATAGTGCTGTACTCACTGAAGTCTTAATGTGTATGCTAAGGTACCTGATAACAATATCAAGAACAGATGGTAAACTATTAAAGTTTAAGACCATGATAATTAGTATAATGAGATGCAACTGAATATATAAGGATCATGCTAGAATTATCACCAGTTTAACTAAACCATGCACTATATACCAATTGCTTACTAAGGCCAACATTTTATCACCAACGTCCGCAAACAAGTTAAGCACTGATTAAACATGCTATAAAGACCATCAGATGGCCAGAGGCAGTTTGGGGAAGAAAACAGATGTGTTTCGACAGCTGCAGCAGAAAACTGATACAGCAAGCAAGAAGAATAGATGAAGAGAGGAGAGGGGAAAGAAAATCAGAGAAGATAAAGGAAGATGAGATAGGACATAAAGAAAAGGGAGACAGGAAGGGACAGCAAAAGAAAGAAGACAGCTGCATTCCAAGATTTTAGAAGGACAACCAGGTGCCACCCATCTTCTTCTCTAATGTAATTTCTAGCTGCACTCCTTGATAGCCCTTTGGAACTCATCAGGTCAATAAGGAGTAAAAGGTCAGACTCTGGGTGGAAGGAGCAGAGAAGCCTTGTGTATTGGGAGGATGAAGGAAATGTACAGCATGGGGTACCTCAACTTGCATTCAACATATGGTAAAATGTTGAACATGTAATCAGAGTAGCAAGAGAAACTGAAAGGTGGAAGGCATCAGCATAGTTTGCTTACTTCATTTGGTGTGTGGGGGGGGGGGGGGAGGGGCAAGGGTTAGGGAGTTCAGATTAATGGTGGAGGGAAAATTTTCTCCCCCTCAGATGGCCTTGATTAGCTTTCTCCCTCCGTCTATTTCTTCTGTTTTTCCCTTTTCCTTGGTTTCCCCTTTATCCCACCTATACTCTTCAATTTGCCTCTCCCCCTCCTGCATTCACTACTCACCATTGCACACACATTCTTCCTGCCAACTCTATTCACTCATCCTTCACCTCTTTCCCCACCCCTCCTTCTTTGCATCTCCCCTCCACACCACCCTCTTCCTACTTCCTTCTGTCTACTTCTGAGTCAGAAGTCAGAAGTTCTGACCCCTCCTACTCATCTTTTCTCCCTACCCCCTCTCAGTAATTCTTCCTCTCCTCTCATCTCTCTCCTTCTCCAATCTTCACCATCTCTCTCTCCTCTTGATTTTTCCATCATTTCTTTCTACCCATTATCTTTTTCCTTCTTACTCCTCACAACCCACCTCCTATCTCACCCATCTTTCATCTTCCATCTCCTCATCATATACTCTTTTTCATTCTTCTTTCCCTTTTTCCTCCTGGCACTATCTCTCTCACCCTCCAGTGGCACACACTCTCCCCATCTCTCTCTTTCCTTCACCCCCTCTCCCTTTCCTGGAACTCTTCCTGAGGGGCATCAGAACATCTTTTTACTTGGGAGGGCCAAACAAATCAAGCTCAGTCCCTGCCTCCCCCCTCTCTAGTGATGTTGCTATGTTGAGCAAAAAATTGGTAGGTCCATGTTCCTTGTGACCTACCCCATTCCACTGCCTATGCACTCCTTCTCCTTCCTCTTCCCCAACACACTTCCATCCTCTCTCCACTGCCAGATACTGTGTGAAGTAATACAAAACCCTGGACACTCAGAAACTTACCATACCATACCAGCATCAAGTCCAAGAACCAGCCCTTCCTATGATAAGTCAACAGTACATCTCCACTTGGGAAAAGAGGACAAGCCAGACTGCTACAGATTCCTGTACATAACCTACATGTTAACAGAATCCCTCACGTTATTTATACATGGACAACAGAATATCACCTAGTAAAAATAACAGATTGCAAATCAGAAACAAATTGCAGACAACAAAATCACCAAGCAAGAGACCCCGGACTCTTAACAGAGGAATACTGAAGAAAAAGAAACAGAAATACATTTCTTCTAGAACAAAATATAAGTAATGCATATTTTCAAAGGTGACATATTTCATTTATTAAAAATTTAAAAAAAATACATATTTCATACTTTTATCTCGTCATTTCATTTTTAGGTTAGGTTGGTCTTGGTCTCTCCTTACCACTTCTTGCTTCTGCTTAAGTCCTTCTCCAGGATCTCACATCCATTTTCTATTTTGTCACTTCTCCAACTTTTTCCCTTCATCTCTCTCCTAACACCCATCCTACTGCTTCAGCTTATTTTTACATTTCTCTTATCTGCTTTTTAAAGCTACATTCAGCTAGATTTTTTCCTCCTTTTTCCACTCTAGCCCTATATCCCTCCACTTCATAAACTTATTTCACTAGTCCTCCTATTTCCACTTGTCTCTTATTACCATTTATCAGCAACCTTCTCCCAGTTCCCAGGCCCATCATCACACACCAACTCTCTTCTCTCAGTCCTCAGCCCCAGCTTCAAGTAGTAACTCCTTTATCCCAATGCCGAGCCCTAGCATTGGCCATCTCCTCTCTCTCCTTCTATTCACTCCCCCACCCTTATAACCCAACATTCTCCCCCCCCCCACATTTGTAGCCTAGCATCTTCCTCACCTTCCCCCATAATCAGCCTTCCCTCCCAGCAATGCAGCTTCTCCCTTTCTGCTCCTTTTTCCCATAGTCAGCATCTCCCTCTCTATCCCGTTCTCCTTCCCCCACTCAGCAACCCCCTTTTCTCTTTCTAATTGTCCAGCATTTCTCCTTCTTCCTTCCCTTTCCTCCCTAATGACCCAGCATTTTTACTTCTGCCTTCCCTCCCTTCCCTAATGGTCCAGCATTCCTCCTTCTCCATTCCATTACCTTCCCTCTCCAATGGTCCAGGATTTCTCTTTCTCCCTTATCTCCCCAATAGCACAGCATATCTTCCTCTCCATTCTCTTCCTTCCCTAATGGTCCAGCGTGTTTCCTCCCTTCCTTCCTCTTCCTAATGGTTCAGCATATCTCCTTATCATTTCCGTTCTCTCCCAGTGGTCCAGCATGCCTCCTTGTCCCTTCCCTCACCAATGGACCAGCATATCTCCTTCTTCCTCTGCTCCCCAAAGGTAAAGAATTTCTCCCCCCCCCAATCAACATTTCTCCTTCTTCCCACTCCCTCTCCCAATGTATCAGCATTGTCCTTCTCCCTCTCCTAATGGTCCTGCATCTCTGTTTCCTGTTCCCTCCTCAGCCACTTAACCAGCAGCTCCCTTGGCCTCTCAAGTCCCCCCAAATATTTGGAGCAGTAGTCTGTAGCAAGCAGTGATGCATACCTACCACTCACACCCTCCCCATAGCCTTCACTCTGATGCAACTTCCTGCTTCCTCATAGGTAGGAACTATTAAAGTGAAGATGGTGGGAAGGGCACAAGCAGAAGCTATACATCACTGACTACTGCCAGCTGCTGCTCCAAGCATTAAAAAAAATACTTTTAAAAAGTACACCTGGGGGGGGGGACTTGAGAGGCCAAGGGAAATGCCAGATCACCAGAGGGGGGTCAAGAAGGAGTAATGCTTGATGGGGAGGGGGAGAAAGAGATTTAGATGCTGGATCACGTTGGGGTGGAGGGAAAGGAGACACTCCATCCAGTAGCATTTGGTGGGGGGGGGGGGGGCTGTGACCTCTCTAACCCCCCAAAGTACACTTATGGTGGAAGAGAAAGTAGACAACCCCCCCTTCTCGTTTGTATTGGGAAAGATTCCCTCCCTATCACTGAGACCTGTTCAATTGAAATTAATGTAGATACCCCAAGGCCAAACGGTAAGAGCCTATTCTATAATGAACCAAGGCATAGAATACAAACATAACCTGGTATTGGCTCACCATACATGGTGCCTGCACCTTTGCCAGCCAGAGAACTGTTATTAGAGCGAGCAGCTAAATTTAACAGCAATGTGCATAACTTACAGTATTCTTTAAGTTATGAATATAAATGAGAACCTTGTCTATGTCTGGCCCATGTGTATGTCCCCTTGCAAATCCATTCTTTGGAAGATAGGCACAGATTTATAGAATAGTGCTTAGGTGGAATATTGGCATGTATATATGTGTATATATGCTAATATTCTAAACATTTATATGCATAACATACACAATAATGTTAGCACCTAGTTTATAGAATTTCTCTTGAGACCACAGATTCCAGAAGAAAACACTTGTATTGAGACATGATATGGCAACAGACTTGTACATGTTATGAACAACACAGAGTCAATATTAAAATGGAGAGGCCAGAGAGCATCACTATCATCAGCCAGGTAATAGAAGACAATATGAAAAAATAAAGTATTTGGTACACACCATTGTTGGGTCAATCAGTAAGACAGTAAGAAAGTTGAAAGACCCAGTCATTCAGTCGTCAGTCATAATGGGGATCATTTGGCTCCTCAGCTACAACATGCAGTAGGCAGCCTCTTCCTTCATAGAATGAGTAGGCAGCTCCACACCTTCCATACCTGATCAATCATCCTCTCATACTCATATATGTGATTCTGCATGGTGCTGAGTGTGCACTTAGTGGAGGTGGTAGATAAAAAGGACTGTTAGGACACATTCAGAGGCTGAGACTGGAAATGTCTGCTCCTGATCGGACTGTTCAGTGCCTTTGTCATGCTGCCCACAGATTTTGCAACACCTACATTTAATGGGTCAAGCAAGTCTCCTTTTCCTTATATTTAAGAATTTTTAAACCTGTGATGTCTCAGCAAAATATTGCCAAAGCTAATGGATGATTAGCAGGCAGGAAGCTCAATAGTATGGTTTATCAGTGCAGGGCTTCCATTTTGGATGTGTGAGTCTGTGGTATAGATTCACAAACCAGGTGCTCAACCTCTTGCTCTAATGGCCCAGGACAAGTACAATGACTATTTAAAGCTGACCAATTAGGAGATTCATGCCACTCTGGACACTGAAATTTGTTTTGGGATTGCAAGCTATTCACCTGTCATGTACTTTAGTATTTATATTCAACACTTCCAAGAGGACAGAAACGTCTCCCAGTCCCACAATGTCACATTGCCTTTTTTCTATTGAACTCAGTTAACAAAGCAAGCAACACTTGCCTGGTATCACTGGATCCCAGTCACCTTCTTCCCAATGGTGTGTCTATAGTTCAGATACTGATGTTAATTTGCTTGCTGGTCCTTAGTTATACTCATAGGTTTTTGCCTTCTGCTGTTACATGTTTCCTCATGCACTCCTTCCCAGTAAGTGACTTTCATAGTGAATTTTACCAAACAGGATGCTTTAGTTGTCTATTGGGCTCATTTTCAAAAGAGAAAAACATCTTTAAAAATGGTATAAAGTGACATTTGAATGTTTTTCTTCCCAAAATGCCCAAATCACTACTTTTGAAACCCATTTTTAGACATTTTTCTATGTAGTCTCTCGGGACTTCTGCTAGAGGCATCCTTCCTAGATTTCTACTAGGGGTATTCTGTGCCATTTTGGTTGCTAGTGCTGACCCAGACAGCAGTCGAGGAGATTGCGGCTGCCAAGGACACTCTACCACTAATGTGGAACTCTGAGTAGTTCCTGGGGGTGCTGAGGTGGGGTGGGGTGGGTTGGGCTCTGGGAGGACAGGTGTTAGATGCTAGAGAGCAGGAGGTTACTGTCAGATAGAGGTATCAAGAGCAGGATCTGACATAAGCAGGGGATTTGGAGGGGGATCTGACTTCAGGAAAAGATTGGAAATGAAGAGTGGGAGGATTGGATAAGAGGTGCCTTGAAGCATGAAATCAGGGGATCAGAGATTGCTCAGGAGGAGATTGAGAACAAGTTCCTTTCCCCAGGCAGGTGTCATTTGACAATTCTGGGAATGCAGTACATGCGTGGGTCAATAGTGTGTGGAGAGCTTGTGCTATTGGCCCAGGCATGTAACAGGATGCCTATGTGCTAATTGTGTCCTCTCTGTGGTAAATGCAGGGCAGATGCACAGGTTTGCACTTATGACACGATCATTTTTGTTGTTAACCTGCAGGAAGTTCAAAACCTACCACACTTTAGAAAACTTCTGTGCTTTACCTTTGGATAAAACTTATGGGATCCAGAAGAAAGATAACACAAAGTTTTGTTACAAGAAACTGGGGTTGACTTGTCATGGAGAATGGGATGATTAGAATAATAGTGCATTTGTCCCCACTTTAAGAAAGGAAACTAGAATACAAAATTTTGCCTTTAAAAAGAACGGACTGCATGTAGTCAATAGCATCAAGATTGGGGGAAGCCTGGGGAACATTGGTGTCTCAGCAGGACACCAGCTCTTCTAATTAGTTGTCTCATTGCTAGCTGCAGTAATTAGCTGGCACTCTCTGTTTGCTGATAGCAGAGTTTAAACAGGTTTTTTGTTTTTGTTTTTTTTAGGGGAGAGCCAGAGATTTACAAATACAGGGAGGGAAGGTTGATATTCCCTAGGTCCAGAAGGGGAAATCTCCACCTCCAAGACAGGCAGTTGTGCTGGGGATTTGAAACAGGTTTATAATTATATAGAGTGATTTAAACCTCAGAAAGAGTTTTCCAGAGCAATGCAGTCTCAAACTTTGAGACAGGCAGTTCTTCTGAGGACTGAGCCAGGTTTCATAGAGAGGAATTGTAACCTGGAGAAAGGGAAAGGACCTATCCGTACCATTAACGGCCTTTTGCCCTTCAGAAAAGCACTGAAGACCCATCTCTTCAAGATAGCCTACCCTAACGATTCAATCTAACCAAAGCCTGCCCACATGATTCTTATTGACGATTGTTTATACATTGACCATGTTTCCCATTATCCTTATTGCTACCCCATATTACTACTACTATTACTACTTATCATTTCTATAGTGCTACTAGACGTACGCAGCTCTGTACACTTGAACATGAAGAGACAGTCCCTGCTCGACAGAGCTTACAATCTAATTAGGACAGACAAACAGGACAAACAAGAGATAAGGGAAAATTAAGGTGAGGATGATAAAATAAGGGTTCTGAACAAGTGAATAAGGGTTAGGAGTTAAAAGCAGCATCAAAAAGGTGGGCTTCCTACGCCTACCTCCCAACGCTCATTTCCTTCTGCACCCAATTCCTCCTATGTTCAATTTACTTATCCGTTAACCCCATTAATATTGCATTTACTACAAACTGTATATTCTTCTTACGACTGTGTAATTCTTTATATTGTTACTATGTAAGCCACATTGAGCCTGCCATGTGTGGGAAAGCGCAGGGTACAAATGTAATAAATAAATAAATAACTAAAATATGATGGCCAATATTTATATTAGTTCATGTTTGATTGAACCTTTGATACTGTGAGATGGGTCTTGAGCACTGAGGTATGGCACTCCTGTTTTGGTAAATATTATGGTTCATTGGGTTTAATTGTGGCAGTGCCACTTTTATTTGTCTGAGTGATTTCTGAATTTTTTAATATATCACCAGCTGGTAAAGTTTCCTTGCATTTCTGATTAATTATGAACAGTTATATGCATGATGTTCCACTTTTAGATTTTAGGTAAGAACCGTTTTGTTTTGTTTTTTTTCTTTTAGATTTTGTGATATCTGTTTGGGATGGAGTCCAACATTGCCCTATATAAATTGAAGAAGTTTTTTTTCATTATTTTTATATTTATCTAATAGGAACACTTCCATTTATGATTTGTTTTATCACTGTATTATATTTTATTCAGTTTATAGTTCTTTTGGAAATGTATAAGCATATATTTTTAAATGAATGTGTGAGTTTATAGATATGAATGTATATATTTATTGATTCTTTGATGTTTTTGTTGTAGACCCCTGATTTGCTGAAACATGGCCCATGAAACATGATAAGTTCTGCTCCTTCACACCAGTTCTTAAGGCCCATCATGCATTTTCTTTATAGTGGTTCATTCACTGTGCTTTTGATTCCCTCTCCTTTGTTGCTTACTTTCATGTGCCTAATATTTCCATCATCCTGGTTTCCTTGGTTCTTAGTCCACTGCAGTAAGTAGTAGGCTATTCCACTAATCCAGTTCTACCTCATGTTTAGCCAATCACAGCTAATGTGAATTAGTTTGAACTTTATTAATTTGGGTCCTATCTAAGGACCTGGGACTCAGAGATAATTGACACAAAATGTGTTCTGTTCCAAGAAATGTAATGGCATTTTTAGTGCAAAATTGATGGAGTTATGTCTCTTTCAATTTAAAATTCCCAAGTATTTTGGGGTCAAATTAGTATTTCTTCAAGAACACCAATCACTATTTAGTATTACTATCAATTTTTTCTCCAAAGTCTTTTCACTTCACTTTGTAAATCACAGTATTTTATTTTTTCAGCAGTTTTTCCATCAGTTCTATTATCACAAGCTGTACCCATATATGTTTTACTCCTGGGGAAATTCTTCACAAATTACATGGTAGACGATGGCAGATAAAGACCTGAACAGTCCATCCAGTCTGCCCAACAGTTACACTCATTATCAATTCATAATTAAACCAACAATGAATGTGGTATAAAATACTTGATCCTGGTTTTTCTTTGTCATTGTTGGGACATAGACTGTAGAAGTCTGCCCAGCACTGTTGTTACATTCCAATTACTTGAGTTGCTGTTGAGGCCCTCTCCAGCCTATCCCAATCTGTTTTTTTCTCATATATAGAACACAGACTGTAGAAGTCCATGTTGCACTGTCCTCATGTTCCAACTACTGGAGTAGCTGTTGAAGCCTTCTCCAAGCAGCTGTCAAAAAATCAGTGCAAAGTGAATTTTTTGAACAGACTTTTTCCCATCCCCAATTCCCCCCTCAGCTCCCTATTTTGCTCCAGGTGGGGTTCTTTCCTCAACCCTCAACATTCCCTGCCCCTCAGTTCTCTATCCCAGCAAGTCCGTCAATCCTATGAATCCCCAAGGTTCCTCCCAATGCACTACTCTCCCTCCCATTCTTCCCAATCCTCAGGCATATACCAACCTCACCATCTTACTCCCCTTCCCCACTGCACATACTCCCCCTCACACACTTATCCCAACCTCTCCTTTTCCCCATCCCCTTGTGATTTGCATTATTTCCCCCACTACATATCTAGCTAGCTTCAGAGATCCCTACCTCCATAGCATACACAACCCCAGCTTACTCCCACACTTGGCCTTTGCCCTCTTGCTTCAGTGATGTCTACCCTACTGCACACTTCCCCTGCTTGCTTCAATTTCCCCTCCCCCACTGCTCTCTACCTAAATCTGTTGCTTTCCTTCCTATCTTGATCATAGTGGCAAGATAAGGTAAATAGCTGCACATTGGATTACACTCTCCTCTGCTGTCCTAGGTCCAATTTTTGTTTGACACACATGGCTGTATGAAGGCCTGTGTGGTTCAAATGAACAGTCAGACCTAGGGTGGCAAAGCAGGAGATTATGGCCTAAGGTGCAGCAGTTCACCTTCTCCTCTTGGTGCCTTGATTTCCTGAGGTGTGGGGTGAGGGAAAGGTTTCTATGCTGGTGCCTTGTAAGAATTATATGCAGGTGGGGAATTATATACAAATCTTGAATTTCACAGTTGTGCAGAATTTCCCCAAGAGTAATTGTTATGTTCTATGACACAACATAATAGAGACATTTAAATCAGGGGCGTAGCCAGACACCCAACTTTGGGTGGGCTTGGATTCAAGATGGGTGGGCAGAAGAACCCCTCCCTGCCCCACAGGTGATTTGGTCTCTCCTTGTCTCACCTGCATGCCATCTGCTATTTATAAGGTATGCAGGAGGGCAGTTGTTGGGAGTTTTCAGCTGGTGAGGCTAGGGAATCAGCATAGGTGTGCTGCTACTGGGTGGGCCTGAGGCCAATGTGGGTGGGCCTGGCCCATCCAGGTCCACCCTTGGCTACGCCACTGATTTAAATACCTATGTGGCATAAATGCAAAGAAGGCAAGTCTCTTTCATTTGAAAGGAAGCTTTGGAACGAGAGGGCAAAAGATGAAGGTGAAAGGGGATAGACTCAGAAGTAACCTCAGGAAATACATCTTCACAGAAAGGGTGGTGAATTCATGGAGCAGCCTCTTGGTGTGAAAACAGTATCTGAATTCAAGAGAGCTTGGGACAAATTCATAGGATCTCTAAGAGAGTGAAAGAGAGAGCAGATGACATGGATGGGTATACTGGATAGGCCATATGCTCTATATCTGCCTACATTTTTCTGTGTTTCTATGACTGTAATGTCAGGAATGGTAGTGCCTGACAGTTTGTATATAAAAGTCCAACAAGATCTTGATCTGTTCATTTTCTATAACCTTTTTAATGGTATCCCAGTATAATGTAACCCGAGGGGTTAATAAAATAAGTAAAATTACTCAAGTTGTCCCAGGGTTCCATTGTGGCCAGCAGCACAGGTCTTGGAATTAGCTGAGAGCTGAACTTCTGTTGGCTTAGCAACAGCTTGGCTTACTGTTACAGAGAGGATCTCTGGCTGGCAGTTGGGAGATGGAACTGCAGCTTTGAAGAGAGAGGATGTGAGAGGTTGGATGGCAGAGTATGTGTGATTGAGAATTGAGGTTTTATTTCTCATAGAGAAGTGGGAAAGGGGTTTAAACTAACAGGGAATAATTTAAAGGAGGGTTGGAGTGGGTGATGTTGTACTGGGAAAACTGATGTAGCTTTTGTCACAAAAAAAGAATAGCCTCCTGAGCATTGGTAATGGAAAAGTGATTTTAAGTGATTTTAACTACTTTGATGGGAAACTTTTGACACTGAGAAGGATAAAAAGAGGATCGGTGTCATACAGACATATATAGGAATGTAAAGGGTCACAAGGGACATAGGATTAAAGGATAAAATGTTCAGTGAATTGAGAGACTGAGAGAGTCACTGCAGAAGGAGGTGAGTGAATGAGCTGCAGGGCCGCTCCTTAGAACAGGGTACCAGTATATTAGCATAGGTTTTGTAAGAGAGGAAATTGTTTATATTTTGTTTTAGCTAACCCCTGACCACAGTGTTTATAATATTAAGAGTAAAGTCACCAGGTAAAAGGCATTTTATGTGAATAGGAAGTAAGGGTTTTGCCTCCCATTTTAGTTGCTTAAGAAAGGTTTAGGAAGAAGAAACATCCGGAAGACGAAACACCTGGACGAACGGGCCCCACGCAAGCAAGGCTGGAGTCACACCTCCTCAGCTAAGTGGCATTGGGCACAATATTGATAAAAGAGACTGAAGTGTATTGGGAAAGTGTATGCTGAATTTATAAATAAGCTGCAGAGTGATGCAAAGTTGTGTTGAATCCTGTGGAAAAGAAAATTTATGAGATCAAAAGAGTATGGTTGCATGTCAAATCTTCTTAACTGTACACTGAGATTCACCAATTAAAATTTATTACATTGTTGTACAGACACTGTTCAATTATACTTGCTATTGTGGCAAATGTTATTACTGAATGCATATGTGCAGTTAAGTTTCTAATTAGTAAAAAAAAATCTTTATTCAATTGAAGAGTGAACTGGTGTGTCTTTTCCAAAATTGGGAAAAATTCCTAAATTTAGGTTATTTTCCTCACCTATCCTTTGAGGGTAGGTGACGAGGTTAGTTTTTGTTGCTTGCTCCTCATTTCTGTGTGTTGGGTTTCCGGGAAGCTGCCAGGACTGCTAACATCTGGCTACCCGGAACCCTGCTCCTGCTTTATATCACTCACAGGCATGAGTGTGGGCATAGCTACAATAATCATACTTTTTACTTGATCATAGAGTTCTTTATAGTCAGTTTGGGCTATTTTGTCACAGTCACTGATTAGATGGTCTAGAGTTTCATCTGTGGCTTTGCATAATTGGCATTTACTATGATGATTATTATTATTTGTTGTTTCTTTCTTTACAACATCCGTAAAATCCGCCCCTTTCTTTCTGAGCACTCTACCAAAACCCTCATCCACACCCTTGTCACCTCTCATTTGGACTACTGCAATCTGCTTCTTGCTGGCCTCCCACTTAGTCACCTCTCCCCTCTCCAGTCGGTTCAAAACTCTGCTGCCCGTCTCATCTTCCGCCAGGGTCGCTTTACTCATACTACCCCTCTCCTCAAGTCGCTTCACTGGCTCCCTATCCATTTTCACATCCTGTTCAAACTTCTTCTACTAACCTATAAATGTACTCACTCTGCTGCTCCCCAGTATCTCTCCACACTGGTCCTTCCCTACACCCCTTCCCTTGCACTCCATTCCCTGGATAAATCCTTCTTATCTGTTCCCTTCTCCGCTATTGCCAGCTCCAGACTTCGCTCCTTTTGTCTTGCTGCACCCTATGCTAGATTGAAAGCCCACCTCTTTAACATTGCTTTTGATTTGTAACCACTTGTATCCACTCGCCTTTACCTAGCCTCCTCTCCTTTTTCCTCTACACATTAATTGATTTATTTGCTTTATTTTTTGTCTACTAGATTATAAGCTCTTTGAGCAGGGACTGTCTTTCTTTTTGTTTGTGCAGCACTGCATACACTTCGTAGCGCTATAGAAATGCTAAATAGTAGTAGTAGTAGTATTATAGAACATCATGCTTGTAATGAGTATGACTATTTTAATAAACCATAACACCAATTAAATATATTATATGAAGCAACTAAGTGTTTTATGCAGTTGATTTTACTTTATCATTTAGTTACCTAAATATGACTAAATATTGCTTTTAATTTTTTAATTCACAAGCAGTAAGATTTGAAAAGAGAGCAACCTAGTCCTCATAGCACTGCATATGCTGGAACCACTGCAATGTATTTCACTGCTTTGTGCATTCATAGTTCCTGCTGTAGTAATGGTAGGCATCACCTGTGGTCAATAGATGCTTATGATCATTTAATGGCAGCCATCTGTCAGGAAAGTCTACAGTGGTTATCTTTCACAAAAGCAGATGTAAAATGGTAAATATTGGATCCCTCCATACAAGGACTTGCTGCATTCTCTAGGTAATGACAGAAGTTTGTATTTGCCAAAAGCAGAACACGTTGTCTATACTGTAAGATCCAAAACCCCTGATACAATCAAATGTGTTGCTGACATAATTGCCTTTTTGAATACTGTATGATTTGGCAAGGCATTGCCTTAATAACACTTTGCCAAATCATACAGTATTCAAGAGAGCTCTATGGTGCCAAATATGGAGCATCCATCTGTTTTCAAAGTAGATACAGTATGTACCAGTTTTGAATCTGAAATTAAAAAGACAGATGCATGAGCTGCGCTAGTGTCTACAAGTTGGTCCAGAGGGTGAATGCTGAAATGGTTTAGGGTCTTTATCATAAAACCTAAGGGGGCAGACTTAAATATTTAAAAATGAGGGAGATATGATAGAGACATTTAAATATCTCCATGGTATAAATGCACAGGAGGCAAATTTCTCTCAATTGAAAGGAAGCTCTGGAATGGAAAGCAATAGGGTAAGAGCAAAAGGGAGAGGGGTGGTGGGTTGACTCGAGTAATCTAAAGAAATATTTCCTTATAGAAAGGTTAGTGAATGTATGGAACAGCTTGCCACTGGATATGGTGGATACAAGGACAATATCAGAGTTCATGTATACACCGAGGATATCTGAGGGAGCAGAGTTAATGGGTGGTATATTTGGATGGCCAGATTGGACTGACCATATGGTCTTCTGCTGACATTTCCAATATATCTATACTAATCTTCTGGACTTTACACTTCTACACTAAATCTCATGGTGACCTAACTGAAAAGTTCCCAGCTATGTTACTTGGTGCCAACTAGCTGCTGGACAGGGGCACATGAAGGAACTGGATGCACTGGAGCTACCTGCCAGTATTACTTCTCTCTGAGGAGATTGGACCCATCTTTGCTGACGCAGAGCCCTCAAAAGAGGGTCAAAGAGAGTGTTTGGCTGACCTGAGAACCACTGCTGGTAAGGGAATTTGGGACCAGTGAGAATTAAAGATAGGTTTGAAGGAGGAGATGGGGATTCTAAGTTGGAGGGAAATACTGATGTGGGTAGACTGCAGACATACCAACTCACAAGCATTAGGTATGTGACACATACCAAACCACCCTTCCCTCTATCACTGGCTCCTCTCCTTCCTCCAGTTTGGCATCTCTTTCTCACTTCCCTCCTCCTGCCCCCCTTTCCTGGATCAGCATCTGCCACTCACACTCCTCCTTCCCCTAGGGTCCTTTTAAACTTGTCCTTGACCCTTGCTGGCACTGGCAGCAAAAGCCAAAGTGCTGAAAACAAGCTGAGTGTGGGTGGTCCATAGGGCCTTCACTCTTTTGGTCCTGCCCCTCACAAAATATGAAGTAGAATCTAAGTGGGGGAAGAATGTCATGAGTAAGAGATGTCATACCATGAGGGATGAGGGAGAAAGCTGAAAAGGATGCTGGACCTGTGAGGGGTGGGAGAGGGAGAGATACTGGAACCAGGGGAGGGGGAGATAAGGAAATGATGCCAGGACCTGTGGGGGAAGTGAACCTGTAGGTAGATGGGGAGGGGAAGGGGTATGGGGGAGAGAGATAGAGAGACAGAGACAGACATTTGTAAATTCCTGAGGAGGAGAGTTGGAGGAAGGGAAGAGAGAGGGAGAGATGCTGGACATGGGGAGGATTAGGGACACAGAGGGGGATTCTGGAAAGGTGGGAGGATAGGGACACATATAGGGATTATGTTAGACACATGAGGGGAGATGGGAACACAGAAGGATGACACTGGACAGGGTAAGAAGATAGACACAGAGAAGGGAAAAGCTCAACTTGATGGGAGGATACAGGCAGGGACACATGAGAAATACTGGACAGAGTGGGAAGCGACAGAGAGGGAAAATGGAGAGTGGACATGGAGAGAGAAGAAATTCCACATGGACAAAGAAATCTTGGTAAGAGAGTTAAAATAAGATATAGGAAAGCAGAAACTAAAGACTGGGGCCAATAAAGTTAGAAAAATAAAATGACCAGGCAACAAAGGTAGAAAAATGAATTTTATTTTCTATTTATTGATTAGATTATGTGAGTTTATGAAATGTATATCAGTCAGAGCTGGTTTTAGACATGGCTGAGGCCAGTGAGAAAACATTCCAGCAATCTCTAGCTTTGGGATTGGCCACCCCTGGCATCTCTGAGATTGTGAGGAAAAAGAAAGGTAGAAATGTTTCACAGTGGGATAGAACCCCTGTCTCAAAAATGTTACAGTCTAAGATGTTTAACAGATAATGAGGGGGCAAACAAAGAGAAAGGGAGAATGAGAGACAGACAATAATAATTATCAATTTTGGAGTGAGACTGTACATGGTGATAAGTATTCAGGTATGTGCGAAGAACTTAAATAAAACGATATTCATCCAGTGGCAGTCAGTGTTTTTTTAAATGCTGACTGTTGCTGGCTAACTTAGCCCCAGATATTCAGTGCCAGGTGATGTGCAGGCATCAGCACTGAATATCAAGGGCTAAATCATCCCATTGGAGCTTATGTGTGTCCAGGCCAATTATTCAGCCAGGGCCCGCATACAAGAGTAATGTAGGCCCAGGCAAAATATTGTCTGGGACCCGCATAAATTTCCCCAACCAATTCAAAGTGTTTGGAGTCTCCTCCGGCCCCTTGAAAGAGTGCTTATTCTTCTGTTCCCTCTCCGCCAGGCCATGACCAAAGAATTCCCCCTCCTACCCATCCCTCCCAGAATGGCCTCCCAATCCCCTCGGTCTCAGTAGACTCAGGCAACGATGCATCTCATTAGGGTGTCTGTAATGCAGGAGCCCTTAGCACCTCCTAAACAAGAGGCAGTAAGTGCTCCCACATTAGGTTTTTTAAAAAATGGCCTTATGCTAATGCTAACATTAGCACATGGCCAAAAATGCAACAAACAGAAAAACAAAATTTTGATGACCATGCTAGAAGTGGACTTAGCGCATGGCAAAGTCCCACATAAGGATGTGTTAAGTCAATTTCTTAGCACAGCTTAGTAGAAAAGCCCTCATTTTTAGATATAAAGTAGCATAATATTCATTTTTAGTAGGTTATCATTTTTATGGTGGAAAGTTGCACTTGGAGGGTCTCTGCCCCATCCCACCCCACCCACCACAGCCGCATAGGCATCCCAGATTTGCAAACCAAAAATCTGGTAACCTTAAAGTTTAATAACTTGCCCAAAGATAGGTGGCTCTGCTTTCCTTAGCTTAACTTTATCCTGCAGTATTTTACAATATTGTTCCCCCTTTTTAATGAATTTCATCATTTTTTGCCTGGAGGGTGATGTATATCTATACTGTAACTTTGTTTCTTTTCTGAATTGTTCCTTTTCCATCCCATTGGGCTGTCTGTAACAAGGCTGCTTACCCCTCAAACCTTCTCAGGGTCCAGGAATCCCTAACTCACTTCTCCTTCCACCCTGGCAGAAGGAGACAGGCTTAGCCCATGATGTATTGCCTATCACGTGACTTCATTTTGATCTGCATGTGGGCAGAGCCTTAGGTGGCAGGAACTTGCAATGATTTAGACAATAGTGGGCAAGATGGCAGTATGGATCAGAGAGATATTGGGGAGAGGGACAAGTTTGAGGTAAATGTCCAAGAATTCTGAGCTGCGTTGTTGTGTTGGGGGGGGGGTCTATATAGGTTTGTTGTTGCTTTATGACATCCTCACACATTCCTACACATATATCCCAGTAACAGCCCCATACTTCTCTACCTCAACACTCAAATACATTACACCCCCCCAAACACAAATAACTTCCCATACCCTCCTCCAATTGCATCGCTGAGCATCCCCTTTAACAAACACACTGATCCACACATTGCCCAACACCCCTGTACCTGTATATACCTCCAACCACAAACACTACACAAAAACCTCCAAAAAAGTCTAATTACATATACCTGCTAAACATACCTACAAACTACTTCTCAACATATCTCCACTCAATTTCCTCCACACCGCTAAAATACATACCACACACACGCACACACGTATTTCCTTCTGCATGTCTCGACATAATATTAATCTATACCCCACCCTCAAACTCCTCCCACCTCTCATATACCCCTCTGAACAAACATACACACAACCCTGACATCCATACATACTCCCCTTGTATTCTCTTTAACCCTCCATATTTAGATGCAGGAACACACAGATGTCTTTATCACGCTTCATGTGTTTTTGTTTCTTTGTGCTTCCTAAATACATTCTTCTAGATACATGCATGTGTTCTCCTGCATGTCTGCTTATGTAGCCCACTTTTTCTTGCTTGCTTTTAAAGGATTAGTTTGTATCAGCAGATGTTGAGGTAATTATGCAAATTGGGGCAGTGTTTGTGTTGCATCATGCCAAACTCCTCAGTGTGGGAAGGTTGGCAGCAATTGCAATGTGGATTATATACTCCACACACACATTCCAAGCTGCTCTCCAGTCCTCTTTCCTGAAAAAATGGATGATATTGCAACAGGTAGGAAATCCTACTGAAGCTTACATGGACACAATAAGGGCAATTTTTAACATCTGTATGTTTTCTGCAAGCAGATTTTGACAGGGAAATGCCCTGTGGAGGAGTAGCCTAGTGCTTAATGTAGTCAGACTTTGATCCTGGGGAGCTGGGTTCAATTCTAACTGCAGCTCCATGTGACTCTAGGCAAATCACTTAACCCTCCATTTCCCCAGGTACAAATAAGTGACTGTATATACTATGTAAACTGCTTTGACTATAGTTGTAAAACCCACAGAAAAACAGTGTATCAAGTCCCATTTCCCTGTCCCTATAAAAAAGGTGGATCTCCTAATGCACTGAAGTCCGAATGATCAGTTTCCCTGCAACAGCGCTGTAAAATTAGCCTTGATGATCAAAAGTAATAGCATGCAAATGTATGCATGCATGCTATTAATTTTGATCATCTACTGTTTTATCAGACCGGCTCTCTCCTGCCCTGCCCCTTACTAACATGGATAAAACTCCTGCACTATGCTTTTTACTTGCAGAGGGGGAGGGCAATTTTTAACTTCGGACTTCACCTGGGCATTAAGCAACATAACAGAAAAGTATTCAGGGAGCCTTTCAGGCTTATTTTCGAAAGAGAAGGACGCCCGTCTTTCGACACAAATCGGAAGATGGGCGTTCTTCTCACAGGGTCGCCCAAATCGGCATAATCAAAAGCCGATTTGGGCGTACCCAACTGCTTTCTATCGCGGGGATGACCAAAGTTCCCAGGGGGTGTGTCGGAGGCGTAGCGAAGGTGAGACTTTGGCATGCCTAACACATGGGCGTCCTCGACCCACAATGGGAAAAAAGGGCATCCCTGATGAGCATTTGGATGACTTTATCTGGTCCCGAACTGACCAGATGACCACCAGAGGGAATCGGGGATGACCTCCCCTTTCTCCCCCAGTGGTCACTAACCCCCTCTCATCCTCAAAAAAGAATTTTTAAAATATTTTGTGCCAGCCTCAAATGTCATACTCAGGTCCATCACAGCAGTATGCAGGTCCCTGAAGCAGTTTTAGTGGGTGCAGTGCACTTCAGGCAGGCGGACCCAGGTCCATCCCCCCCTACCTGTTACACTTAGGGTGGTAAATGTGAGCCCTCCAAAACCCACCACAAACCCACTGTACCCACATCTAGGTGCCCCCCTTCCCCTTAAGGGCTATGGTACAGTTGTGGGTAGTGGGTTTTTGGGGGCTCAGCACACACGGTAAGGGAGCTATATACCTGAGAGCTTTTTCTGAAGTCCACTGCAGTGCCCCCTACGTTGCCCGGTTGGTGTCCTGGCATTTGAGGGGGACCACTGCACTATGAATGCTGGCTCCTTCCATGACCAAAGGGCTTGCATTTGGTCGTTTCTGAGATGGGCGTCCTTAGTTTCCATTATCACCGAAAATCAGAAACGATCAAGTCTAAGGACGACCATCTCTAGGGATGACCTAAATGTTGGGATTTGGGCATCCTCAATCATATTATCAAAACGAAAGATGGACGTCCATCTTGTTTCGATAATACGGGTTTCCCCGCTCCTTCACCGGGACGTCCTGCGAGGACATCGTCAGGAAAACTTGGGCGCCCCTTTCAATTATGCCCCTCTTTGTAACCTGGATAAAGTTCTGTAATACAAAAGCTCCCAGTACTTTGCAGCCATTTGGATTATTGAGTTGTTTTCCACAATAAGTACTATTTATGAGGAAATATCTGCTTGTAAGTTGATTTAAGGGGGGAAATTATCCTGGGTTACTATTAAGATGTGTTTTTTGTTTCCTTTTCTTGATTTTCATAATTTTTTTGCCTGGAGGGTAATGTGTGTCTATACTGTAACTTTTGCTACCTTTCTTTCTACTAACAGGTCTCATTGTATAAAATGGGATCTGTGCTAAAATAGCACAAGTTAATGGTAATCCTTAACTGTACCTCACATTGAGAACTACACCCCTTGGAGGCAGAGCACAGAGTTTTAAAGGAGTATCACCAATTTTCTTTACCACTACTGATCCTGGATATCTTTATTCATACTGTGGTTGAAATCTTTTCTTTATTAACAATTCATATTTCCCAAATAATTCTTTTAATGACATATTATTCACTAAGTGGAAGCCAGAAATACAGAGGGTGCACTGGTCTATTTTCTTTAAGTGAATCTTTAATTAGGCATAATCTATGTCAAAGTGGTCAAAAGTATGGTCCGCAATCATTTATCACGAAGCACAGTATTTGGTAAAAATTATTTTATACGGCATGTCCCTCCAATTCCCCCAAGCAAGAAAAGGAGTAGGGCAAGCTGGCTCTTTCCAAACAGTGAAGAAGACGTACAATGTGATTCCAGCTGCTGTGTTTCAGCGCTAAAGCGCCTGCATCAGGAGTCTGATGATATGATCAGATGATATTTTCTTGTTACTGGTTGTTTAATACAAGAAATAAAATCAGTGTTGAAAGACTAGAGTAGCATGATATATTTCCGTGATCCGCCAAAACGGTGCAAGCAAAGTATAAAAGGGTGCCAGTATTTACCCCAGGCTTCAGCAGGTGTAAGTCTGGCAACTAAAGTTAGGTTTAGGAATTGGCACAATGTGCTGTTCTATATGTATATATGTGTTTGTGCGTGTGATAACTGACAAATATGTCAAGAACTGGAGAGGTCTTACAATAAGCTATGAAGAAAATAAGTTCTGTATCTTGATAAGACAGCCCAATGCACTACATCTATTTAATACCTGATAGTTTTAACAACACTTTACAAGGAAGTGGTAGGAGCAAGTTGCCTAAACAACTCCGACAAGTGCAAGACTGCTGTCTGGTTCTTATATAATAACATTGGTGAGCCAAGGGGATTGGGAGGGGGCCTGTGCTCAAAGTATCTTTGAATTTGTCAAGGCCGAGGATGTAGATCTTAAAAAGTTGATGTTTGTAAAGGCATTAGAAAAGGGAACAGTGTACAGCAATAGCCATGCTTGCTGTTTCTAACTGGAATCGATGGGGGGGGGGGGGGGGGGATAACTTTATTAGCAATGTCTACTGTTAAGACATGTTGTTTTACTGTTAACCCTAGTAATTAGTAACTAGGTCTCATCACATACTGTAGAATGACACCCATGCTAAACTAGCATGCATTAAGCTAGCATGTATAAATAACATGTTAATGATAGCCCATGTTATAGTCCTCTTTAAATTTTTCAAGTATTCCTCAATTTATATTGAATAACAAAGGGACTCAAATTCAAGAGCGCATCTAGAGTCCTGGGAACACTCCTGAACTCTTCGTTAACTGTGGAGCCACAGATTAACAGTTTAGTCCGGAGAGCCTATTTTAAATTAAAACAATTGTGTTTATTGTGCACTTATTTTTTACAGGATCACTTTAAAATAATTATGGAATTAGCAAGTTTAACTTTATTAGATTATTGTAGCTCTCAAACCATGCCCTGTATGCCCTACATACTCAACTTTTGGCTGTTATTGTTTTGTTTTTCAATGTGTTTGTTTGTGATATATTATTGCATTGCGTGGTTTGTGAACATTCTGTACCATAATAAAGATATTTAGGAAAACCCAAAAGATTATGGTAACTTTTTATATTTAGGCTTACCCCTAACCTGATTTCCAAAATTCAAGTGATACAACATTCAGCCGCAAGATTGATATTTTGGTGGAAATCACGAATTGGTCATGTTGCCCCATTGTTGAGAACATTGTATTGGCTGCCAGTACAGGCTCAGATTGATTTTAAAGTGTTGTTTTCATTTTTTAAAATTTTAAGATGAAACTTGTCCAGAAGGTGGTCAACTGATAAAAATGATAAGTTCTAAAAAAAGGTTCTAGGGGCTATAATTATCTGCTCTTAACTTTTCCTTCAACTAAAACTGTGAGATATAAAGCTTTATTTTCTCACTCTTTTTTCTTTCTGGCTATTCGATTATGGAATTATCTTCCTGTTGAGTTACGCTTAGGAAGAAATTATTACTCATTTTGTAAAGCTATAAAAACTTATTTGTATACTGATTTATGAATGAGTTGATATTCCAGCTTTTATTATAATTCCTTATGTCTGTATCAGTCTCTAGTTTGTTTTAATTATAACATTGCTTCAAATCTCAAATTGAGGGAATTGGCAACACAAGTCTTTCATAACATAACTGCACCCCTGTGCTGTTTATGGTCAGCCATATTGAATTATATTCATTTTTGTATGGTGATTGTCTCCATTTTCTATCATTCCTTGTAAAAGTGCAATGATGGTATTGTAAACTAAAAGCTGTATTGTGTGAATATGTCTACTATAGTTTCCAATAATATTCTAGTTGGTTGGCAACTTGGTTCAGGAAAGGTGAGGGCAGCTGGCCACCTCTATTTGCTTTGCTTATCCAACTTTACAAAAATTAGCAGTATGTGCACTGGAAGCATAAAACAATCAAAAAGATGAAAACAGAGCAGCAAATGAACCTTAACCCTACAGATTATCAATACATATGAAAAAAGACAGTGAAAGATAAGAGTGGGAATGGAAGCAGAGTTGTTAGCTGCATGGAAAAAATGCACAGTAAGTAAAAAATATTGCCTGTGTATGCATAATTGATAGACCTGTTTAATTATGCATTCAGCCCATACTGGACTTGCACGTTTTCTGTACATCTAAATTATGCCTTTCAGTAGCTAGCTTGCAAATAATTTGAGTCAGTATAAGTCTGAACAAAATGGAATGACACAAGTAAAAGACCTGGAGGTGCAGCACTTTGAAATACAAATTCCCACACCCTGACTTGAAAAACTTACTGCATGACCTAGGCTGTAAAAAAAACAAAAACAAAACTACACATAGCAATATCTATATGAATTTTTGAGAGACTAGGAGGGGCATAATCTGAGGACGTCCTCGCAGGACGTCCCGGTGAAGGGGCGGGGAAACCCGTATTATCGAAACAAGATGGGCGTCCATCTTTTGTTTCGATAATACGGTCAGGGACGCCCAAATCTTGACATTTAGGTCATCCCTAGAGATGGTCGTCCTTAGACTTGGTCGTTTCTGATTTTCGGCGATAATGAAAACTAAGGACGCCCATCTCAGAAACGACCAAATGAACCCTAGGGGGCACTGCAGTGGACTTCAGAAATTGCTCCCAGGTGCATAGCTCCCTTACCGTGTGTACTGAGCCCCGCAACCCCCCCTAAAGCCCATTACCCACAACTCTACACCACTACCATAGCCCTTATGGGGGAAAGGGGGCACCTTAATGTGGGTACAGTGGGTTTCTGGTGGGTTTTGGAGAGCTCACATTTACCACCAAAAGTGTAACAGGTAGGGGGGGATGGGCCTGGGTCCGCCTGTCTGAAGTACACTTCACCCACTAAAACTACTCCAGGGACCTGCATACTGCTGTGATGGACCTGAGTATGACATTGAGGCTGGCAAAAAATATTTTTGAAGACATTTTTTGAGGGTGGGAGGGGGTTTGTGACCACTGTGGGAGTAAGAGGAGGTCATCCCCGATTCCCTCCAGTGGTCATCTGGTCAGTTCAGGCACCTTTTCGTGGATTGGTCGTAACAAAAAAAGGACCAAGTAAAGTCTCCCAAGTGCTCATCAGGGACGCCCTTCTTTTTTTGATTATGGGTCGAGGACACCCATGTGTTAGGCACGCCCAAGTACCGCCTTCGCTACGCTTCCAACAGACCCCCAGGAACTTTGGTCATCTCCACGATGGAAAGCAGTTGAGGACGCCCAAAATTGCCTTTCATTTATGCTGATTTGGGCGACCCTGTGAGAAGGACGCCTATCTTGCTATTTGTGTCGAAAGATGGGCGTCCTTCTCTTTTGAAAATATGCCCCACCTCCAAACCACTAGCCCCACCTCCTAACCACTGGTGCTGCCACCCAATCTCTGCTAAGCTTCTGAGGATCCATTCCTTTTGAACAGAATTCGTTTATATTTATCCCATGCATTTTTGGGTAACAAGCAGAACATACATAATATTTTAAAAAACAATTGACAAGACAAAACGTCAAACCTAAAATTTATATTGTTCACATCAAAATCATTTAAAAAGTTCTAACATCTTTTCATTCCTCCAAAAACACCCTTAGGAAATAATGAGTCTTCAGAAATCACTTGAACTGTACAAGACTCTCAAATAAACTGGAAGGTTATCCCACAAAAGGGGCCCAGCAACTGAGAAAATCCAAGCATTAGTTTCAGCGTAATGATATGCCAAAGGAGAGGGTAAACACAACTGCTACATTTTTTTCAGAGCGCAAAGATCGAGATGGACAATACAACTTCAACACATTCACACAATATGCAGGAACATTTGCATAAATGCTCTGATGAATCAAAAAATGAACTTTAAACATAACATGAGGCACAACTGGTAGATGATGCAGATGTTTTAATACAGGAGTAATGTGCGCTGCTTTTGATAGTCCTATAATTGTGATCGCCTCATGGTACCATGTAAGCTACATTGAGCCTGCAAATAGGTGGGAAAATGTGGGATACAAATGCAGCAAATAAATAAATAACAGAGATTTACCCAGTGAACGGAGTTCCCAGGGAGGAGTGTAGGGAGAGATGAGAGTGGAGAGGTACTTGGTTAAACTTTGTTAGGGCCTCAAATTAATGGTGAAAATTAATTAGGGTGAGAGAGGAGCAGGACTATTCTCTCTCCATAGTATTTCTCTCCCTCACTTACCTCTCACATATTATCTTTTTCCCCCCTTGTACTACCCAACTCTTTTCATTCATCCCTTTTCCCCACTCTCCTTTTGCATCCCTTTCTTTGTGTATCCTTAGTCTCCCTCTCCTACCCAATTTTTCCTTCTCTTCATTGAATTCTTCCATTTCTTTTCCTTCATTTCCCTGATCTGTCCCTGTTCCACTCTTTAAATCCCAATTCTTTTATTTATTTCCATTTTCATCCCCTCATCTTGCCATCTTTACATCCCTCTTTTGCTTTGTCATCCCGTTTTCCCCATTCTAATTCTACCACCCATAACCTTTTTGACTCCTTGACCAAGGAGGATGGAAAAGTACCAACTGAAGACACTGAAATCCTCATGATAGTGACATGGTTTTTTTTTTTTTTTAAAAGGAAAGGAAGTAGCTGGGTTAAAAGAAGTCCACTTCTGCATAAATAGGTGGAGGTAAATGTGAAGGAGGAGCCTGAGGTGGGCAACATGATGTGCGATCTGATACCAGATTTCTTTGAGGTCTAAGACTTTAGGGCTAAAGAATAATGCTAAACTATTGGGAGTCAGACAAGAGTATAGGATATGCTCAATGCAGAAGGTGCAATATCAGTTTTGAGAATATGTTAGTTTCTTGGGTTGTGAGTCACTGTGCTGAATAAGTTTTGAGAAATAGTTCCTTTTGGCAAGCAATACCTGCTTCTGATTATAGGGGTCCTTTTACTAAGTTGCAGTGAAAGGGGGCCTGTGGTAGCATCAGCATGTGTTTTTGATGCACACTGAGGCCCACTTTTACTGCAGCACATAAAAGGCTCTTGTTTTTGGAGGAAAGAAATGGCTGTGTGGTAAGTGAATCGTGTTTCAGCCATATTGGCCTGCATCAGGGGTTTATCAGCTTTAGTTGAAACAGATGAAACAGCTGAGTTACAATCAAAATTGTAAAAGGCCAGGATGTCAATTGCAGAATAAAGGACCAAAATTTAGAAGTCACAGAGATGTCAGGTTACGCAGTTCCAGGCTGGAGATTTTGGGACAGTCCTGGTTTAGAATTCATACCTACAGCAGGACTGTCCCAAAATCTCCAGCCTGGAACTGCGTAACCTGACATCTCTGTGACTTCTAAATTTTGGTCCTTTATTCTGCAATTGACATCCTGGCCTTTTACAATTTTGATTGTAACTCAGCTGTTTCATCTGTTTCAACTAAAGCTGATAAACACCTGATGCAGGCCAGTGTGGCTGAAACACGATTCGTGTCGGGTTTTTATTGATTTTAATAAAGACATTGTTTTGGGAGATCACGTGGTGCTATGAGCTAAGCGGCAGCAGGTTGCTTGGGCTCCCGAACCCTCACCCGCAAAATACATAAATTAAGGATTGCACTCGAAGTGTCCTTTCGCACCGAAGCGTGTGAACACCACATGGATAAATATCTTCGTAGTACGCCCGCGATCAAGGCACCGAAGACCACGAAAAAAGAGAAAAACAAAGCCGCGATCGGCGAAAACAAAATGGCGGACGGCGCACATGGGGCGCCGGTGGTGTTCTCAGAAGCGCAGCTAGAACAACTTACTTCTGCGATGACTAGAGCGTGGGAGCCGAAATGGGCAGCGCTAGATAGAAAACTGGAAGGGATCCAAACCGCGCTAGCAGGCCTGCAAACTCGCGTGAGCGACGCCGAAGTGCGTATAGCAGCGATGGAAGATGAGACACGTGCATATGGGCCGGATATCACTAGTCTACAACAGCAGATGGACACGCATACCTCCAAGTTGGAAGATTTGGAGAACCGCTCACGCAGAAATAATATTAGACTGGTGGGACTCCCGGAATCGCTCCCGGAACGTAATCTGGAGGTATGGCTGGAAACATGGCTAGCGAAAGAATTGGCTTTAACAGACTCTATGGGGCCAGTGGTGGTGGAGCGGGCCCACCGAGTGGGGAGAAAGATGGAGGCGCAGGGAAGACCCCGAGTGGTGGTAGCAAAGCTGTTAAACTATAGACACAAACAGGAAATTTTACAGGGCTTTCGTATGAAGAGAGAGACTTTTAAGTATAATGGGAGGAACGTTTTGATCTTCCAAGATTTCTCAGCAGAGGTACAAGCCAAACGTAAACACTTCCACCCTCTGTGCACTGCGCTAATTAACAAAAAAATTCGTTTTGCCTTACAATATCCAGCACAATTAAAGGTGCAGCTGCAAGACCAGTGGCATACATTTCCAACAGTGGAGGCTGCGAGGAAATTCCTCCGGGACAAAGATATCACGGGAACAGGGCAAGAATCTGATAACAGGCCCTGAAATAGAAGGGGTGCAGAGTTTGGACTGTGAGTAGAGCGAAAAGCAATCCACACATATTGAACATGAAGGGTGGGGGGCAGTAGCCGGAAAGCGTGATACAGTTCCATAGCTAGGTGAGGCCTAGAATATGGAAAAGGGGATAGATAGCAGGAAGCATGGGCGGGTGGGAATGGGGGGGGGGAAGGGCGGTTGGAAGGGGGAGTTATCATGTATCACCAGATTAACTGTGCATAGAAGATGGAGATATGTGGAATTAGCAGATGTAGGTACACATGCAGGAGCCCAAGGGTTGGTCGCGGAGGCAGTTTTAGGAGCATCATGCCAGTACGGATAATAACGTGGAATGTGGGGGGGATTAGCACCCCCACGAAACGTTATAAGATCTTGCAAGCACTGCGTAGACATAAAGCAGATATAGCGTGTCTGCAGGAAACACGGCTGAATGGCCAAGAACATGCTAAACTGAAAAAGACTTGGGTGGGAGAGTGTTATGCAGTGGATGCGCAGGGGAGGAGGGGGGGCCTGGCGGTCCTGACTAAAAAAGGACTTCCGTGTAAAATAGAGGTGTTAGCCCAGGGTGGGCAGGGGAGATATCTTATTTTAAAGATTTGGATACAAGGAGTGGAATTTTTGCTGGTAAATGTATATGGCCCGAATGAGTACATACCCGGCTTCTATGCGGCCTTAGGAAGCGCCTGTTTACAGTATAAAATGGCGAAACTGATGGTGGTTGGGGATTTTAATATGGTTTCGGACCCTGAGATAGATACCTCGAGCCCCACCTCACCACACTATCAAGGCCAAAGGCGCAAAGATTTCAGTGCTTTTCGGAAGCTGTTGGGGTTGGTGGATGTCTGGAGAACATTACACCCTGGGGATAGAGAATACACACATAGATCACGGGCACATGGTACACTAGCCCGGTTAGATTATATACTGTTAGAATCCTCCATGTTTCCCTGGGTGCGGGCCACAGAGGTGGGTCCGGAGGAAGTCTCTGACCATGCGCTGGTGTGGCTGGATATGGCTGTCCCGGCGGATAGGGAGGGGGGGAAGGGATGGCGGTTCCCGGCATATCTACAAGGAGATGCGCGCTTTCAGACATATCTACAGGAGAAGTGGGACACATATTTTAATACTAATGGGGTTCATGCAGAAACACAACCGGTGCTGTTTTGGAGTGCTTCCAAGGCAGTGATACGGGGAGATATTATTGCATATTGTAGCGCCCGGCGTAAGCGACAACAAGCTAGTATCCTACACCTAGAGAAGCAATTTCAGAGAGCTAGACGCACACACATGCGCAGACCCACACCTGAGTCTTTAGAAAGAGTGCGGGCAGTCCAGATAGCGTTGAACACTCTCCTGCATGAGAGAGAGACACGATCCGCTATATATTACAAATATAAGCTAAGTAGATTTGGAAATAAAGCGGGACCCTTGTTGGTAAAAGTGATCAAGAATTGGGGGGGGTCTAGGGCCATAGTAGCGGTCAGGAATCAGGCGGGGTCCTTGGTACACTCTAGAGAGGAAATTGCACGAATATTTGATGAGCATTATGCCAAACTATATACAGATGGGGCCTTAAGTGAAACACAAATAATAGAACAATACTTGAGGAAAGCTGGCCTGGATAGGCTAACTGAAGAAGAACGCTCCTTTGACCTTAGAGGAACTGAAAAGAGTGATTAAGGGGTTAAAGCTTAGGTCAGCTCCAGGCCCGGATGGGTATACGGGGGAATATTATAAAATGCTGGCCCCAGAAGCGTTGGCCTCCTTGTTGGAGTACTATGAGGGTGTAATAGATACGGGCCAATTCCCTGCATATGCAAACCAGGCTCTAATTACATTAATTCCCAAGCCGGGCAGGTCACCAGATAGTGCAGACGCATACAGGCCGATTTCACTACTAAATGTAGATATTAAAATCTTAGCCAAAGTGATGGCTGAAAGATTAGCTGACTGCCTACCTCGATTGATAGGTACTGAACAGGTGGGGTTTGTGAGAGGTCGGCAATCTACACAAAATGTTCGCAGATTGCTTATGGCAATGGCGGTATGCATAGAGACAGCTGAGCCGGCTTGGATATTAAGCCTAGACGCGGAAAAAGCGTTTGATCGGGTGCAATGGGGTTATCTATTTCAGGCGCTTGAACATATGGGTATTACTAGCAAATTTCTAGACATAATTAGGGTTCTCTACTGTCACCCCACAGCGCGAGTGTTAGTTAATGGTATGAAAGGTAAGGAATTCGAAATAAAGCGGGGCACAAGGCAGGGATGCCCCCTCTCTCCCCTGTTGTTTGTGCTGGCATTGGAGCCTCTGCTGCGCACGCTGAAGGCGGAACAGAAAGTAGAGGGGGTCCAGGTGGGGGAGCGGTCAATTAAAGTGCTGGCATATGCGGATGACCTATTGCTAACGTTGACCAACCCGCAGAGATCTACAAAGGTTCTATTAGAACGTATTAGACAGTATGGTCATATTTCAGGATTTAAGTTAAATTTATCAAAATCAGTGGTGCTGCAGGTGGGGGGAGAGGGAGAGGGTGGAGCAGGGGGGGGGCAGATACCTTTCCAGGTAGCTCAAGGTACATTCAAATATTTGGGAGTCTGGGTTTCTGCAGAACGTAAAGAACTCTATGACCTTAACATACAAAGACTGCTAACGGATACTAGAAATAGCCTGCAAACGTGGACAACACTGCCTCTCTCTTTGCTGGGCAGAATAGCCCTATACAATATGGTAATGGCCCCGAGGTGGCTATATGTTTTACAAACAATGCCGTTATACTTGAAGAAGAAGGATGAGGAAAAATTGGATAGAACGATTCAACATTACTTATGGCGGGGCAAAAAAGCTCGCTTGCCGATGAAGGTGTTGTGCGTGCCAGTGGAGTATGGAGGATTAGGACTTTTGAGTGTGAGGTACTTCAATGTGGCCTGTGGAATGAGAAATATAAACGATTGGTTCCGCGGAATAAGTGACTTTTCAGATACTGCTGTGGAACTGAGCTTAACTTCAGGGACTCATTTTAGCAATTACTTACACTCGACTGGGGCACCCGTACCACAGGTCTTGCAACGATCCCTAATTATGAGGACAGCGGCAGCAACCTGGAAATGGGTTAGCAGGATGCATCATTTTTCGACAAAGATCTCGCCATATTTGCCCATTTGTGACAACCTGGCCTTTAGACCGGGCAGTATGTATGGGACATTCAGGAAATGGAAAAAGCGGGGACTGGAGTACTTACTGCAGGTGCTGACCCGGGAAGGGCACATGAAATCGTTTGAGGTCCTGAAAACAGAGTACGGTCTTCTTGAAAGGGAGCGATTCCATTATGAACAGTTAAAGCATTATGTGATGTCTCTGCCCTGGGAACACCTGGCGGAAGATGCTCAGGAGGAACTTGCGTCGGCTTTCTCCCTGGGGGCCCAACATAAAGTGCCACTTTCCCATCACCACAGGCACATAAAAGACACTATGCCAGAACCGGATTATAAAACTTTATCCCAACAGTGGACAGCAGATTTGGAAACGGAGGTTACACCAGCTTTGGTGCGGTCTCATGTGTTATCAGTCAGAAAAGTGACGTATCAGTCTGCACATTGGGAATTACAGTACAAATTTGCTTTTCGGTTGCATATCCCCCCTAGAAGAGCGTTCTACATGGGTCTGTCACCCTGGGGGGAATGCCCGAAGTGTGGAGCGGAAGGCGCCAATTTGGGACACATGTTCTGGACATGCAAAAGCATACAGGGATTCTGGAAAGCTATTATAAACTATGTTAATGACATCTGGCATCAACGTTGGAACTATGATCCGGTCCTGTTGTTTGGACAACCCCAATTGAGGCAGCCCCTGGTGAAGGGTTTTACAGCGTTTGTGACAAGATCGGTAATAGTTGGCAAACAGACTATCTTATTGGAGTGGCTGACCACTAAAGTACCCTCTCTGCAACAGTGGCGTTCGAAAATGTTGTTGATGATGCGGGTAGAGAGGGTAGAGATTGTCAACTTTGAATCACGGACAGGGGAAAAATTCCAACAATTGTGGGCGCCCCTGTGGAATACATTAACTCCATCTGCACGAAGTTATTTGTTGAATGTATGAACATTGTGATATTAATATAAGGGAAGGGGAAGGGAGGGGGGGAGTGGGGGGGGGGGAAAGGGGAGAAAATGTAAAAACTCCATTTTTGCAACAAAACAGTTCTGTTATTGTGTATTTGGTTTGAATAAAGATGATTTAAACATAAAGACATTGTTTGGGAAGACATCAAATGAGAGAGGACTTTTTTTTTGATCCACTGTATGTACCTGGTGTTCTTCATTTCTCCTGTGGAGAGATCACCTTCTGTGGTTGTTTCGTTTTGTATGTGTGGTAAGTGAAACATTTACTGTGTGGCCATTTCGTGTAGGGGGGGGGGCTTATCACCACCCACTGAGATGGCAGTAAGGGCTCCCGTGCTAACCCGGTGGTAACTGGGCAGTGCCGATCAGTGGCGTAGCCAAGGGTGGGCCCAGGTGAGCTGAAGCCCACCCACTTTGGGCTCAGACCCACCCAGTAGCAGCACTCCTATCATGTGGCTGGCAGGGATCCCCAAGCCCCACAATCCAAAAACTCTCAACAACTGTTCCTCCTGCATACCTTGTAAATAGCAGATCTTCGCCTGCAGCGAGCAGCGACTGATACATACTGTTTGCATCAGCCCCACAGCCTTCCCTCTGATGTATTCCCGCCTATGCAGAAACAGGAAGTTGCATCAGGGGGAAGGCTGTGGGGCCAACATGAGCACTGTGTATTTGTTGCTGCTCGCTGCCGGTGAAAATCTGCTATTTAAAAAGTATATGGGAAAGGGGGGGGGGGGGGGTTGTTTGAGAGACCACATGGCATGCAGGCGAGAGAGGTAGAGACCAAACGAATTGTGTGACAAGACAGAGTTCTTCTGTCCACCCATCTTGGGCCGAGGCCCACCTAGAATTGGGTGTCTGACAAAGCCCCTGGTGCCAATTACCACCAGTTAAGTTCCAATGCTACAAAAATAGATCATATTTTTGTAGTGCCGGAAATGTCTTGTGCTAGAGGTGAGAACTATTGCCAGGCTCCGGCGGTAGCCTGGCAGTAGTTCCAGATTGACGTGCGGTAAGCCTGCGGTGGGCTTACCGCTGCTTAGGAAAAGGGCCCCATGGAGGGGCACAATTGAACGCGAACGCCCATGTGTAAAAACGTCCATCTCCGGAGACGGCTCCACGAAGAGGCGGAGCGAACTGTAAAATCGAAACAAGATGGCCGTCCATCTTCGGTTTCGATTATACGGTTTGGCCCGCTGAAATCCCATCATTTGTGTCGACTCTAGAGACAGACGACACAAATGGTGAGATCGCTGGACCTAGAGATGGCCATCCGCGGTTTTCAGCAATAATCAAAACCGCTGCCGGCCATCTCAAAAACGGACCTAATCCAAGCCATTTGGTTGTGGGAGGGGCCAGCATTCGTAGTGCACTGGTCCCCCTGAGATGCCTCTATGCCAGCCTCAAATATCATACCTAGCTCCATGACAGCAGTATGCAGGTCCCCGGAGCAATTTTAGTTTAGTTGGACAGATGCAGAGAGCAAAAATCGGAAGAAAAAAAAACATGCAAGTGCAGTCAGGGACGTCCAAAAAAAAACATGCAAGTGCAGTCAGGGACGTCCAAATTAAAACAATAGTAATAGTGGGATTTGAACCAGCCACCTCCTGATTACAAGACCTGTGCTCTAACCACTGCACCACTTATTCAGCTGCCTATACCTACTTCCCTTTCCATTAAGTCCCTCCACGTTTCTGTCAGCCAATCATAGTTCGTTTAGCTGACACATGTCAGGTAAATGAGCTGTGATTGGCTGATAGAAACTTGGAGGGACTTAATGGAAAGGGAAGGAATGTCTAAGCAGCTAAATAAGTGGTATAGTGGTTAAACCACAAGTCTTGTAATCAGAAGGTGGCTGGTTCAAATCCCCCTATTACTATTGTTTTAATTTGGACATCCCTGACTGCACTTGCATGGTTTTTTTTTGGACGTCCCTGACTGCACTTACATGGTTTTTTTTCTTCCGATTTTTGCTCTCTGCATGGGTCCCGCGCAGCACCAACTAAACTAAAATTGCTTGGGGGACCTGCATACTGCTGTCATGGAGCTAGGTATGGTATTTGAGGCTGACATAGAGGCTGGAAAAATATTTAAACAGTTTGTTTTTTAGGGTGGGAGGGGGTTAGTGACCACTGGGGGAGACAGGGGAGATCATCCCCGATTCCCTCCGGTGGTCATCTGGTCAGTTTGGGCACTTTTTGGAAGCTTGGTCGTGAAAAAAACAGGACCAACTGTGTGTGGACTAAATGCTCGTCGGGGACATCTTGCTTCTTTCCATTATCAGGCGCGGAGGTCCATCTGTTAACCACGCCCCGGAACGCCCCTGTCCTGCCTTCGCTACCATTCAGCCACGCCCCCGAGAATTTCACCCGTCCCCGTGACGGAAAGCAGTTGGAGCCGTCCAAATTCAGCTTTCGATTATACCTGTTTTTGAGACGGACGTCCATCTCCCGATTTGTGTCGGAAGATGGGCGTCCGTCTCTTTCAAAAATAAGCTGGATAGTAAGTATAAAGATCTTTGCTGGCAATATTTACAATGAGACCTAGTTGTCTCCTAAGAGATGACGACTTTGGTAATTCCAGCCATTGCAATGATTAGCTGAAATAGAGTGGACCTGAGTGGGCACCCGTAAAGTCAGAGGGGAAATAGGAGGCGACAGAGGCATGTGCACATGCCACTGAAGCCTTTTTAAAATGACTTCCTAAAGATTTAATGAGGCTCGTTATTCATTGTTTTCTTATTTTATAAAACCTCTTAGCATGACTAAATAGATCAGAACAATAATGCTCACAAAGCAAGGCAATTCTAAAAGTAAGGATAATACAGTGTTATATGTACAGCAATCTATTGCAAAATGCTAACAAGTTATGATATTTTTCCCAGACCAACATTATTTCTCAAGTGGGATATCTATCTGTAAATACTAATGCCTTGAATTATCAAAGCTATATTATATAGTGGTTGGGAGGATTTTAAATAAGTATAGAGATAGATACCTTGAAATTGATGAAAATCGACTGTGCACATGATTATAATTCAGATAAAATTGTGAGAAACTGGAAGAATGCTAAAGATGAGATATCCCAGTGGAGAAGCTGTAGTAAAAGCTGAAGTAAGGAAGGTGTATGTAAATAAAAAAACAGAGAGATATGAAAAATTCCAAATTACACCATCAACTGTTATGTAGGTTGTAAAGAGATGAAAACACACTTTAAACTGTTTGAATGCAAATGCCAGAAATATGCAAAATAAAACTGGAGCTTTAGAACTCTACCAGTAAACAGAGTGGAGGAGTAGTCACTTCTCCCACTCATACACCTCAGGGATGTCACTTTTATTTCAATTTTCTTTAAACCATATTAACTAAGTTTAATACATATACAACATATCAATACAAAGAATCACCAACTTCAGCTGACCATACACAATGTTGTTCATTTAAGTAGTAAATTCTACATAGGTCACAAAAGGTGAGGTGGCAAAAAACTGTGTGCTAAGCTGATATTCTGTAATGACAGTGTTGTGTACCAAACTGTTCTAGAATACTAGTGTAAGTCTGCAAACTTTATGTGCGACCACTTAAACCACGTCTATAGCTGGTGTAAATGGTGGCACCTAAATATGGCAGCAGGGCACATAAATGCAACTGTTCTATAAATTGAATGCAAGAATAGTTGGAACAACCCGATGTGCCCGTGCCCCACCTATTTTAACATTCCATTTGATTTTATGCATGAGAGAAGTGAGGCACACTGTTTACACCAGAGGTTTTCAACCCAGTCCTTGGGGCGCACCCAGCCAGTCGGGGTTTCAAGATATTCCCAATGGGGCAAATGTCTGTTGTGCACCCAACTACAAATTAGCACCAATTAGTGCTTGTTAATGCTAATTATTGGTGACAATTTAATGCCACTTATGTTATGCACATAACTCGCCCTGTTCTATATCTGAGCACCCAATTCTGCACCTTACTTTTGGTGCCAGTTATAGAATTTGGAACTTAATGACTGTATATAAGCATCCAACTTTCCCTAATCTCTCAAACATATGTCACTTGGCCTTTTTGTCGGCCACAGCGCCCTCTTAATAATGAAACAGGCGCATAATACTTCACTGTTGGCTAGCCCCCAATTCGATAACGAGAGCATAAAATCTATCAACCTCTTCCCCTCAGTGCAAAGGACCTTAAATCACAATTAATGTGTATGTGGTCAACTCCAAAAGATTCAGTATACACAATATTCATTCCCAGACATCTAATGTATGTGAACAAAAAGTACAAAAGTACAATAATAATTAAAGCATCAATTCTATAACTGAGCACCTCCATTTAGGTACCCTGAGACTGTGAGGGTAATACCAGTAATCACCACTAGGTTTGGTAGGATACTGAGGTGTGTAAAATAACTGTTTAATACTCTGGAATAATAAACCCACATATATTTAGCTGACCTTGTTCTCTAGCCTTCTAGATATATACTGACAAACTACAAAACACACATAACTAACAATAATGAGTTTATTTACAAGTGTGAAATATAAGCTAAAATGGAAACAGAAATAACAGCTTTAAAAGTTATGTATGTGTTTAGAATGTAATATATTGGAATAAAACTTCTTTAAATGCTAGAATAAACACTATTGGAGTAAACACACTCCGCCCCCCACCTAAAATAAAATGTCTCCTGCTTGTCCCCGATAGGAGAATGATTACAGATCTTGAATTATACAACCTGAGTAGGTGATGTATGTCTCAGGCAGTTCTTGCTGGTAGTCTAACACTTTGAAGTATTCTGATGGTAATCAGAAAAGTCTGAACTGAAGTTGTAGAAGCCAATGGTAGGTAGCTTATCTCTTGTCACAGCAAATTCCTTTTTATATCATTTTGATATCAGCAATGTCTCCGATGAACTTACAGCACTGTAGTTGATTGGTTTGTGCCCTTATGTTATGGCTTGACAAATCACAAGAGTAACTTTTGACGTCACTCTGGAGGATTTTCTGCAAATTCTGGATTCCAAGCTTGCTGAATCACTATGTCCAAGGGTCCTTATCACATTGCCACAATTCCTTTTTGCCATCTGAACAATTTTAACAGGGTCACATGTTCATTTCTTAAAAAGGCATGCCTGGGCAAGTCTTACTTGTAAAATAGAGCACTGTATATTCTGTGATCTGTACAAGCTATACCACAAGTCTGGTATAATCAAGCTCTGTAATACACTGGCTATGTTGTGGCAAGAGCTTTTACCCATATAAGACCATGTGGAAAAAGCCTATTCTATAATGGTACCAAGGTTCCTAGGTTCCATTATAGAATCTGAGCATAACCTGGTATCAACACAACTAATATATAGGCATTCACACTTATGCAAGCCATAAAGCAGGCATACTGTAAATGTGAATACCTAAATGTGGCAGGGATATGTGAACACTTACAGTATTCTGTAAGTGACATGTATAAATGGGCACCCCTCCCATGTCTTGCATATGCTATTCTAATGTATATCCCTCCTTTGCAAATACATGCTATGGACTAGATTCTATATATCTCACGCCTAAACATTGGCACTGAAATGAAACATGCCTAAGTGTATTCTATAAAGCATGCCTTAATTTAAGCATAATTTATAGAATAAGCTTAAATTTTCACGTAGTTTATAGAATATACCATGTGCCTGTCCATCTGACTAAATTTAGTTGCATGGAGTTATGCCAAGTAAAACTTGGCCTAAATGCCGACACCTAAATTAGGCGTGGACTGGATATATTCTATAACAATGTGCATACATTTTAGAAACGCCCATTCGACATCCATAGCCATGCCCCCTTTTCAACTATGTGACTTGGAATTTACGTGCATCACACTGGAGCAGCCGTTCCCAATCCAGTCGGGGCACATCTAGTCCCATTGGGATTCCAGGATAACCACAATGAATATTCATGAGTTAGATCTGCATACAATTGAGGCAGTGCATGCAAATCTATCTCATACATATTCATTGTGCATATTCTGAAAACCCAATAGGGCTGGGTTGGGAATGGCTGCATTAGAGAATACACAGACAGTTCTGCACATAAATTCTAATTAATGCCAATTAGTATTAATTGCTTGTTAATTAGCAGTTATCAGTGCAGATTGGTTTGTTAACTAAATTGCACGCACAAATACAGAATACGCCTGGATTTGCGTGCACAACTTAAGTTGTGCTGTAAAGAATCTGGGGGTATTAAAGTTAAGTGGGTGTTTGCAGAATAGCACTTAGGCAGAATATTGGCATTTATGTGTGTACATACGAACATATGCACATATATGTCATTATTCTAAATGTTTATACACCTAACATGCGAGTAAATGTGAGTGCTTGGTTTAGAGAATTGTCCTTTAAATGTGACAGTCTGCCAGTGTTCTGATTACTTACAAGACCAACACAGGTCATTACCATCTGCCCTGTGCATTATATAAAAGCTTCACAGAGACAGATTGTGTGGTCCTCCCTATCCCCTCCCATTGCCTATCCATAAAAGATATCCCTAATTCCTTTTCTCACCCCTGTTCTGATCGTACATATCTTTTAAAATGCTTTGACTTTCGATATTTATAAAAGAGGGAGCCTGCATGAGGAGGTGAAGTTGTGCTTACTACCATCCAACCCTCCAATAATACATCCTGGATATACTTATTATGCTTTATTGCATGATGTAGTTCAAGCCAGGCAAAAAATTTGGCTATTAGGTATGTTAAATTATCTTTGGAGAGCAGTAAAGCTTTTAATGCCTTGATGTTACAAAATTTGGCCAAAAGACCAAAAAAGGATGTAAGCAGAAAGGAGAGGCTCTTGGTTATTTAAATGCTGATCAGTGGGCTGGGAGGGGATATTCAGTAGTACTTAACTGGGCAATGCCACTGAATATCTCCTCTAGTTTCTGTGCCACTGTCTAGTTAGTGCCAGGACAGACTACGGGCACAGTAAGGGTGGGGTCGGAACATCTGCAATATTCAGAGCTGGTGTACATATATTTAATGAATGGTTAGAGAGGACTTCACAAGGAAGCAGTTATATCTTTGCAGGCACCAGTACCAGGGCTTTTATTGAGGGGGTACTTGGGGGTACTGAATACCAGCACCTTTTCCATTGTCTGATAAGATTGACCCACAGACCCCAAGTTTTAATAAAAGATCTCAGGCTCTACACACCAATTCTACCTTGTCATAGGTTATGTGACTGGGTGCAGGGGGCCTGGCTATTGTGGGGTGTGTCCTTCAGTGATCACCCCACCCTTGAAAATTGGCCTAGCATTTGAGTACCGGCACCTGTTTTGCTAGAAAAAATGCACTGACCAGTACTAAATATCAGCCAGAACTGCATAACTTCTGGTTCCGCTCAAGATCCAGCAATTCAGTTCCGGTGCGTGGACACGGCCTGCATTCAATATCCAGGATTAATTCAGCCCAGGCAGTCAGCAGCTTTCAAACCACCATGGACTGATTATCACCCAGCAAATTGATGCTTGTTATAGGCTTTTTTTGTCAGAAATTTATGGAGTTCTTTGTTTTTTTAAAAATTAAATATCATACATTTTTTAATGCAAACCTCTGTGTTCTATCAAAGTCAAGTGGTATCAAATGTAAATAAACATAAACAAATATTCTTCCTATGCCATAGTCTCCAATTTATAGACTTATTAACAGGGAATTTGCCAGGCATGTCACTTTCAATTGTGAATATATTTTATTTATTTATTGATGTAAGCATTTATCATCTCCCTTATCACTGAAATTCAAGGCGAGATATAAAGAAACATAAACAATGCACAATGGAGGCAGGGCCTAGATGGCATCGGAGGCGGAGGTGTGAGTGTTTGCTCTGTAGACACTGAGAGAGATCGAGCGAGTTTGAGGCAGTGTCCTTTTAATCTCGGCTTGAGTCCTGTACTTACTCTCCACTGCCTGATATACCTTAGGGTTGTTAAATTTCTTCTCTTGTATATTTCCTATACTTGGTCTTATTATTTTGTGGACAAAAGGTTATTACTGATTCAATGCATTATTACATTTCCTGGATTGTTTTTCTATATTTTGTGGCTGTTGTGTAATTTGTTGTTGAACTTATTTCAGATACAATAAATGGTGCACAGTTTCAAACAGACATTACAATCACCAATACAAACATAATAATATAAAATAATAGAAGTGCAAGCCTCTGGATAAAATAAGACATCCTAAAATCATTAGCCAATTGTCACGGCCACAGCTGTGTCCCGTGACCTTCACCAGTGCCAGGGTTTGCTGCTTCATTGAGGCACCACCTTCATCACTCCAGGATACTCATCAGTCTCACAGGCTGCTTCCTCATAGGACCTCCAGAACTGGCTGACACCAGCCTTCCTAAGCATGCACGCATGCAGGAATCCCTGGTGCCCACTGATGACATTGCATGCTGAAGTCCTTATAAAGATCTCAGGACTCTTCTGTGGTTGCCTTTGCAATAGGTCTCCTAGCCTTGCCTGGTGTGAGTTGAAGCCTGCCACTGCCTGTTCCTGTTCCTATTCCAGTACCTGTCTCCAGCCTGCCTGTATGATCCTATTGACCTATTCCAGTACATCTCTCCAGCCTGCCTGACCCTGTTCCAGTACCTGTCTCCAGCCTACCTTCCTGATCCTATTCCAGTACATCTCTCCAGTGTGCCTAACCCTGTTCCAGTACCTGTCTCCAGCCTACCTTCCTGATCATATTCCAGTAAATCTCTCCAGCCTGCCTGACCCTGTTCCAGTACATCTCTCCAACCTGCTTACCAGATTCAGTTCCAGTACATCTTTCCAGTTCCAGTATGTCTCCAGCCTGCCTGCCCTTGCCTTAGCCCATATCTGCTGTCTGTTATTTTTGTTCCTGCTCCCTTCCTTTGATTGACTTCTCAGCTTTGACTTCAGCTTGTCTCCTCAACTTCTCTGTCCTGGCCCTCAGGATTGCTTAGACTTTCTCAATCCTCATCAGTACCATTGTTGGTATTCAGACCAACTTGCCTGCTGAGGCCTTGGTTACAGTTCACTATTCTGCTGGTGAACCTCTGGACTTGGACCACCCTGGTCCTAACCTGGGCATGACGGTGACCCACCTGCCACCAGTCAGGGCCTATCTAGCCTCCAGTTTAGTCAGGTAGTGTCAACTTGGCTGCAGCCCAAGGGCTCATTCTCCTTGGCCCATGACAGATTGAAAAGGCAATGAGTTCAGGCAGGTCACCCACTTTGCAGCTGCTCCAGAAACTGGACCTCCAACTCCAGCAAATTTCTGGTTATGTTCAGGACCTGACCACCCCTTTTGATTACTTCCAGATGTCCATGGCATCTCAGCTCTTGAATTCTCCAGCATCGGTTCCACTGTGACAATAGCTGCCTCCACATTTTCAGGCATCTGCCTAGCAGCTCTTTCTAGATTTGACAGGGGCCCCCAAACTTGCAGGGGTTTAATCAATCAATGTTTATATTCAAACTTCAAGCAACAGACTTTTCATCAGATAGGGCCCATGTGGCTTACATGATTTCCCTGCTGTCTGGCAAAGCCATTGCTTGGGCCTCCCTGCCATAGGAGCGGAATGACCCAGTGCTTAATAACCTTGACTGTTTCCTTGGGCAATTTATGAGAGTCTTTGAGGAGCCTGAGAAGGCAATTTCTGCAGCAAATGAACTCCTTAGTTTGAGGCAGGGGGTCACAAACCCTTGGAAACTATGCCATTCAGTTCCACACCCTATATCTGTTCCACACCCTAGCATCGGAACTCAACTGGAACAACAAAAGTTTAGTAGCAGTCTTCTGGCAGTGGCTGGCACCCCATGTTAAGGATGAGCTGGGGAACTCCCTGCTACACTGGATGACTTATTTGGCTTCTGTAACCGGATCAATATCCGGTTCCAGGAATGATCTTGGAAGCAACAATCAGCTCACAGAATGGTCTGTTTGGCACCCAGCTTTTCTAACCTATGAGCCTGGGTAATGGAGAATGTGGTCAAGGTGACTAACATAGCATAATTTAAAACAGATTTACAGAAATTCCTAGAGGAAAAGGACAAAATAATAACAGGTATGGAACAGCCATTGCTTATCCCTTGAAATGAAGTATGAGATATGGATCTACTTTTTTCTTTAATCTAGTGAGTATTTGTGATCAGAAGTGGCTTCTGATATAGCTAGGACGTTTGACTTTCTGAACCTTGGCCTCACTCAGCATGACCTTTCATATGTTTTTATATGGGTTTGAATTGCACATGTATCAAGTTCATATTCCCAGTAAAAAATCAGCAGTAGCAGATCATACTGTTCAGTTCAGGCTTTCGTAAATAAGATACATTACCTTTTGTCAGCAACATAAGGGCCTTTATTGCTTATTGATTCCATTACCATAAGAAAAGTACAAAATAAACATCGGCATTTTGTGGAAACATGATTTCAATCTATTTAAGTAGCAAAGGTGCAGGCAGAGATTAGTTTAAGGCCAAAAACTCTTATCCAAAAATTGGGCACCCTGTAATCAGTAATAGCAGATCACCTGCAGCTGGAAGTAAACAAAGTGAAATGTTTGCCTGGTTGTCTGCAGTTTGCCAACTGATTATTGACTCCAATGTTGGTTTTGAAGTAAGAAGTTTGCATTGTATGCTGCTGGTGTTCTAGTATTGGCCCCTAGGCCTTGGCTTTTGCAGTTTTCATTTATAGGATAATTTCTGCTATTTAGGGGGGGGGGGGGGGGGGGGGGGGGGGAACATTGCTCGCTTTCAATTCCAGGAAATATGTTAAAAGGTGGTAAAACAACAAGCACATATCACAGAAATCAACAGGAACCTTTCTAGTGGGTTAAAAAGCAGGATGTGCTGTGCCAGGAAACTAACACACAGTAGGAAATTAAAGCTCAAATTGAGTCTTAGCATCTCAATTCGAGACTGATGATGAAAGCTTAGTGCAGAGATGCTACCTACATATTGCCCAAGGGAGAAGGTGTATGTACCAGCAGGATCAAAATGCTTTCTATGGGCTCATAAAGGATCAAGACAGGATACCAATGTTAGGAAAAATAATAATATCTATGATTCTTTCACTGTTCAAGATGGAGAAGTTTTCATGTGGGAAGCCACAGAGATCCCTCAAAGCTATTTTATCTGAATTTTGTTAGTTTTGAGAGCCACGTCTCACTCTGAATTCAGCACTCATGAGACTGGGAAACTAATAATATCTACAGCTGTATAACATTTTTTTATCAAGGGGGGTTGTTACCAATTCCGCTTCAGTTTGAAAAGACATTACTTGTTGTCAGAAAATAATTTAATCAGGAGCTCATGGGTTCCACAACATAATCTAGAATTTAAAAACTATATCTTATTCTCTTTGAATGTGTGTACTAGATATTATTATACATATATATGCAAAATACATATTTGAAGTCAGGTCATGGGCACAGTAGGCAAGAAACCAACTAGTTGTATCATAAGGGCAAGCACACAGTGATGCAAATTGCACAGTCTCAGATTACACAGTCTCTGATTAAATTACAGAGACAGGGATAAGCAGATGCCAGTCCAAATGTACCCCCACAAACCCAGTGATGTAAAATATAAAGGGGGCATTTTAAAAGTGGTTGCTTCCTTTAGGCACCCCCGATGCTGTATGGTGAGACTCTATTCTATAGTAGCATCTGGAGGTCCAGATTATTTCACGGAATACTAGCATAACCCGGTTCCGGTGTATATTATATTTATGTGCCTGCCACTGTTCCCTGTAAACTGAGCTGGAGTCCTCCATCTACAGTCCTGCCAATGGGGGATGCAGGTTCACTGTCATATTTTCAATAGTGAGACGTGGAGGAGCATAATCGAAAGGGACACCCAAGTTTTGTTGAGGACGTCCTCGCAAAACGTCCCGATGGAGGGGCAGGGAAAACTGTATTATTGAAACAAGATGGATGTCCATCTTTCGTTTCGATAATATGGTCAGGGACGCCCACATCTTGAAATTTAGGTCGCCCTTAGAAATGGTCATCCGTAGACTTGGTCATTTCTGATTTTCGGCTATAATGGAAACCAAGAACGCCCATCTCAGAAATGACCAAATGCAAGCCCTTTGGTCATGGGAGGAACCAGCATTTGAAGTGCACTGGTCCCCCTGACATGCCAGGACACCAACCGGGCACCCTAGGGGGCACTGCAGTGGACTTCATAAAATGCTCCCAGGAACGTACCTCCCTTACCTTGTGTGCTGAGCCCCTCAAACCCCCTTTAAAACCCACTCCCCACAACTGTACACCACTACCATGGCCCTTACAGGTGAAGGGGGGCACCTAGATGTGGGTGCAGTGGGTTTCTGGAGGGTTTTGGAGGGCTCGCTGTTTCCTCCACAAATTTAACAGGTAGGGAGGGGGATGGGCCTGGGTCTGGCTGCCTGAAGTGCAGGGACCTGCATACTGCTGTGATGGAGCTCAGTTTGGCATCATGAGGCTTGCATATAGGCTGGCAAAAATAATTTGAAAGATGTGTTTTGAGGGTGGGAGGGGGTTAGTGACCACTGGGGGAGTAAGGGGAGGTCATCCCTGATTCCGGTGGTCATCTGGTCATTTCAGCCATCTTTTTGTGCCTTGGTCGTAAGAAAAACAGGACCAGTTAAATTGTCCAAGTGCTCATCAGGAACTCCCTTTTTTTTCCATTGTGGGTTGAGGACGTACATGTGTTAGGTACGCCCAAGTCCCGCCTTTGCTGCGCCTCCGATACACCCCCTTGAACTTTGGCCATCCCTGCGACGGAAAGCAGTTGGGGACATCCAAAATCGGATGGAAGTAATTGAACCAGCCGGGGTTTACTTCCATTGCTTTCCATTGAAAGCAATGGAAGTAAAACCCGGCTGGCTCAATCCGTCCTCCTTTTTCTGGAGCCATATTGTAACCCTAGTTGAGGCCTATGTGCATGCCCTCGGTTTCTATAAAAGGTGCCTAAATTTGAGCATGATCCTGAGATGCGCACACAACTAAATTGGGTAATGAGCCAATTAATGTCAATAATTGGGCACTAACAGTCAAATATTGATGTTAATTGGCACTAATTTGAATTTGCATGCACATCTTGCTATATGCTATTTTTATAAAACTGTGCGCCCACAGAGCAGTCTGTGGGGGTTAAGAGGCTCACAGAAAAAAAATGTCTGTCCACT